>NC_135533.1:33873487-35326821 GCF_045843805.1 Urocitellus parryii
ATGCTAAGTGAAATTAGCCAATCCAAAAAAACCAAATGCCCAGTTAAACTTTTCTCTGATTTAAGGATGCTGATCCTTAAATCAGAGAAGGGGAAAAGAGGAGGGAGGGGATGGGAGGGGAAATAGGGTAGGAAAGATGGTGGAATGTGAGGGTCATCATTACCCTAAGTACATGTATGAAGACATGAAGGATGTGACACTACTTTGTGTACAACCAGAGATATGAAAAATTGGGCTCTATATGTGTAATATGAATTGTAATGCATTCTGTTGTCATATATAACAATTTTTTTTTTAAAAAAAGGCTGCCTTTTCTCCAATGTATGTTTTTGGCACCTTTGTCAAGGATCAGATGCCTGTAGATGTGTCTTCTATTCTGTATCATGGGTCTATATGTCTGTTTTTATGCCAACACCATGCAGTTTTTGTTACTATCACTCTGTTCCCTTTTTTTCATTTCTTATTGCCATTTGTACAATATTTAAAGCAATTAATAAAGATTCACTTTAAGTCAATCAAGTTAATTAACTTCTTGGCAACATTAATTATGTACTTTTTTCAGAACTCCCTTTTCTAGATTTTGGGAAAGTAATTACTGCTATTGTGAACAGAGGACAAAAGAGCACACGAGAATACAAAGCAGCCATTAGGAGACATAACCACAGCCTGAACTAGTTCCTGTTACTGTTTTAAGCAACAAAAATTATGCTATCTGACTTAGGGATTGGCTCTATGTTATTTGTGCCCTAGGGAGATTATGACCACAGTGTAAATTCTATGCCTTTTCTGTTTCTCCAAGGTGTGGCAGTTTCATTAGGGAAAACTACCGGTATTACCAGAAAAGTGATGAGATCCAATAAACGTAGTTTAGGCCCTGTGCTTAGGGTCTCCCTGAAATGCTAACAAAGGAAAGAAGCAGAGACATAAAAGCCTCTTCATTAATCACCTTCTCTATGCCTAAAACTATGCTAGGCATGTCCATGTATGTTATTTCATATTAGTTAGTATCCACAACAACCCTGATTACAATGATGATTAGTCTACCCAACCCAGTGAATTTATCAGATATGAGGAGATAAAATCTATGACGTGGTGCAAGGCATGAGACTTTTCCTATCACCGTGTCTAGCATGGAGTAGGCACTTGGAGCAGCTCACTTTGCTACCCTGCTTTATTCAGGAGAAAACCAAAGTTTACCCGGTTCTGCATAACTATTAAAAAGCTGGGCTAGATGATATGGAGAAGAAGAAACCCTCACAAGAGCTAGCACAGCTCCTTGGGAGCAGTTTGACAATTTCTTTAAAAGTTCAATATATATTTACCACATGATACAGCAATCTCACTTCTAGGCATATATCCAAGGAAAATAAAAACACATGTCCATATAGAGTCCTTCAAATGAATGATCTTAGCAGCATTATTCAGAGTAGCTCCAAACTGGAAACAACCTAATGCCATTAGCTAGCAAATGGATAGAGAATGTGGTAAGGCACGAACTATAGATTTACTCTAGAATGTGAAATATGCCTCAATAAAGTTACAAAGAAAAAAAATAGGAGAATCAGAGCCAGACTTTGCATCTCTATTTTCCAAGCTCTTTGCCTTTCCCAAATACTTCTAGATTAAATCAAAAGAATTGGGGTTACTTTAAAACCACACTTTATTATTGACTTAACTGTCTAAATCCCTTTTTTTCATAATTATGTACTTCTCTTTTCCCAAGGGGCAAATGATTCTGGTCTCCCATCTCCATCCCTTCCACTCAGTGCTTGGGTTCTTATGAGGCTCCAGGTACTAATTGTTTCTCTAACACTTCTTTCCTATGGACTCTCAAGTTCCTCCCTGTTTAAATGGTCATTCCCAGGTCAAGAGCTCCAAGTGAGAACATGGAGCTATTTGTCTATGATCTCTTCTTTCTTGAGTAGCTCTGAAATGTTTTAAAGGCAGTATCTGTATGTTCACTGTGTGATGCCTCCAATGACACCTGGCTGATTCACAGACTTTGATATCTCCTAAAAGAGACAGATCTTTTCTCTTCCAAGCATTCTGACCCACCCTAACAAAACAGAACATGAGTGGATGCCGTTAAATAGATTTTACCTAGAATTATTAAATGTTTTATCCAAAATAATTCTTCAGTCCAACCCCATCCCAAACAGGATGGCTCGCTCTCTCTCTGCTTTGTTCCTGCTCTCCTCTGACCTTCCAGGATGTGGTTTAGAGCTTAGAAAGGGAATGGCTGGACACCTTGTGCCTCCTGAAGAATATACAGCTCCACCTATGTGTAGCCTGGCCAAGAAAAACTAGACGGGGATCAGAGCTCGCCTTCAGATCTCCTGGTTTGCAAAAGTATACAGAAGACAGAGAAACACATTAAACAACACCACAACATACCATCAGCAAAATCCCCAAGTACAAATAACACATGCACAAAGACAATGCAAGGGAAAAAATGAGGGAGGAGCAAACCAGGATTACAAGAGACTTCAGAGACAGCTCAATCAAATGCAGTGTGTGGACATCAAGTAGATCCTAGTTCAAACAAATAAATATAACAAATTTCTGAGATAAGCTAGAAAAATTGCATGCTCGATATTTGGTATAATAAGGAATTAATTTTTTAGGTTTGATAATGGTTCTGTAGTTGTGTTTGGAATGGAGTCATTCTGTATCAGAGACAGATACTAAAACTTTAGATGGATGATGTCAGGGGATTGCCTCAGAATAAGGTAGTTAGAGAAGGAGTGAGGGAATCCAGATAAAGCAAAATGGATTACATGTTGAAAATTGTTGAACTGTGATGACTAAATGAAAGTTCATCTCATTTATCTTTCTACTTTTGTATATACTTGATAATTTTTATAATAGAAAATTCTTCAAGAAACATTTTAAAAGCCATGAACAACATCCAACAAAAATCTCAACAATAAGCATGACCAAGTACTACTATAATATTTATCCTTAATAAGGAGAAGAATACATGATTTTAAAATTTTTTTTAAATGGCCATAGGAGAGGAACACTCAGGTAGATTAACATTATTGATAAAACTTACATGTATGTCATGCACTCTTGGTATGTGCTAAATGTTACCTAATTTTTAAAAAACTAAGGATATAGAAAGAAGGCAGGAATTTTTTTTAGAAAGTAGAATTTAAGAATTTAATACTCTTATTATTCAATTTATGAAAAATTTGATGATTTTAGTTGAAACCTACTATTTGATTAGTTTAACCATATTAAAACATAACACACAGAGAGATAAGAAACCAAGTGGGAAAAACAGTTGAAATGAATTATGAGTATACCTAGACCAAACCTGCCAGTGCCCAGTGTTGTTACTCACTTTCACTTCGTATTCTCTTATTCTCACTCCACATTAAGGTTATCTGTAGGTTAACTGCAGTAAGACAGCTGATCCTGAAGATGCTTTATTGCCCTTTCTGACCTGCAGCTGCAACCAATGAGCTCAAAGATGTGACTCTATGTCATCTGTGGAATTTCAGGGTGCTCCTCACACTATTGCCTAGCCTCATCCATATAATTGTAGACAAATAGCTATGTTTCATCTATCAAAATAATCTTTTGTATATTTCAATCTATAAAAATTTAATATGATATTCACCTATTCTTTTATGAAACTGACAGACTTACATCAAGGCTTAACAGTCATGCAGATACTAGAATTGTTCTACAATGTGTATGTACCATACTCTCAATTGAATATCAGGCACTTAATGGACTGCAAGTACAAAGAGATAGTGGCTCTCCCATATAGTGGGCACTTGGAAAATGTGTCAAGTATCTTGTTTCATAGGCCACAAATCCATGTTAGATCGTTATACCCAACAAACATAAGCAAGAAGACTGTGGGCAAGTGTTTTTGCCACTTGACAGCATCTTTGGTGGCTAAACCGAAGTGTGTTTACCTGTGATATTTTCAGATATGCACTTTGTTGTCAGTAGACAGAGTGACATTCTCAAGTAAAGGAAATTACAATGGTTCTTGCATGGATTTAGCTTCCCATGTAACATCTAAGGGTTGTTGGAGCCTGCAGAGGGAGCCCTTGTACCAGGAGATAATGGACAAAACTGAGCAAATTCTGGAGTTTCCATTTGTAACTACATCCATCAAGCCCATAGGACTACAGCCTAAGTTCCACGCTATCTGTCTTCACTTCCTTAAGAAAAGAATAACTGTTTAGATGGCCTTGCACTTCCTCTGGGCTCACAAAGCGACTCAAGATGGGAGATATTCCTCTCATTTTCACTTGAAATGGGCAAGTTTAAGATTATCTGCAGTACTTCTTTATGTGAATAAATCAGTGAAGGTCTTACCTAGACCATAACTTTGAAGAATGGTTAACTTTAAGTCCTTTAAAAACATACACATTTTTATGATGTTATAATAAGATATATCAAAACCTTCACCTTTAAAAAAAAAGAAAAAGAAATCAGGCACACAATCACATGTACCTTCTCATTAGCAAATCCCTGCTTTGGTTAATATTGAATCTATAAATATAAATAATAATGAACAAGTATTAAGTTTATCACACAGCAAGTATTCATCATTCATTATCTCAGCTGATCCTATTAATATCAAATTATTCCATTTTATAGGTAAGGAAACTGAGGCTATATAGGGTACATAAACTGTCCAAACTCATGCCACCTGACACAAGTCAAGTCCAGGTGTGATACCAAGCCCATTTACCATTTTAATGTTGGCTAGAACTAGATGGAAGAGGCTAACTTCTCCATAGATTTTCTTCCAGCTGCCATTTAATGCAAAGACCACACCAATGTGATTGTGAAAGTTCTTTTCCTACATTAAGTCAATTGTATGCACAAGAAGTAGACATCCTGGGTTATAAAAATTCATCTGGGATTATATGAGGCCCATAACACCTGAACAAGTACCAGCTGCCTCAGGTTTCCCTTTCCATATTCCCTCCACTGCCATTCCTTAATTCTGTGGTTTACCCCCAGGTTTTCATTGGTCTAATTCTGGGCATCCTACCTACACAAATTCTTAATCTCTCTTTTCATCCATCCTACAATGTGCTTGATTTGGCAGAATAAAGCATAGGTGAATACTTCTAACTATAATGCTTTCATATATTAGACTTCATTTAAAAAGTCTTATATACATTATCCTATTACTTTCTCAGAATAACCCTGTGAAGTAGACATTATTGTCCCCAATCACAGATGAGGATGCTGAGTCTCAGGGAAATTCAATGACTTACTGAGATCACAAATAAGTGGCAGAGGTTTCAGGGCAGAGCAATGATAAGAAAATAACCCATTATTATACCCTACATATTTTATAAAATTTTAAATATAATATTTGAGGAAATAATTAGCCCATTAAACTATTTCCCCCTACCCTAAAACACACACATATTAACAAAGCTTTTAGTCATTATCTCTTCCTTTGTTTGTGCCAGTTAAATCCAGGACACTCTTTGAGAGGACTGTGAAAGCAAATTACAGTTGTTCACAAAGAGATTTCATGCTTTTTCACTTTGGGGACAATAAAAACCAAATGAAACTCACTGTGAAAAAAAATCACTCTTAAGAATTTTTCAAAGAATGGTACTCTGAAGATTCCACTAACTAACTGGTGAAGCCAAGGAGTGACTGAGTTTTAAAATAAGGTAGGAGACATCAAAGTGATAATTAACATCTGCTTGATGTTCTTTCTTTCTGGCTTTTAAATAAAATTAAGATATAACTACTAAGTCCTCAACTTCCACAAACATAAATACCACTCTGGAATGAATTATGTAATTCAGCATATGTCACAGTTTAGTAACTCTTGAATACCTCCATGTGGCTGCCAGAATTGGCAATGGAAAATTTAGAGGTTTTCTTCTAAGTTTATAGACATAACCCAGGTCCTGGCCATAAGCATTGACTAATGACTGCCTGCTGTCATATCACCTGGTCATTTCTCACTGACAGGCCTTGATATAAAGAGGGAAACAGTGACAATTACCAGCATGATTATTATCGGAATGAAGAAATAATTAAGAAGATGCTAGAAAACACAGTATTCAAATTGCTATCAGGTTTCCTTTGGTATCTTCCCAACTTTAAAGTATTTAAAATAATTTCAAGTCTTCAAATCAATTTCTCTCCTAGAACTTTATAGTATTCACCCAAAATAGTCCATATCTACTAGTCCCTGATAATTTTAAAACTTGCTAAAGGGTTTTTGGGTTTTTGTTTTTTATTGTTTCTTCATTTTCTCAAAATCAACTCATGATTGCCCTGTGCCAAGAATCTCATTGGAGAAAGTCTTTCTCATTTAGTAAGTTAGAAACACTTGGTAGTGCTCCCGGTGAAAAGAGAAGAGAATGCTCTCTGGTACTCATTCTCAACATAATTTTCCACTGGGGGCAAGTTTCTGCAGACTGCATTATTAAAAACAAAAATGTGTTTAACAGGATGTGGGCAGTGAATGTTCAGGGAATTTAATGTGCAACTTCAGGACTACAGGGAAAGGATGCAGGTACTCTTGAGAAAAAAATGGAGTGTAGGGAAATAACAAGAAGAGACTAAATGAACACTGAAAGTCATAAGGTAACCTGGAGTGAGCTCAGACTCCAGGCATTGTGCATAGAGCTCAATCAGGGAGTAACCTTGAAAAGTCACCTAGTCAAGTTTCCCTGGTCTTGAATTTGACCTCTTCTGAAACCTATGGGTCAAATTGCCTGACATTCCAACTTTATATGGCTCTGGTTTTAATTAGCCCTCTTTTGAAATAATGGGTCTGGCCTGTAGCAATTTTTCAGGCATATTAGAGGGAGGTGGGTTTCAAGTCCACTTGGAGTTACAGACCCTTAACTTCGTTATCATTAAGCCAGCCTTCTTTGTCAGGCCTGTTCAAAATGGAGTTCCTTGTCCAGTCCATGTCTGCCAGTGGAATCCACAAATTCCTAATGCATCTGTGTGAATTGGTCCTCTGTTCCATCACTGCCTGTTGGTGGTGTGCACATATGTGAGCCATTGCAGAGAACAGAGGGGCAATTCAGACACTGGGAACATTTTTAGAATAATGACACTCAGTGGAATTTTCACATGGACTTGCATTTTAATTTATGACTATGGGCCACTTTTGTTAAATAAAGCATGTATTTACAATATTCAAACATTTAAAGTTTTTGAAAAATGTGTAACTCTTTTGGGTTTGAGTGTATGCTTATAAGGCTTATGTAATTCAGGTTTTGACCATGGAAAAGCTAGGATAGAAAGCAAAACAATCCAGCTGTACAGAGTTGAGATGGTTAGAAGATGGACTGCATTAGAGACTGAGCATCTGTGGATCAGGGTAAGTCATTCCCTCTGCTTTGACTTATTCACCCATTCAGTCTTTCATTCATTCATCATATTCATGGTCTACCTCTCATACGCAAAACCTAGTATCCAAAATGTTAAAAAAGGCAAGTTGCTCAACCTTTCTGGTCTTGATTTCCTTATCTATAAAATAGGGGAGTTGTTACAGATACCATGATGTTTTGGAAACATTTAGGTAATATGTGATAATTATAATAATAATTCGAAAAACAGCAATCCAGTGAGTCTTTTCTGTCCACAGATGTTATCCTAAGCATTTGATGGTTAAAAATTCCTTGGAAGGCCCCTACATCCGGACTAGATTTAAAGACTGGCCTAAGATAAACCATTCCAGAGCTTTAGGGGAAGGCATGATTTCCCTATGATGAGTTAGGACACTGACAGGGCTGAAAGTACTGAGAGAACAACAGGGAGGTTTCTGTCCTTCAGGAACTCAGGGAGACAGCCTGATAGTCCACTTTTATAAGGGCCAGAAACAAACTCTTAGGCTCAGACACAGAAAATCGGTCCTTGGGCTACAAGTATCTCTAGGACCTTTGGGGTGACAATTCAAGAGCCAAGAATTATCTATAGCTTCTGAAAAGGACATGAGATTTCATGATTGCTCTTAAATCATCGGGAGTCCTCCTAACATCTCCAGGACTCCAGTGAAGAAAGCGGAATGTGATGGCTGCCATCTCCGAACTAGCCTTCCCCACCAGGATGTGTATTCAGACATAGGACACTGGACGAACACTTCCCACTTAACAGGAAACCAACTGTCAGTTCCTCTTCCCAGCGTATTTTGCAAGTAGATTTTAAAATTATATCTACCCTATCCTTGAAAGTTCTTACTAGAAATTTTGAAAGATCTCAGAAGGTCTTGTCAAAATTTGAATTAAATTCAAGGTAGAAGGACTGTCACCACCAAAGCTGTAAAAAAATTTTCCACTTGGGAAAAGCCGCAGAGTACCACAAGAGTGCTAGATGTCAGGGTTTGCATTTTATATGTTTTAAAACATAAAAACTTTGATTCTAATGCCTGTATCATATGCTAAACACATGTGACCTTAACTAAATATCACAAAAACCCACCATAAATTAATCGTCAACCTTAATAGCTTCCTTATTTCAAAACACATTCGTTTTGCAAGCTAATGCCTTAAGGCCAAAATTTTAAGGTAACTACACAGAGTTTAAATGAAAAACATACCAGGATATACATACCTATATAATCTCTCTTTCCCTTTCGCTCTCCCTTTCCAACACACTTAGTTTCTCTGTCATTTTAACTCAAAATGGAAGGAGAGAAACTTGGCACACATTTGAATTCTCAGTTTTTCACCGTCATTGACTATATTTGCTATTTTGAGTCTCACCTCCACTTTATCAGAGGAACATTAGATTTTTCAAAATTTCTTCCATTCTTTACCATGTGTGTGTGTGTGTGTGTGTGTGTGTGTGTGTGTCCAAATGTTTTCTTCAGAAGAAAGGCCACAAGGCCTCTGTTGAAGGAGAAGAAGAAGAAGAAGAAGAAGAAGAAGAAGAAGAAGAGGAGGAGGAGGAGGAGGAGGAGGAGGAGGAGGAGGAGGAGGAGGAGGAGATGATGATGATGATTTTGGAAGTTATTTAAGCTGATACATGCTTTTAGAATTTCCTTCAAGTTTATGATCCAAGTTCCTAAGTTTCAAGACCAATTCACTCCCCTAACACCTCCTGGGGCTGGATGTGTCTAGATTATCATACTTTCCACAGGAAGAGACAAGAGGTAATGGAGAGAAGGGAAAGCACCTCTGAGGGAGGCAGTGAACAGAGAGGCGAGTCCTGGCTAATGCTCCCTCTGTCCCTTCTACCCACAGTTGGAAGCCAGTGGAGGTTAATGCTTCTGCTCAGCCTCCCTTGTGGGCTAACAAAGGCAAGAGAGTCTCACTCATGACCCACTTTCTGGCAATACATTGAGTCTTTCAAAAAAAAAAAAAATAGAAAGGCAGGATGACATCTAGCAAGGAACACCTTTTTTTTCTTGGTGTTTTAAAATAAACATATACATGAAAAGCAAATATGGGAAGCTTTTAGAGGGAACTGCATATGAAATCATTCAGCAAATGTTTTGGTCTGTATCTTAAATAATCAGAGTGGAATATTCACAAGAATCCAAATTTTAAATGTTCTTCATCTGTGCTTAAGTACTTTCCTTTATTACTAATACTAAATGTAAAGCACTAACACAATAGTACAATTTAACATAACATGATATATCCTTACATAAGACATTCAAAATCTACTCCATGAAAATGTAAATGATCACCGGTTTCAATTGGAATACAAACACAGTCCAGTATGTGTTTAATATTTTATTTTGTGTCTTATTTTAAATAAGAATAAGCTTCTACTTCACTACAGAAGTATTCAGTATAAAAAAGTTTTTATCGATGTTTCACTCTCAGCAGAAAATAACAAAGTTATTTTACCTATTTGTGATTTTACCTATTGCATTTCTCTATTAAAGTTTTAAAAATATTTTTTAGTTGTAAATGGACACAATATCTTTGTTTTTATTAATTTATATGTGGTGCTAAGGATCAAACCCAGTGCCTCACATGTGCTAGGCAAGTGCTCTACCACTGAGCTACAACCTCAGCCTTCTATTAAAGGCTTTTTTAAACATTTTGATTGATATTATACCTTAAAGAAAAAAATAGTATCTTAATACCTAAACTCAGTATAATCTACTGAAAATGTCAAGGCTTGCTCAAGGATCTGAGTTAGTCCTAAGTCAGGCCAAGCTGGAACATTGAACAAACCGTGTCCCGTTTGTCCTCTGTCTGTGGTTCATATTGTACTTTCACATACATCCTCTCACTGGACTCTCATAATTAACTCAAGAAACAGAAATGGAGCAAGTGTTATGATCTCCTTTAGAGATGATGTTTAGTGCCATGGGTCTCCAATTTTTTATTCCACCTGGGACAGGGGAATAGCTCCATTGTCACCAGCTCCATTTAGAGGAGCAGTATCTCTAAGTGCTGTAGCAGAGAGGCAAAAAAAAAAAAAAGACAAAAAGACCATCATGGAGCATATATAATATCTTCTCTCTCAAGAGACTTAGAAGCATGAAAAAAACTAAGTGAGTAATTATATTGGGGGGAAAGTTCCCTTTTTGGAATGATATTGATCATTCATTCATTTTCCATTCATTCAACAGATCATAGGGCTCCTAATGGGTGGCATGCTTAGTTCCACCAGGAAGTGAGGAGGGGGCAATACAAAGAGCCAGCCTTCAGGAAAAGTAACATTCTCATGAAATATGTGAAGCAATAAATGAGCACAATCATCTCAGAAGGTGATTCATTCTACACAGGAAATACATGGAAGGGAGGAAAGTGTTTTTTTTTTTTTTTTTTTTTTTGTATGCGTGATCAGAGAGGTGAGATTTGAGCTAAGACCTGAAGAAATGGCCATCCCAACAGAGCCAAGGGCTGGAAGCTTGGAGGAGCTGCAACAGGGTAGGCCAGCAGCATTGGCCAGACACAGGAGAAGAGAGAAGTGGATAGAAGCTATGTCGGGGCCTGAAGAGCCTCTAAGGCCAGGGAAAGTGGTTGAAGTTTGTTCTAAGCACAAAGAAAGCCACCAAGTCACATCCCACAAGAAAGGGAATGTGATCTGATTTGTGGTTTTAAAAGATTATTCTGCCTGCTAAGTTAGGAGGGCAGAGGTGAAAGAGGAAAGAACAGTGAAGAGGCCATGTTAGTGGCCCAGGCAAAAGATGGTGGTAGTCTGCCTGGTGGAAGAAGGAACAAAAGCCAAGATACATTCTGAAGCTAGACCTGACAGCATTTGCTAAAAGACCAGATATGGAGGAAGAGGAGGGAAGGGAAGGGACCAAGGATAACTTACAGGTCTTCTAGCTTGAGCATGGGGCAGATGTAAATGCCTTTGATAGGGTTATGGGGGGAATAAAAGCCAAGGTTCTATTCTGGTTGTTAAGTTAGTCTATAACCAATCTAAGAGAAGACATCTGGTAAGAAACTAGATTCATGAGGCCTAAGCGTAAGGGAGTGAATTTAGAAATGAAAACCATCAGTATATGAGTAATGGTTAAAGACACAGGGCTGAGTGAAAGTTCCCAGGAAAGAGATGGCTAGAACAGTGAGGGGGACTCTGAATTAGACCCTGATCTAGGAACAGAAATAGGAAACAGCAAGGGAATGATAGAGCTGCTACCAGAGAAGCAGGAGAAAAAACATACAATCTGCATGTTCATAATGGTGCAAGTGCCCCAGGAAGTCCATAAGTAAAGATAAATAACTTCATCAATTGCTTCAGACTACTCTGTTCTTCTGTTATGTTAAATCACCTTCACCAAAGTCACTTATAAGTGCATTTTTAGAAACTAGTATACTGCCTGCTAAAAAAATCTCACCTTTGCTCCAGTGTCTCCTACTCCACGTAAACCCATTGGTCCAGGGGGTCCTGGTAATCCTCTAGGTCCCTGAGATAACATCAAAAGGCGGGCAGTGAGCATCTTTGTAAAATGCAATGCTCAGAAAAAATGGAGGAAAGAAGGGTAGGAGAATAATATTTGCAACATTACACAGTTTAACACTCTTTATTACATATTTTATAACAAACTAGAAGAGAGTAGTTTGAATGTTTCCAACATGAAGAAATGATAGTTAAGGAGACTGAAATACAAATCATCCTGATTTGATCATTGTACCTTATGTACACTATCAAATTATCATATTGTACTCCACAAATATGTACAATTATGTGTAAGTTTAAAATTTTAAAAAAATACATATATAAAGAAAAAAAGGAAATATCCACACTTACAGCCACACCAGGATAGCCGTCGCCTTTGAGTCCTGGAGCACCCTTGGGTCCCTGAGGGCCTTGGGCACCCTAGGTAAATTCCAATACCAGGTGATATCATGAGGCTAAAGCATAAAACACCTGGCAAAACTTAAGCAACACCAACTCAATATACCAAAGAAATATTTGATGAGTGCAAAGGAATAATTTGAAAAATGTTAGGAGATAATCCTACCACATTCGGCAATTTGTTACCTCTTCAGAAGCCTTATCCACCTGAGCTCAGGGGGAAGAAGTACAGTTTGAATGTAGGGAATATATAGAAACCACTATAAAGTCCTTGATTGGAAACACAATTATCAGGAATTAGAAAATGATTTGTGGGTAATATTTCAATTTTCAAAATAACAAATAGTATATCAAAAATCTGGGAGGAACATTAAAAATTCAGTAATCACAATGTGAAATAAGCAAAGTAAATTCATAGCAAAAATTTCAGGGTGGAATAGATAATTCTACACTCCTTGCTGTTGTATTAAACCTACTGTCTTCATCAATGGTACCCAAATTACATGGGGGAATGAATAAACCCAAACGAAAAAAAAGGAGATTTTTTTTTAAGTTATGAAAGGATGGGACACTGATGGTTTGTGGCTCACTATCTTGGGAACTAAGGAAAAGTTATAAATATTGCTTAATAGTGACAATCTCAGGCATCAAAACTTTGAGCAGCAGTCATTCACTTTCCATTCAGAGTTTAGGGAGAGGTAATTTTTGTGTAATTGTAATTACACAAAATTTAATATGTAATTCTCTTACAAATAGAAATCCAAAAGATTTTTGAATAAAGTAAAATGGGGGAACAGGAAGGAAAAAATGAATCTTTTAGAAGATTTGTTAAATATAAAGTCTAATAAACCATGCCATTCAGTTACTGTGGCAACTCCTACAACCTTGTCAATCAAAGTAAACCACCCTTCCTGGTGCTCATGTTTTAAAATGTGTTTTTTTTTTTTTTTTTTTTTTTTTACATTAGGAGAAAACTCTAAAAACAGGCAGACTTTTATTTTCCTCAAACAGTAAAAATAAACAATACCCAAGAATTTTCTTTACATACAAGCAAATTCTGAGATCAAATTGGTACTACTCCAACCCAAAATGTTGTCCAAAAGTTAACTCTTTAAAACTTCCTAATTCTATGACTGAATGATTGATTAGGGGAAGGAAAAATAGCACATACCTTTAAAGCAATGATAAATTTATTTTGAAACCATGCAACAGCTGTTTTCTCCTAGTAAATCTAAGAGACTAGTTTTATGTGATTAGACTTCTTAAAAATGATCTCTAAGAAATGTGTAGCCCCATATAAAAACTTAATGCACTATTTCATCAACAAAAACGTATGATTTTTTAAAAGATGTACAATAAAGAAAAAGCACATAGTCTTTAGAGGAGGTGAATTTTAGTACATCCCCTGCTACAGGAAATTGGTCACTGAGTTTGAAAACTCAGAAGTAATTTTTTATGCTATTCCAATTACATTTAAGGTTTAAGCTCTGAACATTCATGTACAAGACTTGTCCCCAAATAATATTCCCATTTCTTCCCATCCTTATACCAGGAAAAGGCCTGCAACAAAATAAAGCAATAACTGCCTCCCTGGTTAAGCTGAAAAAAAAATTGGAATCAAAATTCACTTTTCAAATCTCTCATCTAAGTTCCAAGCAATAATCAATCATCAGCTGTTATTGATTAACCTCTGCACCCACAGTATGGGGCAAAAAAAAAAAAAACCACATAGAAACACAGTTTACAAACATTTTCTTTTCCTAGATATATTTGCCCTCTCTCCTGCAAAAAATTTTACTTAGCTGGTTGCTTCTAATGTTAATAGGAAATATCAAGAGAATAGGGGTAGATTTTTATTTTGAACTCTTCACAGTGTTTTTATATACGGAATTTTGCCACTTGGCCTTTCTGCACTGGATTCAAGGGAATGTCCTAAAAATGATTTACTTTGAAGTCTTTCATTCAACAGAAATTTGGATGAAAATTGAAATCTGGTGTTTTGAAATGGGTCTGAGAGTTCCTTGAAATAGTACACAAAAGTGAATTAATATGCAAAAACCTCCATTGGCCATTCAAAGAAGCATGTGACCTTCCGTAAAAGCTAATGAATTAGGAAATAATGGCAGAAAGAATAGCATTAGAGCCCAAAGGATTAGGAAAATGTTTGGTTGAAAGCAAATATCTTTAAATACAATTACCTACAATGTCCAATGTTCATCAGCAGGAAAGAAGTGAGGTTTGGAAACTCTAGCAGCACATTTAATTAGACTTTATTCTTATTTCAAAGGAAGTCCAGAGAGATAAGTATAAATCATGGATTTGTGCATACACAGTTATCAAATAGGATGAAAACTGTCACACTGATGTAATTAAAGAAAGTCATGTCTGCAGTTTCTCACCAGAAAAAAGGAATTTTTATCTAGGGGCGGTGGTACACAACTGTTATCCTAGCAGCTTGGGAAGCTGAGGCAGGAGGATCATGAGTTCAAAGCCAACTTCAGCAACTGAGCAAGGCGCTAAGCAACTCTGTCTCTAAATAAACACAAAATAGGGCTGGGGATGTAGCTCAGTGGCCGAGTGCCCCTGAGTTCAATCACCAGTACCGGGGGGAAAAAAAGGGAATTTTATTTTCTTGAGCTGTCTACATAGCTTAGGTTCCATATAACACGAAGTCTGGGGTAGGGTGAAGAACCCATCCCAGTTTACATAAGATTTTCCCAGCTTCAGTCCTGAAAGCCTAGCATCCTAAGAACCCTCAATCTTGGACAAACTAGGGCACTCAGCACTCCAGCAGGAAGAAGTGCTAAAACAGTAAGAAGAATGGAGGATCTTCAAAACTCCAATTTATGTCCGTTTTTAATAGGTTGTGAATTATGTTTCATTTAAAAGATGACTCCAACTTTTTTTTTCAGTTTAAGTACTTTAACCTTTTTAGCTAAATGAGACATAAGATACGACATATGATACGAGAATATAGAAATGTGCCTCAAAGCTCCATGGCAATACACTATTCATTTAATAAATATTAATTATGGGGCCTGGAAGTCTGTTCCCATAAACAGAGATGGTTGATACCTAGGAATGTTATAAATGCTAAATCTTGCTGCAATGTTGGGTATAGTGTGAAAAGGGAAATGGTGATTTGTGACCATGGAAAACCAGTTGGTTTGGTTAGGCTCTTGTATAATTATTTGTGTTTTCACCTGAAGTAACTCAAAAGGATGAAAAATCAAAGCAAGGAAAACTTTGATCCAATAAAGCTTCCAAATGTGAGATCTTTTGGACAGTGTCTTGCAAACAGCTATGCTCTCATTAGTAAATAAATGAAAGAGCCAGAGGCCATTAAAACCCTTATATCACAGACATTGCAAAAACAGCATTTTCAAATAATTGTCTAATCAGCAAAAATATAACCATAGGAACTACTGTTTTCCACATGTGTAAAAAAATAAAATGATTTTTAAAGAATATAGTTCTAAAACTTATCTCATCAACACAGAGAATTTACAAGTAGAAAAATCCACTTAATAAGTACTAGGCTTTGGATCTTGACTGTCCCCCAATGGTTCATGTGTTAAAGGCTTGGACCCCAGTCTGTGGGCACTAAAATGGGGTGGTGGTAGACACTTTAAGAGGTGGGGAGGCTAGATCATTGTAGATGTGCCTTTGAAGGGGACAATGGGACCTTGCATGGCCTCTTCCTGTTCTTTCTTGGCTTCCTAGTTGCCTGGAGTTGAAAAGGCCTCCACCATGTATTCTTGCCATCATACACTATGACACCACAGGCTCAAAGCAAGAAGGCCCAGCAAACATGGACTGCAACCATGAGCCAAAATAAACTTTTCCTCCTTCGGAGTTGATTATTTCGAGTATTTTGTCATAGCCATGAAAAACTAACACTTCAGGCATTAAGTCGACTTCTCACATGCAAAGAAAGGAAAAGAACATGAATAAAGCGTACCTTTGGTCCTCGAATAAAAAGTCCAGGTTCTCCTTTAAATCCAGGCATCCCAGGACCTCCTCTATCTCCCTGTACATTTCAAATAACATTCACAGGCTCCAAGTTGTGTGAGAAACCACAAGGCATACAGCATAAAAGAGACTGGCCAATCTGAAAGAGCTTAATCTACCAACTCAAGTCTTAAAATATTATATTTTTTAACAAATTTGAGGGGAAGTTCAAATCCTAATAAAACTTGCCAATAAAGACTACTACAGCTGTTTGGAGAAAACCCACTGAAATAATAAGTGGCAATTTAGACTCAAATATTTAAGCTGTAAGAATGCCTGGGGATGTTCTTAAAACTCAGAGTATTTCTTTTCTGCCAAGCTTTTCAATTATAGATCCTAGTAAATTTTTTTCTGAATAAATGCAATAAAATTCTTGCCTGCCCTGGGGTCTAGGATTTGGAAGAAGTAGTACAGGATGAAGTTAACACTGGAAACTCTGTTAACTGCAGTGGCTAACTCTACTGCTGGCTGTTGGTCTGCTTATCTGTGAAATATCAGGGTTAAATGAGACCATTTCTTACGGATCTCCCAAAATAGAAATTCTAGTTCACTAAATCATGATCTACTGGGATCATAAAATATAAATTTTTTTCCCCTCTAACTGCCACAGATCCAAGTAAAAGGAAAAAATTTCTAAGAATATATACCTTTGGCCCAGGTGGTCCAGGAATTGATGGTCCAGGCATTCCAAAAGGGCCCATAATGCCCTGTTCACCCTTGAAAAGAGGAAAAAAAAACTACAATGTCTAATTTTAAAATATTAGTCTTTCATAAATTAATGTGAAAATAATTTGAGCACCTTTTGTAAATCATTGCTAAAGTAGTCAATCCATAAGATTTCAGTGTTCTTTATTAAATGTATTCAGTTAATTCCTAAGTGTTAGAAGAAATTTAATCTCTTGTGCAACTTTTCACTAGCTAATACAGATGTTGCAATCCACCGTCTTTCCCTTTTGTATTGTATGCCAGGAAGCTCAGAAAGAAATGTTTCGTTAAATTATAGCAATGTCTTCCACATAAGTTTTGGAGTACACTTCAAATTTCAATTTTTTCCTTTTTTTGTTTCATTTTAATGGCCTATAGTATATCTTTTTTTGTGGCAGGGGGTATGGAGGATTGAACTCAGTTGCAATCAACCATTGAGCCACATCCCCAGCCCTATTTTGTATGTTATTTGAAGACAGGGTCTCACTGAGTTGCTTAGCACCTTGCTTTTTGCTGATGCTGGCTTTGAACTTGCAATCCTCCTGCCTCAGCTTCTGGAGCTGCTGGGATTACAGGTGTGTGCCATGGCACCGGGCTCAATCTTCCACTGTATGTTATCTTACATCCTTTTTTAGAAGTTGAGAGTTCATAGATTTTTTTAAAAAATTAACTTTGGATAGGGCTGGGGAAGTGGCTCAAGCGGTAATGCGCTCACCTAGCATGCGCAGGGTGCCGAGTTCGATCCTCAGCACCACATAAAAATAAAGATGTTGTATCCACCAAAAACTGAAAAATAAATAAAAAAAATTAACTTTGGGTAGAAAACTTAAAGCACCTTTTTTTTCTTTTCCTCCCCTTTCTGCTCTCTTCCTCCCTAACTACCTTTTTGGATTTAATAGTAAGTCATAGAGACTCAATTTGGAGCAAGAGGTAATTCCTCTGTCTCACCTGAAATGTAAACCAGCAATTCTCAAATTTTAGTAAGCATAAGAATTATCAAAAGAGTTAAGTAGATATGCAGCCCTAGGTTTCAAGTCCCAGAGCTTCAGATTGATCTAGGGGTGCAGCCCAGGAATAGGCATGTTCATGAAGTACCTCTGATGACTCTGACATGGACCCCATTACCATACTTTAGAAAACCATATTTCAAAGCAACTTTCACTGCACACACCACAAATCCCATTGTTTATGAAAACTGATAACATATAAGATAGTTTATGAATAAAATTGATTAAAAATAAACAAGACAGGCATTGTGATACACACATGTAATCCCAGTAATTCTGTAGGCTACGACAGGAGGATTACAAATTTGAGACTGGTCTGGGCAATTTACTGAGACCCTAATTCAAAATAAGAATTAAAAAGGGACTAGGGATGTAGCTCAGTGTTAAAGTGCCCCTGGGTTCAATTTCAAGTATGTATAAATAAATAAATCTATACTGGAGTGTGGTCAGAATTTTACTGCCAGAGTTTTTACAACCAGAACAATTTGGAAACTATTGCTCTGGAGTAGATGTGGCCAAAGCCACCCTGCCCCCAGATTTTGAAGAGCACTGGGCTAACAATGGGCTTTCATGGATGCAATGTCTTCAATTTTTCTTCTTAGCCCACAAATTTAAATATTTACTATCTGCCCTTTACAAAAACAAAAACAAAACCGTGGAGAACTGCACTAGAGGTTGATCTATTTCGATGCTATGCTTCTATCTGATCCTCTAGGACTTCAGATTGATGACTAATCCTTCCTCTGCCTGATTCATGTCCTCTGAACTGTTTCTTGGGTTTCCCACTTCCTCCAGGAGGGACCCCATGGATCTGATTCACCAGTGAAGAGCCAGTGTCCATCTTCCCACCTAAGGCCTCTACTGGGTGGTAAAATTATCCATTACAACCCACAAGGTAAGAACGCCAATCTGCTGGGGCCCAGTCCTTGTGAGGGTATGTACAAACCAGTCCTTAAACCTGAACCCTGTAGGGTTTGACACAATGCATAACTAGTACTGGCACATACATGTCGGTCAGGATCTGGCCACAGATAACTCCCCCCCCATCCAATCCTGTGGCAAAGAAACAAGATACCTGTTAAAATTCCTCACTAAAATGAGAGGCAAAGAAAAATTATGCTTCTAAATTTGATTTGTTCTTATTTTTAAAGGCTCATTTTAAACTATAAAAAGTATCACAGAAAGTATACAGTTTTTAGGCATACAAAGCCCCTGGATGAAGATACGATTATGCTTTAAAATATGGCAATTCTGCAACTCCACCTTAAGGGGAAAAAAATCCTTATTTCAAAATATAAAAATTCTCACTTTGAGTAAGAGCAACAAAAACATTAAAAGTAAGCCCTGTTATTCACACTAATACAACACAGTTCTTATATAGTGGACATTTCTCAAATTGTGCTTCTTGAACTACCAATGTCTGAGGACTTTCTTGGAGAAAAAAAGATTACGGGGACCCACCCACTTATTGAATCCTTATCTCTAGGAATAGGACCAAGAAATATGGATTTGTAACAAGCTCACCAGGTGACACTGATGGACGCTAGCATTTCAGAATCACTGGTCTACAGGTGAGGCTTTGGTTTTTTACCTGCTCTTGCTAATATCATTCTTTAAAATTTGCTCTTCAATCATCTCATCCTTGAATATACTCCTTATCTCTTTTCTTACAATCAGCATCTTCCGAGAGGCATAAATTCTCTTGGATTTGCAGTTTACTTCTTGACATATTCAACACAATCACCATGTTCTCACCTGACTCAGGACACATACCTCCTTGCCTTACAATCTCCTTCAATTCCTCCTCAGCTCCCTGTTCTGGACAATTTATGAGGATCACAGGCCTCTATTTTCTATTTCACAGTATGGATTTTTTCTCTCTGAATAACTCCATGTGATGAATACTTAGTAGGTGCCAGGTACCATGCTGAATGCTTTATTAACTCCCTATATTCACAATAACTCTGTGAAATTAATCATATTTTGTTCTTTCCATTTGGGAAGCAACTGGCTCTGAGAAGCTGGAGCCGAGTCCAATGGAAGGGGCCTCCTGAAGCCTGCTCCTCCTCAGGCCGTGCTGCCTCTCAGTCCCCCGACTTCTGGTTCAGCCAAATGAGATCATGAAGAATTGGTATTTTCTACGACCCCAGCTTTATCTCAACTTCTGACTGTTTGGTAATTGAGCAGGTTGACGTACAGATTCCCTCTTAGAAGCATAAATATTTCAGTGAAGATTACATACTCCATGGTGATCTCTTTACTGAATTCTATTTGGGTCTGGGAGTAGAATGTTTTCTAAAGGCTTTTTCTTTTTTATTATTTGGGAGGTTTTGTTTTGTATTTGTTGGGAAGGAAACAAGTAATCAAATTTGCAGTGGAATTCTAATCTATTGAAACCAGACACAATTACAATCTCCTGAAAGCATAAATGAGGATATAAGAAACATACCTTTGGCCCCGCAGGTCCTGGAAATCCCATATGTCCTTGATTTCCTTTGCTTCCTTTCTTTCCTTCATCACCCTGACAAAATAATTATGAAAATATAGATGTTGTAGTAACAAACCCTCTCCTAACCTAACAATGACCACCTCCAAGCCAGAATTCTCAACAAATACTAATTTTAAGGCGATATGCCTGAGCCCGGCTTAGTTGTACCGGGTTTGTCAATGTTCTTCAGAAAAACTGAGTAACTCCAGAATTGTTCTGTCTTCATCAATTATTCAATATGACTTAATATTTTTAAAAATCTACATTCTGAATCTTTGAGAACTTTTACTTGAATTTATACTTGTTTTGCGCCCTTGGTCTATTAACAGATGGTTCTGAGGCATTCAGAGTTTCATGAAAGAGATCCGACTATGCTTTTTCATCCTGTCTTTCTGTTTTAATGCTATTTCGGTTTTAAAACATAAAAAAAAAGACATTTTTTACAATCCCATTTCTTCCCCAGTGGGGAGTCTAGTTCATTCCTCCCAAGGAGACAAATCATGGTAACATAGGTTCTGTCGTAAGATATTTCAGCATTAACCTGAAGCAGATCCAAAACCAGCCTTCTGGATGTTTCCAGCATGGCTGTGTCGGGCAGGGCTCCCCCAAAGCAGTTGTTACCTTCAATCAGGAAGCCTCCCAACTTTATGACACTGTTTCAACTAAGGCTCTCCTGCTGTTATCATCAGGATGTCCAGTTGGGGTTCAGGTCCTGGTGCCCCAAAGAATTGAGCAAGTGTACACAAGTTACAGGCAAAGTACGGATTTATTGAAGGTGAAGGTAAAAGTAGCACTCCTTAAGTTGGAACAGAGTGGGCCCAATGTCTGGAAATTAGAGTTTTATATGTGGAGCTGTGAGATGTTGTCTTCCCTAGATGGACCTGATTCAAGGCCTTACCCCACTTGCTCCTATTGGTTACCTGATTCAAATATGGTCCAATTTTCCCCCATTGGTTACTTTAGAAAACCTAATTATAATACTGTCCACTTTATCCCCATTGGTCGTTTTAAAATACCAAACCTGTGGCGGAAGTTGTCGTGGTTATAAGGCCTCAGTGGCGGGAGTTGTCATGGTAATGGGACTTACCCTACACAGGGACATGAGAGCACATCCCCTGTCTATTCTTCAGCAGCATCTTTCTTAAACCCTGCTCCACCATCTTGGCATCCTGAACTACTGCCTAACACTGCCAAATCCACATGTGGACCCACCCCACCGAAGGTATTGCTCTTTGGGGTTTGCAGTTGAGGTCACTTAAATACTCATGATATAAATGATTAAACCATGGTTTTCAAACTTGAGCATCTGAATCACCTGGAGGGCTTGTTAGAGTAGATTGCGGGGCCCCACACCCAGCATTTCTTACTCAGTAGGTCTTCAGTGGTGCCCAATTTTAATTTGCATGTCTAACATTCCCAGGTGATGTGACTGTTTCTGGTCCTGGAACCACATATTGATGACCAATAGACTATTCTACAGTCATCAGCAAAGAAAATGTTCCACCAAGAAGAAGAGGTGGGCTCCCGTGGAATGGACAGATGAAATGAACTCCCAGAGTCCATACTAACGGACAGCAGCAACATAGGTTAAAAAAACAGGTGTCCAATTATCACTATCACATCATTATTACTGTCATTAGAGACAAAACATAACCAACTCTATTTATTTTCTTCCACTCTCTTCCAAACCTACTTATCGACCTCAATTACCCCAGAAGAAAAGGAACATAACTAAATGAAATGAGATGTCAACACTGCACCATGGCCTGCCTGAGCTGTAAGATGATCCTGCCACTCTTCTCCAATGGCCTTCCAGAAGCCACAGACCACCTCAAAGCCACAAGTCTAGTGGCCTTTCCCTGCAGTGCACATTCTCCTTGTTTATTTTGTAGTATTTATATTGTCACAGGACATAGACTTCTTAAGCTATCAATTATAATTTTATTAGAATTACAATAAAATATTAATAAGTATACAAATTTCATTTTTACTTTATTCATATATCATCCATAAGAATCTTTATGTGCATATTGATGATTATTTTATAAAAGTTACTGAGACATCTGGCACTTTGGAGGCGGTCGATTATGTCACTACTAGCCTCACCCTACTGATGAATTTATATTTCTCATCTTCACACAGAAAGATGTCATTCAACCAGAATTTCTACAGGGTATAAAACATACCATTGTGAAATAAAATCATCATTTATTTTATTTTTAAATTCTTATCTATTTATTTACTTTGTGGTGTCAAGGAGCAAACCCAGGGCCTTGCACAGGCCAAGCACACAGCTTACACAGCGCCCCCCTAGATTGCCATTAAAAAAGTTATATTTCTTACTATTGTATGAGATTCTATAAAGATCTGAAGAAAATTTACGGACTTTCAAGTTTCAACAATGTGTCCTGAGGCTTCTTTTCCTTCTATGTGTTTTTTAAATGTCAATGTGACCATTTATTGAGAAAACATGTGTTGAACCCTTCTCTATGCTGTGTCTTATGATAGATGTTAGGAAAATAAAAATGAATAATACATTGCTGTCTTCCAAAAGCTTACAAGATAGTATCCATAATTTAAAGCCAGATGTAAATACAATTGACACAGCAAGAATAAAAACCAAATTTCTCCTAGGTTGGTTCCTTAGCCTCAGGACCAGAACATAGACAGGCCGTTTCCCCCAACATCTTGTCATTTGCAAACCTTGGGGCCAGGTTGTCCTTTTCCAGGCGGTCCTTCTGGGCCTCTTGTTCCTGGAAGCCCGGCTTCTCCCTAGAGGAAATCACACTGAAGTCTTAGCTAACGTTCCATAGACAGAATACATAATTCTACCTTGTCTCCTCTTATTGCCAGCAGATTCAGCTGAGACCCTCCACTCTAGTCTCAAAATTAATTTGGAAGCATATCAATGAATAAATTAACATTAAACTTCAGTTCAACCAGAGCAGCTGAAATATCATGAAAAAGTCTAATTTCTCAGCCAATTTCCAAAGCAATAAGCTCACTTTCCTTTGGCTCTTCATTCACATTTGGTGGATATTATTTTTAACAAGAAAGACCTTCAGCCTTTCCATCTGCTGTTTTTCAGTACTTTTATTGAAAAATGAGTTTCAAATGTCAACTCAAAATTATTCAGGAAATCTTTACAATGGTCTTACTTCCTGAATGCATTTACAGACTCTCCTTTTGGAAGGGGTAAAAGGGGTATTTTTCTTTAAGTTTAAATTAATGTGCTTTCTAGAAATCCTGAAGGAACTAGGTTACTGGAAAATGCCAAGGCCAAAATACCAGAGAGGAGGCAGAGAATGTGAAACACTATTTTAGCCTTTAAATTGGTGCTCTTTCTATCCAGAGTAAGTGAAAGGGAAATTTTAAATTGTGTAACTTTTCTTTTTAAAGATATTCTTTGTGCTGGATGGTTTAATTTGAGCTCCTACAGGACCAAGATACCAGTCTGGTCCAATGGTTTGAACTCCAATAATATGAAAACCTTACTCTTACCTTCTTCCCTGCAGCTCCATCTTCTCCTGGTTCTCCTGGTTGACCCGGGGAACCTTTTGAACCTGGCTCCCCCTGGTGGATAAACAAAGATATTATCTCCCTTAAGTTTGTATTTACCAACCACCTACATTCTGAGGTACTTGCCATTGGATACATCTTACAATGTTTGAGAAAAGTCTCTGAGCTGAGAAATCTGATTAGTAATTAATAGTAACTAAGCCGGTTGACCTTGGGCACATTACTTCACCTTCTGGGACTCAGTTTTGTATTCTATGACCATGGGTTCAATAGCAAGCCCCCCAAAGTAAACTTGGTTAGAATAGAGTCTTTGCAGATATGGTCAAATTAAGATCAGATAATTAAGATGAATCCTAATAAAGTATTAATGGTGTCTTGATAAAAATAGGAAAATTCCAAGTGAAGAAAAATATATAGGGAAATCATCATGTGGCCACAGAGACAAAGACAAAAGTGAAAATAGTAGTAGGGCAAGGATCAGGACCACAGCTACACAGACAAGCAAGGATTCTGTCTACAGGCTTGGGGGAAAACAAGACCTGTGAACACTTTGACTTTGGACTTCTAGCATCCAAAAACCATGAGAAAATGATTTTTTGTTTTCCTAAGCCACCAAGTTTGTGGTTCTTTGTTATAACATTGCCTCTGGAAAACTAACATAAAATGAAATGAAAAATTGGGCCCCAACACCACTTCCAGTTCTCATATTCAATCATTCTATTTGCTTTCAACTTAATTTGTGATTAAAAATAAGTTCTTGCTGGGTGTAGTGGCGCATGCCTGTAATCTCAGCAACTCAAAAGGGTAAGACAGGAGGATCATGAGTTCAAAGCCAGCCTCAGCAAATGCAAGGCATTAAGCAACTCAGTGAGACCCTGTCTCTAAATTTAAAAAACACAAAAATATTGCTGGAGATGTGGCTCAGCGGTAGCGCACTCGCCTGGCATGCGTGCGGCCCGGGTTCGATCCTCAGCACCACATACCAACAAAGATGTTGTGTCCGCCGAGAACTAAAAAATAAATATTAAAAAATTCTCTCTCTCTCTCTCTCTCTCCCCTCTCTCTTAAAAAAAAAAAAAAAAAAAAAAACACAAAAATAGGGCTGGGGATGTGGCTCAGTGATTGAGTGCCCCTGAGTCTAATCCCTGATACCTCCAAAAAAGAAAAAAAAAAAGTTCTTTAAAATATTCATTAAAAAGTGTTAATTTCAAAGAGCATAAAATTGTTCATGCTGCACTTAGTAAAAGCAAAAAAATATTGACTTAATCAAAAAACATTTCTGCCAATATTAAAAAAAAACTACTGGGAGTAAAAAACATAGTAAACCTTTTTTAAAAAAAAGTGGAAGAATATGATAAACATGAAAGAATAAAAAATAAACTTGAAAACAAAATGTACAAAGATTCACAAAATTAAAAGGCAATAGTTTTAAAAACTAATAATAATGAATAAATATCTAACAGGAATTTTTAACATTTAAAAAAGAAAATTTTTAAATTTTATACAAGGATTTCTAAAAACTTTGACATCATTATTCAAAGTACATGTATGAAGACATGGATTGGTATGAACATACTTATATATAACCAGAGATATGAAAAATTGTGCTCTATATGTGTAATAAGAATTGTAATGCATTCTGCTGTCATTATTTTGAAAAATCAATTTGAAAAATCTTTAAAAGTATTATTATCCATTCCACAGTTATTCATTTTTTAAAAAATCTACAAAAAAAATTCTGTAAAAAAATAAACAAATGCATTCTCAATTAAAAAAAAAAAAAGAAAAAAAAACTAGAAAAAAAAAGGAAATCTACCCAATTTGATATGACCCAGTAATTTAACAATTTCACTTCTGAGTTCTTATCTGAGAAAAATGAAAGCACTTGTTGTCCACACAAAAGCATATAAATAAATGTTCATAGCAACTTTATTTAAATTATCCAAACCCTAGAAACAATGAACTTACAAGAGGCAAATGGATAAGTTGTAATATATCTACACAATGGAAAGCCACTCAGCAACATGGAAAAATAAACCATCCATAATGCTACAATATGTATCTCAAAATGCTTTTGAAAAGAAACTGGAAACATACATAGTATATGATCACATTTATACAAAATTCTAAAAACCCGTAAACTAATATGTACTGACAAAATGCAGATCAATGGTTAGAGATCATTGAAAAACGAATTAGTATACAGGAATATTGAGGGAGAGAGGGAAAGATGGTATTACAGAAGGTAACAGAACTTTTGTGGGTAATGGATGCCTTTATTATCTTAGTTGTGAGAGGGTTTCAAGCACAAACATATACTAAAACTTATCAAATAGTGAAGTTTAAGCATGTATAGTTATTATATGCTAATCATATAATAGTCATTTTAAATGTATGCAAAATCCTGAATAAAATATTAGTCAATTGAATTATCATCATGAAAGAGTATACTTATGATCAATTAGATTTAAATCAAAAGTACAAGGATTATTCAACATCTAAAAACTCTGTTAATGTATCAGTTCAATAGGTTAAAAGGGAAAAAAAGATACAATTATTTAAGGATATGGAGAATTTGATAAAATTTAGTATTCATTTAAAATTAGTAAACAGCATTTGGTATGGTTGAAATAAAAGAGAATTTCATTGACCTAATAGAGGGTATATCCCCAAAACTACAGCAAACAAGAGTGCCACTTTAGAAGCACTTCCTTTGAGGTTACTTCATTTCAACAATTTACCTAAGATCCTAGCACTATAATAAATAAATAAGAAAAAATAAATATAAAAATAAATAAGAGAAAGAAGGACTAAGAAAGAAAAATTGTTTTCAACTTCAGACAACATGATCATGTACACACAGTGTTAAATAAAAAAGCAAGAGACTCTACAATTAGAATAAGTGATTTCACATGGTGAATAGATTTAAAAATCAACATACCAAAACTAATACCAAACAAATTAAAAACTTTTCCTATAGATCCCTAATAACTAGAAGATACAGAAAAAGAGAAAAATTCCAATTGCAAACATTTTTCCAGGATATCTGAGAATAATTTTCACAAAAGAAGTACAAGTTATGAAATCTCTGGAGAAAATGATAAAATATTTTCCTAAAAATCTGAATTTTACCTTGTAGTTTGAAAGTTTCAATATTTGATCTCTAGATTCAATGCTATCCTAAGGGGACATTTTATTAAATTTTGCAATCTAATCCTAATATACATAGAATCGATAGATAATAAGCAAGAAAGAATATGATGTGAGTATTTTTCCCATCAAATGCAAAACTTATTTTTAATCTGTCATGGTTAATAGCAGGAAGTAGCACTGAGAGAGATATACAAAGAAAGCATCATAGGCCACTCAGGCACCGCTCCTCACAAATACAGAATCCTGACATAGAACATGATGGCATTACAAATCAGTGTGACCAAGATGGTTTATTCAAGAACTGAAGCATGAACACCTTGTTATCAATGTGAGGGAAAAAAAATAGATCCTACATTAGCCCATACACAAAAACAGATTCCATGTGGATTTAAGACTAAATTTTTTTTTAAAAGATACTAAAAAATATTCAGAAACACAGGAATATCTTTATGGCTATAAGGCCAATAAATACTTTTTAAATAATATTTTTAAAGCAGAAGTCAGAAGGTGATAGAAATGTAAAACTTCCATACACTAAAAGATACCCCAAACTGGAAATGCAAGCCCCAGCCTAGGAGAAGATATTTGCAACCCATATAACAAAAGAATAACATCCAGATAAAGAACTCTAACAAGAAAAAAAAAAACCTAACCTCAAAAAAATAATGAATATAGCAATTTACAAAGAGAAAAGCTAGAGGTCCATTAAGCACATGAAAAACTGTTCATTTAGTAACAGGGAATAAAAACTAAAACAATGAGATATATTTTACACATTTTGTGCTGAAGTCACTGCCTGTTGCTAGCAGGAGCATGGTGTGGCACCCCTGTTGAACAGGACTTTGGCAAAGCAAAGTTGAAGACTGGCATACTGTGCAGTCTTCCAGTCCTACCTCTATCTTCCATAAGTGAGGGAAACTTGGACTCTAACTTATACAAAAGAGAACAATGTCAATGGAGCATGGTTGACAAAAGCAAAAAAATGAGAGGCAATTCAAATATCCATCAACAAATGGGTAAACATAAAATGAGATTTTTCACACAATAGAATAGTATAGAGCAATAAAAATGAATTAATTGATTATAGGCATATAAAAGTACTAATAAAACACACAAGACTAAGTATAACTATATTGAAGAAGGATACGTATAGTTTAAGAACACAAAATAGTAATATGTGGTTTATGTATAAAAACACATGTGGGGAACTAGAAAAATTTGAAGGAATGATAAACACCAAAGTCACGATAGGGGTATGTCTGGGGAGGGGAGGCAGAGCAAAGGCCCTCAGACAGGGTGGAGCCTGTGTCTCTGCTTTATCTGTAGTGCTTCTTTAAAACTGAATTTTGAGTCAACCCGGCAAAATGTTATCATTTGATGAAGCTGGGCAGTGGAATACATGTGCATTCTTTGTATTATTATGTGTACTGGTGAGCATATTTGAAATATTTTCTTTTTTAAAATGAGAGAAACTTAAGGCTGCACAATTTGTAAGTGACAAAACCGGGATTTGAATTTAGGTGGTAAGGCTTAGCCTTGCTATATTGTAGACTGCCTCTCTGGAATTAATATATAAATGACATAATGTGCATGTACATATGTCATACAGTTAGCATATTAGGTAGCACATCAACACCATACAAAACTGTAGCTATTATGCTATTTAATATGTTTTTTTCTTTATAATTACACATATAACATGTCAATTATTCCTAGACCCTCAACTTACATATTCTTTTCTTTTTGGTGGGAGGGTAGTACCAGGGATTGAACTCAGGGGCACTCAATCACTGAGCCACATCCCCAGCCCTATTTTGTATTTTATTTAGAGACAGGGTCTCACTGAGTTGCTTAGCACCTCGCTTTGCTGAGGCTGGATTTGAACTCGAGGTTCTCCTGCCTCAGCCTCCCGAGCCACTGGGATTACAGGCATAAGCCACCATGCCCGGGTTACCTTATATATTCTTCTAATACCCAAATGTTTATAGGAATCACAGCAATGACAGCAGAACAAGGGTGAAGTGTAGTGCTCGGCCTGGCTCATCAGACCCTACACACTTTGAGAATGAGTTACAGAACTTGTGAAGGGTGCATCCTTTTCTTCAGTAGTATTTATTGAGTACCTATCATGACCTCAAAACTGGGTGTTCAATAATCAACAAGATAAACAAGTCTCCTGCCCCAAGTGAAGCATTTCTTTTGGAATGGCACTGTATAATACCAATTATCAAGCAAGCCATGTATATAATCAGAATTATTCTATTAGCCACATTTTAAGTTATATCAAGTTAGATAGATGGCACATGCTGATCTGTATTGCAATTGGACATAAAGGAAGGTTTAATGTTACATAACTTTCTTAATAGCATCTGAACAGCAGAATCAACTCACCTTTGGACCTTGCGCTCCAATCCCCACTGGTCCTCTAGGGCCTGTAGGTCCCATGGGGCCTACTTCTCCCTGGTAAGGAAAGAGTACTGAAATATTGCAGCAAAATAAAAACAACATATCCCTGACTTTGATCTCCTAAGAGTTGTCTTCTTTCAACAAAGTGAGATAAAATAGTTTCATGTGCTTAATTCATACATGTATGGCCTGGGATCCTCTAGGCCAGATGGATTTTTATCATATTTGGAACATATAAATGTGGACCGACTTAAAATATAGGGTATGTAGTATGTTCACAATTGGTTAAGAGCTCCTGTGGAGGCACCTAGAAAAGATAGGCAGTTACATTCTAGAACAACTAAAACGGACACATTGAAAGCCAAGATGATGTCTGTCTGATCAAGAGCAATATCATAACCAGAGAAAGCAACCTTAGTTTTCAATGATAAGCCTTCAATAAAAACCACAAGGAAAGCAGTAGTTTTCTATGGAGCTACTTCTCATATGGACAGCTGTAAGAAGTATACTCTCAGGTGAGAAGTCTCTGGGAAGCATTTTGTTTATTTAACCATGATTAGTGATTCCTTGAAACAACATTAAAAGTAGTTAGCTAAATAATAAGTGGCATGCCTTTCCTCCAGAGATAAATAACAGTTACAAATAAAGAGGTAACTTGATAACAATGTTCATGGAATCAGAGGTATATAAAAACACAAATAGAACATAAGGCTAAGTATAAATATATTGCAGAATGATAAGTAATGGCTCCATTCAGCTCATTTTTGACTGTCTCCTTAACAGCACTCCTGGGGGAGTGCTTATGAGAAAACCAATTAGCCAAAACCCAGAGAGGCCTGGAACCACAGGCCACGGTCTACTGACATTACAGTTTGCGTTGCCAGAATACGGTCTATTACCCAAAAATATCAAAGAATATAAATAAGTCTGTGTAAGTAAAACCTTCTTAAAGCATAAAGAATATATATTACAATTTATAAATTGTTAGGAATATCAGTAATATTTGGTATAAAGATCTCTGATTTCTAAGTTCACTCTATCTGTTCTCTTCCAAATAACATTGACCAGAAAACAGCAATTCTACTATAGATAAACTCTGCTGTCATTTAGAAAGTTACCTTAGAACCAGGTAATCCTTGTCCTGGGGGTCCTTGTGGACCAGGGGGACCAGTAGGACCTTGGATTCCCTTTGAAATAAAAATTTTAAGAATGTTATTAATGAAATCAAGAAGATATTTGGGTAAGAACAGTTTCAAGTCCTCTAACACAATCATTTAGTTCTCATTCCATAATAGATAATATATATGACATAAACGTTTTTTTGAATGGAGTGGCAAGGGCTTCTAGTTGAACCCTAGATGGGATGGCAGACTAGCAGAAGAGAACAGCCTGAATCCCTAACAACACTGATGGAGAATCACCAGGCCAGCTTCGAATTTTAAATAAGAAAAGTATAATTTCATCAAATTGTTGACCCAATTCATATCTCTGTCACATGCAAGCAAACCCTATACCCCTTCTTGGACAGACTGTTTATTGAGATGTTAAATTGAAAGTTTGATCTGAGCTCTAAGAAGCAACAAGCCAGCAGACGCCACAATGAAGAATGACCAGACTGATTCTCTCCCTCACACTGCAGATGGGAGGAAGAGAGGACTTGTAAAGTTCTCCAGTAGTCTAGATTATAAGGAGGGCTTTTTTTTTTTTTTTAAAGAAAATGGAAGGGGTTTGAGTTACCTCTTTCTTTAGTCTAGAAAGAGGACTTCAGTGGATATTTCTTACTTGTATAATTTGATTTTTGTTTTGGGGAACCAAGGGGCCAGAATCCAACTCAAGCTTGAGAAAGCTAAGATGGCCTGTGGTCACCAAAAGAAGCCAGGGGCCATCTGTGGATCCAGAGTCTACCAGGGCAAAAGTCACATGAGATGTCCCTGCAAAGAAATTGTATGCTAAGTGTGAGACAGAGTTGGCCTGGAACTATTATCAGTCTTGCCCAAGAGACATGGAAGGATAACAGAACTCCAACAGAGAAAGTCCCCAGTAAAGCAGAGGCAGAGAGGGACGAGCAGCTGCAGGAAGGGACTCTTCATCACACCCTAGAAGGGACAGTCAAAGAGACCCATGAAGGAGCCCCACAAGGAAGAGGTCAGCTTCACACATCTGCAAAGCTCTGAGTACCCAAAGCCACCTGCTATAGCACCAAACAAGAAAGAGTCCTCAGGCCCTCACACCCAGCCTCCTCCCTGGCTCAGCCCCAGAGAACTGAGAAACACTCCCTCCCTACAGATGGTACCAGATAATGAAGACTAAAAGCAAAGTTAACATATTGACTGAACACTTTTTGTTACAGAATTAAATCTGAGACTGGCAACTTGCAATGACCCTACAACTTTCTATTACTTAAAAGTGATTTGTTTATTTTTTAAAGTTTAGAGTCTGTTGGAAATTTCTTTCAAGACAGAAAGAGTCCCCTATTTTAGGGGGTGAAAAAACATTAAAGAATGACGAGAGAGAAAAAAAAAATCTGTTTTGCTTATATCCCACAAATAATGTTTATTTTATACAGTCATAATGTAATGGATGTTATCCCCTTTTCTCCCTTAGATGATACCACTGCTTTTTCATTTTAAAAATACAAATACTAGTCCCTTTTTTCTCTGGTTGACAAAGGTAAGCAGCCCAAACAATTTAGGGAAGTTAAGGTTGTTGCACTGTCAATATTGACTGGTGACAAAACATAACCCTTTCTGACTTTTACAGTAGTCCACAAGTTGCATACAAATAGGACAAAAAAAATTACAGGATGTGCCATGTGTAGATGTACATGCGTGTATGTGGTTATTTATATTCCACTTTATTTTGTAAAACATCTGAAGCTATCAAGCCTCCAAATATTTAGTGAAAATCTGGAGGTCATTTAAAAAAATTGTAAACATGATGATGGAAACAGAAGTTCACTCGTAAACAGATGAGTAGGAAAACTCATTTCTACAAGTGACATTGGGAGAAATAATAATCACAATAATTCAATGGATAAACTTGTTAAATTAAGGATAAGAAGAAAGTTGAATAACTGCATACACAGGTTAAATTTAAGTAGAATTTATGTCATTTATCTTAATGGGGTAAATAAATTCTTGTTTAAAGCAGTTTACAAAGAATACATTCCATTTGCTTCCTATCCATTAGGGGTCAATTCTATAAGGACATTTTTACTCAAAAATTGTCTTTTTTTTTCTCTTGGAGAAGAAAATGAAGGAAGTCAAGGAGGCTTGAGTTTTTTGTTTGTTTGTTTGTTTGCTTGCTTTTTAAGCTGCAACAAACTCCATCAAGGACCAGCATTAAAGGAAACAGGAAGCCACAGGTGGGCGGGCTGGGATCCACTGGCCATCTGGACAGACCCGTCTCTCTTTGAACCTCATTCTCCACCAGAGTGGTAACTCAGCATAAGACACAGGATGTGGCAGTGCCATCAGGCAGCTTTCAGGACCAGAATGTGAGCCCTGATGAACCCAGAAAATACACTAGAAATCCTGAGAAGGCCTGATGGAAGAGTCAATTCAGGATCCTGCAGGAGTCAAAACACTCAACTCTTAATTATTATCTAAATATTTATTTACAGATTTATCTTGGCTTCTTCTGCACCTTAATCCTCTTAACACAGCCAAGAGCAAGGAAATGGAAAGAGGAGTAATAGCCAACTTCACTGTTGCCTGGTTTGACAAAAATATGTAATAATAATAACAAGTTAGCAGATGGTTAGAAACAAACTCACAGCTAAATGTCTAGTGAGATTTGGAATTGTCTCAAGGTTTTCTTCTTTCCATAATACCCTCGATAAAAGAAGCAGTATTCATGCTCTAGGCCACAGGATAATCCAAATCTTAACCATAAATTTTCATCAAACCAACTTGTCACTTTTTAACCTGGGTGATAAATCTGTATTTGCTACTGACATTTTATTAAATGAGATATGTAGATAAATGTATATGGTAAAACTATGTGACATGCATTTATGAGTATGTCAAAATGAACCCCACTATGACATATAACACACTATTTTTTTTTAATTTTCAAAGTGTATGGTAAATAATAATAGTAAAATTACTGTTATACTATTTTCACATTATTTAGACAATTATCCAGTTTTTCTAAAAGTTACCAGATCGTAGAAGCAGAGGTCTTTCCTTTCTTCTGACCAAAAGGGGCCAGGTGACTTTTATAAAATCCTACTTGTAGATTGCTTATATCCAAGAAGGATGCCACTTAAATAAATTGATCACTTCCAATTCTGGTCCTTATTTTAAGTTTAATACCATTTTTAGTTTGGTGTGTAGATAAGGGTGGGAAGTTCTCCCCTGGCATTGGGACCGAGTGGGACATAATCACAAAGTTTTGAGGGGAAATAACATTCAAACTGACACGTAAGTAGACGACTGCTCTCCCAAGGGGAACTAAAAATATAAAGTGTTACTTCCAAACTCATACCCTGGTTAATTAGGTTTTAGTGATAAAAGTCAAAGCACCAAGAAGTATAAAATTTATATTTGAGTCTTGGAAAGTTATTAAACGAAAATGTTTCCATGACACTCTCCTTCTACATTCATTTCTGGACTTAACATATATTTCATTGCAATTTGACTGTCAAATGTACTCATAGATGTTTGCAGGATTGGCCTTCAATGAACACCAGGATTGGGCTGGAATGCTTGGTACCATGAGAATGAAAACAAGCATCAGTTACCTGTTCTCCTTGACTCCCAGTGCCCGGGATGCCCATTGGTCCTTGAGGTCCCACAGGTCCCAAATCTCCCTGTATAGAAAACGTCAGAAGTACAACAATAAATAAAACCTCCTTCTTTTATGCTTTCCAATCTGAATTAAGGATTGATTATTTATACTTCAAAAAAATCAACAAGTAAAATCATAAGACCTCATTGCTTTTGATGATCTCTAGATCAAATTTGCCAAAACAGTGAATGACATTTTCACTATTTTGTCTAAACTGGTTGGTATGTGCATGGGTTTATATTTAGAAAACATGTTTCTCACAACCAGAATTTCTGAATAGTTATCATAATAATACAAAAACTTCCTGTTAGGACCATAACATAAATATTTAAGAGTTTAAAATTCTTGGGGTATAAGACAACTGGAATTTGAAAGATGAATCGAAGAAGATATTTTAAATTTTTCTAAGTAACTTTCCTCTCCAAATCTTATTAAAAGAACAAAAGTAAATAGTACTCATACTTTATATAATATTGAACTATATTAAACTTGTGTGAAGACGCACTCTGGAATGTACTTCTTAGTATTTCAATTTTGAAATTAAGAAAAATCTAAGGTGAAGCCTACAAAATTAAAGAACCCTACCTTCTACTCCCATGAAATAAATTCTGTCTTTACCAGAGCTTACAATATTAGTAAAGGAAACAGAAGACAATAAGCAAGACAAGTAGATAAAATAAATGCTACATTGAATAATGATCAGTCTGTAGGGGAAAAACGAATTGAGAAAATGGCGTGGCAGTAACAATTGGAAAATGAACCCAGATGGCCTCACTGATGACAAGGAATGAGCCAGGTAGAAACCTGGAGAAAGAGCATTCCAGGCAGAGCACACAGCCAGCATAAGGATGATCCCTGTACATTTCAGAAACGGCAAGGAGACTGTATGGGTGGAGATGGGGACCATGAGGGAGAGTGGTAGGTGATACATGGCAGTGGCCAGGCAGAAGGATCAATAAGTCCTGTGAGACAATGGTACTTGTTCTTGCTCTTCTCTGAGCGGTGTGACTGGGTGACATCACCAAGAGTTGAAAAAAAGAGAAGGTCCAAGGACTGAGTCCTTTAATCTCTCCAGTCATTAGAGGTCAGAGGAATGAACCGGAAACAGCAGTAGAGACTGAGAAGGAGAGCCAGAGAGACCAAGCCAAGAGAGGGTTTTAAGAAGGTGAGGGAGCAAGTAAGGGTACTGATAGATCAAGTCAAATGACAACTGAGAACTGACCACTTATTTCAATGGCAACTATATTTAGACAACTTCAGGTCAGCAACCTTTTTCTTAAACGGTGGGGTAATAATGTTTGGGGCCTGAGGACAAAAATTAGGTCTCTTTTGTAACTGATCAATGCTGCTTTGAGAGTGTGAAATCAGCCATAAACAATACACAAAGCAGCAGATGTGCTTATGTTCCAATAATGTTGTCATAGAAAGACAGACAGGCAGCTGAGGCTATGTAAATATGTTTTTATGAACAAAAGTAAATACTACTCATACTTTATATAAATAATATTGAACTATATTAAACTTGTACCAAGACACACTCTGGAACATACTTCTTAGTATATTGTCCGCCTTAGTCTAAATAAATAAGGAAAATATTATGGACTCAAGTTCTGATCCAGAATCCGATTATTCTGATTCAGTACTTGATTGTTCATTATGCAAGAGTCATTGTGCTAAATGCTTTTCATGATTTTTCTCACTAATCCTCCCAATAACTCTCTATGGTGGGCATCACCATTTTCCAAATGACCTTAAGTAATTTGCTCCAGGTCACATACGGATTAAGTGGCAGACATGAGATTCAAATCTACACTCTGTCTCACTCCTCAACCCAACTCATAACCACCATTCTGCATGTATTCAATAAACACATGAAAATTATATCCTTTTGTACAGTTTTTTTTTTACAATTAAAGTCTGTGTCATAACTAAATTTTTTGTTTTGTTGCAAATATATGTATTTGTGAGCCCTCATCATAGGGTGTTTATGTCATCGCTTGAATCACACCAAAGTCTTTGAATCTAATGCTGCACCTAAAAGAGTAGGAGAGGAAGAAAGGGGGAAAGGAAAGAGAAGATAGTATTGATTTAGAAAGGGGATAGCAAATAAAAGCTTTTTATGCAAAGCGTTTTCTTTGCATGAGCTCCAGATGTAAAAACACAAATGCCATGTCACAACAACCCTTGAAAAAGTTAATTTACTGAACTCACAAAACAATGGTTCTATTGTATTTAGTTCTCACTGCCCCCAAAGAAAAAAGAACATCTTACATATTTTGGAAGTATTTTGGAACTGCAGTTACAACCAGAGCTGAGCTCTTTGAAGCAAGAATTGTATTGCATCTAAAATTTATATGATCCATTACTTATCATTATCTCTGCTATTCAAATACAGACAACCAGAAGAAATAACTACCAGAAAATAAAAGGACTAAGTCATTTCAAGATTGAGGATAATCATGAGTATCAGTTATTACTCTAATTTAATAAATAATATAATGTGTGCTTAATGGTTGGCATATAAATGACTCCAAATTGATATGAGGTCTCTGGTTTTTGCACATATCTTCTGTCTGCTCCCCTTGACAACTTTCACTTCCCACTGCTCTTTAGAATCTGAGCAGCTTGCAGTAACTTCTATCATCAGCCTCACCACCCCTTCTAATTAGGGTCATGATCTTCAGATATTTTAAAGAAAATGAGTAACTAATGCTAAAGAGTAAAGCAACGTCTGATGGCCTGGAGCTGACCTGACCCTGGCAGCTGGGCTGCAGTGCTGAACATAAACAAGTTCATCAAAGCGACAGACCAAGACAAAAGCAAGACTGCTCTGTACTCATGTCTGAGCACAGAAAAACCACAAACACTGTCCAAATCCCTAGAAGTGGCCAAACAACCTCCTGCACTAGCTGAAACGAGTTGCTGCTACTTCTTTGACTATTACATCTCAACCTAACACCATTTTTCCCAATTTCTAGATGAGACTCATTAAAATACTCAACCTTAAAATTATTCCCACTTTCTGGTAGCATTCAATGCAAAGCAACCTATGCTATCTTGAAAGTTCCCAAAAGTCACCCAACACAAACCCAAGTTCTATAAAAAAAATCTCTTCTTCTTCCTTCCTAGTTGCAGTTGGTCCCCCAGGGTTTATGGTTTCCATGTTGCAATGAGTCAGTAAACCTTTGTTTAACTAAAGGTGGACTCCTATTGTTTCTTGCTATAGGGTATCAACACTAGTTTTCTTAAATGAGTTCTATTATTTTAATATTTTTGAATGAATGCCTGAAGGTAGAGATGGACTGTAATGAGGCCAAAATGTTTTTAACAACTATTTTCTATTACACTAAGGACAGGTGTTTTTTTTGCTAATGTCTGTCTTCAAAGATGTTTTGCTGATGACTGAAGTCACAGGAAGTTAGAAACCAAATAAGTGACACATTACTCTAAATAATGGGACTTCCCAGATCATAATTCATCCAATATAATAAATATACCTTGCATAGACAAGATTTATAATTAATTGAATACCTATGTGTCATGATTGTCATGTTATATTTGGTTTTAAAGTGTACACTCATTAAAAGCAATGACAAAAATAATTTTACTGGCATTGTTTCCATTATACACCTTGTATACAGTACCTTGTCCCCTTTGATTGACAGGCCTTGTAACCCTTGTGGGCCAATTGGTCCTTCAGAACCCTTTTCACCCTGAAAGTGCATGGAAGAGATATCAGCGCATTGATAAAAATTATTTTACAAGATTTACATTAAAGTTACTATGAATTATACTTCAAATTGATTTTTTCAATCAAGTATCCAAATTCACTGCCCACTGTGAATGAGTAATTCTAACTGACTCTAAGATTTGCAACTTGCAAAAAAAAATTAGTCATATCATTTTCACAGGAAGGAGTCTGTCCCAGCAGAATACATATATAGCATTGCTGAAATTGGAAAAGAGCTCAATTTCCAATCTCAATAGAAATACTGAAACCAGGAACCTAATCAATTAATCATGAGGTACAACTACCTGGATAAAGCCTCCTATTCCTTAACATGGCTACACTTGGATCCATGGTACAAGAAAATTTGTCTCTCATATATGTGAACCAATACTCACAAGATTGGATTACTTATTAAATGTTTTATATCTGAACTTACAGAGACATTCATTGAAAATCTAGGTTTAGAAGGCTTCATGGAAAACCTTGTATTTGCTTCTATGATCAAATGATCTCTGTGAACAGCTGTTCTTACTATATCTATGAGGTCATAGCACTTCATGCCTTTGTTATAAAAAATAAACCATGTCAATCAGAAACAACATTCATTTAATAAGTTCATTAGAACCAAGAATAAAATCAAAGAACATTTTTAAGAAACCTAAGAAAAAGGAAAATACAGCTATATATTTCTATCCATAATTTATTCACTGACTGAGTCAACAGGTCTGCCTGGCTGGGGAATGAAGTGCTCTGACTGGTGGGTTCTTCTGATCATTACCACAGAGCAAAGTCCCATGTACTTGACCCTAAGGAAACACTGAAAACCATGTGTTCTTTCCTTGTTGAAACAGAGGCCAATGTAGAGCCTGGGGTTATTATAAAGATTGTATCATCATATCATACTTCATTTAACATAAAAGTATGTTGAACATGTCACTAAGGCATTCCCTGGAATATACTTCTTAGTGTTTCACATATTCATTTCTTATTTGTTTGTTGTTGTTTTGTTTTGTTTTGTTTTTGAGGTTTGTGGGGGTTTTGTTTTGTTTTGTTTTGTTTTTGTACTAGATATTGAACTCAGGGCCACTTGACCACTGAGCCACATCCCCAACCCTATTTTGCATTTTATTTAGAGATAAGAGTCTCACTGAGTTGCTTAACACCTTGCTTTTTGCTGAGGCTGGCTTTGAATTTGTGATCCTTCTGTCTCAGCCTCCCAAGGCACTGGGATTACAGGTGTTCAGCACCACACCCAGCCCTCATTTGTTTCTTTATCTTTAACACAAACACACAGACATTATAAAGATAAATAATTTTCACAATTTGAATTTTCCGGATTGTTTGGGCTGCACATAAAAAAAGACATTTATAATGTGCCAAAAATGTAATGAAACTATGTATCATAAAACTTTCTAAAATGTAGTTCTAAGTCTTTGACCTGTTTTCTAAGAATGATACTTTAGTTATGAAATATCATATTTATCCAAAATATTACTAACATTATTGTGGCAACTTTAATGTCTTAACAAGGTCCTCTTCAAAATTCAGCTCACAACATAGTATGAATTATTTGTTACAGCAATTGCTTTTTCCTCTTTTGATATTTGGGTTTCTCAGAGACAACTGAGTATTGATCATAATGAAAGAATCTGAGAATGAGATATAATTTTAGAGTATGAGGCCATATTGAGAAGGTCAGATCTGAGTGACCTGACCGAATAACTGTTGTGCAGAGTCTGAGAAAGCAACATATGGTTCTCTGGGCTGTGTGGGTGTGTGTCTATGTGGGGGGCGGGGAAGACTTTAGAAATGAAGCAACAACCCAGAAATACATTATTGTTTGCTGTGAAATTTTTTAAATAGTGCCCAACGTATTTTGGAGAACCATTTCCTATGTGGTGTTTGGCAGATGTGTTATAGATATGGGTAAACCACCTAGACAACAGGACAGCAAACTACAGCCCACTGGCCAAATCCCATAGCCGGCTTTTTGTAAACACAGTTTTGTTGCAGCAGCCAGATTCATTCATTGATACGTTGTTATGGCTATTTCCATGCAGCAACAGCACAGTTGAGTCATTGCAACTGATATCATATGTCTTACAAAGCCTAAAATATTTGCCATTCAGCCCTTTACAGAAGTTTGACGTGCCCTGGTGCAGAGGAACTTGAGCTCTAAGAATTATATGTGGGAAGCAGTAGGAAAGTTTGAATCCATAATAGTTTGGTCCTTGTAGTAAAAAATCAGTTTTCTTATGATTTTGATGGCAGTATAAATTGATGTATTAGATTTTTGTATCCTATCTGTGTTTCATAAAACAAAGCTGTGAGCAGTGTTGCCATAGCTACACTGAATAACTTGACTTCTGGGCATCAATGTGCTATTTATCACTGGAGCGTTAATGACTGCAAACTGAGAGTTTCTAATTTCATATGTGGTAATTACATGAAATAGAAATCTGTTGATGACTTATTTTATAATTAAATATTTCACCATACTTTTACATTAAAAGAAAATTGACAAATTCCTTCACACAATACAGTGCAAATAGTCAGGAAATACTTAACTTCTAATAATCAGTGTTTTAAAAAAATCTGTGATTCATGACTATGCAGGACAAAGTGCTGTGGGTTTTGTTTTTTTTTTTTTTTTTTTCCTAGTTCAGAAGCTTTTATTACCTTAGGTCCTGGAAATCCTTCTCCAGGTAAGCCCCTCTCTCCTGGTGCTCCCTCAGGACCACGGGGACCCTGGATAGGGTAGGAGGGAATGAGGAGCAGGAGGTGAGAGAGCAAGAAAGAAAGGCAGCAAGAGAAAAGGAAGAAGAGGGAAGAAAGAGAATAGTTATATTTCAGTTCACAAGGATATGACGGTGATATAGTCCTCCTAAGTCTTTCCTGAGTGTCCTTCTAGTAAGCTCCCAAAGTATTTTGGAAAACCATTTACACAGATCAGCAGAATTGTAGAGTTGTAAAGAAGAAATTCACCTTGTATTCAAATACTTATTCTGTTTGATTGGCATAAGCACTTCTAGGATCCTCAAATTAGAGGAAAATGGAAATGAAGTGATGCTTCCGAATAAGGATTAGGAAATAAATCCTATGAGGAAAGGCTGAAAATTCAAGACTGTGTGATCTGGAGAAGGATGCAGTGTTATTTTAAAATTTGGTTAAGTTTTAAGGGAGCCCATTGAAGAAATCACTGCACAGCTGTTGCAAAGCATTGGATACTACTTACATGTGTTTTGATTTCTGTCCTGATATACTTGGACTAAAACTTGAATTATTTCAGGAACCCATTGACTCCACTGGCAGTTCTATGCATAAGCTGATATCTTGATAGATCAATGAAGGGAAACATGGTTTTCCATATTGATGATTAAAATTAAGTCTGGATAACTATTGCTCAGAAGAGGAGCACTTCTAAAGGCACTAGAAGAGGAGAGGACTTCTCGGTCCTAGGCTTTGAAATGGACTGGCAGAAAACACCCTACTTGGAAAACATAAAACAATAGCAAGGTTTTCATTTAAACTAGAAAAAAAAAAACTTAAAAACTATGAATTTTCCCCTTTTCTTCTTGTCCAAAAGGTTAAAAAGAAAGAAATGAAAAGTAACTAACAACAAACCTCTTAAAAGCAAAAACCAGAGAATTTCCTCTAATGATCTTCAGATGATTCATATTAGCTAAGTAGGGAAGTCCTGGAACAGTCTAATGAATTTCCCTCAAGGCCCAAAGCCAGCACACTGCAAGCTGCAAGGTCGTTGGGCTCTAGGTACACTAATCCAGGATTACCTAAGAGATGCATTAGACTGATGGCAGAACAAGGTTGCAGCATTATGTTCAGCAGTAGCAGACCCATTATGAATTTGTATTTAAGAAAGAAAACTAACTGTATCCCAGTGTTTAACTTCTTTGTGCTTTGCCCTGATATTGCATATTTTAAAAGACAGTCTTTTTTTTACTATTCAGTAAAGACTTTAATTAAAAGAAAAAGCTAACATCTAATTGAATTTAAATTGTAATGCTTGTGACCTTTAACAATCCAAAATCTTAATCAAAGCACTAATATCCATGACAGCTTACTCTAATGGTAGAGCAGTCAGCTAGGGAGGAAATAAAAAGGAGCATGAAACTGGATTGCAAACTAAACTGAAAAGTGCCAAGTTAAAATCATACACATTCTCAAAGAACAGCAAATTTTTCTTCTTCCCTAATGATAGGACTAATGAAAATGAAACTTTTTATATTAAACATAATGAATTTTTTTCCAGCTCAGTTTTTTTTCATTCATTCAACAAATACTTATCAAACACCCAAGAAGTGGAAGGAATTGTACTAGGAATAGCAGACAGATCTCCTTGTCTCATGGAATTTAGTCTTGCATGCTAGTTAAAAGGAGATTTTGGTGTCTTTTAAACCAAGGTTCAAGTCTGACTTTTGCTACGTATTAGCAATGTCACCTTGATAAGATAATTCAATCTCTCCAAAGCTCAGCATCATCCTCAGAATGATGATGACAGTACTACCTCAGCCACTAGTATTATTGTAAAGATTCACAGACATTTAGAGCTCTTACATATGACTACATGCCTGCTGCAATTATCAAACCTAATTTTACTTCAGCTCCACCATTGTTACAAATGTCCTTTGTGGAGTGTTTAGAAATAAGGAAATCTCAGAGGTTGGTCTACATTAGGCAAAGTGGTGACAGACATTTATTCTGGCTGCACAGAATAAATGAATTTTCTTCCCTTCTCCTCTGCACTTGTAGAATACAGCAATGAAGGTGAAAGTGAAAGGAATCCTGCTTTCAAGGCTGTTGAGAATGGAGTTAAGGCTCATGGGCCAGCACTTAAGGGAATTAAAAAATCAGTGATCCAAGGTTTAATTACTGTGAACTGTCAGAGAAATATTCCATACCATCAGTATGTTCTCAAGTTTTCCAGTTAAAGAGTCAGGATAGAAGATGATTATTAACCAGAGAAGAGAAGTAGCAGGTACTTGGGTTAGATGAACCATACTTTTAATTTAGTAGTCAGGAAAGAAAAGAGGATCATTTTAAAAAAATATTTTTATTGACAGATAATAATTGTATGTCATTTAAAAAAGAATAAATGCTTCTATAAAAATGTCAGTGTCCTTTTCAAAGCCATGAGAACCAGTTAGAACTATGGCATATTTGTTTGTTTTTTAACAAACATCTCTAAAATATATTTATTTATATATTTTTATAAATTTATATATAATCATTATATATTTGTTTATATAATGATTACTATATATTTTAACATATCATTAGATATAATAGATTAATATTTAATTATTAGAGATATATATTAGTTATATAATTGGGTTCCTCCATTTATACTTTAATCCCAATTACCAGTTAACACAGTCTAATCAGTGAAATGCTTTATTGAAACATTAGCAATGAAATTAAAATATGATTGCGCATTGTATTTATCTTATTACTTTCCTTAATAAGATCAACAGTGTTAATAACCTTAAAAATGGTTTCAGAATACTCTGCAAGTGTTAAAGATAAATATGTGAAATAATAAAAATTGCCCATTATATTCAAACAGTGTCATCTATTTTATTTTTAACTTCAAAGTAATTAGAGTTCTACTTCAGGGGATATCTTTTTTCCCCTGAGAGTACTCTGAATGACCTTGCATAAAGAGTAGATCACTTTGAGAGTCTCAGTTGATTTACTTTTTATAAATCAGCTATATTTATCAGATCAGCACAAAACAAGTGATACACAAAAATGATAGCTAACTATTCAAAGGCAGGCCTTAGAGTGAGAATATTAATTCCATCTATTGGTAGATTTACATTACTGCGGCATTAGGGAGAGTAGCCCTAGACCTAAAACTATTTGAAATGATTGGGGCAAAGGAACAAAGTAAAGGATTTTCAGCAGAATCTCTGTCAATCCTCAGGTAACTCTTTATGTCACTTCTAAATAATTTTTAAAAAACTCACTTTGTTGATTTTTTTTATTATGACATTTTTGTTGCAATAGTCTGACACTTTATTTGGGATTCTTCTCATCTTTGTTAGTATTTTGTTTCCAAATAAGTCAGAACTTCACAGCATCACTCTCATTGGTGTAATTGTGGCTTCGAAAACATGCCAACAAACAAGAATTTCCTGTTCTGAGAATATTGTGAAAACTCTCGCTCCAGACAGAAAGATAAGGAATATGATTTTTTTTTCCAAAATGAATTATAAAGATATAGCTGAGCCCAGAGAAAATAAAGTAGGGCTCAACCACAGAGATGAAAACTGATGCTGCTGTGGCTGTGCTGGGTAGGGGGGAAAAAAACAACATTGGTGGGGTAGAAAGAAGTCAAGGAAGCCTAGAGCAAAAAACAGTAGCAGAGACTTTGGCTCAGACAATGGAAAATGAGGAGCAAATCAGTGCTGACATCCCACAAAAAGTGAAGACCTTCAAAGTTGTGAAACTTAATGAAAGGGACATTAGCAAATAGTCATTCACATTGACACAGGGGTGTGGGCAACAAGATTGTGTCTGCCTTGGCGAGGCCTCTGAATGACTGGAAAGTCCCAAACCAGACTTGTGCTGTGTTTGGGTTCGCAACTTCTATTGACACCACCTCGGCAGTCTCTGAACACTTCTGTCAACGCTTCATCATCAAGAAAACTCCTGGACTACATAAGAGGTGCAAACACAAACTCCTCTCCAACACCCTTCACACAGGACACTTGGGGTTTTCACAACGAAAGGCCTGCTGAAAATCAGCTCAGATTCCAAAGTTCAGAACATAATAGAAAATGATTCACAACGAATAAAAGTGAACCAAGATAACATAAAATCCCCCCAAACTGACAAATAATAGGAGACAAAATGTATACTTTAGGGCTGGGGCTTGGGGCTCAGTGGTAGAGTGCTTGCCTAGCATGTGTGAGGCACTGGGTTCAATCCCCAGCACCACATAAAAATAACCTAAAGTATTGTGTCTATCTACAACTAAAAAAAAATTTTAAATGTGTACTTTAATGTTTAATGTCTTAAAAAGAGTAAAAAACACAAGAATCAGAGTCTAGTGTGGTAAAAAGTTTGGATAGAAAGATAAATGATAGATAGATAGATAGATAGATAGATGATAGATAGATTTTGAAAATACTCATTAAACTAAAAATTTAATGGATGAGTTAAGACATTTTATAACCTGATTAACCTAATGAAGTTATACATTACAAGTTACATTTAAAGAAATTACCCCAAATGCTTCAACATGTCCAATAGGATTTCAAAATAAATAGAACGAGGGCAGGGTGAGCATTTGAAGAGATAATAGCTAAGACATTTAAAAATTGTCAAATCCTCAGATTCATAGAACAGTGTATCTAAAGTCATATAATTGTAAATTTATCCATATTTACATGTATCATAATGACTTTAAGAAAAAATATTAATAAGAAAAATTACAAAAGCAGCCTAAGATAAAAGGCAAATTATTAAGAAATTATAAATGAACTGCAAACAAATCAACAGGAACCACTGTTGTCAGTAGACAGTGGAATTAGTACACAACTAACATTTTCACACCAGCCAAACTATTATCATTAAAAAAAAAAGAATGATATTTCAGCTAAAAACCGAAAGAGTTTACACATAATCTGATTGGAAACAACTAAGAAATATATTCCTTAAAAAAAAAAAAAGAAAAGAGGGAAACTGATAAAACTATGTTGAGCAAAAAAATGGCAAATATGTGGGTAAAACTAAATTAAATATTGATAAAAATAATAAGTTAGGTGGGATAAAATAAGGTAGAACAAAGCTAACAGAAAATAATACTTTGAAGGTAGAAGAGATGATTGGAGTAAAATCCTTCTGTGGTCAGTGTGTTTTCAGGAATGGGTAGTACTACTGATGACATTTCAAACTTGTTAACTTATAATACATGACAAGTCCAGAGACCACTTAAGAAATAAAAATATACATACCTATGTAGTCATATACATACCATGTAACTTCACACATATATGTGTATATTCTTAATAAATATTTGATATTTTTGCCATTTCCTAATTAGATATTTGTCTTATCAATGAGTTTTGAGTGTTCTTGGTATGTTCGAGATACAAATCCTTTGCCACATATGTGGTTTGCTAATATCATCTCCCAGTAAGTAGCTTGTCTTTTTAGCCTGTTAACGATCTTTAACAGAAAAAAATATTTTCCATTTTGATGAAGTCCAGTTAATCTACCTTTTTCTTTTTTGAATCATGGTTTTGGTGACATATCTAAGAAATCTTCATCAAGCACTGAGTCCCAAAGACTTTTCCCTACATTTTATTTGTAAAGCTTGATAGTTTTTACATTGTATATTTAAATGCATGGTTCACTTTGAGTAAATTTTTGTATAAGATGTGAGACTTAACTTGAGGTGGTTTGGATTTTTTTTCCTCATAGATATTCAATTTCTCCAGCACCATTTGTTGAAAAGACTATGCTACTCCATTGGATCAGTTTTGCATTTTTTTAAATCAAAAAAATCAGTTGACTATATTTCTGTGGGTTCATATCTGGGTTCTGTATTCTATTCCATTGATTATTATCTATATTCTGTCAATACCACACATTCTTGATTACTGTAGCTAAATATTAAGTCTTAATCCAAGAAGTGTGATTTCTTCAAGTGTATTCTTTCTCAAAATTGTTTTAGCTATTCTAGCTCTTTTGTCTTTGCATGTAAATTTTAATTATTCTATTCATATCTACAAAAAATCTTGCTGGTATAATGAAAAGACTTCCATTAAACCTTTAGGGAGAATGTACATCTTTATGATGTTGAATCTTTCAATCTATGAAAATGGCATGTCTTCTCAATTTATTAAATAGTCTTTAATTTCTTACACCAATGTTTTGTAGTCTTATACAAATTGTGTCTCTCCAATTCATTTGCCCATTTATTGATTGGGTTGTTTGTTTCTTCAGTGTGAAGATTTTTTGAATTCTTTATATATTCTGGATATTAATCTTCTCCCAAAGAGTAGCTGGAAAAGATTTTCTCCCATCCTATACACTGTCTCTTCACACTGTTGTTTCCTTTGGTATGCAGAAACTTTTTAATTTGATGCCTTCCCACTTGCCGAATCTCACTATTATTCCCTGATCTATTGGAGTCTTATTCAGGAAGTTGTTGTTGCCTGTGCCTGTGTCTTGAAGTGGTTCCTCTATGTTTTGTCCTAGGAATTTCAAAGTTTCAGGTCTTACCTTTACGTCTTTGACCCATTTTGAGTTGATTTTTATACAGGGTGAGCAATAGTTTCAATTCTTTACATATGAATATCTAGCTTTCCTAGCACCATTTTTTCTCTCCAGTGCATGTTTTTGGCACCTTTTTGGCAAGAATCAAATGGCTATCACTTTATAGGTTTGCCTCTATCCTCTTTTCTATTCCATTTGTCTATGTGTATATTACGACAGATACCACTGAAATCCAAAGGATCATTAAAGACTATTTTGAAAACTTACACATACAATCTGCCAAAATTGAACCAAAAGGATATAAAACCTAAACAGATCAATAACAAGCAATGAAACTGAAGCAGTAATAAAAAGTCTCCCAGCACAGAAAAGCTCAGGAGCAAATATATCCACTGCTGAATTTTACCAGATCTTTAAAGAAGAACCAATATAAATGTTCATCAAACTAGTCCATGAAATGGAAAGGGAAGTAATGCTTCCAAACTCATTCTACGAAGCAAGTATCACCCTCATACCCAAATCAGATAAGAACACACACACACACACACACACACACACACACAACACACACAAACCCCCCCCAAATTGCAGACTAATATCCTTGATGAACCTAGATGCAAAAATCCTCAATAAAATACTTTTCAACCAAATTCAACATCACATTAAAAAGATTATACAGCATGATTAGTTTTTAGTCACTAAATATAATATTAGCTGAAAGTTTTATAGCAGTTTTCTGAGAGGTGTTGTCAAAGTTTTATTAGGGTCTTGGAGGGATTTAATTTTGTCAGATGCTTTTTGATATCTTTGAATATGATTATGAGATTTTTTTCTCTAGTGAATTAATATGATATATTACATTGATTTTCAATTATTAAGCTAGCCCTGCATCCACTGAATAAACTCTATTTTGTGAAGCTGTATAATTATTTTTATATGTTGTTGAAATCTGTTTGACGATACTTTGCTAAAGATTCTTATATCTATATTCATGAGGGATATTGGTCTGTAGTTTTATTCTTATGTATTGTTACTATTTTGTTTTGGTGTCAGGAAAAACTGGCTTCATAAAATAATTTGGTAAATGCTCTTTCCTCATCTTTATTTTCTGGAAGAGGTCATGAAAGTTTTACTGCCATCCACAATATTTTATGGTTTAAAGATAATTTAAATCAAGGATAGGTAGTTTTGTCTTGTTGGAGGTTTGCTAAATCATTTTTGTTTTTTGCTTTTTAAATATGCTTAAAATATTTCATTACTTAAAAATAAAAATGTTTTCAATGCTAGAATGAATAAGTGAAATAAATTTTTAAGTTTATTGCTGAGTGTGAAAAGTCTTAATACAGTTCTTTGAGAAAAATATCCATCAACTTAAAGAATAAAAAGTTCTGAACTGCTTTCCCAACATTTACAGTACTTTCTTCAATATTTCAAACTCTAAAAACCATAAAATTAACAATATTAATATTTTAATTTTACAAAAGTTAAAATGTGAGACTATGGTGTATTAAAATATCCATGAGTTTTTATCTTCGTAGGGAGGAAGAATCTCTATTCCACTCACATCTGAGCTGATTCTATGCTTGTTTTAGCCAACTACATCACAAAAATGATACTAGGTGATTTCTGATACTGAGTTTTACATGACAAGTGGTTTCTGCTTGCTGGAACATTCCTGCTTTTATCTAAGCTACCATGTTGTGAGGAAGCCCAGAGACCACATGTAGAGGCAAACTGAGGAGAACTGAGGTCTCTGGGCAAACCCAGCTTCACCCATTCCAACTGACTTCCCACTATATGAAACTCCCAAGTCCACCCACATTATCATGAGAAATAACTATTTATTGTTCTAAAGCATTAAATCTTAAGATGATTTGTTAAACAGTAATGTATTACCAAATTGGATACTCAAAGAAGTTAGTGGTTCACTTTTAAGAGCAATATTTAATGGAAATTAAGACTACATCACTTATTTTCAAAACTTTCATCCTGTGTATTTTTCCTCCACATTAAGTTTTTTTTTCATAAATTAGCATATCCAGGCATTGGTGAAAACTCGGGCGCACAAATAACATGCTGCCATTTCACTCAGAGTGAAGCAAGGAAGAAGCGTATGATCCTGATACTATTTACATGTGAGTAACTATGCCATGCAAAACCAAGCTGGGACAACAAGTATCCACAATTGGTTGTTTTTACTACTCCTCAGTAAGTCAGCTACGGTTATTTTCTAGGAAAATAATGGTTACCTGAGAAGTTAAGAAGCTTCTTATACCAGAATAGTTGGGTTTCATTCACTTTCTCTTCAGATCTGTTTTGATAACCTGTGTTCTATTATCCAACAGTAACAAACTTCAAAGCTACACAGGCAGAAGTGAATAAAACAGGTTTCATCTTTTTACAATCATCCATTCTAGCTTTAAATCACTCACATGGATTTGATAATAATATCCTTAGTCTCAGGAATTTTTCTCATGATTATAGGAAAGTCCATTACAAATGTATGGATATTAAGCTTTAATCCACATCTATCAACTCCTAGGAAATGTTGACATATAAGATCTCTTCTTCTTAAACAAGCTGATTCATTTTTAAGAGATTATAGTAAGAGACAGATTTAAGTATCATATACACATATATATGGGTGTGTTCACATGTATGTGTGTGTGTATATATATATATATATGCATGTATATGTTTGTATATGTTATACGTATATAGATAGATAATATATAACCCCACTTCAAGTATATGAAAAAATAATGATTGGATCTGGTCCTTGCATACATATTTTCTTTTTATCCAAAAAGATACAAGGTGGATTCATTTAACTATTCATTCTTTTTTAAAATTTTTTTTGTTGGTTCTTAGTTATAGATGGCAGGAGAACCCATTTTGATAATATTATACAAGTATGGAATATATCTTATTCTAATTAGAACCCCATTTTTTTTTTGGTATTGGGGATTGAACTCAGGGGTACTTGACCACTGCACCATATCCACAGCCCTATTTTTTCGTATTTTATTTAGAGACAGGGTCCCACTGAGTTGCTTAATGTCTCACTTTTGCTGAGGTTGGCTTTGAACTTGTGATCCTCCTACCTCAGTCTCCCAAGCTGCTGTGATTACAGGTGTGAGCCACCATACCCTGCCTAGGACCCCATTCTTGTGAGTGGACAGGCTGGTGGGATTCACTTAGAGTTAGACTCACTCTACATTCTTTCCTAATTCTTTCCCCCCTCCCTTCCTTTCATTCCCCTTTGTTTAATCTACTGAACTTCTCTTATTCCCCCCCCCAGCCCCTTTATTGTGGTTTAGCTTCCATATATCAGCAAACACATTCAAACTTTGGGTTTTGGGGATTGGCTTATTTCACGCAGCATGATAGTCTCCAGGTCCATCCATTTGCTGGAAAATGTCATTGTCATTCTTCTTTATGGCTAAGTAAAGCTCCATTGTGTATATTTACCATATTTTCTTTATTCATCAGTTGAATGGCAGCTAGATTATTCCATAGCTTAGTTATTGTGAATTGAGCTGCTATAAACATGGATGTGGCTGCATCACTGTAGTATGCTGATTTTAAATCCTTTGGATGTATATGCTGAGCAGTGGGATAATGGGATCAAATGGTGGTTCCATTCTTAGTTTTTTGAGGAATCTGTTAGGTGCAGGACAGGCTGAGTAAGCTGTCTTCAGGGCATGCCAAACAAAGTTAGCTGCAGGATGACCTGGCCTCTCAAACCCTCTGTCTGGTTCTTTATCAACTATTTGCTTCAAGCCCAAACGCCCAAGCTCCCGCTCAAGGCTGAACACTCAACCCCCTGCTCAAGGCCAAACACGTAACCCCCCTTGTGCCAACAAGGCAGCTTGCAGACCCAGAGACCTCATTAGATTTGAGCTATAAAAACTCCCTCCTGCCGGGCCCCTCTCTCTCTCTTGCTATCTCTCTTGCTTTCTCTCTCTCTTGTGCTTGCTCTTTCTCTCTCTCTCTCTCTCTCTCTCTCTCTCTCTCTCTCTCTCTCTCTCTCTCTCTCTCTCTCCCCCTCTCTCTCTCTTCTCTTTCTCTCTTTTCTCCTCTGTTGCACTGCTGCAATAAAGATATCTTGGTTGCTCTGAGTGTTGTAGTCACTTTCCTTTTAATCTCCATACTGCTTTCCAGAGTGATTGCACCAATTTGCAGTCCCTCCAGCAATGTAGGAGTGTTCCCTTTTCCCCAAATCCTCACCAACATTTATTGTTATTTGTATTCTTGATAGTTGCCATTCTGACTAGAGTAAGATGAAAACTCAGTATAGTTTTAATTTGCATTTCTCTAATTGCTGGAAATATTGAACATTTTTCATATATTCATTGACCAGTTGTATTTCTACTTTTGAAAAGGGTCTGTTCAGTTCCTTTGTCCATTTATTGATTTGGTTATTTTGTTTTTGTTTGTTTGTTTGTTTGTTTGTTGTTGGTGTTAAGCTTTTTGATCTTTGTATATCCTGGAAATTAACACCCATTCTGAAGGCTGTCTCATCATGTTCTTGATTATTTCCTTTGCTGTGAAGAAGCTTTTTAGTTTGATGCCATCCCATTAATTGATTTCTAATTTTATTTCTTGTGATTTAGGAGTATTTTTACGAAAGTTCGTAACTGAACCAATATGTTGAAGTTCTGGGCCTACATTTTCTTCTAGCAAGTGCATTGTTTCTGGTCTAATTCCTAGGTCTTTGATCCACTTAGAGTTGATTCTTGTGCAGGGTGAGAGATAGGAGTGAACTCTGACTCTATTACATACGGATTTCCAATTTCCCCAACACCATTTGTTGAAGAGACTATCTTTTCTCTAATACATGTTTATGGGGTCTTTGTCTAGTATGAGGTGACTGTACTTATGTGGGTTTGTCTCTGTGTCTTCTATTCTGTTCCATTGGTCTTCTTGCCTATTTTGGTCAATGCCATGCTATTTTGTTATTATAGCTTTAATCATTTTTTCTGACCCAAAAGAACACATGAAAATAGTGTGGCTCTTTTTTTTTTTTTTTTCCATCTTGTATGTTTGCTACTTACCGGCTGTCCTGGCTGACCAACTCCAATGGGTCCCGGAGCTCCTGTTCTTCCTTCTTGACCTCTTTCTCCCTGAAAAAGTACAGTGGGCACTTTAAAATAAAACATAGCATAAAATAATCTGGAGATTTCAACAAGGATAAATACAAAATAGCCAAACTTTTAATATCCATAAACATGTTTAAAATCTGGAGAGAGAAAAACGAATTTAATTTGAATTTAAGTAAACAAATTACCCTCAAATGTTTATCAACTCTTCTTTAAATGCAATACAGCACTTTTCTCTTTCACAATCTATCCCATAGTAATGGTAAGATGAATGGCTTGGCAATTCATTTTGGACACCAATGGGACAAACTAATGATATTTGTGCTATTCCTGGCCATGATCCTGGAATGTATTCATCCCTTGTCCCTACTCTGTCCCTTCCCCCTCTCCCTTAAACTCTGTTTCATACTTGATCTCCTGTAGAATGCTTCTCCAATAACTCTACCCATAGAAACCCTGCTTTCCCTGGAGTCTCAATGTACTTATTGTTGAAATGTTACCTATGCTGACACTTGATTACATTCAGAGTACAGTTTTAGTGCTGCATCAAAGTCTTATTTTACTACTGCATCAAGGCCTTATTGTCCCAAACACATTTAAAATAAGCACTTCCACTCCATTCTATCCAGTCTGGTACAGAGCATCCCAGGAGGGCTGTTTCTTACTTTCTATTTCCCTGCAAACCTTTTTGTCAATAATTATTTATTCAGTGTCCTAGTTTCTCTGGTTCCTGCCCATCTATACTTATTTAATGTGAGCAAGTAGTAGTTGATGTGTTAAGATATTTTACTTCGCAATAACATATTTGTATGTTAATGTTTAAAGTGTGGAAACTCAAAAGAGCTACACATATTTTATGAGTGAGTGGATATTTAGAGATAAGCAAATTTTCATTTCAATCAAAATATGATTAATTGATTATTCTTGTGACAACTGCCCCTGGTCAGAACATTGCCGTGTCCAAAGATGCAAATGTCAGTAACTTCTGCAGGGAATCTCCTCATGTTTACTACGATTAGGCTGAATTGGGTTCAAATCACACTCCCCCAGGTTTTACAATAAATTCAATAGTCATCAATAGACAAAGAAACAATCATCCTTACCTTAATACCCTGTTGTCCAATACCAGGGGCTCCTGGAGGACCATACGGGCCAGGAGGACCTGGCTCACCCTGCAGGGAGAAAAAGTGCTATGTTAGGTCAACTTAGTAGTAGTCATTGAGCAGCTCTGAGATGTATAGTGTTGTGATAGGGCTTTGGGGGTAACAGTGGAACCTAGGATACAGCCTCTGCACTCAATCATCTAAAATCCATTTGGAAAGACAACAGAGTCCCAGAGTTGAATTACCTACTAGGCTTAGTGGGCACAGTCTCTAGGGCCCACAATACTTGTAGGAACCTGTGAACATGTTTCCATTTTAATTTTTTAAATTATTATAAAAATCAACATCATAATAATGAATATGTAATAATGAATTAAGCCTGAGTTGTATTTATCTTTATATTAACTCAGTCATACATTTTAAAATATTTTTTCCTGGATGAAGTGATCCTCTAAGGCAAACATTTTTAGGAAATATGAAAGCTGCAGTGTAGCCCTCACTCATTCATTAATATTTTTGTTCGGTGCTTTGGCAGACTCCAATGGCTACCCTCTCTCCCTGTCTCCTACCTGCTGGTAGAAGAACCCTGATCTGCTCATGACAAGGGCAGCTGCTCTTTGCTCTCACAGGTATGGGATGAATGATAAGTAATCTAACTCAAGCCTGGGATCCCCTTTCCCATTGCTACCCATTAGTCTGGGTTGATCACGTGACTCAGTTCTAACAAATGAGATGGAAGGGACCTTGCTGGATGTAAAGGAAAAACCTTTGGCCTCTGTCTTTTCTTTCCTACATGGAGATGTGGTAATGTCTTGTATCCATGATAAAACAATCTCTACTATAGGAGCCAAGAGCAGAAGAGGATCACACAGAGCACATGGAGAAGAGCCTAACTGTTGGATAACCTTGCTGAGCAGCCAGTCCAGTCCCGGACTACCTACTGCAAACACTCTCTTCACTCAACAGTGAGAGTTTTTGTGATTTAAGCCACTCTTAGTCAAGATGTTGTAACTCAAAGCCAAAACATTTTTAATTAATTCAGACTACCATGGGGCAGGCCCATAATAGAACTCAGGCATCTCAGAACTAGATGGGACCATGACACTCAACCTTCTCCATTTCCCAGATGGTAAACCTGAGTCCAGACAGTTACCTGGTCTGTCCCAATTCACACCTCAACATCACTCACAGATAGGACTTTTCCAGTCTCTCAGGCATCTGGCCCTATAACATGATGATAGGAAAAAGGATTCCAATTGCTATTGATTTCAATTGTCCTTTTTAATACTGCTAAGTTTTTTTCACTTATTAAAATAATATATTGTCACTGTAGAAGACCTGTCATATATTAAAAAGCATACATTTAAAGAAATTTTTAAATTACTTATCTATAATTCCTATTAATTTTTAGTGTGTTTCTTTCTAGTTTTTGTAAATACACATGAATTTTTAATTTATGCTAAGGAAGAGTTCTGAATACTCTTGTGTTTGAGTTAAATAATACTTGCTATTGAAAATTTCATTCAACAAAAAAGACAATTTTCATAAAACCAAAGATTTATCTCTTTGTGCATGCAAACAGAAAAGTGGAACCGAAATTGAGACTAACCTTCTCTCAGATTAAGGGAAATAAAAAAAAAAAACTTTTCATTAATTTTAAAATCTCCCTTTGCCCTGGAGACTTGTGATTTTGCAGGGGACACTTAACAATCAGAGCAATGTATTGTTAGTAAGGGAATTATTTTAGAGCAGTTGTTAACTTTGAGCATTGCAAAGGAGAACGAGAAGGGACAAGAAGAAATCAGTTCCCCAAAATATATACTCAAACTCAAGATAAATTAAAACAAAAGAAACCTGTCTTAAAATCAGTTGCCTGAGATGGGCACAGTGGTGTACAACCATAATCCCAGTGGCTCAGGAGGCTGAAGCAGGAGAAGGCTTGCAAATTAAAGCCAGCCTCAACAAAAGCAAGAATCTAAGCAACTCAGTGAGACCCTGTCTCTAAATAAAATATTTTAAAAGGGACGGGGATGTGGCTCAGTGGTTAAGTGTCCCTGGGTTCATTCCCTGGTACCAAAAAAAAAAAAAAAAAAAAAATCAGTTGCCAGAATTTTTGATTTTTTGGCAAATAAGTGGTTTGATATAAATGTATTTACTGTTCATGCTATTGAGGACAAGTCAATCTGGCAGATAAATCAACTAGAATTTACTTTTTAAAATCTTTGGGTTGTACTTGTTTTTCTGTGTAGTTTAAATCTAGAGTGGACACAACACAGCCGTTCTTATTTTACATGTTCTTTGTCAAGGAACTTCTCTCTTTTTATAATATCAGACATAAAAATTGGCACTAAATTTGAAGCTGATTTCTTAACATCAAAGTAAAAGTAAATGCTAAAAATTATTCAACTTTCTAGAGCAAATTTTTTGCTTCAAGGAACCTTTATTTCTTCTTTCTTTCTTTTACAACTTCTGTGCTCTGCACTCAAGTTGAAATCTCTTTGTAAATTGTGGACGTCCCACATGAGGGCCTGTTGCCATCACTCTGCAAATGAACACCAAGTACTTGTTCTGTGGAAGGTTAGGACTGAGAAGTCTAGGACACAGTTCCTAAACTTAGAGAGCTGGCTCAAGAGATGCACCATCAAAAAACTGCGATAATAATTTTAAACCCTAAGTTCATTTATTTTCTTTTCTATACTTCCTATATGTACTTTTGGTTTTGTAAGAGGCGATAAGGCATTTAAACTATGCATCTGATAGTGAACTTGAGGATTTTTGATTAGTGGGAGCTCTGCCCTACTCAGTACTTAACTACAGGTTTGATCAGAAACAAACCAACAGCACAGGTCTGTGACAAAGTTTCTTCTGACTACTTTCAAAGCATGGTTTGGTTATTATATTAAATGTGTGAACCAGGAAATCAAGAGATGCAACTCTGTTACTCTTGAACTTATGGGTTCCCCTTAGGCTTGGCCAAGTACCAAAAACAACTGAGAAATTTTTATTATTACTTTTTTCAAGGGAATTACAGGAATCCAAAATGATTGCTTTCCCTTACCTTAACACAGTCCCTCAGAAACATAACTTCACATTTCCCTTGCTTATATTGATTTCTCAGGAGCCTAACATCTCAATGTAGGACCCACTGACCAATAAAGGTACATAATTATTATTTTCCCTTGACCTTTCCTACAAAAACTCTTGTAGTAGTAATGGAGGTGGTCCTCATTGTAAAAGATGATGTTGAGACAAGACCAAGCATGGGAGGAGAGGCAGCACTCTACTTGGAATAGTTTTCTGGAAATTTACTGAGACAACACACTGTGGGTAATACTATAGGCTTGATTCCTTTCCTCCTATTATTCCTGCCCCCAACACTCACCAACACACACACACACACACACACACACACACACACACAGAGAGAGAGAGAGAGAGAGAGAGAGAGAAATTGCATGCCCATAATGCCTACAGTACCAACTGTACTTATTTCTCGACTTCACTTTCTTTGATGACCTGGGTCAACAGGTGAGGATAACAAAGAGGAGTAGCCCCCAAAGAAAGTCTTGTTTCATAATCTCTGTGATTGTGAATATACATGAATGTGACTGTGAACCATGTGTGGGAGCAATGAGACCACCTTGATCCTCCTTGGAAACTAAGAACACCCCTGCTTCTATGGACCTCAAGAGCAGAGGAAGCCCATATTTAATGAGACCGACTATTTCATTATCTCTTTTAATCTTATGATAATCCTAGAAAACAGGGGTTTGATTCCATTTATACTGTAGGAATATAATCTTTATTTTTTAATTGACTTTTCAGCATGCAGGGAATCTATGGGGTGTGGGAGGTATGGCTTTTGGAATTATCCCTGGTTCTATCACTTACTAATAATTTGAACTTTTGCAAGATCCCAACATGAAAAATGATGATGATTATATCTACCTTGCAGGGTGGTTGAGAAGATTCAAGATATTGTGTGTAAAATAGCTGTTTAATATATGTAGATTCAATTGTTATTCACCAGGTCTTTGTTGACCAAGCTGACACCAGGTTTTGTGCTCCATAAAAGGTCTGGTGAATAAAAATCTATGCCTATAATTGAGTACCAGTTTACATAATTAGAGACATAAATCAGATTGCGCCTGCACTTTGCAGAAGTTTACAATCTGGCTGGAGACACAAATGAATATGAAACAAAATACAAGCATGTAAATTATCTATAATAAAGATATTAACAGAGCATACAAGTCTCTGAGGCAGAAATATTTAATTCTGCCTCAAGGAACTGAGAAAGTTTCATGATAATGAGGGAATACTTGAGCTGAATGAAGAGGTAGCAATCATAGTGAACCTGGTAGGAAAGAAAAGGAGCAAAAGTTCAAAGAGAGGAAACTGTGAGGCATAAAATGACATGAAATGTTCTGCAGAAAGTAAGTACAAGGAGCCAGAAACAGAGTGACAACTGGGTCACTATCTGGAGCTGCACTGTCCAGTGGAAATACACAGTGACTATGTATGTAGTATAAATTTTTCAATAGTCTTATTAAAAAGATAAAAAGAAACAGGTGGACTATAATTAATAAATATATTTCACTTAAAATATCTAAAATGTTATTATTTCAACATGAATCAATATTTTAAAAGCATTGATGCTTATATTTTTCACTAGTCTTAATACTAAGTCCTTGGAAACCCAGTCTTATTCTGACAGCAATCTCAATTTGGATGAGCCACATTTCAAATGCTCAGTAGCTACATGTGGCTACTTTGTTAGACAGTTTCATAGAAATTAAAGAGCCTTGAGCATTGGGTCAGAACCATGGACAGTAACAACATTTAGGTGGAGGAAACATGGAAGTTCTAGCAAGACATCTTGCAGGAGGCTGGAGGAAAGGAGCATTTCAAAAGTCATTTCTAAAGACAGACGTAGTACCTTTCACTCACAGACTTGGTCATCCTCCAGTCTCTTCTACCTAAGGAAAGGGTTCACAATCTCTCCTGTGTCAAACCAGAATTGAGGGGACTATTCTTCCTCTCCTCCTCCCACCATGTGTAATGATTATATCCCAAGTACATGTCAGTATGCTTCCTAAATGTGTCTCAAACTATCCCCTTCTCCATCTATATCTCTATAGTCTACACCAAAATCAAAACACTTTTTGTTCAAACACCAGCAATGTCCTTATAATATCTTACCTGCACACTCCAGTTTGTTCCCTCCATTGCTATCAGATAAATCTTTTAATTTTAGTCTGAACAAAACCTTTCAAGGCTTTTTCCTTTGCTCATAGGACATAAACAGAGCTATTTACATGGTATGATCCTACTGTCTCTTTGGTTCCTTGCCCTTGACTTACTCCCTCCTGCCACAGGATATTTGCACATGACACTCTGTCTGGGATGCTCTTACCTCTCTCTTATCTGGTTATTCTTTCTCATCTTTCTTATACTAATTTAAGAACCATGGCTTGAAGAAGGGTTTTTCTGATCAGGTGAAATCTCTATTGTAGACACTACAGTATAAATAGCACCATTTTTCTCTTTTTCTGTATACTCACTACATTGGCAACTTTGCCCAGTAGTTATATGTGGCTACTTTGTTAGGCAGTTTCATAGAAATTAAAGAGCCTGGAGCTTTTGCATTTCTAAGTGTGTTAATAAGCCTTTCCACTAGACTATAGGGAGGATGCACGTAATTTCACTTTGCTTTGCATTTTCAATGCAAAGCTAACTACTGTCACTCACTCAACCACCCATGCGTTAAACATTTACTGAACATCAGCTAGGGAGTAAGGATCATGCTAACTGTCTAAGACAAACAAAAGGAAAACTTGGTCTAAACCAGGAGAAGTTGTGTCTGTAAATGCTCCTTTAGGGTCATATAAGTTTCAATCAGGAGCAATTGTACATAAATTACCTAATGATATCAAGGGCCTATTAAACAGTTTCTTCTACAAACTCACCTAAGATACAATTAGTCTCTTTTCCAGCTGAAAAATTAACAAAATCACAATAAATAGCTTAAGGTTAAAGAACAGTTAGGCAAAAGAAAACCCAATGCCCCCCATTCCTGGCACTAGCTGTAACCAAAGCAATCTTCTTTTTTTCTAAGACAATAAATGGTTATCCAATTTATTGAAATACTGAGTTGTGTAAGAAGAGAACTTTACCTTTTCTTGGATCATACAATTATGAATAATTTCATCATTCCTTGGGATCTTTTTAACATTATGATAAAGATATATTAGCATCTTATTCAAACCATTTCTCAGATATGGATGACACCAGCTGTACTATATGCTAAGTCTTGTGGCAGTGATGCTCATGCATTCCAAAGGGAAGAAAGTGAGGGACAGTATTTTTGTAAGTGCAGAGTGGCTTGAGCACAGCCAGGTTCCATCCTCAGCTGAAACTCCATGAAGTCATGAGTACACACAGAGGCTTTGGAGGAAAAAATCAGAAAAGGCCCTTTTCAGAAAGAAGGAAGGAAGGAAGTGAGTGAGCTAGTAAGTGAGCTAGTGAACAGGGGATAAGAAGATAGTATTTATCAAGTACTTCTTAAGTCAGGCTCCATTTTTGTACCTAATTTCTCTTGTTTCAGAGGAAGTGTGTGTAATAAAAGGCTATTTTCAGAAAACATCAGAATAAACTTGGTCTACATTATTGTAAACTAATATATATTGTCGAATTAACTGCTTCATAAAAATTACCAACATCCAAGGTTCTCACTATGAGACAGGTGCTCAGTGTTCTATGTTCTAAAATAGCACAAGGGAAGGTGGAAGAAGAAGGCAATTTATCTATAAAGATCAATTAATACATAATACAATATCACAGTGTTTTTAACTACTTGAGGATTTAAATAAGGTACTTCACCTTGGGAAAAGACTTCAGGGATATCTCCTTACGCTCTTTGGCCCTAACTCCACAGCTCTAACGCTAACAGATGGTCCATCCATGCCACAGTCCATCCCTAACTCCCAGGAACACAAAGAGTATCTTGTGTTTTAACTCATCTGATCCTCACAACCGTAAGAGCTGGGTGTGTTATCAACTTGCCACATGGACAAGAAAATGGAGTCCTAGGAAAGTCAAGGAACTTGCGCAAATCACAGCGTTAATAAAGCCAAGGCCTGGTTTCCATCCCAGCAGTTTGGCTTTAAAACAATGACAAACTGCCTCTTGAGACTTTTCCATTCTATTCTTAAAGAATTTCGAAAATAATTTCATTACAGACTAAATTCATTTCTTTGGAATTGGATGAAAACTACAAAACCAGATAGTTATAATCTATTTATAACTGAAGGCCCATCATATGAAGACAAAGATTCTCTAAAAGAAAAAATATGAGCCAAGATGAAACATGATATATACAAACTGACTCACTTGCATTTCAGGTACATATGTCTACCTTCTCTCTCTCTCTCTCTCTCTCTCTCTCTCTCACACACACACACACACACACACACACACACATACATCATAGCCCAGCTGCTAAGTACCATATGTATCAGAGATTTGCATGGAAATCATCTACCTTGAAGCTACTGGCTGACATTCCACATGTTCTGGCAGCCACTTCTCGTTGTCACTGTATCAGTTGTCTCATGTCAAATGAGTTAATAAGCTCATTTAGAGTCCTGGTGGGCAGATGTGTGTACAGGTCACAGCACTCTCCACAATAAGAATTGCTAGATTACTAATGACTCTTTCCTTTTAATTAGGCCCAGTACAGAAATAGCATTTAGACTTTGACATTCACGTAATTTGGCTATGATCTTCCTTTAATGGATACTTATAATTACAGTTATAAAAGGATTCTTCCTGTAGATTGAACAGTCACAACTGTGTTCAAAGTTGTTAGCCTGTCAGAAGGACCAGAAAGCATTATTGGGTTTGATAACTAGAAAAGCTGACATGTTCAAGGACCCTGTTTTTAAAAATGGTTTGCAGGTAGTCAATTCTGCTCAGAGTTGTGAACTCAAGATCTTTCTGTTTGATTAATTATTCTTTACTAGAAACTACAGGTACTACATATGTTTCACCTTATATTTACTCCACCTCACATTATGAGGATTTAAATATCCTGTAACAAATCCTGATTTTTTAACGGGTTGAAAGCAACAGCATGATATTAGGAGATTGTTAGGTATTTGAGTTATATGAGAGCTGAAATAAATATATACAAGATGCCTGTTTGAGGAGAAAGTTTAAAATTCTGTATAGGTATTCGAATTTGTGGTGTTGAGCTATTTCCACACCACAATTTGGAAATATTAGTTATATTAATAGGTTAACCTACTAAAGCTACTAAGCTAAACTTTGGACCAACTTAAGTTTTTAAGTAATTATCAAAACAGAAATGTGTCTTTAAAACAACCAAATCTTCAGTAGTGATTCTTCTGCTCTAGTGAAAATAGTAACTATGAAAAAGTGACTAATTATATAGGCAAAACAAAAAAAAAATCCCAAGTCTTTATGACACTTTTAGAAGAAAGTACAAGTAGAAATAACACATTAGGTTATTATGTGTTATTAATATTATTATGTTATTATTAATAATTATTATGTTATTATGTTATTAATGCATGAAAAGCTTTTAATGGGTCACATCAGTGCTTCACTTACTCTGTATTACCCAAATAGGATGGGAAAAATGGTCAACATCCCTGAGTGCTACCTCCCTCCCTCTGATTCCACCTCCATATTCCAATTTCTCTATGGGTTTTCTTAACATTGAAGAATCTAAATTGAACATAAAGCAAGACCCAATTTCATGTGTAAGAGGACTTCAAGTCTTGAAGGCAGAAGAAGAAAACAAGAAAAAAAACTTACAGTAAATATGAACATTCTAAAATAGCACAATGGAAGGCGGAAGAAGAAGGCAATTTATCTATAAAGATCAATTGATAAATAATACAATATCACATTATTTTTAACTATTTCAGGATTTACATAAGGTACTTCATCTTGGGAAAAGACTTCAGGGATATCTCCTTATGCTCTTTTGGCCCTAATTCTACAGCTTTAACACTAGGATACCTCCGAGTGTCACAGCTGCTTCTATCCATGCCACAGTCCATCCCTAGCTCCCAGGAACACAAAGTCTATCTTGGAAAGAACAGATTTGCATGAGGCTTGTGAAGAAAGTATGCTTCAGAAATAACCTCAGAAAGACATCAAGAAATGGCAAAAATGACCTAATTTGGGTTGGACCCACCCAATGTCCCACTGGGTTTATTTGTCCACAATTAATTTTGGTAACTTGTTCTCTGTGATTTGAAAGGTCTACGCAGTGAGACATTTTTTTCTATTTATGAGAGCTCCTTTGGCAGCCAGATGTGATTGCATCCTGGGCTGCCACTGCAGCCCCATGGAAGTTGGTAGTCTTGGGTTCACAGGGACTCCAGTCTTTCCTCAGAGCCCAGAGAGCGCTGTCTCCTGAGTTACATTTCAGTTTGGTCCTAGGTATAAAGCTTCTTGGCCACCGATGTGATTATAATTCCAATTTATTTCACATACAGACTCCTGGGATATTCTTCTCATGAATACCTCCACGTGAGCCTTATGTGCGAAAGAAGTTGAGGTGGCCTCTGAGCCAATGTGTCATTCTGAGAAACATCTATGTTTTGTTGCTAAGGCAACAAGGGCATTCAGTGCAGAATAGGAGCTACTTTACATGTGGAAAGTATTAATGACAGAAATGATTTGTAAAATGGCCAGAAGCATTTTTTCCCTTGATTTAATCCATGTTGTTTTTTCTTTTTGTCCTTTGGCCACCTTTTCTGAAAAACCTTTTGATGAAGAACATTCTACTCCCAGAGCAACAGAAAGTGACTGTAGTTGATGAGAGACCATTCATAAATTCAAAAATATGGGCATATACCATCTAGAAACTCACAAAATCTGCAAATGTTACAAGCCTAAGGTTTCTATTTTAAGGTCTCATAAGAAATACAGTATTTAAAAATGCAAAATTAGAATTGCTGTTTTCTTTTCCCCAAGTGATCCCCTTCCTTCTTTTCCTGTTACTTTCAGATGAACATTATAGTCAAGTAGAAATGCACCTTTCAACAGAGTGTTGTACTCAGCCAGAATAGACTAGAAGAGAAAATATGCAACTTCCATACTGTTCAAAAGTAAAGCATTTATCTCAGAACAAATATTCAGGAGATTCAGCCATTTTTTGTTAAGGGATAAATAGCACAGGGTAGTTAAGAACATACTTCTGGGTTTGAATTCTGATTCTGTCCCTTACTAATTTCATAGACTTGGACCCTTTCCTTAAACTCCTTGTGCCTCGGTAGCCTAATTTGTAAGATATCAACAAGTATTACAGAAATTACAAAATAAATAATCCTCCCTATGCTCATTAGAAAATGCATAATTATGGGCTGGGATTGTGGCTCCAAGGGAGAGTGCTCACCTCGAATGTGTGAGACCCTGGGTTCAATTCTTGGTACCACATAAAAATAAAATAAATATACTGGGTCCACCTATAACTAAAAAATAAATATATTTTTAAAATGCACAATTACTGGATTTTAGGGATTATTTACATAAATTACAAGATCAGTTTCTTGAAAACATTTTCTAATAAAATGATAATGGGTGAAAATAAAGAAGCCACTATCTAATACAACATTGTTTACAGGCCTTCAAAATGTAGAAGTACTTTCTGGGAGGCAAGATGAAATCATTCCCTGAAAGCTGACTTTTAAGACAACACACTAATAAATGTATAAAATGCAAAATAAGGGTCCACTAATGATCTACGAGACATGGATCTCTAGCTAATGGATCCAAAGTGTAGTAGAAATCATATAGAAAGCAGTAATACTCTAAGAAAGGAAGAGTTGAGAGACCTCTATCTACACTTGTGACCTTAAACCAGAAATAGCACTAGAGGGAGACAGGGAAGCTCACATGACCTCCTTACAGCCTCCTAACAACTCCCAACATTGCCTAGAAATGACACCTTTTCAATTGGCAATGATCTTCTGTGTTCACTTGGCAGTGAACTTTGTGATTCAAACCTGAGTGTTAATTTTATGTCACGTATATTTTATTACAATTAAAATTTCAATTTAAGGAGATGCCCTTAGGAAACAGACGAACTCCTCCAATACTTCTGGAAAAAATTACTTCTTTTATGCCTATGCTATAAAACTCAAACACAAAGTGCTATTATGTCAGAAAAATCATAGCCACTCCTCCTTCCCAGAAAACCACACTTGACTCATTATTTATTAAGAACTAATGCATTGTCTGAATTAAAAACCAAACTTTATTCAGATAAATTGTTCTTAAAAAAAAAAACTGGGGCTGGGGTTGTAGCTCAGTGGTAGAACACTTGCCTCGAATGCATGAGACACTGGGTTCAATCCCCAGCACCACATAAAAATAAATAAATAAAATGAAAATATTATACCCATCTACAACTATAAAAATATTTTTAAAAAACCACCTAAGTAGTAAGTAAGTCAATTAAACACAAAGAGATATAATCACATGATGCCAGCTTTCTGTGGACCTGTCCTCATCACCACTGTTGCACAGTCACCATTACCGCACACACACACTGCTCCCAGCCCAGCACCTCCCCAGAGCCTCAGGAGCTGATGGAGTGGCCTGTGCTTCTAAGGCAAGCCTTTGATCTCCAGGCTTTATTTCTTATTTCCAAAATAAAAGTATTGGGCTGGTATGATCTCTAAAATCATTTATGGCTCAAACATTCTATAATTCTATCGATGTTACAATCTCCTGCTCTGATCCCTGATTTTAAGCCTCTATTTCACAAACATGAACATTATCATCTTAGGTAACCAATGAATTCTAGAAACATGCACGTGCTATCAAAATATAGATCTTTTGCATGCTGTGGGATTTCACCTATAGTCAAAGCAATTTCAGGAGAACTTCTACTCAGTATTCAACAAGGCATTTCTTTCCCCCAGAGAAAATTAATCAGGGGCAAGCACTGGAAAAGACAATCTCCCCAGATGAAGCTTGAGCCTGCTCCCTCTGAGAAGCCCATTCTATTTTAATTTGTCAATTAAAAGTAGCCTGGGAAATCTCAAACTGTCATTATCTCATTAAAATACTATACTTGTCACTCCCTTTCTTCTCTCTGAAAAGTTAACACTTAAATAGCCCAACTGCTCCTACAACTTAAGTCCAATATTGCACCCTTAAAAGATTAGCTTTTTCTAGGGTCAGTTGGGAGAGCAACTTCTATAGCTAACAATCGCTACAAATTCTACACAACTTCAGTCACGAAGCCAACACCATTTTTTGGAATATTTACTACATCTGTGAAATGTACTAAGCATTGAGAACAGTTAAAAAGAAACCAAAAGGATTGCTTTTAACAAATCAAAGTCACTCTTTTGGGAAAGGGAATCTTATAACCAGGTCTTTTATAGACCCTTCTTGATATCCTCGATTTGTATTTAGTTCTCACTAAACCCCTCCCTGTCTGTCTTGCCTTATTATCAATGGGTGACATTACAAGCAGGGCACTGATAGTTGTGGTTGCTTAATCTCTGTTGGTATAACAGATAAGCTCCATTCCTTAATAAACTGTATACTAAGATGGCATTGTATGTGGACAAGAGAATATTTGAATTGTGTTATTTTGTAGTGTTTTTTAGTTTCTAGTGAGCCATAAAATGACTAAAGGACAGGAGTAGGAAAACAATACGGTGAAGAATCTAGATAATGGTTTATGTTTAACAATGTCCCCCTTGAGTAATAGACTAATAAATGATAAAGCTATGCCACTGGCTTCCTGCATATACTTGATTGATTCTGTGTGTACACCTGCAGGTTATTAAGTATTTCCAAAGATGCTTCCTCAAAGAGGCCATTGATGTCAGTCTAATAAAAACATGCGTTACCATAAAGCCACGGGGTGGAAGGCACTCTGCCTGTCTCTAATCACAGGGTAAGATTACCTTATTGCCCTGAAATCCCTTTGGGCCTGGATCTCCTGGAGGTCCACCAAAGCCCTGCTCCAAGATGAAAACAAAGAATTAGTTCTGTGTACAAAAGGCTAACCAAGAATGAGCCTTTCTTTAAGGTTCCTAGATATCCTGGAGTTAGAAGTCAGACCATATAGCTCAGAGTTACATTGGCATCAGATTCATCAAGAAACCGAATGACGTAAAATTCCGAGTTGAATGAACAGCTTCTAAAATAGCACATATGCTGAGAGAAAACATCTTATTAATGAGGTATTTGTTACCTAAACCTGTGTTTCTAAACTTATTCCCATGCCAGACTTTGAAAAAAAATTTTTTCTTTCCTATTAAGCAATTTTTTTTTAGTATCTAAGCCATATAATTGAAATTAATCATTTCCAATAACCAGAAATACTGGCTTGCTCTGACAATTTCAGGCCAAAGCAAAGAAGTTGTTGGCTAACTAGATTCTATGTAGGAAACCTTTGGTAAAAGTACAACTTTCAGCAAACTTTCTGAAAAGTTAAAATTAACACTTCACACACATATATACACTCAGTGTAACTTTAGAAGAAACAAGTCCCTAGGCTGGAAAACAAATTCAGATTATTTTCTGAAATCCATGCAATTTGTCTAAATTAAACAAATTCCTTAAATGATCATTCCATATTATAGAGGACTAAGTACTTATAGTAATGGAAAAATACAAATATTATAATTTAGAGAAAAGCAAAACTCTTCCAATTATAGCAGCAATGCAAAAATACTCTGAATTATTCTCATCTCCTTAAGGTGCTCAGTAAGTAGATTTGCTGGCCAGTACCTGTCTTTAGGGAGCCTGAGTTAGCTAATCAAAACATTAGGAAAGTTGTTTTCAAACTTTGCTGAAAAATTGGAATCATCTGGGGATCTTTAAAAATATTGATATCTGGTTCCAATCTGCAGACATTCTGATTTAATTGGAAGAGGGTACAAGTGGGTAAAGGGATTTTTTTTAAAAAGTTTCCCAGGTGATTCTAATCCAAACCTAGATCTGGTTTTAGTAACCTTACCTGAAGTCCTTTTGGTCCTTGTGGTCCAGATGGCCCTGGAGATCCCTGTGTAATAAAATTAATCGTAAGTATCTATAAATATCTATCTCCTAAGGGCAGTTATTTTAGGTGGGAGGAAAGGGAATGTCATGTGGCAACAGCCAGTCTTCCCTGGTTATCCAAACACCAAAGCCAACAAGTTGAAATGATTATATAACAAGAGACCTCAGGTCAGACTTTGTCTTAATAAACAAATTCCATGAAAATCCAATTGTACATGTCAGTTTTTAGCCTACACATTGACATTTTGATCAGAGTAAAGCAATTACTTCACAAAATCCTTTAGAAGGCAGCATGCTTGGTAGAATAGTTTCCTTCCAATAAGGAATGTCACTAGTTAACAATTTAGTGAGTTATCATTGTATCTAGATTGCTCTTTTGTCCCTCTTCAAGACATGGAACTTAGCAAAATACTGTTATTTTAGATATTATACGAATAATATCTAATTTCTCCTTTCCCAGATTCCCATTTGTTATGAATAGAGAACTATCAATTTACTTACTCATCTGCCTCATTTTGACATTGAAGTATTTATGATTGCTATTTTAAGTAGTAGTATAACAACCATCTCTGTGTACAAATTTTTGTCCAACTTCTGATTCATTCCTAAGAATAGTTTCCTAGAAGAAGATAAACTGAGGCAGAGACTAGAAACACATTTAGGGTTCTGCATCACTCTCCCTTGCCTCTCCTACCACATATAGAAAGAAACTTCCTCTGTGAAGTTTGTTGTCCATTCCTATCACCTGAATATAGAAAGCACATCTTTATCTTATAGAATACCCATGAAGACTGAATATCATATACTAGTTCATTGTTTGCTAATCTGATTTGTGAAATAACATTTTAATGTCTTAATTTCATTTATCTGAAAGCTACTATGCTTGGACATTTTTCTCATTTCTCTTTTGTATCTCTTCATGCTCTTCATATATTTTTCTTATAAATTTTCTTATAAATTTGTGTGAACTCTTTGTATCAAGGACCCTATTTCATTGAACATAAGACACATTTTTTTCATATATTTGGATCTCTAACATTGGAGATTCTTAGTCAATCACATCATATATTTATACAATCACATCAGATTGGCAGTATTTTCTTTCTTTTTGGTACAGAAAATAATGAAATACATAATATCTGGCATCTTACTCAATGAAAATATATTAATTATTTGTCCACCATTTTTAATTCATGTTTTTCCAGGTAATGTTTGACTTTGGTTTTTGTCCTGAGTGTCCTTTCTTCTGTATTTCCATGACCCCATGTTCATCTCACATTTTTCAGTTGTCCTCTAGGAAGAACCTCATCATTAAACTTTTCATTTTGCCCAGAGATAATTACTACACTTTGCAGATCCACCTGACCTTTAACTCTATAGTAGTTTAAAAGCTTCCAGGGAGTCTCAAACTATTTTAAGTGTTTAATTCCATGGACCGGTGTCATTACTGTATCCTCTTCTTTTAACTTTCTGCTTTACTTTTTCTCCTTATCTTCCTCCCATAATTAAAGATATTTTAAAAGTTAGTATCTTGGGGGCCTATTGTTAATAGTTCTTACTGATAATGAAAGCTATTTAGTTTTACTCTGTACTTTCTTGGATCTTTTATCGTTATGTTTTTTAATATTTTCTATATTCTTGTTCTATTAAGAAACTTTTTAACATACTGAATACTGTCTCTAGTTTAAATTCTTCATCGGTGTTTTTATTTTAGCTAAAATAAATTCAAAATTTCAAGCCACTATCCATGCTTAGTTCTTCCAAACTGTTTTTAACTATTTCACTAATTTAACAGAGTTCTTCACTCTTTGGAAAGTGTCTGATCTCAGTGTTTACATCTAGAGAGAAAATAGATTAAAATGCAGTGTTGGAGTTTGAATTGACTTTACTGGTTATCTCATTCTTCCCACCATGACTTTGTGTAGATCTGACCTCAAATGTTAAGGTATTGCAGAACAAAGTCTTAATGCCCTATAAGAAAGGCATTGGGCCTTCACTCCCTAGGTTAGGCCTCCTTTTGTTTGCTACTTCATGTTCCACATATGTGAAAATTGATCCATTGATTCTCCATCTCTTTTAGAGCCACATAATTCACCCCAGGAATTTCCTCTTAAGAAAACAGACCAAAAGGCATCACAGCTGTTAATATTTATAAAACATCCTCCTTACTTTGTCACCTTTTATTCCTGGTTTACCACATTCTCCAGGTTCACCCTAAAAAATAAATGCATAAAGTGAATAAGAGGACATTTACAGACAGTCAAGAGTAGGATTTTTCTTAAGATTCCCAGCAAAATCTTATGACATGAGCGCTCCACACAAATTCTCTACAATTTTATCCTCAATACTGAGATTTGCATGGGCATTGAACTCTGAAAACCTTTCTCCATCAGTTGTCCTTAACTTGACAGGATCAAACCAGTGATGCCACCTAATGAGTTGTGACATATTGTTAGAGGAATGAAATTAAAAGGAAAGTAACTGATCATCCACCATGTATTAGAAGGGTACCGTGATAAGTGAGCAAGGTCAGCTGAGAGACAGGGGCATAGCAGTGAGCATGCTACATATTTTCCATTATTATGCTCTACTCTACTCTCTTCTCTAGAATGTTGATTAAAAAAACTAACATTGAAATTATGCTTTAGAAATTATTAATGGTTTTAACAGACATTTATGACATTACCTGTCTGATATAGATATTATTAATCCAGTTTTACAGACTGAAAATTTGCAATTCAAAAAGATTCAGAAAATGTGGTCTATATACATAATGGAACACTACTTAGCCTGCAAAATGGAAATCCTATCATTCATGATAATATGGATGAAACTAGGGGACATAAGTTAAATGAAATTAGCCACACAGAAAGAAAACTGCTTCATGATTTCACTTCTATGGGGAACCTAAAAAGGTTGAACTCACGGAGGCAGAGAGTAGAATGGTGGTTACCAGGGGTAACAGGTTGGAGTTTGGGAGAAATTGCTCAAAGGATATAAAATTTCAATTAGAGAGGAGCAATAAGTACAAAAGACCCATTGCACAACATGGTGACTGTAATTAGTAACAGCATCTTGTGTTCTTGAAAAGTATTAGAAGAGCGCATTTTTAAGTGTTCTCATCACCCACATACACACACACACATACACAAAGTGGTAACTATGTTAGGTAATACATAAGTTCATTAGTTCAATCTAACCATTTCACAATGCATACATATTTCAAAACAACATATTGTATTTTACAAACTATAAAATGTTTGTCAATCAAAATTATTTTAAAATAAAAGTAAATATTTATTTTAAAAAAGGTTAAGTGGTTTGCCCAGATGAGAATTAGGATCTCTGAATACTAACTCATCATATCAGACTTTGAAGACTTCTAGGAGTTAAAAGTAAAAAGTCACATCCAATTAGAAAAATGACTAAACTTTCATAATCATAATAAATAATCTCTTACTTATAAAATGTTAGCATTTTCAAATGCTTTCATATATATTTACTCTGAGTCTCAAATCAATTCTTATTTTTAAGAAAAGGGAACAATTGGAGAGATTAAAAGTTTTACTTACACCTACATGCTAGCTATCTCCTAACCCAGTGCCTTCAATATTAATTTCTGCTTCTGCTGCAATTTTGTTATCTATGTGCTGTTCTAGGACATGCTACTTGGTGTGTCACTATTAACATAAGGAAATTGCACCAGAATGTAATTCAATGCATTGCTTCCTTCATCAAGGAAGTTGTGTCATGGGAAATAACTGTCAGCTGAATTTAACAGTGTTGATAGTAATACAGTAAACTTATATTCTGGTTTAAGCTTTTTCTCATTGCTACCAGCAAACATTAACGAGACTGGCAGCCAGCCTGAAGACCACATGTAGAATAGCACTCCCCTAAGGAAGGAAATAACAATTGTAATCACCAATTATGGGTGCAAAGTGTGTGCCAAAGCCTTTACATGATTGCTGTCTCCATAAGTATATCACCTTGCACAGTACATAATGTACATATATAAGATATATGTATATATCCACATATATCCATATATCCAAACATATATAAGGAATATGAAACTCAGAAAGATTAAATTCTTTGCCTATAATCACAGACTTGAGTCCGTAAGACTTCCAGATTCATGTATCAGTCACCATAGCCAAACAGGGCACCTTATCATGGGATATAAGTTATTTCCGTTGACCTGGCATTTCTACCCAAGGTCAACCTGGAGTTTCACTGACATCAGGAGCATAAAAGAAAACGGTGTAATTCTTTGAGTCAGCTATCTGTTAAAATGCAATCTGCTTTCTCTCTACATCATTTTTTTTCAACTTTTATTTTATTTTATTTTTTAATTTGTTTTAATTAGTTTTCTATGACAGTAGAATGCATTTTGACACATGGCACACAAATGGACCACAAATTCTCCTTCCTCTGGCTGAACATGACTAACTTAGGGAAAACTGAGTCTTCACTCAGAACAAGCTGAACATTAACTCCTGAATGTAAATAGAAAATCATTCTCAAAGACCCAATTAGAAAGCAATTAATTTAGTAATGTTAGATGGAAACAAAATGAGTCAACCACTAAAATATAAAACAGAAAAGTACCAAAAATACATTCAAAAATCCTTTTGGCTAGAATTCACATTCCATTTGTCCAGACAAATTTGTTAGCTCTAGGGTCCTGAGGAACAGCATTTGTTTGGGGGGCAGATTCCCATCAATGAAAATATTGTATTCGTGTTATTTGCCTCAGAAAGGCGTTTTCTTTTTTTGGTAGGATCATTAGTCCCTGTGGAATGGTCACAATTATATAGTTCTAGGGAGCAAGTACTTCAGAAAACTATAAACAGATTAGCTCTGTTCCTAGCCTTGGATTTCTGATGCTGCTTCTCCTAGTGAAATTCTGGTTTGAATGTCGAAGGTTCAGAGTCACTTTTCTCTGAAAAACTGTATTTTCCAAGTGAGAACTCTTTCAGTGAATCTAAAACTCTCCAGAAGGTTATATGAATCTTTAAATCTATGTGGGTGTGTGTGCACGTGCACGTGCATGTGTAGAGCTTTCTGGTGTTGATAACTACCTCATTGTTTCAATCAAGATGGGGGAATTCATATTTTACTCAGCTGTATATAGGATAAATTTATAATTTTATAATTATAAAAAATCAACTTTCCTATGTTAAGATTTTTCCTTGCCTCTTCATAATTGAACCTTACATTGATAGTCTTGCAAGCAATTTACAATACATTATCACACCCATTATTCCATTTATTCTCCAACCACCCTGCCAATTAGACAGGACTGTATTACCAGAGATCTTGAGTTGTTCAAGGACTTATAGATACTAAGTACATATCTTGATTCCTCCTGACCCTAGAAACAGCCACCCCTTGTTCCCCTCTCAGGCTTGGGAAGAAAATAGAATACAGGAATGATTTTATGTAATGTTTATGGGTGCCCTCCAAGCAGGTTTGGGCCATTTTGCAGGAATTTCTGGGGTATTGGTTACTCAAAATACGATCTAGAAGAGGAGCAGTCTTTTCACCCTGCAGACTCTGTGGGAAGTGGGGAGGTCAAATGGAACCCATAGACAATTCTTACCTTGTCACCCTTGTATCCAGGAATTCCCTAGTTAAAAAATAAGTAAAAAAGTAAACCATGATAAAGCAGAATTAGAGGAAGAGTTAGATGTTTTTCATATATAAGGTATAATAAAAACATACCTATACATATCTATGCAGTCTTAGAAAATAAGATAATACACATGTGAACTCTTTTACTTTATGCTTGGGAAGTACGCATTTATTGAGAAGGAAAGAACCTATGTTTCCCTACTATTTCTATTCTATTTCAAACATTTTTTTTCCAACCCGAATCTCTTACCCTTTGGCGTCAAACTCAAGGAGAGAAGCTATACTGAAAGTCATTGTAAAAGTGATGACCCATAACAGTTCTTTCAAAATTGTTATATTTACTTTTAAACTGTGAACTATGGCAGCTGAGAATGTCTCTCAGAGGCCATTAGAGAAATTGGCTTTGAAAATGAGCTGAGATAATGGCCTTTGGAATATAGGTAAATATCTGTATCTATTATGGCCCTCCTTTCAAATTTGGTTTCAAATATATAACATTGAGAAAATGAATGGTTCCTCTATCAACCTGATGAGACAGTGGCCTTTTAACTTATTGTCTTTTATATCAAGCTGGACACGGGGCCAGCACCTCTGCTGTCTTCTGAGTCAGTCCTGGAAATCCCATACAGCCTTCTCCACTGTGACTCTACCCATAAGCCCTTTAAGTGATACAGTATTGAATATTAAATGAACCAGGAAGCTATCCACTCTAAGCAAAATTAATCTTTTCCAAATTGGATTTCACACTCTTTCATACGACTATATTTTTCAAGCACAAAAACAAAATTATATGGCATATTTAAACCAAGCTGGAGAAACCAATGGCATAAACAAGCTATTATTGCTGTTACATGTGAGTCAGACTACAACATTTTGTCCTGTTATGACTTTTTAACAAAAGGAAACTTCATTAAGGAAATAAACCTTCTTTCCAAATGAGTGGTCCCTGAGGAATAGAACATAAAAGTAGAATTAGTGGAAGACATGATGAAACTACAATTTAATCCAGTTTGGAAATATTTATTTGTTCATGTTGTTTAATTTTTAGGAGTGTACTTAAAATTAAAGGTCATATTATAGATAACCACCTATAATGGAATTCCTATTAAAACCATTCATGCTAAAAAAGCCTGTTCTTCTAATCTCAGGAACCTTAAGGCACTCTCCACCCATTATAACACACATCCATATTTATAATTCTGTCATTACTTTATATTAAAAGAGTTAAGATTATATTTTGGAAGGAGCCATATAGCCTTACAAAATAAAGAAATATTGCTTTTAAGTAGTCTTGTCTTTCTTTCTTTCTCTCTTTCTTTCTCCTCCTGTTTTCTTTCTGAAAATCATGGTCAATTTACTGTTTGGTTGTTATATCAGCTCTCTTTTTTTTTAACTTACTTCTTTTATTCAGGGCATCTTAATTACTAGTTTTTATATAGTCAAATTTATAATATCCAAAATGGCACCCAAACTGCAAATTTTCTCATTTTCCTATTTCTAGTAATGATACCATCACATTTCAAATCACACAGAATCAAAATTTTATAATCATTTGTTTTTTCTCTCCTTGTTTTACCATTATATCCCTTTAATCCAACCTGTTCAAAATTCTGCAACCACTTCCTGCTGTACTTTAAACCCACTCTTCTGATCCTGGCCTGCAAGGTCCTATATGATTAGCCCCTGCCTAACTCTAAGGCCTTGTCGCCCATCACTCATTAACATGTTCTGGGGTTCTTTCCATTTCTTGAGTCTACCACACATGTTCCTATCTCTGGGCCTTTGTCTCTGCTCCTTCTTCTTAGACTACTTTCCTTGCCTTGTTTCATATTTTCATAGTACTTCTCTGACTGAAATTATCTATTTGTTGGCTATTTCTTGTTTACCTCACTGAAACACTTGCTAAGACAGGGACTGTCTTACTCACGCCTGAATCCCCAGCACCTAACAGAGTGCCTGGCATATAGCAAGTGCTCAATAAATATTTGATGAATATATGAGTTAGAGTTAGTAAACATATGTGGTCATTTCCACGACTTCATGGATTCTCACAATATTCTTCTTTTCTATTTTGTCCTTGCTGTAACCTGATATTGTTTAATGTAATGCAAGCCAAAAATGTGAACTACATATATAATATTAAATGTCCTAATAGTCACATTTTAAATGTAAAAATAAGGAGGTGGAATTAATATTATATTTTGTTTATACCAACAGGTTCAAAGTACTGTCATTTTAATATTTAATCAATATAAAAATTACCAAGGAGATAATTTTTTGAACTAAGGCTCTAAAATGCAATGTATATTTTACTCCTACAGCACACCTCAATTCAGAGTAGCCATGTGTCAAGGGCTCGATAGCCACATTTGATTGGTGGTTTTCATACTGGCCAGAGCAGATTGAGCCAATGTCTGTGTTAACTTTCCTGTCCACTACAGTAGCAGACCTTCTTCTAAGTGCTTCTCCTTCTCCTTTTTAGCGTCTCATTAGATTAATCACCCCATTACACAGCTTTTGGGTCATTGTACCTCATTAAAATTTCAGGGGCTTCTCATCACCTAGTAAACCCCAGACCTTGCAGCAGGATTGGGCATTTTGTCCAATCCACCCTTCACACTAAGTCTGACAAGTAACCCATCTCCATTCCCCATCAGTATCCTCTCTCAGATTGGTGTTCATGGCTTTCTCTCCATCTGCCTGTCTCTTCCCCAACCTGTCCTATCTTTGCCTGTCGCAGCCTTATATCTTCAGGAATCATCCTGTAAAATATACCTAGATGACTCCAGTTTCCTCTCAGTACCTGTTCATGACCTTTTAACAATATTTTGATATTCTGTTTCATACTGTAGCTATTTGGAATATCTTATCTCTCCTAAGACACAATAAGCTTTTTTAAAAATATACTTTTATTTTTATTACTAGTCTGCATATATCTATAAGAATCCTAAGAAATGTTTCCTGAATAAAATAACACAAATTTCTGAATGAATGCTTAATGAGACTGTCAGAGTTTCTATCAGATTCTTTCACAAAGTTAATTAAAAATACCAAGAGAACAGTACTTAAATCTCTTGGTCTGAGCCCAGGGCTTATACCCAAGGGGACAAGCAGAGAGGCACCACACAACAAGGCCTCCTTTTTTTCACTTTCTCTGCTATTTGCTACCCTTACCAAAATGCTCAGGAAAATGAAAAATAAGACATGCACTATATTATCTGTCAAGCAATCTTTGTTATCTTTTAATTTGGGAGATAAGAAATCAACTAAAATGATAAATGTTATTTTGTTTGTAGATTGTATTGACAACAGCATAGTTTAGACCATGTAATTATTATGACATTGAAACTCAACTTATTCTTCATCATGAAAAAGGACACAAGAAATAAAGCAAAATGCTTTTGTCATTTGAGCCTTTCACAATTGTCCAGTTAAGCTTCAGGGACTGTCACAGGGTTGAAAACCCCTGGTTCCATCAAAGTATGTTCTCCTCACATTTCCATTTCCCAAGGTCATATATGTCTAATTGCCTGTCTGAGCCATCAGAGCACAGGTAGGTGAAAGTCCCCTCCTGAGGGGATCAAAATGGTCAATCCCAGAAGGTTAGCATCCCGAGATCACTTCCACAGGAAGGCATTCCAGTTGTGTACATACCCCAGGACCTCTTTCTCCAGTTTCTCCTTTTTGAGCATCACCCTACAACAAACAAAAATCAGTCAAAATTCCACAGGCTTGCAGAGTGATTATTGCTCAGTTGAATGAATGCATTCAATTCAGAAGTCTCAGACTAATAGGTTAACCCAGTTAGGAAAAATCTTAAGACTTTACTATTGGCACTATCACATACAATATGAGGAAGAAAAGAGCAGCTCAGATAAACTTTGCCCTTTGAGAATAAAGCTAAATATACAGGATTCAGATACATTTTTGCAGCTTAGGACACATCCCAGTTTCACAACATGGTAATTTTTTTCTCAAATAGAGCGTTGTATTTGCTCTGAGCTGGACACCCTTGCTTTTCTCCAAGGGGCTATGGAATGTTTTCCAAAATGTATTTAGGAGTGATTGGTTGATGTCAGCAATATTTAGGAAAATAAATTATGGAGCAAGAAATTACAAACTAAATACATGACTGGTACACATTAACTTATAACAGGTACTTAAAACAACAACAAACAGCATGATGGCATCAATTCAAGCCTACATAATATGAGTGAATATAGGGTGTGTGTGTGTGTGTGTGTGTGTGTGTGTGTGTGTGTGTGTGTTTTAGAATGAACCAAAGATGCTATACATTCCCTTTCCTTGGCAAGCAAGCAATTGCCAAAAATACTTTCATGCATATAACATTATATTTTTCATACTTTCCTAAAAGTATTCTCAGAAATAGGATTGAGTCAAAATTTCAAGTATTTGAATGTCTCCTCTTTATTGCCCAATTTATTACAAAATATCTGTGCCAAGTTATCTTTGCAATGAAGAGCAAACCGGCTTCACTACCATATCACTATCATTAGTTATTACTTTAAAATCGCCATGTTAGTTGCTATAAGAAATGTTCTTAAAATTCAAAACACCCCAAAAACAAACTAGGTGAACTAAAAAACTACTTCTAAGGAGCCTCTGGATTCCAAGTTTTTAAAATGTGAATTATTAGTGTTAAAGGGTATCTCATTGTCTTTATTTCAGTTTCTTTCATTACCTAATAAAATTAAATTTTTTTCTATTTTTTTCTTTATTGGTTTTATGTCCTCTCTTGAAAAGTGTGTCCTTTGCTCACTCAATTATTAAAAACTTTATATTTTCTCATAAGTTTTACAAGTTTTTTATGTACTATAGAAGTTAACCCAATGTCCCTTGTATTCGGTGTCTTCACATTTTAACTATTATTTTTCACTGTACAGAATTTTGCCTTAAGTTTTCACATAGTTATATTTTCTATTCTCTCTCTTTGTGATTCCTTCAGTCTTTCTTGAATTTAGAACACTTTTGTCCCAACAGTAATATAAATAGGTAATTTTTTTAATCTGTGCTTTTTTGGATAGGTATACACATTTTTTAAAAAAAAAAGAATTAGAGAAATGACAGATGATGTTCTAGGACAGAGAAAACATCTGGTATAGGTTAGTTATCCATAATGCAGATCCATAAAAACCACAAGTGCCAATGTGAATCTGATGTGGCACATGTATTAGTGGTTCACGAAACATTGTCCTAATTAATTTGGGCCATTATTATTCAAGTAACAAATTCTGCTTGGCTAATGTCCCTAGATTTTCTAAACTTACAATCTAAAACTTTCATATTCTATTTAGAATTTGTAAAAGCAAGCAAACAAAAACAAGATAGATAATACAGGAAGTCAATGTCCTATATTCTTCTTAAAACTCATCAGATTCTTGACATATATTGCAATGCTCTTTATTTTCTTTATGTTTATTCTTTAAATAAGTCTAGACAGATATACACTGATTTAAAAGAAAGCAGTCTATTCATTTACCGGATTTCCTTTTGGTCCTCGCTCACCTTTAATACCTGGGTTTCCATGTCTACCCTGAAGGCAAAGAGAGAAAAAATTATTTTGAGCAAGTATTCTATTAGTTTTCTTTATCATAATTTATGATCTGCCACATCCCACAAAACAAAGGAAGATTATAAAACCTTCACAGAGATTCGATTCTTTTCTCCCTTTTACTACTGTACTGTCTCAGATGGACAAATTCTGCAATTGTTTAAAAGGATAATATCTCTTTCTTCCCAACAATACTTCTTCCCCAAATAATTACTTTTCAGTTGCTTTGTAAACAAAATCAAACTCAAAGATTAAAAGGAATGACTGAACAGGCAAAAATATAGGAGTTATTCCTATCCTCACTTAATTGTGGACCACTATAGTCCCCCACCTCTGAGTCACTTTTGAAAGAACCAGACCAGCTTGCTTGTCTTTGGTCACAGAGGTTCTGATATACAGGGGACAACCTCAAAAGATAGGAGAAGGGAGCTCCCCAATCCTGTTCCAGAAAAGCACTTTGTTTTACTAGGCTCAAGCCACCCAAAATGTTGCTTTTCTGAAAACTGTTTTGGGTGAGTTTAATAAATATTAAACAGCATAGCTCTATGGTTTACCCCTATTAAAACCTAAGTGGCTGAAATTGTCAGCTTAGCTTAGCAACTGTAAACTTTCTTACTAGCACTGTTCATTTTAAAACATAATTGAATATCCTTTCCTCTGGCAACTTTATATTGGGGTTGTGGGGACAAACAAGTTCACTTCTTAACACCTCCAGTGGTAGACTGATTTGAAAAGGAACAAGCTTTGGAACCAAGTCTCAAGGTAAAATGTGTCATATTCTCAGATATTCACAAAATGCATTCCCCTCCCCACCCCCAAATAGGAGCATTAGTTCAAAATCGAATCCATGTATTTTGTGAAACATCTCCCCAGGCTTCTGAACTCTAAGGATAAAGTTTGCAATCCCATCAATAAATGAAATGTGTGATAAGCAGCTTGGATGCTTTCTGATATCAGTCAGAAAAATATTCAGCATCTCTAGCAGTCTTAGTGTCATTTCAAATGGTTTCCAACTATACAGATGGCACTATTGATCCTAGGCTAGAATGGACGATGGTATCAGATATCGAATCGTCATACTAAATCCCACCATTTATCTTTGGTTGCCCAGTGATTGTTTCCATTTGACAGAATTTACCTAATCTCCCAAAATGCCCTACTGGCCTCTCCAGGAGACCACACTAAGTTGTTGCTGCATTGCTGTGAAGGCAAGAGCTTCCCAAGAGGACTCTGTCCTTGCTTCTAGTAAAACAAAGCTTTCCTAAAGTACTGATGACCTGTATTATTGTTTTCTGTATTTTCACTTCATTATTCAGAAATCATGGGCCCCCATTATCCAATAACCAATGACACTGAAAAGCCCTTTCTGAAAGCAATTTCATCACTGTGCCATCACCGTCTTCATCAGCCTCAAGTCTGAAGTAATAGTATACTCACAGGAGGCCCTGGTTCGCCTGGATCCCCCTTCTCACATTCACAGATCTTGCGTTCACACTAAATCAATAATGAAACACAGTATTAAGCACACAGTTGAAATATAGTTAGGATAGCATTTCAAATATTATCCAATACACAACTGGAACACTCCCTTAGAGAAAGCTGACCTTGCAAATTCATGGAGATTTTGCTCTATTAAATTATTCCAGGCAAACTCAGGTCGATTAAGAGCCAACTACTAAAGTATTATTAAACTTTGCTGTGGTTAAATAAAATAGATATTCTGTCAAAGATTTATAGATGCCAATTAAAATAGGAAAATAAACATTTTCAGTGGACTTTTGGAATATCTGCTCTACTCTTCTATATAACACATGACGGCTTCATTATAGACAAATATTGAGTTCTCCTTTACTCAGCAAAAGAAAACATTTAACGTATACCACATTTTGTCAATCCTAAGAAGCACATTTTTCCTCATATTAACACCTCTGAAATCAAAATGAGTCTTAGCATAGTAACAGGTCAAATATGACACAATATTTGTTTTCTGCACATACACTTCAAGACTTACAGAATGAAATGAAAGAAAATGCCAGAGAACACCAAAAAACATGCTTCATTGACAATGGTTTTGATGGTCCAGAGGCCAGGATTATGTGGAAAAACAAGGGCATTGACTCAAGATTTAGACACTGAGGTGAAGTTTTAGGGAAAAAAAAAACACAATTTATTTTGCTTATATTTTTCTCCATATATATGCACAAAAGTAATACAGGATTTAAAAGTCTGTATCTAAATAAATGTAAAAGGATTCTTTCCATAAATGTAAAATAAAAGTTGCAATTGATGAGAAGGCATTTGTATCACTGTTTAATGGGCAAAGATGTTTCCTTTATTGATGGGACATAAAAAATGTTGTATCTGTGCATAATTCAATGAAACCTGATATTTTACAAGGTTTGGTTGACTTCTATTATCTTATGCAATGATAACTGTAAATGTCCTGATGTTAAGCAGTTTATTGAAAAAAGTTCAAATGTTCCAAACTCTTTCTTTTAAGAAATGCCCACGTTGTTCAGGAATCCTCAGCAAACTCATAATATCTGTTGTGCAATATCCTATCCAATCTATTGCTGTTGGCCAGCTTCCATTGTCCTATGCCCTAGTTGCCATCATGAGGCTCAATTTTCTCTACAATAGGAAAGACAATGAGCTTATAGTCAACCAGCCAGCAGCAGGGGATGATTCTAAGCTCTTTTTTCTTAGCACTAACCATAAGCTAGCCAATACTGGGAACATCTCCCCAAGTACAGGAACTCCATGAGTAGCTGATGTCAGAGATGAGTTTAGAATAAAAGAAGCCATGTCAAAGTAAGCAAAAACTATGCCATTTGGTTATCACTGATTTCTAAAATTATTTTTAATCATATTAAATAGTCCCTACTTTTCCTAAATTGTTCAACCTACAGTGGATAGAGTAGCAGAAAAATCAGATGACTATTTCAAAAGAGAGTGGTTCGAAAAGAATTAAGCATTTTTGTTTAGTCACACCTAAGCTTCTAATGTGAATTATAATGCTGATCTGATAATGCAAGCTTTCAGAGTCATTCATAGTAATCAAAGCATGTGGTGCTTACCTTCTTTTCAAATAAAATATCCTAGGAGGGAAAAAAGAATGAAACATTAACTCAATTAATGGTTCTGCTTCCAGCTTCTTATTAGTCTTAATTATTCCCTATGGGATATGCAATTTCCAAGTAGAATAGCAATTGAGCCTTTTTAACCTTGTAAAAGCAATAAAGCCTGCCAGCCAACCACCCAAGGAGCACTCTCAGCCATGTAATAATAGGAGACATGAAGGGCACTAACATTAAAAATTACTCTATGCTTTCTAGGATCTTTATCCTATTGCATTCTGTGCTTTATCTTTTGTTTCTTTGATCAGCATTATACTCTCTATAATTTAGCTACAAACTTAATCAGTCATAATGAGAATGTCCTTACTTTTACTTACAAAGACTAAGGCAGAATACATAATTGTGTATTTTCCTTTCTGCCATTTTTTCCAGCCTTATACATGTGTGAATTTATTCTTTGGCATCAAAACATTCATTTTAAAGTCATAATTTTGTGAAATGTAAGTGGGCTTTAGACAGTTGTTAGTTAGCTTAGTCAATAATGAACAGGTGGGCAGAGGAAAGGACAATGAAGGGGAGACATTGGACATATGCATTAAGAAAATCCACCAGTCAGGATCATGAGTTCAAAGCCAGCCTCAGCAAAAGCAAGCTCTAAGCAGCTCAGTGAGACCCTGTCTCTAAATAAAATAAATAGGGCTGGGGATGTGGTTCAGTGATTGAGTGTCCCTGAGTTCAATCCCTGGTACCAAAAAAAAAAAAAAAAAAAAACAAAAAAAAAAACATAGTAGAATGGGTTAATAAGTGAAATTCAGCAGTTAAAATAAATGCATTGGATGTATGTAATTCAACATAGTTAAGTTTCCAAAAACATCAGGTGAAAAAGCATTTTGCAGATGGATATGTACAATATAATCCAAATTATAAAATATTCAAAACACACATTAGAAGCTTGGTGTCCTCTGGGAAAGTGAGGGGAAAAAAGAATTCAAAAGGAGCTCCTGAGAGACAATTTTTAAAACCCTGATAATTTAAGCCAAATTATAAAATTTTAAAACAACTACTAAAGAAAAATTCAAAGTTTTGTCACTTTACAACCTTTTTAACAATAAGCAATATCGTTGTCAGTTTTTCAATTCATGAATTTAGCTGTCAGTGTGCCTGATGTGAAATTCTACACATCAGCTCTTCTTTTGAAAATTCAATTTCTGTCTTGCTGTATTGTTCTTTGAAAATATGTGCCATAAAGCTTAAAATCATAACAACACAAGTAACTATTTTTGGAATTCATTTGATTATGTGTTTGCTGGAATTTATATTTCTATGGAAACAAAAATGAACACAAAACTTTAGAATAAAAAAGGCTGTTTCAAACAAAGAACAAAGCCTCGTCCCTAAGGGCACTCACTTATAGTCTATAGGCCCCAGGGACAGAGGACAACACACAGCCAACAGTGCAGGGGGTCAGGGAGAAGGGCAGGAACCAGATGGTTTCTTGGAATAGGTGGGGTTTCTGGATGATTTCGAAGAGAGGAATGCAAAGGACCAGCTTGTGGATGGCATGCCATGCTATATGTCAAAGTTTAAGAGGAAGAAAGTCATAAAGACGAGTGTGGGCAATAAGACAAAGGAAGCAGTGAGGAGGGACATTTAACCAGAGTGGATGGAAGGGCCCACGTGAACACAACTGGATGCCTTGGGAAGTAGAGAGGGCTTCCAAGTGGGCAGAGAAGCTTTGTGTGAGAACAGCTGGGGCCCGTGGTCAAAGCCAGAGGGAAAGACACATCAATTACAGTCTACTTGGAATTTGAGTTTCAATATAAAGGATAAATAATAGAGACCCTCACTAGAGCTAAGGCCTACGTTTTATTAATAGATCTGGATTTTTATGATGATATATGTATATGTCAAAGAAGAGGGCGAGAAGGGAACTGCCTATATTTTACAGAGAAGAGTTACCAGGTCAATGCTGCCAGAAGGAGATAGAGGAAATGTGAGGGATGGACAACGTTATTAGCATCATAGCAAATGGGATGAGACTAAAGCACTCAGTAGGCAAGGATGACGAACGCTGTAACAAAGCACAAAACTTACAGCTTAACATAATAGTAAAATTGCTAACAAAATCTGAAATACATTAGAGCAGAAATAAGACTCCAAGCAAGGGAAGCCCTGAGAAAAAGAGAAGTGGACCATTATTTTAAAATAAAGCATATAATTCTGAGGATGATATGGAAATTACCAAAATGATTATTTATGTGAAGGAGGGAATACCTACAGTTTATGTTCTTTCTGATGATATTCATTAAAAGAGACCAATTTGTCACAAATTTTATTCTCATAAAGGCTTTTTAAATATTTACATTAAAAGTGATAGAGGAAAAATTTTTTTTTTAAAAAATTGTTTTCACATATTCTTTTTTTACTCTTCTAAAGGACCAAGTAATATATATGGGACATCGGTTGAATTTGTTTCTTAGGTTTCAACACTACTATATGAACCATAATAAACTAACAATAAAAATATTTCACTTATCCCCTTCAATTCGGAATCACCACATCCCTCGTGGGTAATTCAGAATTAAAATGTTTTCATGAGATTATTTCATGAAACTTTCTACTAGAGATATCAAGGCATATACACTGACTCTGCAATTCATCTTGGCTCCTGCAAAGTTGACTTATTCTGGACAATTGTGTCAATTAAATTCAACTTAAGTTTACTCTGCAATAAAATGGGATACACTGCTAATCCAAAGAAACAACTCTGACTAATTTCAAAATCATTAGGCTGGGTAAAAAAAAGTTTGCCACAAACAGAGCACACACTGTATGAGTTTACTTATAAAATTCTAGAAAATGTACACTAACCTAGAGCAACAAAAGTCATATCAGTATTAAGGCAAGTATCCCAAAGGTATAAGGAAGAAGCTGGGTGGTGGAAATGTTCTGTATTCCAATTGCATTGATGGTTTCATGGATGTATACATTTTTAAAACTCATATGTTATATACTTTAAGTAGATGCAGTTTTGTAGTTAAACTATACCTAACATTTTTATGATATTTATGAAATAGTTTTTATGAAATTCATAGTTATGAAATCACTTCAAAATAAAGTGGTAAAAATTCAATTAAAGATATAATACAAATAGATTAAACGAGGAATGTTTCCAATAACCTGATAAGGAGTCAAATTCTACTTCATAGATGGTGAAATAGAAACATAAATCCTGGAGTATTGTTCTTTAAAGAGCCTAAATTAAACACTTGGGAGGATTGGGTGTGGTGGCATTCACGTGCAATCCCAGTGACTCAGGAATCTAAAACAGATGGATGGCAAGTTCAAGGCCAAACCTCAGCAACTTACTGAGACCCAATCTCAAAATCAAGATAAAAAGGATGGTATTGTCCAAAGTATATTGTTATATTGTGTGCATTAAAGATTATGTAACAAATCCCATCCTTATGCACACTTATAACACACCCATAAAAAATGTGGGAAAAATAAATAAATAAAAAGGACTGGGGTTGTAGTTCAATGGTAAAGCACCTTCGGGTTCAATTACCAGTACAAAAAAAAAAAAAAAAAAAAAGATGACTTCTGCTCTGGACCCAGGAAATGGTTGGGAAGCAGGACCTCTTCTAAGAACAGTCTTATTCATTAAGCTTCCATCTGAACAAACAAGCTGAAATCACAGGATGCTAAGGAATAGCAACACTGTTGGTCATTTTCTGATTTCCCTAGAAACAGACCAACAGTCCTGCCTCCAGTCTCCTGGCAAGAGCCTGTGTGCCCTTTGAGGTAGAGTTTCTCAACAAGCATATGTCAAGAGGAAGTATGAATATCCTGAGCCTGCACATCTGGCCAAACAAGGACTTGCCTGCCCCACATCTTCTATATTCAACTCTTCTCACAGGATAATGACAGGGAAGTAGCAGCAGGACACTCATGTTTACAGCCCCAGGATTCTCTTCTGCACATGCCAGAATTGTCTTAAGTGGTAAGGACACCTTGGGCCATGGGTACGGTCAGGGTTCAATGTTATCCCAGCACCATGGCAAGGTTCCCTCTCATGTGAAAGAACTGTTCAGGATGCACACTCACCCCAAGCACTAGGGAGCTAGGTGTCATCTCTCTCTCAAGTCTAGGCAGAACCCTTCCCATATATCCTCAATCCCCAAGGAGCAAAGACTAAAAATAATAGTAGAGATGTTATTTACCTGTTTCAGGACATTTCTGATTGAAAAAAAAAATACTTTTAAAACAGTTACTATTTCCTCTCTGTATACACCTTTATAGAGTTAAGCATGCACACTCTGGGGTTTTGACTGACCTTAAATTTTCAACCATAAAATAATAATAATAATAGTACCCATATCATAAGATTCTGGCAAACACAGAATAAAGTAAAATACACACCTAATATGTAATTATATCCAAGTAGAATGTTGTGTGCGTGTGTGTGTGTGTGTGTGTATGATGTACTACTATTTACCTCAATTTAGAAAATTTCAAATCTGTATTTTAACTAGATGAAATTAATAATTAAGAACATAAGCAAACTTGTTTTTATCCTGGAGGTCATTTTTCCTTGCAAGTAAATTCAACTTTCCTCCTTTCTTTATTTGTCTGTATACTGTTTGACTCATAAAAACTGGCAATATTCGGTATTACAATATCACTTAGACATTACTTAGATACAATATATGATATTACTCAGATAAAAAAAAAACTCAGGTCTCATGCTGAAAACAATTGACACTAAAAAGATAAGAGTAACATTAGGAAAAGCATTGGAGGAAGGACAAAAGGATCAAAACGATCTTCAGAGTAGGACCTGACTTTTCTTTGCATCATAGAGAAGATATCCACATGCTCAGTGCCTAAAGGACTAGGCTGTCTTGCCTTCTTAGAAAATCAAATAAATCAGTATTTTTAAGGAAATCGATTTTTTTTTAACATTTAACAAATCAACCAATTCATCTTCAGGAGTTTTCTTTTTGAGAAATGTTGTCAAGAGGGATTTCTTTTTGATTGCTATGCCTCATGTTTTCCAAAGCAGCAAGGAGAGACTTTCACACATAGCTAAGCAAAAAATACAGAGAAGCAATGAGGCATCTAACCAGACCCATCAAGTGGGATTCATTGATTTGAGGGAGAAATTATTGGTTGACTTCAGGTGATTATAAATTAAATGGGCCTATTTAATTTATCTAAGAAACACAGAAATAATTTTCAAAATTGGAGTTCTACTACTATAAAATTCTATTTTGCTTAAGTAGTATAATGTGGCAATAGGTGAAATAGAGCCAAAAATATTTCTGCAGATGTGGAACCGGGAAAAGACAAACTTGATATAAATACAGCAGACCACAAGTTGACCACAAAATTAATATATGTAAGCAGCATTCACAATCTTAGGATATATAAACAGAAGCCTGGGGTGTATGATTGGAAAGTAATCCTCCCAAATCCTCAGCCTGGACTAATAATAAAGTTAGGAATGCAATTTCAGGGAATGAGCCTTGTACTTTCCCAGCTTACTTGGTATAAGGAAATGAAGAGAGACTTCAGATTTTTCTTATAGAAAGAAAATTCCAAAGAAATTTGTGTATATACTTTTTTTCATGTTTCTTGCCCAGTATCAACCCTTACAGAATTTATAACCAAGATATCAACATTATGGTGCAAAATACTTAGCATATCCATTTGGTACCTACCAGGCGATCCCGAATTTTATCTACAATGGTTGGATCACTCAACAGTAGAATAGGTTCACTGGGTGCATCCCCAGATATCAAATGAAGTTTGGTTTTATTGACAGTGAGAAGTCCAATGGTGATAAATGATATTCCTGCATTTCTAGCACTTTCAGAAATACTTTGAACATCTGGATTCTTTGGATGGTCCATGCCATCAGTCATTAGCAAAACCACTTTCACACCATCTTTACGTCCTTCTCTCTTAAGTAGCCGAGTGGCATTGGAAATGGCATAATAAGAGAAGGTGCCTTGTCCAATGAAATTCATAGACTTAACCCTCTGCTTAAACGTCTGCAGGTCCTTCCAAGAAGAGAAAGGTGGATCGATCTGGACTGAGCTGCTGAACTGAAGGGCTGCCAGTTTGATGTCATATTTCAAAGAGTGACCCGGGGTCAACTGGAAGATCTTGTCACTCAAGCTATCCACAAAATTTTTCTGTTTATCAAAGAGGACAAGTTTAGAACTTTCAGAGCTGTCCACAATGAAGAGCACATCTATGAAGCAAACAGAGTCTGAAATAGAACAAAAAAGATTAGGCAACTTAATTGTTCTAACTCATCAAACTGAATTGTATAGGAGCACCCTAAGGTGGCTGTTGTATTTGGTTTTGAGAAGGGAGTGAAGTGGATATGAAAGATCACGTGGGAGATAAGGCTTAATTGTAAAGATCTAAATCTCTTTCCAAGTCTTTCCCCTTGTAGGATCATGCAAATGAAGAGCAAACAAGTAAACAAAAGATCATATATTCACAGCATATTCTCAATGTTAAACCCACTTAAAGTGAGAGGAAGGGAGGGCATATTTTAAAATTCAACAAGTGAGGTTTTCTCACAGTTAAAAAAAAAAAACCACAATGCTTTATTTCTTAGGTTGTTTCTTAGGTTGTGTGTCATATCAGTGAGTCCCATTTGGTTTTGATTTTTGTCATCAACTTCGTTGAAACTAAGGGACAAAATGACTGTACTCATCAACAGCAAGGGAGAAATAAACTTATTTTGAAAACAGAGAACTTTGAATCCAAGCTCTGTTTCTTACTAGTTTGCCTGTGCCTTAAATGTGCCATTTAACTTCTCTGAGTCTCAACTTCTCTATAACATGAAAGTGACAGTCTCTGTCCTGCCTATTTTACATGTGAGGCTCAAATGAGATAACAAATGCACAAGTGCTCTAAACACTTTGATGTGCTCTAAGTGTGTAAGATGTATTACTGTCATAATTACATCCAAGTAGAATGTCATGTATATACATACATGTGATGTACTACTATTTACCTCAAATGTTATTTAGAAAATGTGAAATCAGTGTTTTAGCCAGCTGAAATTAATAATTAAGAACATAAGCAAACTTGTTTTTACCCTGGAGGTCATTTTTCCTTGCAAGTAAATTTGACTTTGCTCCTTTCTTTCTTTGTCCGTATACTGTTTGACTCATAAAAATTGGCAAAAGCAAGAGACAGAAGGCAAAATATCTGCTCCACATTATGGTAGACGGTGAAAACTCATCTGCCTGGTAGCACCTTGAAACAGAGAAATTAGTTATAAATACTTCAATAAAAATAAGGTTTGCTATTTTTTAATTTCAAGCTTATAGAGTCAAAAACTGGCATGTTACTGGAGAAAGGGGTTCTCATACACATTTCTAGAAAAATATTCACATTGAGATTTTAAGTTTCTAACCCAAGTAAATCATAGCACCCATAAACAAATATTTATTAATAAATATTTATATATTCAAGAAGTCTTAATTTCCCATTATATTATGAGGAGCAGGATGTGAGAAGAGCAACTGAAGACATTTCAGCCCCTCCCCTCATGGTGGCCATGGTTCAATCACAGCATCTGCTTTGACATTCCCAGATTCTTCTGAGTGAATTCAGATTCACTCATTTTTATTGTAACTGTTCTCCAATCCAACATTTTGCAGGATTGGAGAACACTACCTCCATTTCAGTCCTAATATTATACACATAACTTCAGTTGTTCCAGAGGTCAAGTCAAAAATTAATCTACCCTTCGGTTTTTATAGAACCCCATTTCTCTTTTCTACCCTCACTTTGGAAACTTTGTCTCCACCAGGGTTGGAGCCAACGAATCAAAAAGAGTATGAGAGCCAATCAACAGAGTTACTTCAAAGCTTCCAATGATAGCTGGAAGAACTAGAGTTAGCTGGAAGAACTAATGAACTGAAATAGGCTTGCAGTCAGGAAGTACCCCGCTATGAACAGCCCTGCGAAGCCATTTTTCTAGATAGATTAACAAAGAAAAATTATAATTCTGTTGTTCAGTCATCATCAGTCAATATGCCCATTTACACATCGAGTGACTTTTTAGCCTGCAGAATTCCCTGACAAGAAAAGGCTGATATGTTGCTAGCTCAGTGTACCCAAGAGTATGAGAACAAGAAAGCTTATTTGGAACAAATACTCAACATGGTTTTGAAATGTTTGCCTGCTTAAACTATATTGACTTCAAAAGTTCTGGAAAAGGAATCACATTTTCCTTCTTTGGCACCTTGCCTTCAAGGAATGTGAACTGGGAAATCGTGAGCATGATATTTCCAGGCTCTGAATAGAGGGTGGAAATACACACAGTGGTAGTGAGGAGTGAGACAGGACACTGATTTCTTTCATAACTGCCAGATGGACAAACCCCAGAGAAGCAAAGCTGGTGGGTTGAAGACAGAGCAATATTTGGCTCCATTCCATTGTCTGCTCTTCACATAACATTATCCTGTAGGAAGGTCATTAAGAGAACCTCGCTCCCACATAACCAAGCACCTCTGCTGGCAGGTGCGTCAAGTGCAATTGGCCAAATGCCAGCTGATCAGACCAGGTATGCCAAGATTGAAGATAGCTAGGTATTGGGGAAAAAATAAGAAGTGTGCTAAGGAAATAGAACACACAAAGGATAGTCCTCCTATGTACAACTTAGATTCTGAAGATTAGTGTAAAGATAAGCCTGTATAGATAAACATAGCTATTTTTGCATTTACAAAGGGATAAAGGAATAACATTATATGTCTTGTGTCACCTATGATTTTTCTCTTTGATTGAGTCCATACCATAAAGAACATCTCAGAATTTCTGGAAATAAGAGACTGAGAACTAAATTTCATTGAGAATAAGAGACTTTATAAGCTATTTTATCAAACAATACATCAAAGACCTAAAGAAGATGAATCCCATGCATGATACTAAGAAGAAAAGTCTTCTCATGCACAGGACTCAATTAGACATACTGACTTTAACTCAAGACTTATGTTTTCTCCCAAATAAGCACATTATTATACAGTTTTATTGACATATAATCATAAATTCATACCAACCCCTACATATATGACATTCTACACAATTTATTCAATAGCGATAACCACACTACCTCACATTTTATTATTATTTGCTCTGACAGTTTTTATCCAGCCCTTTCAAACCAAAGTTTTCCTATTCCTTATCATTTTCCTGAAGTACAAGGTATACTTTCTTCTACTTTTCTTCCTCTAATTTTTTAGTTTTACTGCCTTCCTGAATTCTCTTTCTTCCTATTAGTTTGGCTTTGTGGAATCCCACTCACATCTAATCTCTTTTACTGTGTTTTTTCTGCTCTTTTTTTTTTTTAATAATTCTCAACTTTCTTTCTTTTAGATGCCATGTACAAGCAAAATAGGTTTCAGGAATGAAAAATGTTATTAGTTAAATGAAAGAAATGTAAATCCATATGTTTATTATAGGTTACATTTATAAATGCATAAACAAGGATTGTCTTTAGTCAAATGTTACTTTTTTGCTTTTGGCCTAAAATTATTTCATATAAATAGCAGAATCAATAAATTACAGAGACTTTATATTTTATAATGTTTCAGATACAAAAATCATCTTTCAGTAGAGTTTGCTGATTTTATTCATAGTGTTTGCCTCTCATTGATTTCTGCATGAAGATAAAATGATTGCATAAGTCCTTGTTCAAATTGCCAAACTAGCTTATTAGATACAGAACGTATTCTATAATTAATCCTGAATTGTAGAATTTTTGTTCCAAAAGACATTAACATTATTCTAATGCAATTTAGTAGACTAAATTAAAAATACATTTTAAAATAACTTTAAAATAAAGTTTAAACTTATGCATTTTAACAATAAGTTATATTTCTCTAATAATTTATTTCAAGTAATAGCAGAAGATGAAAAATTTTGAAAAGCTTTCTTCATAAAATAAATATGTAAACCATTTATTTTTCCTATCTGAGTTAAGTGATTAAAACAAAGTTGTTATGTCTTACCTTATAAAGTTTGTCAAATAAAAATTAAAGACTGGTTGAATGCCCACAGCAAGGACTACTGTTAGGGATGGAGGTAGCTAATTTGATACTGATCTGTTCTGTAGGAAATAAAAATTGTCTTTGCTTTTGGATCTTTTGTAATCTTTTATTCATGCTTATTAGACTCAGTTAAAGCAAGAGTGGTCAGGCATTTGGCCAGGGTGCAAAGTCTGGGTGGGATCAGTAAGCAAGTTAAAGGAACAGTGTCCTTTCAGAATAAATATGTTTTTCAGACTATTATAAAAACAACTCAAAACAAATTTTCTACATTTCAGGCATTCATTGACAATCTTTGTTTCTCTTGCTCTGCCTTCTCTTTTAATTCTTTTCTTTCTTTTTTTTGGGGGGGGGATTGGATATGATAAGATATTGGTTTTTCAAGAGAGATCACACATTGATAATTATGGAAGTTGAACGATGAGCATATAGAAGTTCATTATTCTAATCATTCTACTTCTGTGACTTTTTAAATTTTTCATAATAAAAAGTATATATAGTGCTAGTGAAAGAGGGGTCTGACTTTAGTCCTGGTTCTGGCCCTAGCTTCAATGAGAGCCTTAGTTTTCCACTTAGGAAATGAGCAATTTATTCATTAAGATCCTTTCAAACTATAAGAGAGGCAGTTTTGTAAGTGAGTTAAAGCCTAAATAAACACTCTAATTCCACTCTCTTTTAGTTGATTTTAAAAAACCACTAATTTTGGAGGTCATGCAGCTAAGCGATATAATGATAGTCTTTGTCTAATTTGGAGGTCATGCAGCTAAGCAAAATATTATAAGTCTCAGCCCAGTTGTGCTAGAGCTGTGGGGTAGGTTGCAATAAAGCCAAAGAAAGCACCCAGAAACATCATGGGATATGTGAATGCTTAGAAGAGATCAGAAAGTATTACAAGAAGAGCCTGGTGACAATAAGCTAAATAGGTGGCACCTCCATCTCTCACAGTGCTTCAACAAGCAGTTCCTTCTTTCTCTCATAACGTTTTGTCCAGTGGTGGCTGACTGAATGAGTGATGTATATCCTTTCCATAGTCCCCTCAGTTCTGCTCCCATCTCCACTAAGAAAGGGATTGTACATGTTAGGTTGCAGAAGCAGTGACATTGTCAGCATAATTTTGTTCACTTCTTTTATTCCATCTGCATCCAAAGGAGCAACTGTCCTGGCACATATTCAAGAAAATAGCTTCCTATAAATAACACTAACTTGCCCTAGTTCCCTGTGTGGATAAGAGAAAGCCAGTGTCCTTCAAGATCACATGTATCTGGATTTTCCTACCTGGACTTGCTCTCATTCTTCCCTCAACTTGTCTAGGTTTGGGGGATCAGAAAGGGGGCATTCAGGGAAGGGGTGTTTTACTGTACCCCTTCTCTTTAGGGAGGATACAGTCTTCCACTAGCTTCTCTGTAGGTGACAGCTCTGACTGAAGCCTCCCAACCAGCTAAAACTGTTCTCTGAATAGATTTGCATTGCACTACCTTGACCTGCAACAGTGTCTTTCAATTATCTTCCCCTGTTCTCCAGGGGATCGTTAGCTTTTGCTGCCCTACCCTGTTCTCTGATGAAAAATGCCTTTTGTATACTAATGATTAACTGCAGTCTTAGCTATTTCTGTAAAACAGAACTAAGAAGACAGTTACAAAACTTTCTAATCAGTAACTTTTCTTTAGATTTATTGAACCCAGAACATGTGGTGACCTATAGATAACAGCAGCCCAAGCACCAGAAAAGCAGACTACCTGAAACTTGTTCCAGACTACCCTGGAATTTGTAACTACCCTGCTTCCCACCTGGTAGGCTCAAAACTCCCTTCATAAGCCTTACACCTGCAACCCCTCAGCAAGACGGTCTTTGTTAGCAATGGCCTCCATCTTCTCTGGTTTGCTACCTTTCCAAGTAAATTTTTTCCTTGCCCCCAAAAGTTTGGCCTTGAGTCACGGGTGAAAACCAAACATCAGTTCGTGGTTGTAGTTTTACAGTGGTCAGTATTCTGAGGTCTCCATCCAGGAAAGGATATCCCAGCAGTTGTTCCGTTGTCTTTCTTCCTGTTTTCTACCTTGTGGTTACAGAAGCATGTCAGTGTTTATCAGTGCCAGATGTCCCCTAGGAAGCCACCTGACCCCTGGACAACAGGCAGGCTGACTTCTCTATGGATCGCCTCTGAAATAGAGAATAGCATGGTTATGGAAGAAAGTAATAGAAATGTTTGTGTTATAATTGTTTAAAATCAGCATTCTTAGGAAGGCATGTTCACATTTATGGATTTCCTTATTATAACAATAATAGCCTCTGCTTCATGATAATTTATTAAGTGTGAAGCCTCTCACTCTCCTTGTCATTTCATCCTCTACAAGTACACATTTTAGCATCTTAGGAACGGAGAACATAGGAATGGAGTGGGGAGAAGGGATTAAGGAGGAGGCAGGTAGAGGGAAGAAATCATGTGTGTTTTTGAAGGGCAACATGAGGGATCTTTGTGATAAGGGACACAGTCTGTATCTTGACTATCACTATCAACACCCCAGTTCAGATATTATACTGCAGTCCTGTAGGGTGCTAATCACTGGGGGAAACTAAGCTAAGAGCAGAGTATCTCTGTATTACTTTTTACAACAGCTTATGAATCTACAGATATCTCAAAATTTAAAAAAATTTTAAATTAGCATGAAATAAGTGCTTTCAAAGAAAAAAAATGCTTGTTTGTTTTTTAAGAATTTATGTTTGTTGGGCACAGTAGTACATGCCTGAGTTGCTAAGGCGACTCAAGAATCTGAGGTAGTAGGATCACAAGTTCAAGGCCAGCCTTGGCAATTTAGTGAGACCCTCAGCAACTTAATGAAATCCCATTTCAAAAGAAAAAGAAAAAAGATGGAGGAAGGAGTTCAGTAGTAAAGCACTCTTCGGTTCAATCCCCCATAACAACAACAACAAATGCCAGAATGAGACTTTAACTCAGGCCAACCTGACCTTTGAGTTTCACTTACAACTACTTCATCATCAAACTGAAGCTTTTGAGAACTGCACAAGTTTCTTTTCTTTGGGGGGGGTGGGTTGTATCAGGGATTGAACTCAGGGGCACTCAACCACTGAGCCATATCCCTAGCCCTATTTTGTATTTTATTAGAGACAGGGTCTCACTGCGTTGCTTAGCACCTCGATAAATTGCTGAGGCTGGCTTTGAACTCGAGATCCTCCAGCCTCTGCCTCCTGAGCCACTGGGATTACAGGTGTGCACCACTGCGCCCAGCCTACAGAAGTTTCTTGAGGCCTTAAGTAACAATGTAAGTTCCCAGGGAACAACCTTGTATTTACTTGTTGTCCTGTGATTGTTAGCCACATTTTTCACTTCATGAGACATGGTTCAAGGCATAGAAAGTGGTATTTGTTTTCAGGTCAACTCTCATTCTTGGGGTTAATTCACAATATGCAGAATAAAAATACCTCTAAAAGGCAAACCATTAATTCATGGAGGGGAGAAACAAACGGACTAAAGTCTTGGTGCTTTGGAGCTGTTCTTATTGAAGTGGGTGAGAGATTAGAATTCTGTTTAGCATTTCCTCCAATCTAACAATGTCAAATAGGATAACCCAAACCCAAACTTTATCTATCAGCACTGGGTAGATGACTCCAAAGAAAATCCTGAGTTCTGTCAATTAAAGCAGTTGACTTTGCACCCTGAAAAACAATGTGCTTTAGCTGAAGACTCTAACCTTAATCCCAGCTGATGGTCTTGAATTAGTACATAATCAGACATATACCAGGCCAAATAAGATAGTGTGGATAATTGTGTAGCCTGGGAACAGACAACCTGGAACCCATGCCCTTTAAGAGTTGTTCTATAGTCTTTATAGAAAAAAAAGCACACTATTTTTTATTATTGCTACTATATATGTATATATGGCATAGAGTAAGCACTCAATAAGTATTGAGTTGAACAAATAGCTATTAGAAGTGATATTTTAGTGTTCATTAATCACCTAAGGACTATGATAACACAGATTGCTGTCTGCTAGAGCACTATTAGTTTGAAAATCTTTTTTCAATTTTTTTTCATTTTCTCCAAATACTCTACCATGGCAGAATCTATATTGACTTCATTTGTTTGGGCATCAGTGCCAAAAACCGTCATTTCAGTAGTGAGATGGTATTTTGGGATCCTATGATCTTTAAAAAGAAATCAAAGTTTGTTATGACTTACATATCTCAGAAAGTTTTATCTGCATGAAGTCATAAACACACACACACGCACGCACGCACGCACGCACGCACGCACGTTGGCCAAAAACAGCTGAAACGTATCAAAGTGAAGGGTGCACTCAATGAATGACTTTCTTACCTACCCAATTTGGAGAATTTGGTGATAGAAGTACCTTTCTGTGTTTGGGGGGCTTTTTTTTTCTCCAATATAAAATTTTGATATAGTAGAATTTCCAACTCTTGCTCCAAAGCTCTGAAATTTCTGGAATTCATTATTTTTCCTTGGTCCTAAGAGTATGACTTGGACATGTTCTCATATCTTTCAGTATATTAGAAGAATATCAAAATAGTTTGGTCCTATTTATCAGCAAAGGGAAATATTTAAAGCATTCAAAGGCAATAGGGAACCAAAATGATCATTAATAATAAAATTTAGGAAATGTGACTTTGGTAAGTTCTGGAACAGTGGGACTCCATGCCCCTTGCCCCTCGCCAGATTCTGATTGAGTTGACCCTTCCAACATACCCTGTATTTTATATTACTGTTATTCTTATTTAATAAATTATTTTTAGAATAAGTTTAGATTTACAGCAATATTCACTCCATTATTGTTTGCATTGTTTATATATAGCCATAATATATTTTGTTTCATTATCTGTTATTTGGTCCCCAGCTTGAAAAATTGGGTCACATAGATGACACACATTGTCTCCTAGACCACAGTCATAGAATAAGTTCCCATTGTGTTAACATTATGACTACAAAAATGTTCTTTTCTCTAAAATGTTCCTCTGATGTTAATATTTCTTCTTTCCATATTGTTTGTTCCTAGGAGCAATTATGTTACACCCCCCTCCAAATAAACAGGAAACTCACTAGGATAAATCTACAATTTTCCTTTCTAATAAATATCAGAAAGTAGATTGGTCTAGGTATCTCAAAGGGTTAAATGTTCAATTTTTTTTTTCTTTAATTGTTTCTGTCACTCAGCAGGTAAAACAGCCTTAGCTTTTTTGCATAACACTCAACAAAAGAGAACGATCAGATCTATCACATCATGATTAATCCTGGCTTTTAACGGAGAAAACACTTGCTATTTTCAGTTAGCTAATTTTATTTTCTGGGGTCAGACAGTGTTGTCTTATATCTTGTTGAATTCTTCAATTCCCCACTGGTTGGTATTTAAACTTTCCTTGTACTGGGAACAAACCATAGCATTGAATCTCAAAACTTAATATAGAGATGATATTTATTTAATCTTTCCATTTCATACTTGATAAAATAGAGGACAAGTGTTAAGACCCAAAGATCAAACCTGCATGAGCGAGGAAAGGAAGTTTAGACCTTTGTGCATCAACTGGCATCTTTCTTATTCCCTAAATACTGCAGGAGGTTTGTAGGGCTTTTTATTGTCCAGTCTAATGTCAGAGCAGGAGAAAAAGGAGGCTATACAGTCGACAATGTTTGGAAAATGTGGGGTTAACTTCAGTGACAAATGACTCAGGAAAAAAATCATCATGTGCTAAGTTTCAGCACATTATGTCTAATATCTCACTGTGTATAAATCTTAATTCCTGGACCATCAAATGTGGTGAATAACCCTTCTTGGAACCAAGAACTGTCTCTTCAAGGTTTGGACAGTTTTGCCTGAATTTTCACACCAATTCCCATGCCTGTGGTCCATGCTATTGACCCCTTACCAAAATTCAGCCAGATACATAGGTAAATATCATCATATGTATAATAAGTTGCAGAAACTCACCACCAACTTGAGTTTTGTGATTAGCGTATTTGAGATTTAATAAGAATATCTAGCAAAAGGAAGTTTTCAAATAATCATCAAATTCCTGGGACAAAAATGTTTTAATAACATTAAGTAACTTATTATCCCATATTGTGAACCCATTAAAATGATGCTTTATACAACATTTCTCTTAATTAAGGTAATAAAGTCACCTCTATTTTTTAGTTACATATAAATTATGTAGTTCTTCCTATACAATATAGTTTGTTTCTTTTATTCTTTTGAACTCTGTACTAAGTGTAAATTATTTGTAGACAAAGTTTACAGTGAAATCAAGGTGAATTAATATTTGGGAACTTTAAAATATAAAAACTTAATGTTAAACTCTATACACAAAAAGGTACTTACTATAATCATTATTCATTGTTTATATCCAGAACTATATATTATAAAATTACATGATAGTTTTATTTACTATAAGTAACTTTTAGTTCATTATACATTTTCTATTTTGCTAGAAATAAATAGAAACTTCAGAAATGTCAAATACTAACATAAATTAGGACTGGTCAGTCAGGAGGGACTATTGTTTGAAAAAAAAGATATTTGGGCACCACCTTGTGGAGCTTTGTAGAAAGACAGTGTGAGAGTCAGCTTGTCTCCTACCATCAACAGATCATAATTATTAGTGGCCTACAATGATAACCAGGTGGAGTGTAAATTACTTTCTACAAATTCTCTGGACAGAGGAACAAGAGGATGAATCAAAACAGTGGTAAAACTACTTTTATATATGATGAAGAACCTCTCTAAAGTAACATCTGATGAAATCAGAAATTCAGATCAGCTCAGAGTACAGTCCAGGATTACCCCCATTTAAAGTTCATCTGAGAAGGGGCTTGCAACCTTTAAGCATCCATAATTGTTGAAACGGATCTTCAGAGGCTGAATCGCCAAAGTTGAGTCTTTCTGGAACTTTTGGGAAGAATGGTTTTAGATCTCAACCCATTTCAGTGTGAAATGCCCCAGAAGGATCTTGAATTATAAAATATAGAATTTAGACCAACTCAAAGCTTGGCTGTCCAGAAAGGAGAGATCATTTCTGATTTTCAAATGACTTCAAAGAACTCATTGTTCATCTAAAAAAAAAAGTAGTTGTCAGCAGAAACCATAACTGGAGAGGACATAGGGATATCCTTCCCGACTCCTCAAAATATTCCCTTGGAGACAAGACAAGGAAATGAAGATAAAAAAGATGGATACAACCATTCCTGGAAAAATAATAAATTACAACATTTCTACTCAAAGAACTCAAATTTCTTCCCTACTCCTTATTCAGGAAGAGAACTGTCTTAGGTCTGAAGAGGAAGACGCTTCTTGTGAGAATCAATACAACTTCAGAAAGAGCAAGGGTCAAGACCTTTAATCCCCAGGAAGGGACTTTCTTATCAAAATGCCTCTGTGGGGATGCAACCAGGGTTTCTCCTCAGACCAGACCAGTCCTCCTCTGCGTTTCTCCCTACCCACCAGAGCAATAAGAAAAACTCCATGTGTGAGGGACATCAAAAAAATATTGCATAAGCCCCCAAATCATAGAAATGTGAGGAATGTCCCAAGGTCTTTAGGTATCCTTGTTACTTTTTAGCCCACCAGAGAAAACACAGGAATGAGAGGCCATTTGTTTGTATTGAGTGTCAAAACACTTCTTCTAAGCATCAGATCTACAGGTGCACCAGATGATTTACACCATGGAATAACCTTTCACATACATCATCCACAAAACCAACCTGAGGGTCCAGGAGAGAAGTCACACAGGAGAGAAGCCTATACAAGCTCCCTTTGCCAGAGAAGATACCACCGATTATCTACATACCACCATCACCTGAGGATTCACCAGAAGATTAGACTCAAAAGTGTTTCCTCCACACCAGAAGCTTCCTCAGTTCTGCCCTTGTGTAATTTATATACATATATATGCATACTTATTTCCACAGTATTTACCCATTGAGAATATACCATGTAATTTCCTGAGTATGTTTTTTTTTTCTATTGTATCACACCATGTAAGGCTAATGAAAGCATGGAATTCGTCTATTTTGTTCACAATAGTATTCAAGTCCTTGAAAAGTTGCTGATATTACATGCTCAATAAGTAGCTACTGAATAAGTCAAAAACAGAAATTATATACAAAATTCATTAATTTAATTCCTTCTATTCATGAGGTACTGATCGAAAACAAACATAATACACCATTGCATCCATCAAGAAGAGACAATAGACAAGTAAACAGGCAATGGAAAATTTTATCTGAATTTTAAAAAATTGAATACACTTATAGTCTATAGTGTGATAATCCAATACATGTATATAATACACAATGATCAAATAGCTAGCATTCCTGTGTCCTCAAGTTTTATAATTTCTTTCAAAAAAATTTTGAAAAGCAAGCAAATTATAATTCTAGTTACTTATACCATGCCAAAGTGTTTGGAATTAAAGTATGCTGGTCTGCAACTTACTTTAAAATGCATCATAAAAAAATCCTGCACCTCCAATTATCAAGAATACAGGTAACAATAAATGTTGGCAAGGACGTGTGAAAAAGGAAATATCATACATTGTTGGTGGGACTGCAAATTTGTGTAATCACTCTGGAAAGCAGTCTGAAAATTCCTTGGAAAACTTAGAATGGAACCACTTTTGATCCAGTTACCCCACTCTTCAGTCTATATCCAAAAGACTTAAAATCAGCATACTAGCAGGGCGCGGTGGCACCACCTGTAATCTCGAAGCAAGAGGAACTGAGGCAGGAGGATCAAGGGTTTAAAGCCAGCAAAAGCAAAAGCAAGGCACTAAGCAACTCAGTGAGACTCTGTCTCTAAATTTAAAAAATAAAAAAAAGGGGGGTGGGGATGTGACTCAGTGGTCGAGTGCCCCTGAGTTCAATCCCTGGTACAAACAAAAAACAAAACAAAACAAAACAAAAACAGCATACTCTAGTGACATAGCCACATCAATGTTTATGGCAGCTGAATCATTGTGAATAATTAAGCTATGGAACCAACCAAGGTGCCCTTCAACAGATGAATGGATAGAGAAAATGTGGTATATATATACACAATGAAATATTACTCAGCCATAAAGAGGAATGAAATTATGGCATTTGCCCATAATGTGTGGAACTAGAAACTATCATGCTAAGTGAAATAAGTCAATCCCCCCCAAAACAAAGACGGATCCTTCTCTCTGATATGTGGATGCTAACCCACAACAAGGGAATGGAGGGAGGGGAAGAATAGAAGTTCATTGGATTAGACAAAGGGGAAAGAAGAGGAGATGGGAAGAGGAAAGACAGTAGAATGAAATGGATATAACTTTGCTCATAAATGAATACATGACCAGTTTAACTCCACATCATGTACAACCACAAGAATGGGATTTTAATTGGAATAGACTGTACTCCATGTATAATATGTATGATATGTCAAAATACACACTATTTAAAAACAAAAAATAAAAAAATTTAAAAATTAAATTAAATAAAAAAGATTGGATAGAAGAATGAGTAAGTGGATAGGTATGTGATAGAGCAAATGTTTACGGCAAATTCAATGTCAATTTGGTGGGTAGTTCAATGGAAGGGTAACTGATGTGATACAGCAATGTGTATACGGGGTAAAAGCGGGAGTTCATAATCCACTTGAATCAAACCGTGTAATATGATGTATTAAGAACTATGTAATGTTATGAACGACCAATAAAAAAAAAATTTGGTGGGTAGTAAGTTTGTTGTATAATTGTATTAACTTTTCTGTATATTTGAAAATGTTCGTAACGAAATGTTAGACAGAAAAGGGAGAGAGACCTGCAAAGAAGTTACCACGCCTAGTCTGTGATGCAGAGGTTCCAAATACAAGAGCAGAAGATAAAGGGGTGTTCCCCAACCATGGTATCCTACGCAAGGTTCCACATGAGCTGGCATCTCTCCAAATTGTCCACCCTTTTTCTCTCTACTGCCCAGCCCACTTTTATATTTATGTTCTTAACCCCCAAACTCTATTTCCACCTCCGAGCTTTTGTTCTTACAGATTTCTCTGCCCAGAAGGCTTCACCTGCAGATCTTTGCATGGTGGGCTCCTTATCATTCACATCTCATGACCTCAGAGAGGCCTTCCTCATCTACTGGCATCTTCTCCCGCCAATTATGTTTTAATCATATTTCCTCATCTCACGAACTAAAATAATTTTGTGGTACCTCTTTATTTTTATATTCTTACTCTACAATGTAGCTTCTAGGAAACAGGAATTTCATCAGTCTAATTCAAGGACTGGTAAATTTTTTCAGTTAAGGGTCCGGTCATCAAATAGTTCAACTTTGTAGATCATATGACCTCTATCTTAAGTACCTAACTGTACCAATGGAGTACAAATCAGCCTTAGATGATAGGTAGACAAATGAGCATGTCTGTATTCCCCCCGTAAAACTCTATTTAAAAAAACAGGCAGCAGGACAGATTCGGCCAATGGGCTATAGTTTTCTAATTTCTACTCCACATCACAACTCCCAGAAAATAGTGTATATCTCACATATTTCAAAAACATTAATACCTATTTGTAGAATAAATAAATGAGAGTATATGGAATTCTATTAGAAGGATCCAATCAACTCACTAGTCAACCCAGGACAGTAGAAGCCTCACTAAGGAACATGGTTTAGGTTCTAACTCCCATTAGATTTTCATGCTTCTTCGTAGGATTTCTTGTCTCATCTTCCTCACCCCAAGCCCTCCATAATCCAACCTGGATGCAAAATATAATTGACACACAACTCTAAGCAAGTCTTAAATTAAATTGTATAGATTTGAAGACATTAGGCTCTACCCAGAACACTTTCAACTCAGTAACAGATGGACAATTCAAACTAAGTTAAACAAAAGCAAAACCATAAAAGTTGTACAATCTTGTTAAAATGCAGATTCTGTTTGGTAAAGACTGAAATTTGGCCTGAGATACTATATGCCCAAAGGTAATACAAATACTGTTGATCCCAGGGCAAACAAAGCTTTAGATAACTGAATCTAGGTGATAACTAATTTGGTCAGCACTTTCTTCTTGTCCATCTCTCAGTTTTGCTTTCTTGTGTTGATGTGTTTAGTCTAACTACAAACAAGCTTCCTCCAAGTTCAGAGGCACTATCCACTGACAGCCCCATTCCCATCACTCCAGCACTAGGACCATCCCATGAAAGATAAGAGACCATTTCTCTTGAGACCTATAGTGCAAGAGTCCCAGGATCATGTGTTTTTTCTGATCCAATCCCCACTGCCAGATGAATGCTGTTCTGTGATTGGCCAGTTGTAGATCACTGTCTGTCTTTGTTAGAGGTCTTGATGCTAATAGCCTTATCAAAACTATACCCAACCGGATGGTTCCCAGAAGAAAGAAAGGTTCCTTTCAGACAAAAAGAAGATTATCTATAATTGGGGTCAACAATGTAGATATTCCCATCTTCTACAAGAGATGCCAGCAAACTTCCCCAGTGTGGGCCAAATCTGCCAACTAGCTGTTTTGTAGGTAAAGGCTTATTGTAACTCAACTATGCCCATTTGGTGACTGTTTTCTAGCAGAAAAAAATAATTGCAACAGGGACCAAATAGTCCCTCAAATCTAAAATACTTACTCTCTTTACAGGAAAAGGTTGCCAACTCCTGATCTTCATCGGAACTATTTATACTGACATTTAAAACTAATTATAATCTCTAAAAACATTCCATCTGCCCTTCTCTAAATCCTAATCTAAATTCCCTGCAAGCCAAAGTGGATCTTGCTCTAGTCAAACATTCTCTATTTCTACCACACTAGAACCCACCTTCATACTGGGCTCCCCTTCTAAATATTCTCTCAATCTGTTCTTCCTACCTACATCTTACTCATGCTTTAAATCCCATATGTGTCTCATCTCCATGACAGCCTCCCCAACTTTTCTTGTGATTATCTTCCTAATAATCATTCACCTTGACTTCTTGCTAGATAAAATGAAGAGCATCCAGTCAATTCTGAATTTTAGATAAACAATGAATAATTTTTAGTGTGAGTATGTCCCGTACAATACTTAGGACATACTTATAAAAAATATTCGTTTCATATCTGAAATTTAAATTTTACTTGATGGTCTGTATTTTTTTCCCTAAATCTAACAACCCTAACACTAACCCATCTCTTGATTATTACTCAGACGTTTGTTCAGGTATTAACCAGACAACTGATATACGTTTGACTCATACGCATGCAGTTCAGATTAAACAAATCAACATAATCCAATGGCCTAGCTAAAGTAACTCATTAAGAGGTAGACACAATATCCAGTTCAGGCCAATGAGATCATACAGCTGTTTGCTGATGATTTCTAGGAATGAAGCTTTCTTGCTCTTCTGAGATAGCTTTCAGAAATGATCTTTCACAAAAAAGAAGTTCGTGCATTTAAGGGTAACCTTTTTATAATAGAAAGTCTTTTAATGAAGCTAATCAGAGCAGGAGAGAAGAAAAAGAAACATGGTCCTTATTAATATCATTCATCCACTAAATCAAAGTAAACTTAAAGCTCATTCTATCCCTAAACTCTTAACTGGTATGCAGCCCATAGAGATTACTCCCTATTCTGAATCCTTCCAGCAATATTTATGGTACCACTCATCTAATAATACTTATTGTGTTTGACACAGAGATGTAAATATTTTTGTTATTTTTCTCATCTTATGATATCCATGGTGATGTACAAATGGTCATTCATCAATAGCAGTTGTAGAATGAATAACTTTGAAATTATTGTGTCTTCTGTGGCCATCTTCTAAATAGATTTGCCTTTCTAAAGATTGTGACGACAAACGTGAAAAATTCCTCAAAATATTTCATTGGAACCTTACGCAATTGCCTTCATATTTCTATGGTACTTCTGCTAGTGTATAATTTTTGGCATCTCTCTGTCCCTTCTTTATTCCTCCTCATGGAAGGAGTTAGATTTATCTGGAATAACAAGGATGAAAGTCTAATATTCATTGTTTCATTTTGCTTGAACTGGACAAATTAATATGTGAAAAGTCCTATGCATATGACTTTACCATTTTCATACTTATTATTCAGATTTAAGGATGAGAGACAGCAAGTGACACCCTTTGCAGCTGTAGTACTCTAGAAAAAGTACTACAGAAAGCCCAAAGTCTAAATACATGAACATGGACCAGGAGACTAGAGTTGAATCCGAAACCTAAGCCACATTCAGCGCTACAGATAAGAACACTGATATTTTGATCTTTATGTCTCTGACTGCAGTGCTATTTATATTTCTCAATTAAATATAAACCCAGAGGAAGAATATTATAAATAATTTTCACTCTTAACACCTGTTTCCCTATGTATATATGTAGCTTAAAATGAATATATATTATTTCATTCGCTATGCACTCTTCTCTCCAACCTCTACCTTATAAAATAAATGCAAATCAGAGAAAACCAGGGTAAAAGGAATAATTTTTGGTGACTAAAATTTTAAAGAGCTTGTAAAAACTACAATGTTAATTTCAACTACAAAAGCTTCTGGAGTCAATGTTTTTATTAAAATAAGTAATTTTATCTAATTCTTTTTAACAGGGTAGGTTTTACTTATATCCAATAATGTCAAGGCAATCATTGATACATCAGTCTCTTTTATGAGCTATTGAATAGGAGTCTTATTTCCCATACATTCATATAAAATTACAAGTACAAAAAAGTCTTGGCAATAGACATTCACTAAATGTAATTCTAATATTTATAGGTATTAATACAAAGAATTATTTCTATATAAATGGAGAATGCCTTAGTTCTTCAATCAAACATGTAGAATTAACATGTATTTGGGGACAAAGAAATTGGAATGCAAAAATGTACACAGTAAAAACTCATGCACCAAAAAAAAAGAGCACTTTCTATTCTAAATATGAACTTACCTTGTTCCAAATAATGAAAAAAATAAAAATAGCTTAAATTTCTTCACAGAAGATTGTTGACTATCTTCCTTTTTTGAAAGTCTCTTATGGGGGAAAAAGACTCTCACAGTTTAATTCAATCTCTTGGGGCTCTTCAGTTTATGCTTAATGCATTTATTTTTGGCATCATTACAAAGAAACAATATGATAAATATGTATGTCCTTGGTCGACATGTTAAAAACAAATACAGATTGGAATTAACTTTTAAGGCACTAAATAAACCATTACAGAGATGCTTTTTTTTTTACATTAATAGACACTAAACTGATTTCTGGAGAGATTATTTTTGAATCTACTACATAAACATCCATCATATAATAATATTGTTCATAGTCTGAGCATTTGTTTAATTTATACATCATGTGTGAATGTCCCTCATGGTACACAGCACCATTTCCTTTACTCCCCCATATTGGAAAAGTGCCTCTTTCTTAAAACTTGCTACATGGCAACTATCAGAGGGATGATAATGTAATGTCCCTCCTGGAGGCATTGAATCTGCAACCTGCAGAACTATGGGTCTCTGCCCTTGGTAACATCACACATTTTATGCAATTAAGGTCTTTGTGTGGAGTTGGAAAATTGTTTCGTGTATTTATTATTATATTTTTTATTTGTATTATATTTTTGAAGATTTAAATTTTTATTTGCATAAAAATGTTTGTTCACCCTGATTACAGCGGGTATTACCCTTTCATTGAAAGAGCATCATAACACAACTTTAGTTTATCCCACTAAATATAGTTATCCCTTTCTATTTTTAGGGGGCAGATTTTCCTTGCCACTTGGATGAAATCACAGTCAGGAGTTATAAGTCTTTGAATCGGTTTTTGATATAAAAATAATTTATTTTTTTGTCATAAAAACCATTTCATTCTCATAATTAGAATTTTTGCTCCATGTAATAGCCAAAATAGAGCTTGAGGTTTCTCAGCTCAGGCTTACTTCAGACTGGAAATGGGCAATAGGAAAGGGACAATGGTCAAGTCTTTTACCTTCCCACTCTGTGCCTCTCTGCCTTCCCCAAACTCATGAATAGCAGTTTCAGGCCCTTCCAGGTAAAAAGAAAAGACCTACTTAACTGGTTATTGTCTTTCTTTGATTTGGAAAAGTATTTGGGTGATCTTTTGTCATGATGGAACTCTTGTGTATTCTTTAGAGACTTTGCTTCACTGGTTTTCTCTCATCTGAATTTTCCTTTATACTAACTGTAATATGCAAGGCCTCTTTCCTTGTGGCTATCAAATATAATCTCCACCTCATATCATCCTGTTCCCACTGGAATACCTCTAACATCTCTCTGCTACAGACACCTTATTCCTGCCAAAAAGTCCTATTGACTCTTCCGGACTGATTCTCTCACCCTTGTGATCCCATCAGGTTCATGGGGTATGTTCATGTATCCTCTATCCTGACAAACTCTGGGAATGAAGGTTGTTTCTAGTGGACACACCTCTACCTCTCACCTTTTGCCCTTCAGAACTAGCCAGCCATAATACTTCCCCCCACTCCCAACAGCAGCCATCCGACTTCCTACCCACCTCCCTTTTTCAAGACACATGTCTTAACTGTTCCACTGAGAACAGCACCCCAGACCTCTCCTAGGAGATTGCTATGAGACTCAGAGGAAAAGAATTTCTCAAAAAAAAAAAAAAAACCTTTCCTATACTCTTCAGTTGCAAACCCTTCATATCTTTAAGAGGGTTTATCTTAATATTGCAAAATCTTGTCCATCTCTGCATAGATGGAAGCATCTCATTTTAGAATGTACAAATGTTCACTACCTATAGTTCTGTTCCAGTCTAATGGGGCTTTACCCAAACCTACAGACAGCAAATCCTATTTTTAATATCCAGTTATATAAACGATATGTGGTATAAGCATGGATAAATCCTGAAAGAGATACAGAAAAATGAAAACAATTATGCAGCGTAGAAATACCTTAATTTTAAGACATGCCTCTTAATATCATTTTAACAACAATATTTTTAAATGTTTCCAGTTGGAATGGACTTATTTATGTTTTGACAATTATTCATCATACATTCATGAATTTGATTCAAGAGATAATATGAGAATGGTGATGAATGGAACATGTACCTCACATTCAGAATTTCCAATACAACTATAATATAGTAGTATTATAAGACAGTTTGAGTGTGTGTGTGTGTGTGTGTGTGTGTGTGTGTGTGTAGAGACTAAGAGTCTAAGGGAAGTGCAACAAAATGCTAAAGAGTCCAGATGGATGAACATTACTTCTAGCAGCCGAACCCTTCAATGAGGGGCTGGAAGGATATATCTTGAGAGATGACAGAATTTAATTTTTCTTAATCTTGAAGGAGGGTATTTCAGTGGGTGGTGGGAGGGGAATGGAGCAAAGGCTTGTTATAAGAAAAGTGCTATGGAAAAGTAATTGGGCTGGAGCTAGTATGGTTTCAGGCATCAACTGGGAAAAATATGTTGGACCAGAATGGAGACAATTTCATATTGATAACTTTAAAAAATATACCAAAAGCATTTGTGCATGTTACATAGAAAGGAATATTCACCAAAATATGTGACTTATTAATCTTCAAATAATAAATATATGTATATATACCTCATTTATACAACTAACACATTAAAAATCTACTAACTTAATAAGTCAGAATTACCCAAACTCTTACACATAGTTGAAAACTGAATCCCCCTCTCAATATTAAAGTTCCAAATTCTTTTAAATGTTTTTCAAAAGAAAATAAAATACACCCAACAGAGCAATGATTATAAAACTGCCTGGTACAAAAGTGACAAAAAGAGGCTGAAGCTTGGAGTTAAATTTGTTTCCATGTCATTACTGCCTTGAGTCAAGTCCATTATCCATTTGAAAGTTTTCTTCTTATATCTTGTATATTACATCAGGAATAGTCCAAATGATTGACTCAAGTCAAATAGATGTGATTTGATTTTGATGGGATCTAATCTTTTTCTCAAAAGAATGATGATTCTGAATGTTTCATCTTCAGTTTGATTTTTTTCTACCGTCTAGCTGTTTCTTGGAATCTTTTTTTTTTCCATTTTACTACCAACAGAAGACTACATGTACAATTTCTTTGGACTTTGTCTGGTTTAGATTATTCTATAGTTCATTTGATTCATTGAGCTTTCAAATTTTCTTTCTCATCAACCATCATGACTTATAATACTAACTAACATGGTAAGTCCAGGCTGAGGAATTTAAATGTTGACCTATAGGAAATGCAAACCAATGAAAAGTTCTAAGTACATAAACACTGGAGGTGTGCTTCAGAAAGATCCATCTGGCCATACATAGGACATGGACTAGACTAATGGGAATCAGAGACCAGTGGGGGAGACATTAGACTGGTTGAGGAGTATTTAAGACCTAAACCTGGGCAGTAGTGATGGGAGCAGAAGCTGGCAGCCACATCATCTCTCCATTGAGTAAATGTCATTTACTCCAATCCTGTGCAATAAGGGGTAGAGAGCGTGTAGTAAGACTGCTGTGATTTCACTGGAATAATGTTTCAATTTGACAGTAATTTGGAAAGCTACTACTTTAGTGCTTCTGAGCTCATCAGAAGAGAAGAGCCAAATTACCACAAATTAAACAGAGACCTGGTGAGAACAATAAGCAAAGCAGAAAATGTAAGCTTCATTTGTGTCATGATGGCCATCCTAACACTGCACCTATTAATAAGGCACCCAATTTTTCACTTTATTTTCTCCTGAACTTTGGAGGTGCAGGATTATGATATATCTATCATTATAGAATTTAACAATCTCTCCAACTGAAATCTTACAATAGCTTTTATTTTTTCTCATTATACATTCACATAAACAAAAAATATATATTTATTGTAGAAGACACAAAATGTATGATGAAGAAAATGAAAATGATATGTAAATGTAAGACACAGAAAAATCTACCATTAAAATGGCACCTGTTAAAATGAGGGTAAATCACAAGCATGTTTATAATAATATCCATGTCAGTACAGTGTATTTTCATACATTATACAGACATACAGTATAACTTCCCATTCTTGTGGTTATACATGATGTGGAGTTACACTGGTTGTGTGTACATATATGAACATAGAAAAGTTATGTCTGATCCATTCTACTGTCTTTCCTATTCCCATCCCCCATCCCTTTCCTTCATTCCTTTTTGTATAATCCAATGAACTTCTATTCTTCCTCCATCCCCCATGTGTGTTAGTATCCATATATCAGAGAGAATAGTTAGCCTTTGTTTGTCTAGGATTTGCTTATTTCAATTAGCATTATAGCCTCCAAATCCATCCATTTACCATAAAATGCCATAATGTAATTCTTCTTTATGGCTGAATAAGACTCCACAGTATATACCACAGTTTCTTTATCCATTCATCTGTTGAAGGGCACTTTGATTGGTTCCATAGCTTAGGTATTGTAAATTGAATTGCTGTAAACATTGATGTGGCCATGTAACTCTACTATGCTGATTTTAAATCCTTTGGCTGTATACCCAGGAATGAGATAACTGGGTCAAATGGTGGTTCCATTCCAAGTTTTCTGAAGAAAAATTGCTTTTGAAAGTGGTTGCACCAATTTACAGTCCCACCAGGAATGTATAAGCAAACCTTTTTTCCCACATCCCTGCCAACATTTATTGTTGCTTGCATTCTTGATAATTGCCATTCTGATTGGAGTGAGATGGAATCTCAGTGTAGTTTTAATTGCTAGTGATGTTGAACATTTTTTTATATATTTGTTGGCCAATCGTATTTATACTTCTATGAAGTGTCTATTCAGTTCCTTTGCCCATTTATTGATTGGGTTATTTGTTTTTGTGATGCTAAGTTTTTTGAATTTTTTATATATCTTACAGATTAATGCTCTGCGGTGCAGGTAGCATAGATTTTCTTCAATTCTGTAGGCTCTCTCTTCACATTCTTGACTGTTTGCTATGAAAAAGCTTTTTAGTTTGATATCATTCCACTTACTGATTCTTGATTTTACTTCTTGCACTTTAGGAGTCTTGTTGAGGAAGTTGGTTTCTAAGCTAACGCTAACATGATGTAAATTTGGGCCTACTTTTTCTTCTAGTAAGTGCTGGGTCTCTGGTCTAATTCTTAGGTCCTTAATCCACTTTGAGTTGAGTTTTGTGCAGGGTGAGATAGGGATTTAGTTTCATTTTGCTGCATATGGCTTTCCAGTTTTCCCAGCACGATTTGCTGAAGAGGCTCTTGTTTCTATACTGTATGTTTATGGCAGCTTTGTCTATTATGAAATAACTGAATTTATGTGGGTTTGTCTTTGTATCTTCTACTTTGTACCATTGGTCTTCATGTCTGTTTTGGTGCTGATGCAGTACTGTTTTTGTTATTATAGCTCTGTAGTATAATTTAAGGTCCTGTATTTTAATGCCTCTTGCTTCATTTTTCTTGCTAAGGAATGCTTTGGCTATTCTGGCCCTCTTATTTTTCCAAATGAATTTCATGACTGTTTTTCTATTTCTGTGAAGAATATTATTGGAATTTTAATAGGAATTACATTAAATCTATAAAGTGCTTTTGGTAGTATGGCCATTTTGACAATATTAATTCTGCCTATTCAGGAACATGAGAAATCTTTCTTTACTTCCTTTTTTATTTGTTTTAATTAGTTATACATGAGAGTAGAGTGCATTTTGACATATTGTACACAAATGGAGCACAACTTCTCTTTCCTCTGGTTGTAAATGGTGCAAAGTCACTCCAGTACTGTAATCATACATGAAATAGGGTATTAAAGTCTGTCTCATTCTACTGTCCTTCCCATCCCCACAGCCCCACCACTCCTGTCACTTCCCTCCCTCTACACAAACCAAAGTTCCCTCTTTCTTCCCTACCTCCCTGCGTCACTATAGATCAGCATCTGCTTATCAGAGAAAACATTCAGTTTGGGGTGTTTGGGGATTGGCTTATTTCACTTAGCATGATATTCTCTAATTCCATCATTTAAATGCAAATGCCATAATTTTATTTTTCTTTAAGTCTGAGTAATAGTCCATTGTGTATATGTAAGACATTTTTTTTTATCCATTCATCTGTTGAAGGGCCTATAAGTTGGTTCCATAGTTTAGGTATTGTGAATTGAGCTGCTATAAACATTGATGTGGCTGCCTCACTGTAGTATGCTGATTTTAATTCCTTTGTGTATAAACTGAGGAATGGGATAACTGGGTCAAATGGTGGTTCCATTCCAAGTTTTCTGAGGTACCTCCATATTGCTTTCCATAGCAGTTGCATAAATTTGCTATCCCAGCAGCAATATATCAGTGTAAATTTCCCCTCATATCCTCGCCAACACTTATTGCTTGTATTTTTTTTATTGTTGGTTGTTCAAAACATTACATAGTTCTTGATATATCATATTTCACATTTTGATTCAAGCGGGTTATGAACTCCCATTTTACCCCGTATACAGCTTGCAGAATCACATCAGTTACACTTCATTGTTTTACATATTGATATACTCATGTCTGTTGTATTCTGCTGCCTTTCCTATCCTCTACTATCCCCCCTCCCCTCCCCTCCCCTCTTCTCCCTCTACCCCCACTACTGTAATTCATTCCTCCCCCTTGTACTGTTTTTCCCTTTCCCCTCACTTCCTCTTGTATGTAATTTTGTATAACCCTGAGGGTCTCCTTCCATTTCCATGCAATTTCCATTCTCTCTCCCTTTCCCTCCCACCTCTCATCCTTGTTTAATGTTGGTCTTCTTCTCTTGCTCTTCTTCCCTACTCTGTTCTTAGTTACTCTCCTTATATCAAAGAAGACATTTGGCATTTGTTTTTTAGGGATTGGCTAGCTTCGCTTAGCATAATCTGCTCTAATGCCATCCATTTCCCACCAAATTCTATGATTTTGTCATTTTTTAATGCAGAGTAATACTCCATTGTGTATAAATGCCATATTTTTTATCCATTCGTCTATTGAAGGGCATCTAGGTTGGTTCCACAGTCTTGCTATTGTGAATTGTGCTGCTATGAATATCGATGTAGCAGTGTCCCTGTAGCATGCTCTTTTTAGGTCTTTAGGGAATAGACCGAGAAGGGGAATAGCTGGGTCAAATGGTGGTTCCATTCCCAGCTTTCCAAGAAATCTCCATACCGCTTTCCAAATTGGCTGCACCAATTTGCAGTCCCACCAACAATGTACAAGTGTACCCTTTTCCCCACAACCTCGCCAGCACTTATTGTTGTTTGACTTCATAATGGCTGCCAATCTTACTGGAGTGAGATGGTATCTTAGGGTGGTTTTGATTTGCATTTCTCTGACTGCTAGAGATGGTGAGCATTTTTTCATGTACTTATTGATTGATTGTATGTCCTCCTCTGAGAAGTGTCTATTCAAGTCCTTGGCCCATTTGTTGATTGGGTTATTTGTTATCTTATTGTCTAATTTTCTGAGTTCTTTATATATTCTGGATATTAGGGCTCTATCTGAAGTGTGAGGAGTAAAGATTTGTTCCCATGATGTAGGCTCCCTATTTACCTCTCTTATTGTTTCTTTTGCTGAGAAAAAACTTTTTAGTTTGAGTAAGTCCCATTTGTTGATTCTAGATGTTAACTCTTGTGCTATGGGTGTCCTATTGAGGAATTTGGAGCCCGACCCCACAGCATGTAGGTCGTGGCCAACTTTTTCTTCCATCAGATGCCATGTCTCTGATTTGATATCAAGCTCCTTGATCCATTTTGAGTTAACTTTTGTGCATGGCGAGAGAAAGGGATTCAGATTCATTTTGTTACATATGGATTTCCAGTTTTCCCAGCACCATTTGTTGAAGATGCTATCCTTCCTCCATTGCATGCTTTTAGCCCCTTTATCAAATATAAGAAAGTTGTAGTTTTGTGGGTTGGTTTCTGTGTCCTCTATTCTGTACCATTGGTCCACCCGCCTGTTTTGGTACCAGTACCATGATGTTTTTGTTACTATTGCTCTGTAGTATAGTTTGAAATCTGGAATCCCTATACCACCTGATTCACACTTCCTGCTTAGTATTGTTTTTGCTATTCTGGGTCTTTTATTTTTCCATATGAATTTCATGATTGCTTTCTCTATTTCTACAAGAAATGCCGTTGGGATTTTGATTGGCATTGCATTAAACCTATAGAGAACTTTTGGTAATATCGCCATTTTGATGATGTTAGTTCTGCCTATCCATGAACAGGGTATATTTTTCCATCTTCTAAGGTCTTCTTCGATTTCTCTTTTTAGGGTTTTGTAGTTTTCATTGTATAAGTCTTTCACCTCTTTTGTTAGGTTGATTCCCAAGTATTTTATTATTTTTGAGGATATTGTGAACGGAGTGGTTGTCCTCGTTTCCATTTCAGAGGATTTGTCGCTGATATACAGGAATGCCTTTGATTTATGCGTGTTGATTTTATAGCCTGCCACTTTGCTGAATTCATTTATTAGCTCTACTAGTTTCTTTGTAGACCCTTTTGGGTCTGCTAGGTATAGAATCATGTCATCTGCAAATAGTGATAATTTAAGTTCTTGTTTTTCTATTTTTATGCCTTTAATTTCTTTCGTGTAATTGCTCTGACCAGTGTTTCGAGAACTATGCTGAACAGAAGTGGTGAGAGAGGGCATCCCTGTCTTGTTCCAGATTTTAGAGGGAATGCCTTCAATTTTTCTCCATTCAGAATGATGCTAGCCTGAGGCTTAGCATAGATTGCTTTTACAATGTTGAGGTATGTTCCTGTTATCCCTAGTATTTCTAGAGTTTTGAACATAAAGGAATGCTGTACTTTGTCGAATGCTTTTTCCCTGTCTATCAAGATGATCATATGGTTCTTATTTTTAAGTCTATTGATGTGGTGAATAACATTTATTGATTTCCGTATATTGAACCAGCCTTGCATCCCAGGAATTAATCCTACCTGATCATGGTGCACAATTTTTTTGATATGTTTTTGTATCCGAATTTTATTGAGGATTTTTGCATCTAGGTTCATTAGAGATATTGGTCTGTAGTTTTCTTTCTTTGAAGTATCTTTGTCTGGTTTAGGAATCAGGGTGATGTTGGCCTCGTAGAATGAATTTGGTAGTTCTCCCTCTTTTTCTATTTCCTGAAATAGCTTGAAAAGTATTGGTATTAGTACCTCTTTAAAGGTTTTGTAAAACTCTGCTGTATACCCATCTGGTCCTGGGATTTTCTTAGTTGGTAGTCTTTTGATGGTTTCTTCTATTTCCTCAATTGATATTTGTCTGTTTATGTTGTCTATCTCCTCCTGACTCAATCTGGGCAGATCATATGACTTAAGAAATTTCTCAATGCCTTCACTATCTTCTATTTTATTGGAGTATAAGGATTCAAAATAATTTCTGATTATCTTCTGTATTTCTGAAGTGTCTGTTGTGATATTGCCTCTTTCATCCCGTATGCTGGTAATTTGAGTTCTCTCTCTTCTTCTCTTCGTTAGCATGGCTAAGGGTCTGTCAATTTTATTTATTTTTTCAAAGAACCAACTTTTAGTTTTGTCAATTTTTTCAATTGTTTCTTTTGTTTCGATTTCATTAATTTCAGCTCTGATTTTAATTATTTCTTGCCTTCTACTTCTTTTGCTGTTGTTTTGCTCTTCTTTTTCTAGGATTTTGAGATGAAGTATGAGATCATTTATTTGTTGGTTTTTTCTTTTTTTAAGGAATGAACTCCAAGCAATGAATTTTCCTCTTAGAACTGCTTTCAATGTGTCCCATAGATTCCAATATGTTGTGTCTGTGTTTTCATTTATCTCTAAGAATTTTTTAATTTCCTCCTTTATGTCTTCTATAACCCATTGATCATTCAGTAACCTATTGTTCATTCTCCAAGTGATACATGATTTTTCCTTCCTTCTTTTAATAGTTGATTTTCAGTTTCATTCCATTATGATCAGATAAGATGCATGGTATTATCTCTCTACTCCTTTATATTGTCCAAGAGTTTCCCTGTGACATAATATATGATCTATTTTTGAGAAGGATCCATGTGCTGCTAAGAAAAAAGTGTAACTGCTTGATATTGGGTGGTATATTCTATATATGTCAATTAAGTCTAGGTTATTAATTGTGTTATTGAGTTCTATAGTTTCCTTATTCAACTTTTGTTTAGAAAATCTGTCCAGTGGTGAGAGAGGTGTGTTGAAGTCTCCCATGATTATTGTATGGTGGTCTATTAGACTCTTGAAATTGAGAAGAGATTGCTTGATGAACATAGCAGACCCGTTGTTTGGGGCATATATATTTATGATTGTTATGTCTTGTTGGTGTATGGTTCCCTTGAGCAGTATGTAGTGTCCCTCTTTATCCCTTTTGATTAACTTTGGCTCGAAATCTATTTTATTAGATATGAGTATGGACACTCCTGCTTGTTTCCAAAGTCCATATGAGTGATATGATTTTTCCCAACCTTTCACCTTCAGTCTATGTATGTCTTTTCCTATCAAATGCGTCTCCTGTAGGCAGCATATTGTTGGGTCTTGTTTTGTGATCCATTCAACTAGCCTGTGTCTCTTAATTGGTGAGTTTAAGCCATTAACATTTAGGGTTATTATTGAGATATGGGTTGTTCTTCCAGCCATATTTGTTTATTTATGTTACTAAACATGGTTTGTTTTCCTCTTTGATTATTTTCCCCCCTTTACTGTCCTACCTCCCACTGTTGGTTTTCATTGTTATTTTCCATTTCCTCTTCCTGTAATGTTTTGCTGAGGATGTTTTGAAGAGATGGTTTTCTAGCTGCAAATTCTTTTAACTTTTGTATATCGTGGAAGGTTTTAATTTCATCTTCCATCCTGAAGCTTAATTTCGCTGGATACACAATTCTTGGTTGGAACCCATTTTCTTTCAGTGTTTGAAATATGTTATTCCAGGATCTTCTAGCTTTCAGTGTCTGTGTTGAAAGATCAGCTATTATCCTGATTGGTTTACCCCTAAATGTTATCTGCTTCCTTTCACTTATAGCTTTTAAAATTCTCTCCTTATTCTGTATGTTGGGCATCTTCATTATAATGTGTCTAGGTGTGGATCTCTTATGATTTTGCACATTCGGCGTCCTATTAGGCTTCTAGGATTTGGGATTCTGTCTCATTCTTCAAGTCTGGGAAGTTTTCTCATATTATTTCATTGAATAGATTGCTCATTCCTTTGGTTTGGACCTCTATACCTTCCTGTATCCCAATGACTCTTAAGTTTGGTCTCTTTATGTTATCCCATATTTCTTGGATGTTCTGCTCATGGTTTCTTAACAGTCTTGCTGAGCTGTCTATGTTCTTTTCAAGTTGAAATACTTTGTCTTCATTGTCTCATATTCTATCTTCTAAGTGTTCTACTCTGTTGGTAGTATTCTCAATTGAGTTTTTAAGTTGGTTTATTGCTTCCTGCATTTCAAGGATTTCTGTTTGTTTGTTTTTTATAAACTCTATTTCCCTGTATAGTTGATCTTTTGCTTCTTGGATTTGTTTATGTAATTCATTGTCGAAGTGATCTTTCATTGTCTGATTTTGCTGTCTAATGTCTTCCTTGAGACTCCAGATCATCTGAAGCATGTATATCCTGAATTCTTTATCTGACATTCCATCTGCTGCAGCTATTACCTCTTCTAAAGTTGAGTTGACCTGCATTGCTTGTGGTCCTTTCTTTCCTTGTCTTTTCATACTGATCGCGTTTCTTTCTGCTTGGTGAAACTGTTGTGTTTTTGAAATTTTCCCCCTATATATTTATATTGCTCTTGTGTAGTTGAAAAGTCTCCCTTGCAGGGGCGGGCGGCGCCTGTGCTCCTCCTCCAATTGGGGTGATCTGTCTACCATGCTGGCGGGCCGCTGGGTCTGTTCTGCCAGTCGGTCGCAGGTCTGCCTACCTTGCAGTCGCGGGTGGCGGCTCTGCTCTGCCCTTACTCCAATTGGGGTGACATGTCTACCATGCCGGCAGGCTGCTGGGCTTGATCCGCCGGTTGGTCGCAGGTCTGCCTACTTTGCAGGCGCGGGCGGCGGCTCTGCTCTGCCCCTCCTCCAATTGGTGTGACGTGTCTACCATGCCCGCGGACCGCTGGGCCTGTTCTGCCAGTCGGTCGCAGGTCTGCCTACCTTGAGGGCGCGGGTGGCGGCTCTGCTCTGCCCCTACTCCAATTGGGGTGACGTGACTACCACGCTGGCAGATCGCTGGGCCTGTTCCGGGCACAGGCAGCGGCTCTGCTCTGCCCCTACTCCAATTGAGGTGACGTGACTACCACACCAGCAGATCGCTGGGCCTTTTCCTGGCGTGGGCGGCAGCTCTGCTCTGCCCCTCTGGCCTGATGACAAAGTGAGAGAGACTCGGGTGTATGTGACTCACTTTCTTTACCAGGAGACCTCTTGTTTCTGTCGCCACTGGTATCGATGAAGTTATCTCCTCCGCAGCTTTCTGATGACCTCAGATCTCTGCCATGTTGGTATCCCATGCAAATGGCAGCATTTAGTTCCCTTTGCCTGGTGACCAAAGCAACGGGTGAGTCCTGACCGGCCCTCATATGCCCGTCTCAATCTTGTTGCCACTGCCTATGAAGGCTCTGTTGGTATTTACCTCCACAGTATTCAGCAAGACCCGGACCGAGAAGCAGTTTCCGCGGGTTCTTTAGCCCTGGGCCAGAGCAGTTCTGGGAGCTGGAATTTGGCCGCTCCAGGCTCCGTGTATGTTCTGATAGGAGCAGGCTAGAAAGAAGCAGTTTCCGCGCGTTCTTTAGCACTGAGCCTGAGTAATTTGTCTGTGAGACGCAGGTGAATGGCAGCCTGAAATTACCTGTTCTATAGCTGAATGAGCTGCGATCAGTCGAAACCAGGGATGGTGACATCAGCTCTCCAAGGTGGTGGTCGCTGGCTTCCTCTGTGGTCTGACCAGTGTGGAGAACCGAATTGGACCGCTTCCTTCCCCTGTCTCAAACCCAGAATTCAGCACTGAGTACAGTGATTGCACAGCTGGCAGGAGCCCACAGAATCCGCAGCACTGTATCTTTGTGTTGCTATCTCGTCGTTTCCCAGCGCGCGCCGCCACAGACTCTAGCCGCAGGGTGATTTGGTGAATAAGCAGCGTGACCCTCCGTGCGGACAAATCACTCGAGTTTGAGCCCCTGTAGCTGATCCTCGTGCGATGAAAATCCTTCCTCTAGGTTTTGGAGCACCCCAATTTTGCTGGAAATTCCTAACAAGATAGCTTTTAGCCGTTCTAACTCGTCATTCTCCTGCACAGTGACGTGGTACACGGGGGTGATGCACTCCCTTCGCCGCCATCTTCCGGATCACCACATTTTCTTTATCCATTCATCTACAGAAGGGCATCTAGTTTGGTTCCACAGTATAGCTATTGTGAATTGTGCTGTTATAAACATTGATGTGGATGTGTCCCCGAAGTACTTTGTTTTTAAGTCCTTTGGGTATAGACCAAGGAGTAGGATAGCCAGGTGGTTCCCTTCTCAGCTTTCCAAGGAATCACCATACTGCTTTCCATATTGGCTGCATCAATTTGCAGTACCACCAGCAATGTATGAGTGTGCATTTTCCCCCACATCCTCGCCAACACTTATTGTTGTTTGTGTTCTAAATAGCTGTCATTCTGACTGGAGTGAGATGAAATCTTAGAGTACTTTTTATTTGCACTTCTCTAATGGCTAGAGATGTTGACATTTTTTCATATATTTGTTGATTCATTGTACATCATATTCTGAGAGTGTCTGTTCCTTTCCATAGGCCATTTATTGATTGGGTTATTTGGGTTTTGTTGTTGTTGTTGTTATTTTGTTTTTGTTTTTGTTTTGGTGCTTAGCTTTTTGAGTTCTTTATATACCCTAGAGATTAGTGCTCTATCTGATGTGCATGTGGTAAAAATTTGCTCCCAAAATGTAGGCTCTCTATTTACCTCACCTCATGATTGTTTCTTTTGCTGAGAAGAAGCTTTTTAGATTGGATCCATCACATTTATTGATTCTTGGTTTTAATTCTTGTGCTATAGGAGTCTTATTAAGGAAGTTGGGGCCTAATCCAACATAATGGAGATTTCAGCCTACTTTTTCTTCTAATAGGCGAAGGGTCTCTGGTTTAATTCCTAGGTCCTGATCCACTTTGAGTTGAGTTTTGTGCATGGAGAGAGATAGGGGTTTAATTTCATTTTGTTGCATATGAATTTCCAGTTTTCCCAACACCATCTGTTGAAGAGGCTCTCTTTTCTCTAATGTATGTGTTTGGTGCCTTTGTCTAATATAAGATAACTGTAATTATGTAGGTTAGTCTCTGTGTCCTCTATTCTGTACCATTGGTCTGGCAGTCTATTTTGGTGCCAATACCATGGTGTTTTTCTTACTATTGCTCTGCAGTGTAGTTTAAGGTCAGGTTTAGTGATACCACCTGCTCCACTCTTCTTGCTAAGGATTGCTTTAGCTCTTCTGGGTCTCCTATTTTTCCAGATTAATTTCATTACTGCTTTCTCTAATTCTATGAGGAATGCCATTGGGATTTTATTGGAATTGCATTAAATATATATAGTGCTTTTGGTAGTATGGTCATTTGGGCAATATTGACTCAGCCTATCCAAGAACTAAGTAGATCTTTCCATCTTCTAAGGTCTTTTTAATTTCTTTCTTTAGCATTTCATAGTTTTCATTGTAGGGATCTTTCACTTCATTCATTAAGTTGATTCCCAAGTATTTTATTTTATTTTATTTTTTGAGGCTATTGTAAATGGGGTAGTTTTCCTTGTTTCCCTTTCAGAGGATTTGTCACTGATATACAGAGATGCCTTTGATTTATGAGTGTTAGTTTTGTATCCCGTTATTTTGATGAATTCATTTACTAGTTCTAGAAGTTTTCTGGTGGAATTTTTTGGGTCTTCTAGGTATAGAATCATATCATTGGCAAATAGTGCTAATTTGAGTTCTTCTTTTCCCATCCATATCCCTTTAATTCATCTGTCTAGTTGTTCTGGCTAGTGTTTCAAAAATTATTTTAAATAGAACTGTCTTGTTCCAGTTTTTAGAGGGAATGCTTTCAATTTTTCTCCATTTAGAATGATGTTGGCCTGGGGCTTAGCATAGATAGCTTTTAAAATGTTGAGATATGTTCCTGTTATCCCTAGTTTTTTCCTAGTGTTTTGAACATAAAGGGGTGCTGTATTTTGTCAAATGCTTTTTCTGCATCTGTTGAGATTATCATATAATTCTTATCTTTAAGTGTATTGATGTGATAAATTACATTTATTGATTTCCATAGTTGAAACAACCTTGCATCCCTGGGATGAATCCCTCTTGATCATGGTGCACCATCTTTTTAATGTTTTTGTATTTGGTTTGCCAGAATTTCATTGAGAATTTTTTCATCTATGTTCACCAGAGATATTGGTCCAAAGATTTTTTTTTTCTCTGATGAGTCTTTGCCTGTTTTTGGAATCAGGATGATTGGTCTCATAAAATGAGTTTGGAAATGTTCCCTCTATTTCTATCATGAATTAATTTGAAGAGTAGAGGTATTAGTTCTTCTTTAAGGGTCTTGTAGAATTCAGCTGTATATCCAGTAGGTCCTGGGCTTTTCTTGGTTGGTAGGCTTCTTCTATTTCACTGCTTGAAAGTGATCTGTTTAAATTGCATATATCATCTGGATTTAATTTGGGCAAATTATATGCCTCTAGAAATTTGTCGATGCCTTTGATATTCTCTATTTTATTGGAGTACAAGTTTTCAAAATAATCTCTAATGATCTTCTGTATTTCTGTAGTGTCTGTTGTGATATTTTCATTTTCATCACATATGTTAGTAATATGAGTTTACTCTCTCCTTCTCTTTGTTAGCATGGCTAAGGGTTTGTCAATTTTATTTATTTTTTTAAAGAACCAACTTTTTGTCTTGTCAATTTTTTCAATTCCATTGATTTTAGCTCTGATTTTAATTATTTCTTGCTTTCTACTGCTTTTGGTGTGGATTTATTCTTCTCTTTCTAGGGCTTTGAGATGTAATGTTAAGTCATTTATTTATTGACTTTTTCTTCTTTTCAGGAATGAACTCCATGCAATCAACTTTCCTCTTAGAACTGCCTTCATAGTGTCCCAGAGATTTTGATATGTTGTATCAGTGTTCTCATTCACATCTAAGAATTTTTTAATCTCCTTTTTGATGTCTTTTGCAACCCATTGTTCATTTAGTAGCATATTATTTAGTCTCCAGGTGTTGAAGTAGTTTTTATTTTTTATTTTATCATTGATTTCTAATTTCACTCCAATGTTATCAGATAGAATGCAGGGTGGTGTCTCTACTTTTTTGTATTTGTTAAGAGTTACTTTTTTTGGCATGACATATGGTCTATTTTAGAGAATAACCCACATGCTGCTGAGAAGAAATTGTATTAGCTCGTTAATGGATGAAATATTCTATATATGTTAGTTAAGTCTAAGTTATTGATTGTATTATTGTGTTCTATAGTTTCTTTGTTCAGCTTTTTGTTTGGAAGATCTATCTGGTGGTGAAAGAGGTGTGCTCAAGTCACCCAGAATTATTGTGTTGTGGTCAGTTTGACTCTTGAACTTGAGAGTTTGTTTGATTTAATAGATGCTCCATTGCTTGGGGTATATATATTTATAATTATTATGTTTTGTTAGTGTGGGCTCTGTTGAGCAGTATGAAATGTCCATCTTTATCCTTTTTGATTAAGTATGCCTTAAAGTCTACTTTATTTGATACAAGGATGGAAACCCCTGCTTGCTTCTGCACTCCATGTGAGTGGTATGATTTTTCCCAGCCTTTCACCTTCAGTCTGTGGATGCCTTTTCCTATGAGATGAGTCTTCTGGAAGCAGCATATTATTACTGTTGTTGTTGTTGTTTTTAATCCAATCAGCCTAGCCTATGTCTTTTGATTTATGAGTTGAGTTAATTAATATTCAGGGTTATTGTTGAGACATGATTTGTATTCCCAGCCATTTTTGTTTCTTTCTTTTCTTTTTTGTTTTGTTACTGAACTCGACTTGGTTTCTCCTTTGCTTTATTTTCCCTATATTGTAATACCTCCCTCTGCTGATTTTCCTTGTTGTTTTTTTATTTCCTCTTCATAGAATATTTTGTCAAGGATATTCTGTAGTGCAGGTTTTCTAGCTGTAAATTCTTTTAACTTTTGTTTATCATGGAAGGTTTTTATTTTATCATCAAATATAATTCTTAATTTTGCTGGATAGAACATTCTTAGTAGGAATTCATTTTCTTTCAAAGCTTGATATATGTTGTTTCAGGGTCTTCTGGCTTTCAGGGTCTGTGTTGAAAAATCTGCACATAACCTAATTGGTTTCTCCCTATATGTAATCTGATTCCTTTCTCTCATGGCTTTTAATATTCTCTCCTTACTCTATATGTTAGGTATTTTCATTATAATGTGCCTCAGTGCGGATCTCTTGTGATTTTGTACATTTAGCATCCTGTAAACCTCTTGTATTTGGTTTTCCAATTTGTTCTTCATGTTTGGAAAGTTTTATGATATCATTTCATTGAATAGATTGTCCATTCCTTTGCCTTCCTCTATACCAATAACTCTTAAATTTGGTCTTTTTATTCTATCCCATATTTCTTGAATGTTCTACTCATGGTTTTTTATCATTTTCATTGTGTGGTCTACATACTTTTTGAGATTATATACTTCTTCTTCATCGTCTGAGGTCCTGTCTTGCAAGTGGTCTAATCTGTTGGTGATGCTTTCAATTGAACTTTTAATTTGTATATTGTTTCTTTCATTTCAAGGATTTCTGTTTGGTTTTTCCTCAGAACCTCTATCTCCCCATTGAAGTAATCTTTTGTTTACTGTATTTGTTTATGTAGCTCTTTGTCAAATGATCTTTTACTGCCTGTATTTGCTCCCCTATATCAGTCTTTAATTCACAGAACACTTTAGTTATGTACATCCTGAACTCCTTCTCTGTAATTTCATCTGCTGTGCTGTCCATGGATTCTAATAATATGGTTTCTTAATTTGTTTTCTTCCCTTGCTTTTTCATATTGATTGTGTGTCTTCCCTTCTAGCACTGTAGAACCAAGGTGTTATCATTTTTACCCTATAGGTTTATAGTGCCCCTGCAGGGTTCCAAAACCTCTACTTTGAGGGTTAGGACAATGTTAATAGATCCCAATATAAACAAGGTACCACCTAAAAACACACAGTTGCTAATAGACGTTTATAGAAATGGTGAACTCAATTATTATCTACAATGTACTCTGTAGGTTTGTAAAGTGTTTACAATTTCTGATGGTGGACAAAGAAACAAGGGTGAGGTATAGGAAGATATGCTGAGGAGGTAGGAGGTGAGGATTTAGAGTTATTATATCTTAGGAAGTGTGAAAGAGAAATCTAAAGAAGAAGGTTAGTAGCAGGAGAATAGAGAGGAAGTAATTTGGGGTAGACAAGTAAGAGGGAAGACAGTAGAGTACATAAAACAAACACATATATATTAAGAAAAATAAAAATGTTAAAATAGTAAAAATTGGAGAAAAAAGAGAATATGCAATACAACTGTAATATACTATTCTGTTGTCTCAAACCTCAATATTCTAATTTATGTAAAGTACTTGGTTTCACATATGTTGGGAATGAGAGGGAAGGAGAATACAGAGAGAGAAAAATGAAAAAAAAAATCTTGAATAAAGAACCAAGGATTGTTTCAGTTGGAGAACAGTATTTTTCCTGCTTCCCATCTCATCCAATAAGTGGGGTTGTCTATTGTTAGCTGGTATCTCCGCCCTCACGTTGGTGAAGGTAACCAGGGAGGGAGGGTTGTTCCTGGGTAGAGGGCACCTAGAAGTGGGGTGTGGCACCTGCAAGTCCCCGAAGGAGACTGAACCTCTGGGATCTCTTTTTGGGCCTGCTCCTGTGATGTGAGTGCCTGGTCTTATCTCGCCTGAAGACCTCCAAGTTCCTGGTCTCTGTGTTAATCTCTAAACTGTATCACTCTCACCCTCTCCCTTCTGCTTCCTAATAAGTGACCTTTCTCTCCAGGGCTGTTGTGTGTGGTGCTTTGGGTGTGCTCTGCACCTGCCCCACTGAGAGCTGTATTGTGTTGACAGTCACTGTGCAGGGTTAGCAGCTGCTGAGGTGACGGGGGAGTTAGAAACTGGGCACCTGTTCAGCCAGAGTTCCAAACCGGGAGTTGCCCCACTAAAGATGGTGATGAAGGTGACCCAAGATGGAGGTGTTTGCTTTCATTGATGGGGTTTCAAGTCGAGTGAGGGGAGCCAGGCAATGGCATTAAACGATGAATTCAGAGACTGGGTCTGTAGTGTGCAGTGTGTGGCTGTGGCTGTCTTCAAAGCCTGTGTGTAGTTCCGTGGTGCAGGAGGGCTACAGCACATAGGGGACTATCTCCATTGCTGCAGAGTCCCAAGATGGAGGTGACCAGGAGAACCCCACATTAGTTGATGGGAGATCTACACAGTAGTGGTGGCTGGAGTTACTGTGTGCAGGTAGCTGCCAAGGGTCCTGAATGGGAGCTGCATCTGGTATTTCTGCTCAATTGAGTGGCCAAAGATTTTGTGCAGGTGCTAATTCTGATGGTCCTACTTGGCACCCGGTAGTTCTGCGTGGGCGAGTGCTTGAAAGACCTACTCTGACATCGAGGCCTGGAACCATAGATGAGCACAGTGGCCATGATTCCTGTGTGGAAACAGAAATATTGCTCACAGAGAAGCAGTATTCCATTTCTTGAGTCCCAGGTCACGAAGCAACACAGCATATTGCTTCCCTCTGGACTGCCATCTTGGATTCCCCCCAGTCTGATGTTTTCTTTCCTCAATGTGTCTTTGTCTGGTTTTGGTATCAGGGTGATACTAGCTTCATAGAACAAGTTTGGAAGGTTTCCATCCTTTTCTATTTCTTGGAATAATTTGAGGAGGACTGATATAAGTTTTTCTTTGAGAGTCTGGTAGAACTTGGCTGAGGCTCTCTCTGGTCCTGGGGCTTTCCCTTCTTGGTAGGCTTTTGATGGCTTTTTCAATTTAATTGCTTGAAATTCCTCTGTTCAAAGATTCTATGGCCTCCTGATTCAATTTGGGTTGGTCAAATGTCTCTAGAAATTTGTCAATGTCTCAAGATTTTCTATTTTATTAGAGTATAAAATTTCAAAATAGTTTCTAATTATCAACTGTATTTCATTAGTGTCCATTATGAATTTCCTTTTTTTCTTTTATTTATTTATTTATTATTAGTTCTGCTCAAGACAATACAATGATCTTGACATATCATACATTTTGATAAAATGGGGTATGAATTCTCATTTTTCCATGTGTACAGATTGCAGGATCACATTGGTTATACAGCCACGTATATACATACAGCAATACTAGAGTCTGTTGTATTCTGCTGCCCTTCCTACCCCCCCTCCCTTCCCGTCCCCTCCCATTGCCTCTCTCTACCCAATCTAGTGTGACACATTTCCCTCTCTCTGTCTTTTTTTCCCTTCCCCCTCACACCATCATATATGTATTTTGTATAATGATGAGGGTCTCCTTCCATCTTCTGTAATTCCCCTTCTCCCTCCCATTCCCTCCCACCTCTCTTCCCTGTTTAGTGGTACTCTTCTTCTCATGCTCTTCCTCCCTACTCTGTTTTGAGTCTCCTCCTTTATATCAGAGAAGACAATCGGCATTTGTTTTTTAGGGATTGGCTAACTTCACTTAGCATAATCTGCTCTAATGCCATCCATTTCCCTGCAAATGCCATGATCTTGTTATTTTTTAGTGCTGAGTAATATTCCATTGTATGTAAATGCCACATTTTTTTTATCCATTCATCTATTGAAGGGCATCTAGGTTGGCTCCACAGTCTAGCTATTGTGAATTGTGCTGCTGCTATGAACATTGATGTAGCTGTGTCCCTGTAATATGCTCTTTTTAGGTCTTTTGGATATAGTCTAAGAAGGGAAATAGCTGGGTCAAATGGTGGTTCCATTCCCAGCTTTCCGAGGAATCTCCATAGTGCCCTCCAAATTGGCTGCATCAATTTGCAGCCCCACCAGCAATGTATGAGTGTACATTTTTCCTGCATCCTTGCCAGCACTTGTTGTTGTTTGACTTCATAATGGCTGCCATTCTTACTGGAGTGAGATGATATCTTAGAGTAGTTTTAATTTGCATTTCTCTGATTGCTAGCGATGGTGAGCATTTTTTCATGTATTTGTTAATTGATTGTGTATCCTCTTCTGAGAAGTGTCTGTTCAGGTCCTTGGCCCATTTGTTGATTGGGTTATTTGTTTTTTTTGTTGTTTAAATTTTTGAGTTCTTTGTATATCCTAGAGATTAGTGCTCTATCTGAAGTGTGAAGGGTAAAAATTTGTTCCCAGGATGTAGACTCCCGATTTACCTCTCTTATTATTTCTCTTGCTGAGAAAAAAACTTTTTAGATTGAATACGTCCCATTTGTTGATTCTTGATTTTAACTCTTGTGCTATAGGTGTCCTATAAAGGAATTTGGAGCCCGACTCCACGAGATGGAGATTAGGGCCAACTTTTTCTTCTATTAGACGCAGAGTCTCTGGTTTGATTCCTAGATCTTTGATCCATTTTGAGTTAACTTTTGTGCATGGTGAGAGAAAGGGATTCAGTTTCATTTTGTTGAATATGGATTTCCAGTTCTCCCAGCACCATTTGTTGACGATTCTATCCTTTCTCCATTGCATGCTTTTAGCACCTTTGTCTAATATAAGGTAGTTGTAATTTTGTGGATTGGTCTCTGTGTCCTCTATTCTGTACCATTGGTCTACCAGCCTGTTTTGGTGCCAGTACCATGCTGTTTTTGTTGCTATTGCTCTGTAGTATAACTTAAGATCTTGTATAGCTATACCACCTGTTTCACTCTTCCTGCTTCGAAGTGCTTTAGCTATTCTGTATCTCTTATTTTTCCAGATGAATTTCATAATTGCTTTTTCTATTTCTGTGAGGAATGCTGTTGGGATTTTGATCAGAATTGCATTGAATCTGTAGAGTGCTTTTGGTAATATGACCATTTTAATAATATTAATTCTGCCTATCCATGAGCAAGGTATATCTTTCCATCTTCTAAGGTCTTCTTCTATTTCTCTCTTTAGGGTTTTATAGTTTTCATTGTATAGATTTTTCACCTCTTTTGTTAAGTTGATTCCCAAGTATTTTATTTTATTTTTTTGAGGATATTGTGAATGGGGTAGTTTTCCTCATTTCCATTTCAGAGGATTTGTCACTGATATACAGGAAAGCCTTTGATTTATGAGTGTTGATTTTATATCCTGCACTTTGCTGAATTCATTTACTAGTTCAAGAAGTTTCTTGGTGGAACTTTTTGTATCTGCTAGGTATAGGATCATATCATCAGCAAATAGTGCTAGTTTAAGTTCTTCTTTTCCTATATTTATGCCTTTAATTTCTTTCATCTGTCTAATTGCTCTGGCTAGTGTTTCAAGAACTATGTTGAATAGAAGTGTGAGAGAGGGCATCCCTATCTTGTTCCAGATTTTAGAGGGAATGCCTTCAATTTTTCTCCATTTAGAATGATGCTGGCCTGAGGCTTAGCGTAGATAGCTTTTACAATGTTGAGGTAAGTTCCTGGTACCTCTAGTTTTTCTAGTGTTTTGAACATAAAGGGATGCTGTATTTTGTCGAATGCTTTTTCTGTGTCTATCGAGATGATCATATAGTTCTTTAAGTCTATTGATGTAGTGGATTACATTCATTGATTTCCGTATATTGAACCAGCCTTGCATCCCAGTGAATTTCCTTTTTCTTTGCTAATTTTAGTAATTTGAATTTTCTTTTTGTTAGTATGGTTAAGGGTTTATCAATTTTATTCATTTTTTTCAAAGAACCACCATTTGACCCAGCTATTGCCCTTCTCGGACTATTCCCTGAAGACCTTAAAAGGGCACACTACAGGGATACTGCCACATCGATGTTCATAGCAGCACAATTCACAATTGCTAGACTGTGAAATCAACCCAGATGCCCTTCAATAGATGAATGGATAAAAAAATGTGGCATTTATACACCATGGAGTATTACGCAGCACTAAAAAATGACAAAATCACGGAATTTGCAGGGAAATGGATGGCACTAGAGCAGATTATGCTTAGTGAAGCTAGCCAATCCCTAAAAAACAAATACCAAATGTCTTCTTTGATATAATGAGAGCAACTAAGAACAGAGCAGGGAGGAAGAGCAGGAAGAAAAGATTAACATTAAACAGAGACATGAGGTGGGAGGGAAAGGGAGAAAAAAAAGGGAAATTGCATGGAAATGGAGGGAGACCCTCATTGTTATACAAAATTACATATAAGAGGTTGTGAGGGGAATGGGATAACAAACACGGAGGGAAATGAATTACAGTAGATGGGGTAGAGAGAGAAGATGGAAGGGGAGGGGAGGGGGGATAGTAGAGGATAGGAAAGGTAGCAGAATACAACAGCCACTAATATGGCTTTATGTAAAAATGTGGATGTGTAACCGATGTGATTTTGCAATCTGTATTTGGGGTAAAATGGGAGTTTATAACCCACTTGATTCTAATGTATGAAATATGAGATGTCAAGAGCTTTGTAATGTTGTGAACAACCAATAAAAAAAAATAAAATAAAAAACAAAGAATGAACTTTTGTTTCATCTATTTAAATTTTTTTTGTTTCAATATCACTGATTTCAAATTTGATTTTAATTATTTCCTGTCTTTTACTGCTTTTAGTGTTGATTTGTTCTTTTTCTAGAACTTTGAGATGTAATATTGGGGGTATTTATTTGGTGAATTTCTATCCTTTTAATGATTGAGCTCAATGCAATGAACTTTCCTCTTACCACTGCCTTCATAGTGTCCTAGAGATTTTGATATGTTGCATTGATATTCTCATTTAGAATTAAGCACTTTTTATTTCTTTTCTGATTTCTTTCACTATCTACTGGTCACTCAATAGCACATTGTTTAGTTTCCAGGTGTTAGAGTAGCTTCTATTTTTTATTTTATTGTTGATTTATAATTTCATTCCATTATGATCTGATAGAATGCAAGATATTATCTCTAATTTTTGGTATTTGCTAAAAGTTGTTTCATGGCATAAGATAAGGTCTATTTTAGAGAAGGATCCATGTGCTTCTGAGAAGAAAGTGTATTCAGTCATTGAAGGATGAAATATTCTATACATGTCTGTTAAGTCTAAATTATTAATTGTATTTTTTAGTTCTGTAGGTTCTTAATTTAGTTTTTTTTTTGGAGGATCTATCCAGTTGTGAGAGAGGTGTATTAAAGTGATCCAGTATTGTTGTGGTGTTGCCTATTTGATTCTTGAAATTAGAAGGGTTTGTTTGATGTACATAGATGCTCCATTTTGGGGGGCATAAATATTTATGATTATATTTCCTGTTGATATATAAATCCCTTAAGCAGTATGAAATGTCTTTTTTTGTCCCTCTGATTAACTTTAGCTTAAAGTTCACTTTATCTGATATGAGTATAGAAACCCCTTCTTGTTTATAAGATCCATATGAATGATGTTTTCTCCATCCTTTTACCTTTAGTCTGTGGATGTCTTTGCCTATGAGCTGAGTTTCTTGGAGACAGTGTATTGTTGGGTCTAGTTTTTTAATACAGTTTTCCAGTCTATGCCATTTTATCAATGAGTTTAGGCCATTTACATCCAATGTTATTATTGAAAAATTATTTTTATTCTCTGTCATTTTGAATTAGTTCTGGTTTTTACTTTGAATTAGTTTCTTTTTTGATTGACTATTCTTCTAGTGTATTTCCACCCTTTTCTAGTTTTCACATTTATTTTTCATTTCTTCTTCATGAGATATTTTGTAGAGAATTTTCTGTAGGGCAGGCTTTATGGTTGTGAATTCTTTTGTTTATCATGGAAGGTTTTCATTTCATTGCCAGTTCTGAAGCTTAATTTTGCTGGCTATGGTATTCCTTGCTGGCATCCATTTTTCTTTCAGAGCTTGGTATATATATTATTCCAAGACCTCCTACCTATGACAGTTTGATTTGAGAAATCAGCTGAGGTCTGGCTTGGTATCCCTCTGAATGTGACCTTTGTTTTTCTCTGGCAGCCTTTAATACTCTAGCTTTATTCTGTATGTTAGGCATTTTCATGATAATGTGCCTTGATGTGGTTCTGTTGTGATTTTGTATATTTTGGGTCTGGTAAGCCTCTTATATTTTATTTTCTATTTATTCTTTAAGTTTGGAAATTTTTCTGATATTATTTCATTAAAAAGATTGTTCATTCCTTTGGTTTGTATCCCCAAGCCTTCATTTATCCAAATAAATCTTAAATTTGGTCTTTTCATTTTATTGAATATTTCTTAGAAATTCTGTTCATGGTCTCTTAACATCTTTTTTCCATAGTCTATTATATTTTCAAAATTATATATTTTGTCTTCATTGCCTAAAATTCTGTCTTCCAATTGGTCTAGTCTGTTGTTGATGCTTTCCATTGAATTATTAATTTTTTTTAGTTGTAGATGGATACAATATCTTTATTTATTTAATTTTTTATGTGGTGCTGAGGCTCAAACTCAGTTTCTCACCATTGAGTTTTTAATTTGGCTTATTGATTCCTCCATTTTGAGGATTTCTGCTTGGTTTTCTGAATCCCTCTTTCTTTATTGAAGTGATTTTCACTTCCTGTATTTGCTTTCTGTTTACACTCCTCAGATTGTTCTTTAACTCAGTTTAGTGTAACTATGTACATTCTAAAATCCTTCTCTGACATTTCTTCCACTGTAGTGTTGATAGATTCTATTACTGAAATATCTTGTTTTGTTTGAGGCATTTTGTTAGCCCTTGCTTTTTCATGTTGTTTGTGTGTCTACCCATCTATCAGAATTATTGTGTCCCTGAAGGTTTCCAGTACCTCACCATTTAGGGGGAGACAACAACCAATGCAAACAGTATACAGCATTAAACCAAAAGTTATTGCTATGATGTCTACAATGTAATTGTCACAATAGATAGAAATAGTATAATCAGTTATTGCTTAAAATATAATACAAACTTACATTTGTAAAAAGTTTTACAATTTTGAATGGTAGACAAAGAGAGAACAGAAGTGATATAGGATATGATGATTATAATAGAGGAGGAGAGAAGATAGAAGTAGAAAATTAAAGGAAGAGTGAAAGTACAATAGAGTTTACCTGATAGCAGAATAAAAGAGAGAAAGAGAATCAAGGAAAAGAGATATGCGAAAGAATAAAATATACATAAAATAAAATTTTTTTAAATTAAAAATAAAAATAAAAGAATACAAAACAAAACTGAAATATACTAATAAACATCCTAGTTCTCAAAAATAACTCTTGAACAATGCTGGAAATGAGAAAAAAATGTGAATATGTGTAAATATCAATGAACAATTAAAGTCACAATCAAAGAGAGAAAAGAAAAGAAAAATATCTCAATGAAAAGTTCAAGAATTGTTTCCATTGGAATTCAAAAGATTCTCAGCTGTCCTTTTCAGCAGTGTTAGGTGGGGTTTTCTGTAGTGTGATGGAGTTGCTGGAATGAGAGAGGTTATTGCATAGGTGGAACTTCTAGAGTTGGGGTTTAGGCTTAGGTAGGCTCCAGGTTCTTCAATGAATGCCATTTGTTCCAGAGATTTTAAGTCAATGTACCTCCAGGGTCCATTAATTGCTAGTCCACACTGGAAGACTGCACCCCAGGTATCTCCCCTGGGTTCTATTCATGAAGTGCAGGAGCCAATTCTAAGTTACTATGTCACCTGTGAACCCCATGCTTCTTAGTCTCTGGTTCAGTCTCCAAATTCAACCTTTCCCAGCTGGTCCTCCAAGCAACTGGATTGGGGGTTGTGGTGTGAAGTAAGTTTCTACCACCAGTGACTAATATTCCCCTGTGTAAACCCCTCTTCACATTTGATTTTCTCTTGGTCACTAGGCACACTCTATGCCATGCAGTGTAGATTTGCCTGCCTATATTTTGGACCAAACTTGGATTGCCAGGAATCAGCTCCACCAGCTGCTGGCCCCCATGCTTCAGGGATAAATGGTTCCTTCCTCTGTCCTGCGCAGGCAGCTGGGAGAGATGTGCTCTGCCACACATACCCAGACACACACAAGGATATTCTGCAGCATGCCTTTCAGCTTAATCTAGCAATGTCTTTGACCTCTAAACTTTCCATACCCAGACATGCTTCAGGCCTCCATTTTGCTTGCAGAGGGACCACTCTGGCTGGTACCTCTGGCCATGGCAGTGGCTGTGGGGCTGGGGATTTCTTCCTTATTTTATTATAGCCCACTTTTGAGTCCCCGGTCTGCTTTGCATGTCCAATATTAAATACCAATAAAGTCTCCCTGGTTTTTCCTTTTTGTCTGCTCACTTTGCTGATAAGCTGCCTATCTGTTTTCTTGATTTTACACCATGGAGCATCCAGCAAAGCAACCTTCTCTATTACACCATCTTGAAACCACCTATTTCCTTTATCTTTATATACTTTTTTCTTTTACAGGAGTAACAAACCAGACCAACTCATCACCTGTTTCTGTAAATGAAGTTTACTGAAACACACCTATGAACACTCACCACAGTCCTTCTTCATTACCACAGCAAAACTGAATGGCTGTGACAGAAGTGTTATAGACTGCTAAGATGACAACATTTACTATTGGCCTTTTACCAAATGTTTGCTAACTCCACAGAATTAGCTCAAATGGTTATCTCATTTTATAGCAGATGGGCCAGTGGTTATGAGTTCGATATTGGACCCAGATTGTCTAGGTTTGTGTCCTCACTTCACCATTTAAAATGGATGAGCTTATGTAACTCATTTAGCCCTTCTGTACTATTTTTCCTCATCTGTAAAATGGCTCTCAACATCTCCCCCTCTCTGTTTAAACAACAAGCATGTGGCTTAGGGACCGTGCCTGCCTTAGGTTGTCCAATACTACATATGGTCCTTACCCGTCATCGGATGAGCTGACCTCAGGGCGTCAGCCTCCTGTCTTAGGTTGGTACCATTGTAATTGGATCTTACCTGTCATTGACTACCGGTCCAGTATACAGCCACACCTGTGGAGAGGTACCAGCGGGGGGGGGGGGTGAGGTTCTTTGCCTCACCTCTGTTGGCCCCCAAATTTTAGCTGAATGATCATGACAAGCAGAAGGGAGGAAGATACACCAAGCCAATTGACGGCTCCTTTTGGAAAAATTGTACCACCGATGACATCATCAGCAAAAATACCCCAACACTACCACAAGTCACTGCACCCACAGATAGTTCACAATGCATACAGGTGAGTTCACGATGCATACAAGTGATACATAGTCCAGGCAAGTTCTGCAAGCAGTTCAGTGATGGCTATTGCAGAAGCTGTAGATTGGTTTTATCTTTGTCTTCACGGGCACTGGGATGAAGATAGGAATTCTGGCAATAATGGCTAAAGAAAAAATTATGTAACATTCCAGAAGGCACTAAAAGAAAACAATTTTCTTAACAATTTACATTGTCTTCACTGACACTGGAATGAAGATAGGAATTCTGGCAATAATGGCTAAAGAAAAAATTATGTAACATTCCAGAAGGCACTAAAAGAAAACAATTTTCTTAACAATTTACATTGTCTTGAAGAGAATTATTAAATATAATGAAAAGGAAAGGTGAAAGTAAACAAACGGATCTGTTAACCTCCTTTTTTGTTCACATATTAAAACAATCCTCAACAGTTGTTTACACAATTTAAATTAAACCATTTAAATCATGTGAATAAAAAAAAATATTTGGATCCATTTTTTCATGAGCGCTCATCATATATGATATATGGACATACGTACATTCAAACATATAACACAAAACACAACTGTGCACACATAATATAATACATACAACACATAACATAATAGTAAAGGCCTTATAACTTTTTACAGGTGAAATCTCCATTGCAATGTTTAAAAACTCTATAGTCAAAAAATAGAACTGATCAGCAAAATATTAACCTAGGTCTGTATGAGCTCAAAAAACAAAATAGAACTTCATGATATGGGAAAGGGCAATAATAAAATAGATATTGAAAAAAGCATCCTGGTTCTGTCACAGAATATGGATATCAGCTGTTATGGATTAGAGCCAAATCATCTTCTTTTTGGTCTGTAGAAATCTCTCTGGAAACCAAATCGGCTGCTATTCTCCCTGTGGAAACACACAAACAGACCCCCGACTCCAGATAATTACTGGGTCAAGACCTTTCCATTGTCCTGTTAGAATATCCTTCCAAAGTACCTTGGGCTTATGCACATTTTTTGGACACATATGCCTTTCCGCAGCACTAAGTCCTGATGAATCCAAATTTTAAAAGTTTAGAGTAAAAGGGTTATTTTAAGTTTATCTTTGGGGAATATATACCCCTTCCCAATTCCGTCTTTTTGCTTTAATAAGTACATTTTAATAGTTTGATGAGCTCTTTCAACTATGCCTTGTCCCTGTGGATTGTATGGGATTCCTGTTATATGAGTAACGCCAAATGATGAGCAAAATTGTTTAAAAGAGGTAGAAGTATAACCAGGGGCATTATCTGTTTTTAACTGTTTTGGAATGCCCACAGTGGCAAAATTTTGTAAGCAATGAGCTATAACATCTTTAGTTTTTTCTCCAGCATGAAGGGAGCCCATCAAAAATCCAGAAGAAGTATCAACTTCAACTATAACATGCAAATATTTTAATTTTCCAAATTCTGGCAAGTGTGTGATGTCCATCTGCCAAATATGGTTAGGTATCAATCCTCTAGGATTGACTCCAAGATTAACTTGTGGTAAAAAGGTCACACAATTTTGACATTGTTTTATTATTTGTCTAGCTTGTTCCTTAGTTATTTTAAAACGCTTTTGTAAAGTATTAGCATTGACATGGAACCTTTTATGAAAATTTATAGCTTCTTCTAGTGTAGAGAAAATATGTATGTCATGTGTAGTTTTATCTGCTAAATCATTGCCCAAACTAAGGGCTCCAGGCAATCCTGTATGTGCCCTGATATGTCCTATAAAGAATGGATCTTTTCTGTCCCAGATTAGACTTTGTATAGTGGAAAACAAAGAGAAAACAGTAGAAGAAGGAGAAATCCTACCAGCATCTTCAAGGGATACTATAGCATTAACTATATACTGACTATCAGAAAATAAATTAAATACAGAATCTTTAAACATAACAAAAGCTTGTAATACTGCATTAAGCTCTACCTTTTGAGCTGATTGTTTGGGTACTAAAAATGTAAAAGTTTGATCAGGTGTAACTATTGCTGCTGTACCATAATTTGACCCATCAGTTAATATATTTGGAGCATTCACAATAGGTGTTTTTCTTGTCATTTTTGGAAAAATTACAGGATGCAATGACCAAAAAGACAATAAAGGATTAGATGGTAAGTGGTTATCAAATGAAACATTAGATTTGCACATGATTATTGCCCAAGTATTTAACTCATTAGCTAATTCATCAATTTGATTCATAGTATATAGAGTAATAATTTTATTGGGAGAAATTCCAATCACTCCCTTTGCTGCTTTTATTCCTTTGAGTATTAATTGTCCTACAGCCTCAGGATACCTAGTAAGAATAGTGTTAGGAGAATAAGATAAATGTATCCATAATAATGGACCTTCTTTCCAAAATACTCCTGTAGGAATATTTTTTGTTGGTAGTACAATAAATAATAAAGGCAAACTTATATCAATTTTTTCCAAATGCATATTTTCCATATATGTTTCAATGATTTTTAATACCTTTCTTGATTCAGGTGTTAACATTCGGGGTGAATTTGGATCTAATGGACCCTTTAGGATATCAAATAAAGGTCCCAACTGTCCTGTTGGTATACCTAGATAAGGCCTTATCCAATTTATGTCTCCTAATAACTTTTGAAAGTCGTTAAGTGATTTGAGTTGATCTACTCGTATTTGAATTTTTGGTGGACGGACCATGGTTGAGGATAATAGAACTCCTAAATAATTAATTAGAAAATTTAATTGTACTTTATCTATTGCTATCTCTAGATTATAATTTTTTAATAAGTTTGTAAGTGTGGCATAACATTCTAGCAATGTGTTTTTAGCTTTGTGTGCTAATAATACATCATCCATATAGTGAAATATTTGTAGTTCAGGATTTTGATTTCTAAGTGGCTGGATTACTTTGTTAACATAAATTTGACACATAGTTGGGCTGTTAGCCATCCCTTGAGGGAGTACTTTCCATTCATATCTCTGATCAGGACCTTCATGATTCAGTGCAGGGATAATAAATGCAAAACATGGACTATCCTCAGGATGAATTGTAATTGAAAAAAAAACAATCTTTAATATCTATAACTAAAACATACCAAGTTTTTGGCAAAGCAGACAATTGAGGAATCCCCAATTGAGCAGGTCCCATAATAACCATCTCATTATTAATGGCTCTTAAATCTTGCAATAATCTCCATTTACCAGATTTCTTTTTGATGAGAAAAATGGGAGTATTATGGGGAGATACAGAAGGTTGTATATGTCCTTCCACTAATTGTTGTTTGACCAGATCATGGGCTGCTTGTATCTTTTCTTTAGTCAGGGGCCACTGAGGAACCCATACTGGTATTTCTGATTTCCAAGTAATTTTTATTGTCTCAGTGGCCCTTTCTGAAAATCCAACCAATGTCTGTCTGTTCCTTGATCTATTTGTATTAGTGATGCTATAACTTGTTCTTGTTTTTCTAATCTTTTTCCTTTCCTAAAACCTTGTCTAGCCATAATAGTGGGTACATTTTGATTGATGTTATTTGTTAATGTCAAACCTAATTAATCTAGGACATCTCGTCCCCATAAATTTATGGGAAGATGATCCAATACATATGGCTGTATAGTTCCTTCACATCCTTCAGGATCCTTCCAATCTAATACCATTGCACTTCTATGGGGATTAGTCACCACTCCTAGGCCTCAAAGCGTTTGAGTGGCTTGTTGTAATGGCCAATGTTTTGGCCATTCTTGACGAGAGATGATGCTAAGGTCTGCACCTGTATCCAGTAGCCCATTAAATTCATGTCCTTGAATATTTAGTTTTAGCATGGGGCGAGAAACTAAATTTAAAGAAAGCATAGCCCAATCTACACCTGTGGAGCCTAATCCCTTGGAACCTCTTTCTACAGCACGACTGGAAAATTTATCATGTAGGCTTGGTATTATTAGTAACTGTCCTATTCTATCTCCTGGTGAAATTGCTGATATACCCTTTGGAGAACTGGCTATAATTTTTATTTCACCTTCATAATCGGGATCAATTACCCCAGGACTTATCATAAGTCCTTTTAGAGTAGAAGAGCTGCGTCCCAATAATAAGCCTACTGTTCCTTTGGGAAGAGGTCCTTTCATCCCTGTGGGAATGATTTGAACTCCCATCTCTGGAGTTAGTACTGATCTGGCAGAGGCGCAGATGTCCAACCCTGCGCTCCCTCTGGTTTGTCTGATGAGGGATCTGATGGACAATGTGTCCTGGGCACTACCCTGATGGGGTTGCTGGGTTCCTCCAGTGCTCCATATATTTCTGGTTTTGGGCCCCGGAGCATTGGGCCCCCCTGTCCATTTTTTGGCAATGGAGCCCGATGCCTTTCTCCACGATATTGTGGATAAACACTTGGTCCTTGTTCGTTTTTTGATAATGGAGTACCCTGTGTGGTGGTTTGAGAACGGCACTCATTAGCCCAATGTCTCCCTCTATGGCATCGTGGGCAAATACCCAGTATTCTACTCCTTTGATACCTAGTTTTGTTAAACCCTCCTCCTATGGGGCAATTCCTTTTAAAATGTCCTATTTGTTCACAATTGTAGCATGTTCTTGTCCTGGCATATAAAGCCTGTTTTATTGCAGCTGCCACAATTTGCCCTTGTTCATTAATGTCTCTGTCATCTAAAGCCTGTTTTACTGCAGCTGCCATGACTTGCTCTTGTTCATTAATGTCTCTACATAATTTAATATATGTGTTTAAATCTTCATGTTTCCATGGTCTAATGATATCTCTGCACCAACGATTCACTTGGTCATAAGCCAGTTGTTTTATTAATGGCATTGCTTGTTCTGTATTCCCCAAAACTCTGGTAGCTGTTTGAATAAGCCTATCTACAAATTCAGCGTAAGGTTCATTAGTTCCTTGTATTGTCTTAGATAATTGACCTTGTAAACCTCTATGTCCTTGTAAAGTCTTCCATGCCCTAATCACCTCTACAGCAATTTGTGAGTATATGCCAGGATCATATGCAATTTGTTGCTGCTGATCCTCATAAGGTCCCTTTCCTAAGAACATATCTAGATTTCTCTGAGGATAACCAGCTGCTGCATTTCACCTAGCAGTCTCCTTGCAAAATTCCTCATTGGCAACCTTCCATAACAGGTATTGACCTCCATTTAGCACAGCTTTACACATATTAGCTCAATCTGCTGGCGTCATGTTCAAGTTGCTAATGGATTCGACCAAGCTTTCAGTGAAGGGTGCTTGAGGACCATAGGTTGTTATAGCCTCTTTTAGCTGCTTCACTGTTTTGAAATTTAAACCATGGTAAATTCGCTGCCCTCCTACCTCAAATACAGGGCATGTTAATACTTGAGATCCTGTCTCAGGATCCCAACTATCAACTGCGGGGGTTGGGAGACTTCTAGCATATGGAGGTGGTGCTGTTGATTGGACACTTATGCCCTCTGGTGATAGAATGGTGTTAGTTGCAGTCTCCTGTAGAGGTGGTGCTGTTGGTTGGACACTTACACCCTCTGATAGAAAGGTGTTAGTAGCAGTCTCCTGTTGTAACTTTTCCCCTGATGGCTTTTTCTGCTTTACACTTTCTTCCTCTGTCTGACTAGTTCAAGAGACCTTCTCTTTTACTTGAATCTTTTCCTGTCTGACTAACTTGAGAGACCTTCTCTTTTACTTGAATCAATATGTCTTCTCCTTCCTCTACCATTGTCTGAATTGAAGGCTTTGGACTAAGCAAACCAGATATGAATGTCCACAATGGCAATGTGCCAACTGGCAGAGTCCCTGGGCTTTTCTTTTCTACTCTTTTTAAATCTTCACCATGATGGTTCCATTGTGATATATCTAACAACTCCTCCTTAAAAAGCCATGGGCTACATTTTTGTATTGTATCAACGTATGCCCTGACTGTTCTTGATTTTACTGAGATGCCTCCTTCCTCTAACAATTTACTTAACAGTCTTTCGGTTTGTTTTTTACTAATTTCTGATCCCGTATTTCTACTATAATACAACCCAACAAGATGATGCCAAACAAAACCGAGACAGAATGAAATAAAAATGGAACCACACAAAATCATTATATCAGCCTTTCTATCCTCCTGAAATGTCCATCCGTCCTTTCTCCCTATCTGTTCCTCAGACACAAATAGTTTTTCCTCAGATGTGAGTGGTTTTTCTTCTGTCTCACTCATCTCCAGGGACAGGCAACTTAAAACAAAAGTGAAGCCAAACAAAAGAATAATCTTAAAATGGCTACCCATCCTCTCGCCCTGCTCTCAGGGGCGAGCAGTTTACTTACCCTCAGTCGCTCCCCGTGCGAGCCACCAAATGCCGCAGTCTGGCTGGCACAATTCAGGAGCCACTTGTCAAAAGAAACTAACTTTATTTTTAGAACTACACACACCAAACAAAACAGCTCCTCAGGAAAAAACCCTCAGAACCCAACTGCCACCACCGGCTTCCCACAAGCCTCTCACCCTCCCACACCAGCCTCTCCACCTCCCACAATTCTCCTGCTCTTGAGGCCGATTGGCTGGGTCGCGTGGGCAGAGCCAAAGAAGTCCCCCAATGAGCAGCTCTGTGGTCTGAAAGGGCAGGGAAACCCAATGAGCATCACCGCAGAGGAGCCAATCAGCTAGATGTTGCTGGGGCCACTGTGAGCCAATCATCAGCTGGCAGTCTGAAGGGTGGGGAAACAGCCCAATGAACATCACCGCAGAGGAGCCAATCAGCTAGATGTTGCTGGGGCCGCTGTGAGCCAATCATCAACCAGCAGCTGGAAGTTTGCTGGCAGCTGGAAGTTTGCTGGGGCCCCTTCCGCTGTGGCTCTCAACACTGAGGCAGGAGGATCACGAGTTCCAAGCCAGTGTCAGCAAAAGCATGGCACTAAGCAACTCAGTGAGACTCTGTCTCTAAATAAAATACAAAATAGGGCTGGGGATGTGGCTCAGTGGTCAAGTGCTTCTAAGTTCAATCGCTGGTACCCACCCCCTAAAAAAATGCATATTTTGTAAAGCCAAACTAATAGTATATCCTTAGACCATTCTGTCAAATTATCTGATATCTTGCTTATAGTCCCAGCAGTTCAGGAGGCTGAGGCAGGAGAATGGCAAGTTTAAGGACAGCCTCTGCAACTTAGCAACACCTTGCCTCAAAATATAAAAAAATAAAAAAGGCCTGGGTATGGGTATATAGATCAATGGTAGAGCACCCCTGAGTTCAATCCCCAGTATCAAAAAGAAAATTCTCTAATACAGTTTAAGCTTTCTGACAAATATAAAAATGCCCTCTCCCACTCAGTATTTTTGAAAACATATTATGCAGCAGGTGCTACAGGAAACCAAAAGTGATGCACTAAAAGGTTGCTGCCCTTGAAGAATGTGGAGAATGGGAGTCAATTTCCAAGAAGAATGAAAGTGTCACTTTTCCCTATAAGGGGCTTTCCAGTGCAAGTAACTGAGGACAACATGGAAAGAATACACTTTTGCAAATCTTAGACGAATAAGGAAGGGGAGAAAAGGAATGTACTGGGGGAAGATGTGTAGAATACAAAAAGATTGTTTTAAGATGTATTCAACAAATATTTATTGAGTACATATTCTGTGCTATGCACTGTTTTAGACCCTGATAACTAAGTAGAAAATGAAACAAAGGTCTCTGTACTAGGGAATATTCTAAGCCCCTAAAACAGGCCCAAACCAATAATTTTAAAAGAACAACATTTATTTTCTTTTTGGAATGGTCCCAGGAGCTTGTAGTTGATTCAAGGGAGGAGGTACGTCAGCTTCCCCAAATATACAGGGACTTAGGCTAATGGCTCAGCTTTTCCTCCCTTACTAGATGGCTCCCATTTCTAATCAGTATTTCTTTTTACCACTTGCCAGACAGCAGGAAAGAGAGAAGAGGAAATGGATGGCAAGAAATTTCCATTTTAAGGGACATGATCCAGTTCTACTGGCATCTCAGTGGCCACAATTTTATATATGTGTGTATGTGTATACACACACACACACACACACACATGTAGCTGAAAGGGAGACCCAAGAAATATCTTTTTTAACTGGGTCACCAAGTGCACTGCTAAAACTTGCAGGTATAGGTGTGTCCTCTTACGAAAAAGAAAAAAAAACAATGAAAACTAGGCACATGGGCATATAATTCTGAAAGAAGACAACTATAGGTAAGAAAAGAGATGACTGTGTATATGAAATTGTGGTGAGTATTACCAAGGAAATTATGGCTGAGAGGAGCCCATTTATATGTATTCTGTGACAAGTGAGCAGTGTCTTAAATAAAGGGAGAATATAAGTCATGCATATTTCTGCTAAAAAGCACCTAGGCAGAGGGAACAGCAGTGCAGAGGTGCTAAGGCAAGAGTACACTTGCCAAGTTCAAGAAACAGTCCAATCACAGAAGACAAACAAAAAGAAGCTAATGAAACGGAACAAAGTCAAGAAACTATTTCAAGAGGGAGCAAGTATTCCAGTGTTAAAAGCTGCAAGGGTGAAGCTTTGGCCATTGGAACTGGCAGCACAAAGGTCACTGTGACCTTTACAAATGGTGTGGCAACTCTAAAAAATTGAGGAGAATGAATTCTGGGAATACACAAGAAAATGGAATTAGAGAGAACAAGTATGGTCCTCTCTTGAGGGGAACATGGGAGTGAGAACATGAAGGTAAAGAACCAGTAGAAATTAAGAGGTTGCATATATATGCGAAAGGAGAAAGCAAATGTTACCAGGTCTCAGAAAAGGAGAAATATATAGGGCTCCTTTCCTTTCTCTTTGGCAGCTAAAAGAAGATACAAATGGAAGTGAAGGAAGATGTTGGTGGAGGGAAAGAAGTAGGAGGAGGATGTGGGGATTCCTACCTAATAATTTTTCCCCCTCCTTTCTGACAGAGGAGGCAAAGTCATCTCCCGAGATTAAGGGGACAGGTTTCCTCAGTTATGTATGGCAGGAGTGGATAAGTCAGACATTTGTATTGATCTGAGATGGTGTGGGGAGACTTGGGGTCAAGACCCAAATCACTGAGAAGATTCAACAAGATGGTGTTGAAGCGATGAGTCCTGCTATATCTTTCTTCTCTCGGCAAATGATTTGGGCATTGTGATGTGATGTTAGATTAATTACATGAGGGTCATTTGAACATAAGCACCCACAGTCAATCTGATAAACCCAGAAAGCTAATAGATGAATAATGACAGACTAAACAGGGACCCTGGACAAATAATGATTCACGTTCTGGAAGGCACTGAATAGGACCTGGAACATTTCGTCACACTACTCTGAAATTAAAACTTGTGAATTGCTTATTTCTGGAATTTTCCATGTAATATTTTCAAACCTCTGTTTTATATGTGTGTGTAACTGAAAACCTGGAAAGCAAAACCATGATTAGTGGAAGTACTACTGTAGCTTTTGCTATGCCCTCTCCCATGCCCCAGCACTTGCTTGTTCCTCAGCCTTGGAAGTTTCTTCTCTTCCAAGCCTTTCTGACCTGTCTTTCCTGGCTAATCCCATCCATACTCATGGTTCTTGTCTCAGCCTAGTGGTCCTCAAGGAAGCTTTGCTGACCACCCACCCACACTGAGCTGCAGTCACTCCTGTGTAGTATTCTGATGGCCTGTTTCCTACAGGGACCCTGTCATTTAATTGTCACCCAGCATTCAACAAGGTGCTGGGTACTCAACAGGTGTTCAAAAGACTTGTTTGTGCAGTGATTAAAGGGTGAATACATCCTGAACCCCAATCCTACTACGTCTCCCGCAATAATTTTTAATAGAAATGAAAACTGATAGAGGAATTAATATAAAGGTGCTTGAAGACCACACAGAGCAGCAGGGGACCGGATGGGCCTCAGGCTGCACGCTTAGACTCTCTTCGCTGGGTCCCAGAAGCAGGTCTTGCGGGGAGACCTGGGCGCTGGGGCGGGAGGCGGGCCTCACAGTCCCGGGCTCCGCCCCGGGGCGAGGGAAAGGCGGAGCTAGCGGGAGAAACACGCCCCTTCCGAGGCCGAGAAGTGGTGTGGGGCCTGGGCCCCGGCGCGGTCCCCGGTCACGCGCCGCGCGCGGCCGCCATCTTGCCCGTGTCCGGCTCCCGCGGCGGGAGGGGCGGTGTCCAGGCCGGAAGCGGCCGTGCGGCGACGCGCTGCCACCCCAGGTCAGTGAGTGCGGCTCGGGCCGCGTCTGTGCTCTCCTGGCGTCGGGGCCGCCGCAAGAGGCCTGGGAAAGCCCAGCTGACAGGGCCGGGCGGCCGCGGGCCCGGCGTAGCCTCAGGTCCTGTCCGGGTAGTCGCCTTCCGCGCTGTGGGATGATAACCGCGAACGGCGGCCGGCCCGGGCCCTGCTCGGGGACACCGGAGCCGCGCTGCAGCCTCCGCCTCGGCGGGTTTGTGCCCTTCCCAGGCTTTGAGGAGAGGCTCAGCCAGGTGTCTGGAGCGTGGGAGTCGCCCGCAGATTCCAGGTTTACCCGGAATAGCAGCGCGCCCCATTCAGTTGAGCCCTATTAAATACTTCTTGAAGGGTTTCTCACCTGGTGAGCTCGATTCTCTTCAGATATGGGTAGTGGAAATTCCTTCAGAGGATGAATAAAGTCTCTTTGCTTTGCTAAATTTGCTTAGCAAATGTCAGCTTTCGGAGGCCTTTTGCATAGTTATATTTTAAGGGAAATTTGGATATGTGCAGTGCATCCTGAAGGTGGCAATACTGGAGATTTCTTATCACCTCTATACTTATACAGCAATTTGGCATGATAAGAAAAGTAGAACACAATAACAACAACAGCACGTGATTGCATACTTTGTATTATTGTAATGTATTGGACTTCTTTCTAGGGTTGGGATGTGCTCTAAGTGTAAAATAACATGGAATTTCCAAGACTTGGCACAAAACAAAGTTCTTAGTAATAATTTTTTACATTAATTATAAATTGAATGTTTTTGATGGTTTGGGTTAAATAAAAATTATATTTTAAAGTTTAACTCCATCTATTTCCTTTTACTTTTTAAATGTGGCTGCTACAGAATTTTAAGTCATATGGCTAATTCTTTATTTCTGTTTGTTAGTGTTGTTAAAAATGTTCTGGTGATGAACTCTGGCTCAGTATGGCTTTCTTTTGCTGAGAAATCATTGAAAGAAGTGATCACTTGTTAAACTTGAAGGTGAGAATCTAAATGTAAGCTGTACTTATTGCAGACTACCCCATCTACACTTGATTTTTCAGTGTCTCCACTGTTTGAAAACATTAATTTCCAGGGCTTTGTAAGATAACTAACATCTGTGTGAAGCAAAGAGCTCATCTGATTTGTTTGTAACAACTTTGTAAGATGGAAATAAAATAAATTCATATCAGTTTTATGGTCATAGATTATTAAGGAACTTGTTAGGGTCTAAGCTGGTGGAGGGACTGAGTCCAGGTTGTTTTCTTTACTTTCCAGCATATACCTAGTTGTGTGTGTTTATTAGCAAGGATCCATCTATGTTGTGTATTGGATTTCTTAAGAGGGTGGTTATAGATGCAGTTCTCTACAAGGCCAATTTCATAATGTGCAACCTGTGTAGTAGCATAGGGCCTAGCATTTACAGTGGCTAACACTGTAAATATTAAAGCTCTGCTGTCACCATCTTGAAATTTAAAATTTTTTTTTTTAAATAAGAGGGTCCTGCATTTTTGCCCTGAGAAAATTACATAGCTGATCCTCTTCCTATACAGTAACCTAGGATGGAAGTTTAGAGTTCTTGGAAAAGAGCTCAAACATCTTTATTCCCAGACAAAATGAAAAGAATTTGTTAGTTTCTTTCTGTCAAGTTCTGAACTTCTGTAAGTTACTGTAATTAGTTTTGTTGATGGTAATAGAAATGTTTTAAGTGTGTGTCATCAGAAAAAAATGCTGATAATTCTCCATTGAAAATCATGTAAATCAAAAAAATTTTTTTTAAATTGCAGCCACACTTTCTATTTGTGTTTTTGAGATGGATTTTTCCATGAGGCATCTAGTTTTCTTACCATAGACCATTTCTTTAAAAAGCAGATTCTGTAATGGAAGCTTACATAAAAAGTGTGTTTATTTAAGTATTTATCTTTCAATGAAATAGAAAGATGGATCACATCTCAGGATATCTCCAGTTAAGAGACTTCCTTTTGTGAGAGTGTTAGTATGATTCCTCACTTTCAATGTCTGTTCCTTCTTGTTATCTTAGCTACTTTCTGTTACATAAGGTGCCTCTTTTTTTTTCTTACACTTTCAAATTCCTTTTAAGATTGAACTGTACTTCATCACTAGAATGCAGATTTCATTAGACCAGGGACTTTATCTGCCCTTGTTCATTGCTGTGTTCCCAGCATTTAGAATGGTGCCTAGACTATAGAAGGTGCCCAATCAACAGTTACAGAATAGGCCCAGCATGGTGGTGCATGCCTGTAATTCCAGCAGTTTGAGAGGCTGAGGCGGAAGGATTGTGAATTCAGAGCCAGCCTCAGCAATTTAGCAAGGCCCTAAGCAACTCAGTGAGACCCTGTATCTAAATAAAATACAAAAAATTAAAAAGGGCTGGGATGTGGCTCAGTGGTTAAGTATCCCTGAGTTCAATCCCCAGTACCCCAAAACAAAACAATTATAGAGTAAATAAAATCAATGTATTAGAGTAATCATGTAGGATGACTTACTTTGAGGCTCTTGCCCATCATTGAAACCATTTATGACTTTGGGTACTTTGCTCATAGCATGGTGCCAGCTTCTAATAGAAAAAGGAGTAGAAGAAGATAGAAGTCTGAAGGAATTGGTAAAACTTGGAAATAGCAGTTATTATCTATTCAGATGCCTAGCACTGTGCTGGGTACTACAAATATAATGAAACAAGAATTTCATCTATTCCTGGGAACTTATAATTTAGTAATAGAGGATTTAGAGGAGAAAAAATGTTCAAATAGAATACCTGTCTAAGAAGGACAAAATAGTTGACATAAAAGTTGAGGAGGTGTTAACTTGGCCAAGAAGAATGAAGAGTGTTTGAACCATTAGAAGCATCATTGGCAAAGTTATAGTGATGGGGGTCAGAAGTAGATTTCTAGGAATTAAAAAGAAGAATAATGTAATTTGAACACAGAGGGCAAGAATAGTAGTGTGCTAACAGACCAAAGCAGCAGGTAGAAAAAGGTATTAAGAGTTTTGTAGGTTAGATATTGTAACTGGTTGAGTTTGTAAAAAGATAATTTTGATATTCTATAAAGGGGATTTCTAAAGGATCAGAGTAGAAAGATGAATAAAAGAATTGCTGAATAAGCACCACAGACCAGATATGTTATATACCTTCTTATGGAGTTAGTTGAACCTTGAGACTATCTTGTCTAGTAACACTTGTTCTCTTCCTGGGTGGAAGAGAGAAGGTAAATACTTGGCTTGATCTAAGATTAGGGAAAGGCAAACCCAAAGTGGAAAAGAAATGAACAAATTGAAGGTATTTTAAGAATTTAATTGAAATGATTTAGCCTAGCTTCAGAAATGTTAAGTAAATAAAGTCACTATAAGAATTCTTAAATGTTTTTCTTAGTCACCTAAATTATGTTAGCCTATGAAATTCTAGACTGGTAATTCCTGATGAAAACTGCAAGATCAAAAACCTAAAGAATTATGTTTGAATTGAATTACTTAATATAATTTTAGTAGGAGTCTGTGTCAGACTCTATACCTGATACTGGAAATAGAGATGAATGAACCATATCTTCACCTTAGAACTTGACAATCTGGTTTTACACATAACAATCACAATGAAGATTGCAGATGTGTTTGTTTTAGTCAGGTTTTTGTTGCTGTGACAAAATACATGAAGAAAGCAACTTAAAGGAAAGATTTATTTTGACTCACTGTTTCAGAGGTTTCATGTTCAGTTGGCTTCATTGCTCTAGACCTCTGGTGAGGCAAAACATCACAGCAGAGAAGGTATGGTGGATCAGGGCTGCTGATTTCATGGCAGCCTGAAAGCAAAGAAGAAGGGGCTGGGAACAAGATACAGTCCCCAAGGGCATGTCTGTAAGGACTCACTCCCTTCTACTAGGTCCTACATCCTGGTCTCCACCACTTCCCACTAGTTCATTCACATTATGAATCCATCAATGGATTAATCCATTGATGAGGTTTAAGCTCTTATGAACCCATCATTTTCTGAAAGTCCCAACTCTGAACAGTGCTACATTGGGACCAAGCCTTCAGTACATCAGCCTTTGTGGAATATTTCATATCCTCACTATAAAATTATTCATTTTGAATCCAAATTATTGCTGCTTGCTAATCTCAGAAGCAGACATTTATTTATAGGCAGCCTTTATTATTAAAACATCAGTTTTGACTAAACCAGTTTTATTTTGTGCTTAAACTGCTAAAATACTTTCTAAAAGTTATGTATTTACTGGAATACATGATTGGAAACTAAGAGCCTTTAATTATCACTTCATTTAGTTTCCCAAAGAGTAATGTGTATGTACTGATGGTGATAAATGGGATGATCTTATATAAAACACAAGCGTGTTTAATAGTTATATGTTTATTTTAGTTTAGAAAAAATATTAGCACATTATATCCATGATTTATGGAACTCATGATAAGATTAAAATCAATTTTAAGATTCTTAAAACATCAGTTTAAAGAAAAATATTAACAGTATTGGTGATACATGAAATTTGGGAAACACTAATCTAAGTCAACTGTTATATAGATAAGAAAATGAAGCCCTTCTCCTTACATACAGCAATTTTGCCAAGGCATATAACTAAGGTACAGCAAGCTAGAAATAGAATTTAGTCATTCTAATGTTCATAAGTTTGTAGGTACATATGAGAAGTATATAGAAGCCTGCTTTTTATTAAAAGTTGAAGGAACCTCTGTCTTGATATCATATTGTACTTTTAATTTGTATTGTCCTATGGTGTACATGTGGCTATTTATATTAAAATTAATTAAAAGTAAGTAAAGTTTAAAATTCAGCCAAGCTTGGTGGCACATGCCTTGTAATCTCAGTTACACCAAAGGCTGAGTCAGGAGGATCTTGAATTCAAGGCCAGCTTGGACAATTTACCCTGTCTCAAAAATAAAACTTAAAAAGAAGTGTATTGGAATACAAGAAGCTCAGTGGTAGAGTATTTGTGTAGCATGCATGAGGCTCTGAGTTTCATTCCCCAGTACCAAAAAACAAACAAGCCAAAATAAATTCAAATTAGCCACATTCCTAGTGCTCCTCAGTCACTTGTGGCAAATGATTCCCATATTAGACAATACAGATGTAGAGCATTGCTATTATTGAAGACAGTTCTGTTGGGCAGTGCTGCTCTAATTACTTAGGAGCATGTTTCAATTATGCTTTTAAGTTTCCCCCTTCAAAGGGATGGTACTTAGTAATTTGCTCATGCAGTGAGGTTAGTATAATCCTTACGTGAAATTGAAGGTATAGTAACAGTATGATTAAGATAATTGGTCATGGAGAATAAAGCCAGGAGGGGGAGTCTCAGATTCCTGCTAGCTCATTTTATTGAAGGAAGTGGTTTATCAATATATATTGTCTTGTATTGTAGAAGATGAAGAGAAGAAATACAAATATATTGAAAAGGAGGATGCTTTTGTAGAGATTTTTCTGACTTTCTGAATAGTTTGTTCAAATTAAGAATAATATTTTATTATTTTAAACCTCTTATTTTTAAATGCTTTTTAGTGAATGGACCTGACTTGACTCTTTGAGCACATCAGTAAACATGAGTGGTACAAAACCTGATATTTTGTGGGCGCCACATCAGGTTGATAGATTTGTTGTATGTGACTCAGAACTGAGCCTTTATCATGTGGAATCTACTGTGAATTCAGAACTCAAAGCTGGATCTTTACGTTTATCTGAAGACTCTGCAGCTACATTACTATCAATAAATTCAGATACACCCTATATGAAATGTGTTGCATGGTATCTCAACTATGATCCTGAGTGTCTCCTAGCAGTTGGACAAGCAAATGGTCGAGTTGTACTTACAAGTCTTGGTCAAGACCATAACTCAAAGTTCAAAGATTTGATAGGAAAAGAATTTGTTCCAAAGCATGCAAGACAATGCAATACCCTTGCATGGAATCCACTGGATAGTAACTGGCTTGCTGCTGGTCTAGATAAACACAGAGCTGACTTTTCAGTGCTAATATGGGATATCTGCAGCAAATATACTCCTGATATTGTTCCCATGGAAAAAGTGAGACTTTCAGCAGGTGAAACTGAAACAACATTATTAGTAACAAAACCTCTTTATGAATTAGGACAGAATGATGCATGTCTCTCTCTCTGTTGGCTTCCACGAGACCAGAAACTACTTCTTGCTGGTATGCATCGCAACCTAGCCATATTTGATCTTCGGAATACAAGCCAAAAGATGTTTGTAAATACAAAAGCTGTTCAGGGAGTGACAGTAGACCCATACTTCCATGATCGTGTTGCTTCCTTCTATGAAGGTCAGGTCGCAATATGGGATCTTAGAAAATTTGAGAAGCCAGTTTTGACTCTGACTGAGCAACCAAAACCCTTAACAAAAGTAGCATGGTGTCCAACTAGGACCGGTCTGCTTGCCACTTTAACAAGGGATAGTAATATTATTAGATTGTATGATATGCAGCATACACCCACTCCCATTGGAGATGAAACTGAACCTACAATAATTGAAAGAAGTGTGCAACCTTGTGACAATTATATTGCTTCCTTTGCATGGCATCCAACAAGTCAAAATCGAATGATAGTTGTAACTCCCAACCGAACAATGTCTGACTTCACTGTTTTTGAAAGGATATCTCTTGCCTGGAGCCCAATTACATCTTTAATGTGGGCTTGTGGTCGTCATTTATATGAATGTGCAGAAGAAGAAAATGATAATTCTTTAGAAAAAGATATAGCAACAAAAATGCGCCTTCGGGCTTTATCAAGGTATGGACTTGATACAGAGCAAGTGTGGAGAAACCATATTTTAGCTGGAAATGAAGATCCACAGCTCAAATCACTCTGGTATACTCTGCACTATATCCTTTATATTGTGAATTTGTGAGGTAATCGGGTAGAAGGGTTCTTAAAGTTTCCTGAAAGGTCAGTCTCTAAATATACTGAATGTTTTCTATGTAAATACAGGTTACATAATATTAAAATTATGAAGCAGAATTGTGCAGAACTCTTGAACTTGAAATGCTGCTTTGTAAATTGTGTAGGAGTAATAAAAGCATACAATACAACAGAACCATATTATTTGCATGAATGCCTATTTTGAATTGGCTCCTAATCAAATTTAGTTTGAAATATTTTATTATACATCATCACTAGTATTTCCTATGCATTTAAATACTTATGAAGCAGTATACAGAAGATATGGATCAAAAATCTCCAGGCAACAAAGGATCATTGGTTTATGCAGGAATTAAATCAATAGTAAAATCATCTTTGGGTAAGAAAATTCCATTTTATTTTCTTGAAAATGTTTATAATGTTTGTATGCTTATTTTGTCACCTATCATTTAGTTGAAAGTAAGTAATTATTTCAGGATTCTGTACATAAATACCCTTCTATTTTTGTTTTCTGATTAGATATTTTAGTGAATTGTTAAGTTAAATGCATAAATATATTAACATCCAAAATCCATTTGGGAGGAAATTTTAATATTTTTTTAGTTGTCCATTGACCTTTATTTTTCATTTCATTAATTCATCCAGCAAATATTTATCATGTGCTGTGCACCCAATATTATTGCAAGAATGGGAGACATAACTATGGGGTATCTCTTTATGGAGATTGAGCAAGATCAGTATCATCTCTTATCTTGAAGAGTCTATATTCTAGTTCAGAATATGGACAAGTAAACAGGCAGTTATAATATGAGGAAAACAGATTATTATAAGAAGAATTCTAGCCAGGCATGGTGGTACACACCTGTGATCCCATTGACTCAGAAGTTTGAGGCAAGAGGATCACAGGTTAAAGGCCAACCTCTGCATCTCAGCAAAACCCTTAGCAACTTAGCAAGACATTGTCTCATAAAATAAAAAGGATTTAGCTCAGGTGTAAAACACCAATGGGTTTAATGCCTAGCGTGAAAAAGAAAAACAGAGAATTCCTAATCTGACGGTTAGGATTAGAGGTTTCCTGGAAGAGGTAAAGGCAATAATAAGGTCCAGACAGGGAGCATCAGATGTAGTGAGCCTAGGGGAAAAAGCATGGCACAATTAATTTGGTTGGTACAGAGTATGAGGGATGAAGTGAAGAGAAGAATAGAAGGCTAGAAAGTAAGCAGTAGACTAACTCAGGAAGGACTTAGAAATTATGTTAAGGATTTAGGGATGTTTATCATTCTGCAACAGGGAAAGCAAGGAAGGATTTTAAAGGGTAGTTGCAGAGTTAGATTTGTGTTTTAGAACTTACTTTGTGTATAATGAGTTAGAAGGGGGATCAAGATCGATAGTAGGGGTGTTAGATATAAGCCAAAGTGACCAGGCAAGAAGTGATGATGTCCTTATCAAAATTAGTGGCAGAGCCTAGGGAAATATGGGTAAATAGAGAGTGGGACAAAATTTAATGGTTAATTGGATAAAGGGGATAGAGAAGACAAAAAAAAAATCAAAGATGGCACATATGTATTTAGTTTGGGAAACTAGTTGATTCTGGTACCAGTTAATTAAGATAGGAGGAACCCAGAAAAAGTGGGTTTAAGAAGAAAATGTTTATTTTAGAGCAAGTTGAAAATCAGGTGGCTAATTAGAGATGTCCCATGAGCAATGGGATATGAGTTCAAAGCTCATGGAAGGACTATAATCAGAGAAAATAGGTTAGAAATAAAATTATATTTGATGGAACAGATGAAACTATTCAAGGTAATAGCAGAATGTTGTGTAATAAAGAGTTCACCAGATTTTTACCCAACTTAATGAAAATATTTTATCTGTAGTCCAGCTATTCAGGAGACTAAGGCAGGAGGATCACAAGTTGCTAGCCTTGGCAACTTATTAAGACCCTGTTTCAAAATAGAAAGGACTGAGAATATACCTCAGTGGTAGAGTGCTGGCCTAGCATGTGCTAGGCTTTGGGTTCAGCATCTAACACTGAAAAAAAAAAAAAAGGATTCAATTCTGACCTAGATACTTTGTCTATTCAAAATTACTTCAAGATGGGTGGGGTGGCAGGCATGCCTCTAATCCCAGTTGCTTGGGAGGCTGAGACCAGAAGATTGGAAGTTCAAAGCCAGCCTCAGCAAAAAGTGAAGCACTAAGCAATTTAGTGAGACCCTGTCTCTAAATAAAATACAAAATAGGGCTGGGAATGTGGCTCAGTGGTTGAATGTTCATGAGTTTAATCCCCGATACTCTCCCCTGCCCCCAAAATTAATTCAAGCATCAAAATAGGATTTTAGTGGGTTTTTTTTAAACACTAAAATGTTCTGATAAACAGTGGAATATTTTATTGCTTTGTTATTTCATACACACACACACACACACACATACTCAGACACACACAGGAATGGCATTGTATCTGATTGCTGATTTTGAAACAAATCTTAATTATTTTTCAGATATATTAAAAATTCTTATATTAAAATCATATGATTATTAAAAACACATAAGGGTTGAGGTTGTGGCTCAGTGGTGTAATGCTTGCCATGTGAAGCACTAGGTTCGATCCTCAGCACCATATAAAAATAAATAAGTAAAATAAAAAGGTATTGTATCCATCTAGAGCTAAAAACTATTAAGGAGAAAAAAAAAAATGTGAGCTGGGTGCACACCTGTAATCCCAGCAGCTTGGGAAGCTAAACAAGAGGATGGAGAGTTCAAAGCCAGCCTCAGCAACAGCAAGGCACTAAGCAACCCAATGAAACCTTGTCTCTAAATAAAATGTAAAATAGAGCTGGGGATGTGGCTCAGTGGTACTCCTACCCCAGGCAAAAAACACATGATGACATCATCTCTCTTAGTTGATAACCCTAATTACTTGTAGCATAGTTATCTAGGTATAAAAGGGTCTCAGTCAAAATATGTAACAATATTCATGCAATTGATTTAAAGGATATGTTTCCATTTTTTAGCATTAAGCTCTTTGGTTTCATGTATATTGATTCCTATTTCATGACAAAATTTCTGTAAAAGAAAAACTCTTAAATTCTATTATTAAACTGTAAGAAAATGTTTGAAAAATGTTATTCTTTGCTCACCTATTTTAAGTTGTTATTTTTTACTATTTATTAAATAATAATAGCCTTAAATCTCAAATTTTGGTAGTATGAAAATAAATACCTCAGAGCTTCTACCTGAAATATAGTGACTACATCCTACCCAAACAAAGTCAAAAACTTCTTTTCAAAAGTGCCCTTTTAACTCCTTGGCCTGAAATGGCAATCGTAGTCAGTTAAAAATAAAAGTTATTTGGGGGGCTGGGATTGTGGCTTAGTGGTAGAGCACTTGCCTAGCATATGTGAGGCAATGGGTTTGATCCTCAGCACCTCATATAAATAAATGAATAAATAAAGGACCATCAATGTATAAAAGAATATTTTTAAAAATATTAAGTTATTTGGGACTAAGGATACAGCTCGTGATGGAACATGTATATATAGCATGCATAAGGTCTTGGGATAAGTTATGACACCCTCCAAAAAATTTTTGGACTAGGGATGTAACTCTGTACTCAGCATGTACAATGTCCCATGTTTGATTCCCCAAACCACCAAATAAATAGTTTCAAGCTAACTTTCAAAAAATGCTTTTATTAGTGCATTATAGTTACACATAATTGTGGGGTTCATTTTTGACATCATCATACATGCATGGAATATAATTTGCTTTGTTTCAGTTCCCAGTACTACTTCTTTCCCTCTCCTCATTTCTCCCCCAGCTACCCTTCCTTTATTATTTTCTGTTTGTTATTTTTTTAAATTGGTGCTTTAAAGATATACATGAAGGTGGAGGTCACTGGCATATTTCTATGTGTATACATATATGTTATTTTTACATATGTGTGTGCGTGTGTGTATATTATTATGTAGCATAATTTGGTCAATTCCATTCTGTAGTTCCTCCCTTTCCTGTCTTTCCTCCTTCCCACACACCCTCCTTAATCTACTCCACTATTGGCTCTTCTCTTTTCATGGGACCCCCATCCTCCATCCCTGTTCCCTTCTCTGCACCTTCTCCCCCATTTTGCTCTAGCTTCCATATGAGAGAACATTTGACCCTTGACTTTTGGAGCTTGGCTTATTTCACTTAGCATGATGATATTTAGTTCCCTCCATTTACCAGCAAATGCCATAATTTCATTCTTTGTGATTGAATAAAACTCCTTGGTGTACATATACCACATTTTCTTTATCTACTCATTTGTTACTAGCATCTGAACTTGTTCCATAACTTGGCTATTCTACGTTGCAGTGCTATATATAAACATTGATGTGCCTGTATCACTATAGTATGCTGATTTTAGATCTTTGGGATATATACCAAGGAGTGAAACAGCTGGGTCCATTTCTAGTCTTTTGAGGAATCTCCATACTGCCTTCCAAAGAGATTGTACTAATTTGCAGTCCCACCAATAATATGTAAATGAGTGTACTTTCCCCCACCTTTCTTGCCAGAATTTATTGTTTGTTTTCTTGAAGTTTGCTATTCTAGTAAGATGAAATTTCAGTATAGTTTTGATTGGTATTTCCCTAATTGCTAAGTAGGTTGAACATTTTTTTTTCATATATTTTTTGGCATTTGTATTTCTTTTGAGAAATGTCTTTTTAGTTCTTTTGCCCATTTGTTAACTATTTTTTTTTTCTTTTGGCAGGGGGTTGTTTTTTGAGTTCTTTATATATTCTGGATATTAATCCCCTATCAAAGGAGTAGCTGGCAGAGATTTTTCTCCCATTCTATAAGCTCTGTCTTCACTTTCTTATGTTTTCTTTGCTGTGCAGAAACTTTTTAATTTAATGCCACTCCACTTATTGATTATTGGCTTATTCTTGAGCTCTAGGGATCTTGTTAAGGAAGTCAATGTCTGTGCCAATATTCAAAGTGTTGAGCCACTTGGATTTAATTTCTGTGCAGGATGAAAGATAGGGATCTAGTTTCATTCTTCCACATAAGCATATTATCTGTGTTTAAGTGTTAATTGGTCATTTTCAGATGGTGTTTTGCAGAGCCCTAACTGGGGTGTGTGTATATGAATGTGGTTTTCTTGGCCGAATTCAACCATAGAAAGAAGTTGAAGGTGCATAGAGAAGAGGATAAATCAAAATTCCTAGGAAAGGGAGGGGATGGGATCTAGAGCACAGATTTGGCTTTAAATTGGAAGTGCATCTCTACTCCATATTAACCAAAGGCAAAAGGGAAAGGATAGGATAGGAAGGATATTTAGATTTCAGTGATCAGAGGCTGAGAGGCTAAAGATTCCTTGCAGTTGTAGAACTAAGATATCCATTTTTCTGCTGTTTGATAGTCATGGACTGTCCTTAGGTCTTTGTTCCTTGCCACAGGTCCATACCACAGATCTTCTTGCCAACATGGAAGCTTTTACCTTTTAAAGACCTGTAGATCTCTATTCTGCTGCTTCTATCACTTTGAAACCCTCTTTTAAAGGACTCACTTGATTAAGTCAGTCCTATTGGGATAATCTTGCATTCATTGACTTAAAGTCAACTGAAGATGCTAATTAAATTTTATCTGCAAAATTCTTTTACCTCTGCTATATTCTGTAGTTTACAAGCAAGTCACAGATTCCTCTTGCACCTACGGAGAGAATTCCCATTGTATTTTCATTATAGTACTTACCTTAAACTGTAAATGCACTTTGAACACTTTGAAGCCTATGATATGATCTCATCTTGTCATGTCTTGTACCACAAAACAATGTTTGGTCAACAAAGATGGTCCATCTCTCCTTTATGTTTTTTATATTTTTTTTTTTGAGAGAGAGGGGTGGGGGGGAGAGAGAGAATGAGAGAATATCTTTTTTTGTAGATGGACATAATGCCTTTATTTTTATGTGGTGCTGAGAATCAAACCTGGGTTATGCCCATGCTAGGTGAGCGCTCTACCATTGAGCCACAATCCCATCCCAATCTCTCCTTTCTTGATAAGGAACACATGATGATGGTACATAGAAGGGGGACATAGGGAGAAAGAGAGACAGAGCTTCTACTGCATCTCAGGTAGTGAGGATACCTTGCAAATAAAACAGATATGTTACCTTCCCTCTTGGAGCTCATGATCTATTGGGACAAAAGATAAGATGAAAGTAAATAAGTAAATTATGTGAGCTTATATATGTGTATGTATAGGAAATGAAACAATTGAGTGGTGGGTTATATGATAATGGAAGAATTATAGATTAGGGCGTCAAGGACATTTTTCTTGAAGCAATGACTCAGCTTAGTTCATCTGAGCATTTCTTATTCCAGTAGCTCTTTGGTAATTAAACTAATTGTTTTATTTAGAAACATGCAAAATGTTTTATTTGTGGCATTCCTTATTTATGCTGTCATAAAATTGTGACTACAAAGTTGAATGTCCTAAATATGTTGTTTAAATATTTTTCTGTGAAACTAACCCTCCCCCAATATATTTCAAAATAACAGTAAACAACATAAAAATATTTTCTGTTTTTAGGAATGGTGGAAAGTAGCAAACACAATTGGAGTGGGTTAGATAAGCAAACTGATATTCAGAATTTAAATGAAGAGAGAATCTTGGCTTTACAGCTATGTGGATGGATAAAGAAAGGATCAGATGTAGATGTGGGGCCATTTTTAAACTCTCTTGTACAAGAAGGAGAATGGGAGAGAGCTGCTGCTGTGGCATTGTTCAACTTGGATATTCGACGGGCAATCCAAATCCTGAATGAAGGGGCATCTTCAGAAAAAGGTATTAGGTTATGTTCTAAGAACTGGAAGTTCATAGAGTTCTTCAGAGAAAGGATGCTGATAATTTTCAAATATCTATCTAATCAATATTTTATGTAAATTTTCATTGAAAGAAAAATTAGTACAGTACTATATATCAGTAAATATTAACCCGTCCCATTTATGTATACCTTAGTTCAGGTTTGTTAAAAAAAAAGATGCATCTTAAATGTCATTTTAATAATATTAGGAATTTTAGTACTTTTCTATTTTAATTCACATAGATTTAAAAAAGTTATTTCCTTAAAGATTAGGACTACTTGTTTAGAAGCATTTTTGTGACACATATTAGCTTGTATTTTAGTTTATACTCACTCATTTGGATGTTTATTGGCTGACCATTAGAAAACTATAAATAATATTTTTACTTTGACCAATATAAATTCCTTTTTCTTTTAACTTTTTGTTATGACTTTATTTATTTATCTTTTATGTGGTGCTGAGGATTAAACCCAGTGCCTCACATGTGCTAATCAAGCAGTCTATTACTGAGCTATAGTAACCCCAGTCCCCAATATAAATTCTTACAAAAAGGACATTTGAATCTACAAAAATGCTTCTATTTGAGTCTGGTGATTAAAACATATTTTCTATGTGATATGCTTTAAAACTATAGAAATATAATAAAGCATTTTGCCAGAGGATCCTTAGAGAAACAAATCTTAATTGAAAACTTCAATTTTTTTTCTTACCAGTAATATTTCACTTGAAAACACTTAAGATAAGGCTATTGATTTTTAGTACACCTAGCAAATTATATCTGAGTATTCAGAATATTTACTTAAATTCTCACTTGCTGGTTCATTTTAAAACTGTTATAATTCAGTAGTCCTATTAAGAAAATAACATGAAAATAACTACAATATATTTACTGCAGTCTGAAAGTTGTAAAATGTACTATTTTGCTCAAATGGGCATCTTTTCCTTTAGCTTTGCTCTAACAAAAGTCTTTTCCATTTGAAAGTATAATAAATGATATGTGATGATGGAAAAAGAATTGGTATTTAAATTCTAGAATGCAGTGTCTGGGCTCAGAATGTAGCTCAGTGGTAGAGTGCTTACCTAGCATACTGAAAACTCTGGGTTCTCTCATAGCACTGAAAATAAATCAATTTCTAATTATAATTTTGCCATATAGCCTAAGAGCCTTATACTTTCCAGTTCAGGTTTACCTGGAAAACTTGGTGATAGATTTCAAAACCTGTACAGACAATAATGGAAAAATATCATTTCAGTGATTTTAATAACTTAAGAACTTAAAAAAAGATTTTTGAGTCAAGCATTTCTTTCCACTTAGAAATAAATTCTTCTACAAAGATTTGCTTTTTAATTTTATTTTAAAGTGTTTACAAGAGTTGGCAGAGGAAGTAATCATGAAATAGATTAGGGAAAATGTAAAAATGAAGAATAAAGCTGTTAACGTAAAGTGGGAGGTGCTGGAAAATAATGGTAGAATAAAGCAATGGAGAATAAGGAAACTATAATAAATGTAGAAAATATTGAAGAGGCAATTTTTTTAAAGAGAGAGAGAGAGAGAGAATTTTAATATTTATTTTTCTTAGTTTTCGGTGGACATACATCTTTGTATGTGGTGCTGAGGATCGAACCCCGGCCGCACGCATGCCAGGCGAGCGCGCTACCTCTTGAGCCACATCCCCAGCCCCTGAAGAGGAAAATTAAGGAGAACTTTGTTTTCTCTTTTAAAGCTAAACTTATGTTAGAAGGCTAGGCAGCCACAGGGCTGAAGGCCAGGTTGCAGCTTCCTAGCAGCCATATAAACAGAAGAACAAATCTATTGGTAACAAATGCTTTGTTGCAATTATGTCTAAGTGAAATTCTCTGGTAGTTCTGGTAGCTCATTTGTCCTAGAAAAATTAAAAGTATAATACTATAATAAGAATGCTGAAGTACTGGCTTTGCAGTTGATGCTTATATACATACATATGTGCATTATATATTTAAACATAGGAAAATGAAATTATTTTGAAAATTGCATCCTGAGATGCAAGTAATATTTACTGTCAGTGTTTTGAAATAGCTCAGTATCCATGAACTTGATAAAGTGGGTAGTAATTTTGATACTAAATAGTAACATACTGTATAGGAAACTGCCTAGAATGCGAACTTGAAAATTAAAAGATGTCCTGCACAGGGTTTGCAAATATATGTATGAGTTTTATAAAATGGAAAATTTTTAGTTGTAGTCCTTGCTAAATTTTTCATTCTAAATCAAAATCCTTATACTAGTGGGCTCATTTTTCTGGGTGTGAAAGTTTCCCCCTGATTTCTCTTTGTTCATTGTTCAAGAAATGTGGAAGAAGGGGATATTAAGTTTTTCTCTCTTTGATTAACTGGCTGTTTTTAATATACAGGAGATCTGAATCTCAATGTGGTAGCAATGGCTTTGTCAGGTTACACCGATGAGAAGAACTCCCTTTGGAGAGAAATGTGCAGCACTCTACGATTACAACTAAACAATCCCTATCTGTGTGTCATGTTTGCATTTTTGACAAGTGAAACGGGGTCTTATGATGGAGTTTTGGTAAGCAAATTTGTTTCCCCAAACCCTCCTTTGAATTAAGTGTGAGTATTAATCTGTTAAAATTTTCAAATATCTGTTGTATAAATCATGTTTTGATGCATATTATATATTTTAAACGGATTTGATCCATGTTATATGTAGTGTTAACAGATATAAAACTGGATTTGACTTTTAAAAATTTATAAATATAATTTACAGATATACAAGGAATAACAATTTCATCCTTTAGCTTGAGAACCGAGCTTGAAAATCTACAGCTAAATAAATATAAAAATATATTCGCTATTTAAATATTTTGTGTGTGTATGTAACTTTTTTTTAACTAAGTAAAGTCATTCATGAGCACTTGATCAGTTTTGATAAGGGTTGACATACATCTTGTCTTAGTATTTGTCATTTATAGACTTATTCCTGTTTGCAAGATTGCTTAATGAAATGATCACACTACTTGTAGTAGACAATTTCATTTTTTTCTTATTTGGTCATTTTGTTGTTATTTTTTTCTTTCCTCCTCTACGCACCTATCACCAAATAACTGAATAGCTTCTTTATCACAAAGAGGGGAAAGAATGACATGAGATATGCTTATCAGTTTTTAGTTGTTGGATTTTAAGCTTCATATTAGTACCATATGGCTTACTTTGCACTCTTAGGCATCTTTTTATCAAGGAGAAGAACTTTCTACATTAAAACTTATTTGTTTTTGTTATTATAGCATTTCTTATAAAATAAACTTTGCTTGAGTAATGGATTTAAATGTCAGTCCCTAAGAATTTATAAAAATATGTATTTCATTGGGATATCTTATGAATTTTTTAATAAATATTAATGTCTGTTTTGGCAAAATCCATACGCCAAATATGTTGTTCTGTTACTTTTAACAAATTAGTATTAAACTTTTCTTACCACTTCAAATTAATATCTAAAAAATGTTTTGTAAAATGTTGTTATTCCTTTTGTTAAGCAGATACTTTTTTTTTCCCTTGGGTGTAGGAGGTTGAATCCAGGGATGCTTTACCACTGAGCTACATTCTCAGTCCTTTTTATTTTTTTACTTTGAGTCAGGATCTTGCTAAATTGCTGAGAGTAGCCTTGAACTTGCAATCTTTCTGCCTCAACCTCCTGCATTTCTGGGATTACATAAACGTAAGACATTAACATTGTATCTTGAAGAAATAAAATGATACTTTGGGAAGTGAAAGAATAAGACTAGAAAAAGAAGTGAATTTATAGTTAGAGAAATGTATTGTTTGAATATTAAATTTGCATATTTTTAGTTATGTGATCTATAATAAGTATCCTTCCTTTCTTATACCTAATTTTGGGTGATTAGTAAGGTATAGCTAAGAAGGAAGTAATCCAAGCTGTTTCAAGAATATAATTTTTACTTGATATATTTATAATTAATGTTACATTTTTTTAATATTAAATTGCATAAAATAGTGAAAAGTACTGAATTGGGAAGTCAGATAAAGGCCTGAATCCTTTTCCTGCCAATTACTTTTGCCATTCATTTAACATTTTTGAGCTCTAATTTTTCTCAGCTGCAAAATGAGACCATACTTAAAACCTTTAGAGATCAAAATTATAACACATGGAACCAACTCAAGAGTTTGTTAGGGCAGAACCATATCATATAATTGAGAAAGTACACTAAGATAGGGATCGACTGAAGGAATGTATGTTTAAAGAAGGAAAACTGTTTCATAGACTGGCTGCAGTAAAATTAGGATCTTTTTTCTACCTTCAAAATTATTTTGTATTAATCACAAAATTTATATTTTCCTAAATTCATACTAAACATCTTTCAACATATTTTTACAATATTGTAAGTATATAAAAATTAAAGTTATAATGTCATGAAAAATTTGTCACAGACCAATTATATAAAGGTATTTTACTTCAGACACAAAAATATGTCTGTTTACTTGTAAGATTTAAAACTTGTCACTTTGGGGGCTGGAGATGTGGCTCAGCGGTAGCGCGCTCGCCTGGCATGCGTGCGGCCCGGGTTTGATCCTCAGCACCACATACCAACAAAGATGTTGTGTCTGCCGAGAACTAAAAAATAAATATTAAAAAAAATTCTCTCTCTCTCTCTCTCTCTCTCTCTCCTCTCTCACTCTCTCTTAAAAAAAAAATTACAACTTGTCACTTTGTATTTAGAAAGATGTATGAGTATTCTTTCTAAATTCTGTAGTGGTATACCCAGTTCACAGACTTGTCAATTAACTTAACCAAGAAAAGATTGTCTAGTGTCCTTCAATTTAATATCTGTGATGTAAGGATTATATGCCATCTTAAATTGGATATACTATGCACATCACTACTAATATTTTATGTTGGAGTTATATAAGACTGAACTGAATCTTCTATAAAATTGTATTTGGTCTCTACTTGAAAGATTTTACTTTTAAGGACAACAATCTCTAAGTTTCCTTGGAGTTACATCAAAAAAGGCATCTTAGACAATAAATGGCTTTTCCAACATGTATACAATAAGTTAACACATTTGAAAATAAAATTCCATGTTATGTGTATAAAATATTTACTCTAACATTTTAAAATTTATAGTGTATACAGCTAATTCCTTGCTTTTTCTTTCCAGTATGAAAACAAAGTTGCAGTACGTGACAGAGTGGCATTTGCTTGTAAATTCCTTAGTGATACTCAGGTGAGAACTGATTTAAATCTACATTTGAGGTGCTTAATTTTTATTATCACTTAATTAAGAAACTAATATTTGTATATAATTATTCATATGTGGGATTTATGCATAAATTCTTCTAAAAAGTAAGGTAGTTTTTTATTACACTGAGATATTGTAAGCATGTCTATCAAAATTAAATTTACTTGTTTAGAATATTGACTTTATATTTTAGTTTATTATCATTTTGAGGAGAAAGATTAGTTAGTAGATAAAAATGTTAAACTCACTTCTTAGTGATGCTATAAAAGGGTTCCTTCTGTTTCAGCAGAGTACACAGTTACTGGCTGCCTATGTTATGATATAGTGAGGGAGAAATGCATGTAAACAACTAGTAATGCTGTACACTCAGTACTGTAATAATGATAACATGCTGAGAGAATGTAGAGGAATCTTAGCTGAAGTTGGAATGGAATGTATTTAGGGATAAACTAAAGGAAATGCTTGTTATTAATGATTTTGAAATTTCCTTACAAGTTTAAGAGTCTGACTACTAGAACTAATAAATGAATTCAGTAAAGTGGCAGGATATAAAATTAACACACATAAATCAAAGGCATTTCTGTATATCAGCAACAAAACTTCTGAAATGGAAATGAGGAAAAACACTCCATTCACAATATCCTCAAAAAAAAAATAAAATACTTGGGAATCAACCTAACAAAAGAGGTGAAAGATTTATACAATGAAAACTACAAAACCCTAAAAAGAGAAGTAGAAGAAGATCTTAGAAGATGGAAAAATATACCCTGTTCATGGATAGGCAGAACTAACATCATCAAAATGGCGATATTACCAAAAGTTCTCTATAGGTTTAATGCAATGCCAATCAAAATCCCAACAGCATTGCTTGTAGAAATAGAGAAAGCAATCATGAAATTCATATAGAAAAATAAAAGACCCAGAATAGCAAAAACAATGCTAAGCAAGAAGTGTGAATCAGGCAGTATAGGGACACCAGACTTCAAACTATACTACAGAGCAATAGTAACAAAAACAGCATGGTACTGGTACCAAAACAGGCGGGTGGACCAATGGTACAGAATAGAGGACACAGAGACTAATCCACAAAGATACAACTATCTTATATTTGATAAAGGAGCTAAAAGCATGCAATGGAGGAAGGATAGCATCTTCAACAAATGGTGTTGGGAAAACTAGAAATCCATATGCAACAAAATGAAACTGAATCCCCTCCTCTCACCATGCACAAAAGTTAACTCAAAGTGGATCAAGGAACTAGATATCAAATCAGAGACACGGCATCTGATAGAAGAAAAAGTTGGCCACGACCTACATGCTGTGGGGTCAGGCTCCAAATTCCTTAATAGGACACCCATAGCACAAGAGTTAAAAACAAGAATCAACAAATGGGACTTACTTAAACTGAAAAGTTTTTTCACAGCAAGAGAAACAATAAGAGAGGTAAATAGGGAGCCTACATCATGGGAACAAATTTTTACTCCTCACACTTCAGATAGAGCCCTAATATCCAGAGTATACAAAGAACTCAAAAAATTAGACAATAAGATAACAAATTACCCAATCAACAAATGGGCCAAGGACCTGAACAGACACTTCTAAGAGGAGGACATACAATCAATAAACAAGTACATGAAAAAATGCTCACCATCTCTAGCAGTCAGAGAAATGCAAATCAAATCCACCCTAAGATACCATCTCACTCCAGTAAGATTGGCAGCCATTATGAAGTCAAACAACAACAAGTGCTGGCGAGGATGTGGGGAAAAGGGTACTCTTGTACATTGCTGGTGGGACTGCAAACTGGTGAGGCCAATTTGGAAAGCAGTATGGAGATTCCTGGGAAAGATGGGAATGGAACCACCATTTGACCTAGCTATTGCCCTTCTCTGACTATTCCCTGAAGACCTTAAAAGAGCCTACTACAGGAATACTGCCACATCCATGTTCATAGCAGCACAATTCACAATTGCTAGACTGTGGAACCAACCCAGATGCCCTTCAATAGATGAATGGATAAAAAAAAAGTGGCATTTATACACCATGGAATATTACGCAGCAGTAAAAAATGACAAAATCACGGAATTTGCAGGGAAATGGGTGGCATTAGAGCAGATTATGCTTAGTGAAGCTAGCCAATCCCTAAAAAACAAATACCAAATATCTTCTTTGATATAATGAGAGCAACTAAGAACAGAGCAGGGAGGAAGAGCAGGAAGAAAAGATTAAAATTAAACAGAGACATGAGGTGGGAGGGAAAGGGAGAGAAAAGGGAAATTGCATGAAAATGGAGGGAGACCCTCATTGTTATACAAAATTACATATAAGAGGTTTGGAGGGGAATGGGAAAATAAACAAGGAGAGAAATGAATTATAGTAGATGGGGTAGAGAGAGAAGATGGGAGGAGAGGGGAGGGGGGATAATAGAGGATAGGAAAGGTAGCAGAATACAACAGTTACTAATATGGCATTATGTAAAAATGTGGATGTGTAACCGATATGATTCTGCAATCTGCATTTGGGGTAAAAATGGGAGTTCATAACCTACTTGAATCTAATGTATGAAGTTTGGTATGTCAAGAGCTTTGTAATGTTTTGAACAACCAATAAAAAAAAAGTTTAAGAGTCTGTGATTAGGTTTCATATTGCCATTGTAGAAAACAAGAACTCTGCAGATTAAAATGGGGACAATACTCTTTAAAAAATAGTAAACCATCCATAGTTTTTAAATAAAATAACTTTTCAGAATACAGTAAATGTCTTGCTTTTAAAAATATTTTAAGTGCATATGGATACTGCATTGAAGATTGGAATAGATGTAGACTTCTTGAGAGAGTACATAGCTGGCTTTTGACAAAGGCTTTTGTTTTAAGATGTTTTTCATTAGGAATGAAATTGTTTCGTGTGTAGTAATTTTCAAGTACAGAATATGTAGTGAAACAGGTTACTTCAGAAAAATCACTTTGAATTTTTCAGTTAAATAGATACATCGAAAAGTTGACCAATGAAATGAAAGAGGCTGGAAATTTGGAAGGAATTTTGCTTACTGGTCTTACTAAAGATGGAGTGGACTTAATGGAGAGTTATGTTGATAGAACTGGAGATGTCCAGACGGCAAGTTACTGCATGTTACAGGTTAGTGCAGATTGACAGCAGCTTAAAAAAAAAAAAAAAAAACGTGGTTTGTCAGGCATGGTGTCACATATGTGTAATCCCAGCAGCTCTGGAGGCTGAGGCAGGAGGATTACAAGTTCAAAGCCAGCCTCAGCAAAAAGCAAGGTTCTAAGCAACTCAGTGAGACCCTGTCTCTAAATAAAATAAAAAATAGGGTTGGAGATGTGGCTCAGCAGTTAAGTGCCCCTGAGTTGAATCCCTGGTAACCACCACCTCAAAAAAAGCTAAACTACATTGTGTATATTCTGTATTCCCTCAATTGAAAGTAAGTATGCACTTTTGCTTGCTTGGGATTTTTGGAAGGCATTTAGCTTCAACCTCGTCAGATGATGTACTGTGGACTTGCGAGTTAGCTTACTGTCCCTAAGTCTCCTTATTGGGTTATCCACCTTTTTCTTTGACTGTGGGAAGTACCAATCATGACTTTGTCTGAACTTATGTGAAGTTAAAATGGAATAGGGAAACTTCTCTTCAGTTTCTCCAGTTGTTGACTGAACTATACCTTCTATAAACGAGATAGCCAACCAGGCATGGTGGTGCACTCCTATAATCCTGGAGGCTCGAGGCTGAGGCAGGAGGAGGGAAGTTCAAAGCCAGCCTCAGAAAAAGCAAGGCACTAAGCAACTCAGTGAGACCCTGTCTCTTTGTAAAACATAAAATAAGGCTGGAGATGAAGCTTAGTGTTACAGCACCCCTCGGTTCAATCCCCCAGTACCAAAAAAAAAAAAAAAAAGAGAGAGAGAGAGAGAGAGAGATACCCTTTCCCTGATTTGTCTTGCAGTCTCATCCAGAGTACCAAAGGCAAGTAGTACCACAGCTCTCTTAACTCTCACTTTCCCTTTTTATTATCAGTGTTATTTATGTATTTGTTTATTTATTTTCCGTCAGCTTTTATTGTCTGGTGGTTAAAACCAGATTCCTGGCAAAGATTGCCCTCTATTTTACTTTTGTTGGAAGTGTGTTCTGATTCTTTCCCTGAAATTTCCTGTAATATTCTAGCTAATTTGTCCTTTCATGGATCAATACTTTTTCTTGCCCTCTTCCTTTTACATAATATGAAGTTGTGCTCTGTACTGGGTAAACATAGTAAAATGCCTACTCCCGCATGCTACCTTCCTGTGAACATGTTCAAGTGCTGGCCCATAAACTAGAGTAAACTAGTAAACTTGCATATGGTATCAAGATACTGCCTCTGAAAGAAGGTATCCTTTAACATTTTTTTTCTTAACTGAAATAAGATTCTAGCTTTTAAATTTGTTGACTACAGAGTGTAAATGGGTTAGTAACTTTTTTTTTTAGTTGTAAATGGAAACAGTACGTTTATTTTTTTATTTTTATATGGTTCTGAGGATTGAACTCAGTGTATCATACATGCTAGGCAAGCGCTCTACCACTGAACTACAACTGCAGCTCCAGTAACTTCTTATTAATTAATAAAATATATTTAAAATGTAAGTAGTAAATAACAATGTTTTGCTTTTATAAAATCTAGTGTGGACAGGCAACCTCCCAGCAATATGGGAGGTTGAGGCAGCCTGGATTTTAAGTTCGAAGCCAGCCTCAGCAAATTAGCGAGGCCCTTGGCAACTTAATGAAACCCTGTCTAAAATAAAATTTTTTAGAAAGTGGGGAGGCTGGAGATGAAGTTCAGTGGTAAAGTGCCCTTGGGTTCAATCCCCAGTACCAAAAAAAAAAAAAAAAGTCTGATAATGCCATCTATTAATTGGAATGTTCCCTCCATTCACATTTATATGGTCAAGATTAAGTCTACCATCTTACTATTTGTTTTCATTTGCTTTTTCCTTTTGTTCCTGTCTTCCTTTTCTGCCTTTTTTGGGTTAGTTGAATATTTTTGTGTTTCACTTTATTTCCCCTACTGGCTTTTAAGCTATACCCCTTTTCATTATATTTTTGTTAAGGTTAGATTAACCTGAGGTCTCATATATGTATCCTTAATCATCAAAGTCAGTATTACACCATACTTCACATTTCACATTTCACACTTCACACCTGACAAGTCATTCTTCCTATTGCACCCTTTTCTGTTCTTACCCCAAACTTGGCTGTTTCTTTTACTATATACTTGGAGATTAACAAGTGTTACAATAGTTTAATTTCATTTACATACCTTCTCCTTTGTCCTACACTCAAATATTTAATTTATACATATATTATAGACTCCATCTTACAATGTTACTGTTTTTCCTTTTAGCAGTCATTTGTCTTATAATAAATCATGAGAAGACAGGAAATAGACTTTTTAATTTAAATATTAATTCATTTTTAATTAAATATTTTATTTAAATACTCCTGGCATTTATTATTCCTCCTGTAGAAATGAGTTTCATGTACTATAATTTTCCTTTGGTCTTTTTCTTTAGGATTTCCTATAATACAAGTAATGGCTTCTCTCTCTTTTTTTTTTCTTTAATTTTAGCTGAAAATATCTAGTTTACCTGTTTTTTTCCTTTAGCACATTAAAGATGTAGTTTCAGCCAGGCACAGTGGTGCACACCTGAAATCCCAATGACCTAATACTGTAATCCCAATGACTTGGGAGGCTGAGGTGAGAGGATGATAAGTTCAAAGCCATCCTCAACAATTTAGTGAGTCCCTAAGCAACTTAGTGAGACCCTCAAAAATTAAAAATAAAAAGTGCTGAGGATGTGACTCAGTGGTTAAATGCCTCTCAGTTCAATCCCCAGTACCAAAAAATAAAAGTTATTGGTTTCATATTATTCTGGCCTCTGGCATTTCTGATGAGAAGTCAATTATTTTTGTTTTCTTATATGTGATCTTTCATTTTTCCTTGGGCTTCTTTCAGCAGTGGGACACTGATGTGCCTTATTGTGGATCTTTTTTATCCTGCTAATAATTGACTGAGCTTCTTGGATCTGAAAGTCAATATTTTTCATCAGATTTGGGAAATTTTGAAGCATTCTTTTTTTAAGTATTTTTTCTGCCTCAATCTTATTCTCTTTTTCTACTTGGACTCTTCTGCATATTTTAAACCATTTACTATTGTCCTTAGATGCCTGAGGTTCTGTCTATTTTCCTTCTGTCTATTTTTTCTTTGCCTCTGTTTTTCAAATTGAATCATTTCTGTTGATTTGTTTATTCATTCTTCTCTTACCTCCTGTCTGCTATCAAACTTTTCAGGGAATTCTCAATTTTAGTTATTTAGTTGTAGAATTTCAATTTTGTCATAGTTTACATTTCTCAGCTTAGATTCCGTATTTATTCACTTAAGTACTATTTTCCTTTAAGTCTTTGAACACAATTTCTTTGAAATTGCTGCATTAGTCTTTGCTAACATATGGGCTATTTTAGTTTAATTTCTGTTGACTCCCTTTTTCCTTTAGTTTGAACTACATTTATTAATTCATTGCCTAGTGGTTTCTTCATTGACTATTAGGCCTTGTGTAAATGATATTATTTTTTTTTTCTTTTTGGTAAATGTTCATTATTTTGGAAGTGGAGTTACTAGCTGATCACTTTGAACTTATATTTTCTTAGGAATCTGTGGAAAGCCCAAGGTATTTTTTAACTCCTTCTATTTTGGTCAGGCTCAAACTCTATTAGTTTCCTCTGTAGATCATGATGTAACTTGATTTTAAGCTTGTCAAGGCAGAACTAGAGAAGACTTGACAAATATGAATTGACCACATTCTAATTGGCGTAATCCTTATTGTCATGGAATAGAAGAGGATATGAAGCTATCTAATTTTTCTGTGGAAAAAAAAAATTTTAAACCTGAGATAATGTGCTACTTTAACACTTAGTCCTGCTTAGTTGGCCATGTTTAGGATTAGAGTAGATATCTTCTTTCTTTATGAAATGAATTATCAAGAGTTTCTTACATGTTCTTTTAGCTAAATTTAACTGTGGAAATGAGAATTGATATATAATAAATGAAAGGTATACTATTTTTGATTAAATATCTAAAGATCGATTGTATTAGCTGTTACAGGTTTACACCCTTTTTCTGTAAGTAAAGTATTTGCTAAATTTTCTCTAACACTTTACTTTTCTGCCTGGCCTTTTAGTAACACTGGAGAAATTAGGTTTCAAATTAACGTTCAATGTGTCCTTGGAAGTAGAGTCTTTCAGTATTTCTCTGTGTTGTGAATTGTAGGAGACAGTCTTGGACAGGGCTAACAGTCTTATGTGAAAACCCAAAGGAAGCACCAATGCAGTGTGAAAGTCATAGCAACCAAGGAAAATACAGCTTTAGGAAAATTCTTACGCACAAGAAACTGAAGTTTTTAATGAGAACAATTCTTAAGAAAAACCAAATTGCTGATTTTTACTGTGGCCTATGGGTGAAAAAGCTAAGAAAATGTTTGGTTTAGTTTCCTCCCTTCCTTATTATTTTAAGGCAACAAATGTATGTTTTAATTGAAGGCAAGAAAAAGAATGGAATAGACAGATTTAACAGTTAATAGATGTTCAAAAGCAGCATTTCATTGTCACAGTACTTTGCTAGATAAGGACAAGGCTCAGTATTAGTTTACATATTAAGCAATTTTGGTCTGTATTTAAAGAAGGTAGTAAAAAGGATTTGTGAATCCAGGGGTTTTAATAGTTGGGACAAAAGGTATTCTCATCACTGTTTATTGCCTTCAACCAAGAAGGTGAATTGTTTTCTCCTGACTCCTTAAACTCAACTAAAAGAGAATAACACTTCCCTGACCAAGTATGGTAAGAACACTGCACATTCATATCATTAGTGAAGACCACTTAAAGTAAATTAATGGAGCTTTCATCCATTATTTTATCTCTGTTCTCTGTAGGAGTCAGTTTTTGGCAAAAAGGAGGCCTGTGTCTTCTGTGTGGCTCATACACACATGACACCCTGAATTCCCTGGTTTAAACCACAATCTTTTGAACAATTTGAAATAATTTGTGTTTTCTTTTAGGGTTCACCTTTAGATGTTCTTAAAGATGAAAGGGTTCAATACTGGATTGAGAATTATAGGAATTTATTAGATGCATGGAGGTTTTGGCATAAGCGAGCTGAATTTGATATTCACAGAAGTAAGTTGGATCCCAGTTCCAAGCCTTTAGCACAGGTAAGTATATTGTTTGTGAAGTATCAAATGGTAACAGTTTAGAATTTAGTTTAATAAATTATTAGTAGCTCATTCTTTTGCTTATATTGTTTCCATTGGTGAAATCTAGACTGCACTTTATTCATGATCTTCCTATTCTTTGGTTCTCCCACTTCCTGAAAATGGTCTTCATATTCTTTGGTTCTCCTGTTTCCTGATAATCATCTGAGGTGGCCTGAAATAGAGCAAACCACAGCAGGTTCAGAGGATCTTAGGAAAACCTAAATCCTAGGACTGTCTAGAACTTTTCAGTACATGTCTAAATTATTATGTGATCTTAGAAATCTGTGGTTTTTTTCTGTCCTGTTTATGTGCAGTAGAGGTAGATTTGAGTAATTTTCATTTTAAGACTGTGTACATATATTTATATGTCTGATTGCTCATGGAAATATTTTTATTTAAGCACTAGTTTAAAAAACATGAGATTGGTTATCCTATAAGACATGTGGCACGATAACATCTGTATTTTCATTCATGTTATATATTAAGTTATCCTCATTGTGAGCACTGGATGGTGCTATTTTCTTATTTTAGGAAATTGACAAATTGGTGTGCTTATGTTAAGACAACCAAAGTCCTGGTAAAATAGCATTATATCGTATATGTTACTAATCTATGTAAGTGATTAAGAACTGAGGAATTTATTATAAAAGCAAATGAATAGCTTCTATTGCTTTTATTCCAAAATTTTAATAATTTACCATTCTATAATCCTTAACTCCTTTTTTATCTTCGGAACAGACTGTTTTCTTTGTAAGGAAATTTTGTTCAGAAGATACTGAATTTTGGTTTAGAAATCATATTGGGATATTTCATAGTGGCCCAATGTGAATTCTAATGTCCTTTTTAATTCTAAAATGTTGGAATCTAAAGTTGTTGGGTTTTTCCACTAATATCAATAACATTAGGAAGAATATAACTAGAAAAGCTAACAGAAAGGAAGTACCCAAATAATGAAAGTAAGTAGAAATTTTAAATGAGAGCTAGTCAAACTTAGCAGATAAATCATTTTGCAATATAAAAGTTTTAAAAAATTATTTTAAAATAATGCTTGCATCAAACTTATTCCATTGATTTGCATTACATTTATTTCTCCTTTCATTTGTTTTATAGGTGTTTGTGAGTTGTAATTTCTGTGGCAAGTCAATCTCCTACAGCTGTTCATCTGTGCCTCATCAGGGCAGAGGTTTTAGTCAGTATGGTGTGAGTGGCTCACCAACAAAATCTAAAGTCACAAGTTGCCCTGGCTGTCGAAAGCCCCTTCCTCGATGTGCACTTTGCCTCATTAATATGGGAACACCTGTTTCTAGCTGTCCTGGTATGACATAATTCTACAAGATATTTTTCTCAGTCTAAACTCTTCCTACGTAATTTAATACTGAAAATAAAATACATACTAGCTTGAATTTGTATTATTTCTAAGAAAGGGCATTTTACTGGTTTGAAAGCCTTTGTGGTCCTTCTGATTTATAAAATCTGTACATAAGAAGTAAAATCTGGAGCTGGGGGAGTAGCTCAGTGGTAGAGCGCTTGCCTCACAAGTGTGAGGCACTGGGTTCAATCCTCAGCACCACATAAAAATAAATAAAGACATTGTGTTCATCTACAACTAAAAAAATTTTTAAAATCTTTATCCATGATATCTCAGGTAATTTCATAAATGCTGTCAAATCTAAAATTTGTGAGAAAAGCTTAAATATGAAGTAATCTCAAGTATACCATGCTATTTCCACTAATATCAATTCTTTCATATTTCATGTTCAAAAAACAGTGTGCCCACATCTATTAACAAATACCTTGTATTTCTAAGGAGCTTTTGATAGTCTCATAGCTTTTTTGTCATTTTTTTTTAAACCCAGTGCTTTGCATATGCGAGGCAAGCACTCTACTGCAGCTACATTCCAAGCTACCCACCTGCTTTTTTTTTGCAAGGGGGGGGGCAGTTGTCAAGGAGACAGGTTCTTGCTAAGTTGTACAGGCTGGCCTCAAACTTGCATTTCTCCTGCCTCAGCCTCCCATGTAGTGGAGGGTATAAGTGTGTGTCATTGCACCCAGCTTTTAACATTTCTTATTTCATCCTGGAAACGACCTGAGAAAGACATAGAGAAAAAATTAATCTCATGTCCCTTGAGTTCTGGGTTTTGGTGCTGTTCCTGTTTCTTAATTACCTACTAAATGAATTTGATTTTAAATGGTTAGAAATTGTTTTTTACTATTTATAGTAAACACATGGAAATTTTCTTGATAATAGTAGAGAATTGACCACGATATACCAGTGGCTGGGAATACTCCAGCTATTCAATAACTTGGAAATAATACTGTGGCTAAAATTTTATCAAAAACATTTTAGATGTTTGCAACATTGGTATAATAAATAAAGAATTAGATGTCATAAGGTCTGTTTTAGTACTAATTCTATATTCACCTTGTGACATTCAGTTACTTTAGCATTCTTTAATATAAAAGTGTTGGGCTAGTGATTCTTACTGGCCTTGATATTTCATAATTCTCTACTACTTATTCATGTATGTAGTCTACTTTATTGTTATATTAATATCTGTGAAAGTCTGACTGGCATTGTTGGCTGAGTAATTATTTTTCAGTCTAGATGCCTTTTATTAAAAAGTGAAAACAATAAGTAATATTTTTAAATGTACATTTTTATTTAAATTTTAACCAAGAGTTTTTATTCTGTTCTTTGCATGCTAACAGTTTTTTAGGCCTGCCTAATCCTAATAAAAAATAACAGTTTAAAATATCTACTACAATTAAAGAACAAGGAAATAAAGTGTACAATAAATAAGGCATATATGTATGTGAACTGACATATAGAAATAGTTAAATTTAGTACATCTTCTGGTCCATAAGAAGGAGATAAGGATTATTTGCCTTTTATTGACACCTGAGTGCTGTTCCATTAGCTTTTCGGTCTTTTCTATTTTTGAAATAAGAAAAGATAATAATTTTCTAGAACTTAAAATAAAATTTTAAAACATTTCAACTCTCTGTTGTAGAGTGTAATAATAAATACTCAGATTTATCAGATCTTAACATTTTTCCATGTGTGTTTCAGAAGTTTATCTAGATATGCTTCAGAAATAAATTCTTTATGTAATATATATTTGAGTACTTATTTTACTAAATATGTTAAAACATATAACAAGGTGAAATCCTTCATGGAACTTATGGTGTACAGTAAGCATAGATAACTAATATAAAAGAAGAAGTCATGTGTTCTAAAAAGAAGTCCTGGTACACTGTTCTTCATCTGTTATTCTAAAATCTATAGAAAGATCTAAATATGCAGAGGATTTTTTTTAATATTTGGTTTTTAGTGGACACCATATTTTATTTTATTTTTATGTGGTGTTGAGGATCAAACCCAGCGCCCCGAGCATGCCAGTCGAGTGCGCCACCGCTTGAGCCACATCCCCAGCCCTGCAGAGGATTTTTTAAAAAATGAATTTACAATAATCTCATTTGGCAACAAAACTTTTCAGAATTAACATGAAGCTAGTAAGATTTTTGCTTCTCTTTGTAAATATTTGTATTTTTCACTGTAAAAATGCTTATGTTTGCTGGACGCAGTGGTGCATGCCTGTAATCCCAGTGGCTCGGGAGGCTGAGACAAGAGGATTTCGAGTTCAAAGCCAGCATCAGCAAAAAGCAAGGTTCTAAGCAACTCAGTGGGACCCTGTCTCAAAAATACAAAATAGGGCTGGGGATGTTTCTCAGTGATCAAGTACCCTTGAGTTCAATCCCCAGTACCCCTCCCCGCAAAAGAAATGCTTATGTTTTTGATCACAGATTGCTACCTCAGACTTCCACTTCACTGGGTGTATTACACAAAATATACTTACTAATTATATTTCTAAACTCTAAAAAATTCATTCTGAATTTTGAATCACACTTTACCCCCGCCCCCCAATTTGGATAGGGAATATTATATTAAGAAAATGTTAGACATTTTGAAAGAGATAAATATTACTTTTATATGAATGATAATCTGGAAAGCTTCAGGATGAAGGTATCACTAAACTGGTCCTTTATCTTTTGGTAGATTTATGCATGTGAAGATTTTGGGGAATACTTTCTAGGTATAGACTAAGATTTAAAAAATATGAACTAGGATAAAGAGAATAATAAGTATAAGTACAGAAAGTATATGGGAAGTACCAAGCATTTCAGTATGATGAGAATCTAGGAAATAGAGTGATAGGATTATTGTAGGAAAATTTAGGGGGAGCCTGAATATGATCTTCAAAGATATTGCCGAAACATGTTAATTAGAGAATGAAAAGCATATTTTCATCAGAAGAATCCTATTTCCAAAATAAAACAGGAACCAATAGAAATCAAATACTGTTTCATGGAAGTTTAAAAGTGCAGGCAATCAAATCTCTCTGGTGCATCTGCCTATCATGTTTCATAATCCAAATAATTAGAATTTCCATGAGGTTATTTAACTGAGAGTTGCATAGTTTTGTATTCAGTTGTATATTGAAGGCTAGAACTCTGTTGAAATAGTTCTAAGTAACATTCTTATAAAGACTATAAATTTTAAACATTATTTAATAATTGTTTATTAGTATATACTGTTATAAGTAGTAGATACATTACAATGAACAAATATAATAATCTCTGCCCTTATAGAACTTAACTTCTAAATGGTAACATATTTGTTAAAAGTTGGATTATATGCTGGTTTTCTTTTTATTTTTCTTATTAGTGCATAAGTAAAACTCTGCTTTCTCTTCAGTATTTTCTAGTACTTCTCATAATTTGTTATAGATCTTTTCAAATTTGAAGTCACTTGATCTTAAAAAAGAACCCTTTCCCTTTTTAGTGGGGTAGACCTTAGTATTTCCAGTTTCATTAGAAAAACCTAAGAATTAGCCTACTCCAGACTCAGTCTGTTTTCTGTGTATGTTAGAAGTTACAAAAACGAAGTGAAACTCACTCATGAAAGCTTTACACAAAGATATAAAATAATGCTCTATAGTATCAATATTTTTCTCTTTCTCTTCCCCCTTTTCTTTTTTCCCCTCTCAATGTTAATTGTTGATAAGATGTTAAGAATAATTTCAGTGTACTTACATCTTAAGCAGTACTTCTACATTCTTTCACCTTCATATCATAATTGAAAATGAATACTTTTAGAAAGACTCCTTGACTCTTAAGACTATTTCTGTGGTCATTAAAGTGTGACCAGCAGTGGTCTGAGGGAAATTTTGATTATAGCTTCCTGTGCAGTATGTCTTAGTAGGTTACGTTTGCTTTAATTAGACCTAACAGTTTTATTTAATATTTTTCTATTTTGGTCTCTAATTTTTATGGGGGGGGGTCCTTAAAATAGTTTGGTTTGATTTGTGGTTTTAGAACAAAATACATCCAAGTTAGCCAAAATCAGTAGAGTGAGCATTTTAAGAACACTAAAACTTACATAATGATGTATGGTCATGTACATGTATAAATACTCTTATGCATTTTTCCTTAAATTTTTGTAAACTGTGTATAATATATATAGGAGTGTATTTATCATGAACTATAATGAATCAAATATTAAGATCCCCTCCTTTGTTTGTCACTGTCTATACCAATACTTTTGATCATTCTTCCCTGTCTTCTATCTTGTATCTTCCCCCAAGGTAGCCACCATACTAAATTGCATGTTAATCAGTCTCCAGCTTGAATGTACAATTTTATCATGTTTAGTTTGCTTATGTTAAGAATTTTATATAAATTATATACAGAATTAATTCTCTTACTTGCCTTTTTAAGCCCAGTTTTGGACTTTCAGTTTTTTATTTTATTTTATAAATGAATATATCTGTGGTTTATTTTTCAATACTGAGTATTTTATTCAGGACTCTAACACAGTTTTTGCATTCTTTTATTGATGAACATTTGAGTTATTTCCAGATTTTTACTATTATGAATAGTGGTGCTAAGAACATTCTTATAGGTCATCTTTTGAGAAGTAGAAAAGCTTCTCTGATGTATTTACCTAGAAGTAGAATTGCTAAATCATAGGATTATGATATTGTAAGATTCTTATTGCTGACATTTTACCAAGGATTTTTGTCTTTTCAGGAGAGAGATTGATCTATAATCTTCCTTCCTTGTGTTATCTTTGTCTAGTTTTTGTTAGCAAAGTTAAATCTGCCTCATGAAGTACAGTGGGAAGTTTCTTGTTTGAAAGAGTTTATATAGATGAGATGTCCCTTCACTGTTGGCAAAACTCATGTATAAAATAAGCTTGATGTTTTATTTATGGAAATATTTTAAGCTGTTGTAAAGCTGTAACTCATTGTTTTATAGTTGGTTTTGATAAAATTTATACTTTTCTTTTGTATGGACTATTAAAAATGTAAGACAACCCCTTTTGCTCAACATTTATTTAATCTAAACAGCATCAATATTGCTATTTCAACATGATGTGAAACATAGTCTTAGAAAAAGCATTTAAGAAACTTAAAATATTGTGATATAGTTAATAAAGATATTTTTCTTTTCCTATAGGAGGATCCAAATCAGATGAAAAAGTGGACTTGAGCAAGGACAAAAAATTAGCTCAATTTAACAACTGGTTTACATGGTGTCACAATTGCAGGCATGGAGGGCATGCTGGACATATGCTTAGTTGGTTCAGGTAATCAGTACAGTTCTTTTATAAACTTGGAGTTACAGGATAGAAAGTAGACAATCTTTTAAGTAGTTTAGGGTATTATTGTTATTGTTATATACTGTTAATGTATAATGAAAGGATGGATTTCTTTTTTACTCTTAACAGATAATTAGCTACATTTTCATCATTAGAGAGCCAGGTAACCTTAAATTATAAAATTAATTTTATGTATATTAAACTAGTGGCATTACTTAACTTTATTTGGGGAGAGGAAATGTTTACAGTTTTTTGCAGCTGACTGAATATTCCATAATTTTTCATGTAACTGAATTATAAATATGACATATACCAAACTGCTATGTCAGTTCTTTTCTAAGTGACCTTGGTATATAAGAGGTAAACACCTCATGTAATGGAGAATTTCTAAACCAAACTTAACTTCTGTTTTGAATGGTTCCAGTGGTCGTATGTACCTGTCATTGTTTCATTGGCTTTAATTTAGAATCTGAGCATTCTTACCACTTTTACAACTGTGAGATATCTTGCTATATATAAAGCAGTTCAGAAACTTCCTCAAGTTTAGCCTGGCAGATATTTCTAATTTTTGTAATGTTTTGTCCCTCTGGGTTTTAATTTTCTGTTTTTTTTTCAAATGCCATTTTCAAAACTTTCATTAAGATACATAGATATAGATAAATATGTGCACATACATATAGTTTGGAATTGTAACTGTTATTTGACCTTTTTTTTTTAGGGATCATGCAGAATGTCCTGTGTCTGCATGCACCTGTAAATGTATGCAGTTGGATACAACAGGGAATTTGGTGCCTGCAGAGACTGTCCAGCCATAAAATGTTATCACCTAAACAGAAACCTTCAAGTGTGGAGCTTTCTAATAGATGTCCTTCATAGCTCAGAAACATACCTCAAAATAAGTCACTCATGACATTCCTATAATGGGAAAATAAATCATTCTATCAGATCAGCAATTTGATGTTTGAATGATTTTGATGTGCTTCACAGAGACAAATGCTACTGAAATGAACATCAGAATGTGGATATGTTTTGTTGAGTAGGTTGGAAAACTTCATTTGGAAGAGCTTTCTAGGGTTTTGTGAAAATTATGAATGCTGTATTAGCAGAGTTTCTGCAATAAGAAAGAACAAACCTTGAGCCTATATCTTTGAAACTGAAATTGGATATCTTTCAATAAAAGCTATATACTTTTACAATACAGTGTTCAGTTCAGTGATTCAGGTGATAGTTTAAATGTATTCATGCATAGATTGCTTTTAGATAAAATTTAAATTCATGATTTTTTTTCTAGACAGCTCCTAACACACACTGGATAATAAATTTTATCAATATGTATTGATACACACACACACACACATATGTGTATAAATGCATGTATGTATGTGTTTTTATTTTTATCTTTTCAGTACCAGGATAGAACCAGGGCCTCCAGCATGTAAGGCAAGTTCTCTACTACCAAGCCATCACTCTAGCCCCTTTCATTAAAGTTAAAATTTGGGATGGTAGTATTAATTAAAAAGAAAGTACATTGTGTGAATTGCACTCCCTAGGAATAACAGTAATTAAAAGAAGTGGGCACTAATTAATCAACGTGTCTAACATCTGCTCAGATACAGGCATCAGAGAGGAGAGAGTGGTATGTTGTTAATTTGACATCCTCTGTCTTGTGACCCACATAGCAATGACAGAGTCAGCTGCCTTATCCCCTATTCTAATACATGACTGTTTTCCCTCCTGCCTGAACATTTTGTAGATTACTTTGCTGATTATAAAAAGCAACCCTTTACTGAAATATTAATTTTTGTAAAATACTCCTATCCAAGAGTGTAGAAACAAGAAAAGCTTCCCAAATGGTTTAAAACTCTCTTAACCCAGATAGCAAATTAATATAACTGGAGGACTGCAGGTATACCTGAGTGGTAGAGCACTTGGGCCTCACATACATGAGGCCATGGGTTCAATATCAAGCACAAAAATATATAATTACTTATAAATACGTATTAATTGCCAAACCCACTGATTACCAATTTTACTTATGAATTGTACGTGATAAAGTCATGAGTAAAAAGAATATCAAATCTTATAGTATATTATTAAGAATAATAGTTACTGTTAATGCCTACTATGTGCCTGGTACCATGTACGTTATTCTATTCTCACATAACTGTGAAGCAGATATACTATTACTGTTCCAAGTCTATACATGAAGCAACATAGGCTTGGGGACGTTAAGTCACTCATGCTAGGCAAAATAAATTAGAACAACTGACAAATACAACTGTTAAGGTAGTAATGGGCTGATTAAAGAGACAATAGAGGGCTGGGGATGTAGTTCAGAGATAGAATGTGTGCTTAGTGTGAATGAGTCCCTGGGTTAGCTGGGTTCCCTGATACTGGATGTGTTTGCACACACATACAATAGGATACTGTTCTCCTGTGGACATAGATTTAAAAGAATAATATACATTTTGTGGATAATGAGAAGTGAACATTTGGAGATAATAGCTTGTGACAGTTTTAAGGCAATACAAGTGTTTTTCAGCACAGGTGAGCAATATATATCAAAAGCCTTTTTTAAGGGTTTATGCTCTTTGAGAGTATACCAGAAAAAAATTTTGAGATATTGATGGGATAAATGCCCAGGATATGTTTCTATAATGTGGTTCTCCACAGTATGGGTTATAATAAAAACTTGAGCACCTAGATGTTCAATGATAGAAAGTAAATCATGTGTACAGGGAAATAGTAATAATCTATCAAAATGGTATAGATATCATAAAAATCTATGATATATTGGTAAGTGAAGGGAAAAGGAAGGTTATAGAATATTGTATAGCATATATTTGCATGGGAAACTTTAATAGAAAACAAAAGTGTTCAGGGTGAAATTTTCTGCTTGATATATGTATCTTCAACTTTTTTTTCAATAATGATGGATGTATAAATAGCTGTATATGTTTATCATATACATTATTAACTTATAAAAATTATCTAGGACCTGGCATCTTGTTATTACCATCATGAAAAACTAAATACTGGGATTTCTTCAATGAGATAAACAAAGTATTATAAAAATTAGCATTGAGATCTAATTGTTCAGAAAGCATTTTCTGGATTTCATATTGTATAGCAATATATAAGTATAGCAAAAAGAAGATGTCCTCCTATAATCATCTCTTTCATAATATTTGCAAATAGTGCATTTTGTTCTCCATTTAGCACATCCAGGAATGGTTTCATAAAGTACTTCTGACTTCCTTGATGTTAGTGGTACATAATAACTTTCATTTCAATTTTTCTGTCCTAGAACTTCCTTATGAGATTTCTGACTTCTGTTTTGGCTCTGAGCCTATAGCAGAAAATCTATTTTCTGTGTATAGAATTTATTTGATTGTTTCCAGTACTATGTTACTTATGTTTAAGTGGCAAATTCTGAACGTGCCTGCATGACTATACTTCCAACAAACAAGCAAGCTTTTGCAGGCCTACGTGTGCTACACACAGATTGACGGCACCTTAGTTACTTAGGAGGAGCTGTATGTCTAATGGAAGAGGTAGACATAAGCATAGTTTTCAACAGACTCATACAGATTAAGATCATTTTGGTATTTGTCTCTATGAGCCAAAGATAATGTCAATTTCTTAATTTTTAAATATTTTCTGATTAGAAATAATTTGAGGAAACAGAGGTCCATAACGTGTTCCAAAAATGTAATTTTCTTATTCATGTATTAATAGTACAATGTTCTAAGATGCTTTGCTAAAAAGGCAACATTAAGATTAAAGGATATTTACGTAATGCCAGAAAGAGTAACAATAATGATTTAGTGCATATAATCTTTTTTTATTCAATTTATGAAAAGCATATTGCCTTAACATAATTTTCTAGCTGGAAATTTAGATACAGGGATCTAATTAGTTGTGCTTTTAAAGTATAAAGTCACAAAGACAGGGTAGTCTGGAAACATTTGAAGGGATTAATATCTCATAAACTTGAAACAGGCATTCAAGAATTTATGTAAATCATTGGTCTTGAATTTTTTCATTTGAAGAATATTATCCATGCTTGTATAAACATAAATTACGTACATGTACAAACACACTTGAATATGCGTGTACATCTGTGTGTACAAGAAAACTTGGACTTTGAAATAGCAAATGTTCAAATTTATTTTTATCCAGATTTGTATTTCATGGGCTAGACACGTTTTGCTATTGACAAACAAGTTACCACTGTATAATGTGATAAAACTAAATTACCTTTTTTTTTTTTTAGCAACAAGTGTTGTAACTAATTATTTCATGGTAAAAACTTGAATAGTATAAAGTTTACATACTATTATTATACCAAGGAAAAATATTTTCCCATCCATTTGGATATTCATCAGGTATACTTAATATTTATACAACTATGGGTATTTACCTGTATGGTAGGTATATAAAGTTTCTAAAATAGAAGAAGATACATAATTTAATGGGCACAAATATTCAGCATCTTAATAAAATGTGTTATTATCTCAAATCTTCTGACCTTTCCTTTCCTCTGCAGAAATAGAAATGTAGGGGAGAAAAATAACAGAATGTAGAGTCAGTTGTGACCCGAGAAAAATTAACATGTTTTAATGATAGTTTTCTGAAGTGTTTTAACTTTTTAAAAATTGTGTACAATTCTTTCAATTAATGCTAAGATATTCCTACTTTTCAAAAGAGAATACTCCTCCAGGCAGGAAAACTTATTTTCCATTAGAAGAATCAGACACAAATTGTAGATGAGTAGGCTAAGGCAGATTCTCAAGGTCATTTGAGGAAACTGCTCTTGAAAATTTTGTTCACCTGATTTGATGAATAATAATTTTTTCTAAGTGTACTATGTTGAATTCTGTTACTTCTATCTTCAAAAAGTATTGTATGAAGTGTAGAATAAATATGTCAGTTCTTTAAGGGGATTTAAAACTGTATTATCCTTGTTGATAAAACATTTCTTCTGGGGAAAAATTAGCCCAAAATTATTTAATATCTTTCCTTGTTTGCCTTTTTTTACTATTTTTTTTTCATTTAGAGTCCATTCCCAATATATGGAACTCAGATTTTTAATAACTTTTCAAATATCTTACGCTAGACTTTTAGCTCTATGTATTTTCTCAGGCAGAGACATCTGATCAGAATGAAAATGAATTCTCATAGAACAAAATTGCCAAGCATATGTGATGGAACTGGAACTTTAGGAGAAAAGGGCATAACTTTAATCTCCAAAGAAGCTTAAAAATAGCTCCACAGTTATTATGCATGAGGCTGACAATTGACATTTCTTATTTTGGCAGCATTCACCTACAGCCCTCTCTCAGCTCCACAACACATTCATCTCTGGGATAAATGATTAATGAGCTGCCTATCATTTTCACTCCTTTTGTGCCAAGTGGTAGAGTCTTCAGTTGATCATATTGTAGCCATCAGCATCATTATTAAAATTGGTTCTGCCACTAGAGGATTGTACTAGGACAATTGATTAGCATTTAAATAAAAGAATTAAGTTTTACCATTAATAACAATCCTTTCTGAGTCACTGTCACATCTGGTAAGGTGATTTGGGTTTTGTTTGTTTTGTTTGTGTATCAACTAGCATCACAAAACATTAGATTGAGATAGAAAACAGAAGGGTTATTCTTATTTCAAGAACAACCCCCTTTAATTTTCAGAGTTCCTATCATTTTTATTAATCACTGTCACATTGTATTAAATGTAAATTTATGATCTCCTGCAACTTGCGTGCCATGGTGAGCAATGCATTTGCCAAATTATTTCCATTAGGGAAAAAGTAAAATAATAGAGTTAGACATTTTTGAAGGACTAGAATTTATCCAGAAAGGAGAGCATTAGAGGATCTAGATTGACAAATGATATTCAAATACCATGAAAGGAAACTCCCTACATTTCAGCAAGCAGATGTGAGAATGAGAGGCTAAAACATCATCACGTAGAAGTCTGGGTGATGTGGTTTATATTTCTTAGACAGATGGCAGATAATGTGGGTCTGCATAGGCCTACAAAAGAGTGACAGATTGTAGTTTCAGTAAAGTGATATATCCAAGGAAAATGAGTAGAACTTGGGACTTCTATATTTTCTCTCTGTTCCTGAAATTCCTGTCCTCAAATTTTCAATATTATAGAATTGAAACTCATCTACTTTTATTTCCCATCATGACACTGGTACATTCCCCTTATATTTCCTGTTTTCTCTCTTTGTCCCTTTCTGAAATTCATAAGACCAACTTTTCAATTTGCCTCTGAATTAAGACAATTACCTGAATTATATTGTATTAGTCACCCAATTGAAGGGCACATGCATTTCCTTCAGAGCTGAAACTGATTGTACAGCATAGTGGAGCCATTGTACGTTTTTCTGAGTTCAATTGCTTCTGTCCTATATTTGATTAATTCTTCAGAGTCTAATATTTAGGCTGTTGGTGGTCATACTGTGAGTTTTCATCTTTTTCCATCTGTAGGTATTTTAAGAAGCAGTTTGAAAAAGCTCCTTTGAAGACTGCTAAGTAGAGGACATTTTTACCTATTGAAAGACCCTAGCCCAGTTAGCCCAGTTACCTAAGGCCAAGATATGAAATCAAGATACCGGGCTTGTCATAAACAGGCTCAGGCGCCTGATGTGCTTTCCATATAACCAGTTGAGAAAGGACAGAGCACCCACATCCTGAGGCATGAATGAATAAACAGGAACAGATAAGTAGGAACAGAAAGAATAGAATGCAGACCTGTGGTTTTTGGAATGCAGACTTGTACCCCCTAGGTGGCCTATATGCTAGATTTAAACAAACCAATAAGAAACCTGTTGCTTCCTGCACGCGAAACCTGTCCCAAACCCTATAAAAATCTCTGTATCCCCAAGCCCGGTGTGCCAGTTCACCAAAGCTCCCGCTGAGGTTCTGCTGGGCACCCGCAGGCGCCTGTGTCTCAATAAACACCTCTTGCTTTTGCAGCCAGTGTTTCGTGTGATTCTCCTTGGACAGGGATATGGGGGGTCTTTCATAAACGCGGGGTCTTTCACTATCTTTGATTAATGTAGGTACCTGTGATTTGTATTTTGGGAAATGGGCATAATATAGTCATAGGAAGAAGAAAGTATGATAAGATAAACACATGGGAGCAAGATTTCTACCTGTGGACCAATAGCAAACTTCCTTTATATATTAAAACTTGTTGAGACTGGGGTTGTGGCTGAGTAGCAGAGCGCTTGACTAGTATGGGTGAGGCACTGGGTTGGATTCTACTAAGAGCTACAGCCAAGTAATATGATGCATGGCACTTTTGGTTGAAAGGTGATGCCAGCTAGCCATTGAGATGACATGATTATGTTAAGATTTGCATTCATATGGATATTGGACTCCTGCTATTCACCTGGGCCTGCTACGGGACTCCTGGAGAGTTCCCATTGGTTGGGGAAGTACAGTAGGAGGGAATTCCGGGGGAGGAACTTGTTCTGGGGTTCGGGGAGAACGCAGCATGTGTGGACCGGCTTCTTCCCGGACGTGTACCAGGTATTCGCGGCATTTTCAAAAATAAAGTTTGTTCCTGCTTGAGTGGCTCGTGATTTTGTGCCCAGCCAGACTGCGGCAGGATTCCTGGCACCGCATATAAATAAATAAAGGTCCACTGACAACTAAAAAATACTTAAAAAAAAAGAACTTATCAGTGACAAAAATACCAACTCTTTGCAGTCACCATGAGATGAACAGGTGAGACCAAGATGTACTTGATCTGGTGGTGAGTGAGTGACCATACCCTTCTCTTCTTAGCCAAGTAGCTTATATTTCATCTGCTTCCTCTCAGAACCCTAGTCAGCATAGCATTCTAAGCATGAACCATTAAATGGTCAGTGTTCACTTATTGGTTATTTGTAACAATCACTGATTTGGAAATTTACTAATAAGACATCTAAAATCATAAGTTGTTAACTGGAAGAAAGCCAGTGGACATTTAGGAAGGTGTTCTAACTGGGTGGTAAAGCTGAAATTGGATCTCTTGTCTCTTCATTGAAGTCTAACACTTTTATAGACCAATGAACAGGACCAGGTGAACTCTTTGTTAGTATAACATATGTGAAATTTCAATGATTTTTTCAATCATTTTCAATGATTTATTGTTGTTTTATTTTTTTAAATAATTTAGGTTATTGGTACAGCTACTGTGGAAAAAAGTATGGCAATTCTTCAAGAAGTTAAAAATGGAATTACTTTATGATCCATTTCTGAGTGTACACTTAAAAGATTTAAAAGTAGGGGTCTCAAAGAGATTTTTGTATAGCCATGTTCATAACAACTTTATTCACAATAGCTAAAATGTAGATGTACTTTGTGTGTCCAAGGACAGATGAATTGGTAAGTAAAATGTGATATATACATACAGTTGAATATTATTTAGCCTTTAAAAGGAAGGGAATTTTGACATGTTACAATATGAATAAAACTTGAGGGCATTGTATTAAATGAAATAATACACTCATGAAAAGACAAATATGACTCTACTTGTTGAATGAAGTACATTAGTTGAAAATAAAAAAAAAAAAAAACTAGAAAGGTAGTTACCATGGGTTAGAGGGGAAAGAATAGGCCATTGTTTAGTTGATAGAATTTCAGTTTTACAAGACAGAAGAGTTTTGAAAGTGGGTGGTGGTGATGGTTGCCCAACATTATGGATGTATATAATACTACTGAACTGTATACTTAAAAATGGTTAAGGTGACAAATTGTATGTTATATATGTTTTACCATGATTTTAAAAAATTAGGAAAAAAACAATGCAGGATCATGCCAAAGAAAAGAAAACCAAAATATACAAAGTAAAAGTAAATGTCTTAGTCCTTTTTTCCATTATCCTTACGTTTTATAGTCTGCCTCCAAAATTCAAACCCTTACTTTCCAATGGAAACTGCTTAGATGGTAACATACATGAATCATATTGATCTGTGACTCTGTGTCAATCTTTTCCTGTTTCTCTTTGCATGGATAAGATCATACAGTATAAACTTTTCCTCTAATCGCTTTTTTTTCACCCAAAATGTATATCTTATAGAGTTTTCCATATTAACCTATACATAATTACTTTTAAAAAACTGGTGTATGATTATATATGAATATAATAGAAAGTTTGTGTTTTTTCTATAAAAGTTAAGTGTGTTTTACATTTTGATAGACAACTGCCAAATGGCACTCCAAAAGGATGTGTCAACTATTCCCATATAAACTACATAGTATAGGAAAGTGTCTATTTTTCCAACTAAAATTTCTACTTAAATCCATCTTGTAGATGAGAATATTAAATTATAGCTTATTGTAGCTGAGTGTGGTGGCTTACACCTGTAATCCCAACTATTCAAATGCAGAGATAGGACCACAAATTTGAGGCCAGCCTGGGCAATCTAGTCAAACCCTGACTCAGAATAAAAAATAAATAGTGCTGGGGATGTTGCTCAGTGGCTGAGTACTTGCAAGCCCTGGATTCAATCACCACACCAAAAAGAAAAGGAAAAAAAATTTAAATAGTTCTGAGTGAAGTTAACTATAGATTTTGTATGACTATCTACTTTTTATCTTGTACTCGGTATTCATTTCCATATGCAATGGTGTTTGCTTTTGAGGAAAAATAAATCAAATAAGTCAAATTAGATGAAATTCTATTTATCCACATTTTCTCATAGAATTTGAAAATTGCCTTTGATCCATTTCTTCATTGTCCTAAATTGGTTTTAATATTCTTTAAAAATGTCTTCCTCCACAATGATAAGCCATGTATGTCACCTAACCCAAAGAGAAAAATGAAAGCCTTCCCTTGCTTTTCATCTCACTTCAGTTGGGAAGAGTTCAGCACTGATCACATGAAAACAGCTATCTAGACTAACCTTTGTCAAGAGATGCAGTATGTCACAGTAAAGTCACGTCTTCAGAGTTAACACAGACATGACTTGGACTATCACCTACCTTAGCCAGATTAGGTAATACCTCCCAGCTTTAATTGTCTTACCTGAGTAGTGGTGGTGGTGATATGTTAAATATTATAAAAGAAGAAGCCTTCAAGAGTATCTATTGTTATTGCTGGCAAATATTTTGTGAGCTATAATGTATTTTGTATAATTTATGTAGTTTAAAACAAGTAACTCTAGCTTAGAGTTCTTTGCCAAGGTTTAAAGTTTTTTGTTTTTGTTTTTGAAAGATAATCATTTCTCTCAATGTTTAATCAGATTCTCCATGCAAGTCACTTGGGCTCACAAGATACTGATTGTAGTTAGTGTGTGGAGAACTACTACTGCCAAAGGTCTCTTAAGGTCTTAGTTCATAGATATTTTAGTCATAACATTGCTAAGCATATTATACTTTATCATCTTGCCATTTATTTTAATCATTACTATTTATCTTGTCGGTAGTTTCCACTAATAGAATTGTGTTTTTAGGGATAACAGTATCTAATTTCCTGTTTTGAGGATGCTTTCATATACTGACATGCCAACATGACCTGACTTGGCTGATTTATTGAGAATGAATCATTCTGAAAATAAACCCTGTTTACTTTGAACATTTACTATATAGGAACAAATCTCTATCATAAAGAATTTTAGTTATACTTTTGAATGGGTGATTTATTTGAATGTGTATTACTCAAGATTCCCCAGAGAGTCAGAACAAATAAGATATTTATAGATATAAAAGGGAATTTATTATGGGAAATGGCTCACAGGATTACAGGGGCTGAGAACTCCCACAATATGCCATCTGCAAGCTGGAGAACCAGAAAAGCCTGTTAAGATAATTCGGTCCAAGTTTGAAGTCCTGAGAATGGGGGGAACAATTGGTGTAACTCAACAAGAGGATGAAAGTCTGAGAACCAGAGAGGGGGTGCTGGTATAAGTCCCAGAGTCTACAAGACAGAACCAGGAGTTCTGATGTCCAAAAGGCATGTAAAAACATGTGCCACTCAAGAAAGAGAAATCACCCTTCTACCTTTTTATTTTGTTTTAGCACCAAATGCATTGAATGATGCCCTGCCACAGATACGAAGATGGATCTTCCTTAATTCCAGTGAATTGGATTATGTTCATTCAAACAGGTGAGGGTAGATCTCCTTTGCTGAATATACCCATTCAAATGCAAATTTCATCCAGAAACATTCTCACAGCCATACTTAGAAATAATGTTTTATCAAGTACCCGAGTATTCTTTAGCTCAGTCAAGTTGATACATAAATTTTTTGAGCCTTAAAATTTTTTTTATTTTCAATCATTTTTTCCCACATTTCTTTATTGGTGCATTATAGTTGTACATAATGTGTTACATAAAGTTAATCACAACATGGTTCCAAAGTCAAAAACTATAAAAAGAAATGAAGTGAGACGTTTTCTTTTTGGTCCACCTTATCTTCCAGTTCATCAAATGTGTAGTATTTTGGAGAGGTAAACAAGAAATTCTAATGAAGTGTGATAGTACACTCAGTCTTTTCATTATCAGTGATTCTTGGTAAGGTTTCAGGGTCCTGAGACAGGATATTTCAGAATTCTAGGGTGTGAAACCCAGTAATAACTATTTTAATATTTACCAAAGAGAGGTGTAAAAAGACTGAGAAACACTGAAAAATTGGTAAGTTGCCACAAATGAAATAAAATGGTTATTTGGCCTACTTCTTGGAATACCTATTGCAATAATCACCTGTGTGTGTGGCATCTTTCTTGAGGTTACTTATATGAGAATGTGACCTGAAGTAATTCAAATATGTTCACTCTGGCCACTTCTCACTAAAATGTGTGAGTTAAAACTAACAGTAAAACTTCTGTCTGGATACAGAATCTAGCTAAGCAGAAATTACTTATTTCCAAGTTGCATTTTATTGCATGTAATTATATATATATATGTAATATGTTGTACATAGCATTGTATAAATTTATATTTGTTTTACAATATTACTATGCAATGTAATTGTAATATTTTCAAGTCCTATGGAATGAGACTCCTCCTTTCATGATTGCATTCTTATGAAAAGTTACAGAAATGAGTAAATTAGTCTTTCAGAAAATTTCTCGAGTCCACTATTATTTAAATATGTGCACCTAAAGTTTCTCATCAATACAAAAGATGTTTTATCCTGCACAAAGGAATCTGCTTTGCTTTTCATGAAACCTTTAAAAAAATTTTAGCATACATTCCTTTTCATTTTAAAATCTGCAGTCTGTTATATAACCTACAGGCTACATGAGTGAGGTAATCTGCTTTCTTCTTTATTGGAGGGGAAATATTTCCCTGTGACACCATGTAATTTGCTTTGCAACAATTATTGCTATTTGTAACCATATCTTGTGATCACAAGACACATAAAGCTGAATTTAGAATCTGATGAGAACACTGAAGGCAGCAGTACTATTTCTAAATGTCATTGACTTAATGATTTAAAATTCATAAAAAATTTTAGAAGTTCAATGTATCAATCCAAATCATCCATTTCTGAAGTGTACTTTACATAAATTGGTTGGTATATGTTGTTCCAAAGGACTATTTTAATGCATCATTTTATTTTACCAAATCCTTGTGATTTCTTAACCTCATTTCCTGTGAGATAATTTATCAGACAATTTATCTCTAGATCCTATTTTTATATATTACCTAATCTGAATGTCATGTGTTCTAGATTGTTTAGGAGTCAGACTTAGAAGCATATGGTGCCTTATAATTCTTTTCATCCCTTTGATTAATGAATCATAAAAGTGTAAAAACCTATATCTTTTATCAATTACTTCAGATAGAATTTACAAATGTTTCTTTGCACTTTATCGGGCTTATATTTTCTTTAAAAAAAACTATCAGTGGATTCAATCTTGAATCACAGATTAAACAGGAGATAATTATTTTTGTTTGAACACCTTTTCTTAAGCATAATTTCAGAGTTCATATATACTCATCATATATTTTTCATGGATTTCTTAAAATGTATTAACTTTATACTTCAAATAAGTTTAGATTATACAGTAGAAAAAGAAAAGCAGCATAACATTCATCCTGAAATGTTATTTTCCTTAAAAAGGAATAAAGCAGGATATTAGTGCCAATTTTAGCAATGCGTAGTCATGTGACAAATAACAGTAATGAATCACCCCAGTATCCTCCACTGATAACTGAAGTTTACATTTGGGAAAATCACTTTGTATGAATTTATGATGAGAAAACAGGGAAAGGGTAAAAACCTTTGCAGCTGTCTCAAATTCTTTTTTGGAAATAAGAGGAGTATAAATAAATAAATATCATATCTCATCTTGAGTTGTTTTCATGACACGAGCATACTGTTAAGAGTGAAGGAAATTGCCCAGAGGGTCAATTTCTTTAGGTCACAGGATTTCAACAGAAAAAGCAGTCTACAAATTCTCCTGGTTTGAAAGCAATGATTTCTAATTCCTAGTTCCTCCCTTTGTCCACAGTGTGTTCATCTGGAAAACATTTAGTCATTTCTGAGGAGATCCCCAAATGAGGCAACCTCTGGTCCACTGTCTACCTCTCATAAAAGGTCAAATACGTGACCAACTAGGGCACAGTGTTTCTGAAGACATATGGAAGAAATAATTGACTAAAAGGGACTCTAATCACTTTAAAGGATAGATGCATCTCTTAAAAAGAAAAGTATACTCTCTCACTATGTCCCACATTTTCATAAAAACAAAAGCTTCCCCAAAGCTAAAGAAAAATATTAAAATACTTCAATAAAATGTGGTACTATTTCTCATTTTCTACAGAGCTGTGCTAAATTTACAGGACACATTTGTCATTAAATTATAATGTGTTAATTGGAGTTGAATTAATGAAAATAAATATTAGAATATAAATAATATTTCCTAAATGAATAGATAAGGTAAGAATAATTTAATAATTTTTAATTAGTAATTATTCATCAGAATTTCCCCTGCTAATTTATCTTCCAAGATTTAGATTACAAGATACCATGATCTTTCATTGAAACCATTCATTTAAAACTATCATTAAGTGAACTTCACCTCTTTAACATTTTATGGTGTAAGATTTTCAGAGCCTTAGAAAATGTCTTATTTTCCTGAGTAGTATTTCAGACTTCTGTGAAAAAATGAATAATTTTTGGAAAAGGGGACAACTGAAGTCAGTGTCGTCGGTGGGATTGCCCATATACTACTCTGCTCATATACTTTCCTTTCTTCCAACTTATAGCACTCACTTTTCTTTTGGTAACTGCTTTCAAGTTTCTGTTCTTTATCTTTCAGTAAAAGAAACACTGAAACAACCATTTTTTATATGCAAAAAGCACCATTTTTTTTGTCTAAATCTTTAAAAATGATGAAATAACTACAGAATATGGTGCCCTGCTGCTGACATTGTGACATGTAAAGAAGAAACAATATCATGCTAACTACAACTTTAATCTTACAATCCAGATGAATGTACTACATTATAAATTGTTCATAGCCTACAACTCTGGATTTAATTAGCCATTTCATAACCTCATGCTGTAGGTCAAATGGGGTCATAAACAATATAAATGGCTTACCTCAAATTGACATCATTATAACAAAGTAACTTGAAACACATGCTTTATTAGTAGATTTAGTATCATCTTCATAGGAAAGATAACCTATGGTACCAGAATTATTAATTTTCTTTTTGCAACAGATCAGAATCAAATTCCATGTGTATTAAATAAGGGAAGAAACAAAATTGGAGTTTCACAAAATAGAACCTACAAAATTTGGTCATTCTTTTTCTTTCTTTCTTTTTTTTTTTTTTAATACTAAGGATTGAACCTGGAAGCACTTAAACACTAAGTCACATCCCCAGCCTTTTTATTTTTAATTTTGAGATAGAATCTTGCTAAGTTGTTTAGGGCCTCACTAAATTGCTGAGGCTGGCTTTGAACTTGTAATCCTCCTGCCTCAGCTTCCCAAGATGCTGGGATTACAGAATTTGATCATTTTTAATCATGATGGATCTCTTCAAAACCTTAGATCAGGAGATATTAAATAGCTGAGATTGAGTAACTTTGGGCTGGGGATATAGTTCAGTGGTTTTAATCCCTAGCACTACCAAAAAGAATTTGAGATATCTTTAGAAATTATTATTCTTTGTTATTGACTGAGATTCCAGAGGGAAGATTTCAGACTTTGTATGTATTTCCAGTAATAAGCCTAGAACTTAATACAAAATATTTGTTGAATGACAATGCATATCAAATTAATACATTAAAAAGACAACCTCAAAATTGAGTAAATTTAGAGGTAATACTAGTGTATCAGAGCATTTAACTCACCTTATGAAGAGAGATGCCTTGAGAGCTGTGTATAATTTTGTGTTTTTTTCAGATGAAAATAAAAGCAAAGATTTGAAGATCTCTGTAAAACTGCTATGGAAGATAACTATTTTGTTGCTTATCATCCCCTACATTAGATTGTGTGGTATTCCTTCTACAATTTAATATTAGGGAAAATTTGTCCTACTGAATTGAAGCCTATTAAAAATTCTCTAGCCTATTAAAATTCCTTCCTTCCTCTATATGCCCAGCAGGGCATGAAGATAAATTTAATGCCCAATTATATTTTGCATTTTAGGTTGGTTTTTCAATTTATTTTTGTAGCACAATCCTTTTTTTAGAAAAAGTATGTCTCTGTTTTATCTACCCTTCATCTTTATTTCCAGTTCTTCTTTGATATTTCAAAAAGTATTGTTCATAGTCCATGAAACGCTCCTTGTCTTTCATGATATTCTGTCAGCAAATACTTATTAAATGCTTACTAGGTGTCCAGCACTGTTGTGATTGTTCTGTTGACTGACTGATTACTCTCCCTCATCCCATTTGCTCTTCCGACTTCTGCTCTGTGGTGGCATAGGCCCAGTATGGTTCTGTCATTGGTTTTATGACTTTCTCACTGTAATCTGCACCTGGCTTTAGGGACAAAATTTCTTAGTTGAAACTCTCAGAATCAGATATATTTTAGAAATCAGAATTTTTGGAGTTTAGAAAAGTCATTCTATATTCCTACCATGTGTTATTTAACAACCTCCACAGGGAGAGAGGCAGTACCCTATAATTAAGTATATTAATATTTCTGCAGTAAAATATGAGTATCTCCATGACATGAGATAAAGACCATAAATAACTTCACTACAATCCTTATCATGTTTTGTTGGCAAATGAATTTTGCCCTAAGTTTAATAAAAAGCTTTTGGTTTTCAAACCACTGCAGATCTCAAAATTGCAGATAGATAAGGGATGGTAGAACTCTTTTTTAATTATTATTTTTAGTTGTAGAAGGACACAATACCTTTATTTTATTAACTTATTTTTGTGTGGTGCTGAGGACAGAATCTAGTACCTCACATGTGCTAGGCAAGCACTCTATGACTGAGCTACAACTTCAACCCAGAGTTCTTAAACTCTAGTGTAAATACTTTAGGTCTACTGGCTCTCAAATCTGTCTGGCCCTACATTATATGGTGCTGGGGAATGAAACCAGGGCCTCATGAATGCTAGGTAGCCACTCTGCCAAGGAACTATACTCTTAGCTCTTGTCCTGTTTTTAATAGTTTCTGTAAAGGATCTGTCCTCACTAATTTTTAATATCCCAATTTGTATTGAAGCAAATTTATTTAACCCACTGAACTCTTTCTTGGTTCTTATTCTGTTTAGGTTTAACATCATCACTAAGTTTTATGGAATCCATTATAATTATCCTGAACTTGCCTCCCATCCTTGTCACAGCATCTGTTATGACTCAGGCCTTCATTACTTTTCTCCTGGTTTTGTGGCTTCTCAAACTAGACTGGATTGACTAATTTATCCATGCACTATGTTAGACATCAGGAAATACAAGACGACAGAGTTTAGGTTCCTCATACATAAGTGCCTTTTCTTAGTGGGGAAAACTAATGAGAAGACTGGTTAAATAAATTAGGGAACATTTGGTACAATGGAGTATTTTGTAACCATTCGGAAGGATGAACTAACTCTATATGACAAGTATCAAGACATTTTAAGAAATGTATGTCACAGAACAGTATAGTAAGATCCTATAGACAGAATGTCTCTGTTGAGAAAGTTCTGGAAAATTGCACACCAAATCATAGCAATGACTCTGGAAAATAAAGCAAAAACTTTATTTTCTGATTTGTTTAGTGTTTTAAAAAATGAGAATACATATTTTTAATCTGAAAAAAAAAGAGATATAACAAAAAGTGACTAACTTTGCCTAAGACATGAAAATCTTAGGGAAATTTTGCTTTGGGCTCATAAATGGACATTCCTTTTAATGCAAATAACAGGTTCAAGGGCACCCAGTTCCTAAGGGGTAGAGTGTTCTGGAAATGGCAAATCTGGTGCTGGAGGGAAGCTTCAAGGGGAAAGTAGGTGAATTGAGGTGAGATATCAGATTGTGAAGGTTCTCAATTATTGTTTGGAAATATGGACCCAATTTAGTTAGCAGGGAGCCTCTGGAAGTTGTTATTTTAAAAATACATTTTTAATTTTGAAGCAATTTTAGATGTATAGAAAAGTTAACATGCGTTCTCCTGTAACCCCTCACACAGTCTGTCTTCCTTCACGTCATCTTACATTTCTATGGTATCTTTGTCAAAACCATAAGAAACCAATTGATAAATAACTATCAACTGAACTCTAGTCTTTCTTCAGATTTCATGTTTTCCCATTAATGTCCCTTTTCTATTCCAGGAGCCAATTTGGGATCATACATTTAGTTGCCAGTCTCCTTAGTCTCCTTTGAAGCTCTATGAATTCTTGTCTCTCCTTTTTTTTTTTTTTAATGAACCTTTACAGTTCTGAGGGGTGCTGATCAGCAAGTTTATAGAGTACCCCTCAATTTGGTTTTGTTTTGTCTTATCCCATGATTAGACTGAAGGTAAGGTTTTGAAAATAGTATCACAGAGGCTAAGGGCCCTTCTTATCACATCGTCTTAGAGTGCACATGATATCCACATGACATCACTGCTGATGTCAAACTTGATCACTTCATTAAGGTATTTGCTAGATTTCTCCATTGTAAGTTTTTCAGGAGTATTCCTCTTTTCATTTTCTCCAGGCTTTTAAATTTTATAGAGTGAGATTTGAATTGATATTTAATATAATCTTCTTAGTTAAGTGATGGGAGGAGCATAGAAACAGGAGGGCCAGCATGTTAGCTTTGGTTGTTACAATAATTCAAGTGAAAGGTGACAATCAACAGAATGCTCACTGGCAATGGCAGGTAAAGGATTGGAGGTATTTGAGTGTTTCTGGGCCATAGGTAGCTTATGATAGGTTTTAAAAGAAACAGAAAATCTAGGCTGGGGTTGTGGCTCAGTGGTAGAGCATTGCCTAGCATGTGTGAGGCACTGGGTTCGATTTTCAGCACCACATATAAATAAATAAATAAATAAAATAAAATAAAGGTCCATCAAAAAATTAAAAAAAAAATAAACAGAAAATCAAAACCACAATGATATACTACATCACACACATTGGGATGGCCACACACACAAAAAAAAATTCCAATAACAAGTGTTGGTGAAGATGTGGAGACATTAAGAGTCTATATACACTGCTGGTGGGAATGTAAAATGGTAGTCACTTTGGAAAACAGTCTGCCAGTTCCTCAAAAAAATTCAGCGTATTTACCATTTGATGCAACAATTCCACTTCTGGGTATACACCCAACAGAAATGAAAACATATGCACACACACAAAATATATACACGAATATTTAATGATAGCATTATTCATTATAACCAAGTGGCATCAACCACCCGAGTATTCACCAATCAATGAAATGGATAAACAAAATGTGCTGTATGTGTACAATGGAATATTATTCAGTAACAAAAAGGGATAAAATGCTGATACATGTTACAACATACAGGAAGTTTCAAACACTACGCTAAGTGAAAGAAGCTAGTCACAAAAGACCATGATTCTATTATCTGAAATGTTTTGAAGGGAGATAAGCTAGAGACAAGAAAGTAAAATAGTCCCTTCTTATTCAAGGAGTGATGTGTTATCTTATTCCAAGATACCCCCATAGATGCCTGAAAGCATGAATTAATGTGTTGTGATTCTGCAACAATGAATCTGATAACTGAAACAGCTATTAAGGTAAGTTGGTGGGTAGCAATCTTCAGTGGACAAATGGATGATTCCTGTCCTGGGCAGGATGTAAGGAGATGGTGTAGGAGTTTATCATATTACTCAGGACAGGGAACAATTTAAACCTTATTAACTGTTTATTTCTACAATATTCCATTTAATATTTTCAGACAGAAGTTGTCTACAGGAAAGCAACCAAGGGAAGCAAAACTAGGGATAAGGGGGCAACTGCAAATCAGTGATTGCTTAGGGTTAGGGCAATAGGTGATCATGACAGGATTAGGCTATTGTAGGTAAACGGTACAGAATTTACTTTGAGGGTGACAAAAATGTTCTACAATTTATTATGATGAGGGTTGTACAATCTAAAACAAAAAAGCATATGACTTATCTCAATGAAATTATTATAAGAAAAAACTGGAACGTGTGGTAGGGGAGCTATACTTGTTCAAATTATAGTCATTCAAAATGCAGTGCTGGTGGGACATAATAGGTATAGATGTTGAGCAGCCTAGAAACAACATTGGGGTTAGAGATATGGAATCATAAACATTAACATAGAAGATTTGACTGATCCTAAATTCATGTAGCCCATCTTACTAAATATAGTAACTTAAGAGAAGGTTTAAGGGCACTCTCAACATTTAATAGCACCGACTTTCAGGGGTTAACACAGAATTAAGGGCTTGACCCTAGTCTCGGCATGCAAGACAACATTGAGACTGGCTGTTCATAATAGCATTATTCATCATAACCAAATTTCAGCCAATTGTCTTTGTTTTATAATAAAATGTTTTAGCTTTGGCTATGTCTTTTAAGTAATCTGGAGAATATTTGGGGATAATAAGTTAAAATTTAAGATTACATTAATTTAAAATAAAACATTTTTGTACAGCTTACAAAGTATGTGAGCCTGGAATTATTTTACTTCCTCACTGAAGAGAACTGGTTAAGCCATAAAACCTAACTGGCTACATAGGCCATCATAGTTATTCTGTGGAATCTTGTCTTATACCTGCCGTATCTCTCCTTGCTCACTCCTAATATTACCTGGTGTAGACAGGAATTCCATACTAAGGGTAATTGCAATTGAAAGTGCAGGGGGTGGGGGGGTGGAAGGCACAACAAAAAAATAAAAACAAGTGAATCCACTAACTCTTGATGATCATGTACCCTTTGTTTGGCATTAGTATATGTTCAGTTTTTAAACTCAGAAAGAAAGATACTTCACAAATTACAGAAGATGTAGATTTCTACTTGTTCCTTTTCATAAAAATTACTTTAACTAGAGTATCAACTAACTAATATGGCAGAATTTATGAGATGGTGAGCATATCTTTCACACAGTTGGCCCAAGGCTTCATTTAGTAGTTCTAAGACCTGATCTACAGTTATGAAATTCCAAGCTTATGTTTGAATTCAGGACTAAATAAAAATGAAATGATTACTAGTATGCATTATTTTAACTTTTTATTAATAAAATAGAAACTTAGATTATTGACAACTGCTTTGATCTTATATCTTATCTGACCACATAATGGAGTGGCAACAGTTTATAAAAGGACTTGGGTGAGAACAGTAAATATATCAGTTTCAACCAAAATGCAGATTAGGATGTCTAAAGTTCAGTAAATGAAAATTTAAATGGAGCAAATTAAATATTAGAAATCATAGGAGTCTCTCCCTCAAACAAGTGGGACCTCCTTTAATTATCTTCATCATAGCCACTTGCAATCACAAGAAAATTCAGTAAGATCAATCACGTTGTGTAACCCCTAAGGGAAAAAACTGAGGGAACTCATGGGTAATTTTCACAGCTTCATTATAAAGTCCAAGATCTGAAAGAAACATGTAAGCAAACATTAAATTCACCATGAAAAGCTGTAACATCAATTATTATCTAAAAGATTTCTATTTCTCTTTTCTCTCCCTTTTTCTCTCCTTCAACTTATTTTCACAACCCAATTTCTAAAATTCAGACATAAATCATATTTTTTGTAGTTAAAAAATAGAAGAGACATGGAAAATAGGAGACAATCTACTTTGTTGTCCATTATAGGCAGTTTCTGCCTGGTCCATTTTAGGCATTACTGCATTGTTCCATGCCTTCAATTCATATATTAAAATAAATATGATTTTTATCATATTTAAAAAATTTCTATAAATATTAGACTTTGTTGAGTTTTCTTTGTATACAAGCAAAAACTAAGAAGCAGGGAAAAATGTCCTCCCATTTTTCTATGGGATTGGAAAACTATAGAAATTGAAAATATGGCAGGTCTGTGAGTCAATACCAACACATAATAAGAAGAGAATTGTTTTCCTCCTACTTACATAAAACCACTAAATACTAGAATGCTTTATTTACCAAAAGGATTGTTATCTTCTTTAAACTGGACATAAGATGCACACATGATGGTTGCTTTTGCTGTTACTCTGCCAACTACTTCCACGATTCCAGAAATTTCTTCATCAAGCTAAAACATTGAATGTTAATTTGGTGTTATCTTATTTTTAGTTGATAATTAATTTGGAAAACTGTTATATAGTTTACTTATCTTTCAAATTATACAATTTATTAATCTTTCATTGTAACAAAGTAACTTTAAAATTTGCCAATGTTAAAACTGAAGTGTAGCTTTTTAAAAAATGTTAAGTAGTTAACTGTCAGTATGTTACAAATCCTGTTACCTTTTAGTTGTAGGTTATTGAAAATGTCCAGAATTTCTACAAACAGTAATTTGTTTTAAAAAGACCCAATGAGAGGAACTTCATATAATTTGTATTCAAAAAGAGTGAAATGTACACACTGACCAAACAGCATAATAGATTTATCTTCATAAGAGCCAAGCAAGTGTTTTTAAATGCATTAAACATTAAATGCATAAATGACAACCAAAAATATGTAAAACAAAAATAAAAATAAAAGTCAGGTTTGGTGGCATCTGCCTATAGTTTCAGCTACTCAGGAGGTTGAGGCAGGAGTATTGCTTGGATCTCCAGCAGTTGGAGATCATCTTGGGCACATAGCAAGACCCTGACTCAGGGAAGGAAGGGGTGTGAGGGGTGGGAGAGAAAGAAAAAAGATTAAAAGAGAAAGACAGAAACTCAAATTCTTGAGGAAGGAAGAAGTAAACAGAAAAATTTTATTATGTGACTTTATAGTCTTTCATAAGGAATGAGAACTGTTATTCAACCAACACTTAAAGGATATATTAAAAAAATCGTAAGCCCAAAGAATCATAAGTTGAAAATGTAAAGGAAAATACAACAAGAGAACAGGAATTTAATTTTACAGCTAGGGAAGGTCTTTTTTTTTTTTTTTTTTTTTTTTAGGTGGGGGCGGGTACCAGAGATTGAATTCAGGGGCACTTGACCACTGAGCCACATTCCCAGCCCTATTTTGTATTTTATTTAGAGACAGGGTCTCATTGAGTTGCTTAGTGCCTTGCTTTTGCTGAGACTGGCTTTGAACTCCTGATCCTCCTGTCTCAGCCTCGGAAGCACTGGGATTACAGGTGGGCATGGTGGGTCAGCTAGGGAAGTTTTATAAGCTCCTTCTTATATTCACTCCAAACAATCAGAAACACCAACAAACCAATCCAAGATAAAGAATCAAACATAATATAGAAGTTAATACTTAAACATACAGGCTCCATCAATTCAATGGTTCCATTTTTTCCTTCTCCATCTGAAAGAATAAACATCTTTCCAGTGGGATGAATCTAAAAAAAATAAATATACAATTTTAAAATTTCCACATAAACAAAACTTTTAAATATGTCACTAAACCTACATAATTTTACCAAAGATGAACAGATTGACCCTTACTTAATTATTTGGTTCAAATTACAATCAAGTGTCATTAGATCTGGTCATGGGATGCCTAATTAATTTTGAATTTCAGATAAACAATGAAGTTATTTATTCATTAGAGGTTCCTATTTTCATTTAGAAAATCTGGTAACCCTATGCTAAAATCAAATAAAAGGAGGTAAAAGTGGAATCTTCTGGCAGTCATGATTTAGACAGTACATATTCCATGAAGAATATGTAATAAAAACTAAGCATGGAGTAAAAGAACTGATTGCTAGAAAATCTGGATTCTACTCCTGGGTGGCACCTGCCCCTGTCATATAAGAATAACTGATTTCACTCAGTGGATGAGGATGAAAAGAGTCACGGAAGCCTTTATAAATGGTTTTCCTTCAGTGCTCTGAAGTCACTGACACCAAGACTTTGGGTCTGTTTCTTGCCTGTAGGATGAGTGAGCTGCACCGTAACCTGGGGTAAGATAATGGGCTACTGCGACATCTGGGAGCGACAATCAAATAAATGTTTTATGGAGAAGCAAATTTAAGCAGAAAACGACGTTCATCAAAGACAATTACAGAAGGAAACGGGAGGATGAGCTTAGTTGGCATCAGTCAAATCTGGCTAAACCCCAAACTGAGAAGGCAGACAGGGAGTCAAGTATGTAATTCATATAAATACACAAGTGGGTGAGGGGCGCTGGAATTTGGAACCCAGGGCATTCGAAACCACTTAGTTTCCGCGCCATGCAAGTGGCGCCCAAACAGAGCTGCAATGGCTAAAGTGTGGGGAAAGTTTTCTGGTGCGAAACAAAGCAAAAGGGAGGGGAATGAGGCTGAGGCTTTCGGTTCTCCTACCGTTACCCTGAGTCCACCACCCAGGAGGTCACGGCTACCCACTGGGAGATCCTAAGACCGCGAGCCCGCGCACCTTTTCCAGCCTTCCTACGAAGCAGACCGGCCTGTCGATGAACTGAGAGAGCATGCTGGCGTTGACGCGGGCCTTGGGCAACTCCATTAAGTCAACCATGATTACGCTCGCGACCGGCGGGAAACGGGCGGACTGAAAGCGAACACCCCGCGGGAGTCGGTGGGGATGATTTCCCCGGCACCAATCAGCGAAGGCCGTTGCTCCAGCTCCGCCAATCAAATACGCGGAAGCAGCGAACTTCGTCACGCAGTTCCGGACTAGGCTGGGGAAGGGCTTGAGCAGGTTCTGCCTACGGAAGTGGGAATCAGCTGCTTAGTGACGCGCGGCGTTCCGGAAGTTGTCCGGGTCCGGGCGGAGTGGGCAGTGGAGCCGGGACTTGGAGAGGCGGCGCCCGAGGCTGCTCTCCAGGAGCTCCGGCTTTCTAGCGGCGACACAACCCCGGAAGTGGGGTGGCGGGCTCCGGTGCTGTAGTGGCGGCAGACTGCGGCGCGAGCCTCAGGTACTTCTTTTGCGGAAGGCACCGCAGCCTTGCTGTTTCTTCTTCTCCCCTCGGACCGAGTCAAAGAGCTAGGAGGGAGTTGGGAGTCCGCTCCGCCGCAGTGTTCACGGGAATGTGCACTGACCGTGACAGTTAGCCCACCTCCCCTCTTCGAGGTTCTGCGTGGGAGGCGGAGACATGCTTGCTGAATGAAGTCTGTGTTTCGGGCTTCTTTTTGATGCCCACGTACCTAAAGCTGGAAAGCGGGGTCCTCAGTGTTAATGACTGGCTTTCGCTGCTAGGTAGCAGAGAGTCTGTAACCCCCAGCTATGTCACTTTACAGCTCAATTCCCCCAGGTCTGAGAAAAAAGGTTGACGAGATTACCTATGGCCGTTTCTAGTCCTGACATTACGGAGCTGTCAATTCTTTCACTTGCTCCGAGTTATTAGCAAATAGATGTACCTCTGGGTGGGCATGGGAAGGGCCGCAGGATAGGACCAGAGGAGACAGGCTTAACTAGCTGATTAAACTAAAACAGGTGTGCCTCTTCGTGAGTTACATTCTCCATCCGCAAAACGAGGGGGTTTGATTGATTTGCAAGGAGGTCCTACCTGACTAACTTTTGACCATATGATTAACGGACTCTCCTAACGCCTCTGCAATCTTTCCACCATTGCTCTTTCTCGGTAGCCCCCTGAAAGGGAGATCTGGAGATCTGGAAGATAATCTGTTCCAAAAATATTTGGGGGTTTCTCGAATCTGTTGCTGGTTAATAATGTGGTTTGAAAACGGTGGATATTGATTTTAAGGATTTCATCTGGTGGAGTTGGTATCTGCCTTGCTCCGGAGATTTTAGAATGAGTGCTCATAAAAATACCATCAAATGGTGATGCAGAAATTGGGGAAAAAAATCTTAATTGGTTATTATAATTTTGTGGAAACTGAGTATGAATTCTCCCAAAGCCACAGAATTGTCATTCAAATTTAGATACCTAGCTGGGGTCTTCAATTTAGTCCCACAATTGCGTTATGCAAAGGAGATCTGTTTTGAGACTTCATGTGACAATCTGTGATTAAAATCTGATATACCATGTTTAGATGATAGCTTCCCTCTGGGTTCATTTATACCACTTACTGTGTTTGTCTTAATAATCACTAAAAAGTTCAAAGGATTTCATTAGACAAACGTGGGGTGCCTTTAGTTGGTGTAAATAAAAGCTGTGATTGTATGAATGTAAGTCATTGAAGTCTATATTTCTGCATAAAGCCTTAAGGTCCTTTGCATTTTAGAATTTCTTTGCAAAGGAATTTAGTGTGCAATATACAGAGTACCCATGAATGTATTTCATAGTATTTTTTTTATGAGAAGTCTTTAAAATACCAGATAACAAGCAATATATTTATAACAGTTAAAGGACCATTTTTAAGCAAAGACTTTTTTTTTTTTTTAAAGTGAGATGAACAAAAAGGTAATTTAAAACAGCACTTTGGATTTTTTGGAGTCACTTCAAATTTATTATGAAACAGATAATGCCACAGAAGAATACATATAGCTGATATGGATAGTTTGGAGCCTCTAATTCAGCTTAAGAAATGGAAATTTACTACTAATTTGTTTGAACTCTGCTGTCAAGTTCTCCCTTCCAGCCAATCTTGAACAACACTCTCTTGCAGTCTGTTTTAAACTTCCTAGGATTTCTTTATAGTCATGTCACATAAAAGGCATACTGTTTTATTTTGTCAATTAGACTTTTATATAAATGGAATTATCCATCTCTTCTGATTTGTTTCTTTGGCTTGTTTTTCAAGAGTAAAGTATGGTGATGAATATAGGTAGATTTTATTCTTTTACCTCTGCTATTTAATTCTATTATTGACATTTAAAAATTTTTTAAAATTTAATTTGTTATATGTGACAGAATGCATTACAATTCATATTACACATATACAGTACAGTTTTTCATATCTCTGGTTGTACACAAGGTAGAGTCACACCATTCTTGTCTTCATACATGTAATGATGTTCATCTCATTCCACCATCTTTCCTACACCCATGATCCCTCCCTTTCTCTCCCTCCCCGGAGTTGGTCTATTCCTCCCATGCTCCCCATCTCCCCCATTGTGAATCAGCCTCCTTATATCAGAGGAAATATTCAGCATTTGTTTTTTTTTTTGGGGGGCGGGCGGATTGGCTTACTTAGCATTATATTCTCCAACTCCATACATTTATCTGCAAATGCCATGATTTTATTCTCTTTTAATGCTGAATAATATTCCATTGTGTATATATATACCACATTTTCTTTATTCATTCATCTACTGAAGGGCATCTAGGTTGATTCCACAGTTTAGCTATTATGAATTGTGTTGCTGTAAAATTAATGTGGCTGTGTCCCTGTAGTATTCTGTTTTTAAGTCCTTTGAGTATAGACCAATGAGTGGGATAGCTGGGTCAAATAGTGGTTCCATTCTCAGTTTTCCAAGGAATTGCCATACTGCTTTGCATATTGGCTGCATCATTTTGCAGTCCCACCAGCAATGGTAGGAGTGTACCTTTTTCCCCATATCCTTGCCAATAACTTATTGTTGTCTCTTATTTTTCCAGGTTAATTTCAAGGCTGCTTTTTCTATGTCTGTGAGGAATGTCACTAGGATTTTGATTGGAATTGCATTAAATCTGTATAGTGCTTTTGGTAGTATGGTCGTTTTGACAATATTGATTCTGGCTATCCAAGAACAAAGTAGATCGTTCCATCTTCTAAAGTTTTCTTAATAGCTGCCATTCTGACTGGAGTGAGATGAAAATTTTGCATTTTTCTAATGGCTAGAGATGTTGAACATTTTTTAAATATATTTGTTGATTCTTTGTCACCTTCTGAGAAGGGTCTGTTCAGTTCCTTAGCCCATTTATTGATTGAATTATTTGATTTTTGGTGTTAAGATTTTTGAGTTCTTTATATATCCTAGAGATTAGTGCTCTATCTGATATGCATGTAGTAATTTGCTCCCAAAATATAGGCTCTCTATTCATCTCACTGATTGTTTCTTTTTGAATCCATCTCATTTATTGATTCTTGATTTTTAACTCTTGGGCTATAGCAGTCTTATTGAGCAAGTAGGAGCTTAAGCCTATATGATGGAGATTTGGGCCTCCTTTTTTTCTTATAGACATAGGGTTTCTGATTTAATTCCTAGGTCCTTGATCCACTTTGAGTTGAGTTTTGTGCATGGAGAGAGATAGGGGTTTGATTTTATTTTGTTGCATATGAATTTCCAATTTTCCCAACACCATTTGTTGAAGAGCTCTTTTCTCCAGTGAATGTTTCTGGTGCCTTTGTCTAATATAAGATAACTGTCATTATGTGGGTTAATTTCTGTGTCCTTTATTCCATACCATTGGTCTGCCAGTCTATTTTGGTGCCAATACCATGGTGTTTTTCTTACTATTGCTCTGCAGTACAGTTTAAGTTCAGATATAGTGATGCCACCTGCTTCACTCTTCTTGCTAAGGATTGCTTTAGCTCTTCTAGGTCTCTTATTTTTTCCAGATAAATTTCATGACTGCTTTTCCTATTTCTAGGAGGAATGTCATTGGGATATTGATTGGAATTGCATTAAATCTGTGTAATGTTTTTGGTAGTATGATAATTTTGACAATATTTATTCTGCCTATCCAAGAACAAGTAGATCTTTCCATCTTCTAAGGTCTTCTTTTATTTTTCTATAGCATTCTGTAGTTTTTATTGTAGAGGACTTTCATCTCTTTTGTTTAGTTGATTCCCAAGTATTTTCATTTTTTTGAGGCTACGGGGTAGTTTTCCTCATTTCCCTTTAAGAGTATTTGTTATTGACATACAGGAATGCCTTTGATTTATGGGTGTTGATTTTATATTCTGCTATTTTGCTGAATTCATGTATTCTAGAAGTTTTCAGGTGAATTTTTTTGGGGGGGTCATCTAAGTATAGAATCATGTCATCACCAAGTAGTGCTAATTAGAGTTCTTCTTTTCCTATCCATATCCCTTTAATTTCTTTCATCTAATTGCTTTGGCCAGTGTTTCAAGAACTATATTAAACAGAAGTGGTGAAAGAGGGCATCTTTGTCTTGTTCAAGTTTTTAGAGAGAATGCTTTCAGTTTTCCCCATTTAGAATGATATTGACCTGGGGCTTAGTGTAGATATCTTTTACAATGTTGAGAGATGTTCCTGTTATCCCTCGTTTTTCAAGTGTTTTGAACATGAAGGGGTGCTGTATTTTGACAAATGCTTTTTTTTTTTTGCATTTATTGAGATGATCGTATGGTCATTATCATTAAGTCTATTGATATGATGAATTACATTTATTGATTTCCATATGTTGAACCAACCTTGCATCCCTGGAATGAACCACACTTGATCACGGTGCACTATCTTTTTGATATGTTATTGTTTTCAATTTGCCAGAATTGTATTGAGAATTTTTGCATCTATGTTCATTAGAGATATTGATCCAAAGTTTTCTTTCATTGATGTGTCTTTGCCTGGTTTTGGAATCAGGATAATATTGGCTTCATAGATTGAGTTTGGAAGTGTTCCCTCTTTTTCTATTTCATGAAATAATTTGAAGAGTAATGGTATTAGTTCTTCTTTAAAGGTCTTATAGAACTAAGCTATGGACCCATATGGTCCTGGGCTTTTCTTGGTTGGTAGGTTTTTGATGGCATCTTCTATTTCATTTTTTGAAATTGATCTATTTTGATATTTTTTATGATTAATTTTGCTTGAAGTCTATTTTATTTCATATGAGGATGGAAACGCCCGCTTGTTTCCATAGTCCATATAAGTGGTATGATTTTTCCTAACATTTCATCTTCAGTCTCTGAATGTCTTTTCCTATCTTATGAGTCTCTTGGAGGCAGCATATTGTTGGGTCTTTTTTTTTAAATGCAATCTGCCAGTCTATGTCTTTTGTTTGTTGAGTTTAGGCCATTAATATTCAGGGTTATTATTGAGACATAATTTCTATTTCTAGCCATATTTGTTTAGTTTTGGTATTGAACTTGACACGATTTCTCCTTTGATTAGTTTTTCCTTTAGTGTAATACCTCCCTCTGCTTATTTTCATTGTTGTTTTTCAATTCCTCTTCATGGAATATTTTGCATAGAATGGTGCAGGTTTTCTAGTTGTAAATTCTTTTAACTTTTGTTTATCATGGAAGTTTTTTATTTCATCACCAAATATAAAGCTTAGTTTTGCTGGATATAAGATTCTTGGTTGGCATCCATTTTCTTTCAAAGCCTGTTACATGTTGTTGCAGGATCTTCTTGCTTTCAGGGTCTGCATTGAAAAATCTGCACATAACCTAATTGGTTTCCCCCCATATGTAATCTGATTCCTTTCTCTCATGGCTTTTAAAATTTTCTCCTTCTTCTTTATGCTAGGCATTTTCATTATAATGTGCCTTGGAGTGGATCTGTTGTGATTTTGTACATTTGGTATTCTTTAAACCTCTTGTATTTGGTTTCCAATTCATTCTTTCTGTTTGGAAAATTTTCTGATATTATTTCATTGAATACATTATTCACTCCTTTGGTTTGGAACTCTATGCCTTCTTCTATCTCAATAACTCTTAAATTTGGTCTTTTTTATGCTATCCCATATTTCTTGAATGTTCTGATCATGGCTTCTTACCATCTTCACTGTGTGGTCTACATTTTTTTCAATTTATATATTTTGTCTTCATTGTCTGAGGTTGTGTCTTCCAAGTGGTCTAATCTGTTGGTGTTGCTTTCAATTGAACTTTTAATTTGGTTTACTGGTTTTTTTTTAATTTCAAGGATTCATGTTTTTTTTTTTTTCATTTCAAGGATTCATGTTTTTTTTTTTCATTTCAAGGATTCATGTTTTTTTTTTTCTTTTGCTTCCTGTATTTGCTTATGTAGCTCTTTGTCAAAATGATCTTTTGCGGGCTGGGGATGTGGCTCAAGCGGTAGTGCGCTCTCCTGGCATGCGTGCGGCCCCGGTTCGATCCTCAGCACCACATACCAACAAAGATGTTGTGTCCGCCGAGAACTAAAAAATAAATATTAAAAATTCTCTCTCTCTCACTCTCTCTCCTCTCTCACTCTCTCTTTAGAAAAAAAAATGATCTTTTGCTGCCTATATTTGCTCTCTTATATTATCCTTTATGTATATCCTGAATTACTTCTCTGTCATTCCTTCTGCTGTGCTGGCCATAGATTCTAATAATGTAGTATCTTTATTTGTTTGGGGCACTTTTTTCCCCTTGTCTTTTCATTTTGTTAGTGTGTCTTCCCTTCAAGCAGTGGGGATCTGAGATGCTACTGTTTCACCCTGAAGGCTTATAGTGCCTCTGCAAGGTTCCAATACCTCTCCTTTGAGGGGAAGAACAATGTTAACAGATCCCAGTACAAACAGTGTATATAACCTTAAACCAAACAGTTGCTATTCAGACATTTACAGTTTGGTCACAGTACACAGAAATGGCTAGTTCAGTTATCATCTACAATATGAACCATAGGTTTGCAAAAGGGTTTCTAGTTCCTGATGGTGGACAAAGAACCTGGATGAGGTGTAGGATGAGATGTTGAGAGAGTAGGAGGTGAGGATATAGAGTTATTGTATCTTAAGGAGTGTGAAAGGGGAATCTAAAGAAAGTTCGTAGCAGGAGAAGACAGAGAAAGTAATTTTGAGTAGACAAGTAAGTGGTAAAACAGTAGAGTACATAAAACACATAATAACTAAGAAAAATAAAAATGTAAAAATAGAAAAAAAGAATAGACAACACAGATGTAATATACTATTCAGACATCCCAGTCCTCAGAATCCTAATTCATGCAAAGTAGTTGGTTTCACATATGTTGGGGATCTGAGGGCTGGAAAATAAAGAGGGAGAAGAAAAAAAATCTTGAAGAAATAAGGATTGTTTTGGTTGGAGATCAGTATTTTTCCTGCTTCCCTTCTCATCCAATAGTTGGGATTGTCTTCTATTGGCTCATATCTTCACTCACGGGATGGTGAAGGTTACTAGAGTGGTAGGGTTTGTCTTGGGCGCAGGGCACCTGCAAGTCAGGGGTATGGCACCTGCTGGTCCCCAATAGGAGACTGCTCCCCAAGGATCTCCTTTGGGTCCTGCTCACCTGGTCTCATGTCATTATCTTCCTTGTAGACCTCACAGTTCTGGTCTCTAAATTAGTCTCTAAACTATATCTTACTCACCCTGTCCTTTCTACTGCCTTCCTCTCCTTAGGTCTTGTGAGACTGCACACCTGTCTTGGAGAGCTGTTTTATATTGGGCAGTCATGTGCTGGGTTAGCAGCTAAAACTGGGTAGAGGTGGGAGTTGTGAACTATCATACCTGCCCAGGCTGTGTTTTAGACTGGGAGTTGCCCCAACTAAAGATGGCCACGAAGGTGACCCTAGATGGAGGTGTCTGCTTTCAGTGATGGTGAGTCAGACTAGATTGGGGGAGCTGGGCAATGGCGTTGGATGATGTATTCAGAGATGAGCTCTGTGGTGTTCTGTGTGTTGTCTTCAGAGCCTGTGCGATGTCTGCAGGTGCAGGTAGGCTACCATGTGTAGGGGACTATGGCAGTGGCTGTAGAGTCCCAAGATGGAGGTGACTGAGAAAGCCCCACGTTGGTAGAAGGGGATCCACACAGGAGTGTCAGCCAGAGTTCCTGCATGTGGGTAGCATCTAAGTGTCCTTCATGGGAATGGGCAACAGAGATTTCTGCGCTGGTGTGTTTCGAGGAGTCCTGCTCTGATGCTGAGGCTGAAGCCCTGTGCGGGCTGGCAGCTCTGGTTCCTGCATTGGAACAGCTGTGGGGAGGGTCCTCTCTCATAGAGAAGCACTATTCCCACTACTTGAGTCTCAGGCCACTGAGTGACACAGAATGCTGCCTCCCTCTGGCCCACCCTTTTGGATTTCCCCTTTGATTGACCTTTTGATTGTAGTTCTTTTCTGTTGCTGCTGTGAGTAGTCTTGTATTGTGTGATTGTACCAATGTTTAGCAGTAGAATTGCTAGAACATAGGGCATGGATCTTCAGCTTTTTTAGAAAAAGCAAATGATTTCCCTGAATAGTGGGGTCAATTTATCCTTTTACCTAGAGTTTAGGAGAGTTCCAGGTGATCCATATTCTTGGTAGCTCTTAAAGCTCTTCCTCTCCAATTTGGTAGAAATGGGATGGCTCCTGTGAGCTGAATTTATATTCCCTGATTACTAATAAGGTTGAAAATCTTTTTGAGTATTTATTGGCCTGTTTTTTCAAATCTCTTTTTGCCCTGCTGATTTTTTTTCTTACTTTGAAGAGCTTGTTATGTTAGTGTGGACAGTAATGCAATAAAGTGTTTTCTTAGTATTTTGGCCCACTTTTTATATTCTTTTCCTTTCTTTCCTTCCTGTTTTTGACTATAAAGGATTTTTTATTTTAATATAATGAAGATTTTTCCATAAGTTTAATATAGTTGAAAAGGTCAAGTTTTAAAAAATCTCATTTGAGCAGTCTTGCGTCAAGATCTTAACAATATATATATATTTTTTTAGTTTGGCTTTCATGTTTCACCATCTAGAATTGAGTTTTATGTATGTTGTCAGACAGGTATCCAGTTTGTTTTCATTTCAGTTGTCCTAGCATCATTTATTCACTGTTTCAATATTTTGTTACTGACCTCCAGTGTCATGTTAAGTTTACAGATACATGTAGAGTCTGTTGTTGGGTTATCGATATTAGTCTGTTGTTCCTTTTTCTGTCTCCAAACCTACCCATTTTTCTTCTGTATGTAGCCGTGTGATAGCGTTTGATGTCTGAGACCATGTTCTTCAGGTATGTCTTGGTTATTCCCATCTCTCCCATTCCATTTAAAATTTAGCTTTTAAAGTCCCTTGGAAAACTGTTGTGATTTTGATCAAAATTACATTGAGTCCTTGGATTTCTTTCAGAAGTAATATCAATAACTCTCACTGTCCTTGAGCTATTTTAGTCCCCTTTTAAAGAATTTCAAAATTTTCTCACTAAAAGCTTTGATTTTTAGATTAGATGTATTTCTGGGTACCTTGTTTTTGACACTAGTATAAATAATATTTTTTTAATTAAAGCTTTTAACCATTGGTTGCTGGTGTATAGAAAAGCCATCTTGTTCAACTCTTCATTCGTTTTTTTTAAATTATTTGTTCTTTTTAGTTACATATGACAGTAGAATGTATTTTGACACATCATACATATAGGAATTCTAACTTCCCATTTTTGTGATTATACATGACAGGGAGTTACACTGGTTGTATATTTATATAACAACATAGGAAAGTTTTGTCTAATTCATTCTATTGTCTTTTCTATTCCTATCTTCCCCTGTTCCCTTTGTTCCCCTTTGTCTAATCCATTGATCTTCTACCTCCCCTCCCCTTATTGTGAGTTAGCATCCCCATATCAGGGAGAACATTTGGCCTTTAGTTTTTTGGCTTATTTCACTTAGCATGATAGTTTCCAGTTCCATCCATTTGCCAGCAAATGCCATAATTTCATTCTTCTTTGTGGCTGAGTAATATCCATTGTGTAAATGTCACGTTTTCTTAATCCATTCATCTTAAACTCATGTTTCTGTAATTTTCTAAGAGATTCTTTTGAGTTTTCTTTTCATATATTAATAATTGCAATTTTGTTTCTTAACAATTCTTACACATTTTATTTAGTTTTCTTGTCGAAGTTAGATCCTTTGGTACCTTTGAATAGAAATGGTGTTAAGATGGGGTTTGGGTGCATAAATTAAAGTATCACACATACATATAGACTAATTCTCGAAGAAGTCAAAACAACCCAGAGTCATGCAACACAGCTCTTATGTGGAGGTGCAACTAAGCTGTCAGGGACCCAGGTTCCTTTAGTCTTTCAGTTCTGTGTGCTTAAAATCTAGTCTTATATTAAGGTTGCTTGATAGGCCAATATTAAGTACTGGACTTTCAAGTACTGAGTCTGCATTTCAGGAAGCAGAAATGTGGGCCAGCAAAAGGATGTATGTTCATGGGATTTAGTTCCTTTAAGGAAACTTCCTGGAAGTTATTCCCAACCTGAAGTTTTGCTGGTTAGGTTAAGATATTTGTCTATTCTGGTTTGATAAGACTTTGGTTATCAAATTCCATAAGATGCAGTTTTGTGTTCTTAATTGAGATAATGAAATCAATGTATTTTCCTATGTTGAATCATGCTTTCATTCCTGGGAGAAACACAACTTGGTTTATTATATATATTATTATATATTTCTAGGTTTTATTTGCTGCTGTTTTAAGATTTTTGCATTCATGTTAATGAATAACATTGGCTTGTAATTTTTCTTTCTTGTGTAGTCCTTGTCAGATTCTGATTTCACAGTTATTCTTATGCTATTAATTATGCAGTGTTTCTCTATTTATTCTCCAATATTTTGTGTAAAATTGGAATTGTCTATTTGTTGACTGGTACAACTCACCTGTAAAACCTTCTGAGTCTGGTGTATTTGCCTGTGACTACTGCTTTAGCTGTATCCCATGCATTTTCATAGGTACTCACTAGTTATCAAATTCTAAATATTTTTCATGTTCCATCATAGTTCTTCTTTGACTCATGGGTTATTTGGTTTTATTTGCAAATTTGTAGGTTTAATAATTATGTTGTTAATTTCTGATGTAATTGCTTTGTGGTCAGAGGTATGGTCTGTTACTAATTATTTGAAAGTGTTTGAAACTTTAGGCTTTATCAAGTATGTGAGAAATTTTTGTAAAGGTTTAACGTGTATTATGACAATAGCATTGGTAAATTTAACCTGGAGGTTCTGCTGTTATGAATTTTTGAAGCCTTGTTATTGTGAGGTAAAATGGTGAAATTAAGTAGTGAAAGAAGCGACTATCATCATGCTTTTTGCTTTAAAGTTTCTTTTGTTCTCCACATTTTTTATTGGTACATTATAATTGTACATAATGGTGGGATTTGTTGTTTTATATTAGTACATACATACAATTTAACAATATAATGGCCAACATTCCTCCCCAGCACTTCCCCTCTTCCTCCCCTCCTTCTATCTGTAGTCCCTTTCTTCTGTTCTGCTTACTTCCTTTTGCTTTTCATATGATCACCCCTACCTTTTTTTTTTTCTAACTTTCACGTATGAGGGAAAACATGATTATTGACCTTCTGAGTTTAACTAATTTCACTTAACATAAGGTTCTCAAGTTCCATTCATAATTTCCAATTTTGCAAATGACATAATTTTATTTTTTCTTTATGGCTGCATAAAGCTTCACTGTGTATATATACACCACATTTTCTCTATCCCTCTGTTGATGGACACCTACTCTGGTTCCGTAGTTTGGGTATTGTGAATTGTGCAGCTGTAAACAGGATATGCATGATTGCTACAGAATGCCGACTTTAATTCCTTAGGATAAATACTGAGGAGTGGTTGGTATAGCTGGTCATATGGTGGGTGGTTCCTTTCATAGTCTTTTGAGGAGCTTTCATACTGGTTTCTATAGAGGGTGTACTAATTTAAAGTTCCACCGACAGTGTAAAAGTGTTCCTTTTACTCGACCTCCTCTCCAGCATTTATTGTTGTTTGTATTCTGAATGACTGCCATTCTGACTGGTATGAAATTAAAACTCAATGAAATCTAGTTTTTATTTGTTGTTATTGTTTTTTGGTACCAGGGATTGAACCCAGGGACACTTAACCACTGAGCCACATCCAAAGTCCTTTTTATGTTTTATTTTGAGACAGAGTCTTGCTAAGTTGCTTAGGGCCTTTTTAAAGTTGCTGAGACTGGTCTTGAATTTGTGATCCTCCTGCCTCAGCCTTCCCAGCTGCTGAGATTACAGGCATAGGCCACCACACCCAGCCTCAGTGTAGTTTTGTCTCTTATTTTCCAAATTCCTATTTGTTGTCCATTTGCAGTTTTTCTTTTGAGGAAGTGTCTGTTTAATTCATTTGCCTATTTATTAATTTTTTTTTGTTCTGGTGTTATGTTTTTTGAGTTCTTTATATATATTCTAGATATTAATTCTTTGTCAGAAAAGTAGCTAGCAAAGAGTTTCTTCCATTCTGTAGGTTCTCAGTTATTTCCTTTGCTGAGTAGAAGACTTTTAATTTGATGCCTTCCCATTTATTAACTCTTGGCATTATTTCCTGAGCTTTAGAGGTTCTATTGAGAAACTCATTGCCTGTGCTTGTATGCTGGAGTATTGATTCTGGGTTTTCTTTTAGGAATTGCATAGTTTCTGGTCTAATTCCTAGGTCTTTGATTTATTTTGTGCAGGGTGAAAGATAAGGATCTAGTCTTATTCTTCTACATGTGGATAACCAGTTTTTCCAGCACCATTTGTTAAAGAGGCTCTTTTCTCCAATGTATACTTTCGTCACCTTTGTCAAGGATCAGATAACTATAGATGTGTGGATTTGTTTCTGTGTCTTCCATTTTGTACCAATTGTCTGTGTGTCTGTTTTTATTGTAGTACCATACAGTTTTTGTTTTATAGTTCTGTAATTTGAAATCAAGTATTATGAGGCCTCTAGCATTGATGTTTTTTTTTTTTTTTTTTTTTTTTTTGCTTAGAATTGTTGTGGCTACTGTAGGTCTTTTATTCTTTCAAATGAATTTTAGAACTATTTTTTCTAGTTCTGTGAAGAATGTCATTGGTATTTTGATAGGAATTGCATTGAATCTGTATATTGCTTTTGATAGTACAGACATTAATACTATTGTGCATATCCATGTGCATGGGAGATCTTTCCTCTTTTCATTTAATATTAAGGATGTTTGTATATAAGTTCTTCAGGGGTTTGGTCCATAGTTTTCTTTCCTGTGTTTTTATTTGTGTTTTGTATGAGTGTGATATTGGCTTCATAAAGCAAATTTGGAAATGTTCCATCTCTATTTCATGGAATAATTTGAGGAATACCGACATTATTTCTTCTTTAAATTCTGGTATAGGGCTGGAGTTGTGGCTCAGCAGTAGAGCGCTCGCCTCGCACATACAACACCCTGGGTTTGATCCTCAGCACCACATAAAAATAAATAAGTGAAATAAAGGTATTGTGTTCAACTAAAAAATAAATATTAAAAAAAATAAATTCTGGTACAATTCAGCTGAGAATCCATTTGGTCCTGGGATTTTCTTTGTTGTAAGGCTTTCTATCACTGCTTTTTTCTCATTATTAGTTACTTGTCTATTTAGATTTTATATGTATTCTAGATTCAATTTTGGCAGGTTATATATATTTAGAAATGTATCCTTTTCTTCTAAGTTTTCCACTTTATTAGAATATAAGTTTTCAAAGTAGTCCTTAATGATCTGCCATATTTCTGTAGTGTGTGGTGATTTTCTCCTTTTTCATTTCTAACTTTATTGAGTCTTCTCGTTCTTTTGGTTAGTTTGGCTAAGGGCCTATCAATCTTGTTTATCTTTTCAAAGAACCAGCTTTTTGTTTCATTGATTCTTTGCATTGTTTTTTTTCCCCTCAATTTTATTGATTTCAGCTCTGATCTCAATTATTTCTTTCTATTAGTTTTGGAATTGATTTGTTCTTATTTCTCAAGGGGCTTGAGATACATCATTAGATTATTTATATGGGATCTATTTGATTTTCTTATGTAGGCACTTATAACTATAAAGCTTACTATTAGAACTCCCTTCATAGTGTTCTGGAGGTTCTGGTATGTTATATCATGAGTATCATTTTTCTCATTTGAGCCTAAATTTTAAAAATTTCTCCTCTGATTTCCTTCTATCACCAGTTCATCACCCAAAAGTATATTGGTCAAACTCCATGTATTTCTATACAGTTTTTTAGTGTTGGTTTCTAATTGCATTCCAATATGATTTGACAAGATGGAAGCAATTATACCAGTTTTTTTTTTTTTGTATTTGCTGAGAGTTGCCTTGTAGCCTAAAATATGGTCTAATTTAGGAGAATGTTCCAGGAGCTGCTGAGAAGAAAGTATATTCAGATGTTGTTGGATGAAATCTTCTATAGATGTCTGATAAATCCATTTGATTTATAATATTTTTCAGGTCCAAAGAATCTTTACTGAATTTATGTCTGGATGACCTATCTAATGGTGAGAGAGGTGTGTTTAAATCACCCAGTATTATTGTAGTGGAGTGTGTCTGAGTCTTTGAGTAATATCTCTTTTATGAAACCATTTGTACCCGTGTTTGGGACATCATTATTTATTGTTGTATATTCTTGTTGGATTGTTCCCTTTATTAGTGTGAAGAGACCTTCTTTGTCTCTTCTGATGAATTTTGGTTTGAAGTCTGCTTTGTCAAATATGAGAGTTGCATCTCCTCTCTGTTTTTGGGTTCCATTTATATCCTTTCACTTTCAGCCTGTCTTTGCCTATGAGGTGGTGAGTCTCTTGCAAACAACACATAGTTGGGTCTTGTGTCTTAATCCATTCTGTCAGCTGTCTTTTAATTGCATAGTTGAGAACATATATATTCAATGAAATTATAAAAATACTTTTATGAATTTCTGCCATTTTGATTTATTTGTTGTGTTTAATTTGGTCCTGATCTCATTTGTTTTGCTACTCTGGAAATGAGATTTGTTCATTTGTTTAATGCCGAGTTTTTGATTTCTTCTGTGTGGAAAGTTTCTTTATAGTGCCAGATTAGTGTAGTCATGGATTCTTTTAGTTTCTGCTTATTTTGGAACATTTTTATTACTCTTTTGATTTTGAAGGAAAGTTTTGCTGGATATAACAATCTTAGTTGACAGTTACTTTCTTTCAGGACTTTGAACATATCATTTCAAGCCCTTCTAGATTTTAGAGTTTGTGCTGTGAAATTGTAAGTAATTCTGATTGGCTTGTCTCTATGTGGCTTGATAGTTTTTCCCTTGAGGCTTTTAAGATTTTATCCTTGTTCTGTATGTTAGGCATTTTAATTATAATGTCTCATGGAGAGGTTTTTTTTTTTGTGTGTGTGTGTGTCTCTTTGGGGTTCTGAATGCCTCCTATATCTGGATGTCTATCTCATTCTCGAGGTTTGGAAATTTTTCTGTTGTTATTTCCCTGAAGAGGTTATCCATTTCATTAGCTGCATTTCCCAATACTCTTCAATTCCATTGGTTCTTAAATCTGGTCTCTTAATATTGTCCCAGAGTTATTTTGGATTCTGATTATGGTTATTTTCTTTAATACTGTCTAAATGTTCAAGGCTGGCCACTTTGTCTTCTAGCTATGAGAGTCTGTCTTTAGCATGGTCTACTCTGACCTTCAGTGGAACATTTTATTTGACTTATTGTGTTTTTTCATTTCCAAGGTTTCTATTTGATCCTTTTAAAATATCTCTACCTTCTTATTGAATTGCTCATTCATATCCTGTACTTACTTCCTTCCTTCAGTTGGTTTTTTTTTTGTTCTCTTAGAATTCATTAATCATTTTTATAATAATTCTTTTGAATGCTTTATGTGATATTTTGTCAATTTCAATATCTTTGTAGTCAGTTGCTGGTGAATTATGAACTTTAGAGGTGTCAGTTACTTTGTTTTTTATATTGTATTTCTGTGTTGGATTTTATGCAGCTGTTGGGATAGATTTATCTCCCACTCTTGTGTGGGCCTTCTTAGCACATGACTTTCTTTTGCCAAAATGTCCTAGAGTGATCTAGATTGAGACTCCTTTGCAGTTGGGGTATCTGTAGTCTTTGTTTTGATTTTCTCTGTTTTTGCTGTAGCAGTGAATACCCGTGAGTGGGACTTGAGGCCCACTCCAGCTCTTCCTACTTAGGGCCTGGTCATTAGTTTGGGTTTTTGTTACTTCTCTTCTTTGTTTAAAGCATAGCTGAAGATAGAAAGCTGTTAATATTTGTGGAGCAATGTACACTATCTTTTGGCTGAGTTTAGTTCGGCCGAAGGTCTCTACCCTGTGAACTTGCAGTGTTCCTGTAGGTCCCTAGCATCTCACAGGATAGGGGAAAACAAATAATAGTAACAACCAATGTAGACAATATATAGCATTAAAATAAACACCCAGCTTCTATTATGATATCCACAACATTAATTACCACAAAAATCAGGAATGATGGGGTCAACAATTGTCAACAGCACCAACAATAAATAACCATGAATGATCTGGCTTTAAACCAAACAACAGGTGTCAACTATGTCATCCACAGCAGTAATAATTGCAACATGAATAGAAGGTGCAAGAGTTATAAAAAACAATTAGTTCTAAAAGATACATATTAAGAGATTGGAAAATGTGACAGGAAGGGAGAGAGTTTATAGTTTTCAAAAAGTGAACAGAGAGAATGCAGAAGAGATGTAGCAGTTGATGTTTATAAAGGAGGACAAGAAAAAAAAAGGGAAAACAGTGAGAAAGATCAAGAGAATTTGGCTGTTAGTGGGAGTAGAAAGAAGAGAAAGAGAAACAAAAATAGAATCTAACCAAAATAAACAAACCCAAACCCTATCCTTCAAAAGACAAAGAAAAAATAGCTACATTAAAAGTTGGTAAAAATGAGAAAAAATATGTATATATGTCCATGAATCAATCATCACCAGCAAGAACACTCCCCCCCCCAAAAAAAATTCTTTTTTTTTTTTTAAGACAGAGACAGAGAGAGAGAGAGAGAGAGAGAGAGAGAGAGAGAGAGAATTTTTAACATTTATTTTTTAGTTTTTTCGGCGGACACAACATCTTTGTTGGTATGTGGTGCTGAGGATCGAACCCGGGCCGCACGCATGCCAGGCGAGCGCGCTACCGCTTGAGCCACATCCCCAGACCCAAAAAAGATTCTTAATGAAAAAATGAAGAAATTGTATTCACTGAGATGGTCAAAATAGTTGACTAGAATGGATAGAATGGAGTTCACTGCCTGCTTGACAGTCCTCCTTTCCATTTCTTCTTGGACTCTGTACTGAGAGAGATGGAGGGAGGGAAGAAGGGGGGCTGGGATTGTTAACCCCTTCCTCCTTTTGTGTTGATCATGAAGCTGCCACTCAGAATGGTCTAAGACTAAAGTTGGTAGGAATGCTACTCAGCTTCCCTTCTCACCAGTATAAGATGTAATGGAATGGGAATTACTGTCCTTTGGAGTTTTGTGTACACAGACCAGATCAATGCACTTCCAGAGTTCTATGATCGGAGTTCCTCCAGCTGGGGATTAGGTCTAATCAGCCCTTAGGGACTTCATTGTGGGGTAGGGGAGCCAGTCTTCCACACCCATACATTCTACTGCCTGCTAGGTTCCTGAGTATATTTACACCTGTCTATTGAGATTCCCAAACCCCTTCAGCTTTTGAAGGAAATGCAAGTTGGGCTTTCCTTTGTTTTTCTTACTTGAATCCCTCTGGGTATAATGTTCTCCTTGCCTGTTTTACTCACATTCTGCTAGGTACACCCTAGGCCACATGGCAGGCTCTTGCTAGGAAAGCATGGCAATGTTTGCCCTGATCTCCCAGCTCCTACAGCAGTAAGTTGCAGCTTGGGCACCTCAAGATGGCTCCCACTGCAGCTCTGCCTTTGCCAGTTGAGAAACAGCATTTTTCAAATACCTTTTTATACATAGAGGTACAGCCTCTATCAATTAAGTTCAGGCTGCTTTTCTAATCTTAGGCTTTTCCATGTCTAATAATTGTATTTCTCTCTGTGTTACTGGTTATTGTGTTCTCCTTTGTGGTGAAACATCACCGCTGCCACAACCAGCTTGGCTCCAGTGTGCTTTCTTTGTTCAGTGAACCTGAATTTCTGGATCTCCCATGACTTTGACTGTCTAATATTGAATTTTAGTGAAATTTCCATTTTGCCCACTTCACTGTGGAACAGTATTCCCACTTATTGAATCCCAAGCCACTGAGCAGGTAAGAACGCAGCCTTCCTCTAATTCACTATCTTGAAATCCCCTTAAAGTTCATTTTGTCTGCTACTATTGTAAACATACCAGCTTCCTTTTGGTAGGATTTGTTGGTTGTATCTTTTTCTATCCTGTATTTCACTTTGGAGAGACAAGACCCATGAGCTTGGATTTTCATTTCCTTATCTCCTTGCTGATTGATCTGAGAGCTGGTCTGGCAGATCTCAACTCAGGGTAAGAACAAACTGGCTCCAGTGGCTTCCTTCTTAGCAAGGTCACTTACTTAACCAGGAGGCTTCTATTAGCACATAGTTGCCCAGATATAGATATGTAGAGAGGCCTGGCTTCTCTATACATTAATGGTTGTATATTCATATACATAAATGGTTGCATATTCATCAATGGTTGTTAATGATCCACCAACATGAATGATGTTGACCACCCAAAACCTACAAAAATAGAATTTATAACATTCAAAAAGAGATAAAATAGAATTGAAGAAAAAAGTAACAAAAATGCAAAAGAAGTAAAAAGTCAACAAGAAAGTCCATGCATATAGGAAGAACAAAATAACTTGTAAAAATGAATCCAGACATGCCAGTAACAACAATCAATGTAAATGGACAGAAGATAGAAAAGTCAAACCTTCAGTTTTTTGCATTATTTATATAAAAAAAAATACACACCTAAAATGTAAAGACAGGTATCAGGCCAACACAGACATATCACAAATGCCACACAGTAAAAATATCAAGTAAGGCTTGAATTTCACTAAAATTCAATACTGGACAGTCAAAATGGTTGTTGTAAGCATAGATCCAAAATTCAGGTGCACTGAACAAAGAAAGTACACTGGAGCCAAGCCGGTTGTATAGCAGTGCTGGTTCATCATAGAGAGAAACACAATGAACAGATTTAGGTATGGAAAAATCTAAGATAGAAAAACCTCTTTTTGATGGTCTCATTCTTTCATCATGGTTTCAAGTCTTTATTCGTATATTACAGAATATTGGTGGACATGGAATAAAGGGAGAAAGTGAAGTCAAAGTTACACTGTGGTCTGTCTGTAGCAGCTGGTTGGACCATTGTGCTTCTTCCTGAGATAGAGATTAGAGGAGGTTCCTGTGTACTGGGGCAGATGATTCAGACCCTGATATTGAGGCAGCATATCAGAATAAAGAAAACAGACTTTGGAGCAGACAGACCTGGGTTAAGTGTGGTCTTAATTGTGGTCTTAATTAGGTTAATTGTCCTAAGTGACTTGGACAAATTACTCAACCTTTCAGAGCTGCAATTTCTGTGTTAATATGGGGGATGCTAAAGCCTTATAGGGTGGTTGTTGTAAGCATTAAATAAGATCATGTGATAAAGTACTGAGCACAGTGCTTTATACGCAATCCTCATACTAAGGAATTTAATAACTGTATGATGCCTAGATTGTCTCATGTATCTATGGGATATCATGGTGATAATTAGTAGTGAGATGGAGAATGTGGAAAGAAAATCTCAGGCTGCTTCCCAAGGAAGAAGAAGGGTTGTAGGCTTATCTGAGATTGGAAATCCTGAATTGAGCTGGGTGATATTTTTCCCAGCAAAATACTCAGCAGCCTGAATGTAAGAGATCATGTCCTCATAAAGCCATTTGAGGTTTAATAAGATGTTTTCTACATTTTCAATGTTCTATGGAAAATGACATCAGAAAGATATTCTTCCTCATAGTGTTTGGTTCATATTCTCCCTTATGTTGATCTCAATATGGTTGTTTCTTTTTTTTTTTTTTTTTTTTTTAAGAGAGAGTGAGAGAGAGAGGGGGACAGAGAGAGAGAGAATTTTTTTAATATTTATTTATTTTTTCTTAGTTCTCGGCGGACACAACACCTTCGTTTGAATGTGGTGCTGAGGATCGAACCCGGGCCGCACGCACGCTAGGCGAGCGTGCTACCGCTTGAGCCACATCCCCAGCCCAATATGGTTGTTTCTTACTGAGGGAGAGACTGGATGGGTAGGGTAACTTTAGTTTCCTTCACTTAACTTTTTATTGCTGGCAGCTGCTTGTTTCTTTGTCTAGTCCTAGAAAGTCAGATGCATGTTCATATTTCATTAGTTTCACCCAATTCCTAATGACTAATAGGCACTCAATATGTGTAGCTATGCTGGGCCATGATTGGCCTCGTGTGGCTCAGATTGTAAAAGGTCTCTGAGTGACTTGGAGAATTAGGATTGGTTTGCAATTCTTTGAACTTGAAAGTAGACCTTCTCCTTGTGCTCTGCTCACAGAACTTTTCCTTTCTTGGATTTTGTTTTACACAGTCTTCCTTAGGCAGTTACAAACCATTTTCTTCCTCATTCCTTCCTCTTGCCTGTCTAGACCAAAAGTTATGGTCTCTGAATGGAGGCAGAATAAGATTTCATGAGGAAGGGAGGAAAACTAGTTCTGTCAGATTTTGGAGAAAGTTTCTGTGCAGCATGATGTCCAACAACTGGTGGTTAAAGCTCCTATGTTTTAGAATTAAGCTCAGGAAGTGAGAATGGATGAAATGCTTTGTTATTCTCCTTCTTTAGTTTGTTTGTGTGCTCACTTAGTCATTTATTCATTCTTTGGATAGAATTTTAGCTGTAGCATTTGGTGTAGAGTACAGAAATTAGTCAATTTATTTTTTGGTCAGTCTCCATTGATCATGTGCTTGTAGGAAATTGACTCATACTTTAGCATATGATCTGTTATTTTTGGTTGACAACTGTTGTTAGTTTTTGTATTTCTTTACATGCATTTTGATGAAAAATCGGGAGGCAAAACAAGCAGCACTCTTGTTTATTCAGGAATTTAAAGCAAATTGAGAGAGAGCTATAATACTTCCTGACTAGATTAGATTGTTAATAACTTGTTAGTCACTAATATGACTGATACTGGTTTTATGCAGAACTCACCAACTTGTGTTATGCCCATTAGCACTATGATAGGTGGTAGAGAAGTAGGAAAAAAGGCAGCAGCAGTTCCTTGAATTTGGAGAAAGTACCTTTGGTTTTGTTTCTCCATGGGCTGAAAACAGTGCCTGGCCAGTGTTTGGCCCTCAAAATAATATTAGTTAAATGAATAAAAAAGTGAATAAATAAATGACTGAATGTAAAATTTGTTTTCTTTGTTGGGAGAAAGTAAAGACTTTTGATGATGAAGTAAAGCTGTGTGAAAGTCAAATGATGCAGGGTTTTAGTGGGAAATTTTTGAAGTTTTTTTTTGTTGTTGTAAATGAACATAATAACTTTATTTAATTAATTTATTTTTAATGTGGTGCTGAGGACCGAACCCAGTGTCTCACACATGCTAAGCAAGTGTGCTCTGCCACTGAGCTATAACCCCAGCCCCTGGAGTCTTTTGAAAGTTGAGTTGGTTCCTCTTTTGTAGTAAAACTATTAAAGTGAGCAGAACATTTTAAAGACTCACACTGAATAATATTTCTTTCTCTATTCATTCTAGGTTCCTTTGTAGTATAGAGGTCTGACCACTGTACTACAAGATGAGTACATTCTTTCTTAGGAGGATATTAAGAGGACATTATCTTTAAGGGACATTATTAGAAGGACATTATTCAAATGATTCAACTCATATTTGTTTTATGTGGGAAATACTTTGAGTGGTCAGAAGTTGCCGCAGTCTGACTGGGCACAATTCAGGAGCCACTTGTCAAAAGAAACAAACTTTATTTTTAAAACTACAAACGCCAAACAAAACAGCTCCTCAGGAAAAACCCTCAGAGCCCAACTGCCACCACCGGCTTCCACAAGCCTCTCCCACACACCAACCACCACCTCCCACAATCCTCCTGCTCTTGAGGCCGATTGGCTAGGTCGCGTGGGCGGAGCCAAAGAAGTCCCCCAATGAGCAGTTCCGTAGTCTGAAGGGCAGGGAAACAGCCCAATGAACATGACTGCAGAGGAGCCAATCAGCTAGATGTTGCTGGGGCCACTGTGAGCCAATCATCAGCTGGCAGCTTGAAGGGCAGGGAAACAGCCCAATGAACATCACCGCAGAGGAGCCAATCAGCTAGATGTTGCTGGGGCCACTGTGAGCCAATCATCAGCCGGCAGCTGGAAGTTTGCTGGCAGCTGGAAGTTTGCTGGGGCCCCTTTGGCTGTGGCTCTCAACATCTCCCCCTCTCTGTTTAAACGACAAGCATGTGGCTTAGGGACCGTGCCTGCCTTAGGTTGTCCAATACTACATATGGTCCTTACCCGTCTTCGGATGAGCTGACCTCAGGGCGTCAGCCTCCTGTCTTAGGTTGGTACCATTGTAATTGGATCTTACCCGTCATTGACTACCGGTCCAGTATACAGCCACACCTGTGGAGAGGTACCAGCGGGGGGGGGGGGGTGAGGTTCTTTGCCTCACCTCTGTTGGCCCCCAAATAGCTGAACGATCATTACAAGCAGAAGGGAGGAAGATATACCAAATCAATACTCCAATACTACCACAAGTCGCTGCACCAACAGATAGTTCACAATGCATACAAGTGAGTTCACAATGCATACAAGTGACACATAGTTTAGGCAAGTTCTGTAAGCGGTTCAGTGATGGCTATTGCAGAGACTGTAGATTAATTTTATCTTTGTCTTCACCGGCACAGGGATGAAGATAGGAATTCTGGCAATAATGGCTAAAGAAAAAATTATATAACATTCTAGAAGGTACTAAAAGAAAACAATTTTCTTAACAATTTACATTGTCTTCACCGGCACTGGGATGAAGATAGAAAGTCTGGCAATAATAGCTAAAGAAAACATTGTGTAACATTCCAGAAGGCACTAAAAGAAAACAATTTTCTTAACAATTTACATTATCTTCACTGGCACTGGGATGAAGATAGAAATTTTGGCAATAATGGCTAAAGAAAACATTGTGTAACATTCCAGAAGGCACTAAAAGAAAACAATTTTCTTAACAATTTACATTATCTCCACCGGCATTGGGATGAAGATAAGAATTTTGTCAATAATGGTTAATATTAATAATTGTGTATCATTCTAGAAGGCACTAAAAGGAAACAATCTTCTTAACAATTTACATTATCTTGAAAAGAATTATTAAATATAATGAAAAGGATAGGTGAAAGTAAACAAACAGATCTGTTAACCTTTTTTTGTTTACATATTAAAACAATTCTTAACAGTTATTTACCCAATTTAAATTAAACCATTTAAATCACGTGAATAAAAAAAAAATTTTGGATCCATTTTTTTTTTTATGAGCGCTCAATCATATATGATATATGGACATATGTACATTCAAACATATAACACAAAACACAAGTGTGCACACATAATATAATACATACAACACATAACATAATAGTAAAGGCCTTATAACTTTTTACAGGTGAAATCTCCATTGCAATGTTTAAAAACTCTATAGTAAAAAAAAAAAAATATATAGAACTGATCAGCAAAACATTAACCTAGGTCTATATGAGCTCAAAAAACAAAATAGAATAAAATAGATATTGAAAAAAGCATCCTGGTTCTGTTGCAGATGTAAGGATAGCCAAATTGGAGTTTTGGATATCAGCTGTTATGGATTTGAGCCAAATCATCTTCTTTTTGGTCTGTAGAAATTGCTTTAATTAATCTCTCTGGAATCCAAATCGGCTGCTGTTCTCCCTGTGGAAACACAAAAACAGGCCCCCGACTCCAGACAATCACTGGGTCAGGACTTTAGTTAATCTCTCCGGAATCCAAATCGGCTGCTGTTCTTCCTGTGGAAACACACAAACAGACCCCCGACTCCAGACAATTACTGGGTCAGGACCTTTCCATTGTCCTGTTAGAATATCTTTCCAAAGTACCTTGGGCTTATGTACATTTTTTGGACACATATGCCTTTCTGCAGCACTAAGTCCTGATGAATCCAAATTTAAAAAGTTTAGAGTAAAAAGGGTTATTTTAAGTTTATCTTTGGGGAATATATACCCCTTCCCAATTCCGTCTTTTTGCTTTAATAAGTACATTTTAATAGTTTGATGAGCTCTTTCAACTATGCCTTGTCCCTGTGGATTGTATGGGATTCCTGTTATATGAGTAATGCCAAATGATGAACAAAATTGTTTAAAAGAAGTAGACGTATAACCAGGGGCATTATCTGTTTTTAACTGTTTTGGAATGCCCACAGTAGCAAAATTTTGTAAGCAATGAGCTATAACATCTTTAGTTTTTTCTCCGGCATGAAGGGAGCCCATCAAAAATCCAGAAGAAGTATCAACTGTAACATGCAAATATTTTAATTTTCCAAATTCTGGCAAGTGTGTGACGTCCATCTGCCAAATATGGTTAGGTATCAATCCTCTAGGATTGACTCCAAGATTAACTTGTGGTAAAAAGGTCACACAATTTTGACATTGTTTTATTATTTGTCTAGCTTGCTCCTTAGTTATTTTAAAACGCTTTTGTAAAGTATTAGCATTGACATGGAACCTTTTATGAAAATTTATAGCTTCTTCTAGTATAGAGAAAATATGTACGTCATGTGTAGTTTTATCTGCTAAATCATTGCCCAAACTAAGGGCTCCAGGCAATCCTGTATGTGCCCTGATATGTCCTATAAAGAATGGATCTTTTCTGTCCCAGATTAAACTTTGTATAGTGGAAAACAAAGAGAAAACAGTAGAAGAAGGGGAAATCCTACCAGCATCTTCAAGGGATACTATAGCATTAACTATATACTGACTATCAGAAAATAAATTAAATATAGAATCTTTAAACATCACAAAAGTTTGTAATACTGCATTAAGCTCTACCTTTTGAGCTGATTGTTTGGGTACTAAAAATGTAAAAGTTCGATCAGGGGTAACTATTGCTGCTGTACCATTATTTGATCCATCAGTGAATATATTTGGAGCATTCATGATAGGTGTTTTTCTTGTCATTTTTGGAAAAATTACAGGATGCAATGACCAAAAAGACAATAAAGGATTAGATGGTAAGTGGTTATCAAATGAAACATTAGATTTGCACATGATTATTGCCCAAGTATTTAACTCATTAGCTAATTCATCAATTTGATTCATAGTATATGGAGTAATAATTTTATTAGGAGAAATTCCAAACACTGCCTTTGCTGTTTTTATTCCTTTGAGTATTAATTGTCCTACAGCCTCAGGATACCTAGTAAGAATAGTGTTAGGAGAATAAGATAAATGTATCCATAATAATGGACCTTCTTGCCAAAATACTCCTGTAGGAATATTTTTTGTTGATAGTACAATAAATAATAAAGGCAAACTTATATCAATTCTATCCAAATGCATATTTTCCATATATGTTTCAATGATTTTTAATGCCTTTCTTGCTTCAGGCGTTAACATTCGGGGTGAATTTGGATCTGATGGACCTTTTAGGATATCAAATAAAGGTCCCAATTCTCCTGTTGGAATACCTAGATAAGGTCTTATCCAATTTATGTCTCCTAATAACTTTTGAAAGTCATTAAGTGATTTGAGTTGATCTACTCGTATTTGAATTTTTGGTGGACGGACCATGGTTGAGGATAATAGAACTCCCAAATAATTAATTGGAAAATTTAATTGTACTTTATCTATTGCTATCTCTAGATTATAATTTTTTAATAAGTTTGTAAGTGTGGCATAACATTCTAGCAATGTGTTTTTAGCTCTGTGTGCTAATAATATGTCATCCATATAGTGAAATATTTGTAGCTCAGGATTTTGATTTCTAAGTGGCTGGATTACTTTGTTAACATAAATTTGACACATAGTTGGGCTGTTAGCCATCCCTTGAGGGAGTACTTTCCATTCATATCTCTGATCAGGACCTTCATGATTCAGTGCAGGGATAGTAAATGCAAAACGTGGACTATCCTCAGGATGAATTGGAATTGAAAAAAAACAATCTTTAATATCTATAACTAAAACATACCAAGTTTTTGGCAAAGCAGACAACTGAGGAATCCCCGATTGAGCAGGTCCCATAATGACCATTTCATTATTAATGGCTCTTAAATCTTGCAATAATCTCCATTTACCAGATTTCTTTTTGATGACAAAAATGGGAGTATTATGGGGAGATACAGAAGGTTGTATATGTCCTTCCACTAATTGTTGTTTGACCAGATCATGGGCTACTTGTATCTTTTCTTTAGTCAAGGGCCACTGAGGGACCCATACTGGTCTTTCTGATTTCCAGGTAATTTTTATTGTCTCAGTGGCCCTTTGTGAAAATCCAACCCATGTCTCTCTGTTCCTTGATTTATTTGTATTGGTGCTGCTATACCTTGTTCTTGTTTTTCTAATCTTTTTCCTTTCCTAAAACCTTGTCTAGCCATAATAGTGGGTGCATTTTGATTGATATTATTTGTTAATGTCAAACCTAATTGATCTAAGACATCTCGTCCCCATAAATTTACAGGAAGATGATCCAATACATATGGCTGTATAGTTCCTTCACATCCTTCAGGATCCTTCCAATCTAATACCATTGCACTTTTATCGGGATTATTCGCCACTCCTAGGCCTCGAAGCGTTTGAGTGGCTTGTTGTAATGGCCAATGTTTTGGCCATTCTTGACGAGAGATAATGCTAAGGTCTGCACCTGTATCCAGTAGCCCATTAAATTCATGTCCTTGAATATTTAGTTTTAGCATGGGGCGAGAATCTAAATTTAAAGAAAGCATAGCCCAATCTACACCTGTGGAGCCTAATCCCTTGGAACCTCTTTCTACAGTATGATTGGAAAATTTATCATGTAGGCTTGGTATTATTAGTAATTGTGCTATTCTATCTCCTGGTGAAATTACTGATATACCCTTTGGAGAACTGGCTATAATTTTTATTTCACCTTCATAATCGGGATCAATTACCCCAGGACTTATCAAAAGTCCTTTTAGAGTAGAAGAGCTGCGTCCCAATAATAAGCCTACTGTTCCTTTGGGAAGAGGTCCTTTCACCCCTGTGGGAATGATTTGAACTCCCATCTCTGGAGTTAGTACTGCTCTGGCAGAGGCGCAGATGTCCAACCCTGCGCTCCCTCTGGTTTGTCTGATGAGGGATCTGATGCCCTGGGCACTACCCTGATGGGGTTGCTGGGGTTGCTGGGTTCCTCCAGAGCTCCGTATATTTGTGGTTTGGGGCCCCGGAGCATTGGGGCCCCCTGTCCGTTTTTTGGCAACGGAGCCCGATGCCTTTGTCCACGATATTGTGGATAAAAACCTTGTCCTTGTTCGTTTTTTGATAATGGAGTACCCTCTATGGTGGTTTGAGAACGGCATTCATTAGCCCAATGTCTCCCTCTACGGCATCGTGGGCAAATACCCGGTATTCTATTCCTTTGATACCTAGTATTGTTAAACCCTCCTCCTATGGGGCAATTCCTTTTAAAATGTCCTGCTTGTTGACAATTGTAGCATGTTCTTAGCCCGGCATCTAAAGCCTGTTTTACTGCAGCTGCCACAATTTGCCCTTGTTCATTAATGTCTCTGGCATCTAAAGCCTGTTTTACTGCAGCTGCAACAATTTGCCCTTGTTCATTAATGTCTCTGGCATCTAAAGCCTGTTTTACTGCAGCTGCCATGACTTGCTCTTGTTCATTAATGTCTCTACACAATTTAATATATTTGTTTAAATCTTCCTGTTTCCATGGTCTAATGATATCTCTGCACCAACGATTCGCTTGGTCATAAGCCAGTTGTTTTATTAATGGCATTGCTTGTTCTGTATTCCCAAAAACTCTGGTAGCTGTTTGAATAAGCCTATCTACAAATTCAGCATAAGGTTCATTAGCTCCTTGTATTATCTTAGATAATTGACCTTGTAAACCTCCATGTCCTTGTAAAGTCTTCCATGCCTTAAGTGCATCTATAGCAATTTGTGCGTATACACCAGGATCATATGCAAGTTGTTGCTGCCGATCCTCATAAGGTCCCTTTCCTAACAACATATCTAGATTTCTCTGAGGATAACCAGCTGCTGCATTTCCCATAGCTGTCTCCTTGCAAAATTCCTCATTAGCAACCTTCCATAACAGGTATTGTCCTCCAGTTAGCACAGCTTTACACATATTAGCCCAATCTGCTGGCGTCATGTTTAAGTTGGTAATGGATTCGATCAAGCTTACAGTGAAGGGTGCTTGAGGACCATAGGTTGTTACAGCCTCTTTTAGCTCCTTCACTGTTTTGTAAAATAAACCCTGGTGAATTCGCTGCCCTCCTACCTCAAATACAGGGCATACTTGAGATCCTGTCTCAGGATCCCAACTATCAACTGCGGGGGTTGGGAGTCTCTTAGCATATGGAGGTGGTGCTGTTGATTGGACACTTATGCCCTCTGGTGATAGAATGCTGTTAGTAGCAGTCTCCTGTAGAGGTGGTGCTGTTGGTTGGAGACTTTCGCTCTCTGATAGAAAGGTGTTATTAGCAGTCTCCTGTTGTAACTTTTCCCCTGATGGCTTTTTCTGCTCTAAACTTCCTTCCTCTGTCTCACTAGCTTGAAAGACCTTCTCTTGTACTTGAATCTTTTCCTCATTCTGACTAACTTGAGAGACCTCTTTTACTTGAATCAATATGTCTTCTCCTTCCTCTACCTTTGTCTGATCTGAAGGCTTTGGACTAAGCAAACCAGATATGTTCGCCCACAATGTCAATGTGCCAACTGGCAGAGTCCCTGGGTTGTACTTTTCTATTCTTTTTAAATCTTCACCATGATGGTTCCATTGTGATATATCTAACAACTCCTCCTTAAAAAGCCATGGGCTATATTTTTGTATTGTATCAACGTATGCCCTGAGTATTCTTGATTTTACTGAGATGCCTCCTTCGTCTAACAATTTACTTAACACTCTTTCGGTTTGTTTTTTACTAATTGCTGATCCCGTATTTCTACTATAATACAACCCAGCAAGATAACACCAAACCAAACCGAGACAGAATCCAATAAAAATGGAACAACAAAATTTCATTATAGCCTTTCTATCCTCCTGACATGTGCATCCGTCCTTTCTCCCTATCTGTTCCTCAGACGCAAATAGTTTTTCCTCAGTTGTGAGCGGTTTTTCTTCCGTCTCACTCATCTCCAGGGACTGAAATGTCCATCCGACCTTTCTCCCTATCTGTTCCTCAAACGCAAATAGTTTTTCCTCAAATGTGAGCGGTTTTTCTTCCGTCTCACTCATCTCCAGGGATAGGCAACTTAAAACAAAAATGAAGCAAAACAAAAGAGTAAACTTAGAATGGCTACACATCCTCTCGCCCTGCCCTCAGGGGCGAGCAGTTTACTTACCCTCAGTCGCTCCCCGTACGGGCCACCAAATGCCGCAGTCTGACTGGGCACAATTCAGGAGCCACTTGTCAAAAGAAACAAACTTTATTTTTAAAACTACAAACGCCAAACAAAACAGCTCCTCAGGAAAAACCCTCAGAGCCCAACTGCCACCACCGGCTTCCACAAGCCTCTCCCACACACCAACCACCACCTCCCACAATCCTCCTGCTCTTGAGGCCGATTGGCTAGGTCGCGTGGGCGGAGCCAAAGAAGTCCCCCAATGAGCAGTTCCGTAGTCTGAAGGGCAGGGAAACAGCCCAATGAACATGACTGCAGAGGAGCCAATCAGCTAGATGTTGCTGGGGCCACTGTGAGCCAATCATCAGCTGGCAGCTTGAAGGGCAGGGAAACAGCCCAATGAACATCACCGCAGAGGAGCCAATCAGCTAGATGTTGCTGGGGCCACTGTGAGCCAATCATCAGCCGGCAGCTGGAAGTTTGCTGGCAGCTGGAAGTTTGCTGGGGCCCCTTTGGCTGTGGCTCTCAACAAGAAGTCTTTTTTTTTTTTAAGGATATGGTTTCATCTCAGGGTTGCAACATTGAATAAAGTAGGTAGAGTTATACCTAATAGTCTTTGCCCAGCTAAATGACTTGTTAATAGTTATATACAACTGATGTTTGTAACTTTTATGACACATAAAAATGTATCATTGTATCATTAATTTAGAAGAATCAGCATGACATTAAAGGTCATAAATTATCTCTGGTCAATGATTTGAGAATCAAGTGATAAACTGTAAGTGTGATTTTTTTGTTTGTTTTATAATTTCTCAGAAGGCATCAGAATTTCTATCCTCCAATATTTAGCATCATTTGTAGAAAAATAAATTTGTTATTTTCACATGTTCAGTGTTTTAGTCAGCTTTTTTTCTGCTGTGACTAAAGGACTGACAAGAACAATTTTAAAGAGGGCTCACAGTTTCAGAGGTCTCAGTTCATAGATGGCTGACTTCATTCTGCAAGGCCCAAAGAGCATCATGGCCTAAGAGTGTGATGGAGGGAAGTGGCTCAGGGTATCACATCAGAAGCAGAGAGAGACTCCACTTGCTAGGTATAAAATATATATTCCAAGGGCATACCCTCAATGACCCACCTCCTCCAGTCACACTCTGCCTACCTTCGGTTACCACTCAGTTAATCCCCTTCAGGGTATTAATTCACTGATTGAATTAAGGCTCTTATAACCTCTGAATGTTCTTGCACTGTCTCACATGTGTACATTTGGGGAACACCTAATATCTAAACCATAACATATAATATTAAAAAGAGGGAAAGTTTTATATTAAAATCTCTTGAAATTAAGGTATTTCAGACTAAAATGCATCATGTACTTGGCAGTTTCACATACACACAGAGGAGTAGGTTACAGCCTGTCTATATTGCTCAATGTTAGTATTCACAGAGAAGAAAAGGGCAGTGTTCGGGGAGTCCATAGGTGAAGTCTGACACTTCCAGGCCTAGAGAATTTCTTTACCCAGAGAATATTGCTCAATGATTTATACTGAAGAAGTCCATTTCCTCTAATGCCTGGGCTCTCAAGTTTTTTCCTTTGGGACATTTGACAATATCTGAAGACATTTTTGGTTGCTTCACCTTGGGCAGAGAACATTTAGAGGCCAGGAATGCTGTTAAACGTTTTACAGTGCACAGGACTGCCTCTACCCCCAAAGAAAAATTTACTGGTTCTGAGTGCTATGAGTAAAAAGATTGAGAAACCTTGGTCCAAAGTTGTGGGGGTTGTTTTTGCCCCTAAATTTGTAAAATGAGGGTGGGAGCTTATTATTATTTTCAGTTTTTTAAATATTATGAATGAGAGACAATAAAGGAAAACAGTTTTGGTTCTTTTTTCCCTGTCACTGTCAGGTATTTTTCTTGACGCTGAAAATAATAGGATAGTTTTTTAAAAATTCCCAAATCTATGAACAACAATAAAATAAAAACTTCCCTGGTAATTCTCTAGTAGAAAATTTGGGGTTCATATTTATTTATAGAGTAATACAGGAGAATAAAATCATTTGATGAAGTTTTTGCCATACTGAGACCATCTATATTCAGTGATAGAAATAAGTATCAAAGAGGTCCGAAGATTTATTGGGCGGATTTGTGGCTTAGCAAGGCAGTTTTATCATATGACTATAGGAAACAATTCTGCTAAGAGTCAGTATTTCAGAAAGTTACGTATAATATCTTGCTTTCCATAGGTAACAATATTTACTATTATAGTGACAGCATTGATTCCAGACAGCTTCTAGAGGTAGATATTTTACATAAGAATGCTAAGTAGCTAGCTGTTGAGATAGCAAATGAAGCCCCTGGGTTGTTGTACATGGGAGATAAAATCAACTGTTAGAAGTTTCAGTTGTGGCAAGAAAGTAAACTGACCTCTTCTTCCAATACTGTTCTAGAATTTCTTATAGTTAAGGGATTCATGTTTGAAATCCACATTTCCCATTATGAAAAACTTTTCCTGCCTTCAATTTAGTATAAAGTAAAAGAAGAAAAGAATTTAAACTATGAGGATCATGCACACACATAAAACCTGTAAGATAAAAAAAAAAAAAGTTCCATTTTGGCCCCTGAAAATATAATCACTGTGAAATTCTCTATAGCTCCTTTACACTCTTCTAAAGTTTGCTCTTACCTGATGCTCTGCGATCGATTTGTAGTTCAAGATTCCAACTTTCCAAGTATTTTAGATGTTCTGTTTCGGCTAAAAAATGTGATGTGTTCTCAGTTGGTTAAAACCATCCATAAGGTCATATTAGAGAAGTAAGTTTCATTAAATCACATATCTTCCATTTTTAATAGTTGTTATATGTGCACATGAAGTCTCTTTCTGTTTAGATGACAAAATGGTAGGAGTGTTAAATTCCACACAGACTCTCCTAAAAGTGAGGTTGATGCCATTCCATTCCTTGCCTTGCTTTCTCACAAGACTTTCAGAATCAAGACATTCCTGGCCAAGGGAAAAAAAAAGGCAAAATTGTCCAATTTTCTATTGGATTCTGATGAATATCGGTAATAATATCAAGCACAAATCCTAAGAGGAGACCATGAAGTACCAAGCTGGATTTATAAGGAGCTGCACATAAGATGGCACAAATATACTGTATCAAGGTCACTGTCACACCTTATCAATCTGAAAATGTCACTATTATTACCTATGGATAGCTGGGCATGTTTAATTGATAGTCTGATTTCTCTTTTTCTATTATTTGCACTAATAGGTTGGTTCTATAATAAATATGTGAAACTTTTTTTTAAGTGAGGTTGGCACCACCAGCTTGTATTCATCTGTATGTATATATTGTAGAAGCTGCACTAGTGTGTTCTGAAATTATTTTCAAGCTACTCTAGAGGAAGTGGAGTAGAAATAAGAATTCAAGAGAAAGAAAGAACAGTGAGAAGTTTTCTACTGTTAGAAAAGAACTTGTTCAATTCAAATATTTTTTAAATGGTTGATGGTGCGTATTAAAATGTTGCAGTATTTATCTTTCACTGCACTGGATGCATTTAAAATAATAACATAGTGGCTTTGTTTCAATATATAAACTATTTACAATATGCTATAAACTATATCCTTTATAGTTTTCAGTGGAAAGTTTAGATATTAACTTAAGAAGTGTATGGACATACACATCTTTGCAAAAAATGTTGAGGCAGTATCTGAGTGCTCAAGAATAATCAACGGCTTTGAAGTCTTTTTACCTGCAACCCAAATGAGAAAAACATTTTATATCATAACAGAAAATGCATCCAAAAGCAAAATTTATAAAACATTACTTAAAATATATGATGTTCTCAGATCTGGTCTTGACTTACCCATGCCCCCCCCCTCCAAAAAAAAAAACAAAAACAAAAACAAAAAATCTGCTTTTGACCAGAGAAAATAGAGGAAGTGGAGTAGAAATAGAGTTTACTTCCACTGTACAGTTGGGAGGGACTTGCAATTTGAGAAACAAAAACCATCTAGGTTTAATTTTTTGTTTATTTCAATTTATTTGATCATTGTCCAAATCAGAAATAAAATTATATTAGTACTTCAATGACTTGATTTTCTGTTTGTGAAGCTCTTTTGTGACATCATTTTAAATGTTTTTCCTTTATCTTTTCCCCATTATTCCATATCAAAAAATCTACAAAAATAAAATGCAAGTGGAATGGAAAATTGGGGAGCATCTTTGGATAATCCGAGGTAGTTTAACTGATACTAAAAGATAAATTTTGAAAGAAGATAAAATAATGTCTCATGAATATAAAATCTGTCACGTTACTGAGCTAATTAATTAAGGAGGGAATAAGCTGTTACAACTCACTTATTGGGGAGGGGGACACTGGGGATTGAGCCCAGGGGTGCTTAACCACTGAGTCATATTCCCAGCTCTCTCTCTCTCTTTTTTTTTTTTTTTAACTTTAAGACAGGGTCTTGTGTGGGCTGGGCAGTAGTGGAACATTTGTCTAGTACATGTGAGGCACTGGGGTTGATCCTCAGTACCACATAAAAATATAAGTAAATAGTTACATTAAAAAAATTAAGTTACTATTTAAAAGAAAAAAAAAGGTTTTGCTAAGTTGCTTAGGTCATAACTAAGTTTCTGAAGCTGGCCTTGAATTTGCATTCCTTCTGTCTCAGCCTCCTGGGTTGCTAGGATTGTAGGCATGTGTCACTGTACTGAACTACAACTAGTTACTACTAAAATTTTGTAGTGAGAAGTTTTCTACTGTTTGAAAAGAACTTGTTCAATTCAAATATTTTAAAAATGGTGGTCAAATCACATCTGTGGTCAAATAAGAAATGCTGAATTTATAAATGTTGTCAAATAAGTATCCCAAGGCTTATATCCCAAGGTTAAAGTCTTTTCTCTGAAATGTTCCCCAAACAACTTAATCCATATAATTTGTTTTTTCTTTAATACTCTGGTATTCTCTAATGTAAAAGTTAGCAGATCTCCAGCAAGATCCTTATTACTTATTATTCTCTTTTGAAAATTGTTTCTTTTTATTGGTTGTTCAAAACATTACAAAGCTTTTGACATCATATTTCGTACATTTGATTCAAGTGGGTTATGAACTCCCATTTTTACCCCGTATACAGATTGCAGAATCACATCGGTTACACATCCACGTTTTTACATATTGCCATACTAGTGACTGTTGTATTCTGCTGCCTTTCCTATCCTCTATTATCCCCTCTCCCCTACACTCCCATCTTCTGTCTCTACCCCATCTACTATAATTCATTTCTCTCCCTTGTTTTTTTTCCCTTTCCCTTCACCTCCTCTTATATGTAATTTTGTATAACAATGAGGGACTCCTTCCATTTCCATGCAGTTTCCCTTCTCTCTCCCTTTCCCTCCCATCTCTCATCCCTGTTTAATGTTAATCTTTTTCTCATGCTCTTCCTCGCTGCACTGTTCTTAGTTGCTCTCTTTATATCAAAGAAAATATTTGGCATTTGTTTTTTAGGGATTAGCTAGCTTGACGTAGCATAATCTGCTCTAATGCCATTCATTTCCCTGCAAATTCCATGATTTTGTCATTTTTTTAGTGCTGAGTAATACTCCATTCATCTATTGAAGGGCATCTAGGTTGGTTCCACAGTCTAGCTATTGTGAATTGTGCTGCTATGAACATTGATGTAGCAGTATCCCTATAGTACACTCTTTTAAGGTCTTCAGGGAATAGTTCGAGAAGGGCAATAACTGGGTCAAATGGTGGTTCCATTCCCAGCTTTCCCAGGAATCTCCATACTGCTTTCCAAATTGGCCGTACCAATTTGCAGTCCCACCAGCAATGTACAAGAGTACCCTTTTCCCCACATCCTCGCCAGCACTTGTTGTTGTTTGACTTCCTAATGGCTACCAATCTTACTGGAGTGAGATGGTATCTTAGGGTGGTTTTGATTTGCATTTCTCTGACTGCTAGAGATGGTGAGCATTTTTTCATGTACTTGTTGATTGATTGTATGTCCTGCTCTGAGAAGTGTCTGTTCAGGTCGTTGGCCCATATGTTGATTGGGTTATTTGTTGTCTTATTGTTTAATTTTTTGAATTCTTTGTATACTCTGGATATTAGGGCTCTATCTGAAGTGTGAGGAGTAAAGATTTGTTCCCATGATGTAGGCGCCCTGTTTACCTCTCTTATTGTTTCTTTTGCTGATAAAAAACTTTTTAGTTTGAGTAAGTCCCATTTGTTGATTCTTGTTTTTAACTCTTGTGCTATGGGTGTCCTATTAAGGAATTTGGAGCCCGACCCCACAATATGTAGATCGGAGCCAACTTTTTCTTCTATCAGACGCAGAGTCTCTGATTTGATATCTAGTTCCTTGATCCACTTTGAGTTAACTTTTGTGCATGGCGAGAGAAAGGGATTCAGTTTCATTTTGTTGCATATGGATTTCCAGTTTTCCCAGCACCATTTGTTGAAGATGCTATCTTTCCTCCATTGCATGCTTTTAGCCCCTTTATCAAATATAAGATAGTTGTAATTTGTGGATTGGTCTCTGTGTCCTCTATTCTGTACCATTGGTCCACCCGCCTGTTTTGATACGAGTACCATGCTGTTTTTGTTACTATTGCTCTGTAGTATAGTTTGAAATCTGGTATCGCTATACCACCTGTTTCACTCTTCCTGCTTAGAATTGCTTTTGCTATTCTGGGTCTTTCATTTTTCTATATGAATTTCATGATTGCTTTATCTATTTCTACAAGCAATGCCATTGGGATTTTGATTGGCATTGCATTGAACCTATAGAGAACTTTTGGTAATATTGCCATTTTAATGATGTTAGTTCTGTCTATCCATGAACAGGGTATATTTTTCCATCTTCTAAGATATTCTTCTATTTCTCTCTTTAGGGTTCTGTAGTTTTCATTGTATAAATCTTTCACCTCTTTTGTTAGGTTGATTCCCAAGTATTTTATTTTTTTTGAGGATATTGTGAATGGGGTGGTTTTCCTCATTTCCATTTCAGAAGATTTGTCACTGATATACAGGAATGCCTTTGATTTATGCGTGTTGATTTTATATCCTGCCACTTTACTGAATTCATTTATTAGCTCTAGTAGTTTCTTTGTAGACCCTTTTGGATCTTCTAGGTATAAGATCATATCATCCGCAAATAGTGATAATTTAAGTTCTTCTTTTCCTATTTTTATGCCTTTAATTTCTTTTGTCTGTCTAATTGCTCTGGCCAGTATTTTGAGAACTATATTGAATAGAAGTGGTGAGAGAGGGCATCCCTGTCTTGTTCCAGATTTTAGAGGGAATGCTTTCAGTTTTTCTCCATTTAGAATGATGCCAGCCTGAGGCTTAGCATAGATAGCTTTTACAATGTTGAGGTAAGTTCCTGTTACCCCTAGTTTTTCTGGTGTTTTGAACATAAAGGGATGCTGTACTTTGTCGAATCCTTTTTCTGCATCTATCGAGATGACCATATGGTTCTTATCTTTAAGTCTATTGATGGTGAATAACGTTTATTGATTTCCATATATTGAACCAGCCTTGCATCCCAGGGATGAATCCTACTTGATCATGGTGTACAATTTTTTTGATATGCTTTTGTATTTGATTCGCCAGAATTTTATTGAGGATTTTTGCATCTGGGTTCATTAGAGATATTGGTCTGTAGTTTTCTTTCTTTGAAGTGTCTTTGGTTTCGGGATCAGGGTGATGTTGGCCTCATAGAATGAATTTGAAAGAGCTCCTTCTTTTTCTGTTTCCTGAAATAACTTGAAAAGTATTGGTATTAACTCTTCTTTAAAGGTTTTGTAAAACTCTGCTGTATACCCATCTGGTCCCGGGCTTTTCTTGGTTGGAAGTCTTTTGATGGTTTCTTCTATTTCCTCCTTTGTTATTGGTCTGTTTAAATTGTGTTTATCTTCCTGCCTGAATCTGGGAAAATCATATGAGTTAAGAAATTTATCAATATCTTCACTATCTTCTATTTTATTGGAATATAGGGTTTCAAAATAATTTCTAATTATCTTCTGTATTTCTGTAGTGTCTGTTGTGATATTGCCTTTTTCATCCAGTGTGTTAGTAATTTGAGTTCTCTCTCTTCTTCTCTTCATTAGCATGGCTAAGGATCTGTTGATCTTATTTATTTTTTCGAAGAACCATCTTTTAGTTTTGTCAATTTTTTCCTTGGTTTCTTTTGTTTCAATTTCGTTGATTTCCGCTCTAATTTTAATTATTTCTCGCCTTCTGCTACCTTTGCTGTTGTTTGGCTCTTCCTTTTCTAGGGTTTTGAGATGAAGTGTGAGCTCATTTATTTTTTGGTTTTTTCTTTTTTTGAGGAATGAACTCCAGGCAATGAATTTCTCTCTTAAAACTGTTTTCATTGTGTCCCATAGATTCAGATATGTTGTGTCTGTATTTCCATTTATCTCTAAGAATTTTTTGATTTCCTCCTTTATGTCTTCTGTAACCCATTGATCATTCAGTAACATATTGTTCATTTTCCAGGTGATGCAGGGTTTTTCCTTCCTTCTTTTATCATTGATTTCCAGTTTCATTCCGGTATGATCAGATAAGATGCATGGTATTATCTCCACACCTTTATATTTACTAAGAGTTGTCCTATGGCATACTATATGGTCTATCTTTGAGAAGGATCCAAGTGCTGCTGAGAAGAAGTATACCCACTTGATGATGGTTGATATGTTCTATATATGTCAGTTAAGTCTAGGTTATTGATTGTGTTATTAAGTTCTATAGTTTCTTTATTCTGCTTTTGTTTGGAGGATCTGTCCAATGGTGAGAGCTGTGTGTTGAAGTCACCCATAATTATTGTGTTGTGGTCTATTTGATTCTTGAACTTGAGTAGAGTTTGTTTTATGAACATTGCAGCACCATTATTTGGTGCATACATATTGATAATTGTTATGTCTTGTTGGTGAATGGTTCCTTTTAACAGTATATAGTGTCCTTCTTTATCCCTTTTGATTAACTTAGGTTTGAAGTTGATTTTATTCGATATGGGTATGGCCACTCCTGCTTGCTTCCGAGGACCATATGAGTGGTATGATTTTTCCCAACCTTTCACTTTCAACCTGTGTATGTCTTTTCCTGTGAGATGAGTCTCCTGAAGGCAGCGTATTTTTGGGTTTGTTTTTTTTAATCCAAGTTACTAGCCTATGTTGCTTGATTGGTAAGTTTAAGCCATTAACGTTTAGGGTTACTATTGATATATGGTTTGTACTTCCAGTCATATTTGTTTTATTTATTTATTTATTTATTTATTTATTTAAATTTGGATTGTTTTTCCTCTTTGGTTATTTTTCCCCCTCTTTACTGAGTTACCTCCCACTGTTAGTTTTGGGTGCTGTTTTTCGTTTCCTCCTCTTGTAGTGTTTTGCTCAAAATGCTTTGCAGTGCTGATTTTCTGGCTGCGAATTCTTTTAACTTTTGTTTATTGTGAAATATTTTAATTTAATTGTCAAACCTGAAGCTTAATTTTGCTGGATACAATATTCTTGGTTGGAATCCATTATTTTTCAGCGTTTGAAATACGTTGTTCCAGGATCTTCTCGCTTTCAACGTCTGTGATGAAAAATCAGCTCTTAACCTAATTGGTTTACCCCTGTATGTAATCTGCCTCCTTTCTCTTGTAGCTTTTAATATTCTCTCCTTGTTCTCTATGTTGGATATCTTCATAATAATGAGTCTTGGAGTTGGTCTATTACGGTTTTGTATGTTTTGGGTCCTATAGGCTTTCAGAATTTGGCAGTCCATTCCATCTTTCATTTCTGGAAAGTTTTCTAAGATTATTTCATTCAATAGGTTGCTCATTCCTTTGGTTTGGACCTCTATACCTTCTTCTATCCCAATGACTCTTAAGTTTGTTTTTTTAATGACATCCCATATCTCTTGGATGTTTTGCTCGTGGTTTCTTACCAGCCTTTCTGCGTTGGCTATTATCTTTTAGAGATGATAAATGTTGTCTTAATTATCTGATGTTCTGACTTCTATTTGAGCTACTCTATTTGTAATATTCTCATTTGAGTTTTTGATTTGGTTTATGCTTTCCTGCATTTCTAGGATTACTGTTTGATTTTTTTTTAAATCTCTATCTCCTGGTAGAGTTCATTTTTTGCTATTTGAATCTGCTTATGTAATTCATTTTCAAAGCGTTCTTTCATTGTTTGGACTTGCTGTCTTATGACTTCTTTAAGATTCCATTCCATCTGAGTCAGGTATGCCTTGAGTTCTTTCTCTGTCCATTTTTCTTATGCCTCTAGGTTCTCCTGTAAATTTAAGTTATCCTGCATTGTTTGTAATCCTTTTTTCCCTTGTTTTTTCATGGTGCTCACGTTACTTTCCAACTCTGTTTGACTGCTTTGTTTCTGTTTTCTCCAATAAATTTGTTTTGATTTTGTATAGCTCCAAGATCTCTCCTTTGTATTGGGAGACAATGTTTAGAGATGTTGGATTTAATTGTGATTTAAGGTAAATTCATTAGTTTCATTAAAGTTCTACAGATTTTGATGGCATATAGAGACTTGAAGTTTGAACTTAGGATTTTATGTTAAGGTTGGGCGATTTGATGGTATGGAGGTTAGTATATCTTAGCTTCTTTTGGGGGTTGCTCAAATGCAGGCGGATATTAACAAGAGAATAGACAGGAGTACTTGGTGGTTGTTAAGGGCTTAGGCAGACTATAGTCCGTCTCATAGTATTCATCTATTTGCATTTAGTAAATCACATGTAATCGGAGTGGTCATGCTTGGGAGGAAAGATAGGGAAAAGGTAAGGAAGCAAACCAAGAAAGAGGGAGAGAAGAAAGAGAAAAAAAATAGAAAATAAAAAGAAGAAAATGATAAAAAATATGAAATACTGTAAAATAAAAATTACAATTAAAAAAAGGCACTGTTAGGCTTCTATTTTCTTCACTTCCAGTAGGTGGTGCTGTGCCTTCTGGACCAAGATTTTGTCCTCCGGCTGTAGGAAACAATCCATATGAGGCCGCTCACTCCTCCCCCACCTCGTGTCTCTCCAAACCTGTTAACTTAGGTTTATTCCTGGTCTCTAGTCTCCTCGCTTCTCCTGCCAGACAGGCCTTCCCCAGTGTGATACCTCTCCACAGTTCAAGCTGCACTCTGGGCCTGCAGTTTCCTGGATGTGGAGCATGGCTATTGGGAACTGGCCCCCTATTGTTTTGATTCCCTCTGATAGCCACTCTTCCGAGAGCTGGTGAGACAGGTTTTGTTTTCACCGCTGGTGGGAGGGGGGAGTTGGAGGTCAGGTGCCTTTACCATTCCCCATGCCTCTATTCATGCTCACTCTGATAATCACGCCCCCGGAAAGCCGGAGAGAGATTTTATGCGATTTCCCAGCTGTATGGGAGAAGGGCTAAATGTCACACACCTGTTCTATCACTGAACTTGTGATGAGGTCGGGTCTGTCAGAAGCTGGCGATGGTGACGTCAGCTCCCCAATATGGTGGCTGCTGGCTTCCTCGGTGGGTTGTCTGGTGTGGAGGGCAGATCTGGATTGTTTCTCTTCCCTGTCTCAAACCCAGAACTCAGCCTGCAGCACTGTGAGGGCACAGTTGGCAGGACCCCACAGAATCCGTAGCACTGTTTCTCTGTGTTGCTGGCATGCCGTTTCTCGGAGCGCAGTCTCCAGCTGCGGGGCTGGCCTGATCAATCAGCCTGAATCTCCAGGTGCACGATTCACTGGTGATTGAGCCGCAGTAATTGATCCTCAGGTGTTGGAAATCCTTCCTCTAGGTTTCAGTACACCCCAATTTTGCTGGAAATTCCTAACAAGAGAGCTTCTGGCTGTTCTAACTTGCTATTCACCTGCGCAGTGATGTGGTACATGGGAGTGACACACTCTATTTGCCGCCATATTTCCACACAATCCTGAAAATTGTTAAGGGAAGTGATATTTCCAGAGGTTTGTGACTCTACAGGAATGTTTATTGCCGATGTGTTGGGGGGCACCAGAATCAGGAGGCACCACACAGCTTTGTAGGTTCAAACAGCAATTCTTTATTCCCGATCTCACACCAGCCTCCACACACGTTCAGGGGCAATTCCAATATGTCCGATCCCAAATCCTACTCCATGAGGCTTTTTCCAAATCCCATTTTAATCTCACGAGAACTCAACAAGCCGCAGGAACACCCTAATCCCAGCAGCAATAATCTTCAACCTCAACTTCCCTAAAACCCATATTCTTAAACCGGGAAAGGCCTTAAACCCAAGGACCAGGATACTTCCTCAAACCTGCAGGATACTTCCTCAAACCTGGATCCACCCTCGATCACCTTGAGCAGGGTCATCTTACTAAAGCACACAAGCAAGGTCACAGCAAATTTCCAAGGCAAGTCCATTTAACATGGGGTACACTGGCAAGGATTACGATGCGTCATACCTACTTGGTAATGGCCCTCAGCAGTTTATATGTTTGGAGATAGGGTGTGGGTCTAAAAATGTATATAAACATTGTGAGAAAAAAATTTAAATTCATATAATAAATCTCAATGAAAGACTTTTATTAAATGTATAAGACTAAAACTATTTTCTACTCTACATGTGAGATGACTGAATATTAGGCATGTGACTTGGAGTCCTTTTATACTTTTGGTGGATATGTTCTTTCATCCGCCACACAGATTAGCTGGATTTCAAGTTGTTTTCAGAGTATATAACCTACAGCTGCAAAATTATTACTAAAATATTGCTTGAGAGTAATGTTAGTCTTGTCATGGATGATTCAAGACCATGTACTCTACCCCTTCTTCTACATTCAATATAACCCTGGATCAAACTAGAATAGAAGAAAGCTATAAACAATGGAAAACTTTCTTATTCCTTTATACAGCAATTTTACTAGCCAAAAACCAAAAACCAAAACAACACACACACACACACACACACACACACACACACACAAAATAATAAAAAGCTGAAAGCATCACACATCTGTGGTCACATAAGAAATGTTGAATTTATAAATGGATGTCAAATAAGTATCCCAAGGCTGATAATCAATGCATTCTACCAGAAAGCATTTGTATGACCATCTGTTATCAACAAATTATTTCCTCTCATTATAGAATTATAAAATAGCCAAAACAAGTACAAGTGGAAAGAACCAGGAAGAGAAAGCTAAAATTTTTCATTATTTTTTCTTATGGGAAATATCCTTGTTAGATTTAAGCTATTAAAAACTCCTGGGGATATAGCTCAGTTGGTAGAGTAATTGCCCCATATGCACAAGACCCTGGGTTCAATCCCCAGCACCACCACCAAAAAAAAAAAAAAAAAAAAAAAAAAAAAATTCCTATCCTATGTTTAAAACTTTGCTATCTGAATCCAAATCCAGTTTCAATAGGATATTTTCAATCTGCACAGTATTTTTAAAAATTTGTGGATTTGTTGCTCTTATCTAAAAAATGGGATTTTTAAAATAGTAGTTGTATTTCCAGTTTGTGTTGAAAAATCGGATTGAAATGCAGTTTTTTTTTCTTAAAATAAACTTTCTATTTTCCTTTCCTTATTCATATCACTTTCATTAGTCCCATAGACTTGAAAATTAACCATCCTTTACTGGATCTTTTCCATTTGTATTTTGTACAAGTGAGTCACTGGGCCATATTCTGTATAATTTCTTTTTATATATTCACTTTTTTCATTCAGACTTATCCTGTCTTAATCCAGTCCCTTTCCTTTTCTAACTTTCTAACTGCTTGATACTCTGCTCCCCTTAGTCAGTCACTCAGAATTTTGTTTTAAATTTATTCTTTGCCTAATACCTTATACTAAACAATAATATTCGACCAATCCTGATATGCTGTTCTGAATAATCTAACATTTTCTTGATTTTTAACCCTTAATAACTTGTGTATATCCTCCTTTTGCAGTTTTGATTTCTAGTGCATATCTCTGTAGTTCCTTGACTCTGGTGAAGTTACTCCCTTTGCTGAACTCAAACGCACTGTGTCTGTTCATATTCTTCCTTTTTACATAAAAGGCCTTACTTTTCTCCTTCATTTTTATTTACACCCAACTCATCAGTTAAATCCTACTCATCAGTTAAATCTTCATGAGTTAAAATCCTACTAGGGCTTTTCTAATTCGCACTGATGTTTCTGAAATGTTTTGTTCTGGTTTACGTCATATATTCTTGTCTTTCAGTTTGAGCTACGAAAAGCATGGACCAGAGTATTATACTATTTTTAGTATCTGTCAGGAGGACTTAGTAAACTTTTATCTAAATTTGTATTCTATTTGCATGTTCATGCATTTCAGTCCATTAAACATTGTTCAGGATTTAAATATTTTAGCAGTATAAAATTTACATATTTATTGAATATTGGCACAAATCTGTAGATAAAACTGTGTATGTATATACATATATATGTATTATCTCTGGGGTATCTGCTATTTATCAAGCACATAGGAATTTCACTCCTTTTGATATATTTACATTAACTAGTGTTCAGGTAAAATTAAAAAGATAATAAAAATAGAAAATTGTGTTGCCTTATTATTTTTTGTAATGGATAATATTAATTAAAAAGGAAGCCTTGGAATAATAGTGAAAAAGAACATTTGTTTAACTGATTTTTTTTAATAAAATTTAAAAAAACGACAGCGGAATGCATTACAATTCTTATTACACATTTAGAGCACAATTTTTCATATCTTTGTAAATAAAGTATGTTAATTCATGTCTTTATACATGTACTTTGTTGAAAAAGAACATATTATGTGCTCTACCATGCCCACTTCCTCCCCCAGAGCAATAAGATCTGTCCCGTCCAGTAGTCAGACAAGCCCCTATATAAGCAGAGTGTGTATGCCATTTAAAAGTAAATGCATTGCCCTTTTGTTTCAGTTTGAATACATAGGGGAAAACAAGCATTTTGTTTCATTATACAAAGACTTATCTGTAACACACAAAGGGCTTTAGAAATTTGAGACAATTTTCTGAATATCTGTGAACTAAAACATCTAAATATGTTGATGAATTTTAATAACTTTATTAGGTTTATCAGTAAATAACATGATGAAAGTGTACAATTTGATGAGTTTTTACACATTTTTACACTTATGAAACTAAAAGTCAGAATGATAAACATATCCATCACCCCCAGTAGTTTCCATGTATTTCTTTGAAATTCCTTTCTCTTGTTCTTTTTTATGGTATCTCTACTCCTCCTGGGGCAACCACTGTCACTTTATGTTACTTTCACTATACATTAGTTTTCATAATCTAGAACTTTATATGAATGAAGTCATACAGTATGAACTTTTACTTTGACTTCTTTTACTTAACCTATTTTTTTTAGATTCATACAAGTTGCAGCATATATCAGTACTTCATTCTCTTATTGCTGAATAGTATTATGAATATTCCACAGTTTGTTTATCTTTCTACTTATTGTTGAACATTTGAGTGACTATTACAAACAAGCTATCATGACTTTTGTGTTAGGGTAGGCATATGCTTTCCTTTTCTTAGGTAAATACCTAGAAGTAGAGGGACCAAGTAATTTGGTATTTATATGTTTATGTTTTTAAGAAACTACCAATAAGAATTCATACCCCATTTGAACAAATGTATGATATATGATATGTCAAGATCAATGTAATGTTTTGAGCAAATAATAAATTTCTGATGTTTAAAAAAAAAGAAAAAAGAAACTACCAAACTGTTGTTCAGAGTGGTTGTACACTGCTGCCACCAATGTACAGAAGTTCTGGTTGTTCTACATCTTCACTAACAGTTGTCATGCATGTTAGCTTTTTGTTGCTGTTTCTAAAACGACAAGAAGAACTTAGAGGAAGAAAGATTCATTTTGACTGATGGTTTCAGTCCGTAGTTAGCACCATGTCTGTGGACCTGAGGTGAGGCAAAACATCATGGCAGAAGGGCATGACAGAACAAAGCTGCTCAGCTTAGGCATCCAGGAAGACGGGGTTGGGTTGCTGGGGAAGAAGATAAATCCTTTCAGGGCCAGTCCCCTGCTTTCTCCATCTAGGTCCTACCTCCCAGGAGTCCACTTAGCCATCAGTGGATTAATTTTCACTGATGAGATCAGAACCCTCCTAATCAAATCAAAACCCTACCTCTGAACCTTGCTGCATTCAGGACTATGCTTTCAACACACGAGCCTTTTGAGGGACAGTCTAGATCACCACAACAGCACAACAAGCTTTTTTATTTTAAAAATTCTGTTAGGTATGTGGTGATACTTCATTGAGATTTTAATTTGTATTTTTAAATTGACTAATGATACTGAGCACCTTTCCATGTGTTTGTTTGCCATATTTTCCTTGATGAAATGGTTGCTTATATCTCTTTGCCCAGTTTTTATTGAGTTATTCTGTCATTGTTTGTTATTATTTTTGTGCTGTTACTGGGGATTGAACTCAGGGCTAGACAAGTACTCTATCATTGAGCTACATCCGTAACCTTTTTATTTTTCTTTTTAAATTTTATTTTGAGACAGGGTTTTCCTAAGTTGCTCAGGATGGCCTTGAACTTGCGATTTTCTGTCTCAGCTTCTCAAGAAACTAGTGTAGGAATGTACCACCATGACTTGCTTCATTATTGTGTTTTAAGAGTTCTTTATATATTGTAGATATGTGTTTGTGAGCAAATGTGTGATTTGCAGATATTTTCTCCCAGCCTGTGGCTGGGGCAAGTGAATTCTGTATACCCCAAATAACTCCAGGAGGCCTGTGTTTGAGATTTGGAGGCATTCTTGGTTGAGTTCTAATTCAGCCATGCAAGAGTGTTGCTGCTAGCAAATAGTGGATTATTAAGAACAAATTTTTGTATCTCTTCTTGCTTATAACTGTAAAATTTGCTCATTGTAGACAATTTTAAAAGTAGTGAAAATTGTAAAGAGGGAATAAGACTGGAGCATGCTTAGGAACTCTTTGTAGAAGTCATCCAGTTGTCAAGGCCATGTACCTCAGAAGCAAGAGTGCTTGGTTGGGACTTTTATACTAGACTATCAGAGATTTTCTTCACTTTGAGGATGGTACGCTTAAATTACCCTGTTTTGCTAGGAATTGTCTCAGATGTATGAGTGATGAGATTACAATTTGTTCTTCACAAATATGTCTGTTGCTGCATCGGAACTCCTAGATCAGTAGCTGGCCTAAGCACTGATGTTTACAAAATATAAACCGAAGCCTTGAATATAGATTTTGTGGAATTCATAAATGTCTCCAAAAGATAGAGATGGGTAAGACTTTGAGAATTAGGGATTAATAGAAGTTGGATTAATCAAATGCATTTAACTAATATTGAGGAATATTAAAGAAAGTCTGATACATAAATTTGAAGAGCTTCTTGTCTCTGTTCCTTTATTGTTGAAAGCATTCAGTTTGGGTACCAAAAGGACTTAATTTATAATTAAGCTCTAGCTGGTGTGGTGGTATGCACTTAAAAGTTCTAACTACGACGTCGAGGCAAGAGGATCTCTTGAGCCCAGGAGTTCATGGCCAGCTTGGGCAACATAGAGAGATGTCTTAAAAAAAAAAATTCAGCCATACTCTTTACTTGCCATGTAAACATGGAGTAATACTTAACCTACATTTACTTGAATTCTTTCACTTACACAATCTGAATAATTATGCATATCTGGTAGAGTATTATAAGGATTATAAGAAGTAGGGTAGCGTGTATAAGCCATTTTAGTATATAGTACGTGATACATTGTAGGAACCTATATATATCAGAGGTATTTATAGTTATTCCCCCCTTTTTTTTTTTTACAGTTACTAGTTAGGAAGAGGAACTAAACCTGGCTACTGGATTGATGACCACTCACAGAGGGAAGATCTTCAAATGATGTTTGCTTGCCCTCTCCCAGAATTACATTTTTATACTACTATTTTCTCTGTAGCTTCTTGTCTATAGAAAACTATCACCTATTGGTTGCCTTAAATATTCAATCATCCAAATCCAGACTAACAGTTATTTTTTTAGTACAATTCTTAAAATTTTGTTGGCTTCTTTTCTATTTGACTGCATTCAGCTTCAGGTGTCACAATAGCCAGACCTACAATTTTTGCTTGATGTAGTTCTGAGATTTCCTGTATTTCTCATCCCGCCACCCAGCCCGCCCCGCTGCCACCTCTGCTCATATTTCCTTGGCTCTATTAGGATTCTAGCTGGAGACGACTCCTTTAGTCTCTCTTTCTTGAACCAGGTTCTTCTAAGCACAAGAATTTACTGAGTGCCGTGTTAGTCTGTGCTGAGTTTTAATATCAGGTCTTATATCTTTGATTTAATTCTTACTGAGGTTGAGTTTTAATCAGCTGTTTTTACTTCAAAGGCTTTCTCAGTTTTATTTTTAAGTGTTTGGAGCTGAAAAGTGATTGCTTTTTCCAATCTAAAAAGTCTAACTTTAAAAAAAATCATTTTTGTGTTAAAATTATACATAACAGTGGGATTAATTTTTATATAATTGTACATGCCTACAATATAATAATATAATTTGGGCAGTTTCGTTCCCTGATAACTTCCCTTTCCTCCATTGCCCCTTGTAGTCCCCTTCATCTACTCTATTGGCATCCCTCCTATTTTCCTGAGATTTCCCCCATCCTGTTTTTCTTTTTTTCTTTTTTCTCTCATATGTATGAGAGAAAACATAATGACCTTTGACTTTCTATTTTTGGCTTATTTTGCTTAACATATGTTCTTAAATTCCATCTATTTTCCTGCAAATGACATAATTGCTTTCTTCTTTATGGCTGAATAAAACTGCATTGTGTATGTATACTTCTTTGTGGTCTGACTATGAGGTGTAATATGTAGGAATATTCAGAGATGAGATTGTGAGTTTAAATGGACGGAATGGTGGTAACTTATAGGCAGATGGGACATGGCTGGAAGGGTTCATTTTCCCTGTGGCCCTTTCCTTTCTCTCTAGTTGTTTTCTGCTGCTATACATGAGCACTGCCTCTGCTCCCTGCCACCCCATCCTTTAGTCATGGCCCCAGAGCAATGGAGTCAGACATTTATGGACTAAGACCTTTGAAACTATGAACCATGAATACTTTTCCTCCTTTAATTTTTCTGATCAGGTATTTTGTTCACAGTAATTTTATCCAGATGAGTATCTGTTGAGGGACACCTTGACTGATCCTTTGTGGCTGGCTATTATGAATTGTGCTGCTATAAATACGGGTATGCATGTATCATTATAGTATTCTGACTTTAATACTTTAGGATAAATGGGGGAGTGAAATAGCTGGGTCATATGGTTGTTCTATTCCTATCCTTTATGTCTTTGGTTTTGAATTCTTTTCTTACTTAATTGCTTTTAAATCAAATGGTACTATTCTGACTTCATGTTTTCCTTGCATGAGTTTCTCTTTGTCTTAGTTACTTTTTAAAATCTGACTTCTTATTGGCTCATTTTTTCCTTTTGCATTTTCATCTAATCTTCTTTTTCCACCAGTTTCATGGAGGCTGTGCCTCCTTGTACTCTAGAGTGAGTGCCAAACTATTTTTAGAGCTTTTTCTTTGGCTCTGTCACTATATCCACCAAGCCCTTCTTTGAGGATTTCAGAAGCTGTTTCTTTCTCCTTTACGGGAATATTTTTATTTTTTCTCATGGCTGGTGTTTTTCTTCTTTTTGTTTTGTTCCTTTTAAAAGTGAAATCTGACAACCATGTTGTCTGTAAACAAATATGTTCCGTTTACCCACTTATGTTGGAGTTAATACCCTTATGGATCTATTGCTTAGTTCAGGGAGCCTATATAATCCCAATTAAATTCTCAGCTTCTAGAAGGCTTTCACTCAGGTTATATCTTACCTAGTCTGATTTTTCTGGTATGGGTGGAATTTATGTAAACTAAAATGTTGAGTGCTTATTGCCACCAGGAGTCGTCCTTTCTTTGCCTTCTCCTATGTTTTTCTCCTTATAAGGGACTGTGCTCAAAATGTAATGTGTTCTTGCAAACTGCCCTTCAGCTTTCATCCCACTTGTTTTCTGGAAGTTTTGCCCTCCTTGAATGTGCAAAGATGAGAGTAGGAGGAGAGGGTTGTGTGCGTGTGTGTGTGTGTGTGTGTGTGTGCGCGCGCGTGTGTCAGGGACAGTGATCTCACCAACACAAAGATCTGGTAATTTAAAGTTGGCTGCAGTTTTATAACTTGTATACTCTTTGAGACTGAATCAGGTAACCAACAGCAGAGGTTGTTTGAAGCACCTTCCTTTCTTTTTATGTGTGGCCTTAGTTTTATGAGTCTTTAGCTAGTTATAGGATGAAAAAGCTAGTGTTTTATGGCTAGTGAAATCTTTCCAGATTCTGGCAGTAACTGTTGGTTTTAGTTTTACATGAGGCAATTTCTTGGATATTTTGAATCTTCAGAAATTGAGAGGTTGCATTGCAGATTGAAAGGCGCACATTGTTCTAGACTACAAGTTTGTGTTCCTTAATTTCTAGTTTTGGCTTCTGATACCCATAGACCACTCATGGTCCAATGTCTGGCAATATGATTCCTAAGAGTACTTATTGCAATATTTACAGTTTTATGTTGTGAGTAGTTATTATGAATTTTACAGTTTCATCTGCGTTTAATGTTATACAGCATTTCTGTTTCAGATAGCAGCAGCGGCAGCAGCAATGTTTCACTTCTTCAGGAAGCCTTCAGAATCCAAGAAACCCTCAGTTCCAGAGGCAGAAGCAGATGGATTTGTCCTCTTAGGTGAGTCTTTTTAAGAAACAAGATCATAATTAGATGAATTGTTTTTCCCTTAAAAAGTACTTGATAATTATGATTAGTTTTTAAAATATTTATTATTAATTTCAGAATGAATTTATGTGTATAATTTAAAAAGTGAAGTCTGTAAAAATAGAGTTCAGCAATTACATGGAATAGTGTTATCAAATTAGACTCTTCTTACACATTGGTTTGGCTGCGTACTTCTAATTATATTTGTAAACTAGCTGAGCATGGTGGTGAACACGTGTAATCCTTGGGAGGCTGAGGCCAGTGTCAACAACTTAGCGAAACCCTGACTCTCATGGTCCCCTCCCTGGGATGTTCCTCAGGGCCTTCCTTTCCAAATATTCTACCTCTTACTTCCTGTCAAACTGGAGTGACCCAGTCAGTCTGGAGTCTGCTACTTCACATTCAGTAGAAGTAGGGTTGGTTGGGTCTCTTGCTCATCATCCCTTTTCTTTAGGATTTGGTCTTGTGCTTAACGGTACATGGATTTCAGCTCTATGACTCTTTTCCATTTATTGATCTTTATCTCTGGGAAATCAGAATAGAGGTTTTCTCATGGATAAACTTTATCGTAGAATTTCCAAGCTTCCCAGCCAAGTTTTGGAGGGACTTTGTGTGTTTCTGAGTTTGTCTTGTAAGATATGGGACAGGGCAATGATTAGGGTGGTCAGAGTTGTACCAGGATTGGTGTTTTTAGTGTACATCCTTCTGACTGGGATAAGGTCTGATCCCTTGGATCTGACTGCTTATCTGACCCTTCTTTCTTACCAAGTTGGGAATTTGTGCCTTGTTTTCAAAGTTAGAACTGGTTCTGTCAATTCCAGTTAATGCTTGCCTTAAAAGATGCTGACATTGCCTTCCTGTCATCTTCTGAATTAGTTTCACTAAAAGAAAAACTCCAAATACCACAGGCCTCCTGGGAAGTATCTCCTTCACAATAAATTCATCATAAATTCTTTTCTCAGAAATTTCTTCCAACAAAGCCTGGTTTTCCAAATTGTGTTTTGTATTTCTCATTCTAACATCTCCATAGTATTAAGACGTATGCAGAACTTTGCTCTTTTTTGTTGTTACATTATTAGAAATTAACATTATTCTTTTTGTTATCTTGTAGTCATTTAAAGAATGTGAGTGGGGTGCACTGGCATCTTAGAGAGCAATACAATTTCAAATGCTAGATCTTAAAAACTTTGTGTACATTTTCTTCATGTTTATCTCTGTTGCCTTCCACTTGGGACTATTTCAGAGACAAGTTTGACCACAAGTGAAGTGGCCCTTGGTGTTGCTTTTTATAAGAATTACTCTAGTTCTGCTAATGATTGTCTCTGTTCAGCCCTGTTTCCCTCCAGGTACACAGCTTCATCTCTTCACCGTTTTTCATGAAAAAATGGGTGTGGACTTCTTATTCTGTGTGCTTAACTCTCCTCAAGTTTTCATGATACCAGTCAGCATCATCTCTTCTGTTTTCTCTGTATCTTCATCTCCCTTATTCCTCAGGAGCATCTTAGAGGCTCTACAGTAAAGGACAGATAAGTCTGGAGTCAGACTGCCTGAGTTGACATCCTGGTTCTACCATTTATTAGAGTTTCTACCTCGGGCAAATTATTTAACCTTCCCAGGTGTCATTTAGCTTATCTAGAAAATAAGCATTTTACCAGTGCCTTTCCCATAAGGGTACTGGGGGATTGAATGAGTTAGTGTGTGTAACATATTTAAAACAAGCCTGTGAGTGAGGTGGTACTATTTCTACATACAGATGAGGACTTAGCTTTTCCACGTTTTTCTAGCAGATATGAAATGAGCTCAGGAAGTCTGATTTCAGAGCCTTCTAACCACTGGACTATTTGTGCTGGTGGTTTTGTTGTTGTTGTCATATTGCCATATGTTTTAAAGATTTAGACATATGGAAAAACGGGAGTAAGAAGTTTGAGTGGGGATTTCCACAGTAAGATGACTACAGATGATAGTATACTGTATATTTCAAAAAGCTAGAAGGAAGGATTTTGAATGTTTTCACCATATCAGCAGTTTTGATTCTAAAACTCCCCAGCCCTTTTTATTTTTTGAGACTGGATTTTGCTAAGTTGCTGAGGCTGGCTTTGAACTTGCTATCCTCCTGCCTCAGCTTCCTGAGTTACTGGGATTACAGGCATGCACCACCATGCCCAGCTTTTTAAGTACTCTTTAAAAAACACAAACACCAAAAACAACCACCAACAAAAAATTGTATTCTCTACTATTTAAAAGAGAAAGCACTATTTTTTTTTTGTATTTTTACTAAAAGAGCATTGCTGTTGTATTACTGTCCATAAAGTTTGACTCTTATTTTGGCTACCTCATTATTTTTATTAATACTTTAAGTAGTATTAAAATGTTGCAAATAACAGTAATACCCTTGAAACTGAGCAAAGGTGATATTCATTGTTTAGTTAATTAAAAAAAAATCTTTCAACAGTTAAGGACTTAACTGAAATTAGTGATAAAATTCCTGATAGATTATTTAGAATCTAATTAATTTTCTTTAAAAATAGTATGGTAAGCTAGGCATGGTGGCTCATGCCTGTAATCCCAGTAACATGGGAGGCTGAGGCAGGAGGATCACAGTTTCGAAGCCAGCCTCAGCAACTTAGCAAGGCTGCAAGCAACCTAGTGAGACCCTGTCTCAAAAATAAAAAGGGCTGGGGATGTGGCTGAGTGGTTACGCACCCTTGGGTTCAATCCCTGGACTTAAAAAAAAAAATAGTGTGTTAAACTCTGTTTAGAATAGGATGGCATACTGTTGAAAATATTTTGGTAAGTGTCAAGTAGGTTAAATGGCACATATGTAATACTTTTGATACTTTTATTTATTAACATAGCACCATATATGTGCACACATGTATTTTGATTAGCATGTAGCCATCTAAATTTTTTCTTATTAAGCATCATGTTCAATAGGTACATTACAGGAAAATAAGTATATTTGATTGGTTTTGTGTTTATTGACTTTTACATGATACAACTAAGTAAAGACTTAGAAACAATTTATAGCAACAGCTTCTTAGCAATATGAACCTGTACAGAATTTGTTAGATTATTTTGTTATGTAGCTTTATAACCTGTTTCTGTATAGGATAGTCAATTATGTTGTTAAAGCTATAAAAGAACTAATTTTTTCCCATTTGAGAATACCTTTTCATAGTCTAGTATTTTGATTAATGCTAATAGGTTTTAGATCACAATTATTTGATGGCATTGCTGAGTTGATAAAAATCAACGCATGATGACTTAAAATTCAGGATCCAAGCAGAGCACAGGCACTTTTGTTGATAATAGGAATATCTGGGCTGTTCCTACACAATTAGCTCACATTTGGATGGAAAGCCTTTCTCCCTATTAAGATTTCCAAAGCTTTTAGTCTTTGTTTTAGTTCAGAGTGCTGAATAAGAGTGGGATGGGGGAAACCTAGTAGAAAAACATCCTTTCCCTTGTAGCCAGTTTGTATTCACAGAAGAAGGTAATAGCTGTTCCTTCATTCAGTAATGAAGTTGAAGTAATCCTCCAGGGTGCTCATTTTACACAAAAACAAATTGCAGTTTTCATTTGCATCACTGGGTGGCGATTTTTCATAGTTTTATGCTACTGTTTAAACACCCAGCAGCATGGCACTATTTGTAATTACCAGGGTTTTCTTCTGTTATGACATATTTAATTGTACTTTTAACACATTATCTTTAAGTTGATTACAAATTTACTAGTGTAGTGTGCAACCTCATAGTTATTTTAAATTAGGAAAGGATATTTCCTAGATGTTGGAGTATAATTCCTTCCAAAACCAAGACAAAGGAATGAATTAGCTTATTATGTTATAGCAAAAATAAGGAAAAATAACAACAAAATCATAGGATATAAAATGAAAGGAATAATTTAGGCTATTGTTATATTCACCAACATTGTTGACCAAATGTTGAATGTAACTTTGGAGCAGGCAGAATAAAATTAGGCAAGCACTATTACAGAGATTAAAGGAGTTGGGTTATAGTACAACTGAAATTCATCATGTTTTTCAGAATATGCAGGTGCTTCTTTAAGTAGAGCATAGGAACTTCTAGCTTCTACTAAGATAATTATTTTGTAAAATCATTAGATTTAAAATCAGTTTGGTAATTTACAGAAAATATTTTGATCTTTTAAGTATTAATATTGAAATATGTAATTTAGTCTCACTTTCTGTTTTCTACTATAAATGACAAATCAGATTTCAGAAAGCAGTGTGTTATTTTTAAGATTTTTTTTCCTATTACATATTTTTCATCCTGGGAAAGAAACCGTGCATGCATATTTAAGTTAGACTATCCACTTTTTGTTTGGAAATTTTAAAGATAATTTCTTCATTTCTGTTTTGTTTTCTTTATTTAGAAGTAGAAACCTAGCTGTGTACATTAAAAATCTACATTCCAAGGAATGAGGGACAGTAAGGAACTTTAATTCTGTACAGGACTGAAGGCTTTAATTAGAAGAACAATGAGAAAAATCCATAAGTTTTCAGCATGTGCTTGGTATATTTACTCTTTGTTTTCACAAGAGAAATATATCAAACCTTAAAAAAAAAGAATGTTTATGGATTCAAAAAGTAATTTATCCTGTCTCCTTATGTTATGCAGAAAAACTCATGTACATTTAACTTATTTACTGATCTTTGTGTTTTTACTCTTGACCTTTAAATTCTAAAGGAAGTGTGCCAGGATTTTTCAATTAACTTCATTATGCAGTAAAATTGCTTATTTTCCCATTAAGAAATTTGGAGTTGTGTGTTTAATGTATAGAATTAACAGAACTTTTACTTTCATTTTACATAATTCTGGTCTATCAGGTAATCCAGCAGCATTTCAGTTTCTCAGAGGTTAGCAAGGCTGCCCTCCATGTAGGGTGTACTCCCCTCTTTTATCTCCTTGAATGAACAGAGTGAGAGGGAATTGGAATTGCAATTGCATGGGGGCGAGGGAGAGATGCCAACTATGCTGAGGGACAGAACTGAGCCCTCATTTTTCTGTTGACTCAAATGTAAATTAGGCCTCTGTCTCCTTAAGTCTGTGGTTCTAACCTGCTATGTATTAGGGGGCACTTTGAGAATCTGCTGGTGCTGGGGCCTGTCCCTGAGTTCTGATAGGATGGGTCTGGGATTTAGCTGAAAGGTTGGTGGTTTTTTTGTTTCTTGTTAATTCCCCCAGAGTTCCCCAGATGGTTCTAGAGTTTATGCAGGGCTGGGAAGTACTGTAGTTCACTCTCTATAATTTAGTAATTGTATACTGTCAAATAATATGTTAAGACACTTTGCAAAAGATCTCATAAAATACAAAGATAAAGTCTCATCCACTTTAGTTGAGTCATAAACATATAAACAAAAAGCAAATAAGACCACACAATTTTAGGGTAAACATACTTCCTCCAGTACATTAAAGCAGGAAGCTTAACAATTCTAAGATGTGAAATTTGTTTCTACATATAATAAATACATATAATAAATGTAATAAATGCATATAATACATACAATAAACAGATTTTTTTTTTGTTTTAAGTCACTGGACCAGTTGTGAAACATCTTGTTAAATTAATTATACAAACATGAATTTTAAGTTACCTATGACTTTTTGTCTTTAGCCATAGTATATCTACATTGACTTTAAGTGAAATTTGATAAACACCTATAAACTTTTCAAAGAAGCATCCAAGTTACCTTTTTATTGGACTAAAACCTTTAGGCAGTCATAGTTTTAGTTATAACTGTTGAGGTAGGAGTTGACTGGTTTACTATGGTACTACTTTATTGCACTTATTCAGTAAAATATCAGTAGGGAAAAATTTTAAGTATGTATGCCATAGTATGTAAATGGAGTTTCCTTCCATAGTTCCTTATAGGATTTCCTATAAGGATATAACTTCTACATCTGAGACTATTTAATTGAAAAAAATTGTGATAAGTAGCTTTTATATTTTTACTTAAAATTTATCACATTTTGTTGAGGAAATAAGTGTCAAGATGAGAATCTAAGTAGAATGTACAAACAAGTATGAACCCTGTATTGAAGTAATTCAGATAGTGTTGAAAGACTTCAATGTCTCTCTGATAATTTCTTTTAAATGGTACTGGGGATCAAACCTAGTACCAAACGGGCTAGGCAAGCACTCTACCACTTAGCTATATCCCCAGCCCTTTTTGTTTTATTTTATTTTAAGAAATTTAAATATAATGAATATAATACAATTTGTTGCTCAAGCTGGCCTCAAATTTGCTATTCCCCTGTCTTAGCCTCCTGAGTAGCTAGGATTACAGGCAAGCACCACCTAGCCCTCCATTCTTGTTGGTAATCTTTATAACATAGTTGGCCTTTGTTAGTATCCACAGATTCAATCAACTGTGGATCAAAAATATTAAGGAAAAAAATTTTGTCTGTAGTTAACATGTACAGTTTTTTCTTTTCATTACTCCCTATAACAGTATAGTATAACAACTATTTATGTGGCATTTACATTGTACTGGGTATTTTAAGTTGTCTAGAAATGATTTAAAGTATATGAGAGGATATATGTAGGCCTTGAACATCTGAAAATACCTCCTGGGAGTTTTGGAACTAACTGGATAGTGAGGAACAACTGTAGTTACTACTCTTTTATATTTAAGTGATTATCTTTATTCAGCATCTTGTTTTCCCATTGTATTCAACTGAATCATATTAGGAAGAGGAGTTATTATCATTGTTACAAAAATGTGATTTTTTTTCCAAAAAAGTGTATCTTATTTCTTCATTGTATCATGAGAGAATTATGCTGTTATCTTGGAAGAATGTTATGTAATAAAACAAAGCAGAATAAAAACATTGTAAATTAACGTGATAGCAGTTTTTTCTCATTGTAGTAATCATTAAGTGAATATCTCTGTTTGGATGCTTTGCTGCTTGGTAAGGATGTTACAGATTTGTGGGCCAACCTTTACCTAGTGGAACAGAATCTTAGGAGATATAGCCATGGAAGAACTCAAACTATTTCTGTTTGCTGACAACATGATTCTATATTTAGAAGACACAAAAATTCCTCCAAAAAACTTCTAGAACTCAAAAATGAATTCACCAAAGTAGCAGGATATAATATTAGCACCAATAAATCAATTGTTTTCCTATGTATCAGTAATGAATCAACTGAAAGAGAAATTAGGAAAACTGCCATTGAAAATAGTCTCAAAAAAAATTGGGAATCAATCTAACAAAAGCAGTGAAAGACCTCTACAATGAAATCTACAGAATGCTAAAGAAATTGAAGAAGACATTATAAGATGGAAAGATCTCCTATGTTCTTGCATAAGCATAATTAATATTGTCAAAATGGCTATATTAACAAAAGTGCTATACAGATTTAATGCAATTTCTATTAAAATTATAATGATGCTCTTCATAGAATTAGAAAAGGCAGCCATGAAATTCATTTGGAAAAATAAGACATCCAGAATGGCTAAAGCAGTCCTTAGGGAGAAAAGTGAAGCAGGACACATGACAATACCAGACCTTAAATTATATTATAGAGCTATAGTAACAAAAATGTTATGGTATTGGCACCAAAATAGACATGAAGACCAATGGTAAAGTATAGAAGACACAGAAACAAACTCACGTAAATATAGTTATCTCATACTAAACAAAGGCTCCATAAACATAAACATTGGAACAAAGATGGCCTGTTCAACAAATGATGCTGAGAAAACTGGAAATCCATATGTAGCAAAATGAAATTAGACCCCTATCTCTCACCTTGTACAAAACTCAACTTAAAGTGAATCAAGGACCCAAGCATTAGACCAGAAACCCAGCACCTACTAGAAGAAAAAGTAGGCCCAAATTTATACCATGTCATCTTAGGAACCAACTTCCTCAACCAGATTCCTAAAGCGCAAGAAGTAAAATAAAGAATTAGTAAATGGGATGACATCAAACTAAAAATATTCTTCAAAGCAAACAGGAATGTGAAGAGAGAGCCTACAGAACGGGAGAATATCTTTGCCACCTGCACCTCAGATACAGCATTGATCTCCAGGATATATTTTTAAAAACTCAAAAAACTTAACACCAGAAAACAAATAACCCAACCAATAAAGGGGCTAAGGAACTGAATAGCCAATTCAAAGAAGAAGAAATATGAATGGTTAACAAATATATGAAAAAATGTTCAACATCACAAGCAATTAGAGAAATGCAAATTAAAACTATGTTGGGATTTTATCTCACTCCATTCATAGTGGCAGTTATCAAGAATACAAGTAACAATGAATGTTGCGAGGATGTGGGGGGAAAGGTACACTCATACATTGCTGGTGGGACTGCAATGATGCAACCACTCTGGAAAGCATTGTGGAGATTCCTCAGAAAACTTGGGATGAAACCACCATTTGACCCAGTTATCTGACCCCTCAGTCTATACGCAAAGGACTTAAAATCAGAATACTTTAGTGACATGGCCCCATCAATATTTATAGCATCGTAATTCACAATAGCTAACCTATGGAACCAATCCTAGGTGGCCTTCAACAGGTGAATGGATAAAGAAAATGTAGTACATATATATTACTCAGCCATAAAGAAAGATGAAATTATGACATTGGCTGGTAAATGGATGGGCCTGGAACCTATCATGTTAAGTGAAACTAATTAATTCCTCAAACCAAAAGCTGAATGTTCTCTCTCACATTTGCTGACTCACAAAAGGCTGGGGAAGGGAGGAATGGAGGTTCACTGGACTGGAGTGGGGGCAGAGGGTAGAGATGGGAAATGGGAATGGGAAAGACAGCAGAATGAATTGTACATAATTTTCCTATGTTCATATATGAATACACGACTAGTGTAACTCCACATCTTGTACAACCACAAAAATGGGAAGTTATACTCCATGTATGTATGATGTCAAAATACATACTACTATCATGCATAACTAAAAAGAGCAAATAAAAAAATTATAAAAACATACTGTTGAGATATACCTACCTCCCCCATTTCTTCTTCCATTTCCTCATCCTGGGTAATGGATACAATAATTTGGAAGAGTTCTGGCTGCTGGTGTCTTGGCCCATGAGGACTAAAGTATATTATGAGGATGTCTGAAGAGTAAGCCAAGAAGATTCTGGTTCCTTGAAGATTGGGGAGTTGCCGTACCTGCCCAGTAATGCTTTCCTTTGAACTTCTATTCTGTTTTAGTTTTTATTTTGTTTTGTCAGTTTTACATGAACCAAACCCAAACTAGTAGAGGTACTTAACTGAAAGCCATAGCCTTGGGATTCTATTAAGTTCTGTCAGTTCCTTCTATGTTATTTTGAGCAAGCTGCTTACATTTCAGCCTTCTTTTCCTTACACAAATGTTAATAATATATGGTTTCCTTATTCTATTATTGGGTGATATGAAACAAAGAAAGAACTATATGTGAAAGGGGAACTTTTGCATTGACAAAAGTGAGTTCAGAGAAGTTTTAATTCACTTGTTAATTCTGTTCAGTTCAGTAGTATGCTTGGGGAAATGATTCTGAGGACACTGAGGTGTCTAGGTCCTCTGGAATGAATGTTAGGGTCCTTAATGATATGCCTGCCACGTAGGTGGAGAAATGGTGAATGCCCTACCAATGCCGTGCATAGCCTGTGCAGCTATCACAGAATACCATGGAACTGGGTAATTCATAATGAATAGGAATTTACTGGCTTCCAGTTTTGGAAGCTGGGAAACTGAATATCAGTGAGCTGGCATCTCATGACATAGCTTTGTCATTCCATGGCAGAACATCAGAGAGGGCAAGAGAAACTATAAGAAGGATCTGCACTTGTCCTTTTATAAGGAACCTACTTTGTCAGTAATGAACCTATTCCCACAGTGCTAATGTTAATCTTGGCCTAATCACAGCTTAAAATGGCAATTTTGAAATGAAATTTTAAAATAAGTTTGGGAGGAGGGGACAAAGTTTCTCTGCTATCAGGGTGGAAGTCCACTCTGTTTTATGTGATCAGCCTACCAGAAAATGTATCCACACCCCCTGAAAACTCAAACGTTTCAACTGTGCATTGAATCATGGAGCATGAAAGAATTGGAAATCACTGCCAAACTGTGGTTATCAGTTAAATTTGAAAAGGACTCATTTATTTTACCATTGGTATTTTCTTAAGAATGGTGTATATGTTTGTGGCCCACACCTGCATGGATGTGTTAAATGGACTGTATTAGTGACTTAAAGGAATCATTGTTCTGAATTTTTTTTTCTAAATCAGCTCAGCTTTAAACTTATGAAATGTCTTATTTTTATTTCTGGCATCTATTATTTCCCTGATGAACCAGCTGAAAATATGTTTGGCAGCATTAAAGGAAAATTGTACCCCTTAAAATAGTTTGTTGATGGATTGCTTTAAGGAACTGATAACTATGATATCCAACCATTGTCCCTGCTATTACTAATATGTTAGGGGTTCTTAACCCATATGAGCTTGGCTAGTTAGCTAAGTGGAATGGTCTGTACACCTACTGAAATTATATGCAAAATTTTCATTTTCACTCTCTGGGAAGAAGAGTCTCTGTTTTACATCACATTCTCAAAGGTCTGATCCTAAAATGGTAAGAACTGCTTTTCTCAAAGTACATAAATGCATTCTACTGTCATATATAACTAATTAAACCAAATAAAACAATTTTCAAAAAGCTGCTTTTTCTCCATGTTACGTTGTTTTTACTAGCCACTTGGACTATTGGAATTGCATTAGACAACTTTCCATTACTATAACAAATACCTGAAATAATCAGCTTAGAAAAGATTTACTTGGCTTACAATTTTGGAGGTTTCAGACCATGATCAGTTGTTCTCTTTGGGCTTATGATGAGGACATCATGGTGGATCACATGGTGAAGGACAACTGCTCACCTCCTGTTTGGGAAGTGAAGAGAGGAAAAAGAAGGGGCTGTGATGCCACCAACCTCTTCAAGGGCATGCCACCACAATGACCTGAAGATATCCCACTGAACCCCCCATCTTGAAGGTTCCACCACCTCCCAGTAGTGCAACACTGGGGACTACACCTTTACTGCATGGACCTGTGGAGGACATTTTACAGATAGACTTCCTGTTATATATTCCCACATGTATGTTTTTTTTTTATTAGTTGCTCATGACAATACAGTGACTTTGACATATCATACATTTGAATCAAATGGGATATATATATATGATTTTGAGGACTTGATTACTAATGTAAAACCGGGTATTGTACTAATTTTGGATCAGGTATTTTTAAGTCAGTATTCCTGCTAATGATAATGAAGTTTTATAAAAGCAACTTGTCTATATCCCTCATCTATCTTTGTGTTGCATATTTAGAAATACATCATCTTTTTTAAAATATGGGAAGGAAATTGAAGTGTTTATTTGTCTTCTTTTATCATCCCAAATGTATATTTCTAAGGTCACTTTTTAAAGCTTAAACCCAATATGTATTATATTTTTGCTTGTTTGTTAATCATTCTCAGTATGCTACAGTTTAAGGAGGAGTTTTTAAAGGTAATGATAAGCATTTTTATTTAAAAATATTTACATTTTCATTACAAATTGAACTAAAATTTGTAATACTTTGCCATTAAAAGGTGGGGGTGATGCACTATATAATTTTAAGGCTAAAACTAGGTCATAGGGATAATTCTAAACAGTTCTGTTTGATAGTGATATATTCAGAGTACTTTGAAATATGTAATTTCTTTTGTTTGCTAGGGAGAGGAAGGAGGGTAAATATAGTATGGAGCTACATTGTAAAAAATGCCAAATTATGATATGAACTGATTATAGTAAAAGCACTCACATTGCAGTGAAATATAAATGTGTTTTTAGCCTGTAGGCATCTTTTTATTGCGGGAGTTGAGTTATATATATCACCATAGATTCATTTGATTTATACCTGTTATGAAAATATGCTAATGCATCAGATATATTTTAATATTCTCAGTTCAGATGTAGTTAAATGCTTTCTGTTCCCTAAAGGAATACAGTTTTTTTCAGCTCTTTTTGGTCTCCAAGGTCACAGGACCTTAAAGAATGTAGAATTCAGCATGGTAGAAATTTGTGTTTCTTGAGTTCTGCTTCATGTACATCTTCCTGAACTGGGCAGTGGTATTATGCTGCCCAAATCAAGCAATGGTGGTGATCTTTCCACTGTGTATTGGAAGGCTAGCTAATGAATTTCAGCTTTTTTTGTCGTTGTTCTAAAATTTCCCTAGTGTAACAAGAGCCAGCACTAACTTTTTTTAAAGGATTTTTTAAATCTTTATTTTGTTTATTTGTTTTTATGTGGTCCTGAGGATTGAACCCAGTGCCTCACATGTGCAAGGCAAGTTCTCTGCCAGTGAGCCACAACCCCAGCCCCAGCACTAACTTTATAAGCAGGATTAGACTAATAAAAGTAATGAAAGAGGCAATTGATTTTTAAGGAAAAAAAATTGTGAAGAGCCAGTAATATTTACTTCGGCAGTTGTTTTGTTCTTTAGGCTTTTGTAGTTATAGTCACGATTTTTTACAGTTATAGTCACAATTTTATATATATGTGTATATATATTTTTTAAACATTTCTTTTTTAGTTGTAGGTGGACACAATACCTTCATTTTATTTTTATGTGGTGCTGAGGATCGAACCCAGTGACTCACGTATGCTAGGCAAGCGTTCCACCACTGAGCCACAACCACAGCCCAATATTTTTTAACCTATAAATTAAAATAAATTGAACATTAATAGCCATGTAAACTTAGAATAGCTAAATATATAATTTTGTTTAAAATGATTGGTTTGTGTGATAGAATTTTAGGTATCAATATTTCATAATGTTCTACAAAGAGCATTTTGACTTCCAGGTGCTTTGCAGCATTCACTGTGGAGAGATTATATTTCACAGAAGATGGGAATTCTGTTGTTTATTTTCTTTGTTATTTTATGTACTTCACATTGTTTTACTGGAGCACAGATTCCTTATACTGTAAATGAGGGAATAAATTGGATTTTTTTTCTTTTAAAAAGTTTTTAAAAAATAAGTTAACATTTTACTGATTTTTGTTGTTGTTGTTTCTATGAATTTAAAGGGACTGACAGATCTCTCAATTTGTTCTATCTCTGTTGGAATACCTTGATAACACCAAAGTGTTTTCTGATACATTGATTGCTTTTTTTTTTCCAGAGGAGGGATGGGGGAGCAAAAATCAGTCAACTGGCTGTCAAAAGTAAAATCGTAAAAATATTTTTTTAGTTAAAATTTTATCTGACTAGTAGCCCCAATTTATCTCTGACTAATCTTTTACTAAATTTCTCATGAAAACATAGAGGGAAAATCTTTATTCCTAAACTTTAGGGTAATAGATGCATAATGCTAGAATTTGGGGTGGAATTTAGGCTGAAGAAAAACAAGCTAAGTTTCTAGACTTGGCATAGTATATTGAGACCTACATGGTAAAAACATATATTGGCAGTTCTCCCCCTCTGGGGTTCCATTCTGAGACAAAAGTAGAGAAATGTGTTTCCGATTCCTACAGTTTGCTCATATAACATCATTTACTGTGGCTTCAGTGTGTCTTCCAAAGTTCATTCATTGGAAACTTAATCTCTGGTGCAATAGCATTGAGGTGGTGCCTTTAAGAGGTGATTAGGTCATGAGGGCTCTGAATCAGTTATCATAGAAATGGGTTCCTGATTGGTGTGATATGGTGTGCATTTGCTTCCCCAAAAGTTTTGTGCTAGAGACTTGGTCCCCAATGTAACAGTATTGAGAAATTGGTGGACCTTTAAGAGGTATGGCCTGGTTGGGGGTGATTAGCTCATGAGAGGCACCACGCTTGGATACTTCTCTGTGAGCAGTGGGTCCTGATCTAGCAGGACTAGATTGGTTGCTATGAGAGCAGTTTGAAATAAAGCAAATAGAGCCTTGTGTGCTCTCTCCCTTGCTTCCTCTTTTCACTATGTGACTTCTCTTTTACTGTGCCTCTCATTGCTCTTACATGTGCTTTTGCCATAATACACTCCACCATGTTATAACACAGACAGGAGGCCATCATCAGAAGTCAAATAGATGGGGCAGTCCAATCTTGGACTTTAGCTTTTAAAACTCTGAGCTAATAATATAATTATTATTATTTCATTATAATATACTCAGATATTTTGTTTTAGCAACACAAAAGAGTCTAAGATACTGATAAAAGAATGAATTTACTCCCCTTCATCAATACCTTTTTCATCTGCCATGGGATGAACCAGCAAGAATGCCCTCAAGATGCCGGAGCCTCAACCCAGAACTTCCCAGCCTCTAGAAGTCAAATAAATAAATCTCTTCTACATAAATTAGCCAGTCTCAGGTATTCTGATGTAGCAGGACAAAGCAGACTAAGACATCTTTCCTCTTTGGAAAGCAGCTGGTCATCAAGTAGAGAAAGGCATTGTCATGATGGAGAGCAAATGGGGAGGTACATCTAATTCCAGCAGAAAAAGAATGTGGACTAGAGTAGAGGTAAAATTGGTGCTGATAGCACAGATAATGGGAATTTTTGTTTGTTTGTTTGTTTGTTGTATTCCTGAGGATTTAGGTGGTAGAAACAAGAGGAGAAGACATCTCAAAAGTATAGTGCCTAATACAGTGGCTCACACCCGAAATCCTAGGTTTTTGGGTAGAAGAGGCAGGAGGATGGCAAATTCAAGGCCAATGTGAGCAACTTAACAGGACCCTGTCTAAAAATAAAAATGGCTGCAGAGGTTCAGGGTTGTAGCTCAGTGGAAGAGTGCTTGCCTAGCATGTGTGAGGCATTGGGTTCAATACTCAGCACCACATAAAATAAATAAAGGTCCATAGACAACTAAAAAATATATATTTTTTTAAAATGGCTGTAGATGTAGTTCAGTAATAATAGAGCACTTGCTTAGAATATGCAAGGCCCTGGGTGTTCTCGTTCTCTCTCTGTCTCTGTCTCTGTCTCTCTCTCTCTCTCTCTCTCTCTCTCTCTCTCTCTCTCTCACACACACACACACACACACACACACACACACAGTGTTCTACACAAATATGAAGATATTTCTTCACTACTTTTATTTACATTTTTATTTTTGAACACTTTAAATCTTGTTTAATAGAGTAGATAGAGGAGGTGAACATAAAGACAGAATTTAGAAAAAAATTAGGCAAATGGATTGAATGCTATAGTGGACTTCTGCTTCTACCTGTTGTAAATTAATATTTGCATAGTCTTTCTGGAAGACAAATTGTCAGTATATATATTAGAAGCTTGAAGAAAGTGGATTGCCTTTGTCTTAGAACTTCTAGTTTTAGTAATTGATTCTCAAAACAAAAGCAGCTTATAAGGTCTGATGTTTAAGGTGAACCTTTTGTTATATATGCCTAAAATATCTCTGGAAATGAAAGCATTTATTTACGTATAAACCATATGATTACAGGTTATTTAATTTTTTCTTTTTTGTATTAATTATATTAACTTAGTCATTCAGTGATGTGTTATTTCTGTAACCTTAAAATCAAAAGGAGTCCCCAATATACATATTCCTTTATCTTTGATTCTCTTGCAAAAACTATAGTTCTCCTAGAAGAATAAGTGCTACTATTAAATTATATTTTGCTTTATCTTTTCAGTATATAGTTCATTTCAGCAAACATTGATATAGTAACTATAAATGCTGTTCATTTTTCTTAAAATATTTTTTATCAACTTATGTTATTTTGATAGTCCTAAGGCCAGTGTGTAATATAGGAAAATCTCATCTTTAAGTTTTCATTCATTTTGCAATAACATAATAATTTGTAATATGTCTGGTGGTGAGGAATGTCTTGGGGGAAAAATGTAACCAACTTTTTATTCAGTTTTCTTTTATATGTTCACAATTCTTTTAACCAAAATATCTTCCTGGGACCTTCGTGTATCAGGAGGCATCCTATAAACATTAAGGTCAATTTTAAGGTGAAATTTCAGTATATTTTGAAAGTCCTCTTTGTAAACTGTATTATTTTTAATGGATTGCACAAATTTTTACCCTCTTTTCTGATTTTAATAATTTTGCAATTTTAATATAAACATTTTATGTTCTTAATTATTTTGCGAGATGTTTCTCTGAAACTTTAAGTTTAAATCTTAAAACTCTAATCACATTATCACAAGTTACTGTGAACATATGTAATAACTCCCTCTACAGTGGGTTTTGTGTTGGTTATTTAGTTAATAAAGTTGAAATCACGTGTTACCTTTATATGGCAGTTATTAAAAAGATCTCTCTCTCTCTAGAATACCTGTTGATATCCTGTTAACTGAAGGCAACTGAGTATTTTACAACTGAGTAATTATTAGACACTTGTAGCAAATATACCAAAAACTTTAATTTAAAAAGAAGAAAAATCAAAACCTTTGGATTTCTTTCATACTTATAGCATTGCACTATTAAGTAGTTGGAAGTTTATCTGAGTCATATTGGAACATTTTGAAAAAGGAATTAAGGTGGTTTGCCAAGTAGAGAGAAGTACCATTGCTCCCTGCCAGGTAAGCTGGCAATAGTTTATTTTCTATCAACATTTGCTTCACCATAGTTTATTTCATACAGAATTCTCAAGCCCAGCCAACTGTAGAATTTGATTTATAACACAGAATGTATATTATATCAGATAAGAGATGATAGAAATAAAAACATGCTAAACTTGTTTCTCTGTATTTTTCGAAAGCAGATTGATTTTTACTCTCATACTCCCTAACATTTGTTCCATGCTTTAGAACATACTCTTTCCTTATTACTTTTAGGCATAGAACTTCCTAAATGTTTAGTCTCAGGCTTTTCATGGTCCTTGGCATTAGCTCCTGTAACACATTGGATTTCTCGCAGTAGAATATCTGATGACAAAATCTGACCTGCTTGCACCTTGACCCTGAATAAAGAAACATTGCTTCTGAGCATGTACACTTCAGCAACAACCCTAAAATACCTTTTGTCTAAGTCAACCAATCATCTTTTATATCTGTTTTGGGAATTATGTCGCCTTTAGATTTTTATTTCTCCATATCTGTCTTCTATGATTGTAAATGTTGATTGTTGTGCAGCAACATTTTGTACATTGCCTTTTATGCATTCATGATTCATGTTTGAATTTGGGAAAGCATGAGTGTGAAAGATTGAGACAGACTTTTCCTTTATCTATATGAGGCTTTTATAAACCCTACTCTGTGTATCTTAATGTGTTTCTGATAAACTTATAACACTATAATTTGTTTTGTGTTTGAGCTCATATGAGACTGACTCTTTTAGAGCCAAAATTAAAATATATATATATTAGATTAATGTAAAGAAAAAACAGAAAATAATTGTGGCCTGATTTGTAAAGTATTACCATAAAGACATTTTGAACATCTATGTGGAATCTGGTTAGAAGCCTCTAGGTATAAATATAATTTTCTAGAAAAAGATTTCTTAGAAAATCTGAGCTTAGCCACTAGAATTAGTCATGATGGCTGATTTGGAAATAGAACAACCTGTTCTATGAATTTTGTAAATAAAGTTGTGGAAATTCAAATTTCATGTGATCTTTAGGGAGCATATTTCTCCCAACCAATGTCAACCATTTGAAATTTATCTATCTCAAGGCTCTTCTTCATTTGTTGCCAATAGCTCTCCCTTCTTATGGAACAAATGATTCACATGCTCAAGCTTAAATAAAGCACTTAGTGAAGATTTTCTTCCTCTAGAACTGCTCAAAGTCAGTTTTGAATAGTGGGCACTGATCCTTGCCAACTGATTTACTCTTATTAACTCCATGGTTAGGGCCTTTTCAGACCACACTCAGATGTAGATGCCCAGCCCCCCAACTCTTTTAAAGACTGCCCTTTTCAGACATTCCATCTGAAATCTGTTAAGAACAACATAAGACTAGTCACAGATTTATTGATTTTTCCTGGGCATTTGACTTTGTGAAGTGGAACCAGCTATGACCTAAGCTAAGTAAGCTCAGTAAACACCCTCTCTTAGCTCCAAGTTCTGTATAACTTCCATCTTAATGCATGTTCCAGGCAGGGTAAGTATGATGATCTTGTGTGAGGTCAGATAATTTTCAGTGAGTACTAATAAGATTGTTTTGTTCTTTTCATTTTTAAAAAATCTTGTTTTTTCACGTTGGAAACTCTTGAGTATGTGCCTCTTTTCATTGAATTGTGTACCTGACTCTTCCATGTACTAAAGGGAGAGACACACGTCTTCTACAATGCAGTTTTCATAGTTCTTTTTTTTTTCTCAGATCCCTCCTTATCTTGGTTTCTATTAGAGATTTTTTTAAAAAATGGATAATGTAAAATTAAACTTGAAAAATTATTGTAGATTCTCTTATAGCAGTCTTCAAAATTTTCTTCCAGTGAATTTCAATGAGGAAACATCATGAATATGTTGTTACTAGGGTTGGCACTTAGCTTCAAGGAATTTTTTTTAAAGCTGGTGTTATCTCAAATTCATGTGAAATTTATACTCAGTACATAATATAGTTGTGATTATTTAACAAAAAGTGCTTTAAATAATGAAAAATTGTACAGTAAATTAGATAATAGGAGGTTTGCTGTACTTTTCCTTTGTAATCACGTGTCTTCTCACATACTGTGTGTACTGGGAGTAATCATGTTCCATTTTGAGAAGTATGAATCAGAGTGCTTCAGTTGCTTAAATGACTCTTGTTTAATGAGTCCAGAACTGTTTTTGGAGGAAAATTTTGGTATTCAGCCCACCTGCATGAAGACTGTTAAAAAGATTTTTCTTTGGAGAATTTGACGAATTAGGTTCTTTTACAAGCTGACTTCTATTCATTTAATTGTTAGAGTGTACAATTCTGCTTTTAGTTAGAATAGAGAATTTCTGCCCTTTAGGTTTTGGCTACATAGTATATTTTCTGAATCTTTTTGTTGTTAGTTCTTATCAAAATCTCAGTAACAAGCAATAATATTAGTAGTGAATTGCCTGAAAGATAAATAATTCTTCCATTACTCTAAGTAAGACTTACCCTGTGTTACATATGGACTGTTTGAGAATCTCATTTTAAAAAATCCCATCTCTGCACGGTTCTAGTATTTCACTTATAATTTCAAGAGATTCACAAAATCCCCATGAACCATTCATGGATTTCTGGTAAATTAGTCTTTTACTCAATTAATGGGTATATACCTACTAAGTTTTCATGAGTTAGACACCATGGTTACCGACTCTAAGAATGAACAGATTCCTCAGTTTCTAGTGTATTGATACACATTTTATAAGACTTTTTTTTTTTACTTCAAATTTACTTCTATGAGATTACAAAATACAGTTATATTGTTATTTCATTATTTAAAGAGAATTATTTCTGTAGTCTTTTAAATAAATATTATGAGATAGTGCATTCCCATCTCCATCTCTGCCATCAATTTCAACCAACTTGTTAGTAGTTTTGTTTAAGTGAGAAATGCCTGTAAGTCGACTTTCAGTGTTTTAGAACTTAGCCTTTTCCTTATAAATCACTTTTTGAACCAGATTCACCTGACTTAACAAAAATTTTTTTGAGATTGAATTATTGCAGACTATATTCTGTCTGAACATTTTTCTTTCTTTGTAGTATAGAACATAATTGAAGATCCTCTTTGGGCAGTTCATGAAGTGTTTTACTATCAGTAGCTCAGTTGTACTGTGGGTGTTACAGCTTCAGCTTCTCACATTTGATTTGGAGCAACCTTCTAATCTTCCTCTTCAGCTGTCTTTGTTATCACTTATTCCACCTCCTTGCTGATTACTTAATAGTAAGATAAATAGGATGCTTGTCTTAAAATTAACTCACCTGAAAGTGATTTGGAGCCAAATACTAGACCATGACTTTTTCAGCAACATTTAAATGCTGAGTACAGTGGATCTCTCAAGGGGCTCTGACTTCACTGGTGATGGGAATGCAGACATTTCTTAGAATGTATTTGTGTTTCTTCTTCTTTTCAGACTAATTCTTTTTAAGATAATAGAATTATTTCTGTAGATCTCTTAGATTCTTTTTCCAACTGATGATTTAAAAGTTAAATATTGCTTTACTCATTCATGAACTTGAGCCTCAAGTTGAAATTTGATTATCCTTAGATCCTTAAAGTTTTATAAGAGTTTATAAATTAGAGCTACAGATTTGTTTAGTTTTTACTTACATTAAAATAGGAAAATCATTAAACTGTTTAAAAATAGTGGCACCAGACTGAATTAAAGAGGAGCACTGGAAAGTTTCACTTAAGAAACTGCTGGAGAATTGAATCCCTAGGGTGGTCCATGACGTTCTACTCTGTAAGGTCATCTTGGAAATGAATATAGATCAGATCTATGTTTAGCCCAGGAAAGTCTACTTCCTTCCTCCAGGCTTATCACATTTAACCCCAAAGCTGTATTAAGAGGGGGTAGTTACATTTTTCAACTCCACAACTGCTGGGGAACTGCATTTTGTAAGATTCTATAATCATGGTGCTCCTGTAATGCCTTATGAAGATTAGGTGTTTGGTAAATATATGTTGAGTGAGAAGAATGAATGGATGATTTTGCATGGTAAAAATGCTAAACTGAGCTTGGGGTTATAAATTAATATTAGTGGAAATAAATGTTATGTTTATTCATAGTCAGATCAAAAAATGACATTTTAAAGTCCTAAGGTAAAGAGAAAGTAATAAGTAATTAAGATTTTTCTTCTTATAAAATAAACGTGGTGATATTAACCTGCACAAGATATTCACATATTTAGAGATGCTAACTTGAGTATCTACTTCCTTGGAGAATGTCTTAGTTCGGGCTCCTATAACGAAGAACCCATGCTGGGTGCTTAAAAATAACAGAAATTTGTTTATCAGCATTTTGGAGACAGGAAATTCACAATCAAGGTGCTGGTAAGTTGGGAGTTTGGTGAGGGACTTCTTTCTGATGCATACATGTGCCATCTCTGTGTTCTTACATGGTGGAGGGCATGGCAGGTTTCTGGGGTATGTTTTATAAGGACACTAATCCCATTTGTGAGGGCTGTATACCTCCAAGATCTAATTACTCCCCAAAGACCTCCTAATACCATCACCTTGGGAGTTAAGCTTTCAACTTGTGAATTTGGGTGAGACACAAATATTCAGTCTATAAGCCCCAACAACTTGTAGTAAATCATCATCATCATCATCATCATCATCAGACAAGTATAACGTGCACATGGATCGCTAAAGAGATTTGGTTTAATATTTCAATTGTGTATGAGGTATTTAATTAACACAATGTCCTTCTAGAGAAAATTGAGGTAGAATGGAATCTGTCATATCTAATTAATATATACATATAGATTTAAATGAATGAATCATATAGTTTTCTCCCTAATGTAGAGCTTAGGATCTTGAAGATGCATGCAAAGAATTTGTGGCTGAGGAATTTAGAATCTTAAAATGGAAATTGAGGTTAGGTGGGCCTTAAGTTGGAAGTGTTTTTGTGACTATTTTTGCATTTGATAAGAGAAAACAGTAGTACATACTAAAGACAAACTATAACATTTTATACATCTTAAATTGGTGCTGTACTTAAATTGAAGCTGTACTGCTCCATTTACCATTTTTTATTTGCTAGAGACTTTCCCAGATCTTGCTCTCCCAAGCGTGAAAATTTGTACTGCTTTGTTGAAGATGAAATATTTATGAATTTTTTTTTTCTCTGAGCCTTCTCCTCTATTTGAATTTTCTTTCTGCTTTTTTTTATCTTTTATTTTATGGTACTGATATTGAACACAGGGCCTTGCGCATGCTAGGCAAACACCCTACTACTGAGCTACCTCCCCTTGCTGCTTTCTGCTTTGCTGATTGAATTGACCTTCACTTCCTATAAGTGATCCTGGCCATGATCTTAGAAAAGTATGACTTGGATGGTTAATGGAACAATAGGGTGTTTGCCTGTGTTTACTTGCTGTTCATCAGCTTCCCTACTCTCTCCAGGCTTAGACAGTTGTAGATCTTCCCTTGTCAAGCGCTTTTCCCCATATCTGTGACCACCATCTTTGTAAGGCTTCCTTCATGTGTTTACTTTTCTTTCATTTCACTTTATCTTTCTTAGTATTTTATTGTAATAATTTCTACTATTTCTTTGCCATCAGATATACTTCCTGTTCTACTCTAATCTCTTTTATGAATTTTACCATAAGAGGGGTTTATGATTTATAAAAGTGAACTGAATTCATATTGAAATTTAGGAAGAAAATGTGTACAGAAGTATATTCACATGTAGTTGAATTTTATATAAATAATCTCAAGGTAGGGGAGTGATGACCATATGTAGATGTGTAATTATCTTCCATTTCCATTATTATGTTTGAAAGCTATATTTTATAGGAAAAATTATTCATAGCATGGCCTTAAAAATATATGACATTTTATAATAGCAGTACAGTAATAGCAGGCTATTTCATTTTTCAAAAATCTAAATCTCTACCAACTAGTGTTTTTACATTGATAATTATTGATATTGTCAATATTATGAAAATTATATTGATGAACTGACTTTGAAAGAAAAATAGAACTGTGTTCAGCGTATTTTAAGTGTTAAATATTTTAGTAGATATTATTTTTTAAATTAATATTTTTTAGAGGGAAACTGTTAATCAGCTTTCCATTAATGTGCCCAAAATGCTTGACAAGAACAATTTAGAGGAGGCAAAATTTAATTTGGACTCATGGTTTCAGAGGCGCAATCCTTGTTTGGCTGACTTCAACAGCACAGCTTCTGCCATATTCCACCTGCCCATAGTTTACCACTCAGTAATCCATTCAAATTATTAATCCATTAAATGCATTTATCCACTGACTAGGTCATACCTCTCTTGATTATTTCACTTGTGAATAATCCTGTATTTTCTATCACATGAATTCTCTGGGGCCACCCATATCCAAACAATAACCGAGACTATAGAATATAATAGAATTCTAGTCTTTGAGGCAAGAAACCTGGATTTTATACCCACTCATATAGGTTTTATATGAAATTCAGGTATTCTTGTTTTCTAATACTTAAGTAGCTATTCACATTTAAATTTTACCCCCTGCATTTTTCCTGATGCTTAACATTTGTTTCTAAATGAACAGCTCTCACGGATGAAAATAAAAAGGCAAATGTTTCTTAATGCACTACAAATACTTGTATATGAATTAAATTATTTTCTTTAAGTTGAATCTTATTTTTCCACTGACATCTACTATGATCTCTGAAATGTGTTCCTGTGTCTTAAATTTGTCCCTAGTCAGGAAGACAGACAGTCCACCCTACATGACTATAAGTATCCTGATTTCTTCTTTGTAAAAAATGCCAAGAGGCAGGGCTGGGAATCTGGCTCAGTGGTAAAGTGCTTGCCTGGCACACGTGAAGCACTGGGTTCAATCCTCAGCACCACATAAAAATAAAAAGTATTGTGTCCACCTACAACTAAAAAAATACATATTAAAAACAATACCAAGAGACAAGCGAACTAGTTAGTATGTGTGTTATACAGCTACTGCTTCACCCACCTATAAAACTTCATTGTCCTAGTAACCAGGGGAAAGTCACTTGATTTTTTCACTTATATCATTCTTCAATCCTGTTGCAATATAAATTTATTAAATGTTCCTTGAAGCCATGAGAGCAGCCACAGGAGAATTTCAGAATGCCACCAGCCAGTTTTCTAGTTAGCACTACATTGAATTTATTGCCTGCTTTTAAAATTTGTCCTTGCCAAATATTCACTAAATGACTCTTCATATAATTGAATAAAGTGGTAGTTTATTTTACTTGCCAAAAATAATTACTGTTGTCCACTAAAATGGCGATTAAAATCCACTTGATGTTTCTAATTTTTTTGAGATTATGAAAATGTGCTTAAGATGAGGCTTCTACAATAAAAATCATGTAGTTCTTTGAATTTTTGAATTTCTGTGCTCTTCTTTTAGGTTGATGCTTAAATCTTTTATCAAATTTATACTAAAGAAATGACTCCAATTTATTTCACTATAGAATTTTTAACTTTTTAATGTGAAGTACAATTTTATTAGCATTTGAATTCTCATTTAATAAAAAGAAAAATAATTTTTTTGTTTATTGTATGGATGTAACAGCCTACCTAGCAAGAAATATCTTATTAATTTAGAAAACTTATTTTTTAACCTACATTGAATCCTGGAGATTCAGACTCATGTTTTAAACTTAAAATACAGGCACCTACAACACTGAGGTTGCAAACAATTTGTCCTAATCAGTTCAGGGGCCTTTTGCCAGTAAGATGTTTTCATCACGAAAATACAGGCATATCTTAGAGCAGAGTTCTCAAGGAGATACTTCCATGAAGCCCCAACTGTGTATCTGTGAATGAGCTTGGGTTTTCTTTAGTGTACTTCAACCAGACAACATGACAGCAACCCTTATGCAGTAGGAGAAGTGAGTACTTCTGTTAAAGTGGAAATTAAGGAAATTTGCAGAAATATAATGTTCTTTTCCCTACTTTTTTTTTGTTTTAGAAAATATAGGGTTTTTTTTTATAAAAACATGTTATTTATACTAACATGTAAACCAAATTTAATGAATTAACAAATGTGTTTTAAAATGTTTTTTAAAATTTTTTTATTCTAATTTGTTATATATGCCAGCAGAATGCATTACAATTCATATTACACATATGCAGCACAGTTTTTCGTATCTCTGGTTGTATACAAAGTATATTCACATCATTCATGTCTTCATACATGTACTTAGGGTAATGATGTCCATCTCATTCCACCATCTTATCCATTGCCCCCTCCCTTTCCCTTCCTCCCCTTTGCCCTATCTAGAGTTCATCTAATCTTCCCATGCTCCCCCTTCAAACCCCACTATGAAACAGCCTCCTTATATTAGAGAAGACATTCAGCATTTGATTTTTTGGGATTAACAAACTTCATTTAGCATTATATTCTCCAACTCCATTTATTTACTTGAAAATGCCATGATTTTATTCTCTTTTATTGCTGAGTAATATTCCATTGTGTATATATGCTACATTTTCTTTATCCATTTATCTACTGAAGAACATCTAGGTTGGTTCCACAGTTTAGCTGTTGTGAATTGTGCTGCTATAAACATTGTTGTGGCTATGGCCCTGTAGTATGCTGTTTTTAAGTCCTTTGGGTATAGACCAAGGAGTGGGATAGCTGGATCAAATGGTGGTTCCATTCCCAATTTTCCAAGAAATCTCCATACTGCTTTCCATATTTGCTGCACCAATTTTCAGTCTCACCAGGAGTGAATTAGTGTACCTTTTCCCCCACATCCTTGGCAACACTTATTGTGTTTGTATTCTTAATAGCTGCCATTCTGACTGGAGTGAGATGAAATCTTAGAATAGTTTTGATTTGCATTTCTTTAATTGCTAGAGATGTTGAATATTTTTTCATATATTTGTTGATTGATTGTATATCACCTTCAGAGAAGTGTCTGTTCAGTTCCTTGGCCCGCTTATTGATTGGGTCATTTGTTATTTTGGTGTTTAGCTTTTTGAGGTTTTATATACCCTAGAGATCAGTGCTCTGAAATACAAGTGGTAAAAATTTGCTCCCAAAATGTAGGCTCTCTATTCACCTCACTGATTGTTTCTTTTGCTGAGAAGAAGCTTTTTAGTTTGAATCCTTCCTATTTATTGATTCTTGATTTTAACTCTTGCACTATAGGAGTCTTATTAAGGAAGTAGGGGCCTAACCCTATATGATGGAGAAAAGTAGGAAAAGGGCCTACTTTTTCTTCTGTTAGACTCAGGGTCTCTAATTTAATTCCTAGGTCCTTGATCCACTTTTGAGTTTTGTGCATGGAGAGAGAGAGGTGTTTAATTTCATCTTGTTGCATACGAATTTCTAGTTTTCCCAACACCATTTGTTGGAGAGGCTATCTTTTTTCCAAGGTATATTTTTGGTGCCTTTGTCTAATATAAGATAACTGTGATTGTGTGGGTAAGGCTCTGTATCCTCTATTCTGTACCATTGGTCTACCAGTCTATTTTGGTGCCAATACCATGGTGTTTTTGTTACTGTTGCTCTGTAGTGTAGTTTAAGTTCTGGTATAGTGATGCTACCTGCTTGACTCTTCTTGCTAAGGATTGCTTTAACTCTTCTGGGTCTCTTATTTTTCCAGATGAATTTCATGACTGCTTTTTCTATTTCTATGAGGAATGTCATTGGGATTTTGATTGAAATTGCATTAAATCTGTATAGTGTTTTTGGTAATATGGCCATTTTGACAATATTGATTCTGCCTATCCAAGGACAAGGTAGATCTTTCCATCTTCTAAGGTCTTCTTTAATTTCTTTCTTTAGTGTTCTTTCACCTCTTTTGTTAGGTTGATTCCCAAGTATTTTATTTTATTTTGAGGCTATTGTAAATGGGGTAGTTTTCCTCGTTTCCCTTTCAGAGGATTTGTCACTGATATACAGAAACACCTTTGATTCATGGTGTTGATTTTATATCTTGCTACTTTGCTGAATTCATTTACTAGTTCTATAATTTTCTGATGTAATTTTTTTGGGTCTTCCAGGTATAGAATCATATCATTGGCAAATAGTGCTAATTTGAGTTCTTTTCCTATCTGTATCCCTTTCCTTTCTTTCGCCCAATTGCTTTGGCCAGAACTAATAGAAGTGGTAAAAAAGAGCATCCCTGTCTTGTTCTAGTTTTTAGAGGGAATGCTTTCAATTTTTCTCCATTTAGAATGATGTTGGCCTGGGACTTAGGATAGATAAGATAGGATGTTGAGATATGTTCCCGTTATCCCTAGATTTTCTAGTGTTTGAACGTGAAGGGGTGCTGTATTTTGTCAATTGATTTTTTTTTTGCATTTATTGAGATGATTATATGGTTATTATCTCTAAGTCTATTGATGTGATTAGTTACAATTTATTGATTTCCATATGTTGAACCAACGTTCCATCCCTGGAATGAACCCAACTTGATTGTGGTACACTATCGTTTTGATATGTTTTTGTATTCTATTTGCCAGAATTGTATTGAGAATTTTTGCATCTATGTTTATCAGAGATATTGGTCTGAAGTTTTCTTTCTTTGATGTGTCTTTGCCTTGTTTTGGAATCAGGATGATATTGGCCTCATAGAATGAGTTTAGAAGTGCTCCCTCTTTTTCTGTTTCCTGAAAAAAATTGAAGAGTGTTGTTATTAGTTCTTCTTTAAAGGTCTTGTAGAGCGTGGCTGTGTATCCATCTGGTCTTGGGCTTTTCTTGGTTGTATATCCACCTGGTCTTGGACTTTTCTTGGTTGATATTCTTCTGATGGCATCTTCTATTTCCTTGCTTGAAATTTTTCTGTTTTATTTGTGTATATCATCCTGATTCAATTTTGGCAATTCTTTTGCCTCTAGAAATTTGTCAATGCTTACAATATTTTCTATTTTATTAGAGTACTAGTATTCAATATCTAATTATCCTATGTATTTCTGTAGTGTCTGTTATGATATTTTCTTTTTCATCACGTATATTAGTAATTTGAGTTTATTCGCTCCTTCTCTTTGATAGCATGGCTAAGGGTTTGTCAATTTTGTTTATTTTTTTCAAAGAACCAATTTTTTGTTTTGTCAATTTTTTCAATTGGTGTTTTAATTTCATTGATTTAATTCACAGAACCTTTTAATCAATTGCATCCTGTACTCCTTCTGTGTTCTTTCTTCTGCTGTGCTGGTCATGGGTTCTAATAATGTGGTATCTTGATTTGTTTGGGGCACTTTCTTCCCTTGTCTTTTTATGTTTTTGTGTGTCTTCCCTTCTAGCACTGTGGATCTGAGGCATTACCATTTTTACTCTATAGGCTTACAGTGCCACTCTGGTGATCCATTACCTCTCCTTTTAGGTGAAGGATAATGTTATCAGATCCAATATAAACGTTGTACACCCTAGAAACAAATGTTTGCTATTAAGATGTTTCTAGTTTGGTCACAATATATAGAAGTGGTGAGTTCAATTATTATCTAAAATATACTCAGTAGGTTTGTAAAAAGGTTTACAGTTTCTGATGGTGGACAAAGGAGTGAGGAGTAGGATGATATACTGTGGAGGATGGAGGTAAGGATATAGAGTTATTATATCTTAGGAAGTGTAAAAAAGAAATCTAAAGAGGAAGATTAGTAACAGGAGAAGGGAGAGGAAGTAATTTTTGGTAGATAAGTAAGTGGCAGGACAACATAAAACAAACACGTTTATTAAGAAAAATAAAAAATGTTAAAATAGTAGAAATTGGTGGGATAAAAGGGGGAAAAAGTATATACAACACAGCTGTAATGTACTATTCAGGCATCCCAGTCCTCAAAATCCTAATTCTGTAAAGTACCTGGTTACACATATGTTGGGGATGTGAGGGCAGGAGAATAGAGAGAGCAGAAGAAAAATCTTGAAGGAAAAAACAGGATTGTTTTGGTTGGAAATTTGTATCCTTCCTGTTTTTCTTCACATCCAATAGGTGGGACAGTCTGTTGTTAGCTGGTATCTCCGCCCTCAGGATGGTGAAGGTAACCGGAGTGTCACTGTGCTGGTACAAAGCTGCTGGGGAGAGGGGAGAGTTAGAAACTGGGTTCTTGGCCACCCAGAATTCCACACTGGGTGTTGCTCCCCACTGAAGATGGTTATGAAGGTGGCCCAAGATGGAGGTGCCTACTTTCAGTGTAGGGCTATCATATCTTGTGGGTGGAGCTGAGTTATGGTGTTAGAGGATGAGTTCAAAGACAAGCTCTGTGGTGTGCAGTGTGTGGCTGTCCATTGATTTCAGATCCCGTGTGAAGTTCCCTGGTGCAGGCAGGCTACCGCACATTGTATCTCTGCTGCTGCAGAGTCCCAAGATGGCAGCAACCGGGGGAAGCCCCTTATTGGTAAATGGGGGTCCACACAGGAGTGGCAACAGTAGTTCCTGCAGGTGGGAAGCTGCCAGGAGCCCTGTGTGGGGGTGGCGTCAGTGATTTCTGTTCAGGTGGATGGCGGAACATTCTGTGTGGGTGTTGATGGTGCCCGCTCTGGGTACCTGGTAGTACTAGGTGGGCGTGTAGTTGGGAGACCTACTCTGATGCTGTGGCCTGGAGCCCTGGACGGGCCGGTGGCCATGATTCCCATGCAGGAGCAGGAATATAGCTTGCAGAGGAGCAGTATTCTCACTACTTGAATCCCAGGTCATGCAGTGACACAGAATGCTGCCTCCCTCTGGTCCACCATCTTGGATTTCCTGTTTTAATATCTAATATGAAAAATATCAATAGATATAAATGACATAAATGAGAGCTCTTAGGCCTCCAATAATTTTTTAAAATATTTTTTTAGTTGTAGATGGACACAATACCTTTATTTTATTTTTTATGTGGTGCTGAGGATCAAACCCAGTGCCTCAAACATGCTAGGTAAGCACTCTGATACTGAGCCACAACCCCAGCCCCTCCCCAGTAATTTTTGAGAGTGAAACAGGTTGAGATCACAATTCAAGAATTGTAGCCTTAGAGGATTGCTTTTGTCCTCAAATGCTAATTCAACTTATAGATTGTTCCTAATCATAGAAGGACCATCAGTTGGAGTTAAAAAAAAAAAAAAGGATGATGTGTTTTATTTGGGTAGAACTAAAATAGGGAAGAAGGGGCAGTGTCCCTTATCTGAAAGAAAAGAATATAAGAATATTCTGGAATTAACTCAGCATGTAGCTGAGGAATGCAGCTAACTGGCATTCATGATACAGGAGTACTGATATTGTTCTTTCTGACACTGTTGTTATTTTAAGTTCAAGGGAGCTCCTATTTCCATTTTATTAACCTGTCTTTGGCTTTACACTTTCTGTGCAGTAGTAAGAAGAGATTTCAACTCAGACTACCTCTTACTGAACTGCGCGGAATAGGAAGTAACATGAACTTCCAGGATGATTATAATGAGGTTCATGTAATTAAATGTACTAGCATTTTTTATCATTATTAAAGTTGTACTATAGAAAAATAAGTGATTATAAAAAGAATCAACATGGTTTTGATAATGATAATATATTATCAGTGTGATTTGAACTTAAAAAGTCATTTCACATGTTCTAAGTGATTATGTAACTATAATAAAATAACTATAGGTTTAAATATTTATATATTATTGGATTGAGTCACTGGTATATACATACCCAGTGTTCACATTCTGTGTGTTACCATAAATGCATAATACTTGTTTAATTATATGACTGTAAGTACTATACTTTTTTAATCCATTATTTTGAAAATCATGACTATTTTCATAATAAGGGCAATAAATTATAATTTAAGGTCAAGTTTTTGAACTTACAATTAAAGAACCATATCCTCATATGAATTTTGGGAATAGTGAAATGACTCTTTAAAATAGTGTAATGGCAGATTTATATCATAAGTTTTTCCAAACCCCTTTGATATACAACACTAAGATTAACCCTAATGTAAAATATAGATTTTGGTGATATTTGTAGGTTCATTGATAGTAACGAAAGGATTACGCTAGTGGAGGATGTTGACAGTGAGAGGGATGTGTATGTGTACATCTAAACCTGCCCTAAAAATGTCTATTTGTAAAAGTATGTGTAGTCTGTAATCTTTTATTAAAAATCTTTATTGGTATTTTTTTGCGTGGAGAAAAACAGATGAACTCATTATTCCCTAGAATAAACTATGAAAATTACCATTTGAAGTTATGGAGTCAGGGTGCTACGAAGAAAATAGATAGTTATTGTCTTAGTTCATTTTCTTCTGCTCTAACAGGATAGTTGGACTGGGTAATTTCAAAAGAACAGAGATTTATATTTTATAGTTCTGGAGATAGGTGGCTCCAAAGTTAGAATCTACATCTGGTGATAACTTTCTTGCAGTGTCAACCCATAGTCGAAAGTAGAAGGGCAAGAAAGGTCAAGGGAGCTAGAGGGGGGCAAATTCGATTTTATGAAGTTCACAATAACTAACCTATATTTGCAATAAAGACACCCATTCATGAGGGCAGAGCCCCATGATCTAATTGCTTCTTAGTAGCCCCACTTCCCAAATCTGTTGCATTGAGGATTAAATTTCTAACATATGAACTTTGGAGGACATAGTCAAACCATAGCATGATTCTACATAATATTTGTGGCTGATTTTGAGAAAAGAAAGAATACAGGTAAGTGCAAATATGTAAACTCCATGTTGAATCAGAACAAAATGGGAAACCATCTTTTGAGAGGAAAAATTAATCAAAAAGTGAAAACACTGGTGCAGGGTTTAGGAAGATATGAAACATTGTGGTTGACCACGTTATCACCTTATTCTACGTTTACTGGTTAGAATATATATGAAGGACACACTCAGGAAATAATCAGCAGATCATGGGAGCTATATTAGGTTCAGTATTTATAATATTTGTTATATTTTTAGTCTTTTTAGGCAGCTTCCAAACCACCTTTTAAATTATCACTAAAAATGTAAGGTATCATTATTCTTTAGAGTTAGGGAAAATAAATACAAAAAGTAATGGTATTTATTCAAAGTCACACACTAATAGACAGTAGTGATAATAATTATGGATTAGTAATATGGCTTCATTTACACAGCAGTTTCAGAGCCTAATACTACTTTCCCAATTCACAGATGGGGAAACAGAAAGTTCAAGAAGTTGAATAACATGCCAAAGTTAATAAGTTTAATAATAATAACATGCTATAGTTAATAAGTGACAAAGTTGGGATTTTAAACCGAGTTTGCCTGTGCTTTTAACCAATATGTTCTACATCCTATCACTTGATTTTTTTTTTAATATATTTTTGGATAGATCACCTTGACTTACTTAGGTTTAAAATCAAATCTAATAAAGTACAAACATCTCTAGAGGTGGTTAAGATCCTATCATGGTCCAGGGAGATGACAGGAAATCTTTCTAATTGCCAAGCTTATATTTTTGTTCTCTTTGTAACTTTGAAGTCAAACCATTTTCATGCAGTCCTTAGAAACTAATTAATTAGTATTGAGGAATCATTTTCTGATTATTAGTACATAACTATTGCGTTCACATTCTTTAGTTAATAGTTTGCTGCATATATTTTGTGCGTATATTTGAGAAATTGGGATACCAACAGTGAAAATTTGGTTTCTACACCTTTGTGTGAATACTGTTCTGTATAGTAAATATTGTGTGTGGTATGGTAGTAACCACCTTGCCCTGACTGCAATATTAATAGAGAATGAATATTATCACCAAATAATTGTAACTTAGAATATCTTTATGAGTATTAAATTGAATTTGTAACTATGGCACTTTTTACTTGACTTGACTTCCTTGGAAGCCAGAGCATTGCGTTCCGCACCATCATTACTGTTACCTTGGCTGAATCATTTTAACATGTTAAACGTATGTTCCATTCTGGAAGTGAGAGTGCCATATGCTCTCAAATTGTTTCAGTGTGATTTTGTACAAGTGACATTGATTTTAAAATATGAATATACAAAATGATTCCACCACTTATTAAGTAGTATGCATTGCGTGCTTTATAAATTTAACAAATAAAAAATAACAATTATTTTAGAGCTTAAAAGAAAAAGGCCTCTATTCTTTTTGATCCAGAATCCAGCTTACTTTTGCCTTAAAGCTATTCTTGGTGTTAATATCTAATGCTTCTTAAAAATCAGCCAAGATATCTTTGGGCATGTAAATTCCTTTTTTGTTTAGAAATGTCATTAACTTGAAATATAAAGATGCTTTCTAAGAAAACTGGTTCGCCTAGCCAGGCCTTTTAATGTAGTTATTTTGCATTGTGACCTGTAAAACCCAAACATTGAGGCTGTTTTCCACAAAGCCTTGTTGCCTAGACAGTGATGTCATGTTTTAAGCATGTTTAGTTTGCAAAGGTCCTGCTTTTGATCCTTTAGTTGTCACTTTTTTTTAATGCAGCTTCTCCTGAATTACAAAGGTACTGAAAGTAATTTGCTTCATTAAGGTCTGTTGCTGACACTGTTGTATTTCATTCCTCATTCTTCTCCAAGCCTCCTTCATTAAGACCTTATTCAAATTTGGATCATGATTCTACTGCGATATCCATGCCATTATCATCTAAATAGCAATTACATATTCAGAAACAACAGCTTCTCCTTAACTGTCTGTAACTTCACATTATACATAGATTCAAGTGGGAATTAAGAATAAAATGAATCTTTTCTTTGTGATTTACAACTCTACTTTTCACCCTTGATTTACTAGTTAAGGTTGAATAAGCTACTTGTAGACAAATAAGACAAAATTATTGATTGCTCAGCTTTAGTTGTGTGTGTGTGTGTGTGTGTGTGTATGTGTACATACACACATGTAAATATACATATGCATATGTGTGTATATATACATATTTAAAACAAATTGTTTCTGGTTTAAATAGCTTCACAGTGACAGTGACCCTAACTCAATCACCCATATATTTACTAGATAGCAGTTATTGTTTTGGGTATAATGGATTGTGTTTAGCACTCTGTTAAGAAATTAATAGATCTTTTATAAAAGGAGCAGTACTTTATAACTTAACATATAAAGGAGACCTTTTAAAATGAAGTCAAAATGTTTGTTCTTTGAGGACAGACCTTAAAAATAAATTCTATTAATAATATACTTTTCTAACTATTGTGTTTCAACCATCTTAAAATTATGTTTTATAACATCAAATCCTAAGCTGCTTTGACTGAAATGAACAAGTATGATTACTGGAAATAAAGAGCTACTGGATGTAAATGGTACTACATATGAGGAATTTTTGCCATTAAAATGTGGTTTAAAGGAAAGTTATTATATGATACCAACTACACATGTGTATATACAAGTATAGACAGTTATATGGATCATTTTAAAGAATTTCTTAACTAGTAAAGAGTGTGTTGTGTGGGGGGGGTAAAGAGGGAAAGAGAGAGATTGTCGGCAGGAAGTAGAGGAGGTGGGAAAAAAAGAGGAAGGTAGGAAAAGAGGATATAGGAAAGTAGAGGAGAATCCTAACAATTAAAAATACTAATTAGCTATTCAATGCCAAGTCTTTCTGTACTTTGCATACAAATTTCTTTATATTTTGTAAATTTTCATGCGATTAAGGAATTTTGTAATAAACTATTTTATTTCATGCTTGTTGAAATGAACTTTGATTTCTTTGCTTTTTTGTCCATACTTTCAAGTATTTCTGAATCACATGTGTGAATAACATATTATACATTGGGTTATTTCTAATATGGATTTTCAAAAATTCCTTTATTTATTTTTACATGGTACTGAGGATTGAACCAAGTACCTCACACATGGGAGGCAAGCTCTCCATCACTGAGCTACAACTCTAGCCCCCTAATATGGGTTTTTCAAGTGAGATTATAGACTTAATTTTCATAGATATGAACATTAAAAACCTATTCAGTTATAGATCCTTATCAAGTAGTTAGGAAGATTCACCATTTGTCCTCTCACCATCTCTTATGAAGATGAAACATGAGGATAAGCTGGAGAAGTCAGAAACAAAGGTTGGTGTTCATTGCAAACAGTGCCAATTGAGGAGGGCAGATTACAAAGCAGAAGGGACTGTCTGGAGAGAAGGTGAACCATCGGGAGACTTGAAGTTGAAAGAAAATTCAAGTAGGGAACTTCCAGGACAAGTGAGCCTTGTGGGATGAGGAGGGTTTACTCAGAAGTCCTCTTCCTTAAACGAGTCTATTTGATGTATTATATTTTCCCTGTAATGTTGTTTTGAGGCCCACTAGGGGTAAGAGCCTTAAAATGACAGAACTTACCAGGTATATTTTTAGGTCTTGCTTATATAGACTCCAATTTTCAAATAAAAGTTTGTTTTTAAATCATGAGAAAGTATTCAGAATGACAGTGTAGTGAACACTGCATCCCCATTACTCAATTTAAGAATTTATTGTTCAATTTGAAGTTCTCTAATCTTACTCTCACTGCAGAAGTAAATTCTACTTTATAAATTTTATTTTTCATTGTCTTTTTGAATAGCTTTAGCATATTTATTTACATCTCTCGTTTGCTTTTGTATGTGTTAGAACTGTGTTTAAATAGACTCACATCCTAATACATATACAATATTATTCAGCAATTTGCCTGTGCCACTCAACATCACCTGTCTAGAATTTGTCTGTATTGCTGCATGTACTTCATTTTTGTTTGACATTCTACTGATGAATATATCACAATTTATGTATCTCTTATGATGATGAACATTTGGAGTTTTGTTTTACTACGAAAACCAATGTTATATTGGACCTTCACAGCAAAAAATCAAACTTGACCTTATATAAAAATTACAAAAGAGCTGGTGTGGAGCTGAGTGATGGAGCACTTGCCTAGCATATATGAAGCCCTGGATTTGCTCCCCAGCACCACAGAGACAAATAAAAAATTACTGAAAATGAACCTGTATAACTGTATAACTCTTAGAAAAAATAGATTTTGTGAAATTTAGGACAAGGCAAAATGTTCTTGGACTAGATCTTTTCCATAAAAGGAAAAACTGAAATATAAGATTTTATCAAATTAAAAACATTTGTTTGATAAATGACCTAAAGATGAAAAGACACACTGGAATGGGAGACCATATTTATAAGCCCCAGGTTTGTGAAAAGTTTAGTACCTAGAATTTATATAGAACCTTCAAAACTCAACAGTTAAAAAAAATCAGAAGTGAGCAAAAGGCATGAAGAGACGTTTTACTGAAGAGGATATACAGACAGCAAATAAGCATGTAAAAATTGTTCAGTGTCATTAGCCACTAGGCAAATGCAAATTAAAACCATAGTGACACATCATTACATACTTAGCAAAATAAAAAAAATAATGATAATACCAAATGCTGGTAAAAATGAGAAACTGGATCACTTGTTGGTGGGAGTGTAAAATGGTACAGATACTCTTGGAAAAAGAGGTTGTCAGTTTCTTCAAAACTGTAATCTGCTGTTAACATATGACTTAGCATTTGTACTTTTGAGCATTTATTCCATAGAAATTGAAGATTTATGTTCACACAAAGACCTCTGCCTGAGTGTTTGTAGCAGGTTTATTCATAATAACCCAAATTGAACAACCCAAATATCCTCCAACAGGTAAGTGTTAAAGCAGTGGTGGTACATCTACATCATGGAATAATACTCAGCAGTAAAGAGTAACAATATTTATAAACAACAACCTGGATAGATTTCCAGAGGTTTTTGCTGAGTGAAAAAAAAAATACTAATCCCTAAAAGTTACCTTGTAGATTACATTTATAGAACATTTGTAAAATGACACAATTATATGGAGAAAATGGAGAATGGATTAGGGGTTGCCAGTGGTTTAGGATGGCGTGGGGATGAGAAGAAGGTGTGACTATAAAAAGGCACCCAAGGATCCTGTTGATGGTTCTTTATCTGAACTGTGTCAATGTCAGCATTCTGGTTGTGATATTATACTATATTTTTGACGATGTTGCCATTGTAGAAACCAGGGTACAGGGAACATGGGCTTCTCCTCTATCATGTTATCTACCAGCATGTGAATCTCCAATAGTCTCAAAATAAAAAGCTCAGTTAAGAAACAAGCATTCTCTTATAAATATTTTTGTACATGTACATATTTCCTGGTACATATGTGGGCATTTCATTAGATGTTATTCTGGGAAGAATTATATGCTATGCACATGTTAATTTTTTTTTTTTTTACTAGACAATGTACCCAGGGATATTCAACCACTGAGCCACATACCCAGCTCATTTTTAATTTTTAATTTTGAAACAAGTTCTCTCTAAGTTACTGAGGCTGGCTGTACTTGCCATCCTTCTACCTGAGCTGCTGGGGTTATAGGTGTGCACCACTATGCCTGGCACATATTAACTTTAACAAATAATGACAATTTTTTTCCAGTTGGTGTATAAAAATTATGTGGACTGGGGTTGTAATTTAATGGAAGAATGATTGCTTATTGATCCCTAGCACCACAAAAAATAAATAAAAACAAGAAATTTTAATGCTTAAATTTTTATCAATTTGATTCTAATGGGTGTAAAATGATATCTTCTGTCTTTGTTTTCCTGAAAATGAAATTAGGCATTTTTATTTTTTAGTAATATATTTTTTTCTCAACAAAATAACTATCCATCTCTTTTCTATTGTTCTGTTGTCTCCAATTTTCTTACTGATTCTAAAGGGCTCTACATATTAATCCTTTGTAATGTAGCATTATACAATAACCCAGTGTGTCAGTCACCTTTGTGTTACTGTAACCAAAATACACAACAAGAACAACTTAGAAGAAGTAAGTTCATCTTGTCTCACAGTTTCAGAGGTTCGGTCCATGGATAGCTGAGTCCATTGCTGTGGGCCCAAGGTCAGGCGGAACACCATGGCCGATGAGCACTGCTTCATTCAAGGCAGCTAGGAAGCAGAAGAGAGGAAGGGGTCACAGGAAAACGCACCTTTCCAGATCCATTCAAGGTAGCTAGGAAGCAGAGAGAAGTGGGGAAGAGGCTACAGGAAGATGTATCCTTCCAGAGAACGCCCCTAGTGACTCACCCCCTTTAGTCACACCCCACCTGTTTGCAGTTACTACCCAGTCCATTCCAAGTAGGATGGACTGGTTAGGTTATGAGTCTTGCAGTCCAATTATTTCACCTCTGAAAATTCCTGTGCTAGCATAGGGGCTTTTGGGGGACACCTCATATCCAAATCATAACATCCAGTTAAAATTTATTCTTCTCATTTGTTTTAAAAATATTTTTTAGTTGTCAATGGACCTTTATTTATGTATTTCATTTATTTTTATGTGGTGCTGAGAATAGAACCCAGTGCCTCACACTTGCTATGCAAGTGCTCTACCACTGAGCCACAATCTCAGCCCTTATCCTTCTCATTTTAAATTTTATTTCTTGATGAAATTTTACAGTTACTGTTGTTTAAATGTGTAAAATGTTTTCTTACTGACTTTTTTTTCAGTTTAGTTTAAGAAGTGTTTTCTTTCTGAGATTTGAAAAATACCTTCCTAGCATCTTCTTAAAGTTTTGTAATCAACTTTGGTTATAGTGATTTAAAGATTCAATTTGTTTTTATTTTCATATGGAAAATCAAATTTCTTAGTATCATTTTGGATTAATTCATTTTATTTTCCTCTTATCTTCAAGCTCATAAAGGATGAAGTTAAAATTCTGTGAAATTAAATGAAATTGATGCAGCAATATAGAATTATCCAGTTCTTGTTTTAAGAAACAATTATGATCTTGAGATGAAAGTCTCAAAATGATATATATCATAATGATATGATTTTATGCATATTATTTTGATTCTCTGTTCTACTTCATAATCTTTTATAGTTCTGTCTCTGAGTCAGTTTTATAAAGCTCACTATAATTCTTAGTTCTTTATTAGTCCTAACATAATTTTTAATGACCTCTCAATTAAACAAAATTACCCATTCTGATGTGATTTCTGTTAAATTTTATTGAATGTATAGATTAATTTAGGAAAAAATGTTGCATTTACAATATTTAGTCTTCTCCATAAAGATTTCTGTTCATTTACTTCTCTTCATAATTATACTAAATATTATATTTACACTATTTAGCCTTCTCAATGAAGATATTTCTGTTCATTTCCTTAGGTTTTATTAAGTTTTCATAAAATTACTAAATTTTTTCTATAAAGTTCCATTTCCCCTTTTTTTAAAGATTCAGTCCTAAAGTGCTTTTTTAAAAAAAATATTTATTTTGGTTGTAGTTGGAAACAATACCTTTTTTTCACTTATTTATTCTTATGTGGTGCTGAGGATCAAATCCAGGGTCTTGCACGTGCAAGGCGAGTGCTCTACCACTAAGCCACAACCCCAGCCCCCTAAAATGCTTTTTTGATTGTTAGTAGTAAATGTTTTCTTTTTAAACACTGCATTTTGAGGAATAGAGGTATAGCTCAGTGGTAGGTTACTTGACTACCACGTGTGAGTTCCATCCCTAGCAACCCCACTCCCACCCCATACATACACATGAATTATATTTCATTTTCTGTTTGAATACAGAATTGATATTTTAAGCAACTTTTCTTGATGACTATTTTTTTTACTTCTAATAATTCATCTTTAGTCCCAATTGGATTTTCTCAGTTGATAATCAATCTCTGTGCATAATGAATTTTTCTTTCTAATCCAGATAGCTTTTATTTTATTTTTAGTCTTATTCCATCATCTAGTTCCTCTAGTATTTTGAATACACATATCAAGGCAGGCATCTTTCTCCCATTTTTGATTGTAAAGAAAACTGCATATAGCATTTTCGATTTTTAACTAGTAAATACAATGTATACTGTTTATTTGGTTACTCCTGGTTTGCTGAAGTTTTATTTTTTAAATACAAATAAGCAGTATTATTAAATGTCCTTTTTAGGTCTCTTGAATCAATTGCTTCTTTAATGTTTAAACATTGCATTCCTGAAGTAAACTTAAAATGCATTTTATTTTTGATACTAGAAAATAAGCTATTGTATTCTTTATATATTTGCTTTGAGATTTTTTATCACATATTTTATAAGTGCAATTTATGTTTTTCCATTCTGTGTTATCCTTGAAAAATTTGGTTCAGGAATTTACACTGGACTCATTAAATGAAATGGGAAGTATTCCTTATTATTATTTTTTTTAATGTGTTGGGAAGCTAGTCTAAAATTTGGTTTTAATAGAATTTACTTATAATAATTATCTGGGCCTGGTGTTTCCTTAGTGAATGAATTTATTTATCATTATAGGCTGGCCTGTTGAGTTAACTTGGTAGGCTTTATGTTTTTAGGTGATTCCTCAGTAAAAAAAAAAAAAAAAAATGAGAGAGAGATTTATCTAATGTATTCCTTCAATGAATCAACAATGAATAATGGAAAGAATTTTGTCAACAAACCTTTAAAATTTCTGAATGGAATTGCTAGCAGTATTACAGTATTACCTTCGACTTCAGTGATTCCAAAGATGTAATGATAAAACTTATTACTCAAAGATCTCAAAACTGCAGTATTTCCAGGAGTTTCTGACATTTTTAACAATTAATAACTTTCTGAGACTTTTTCTGAATAGTATTTTAATAAATTTGCGTTCAGTAGAATGTTCAGCTTTGCAAGATCCTTCATGAACAAAGCTTTTTAAGTCAGTTTGGAAAGTTCTGAATACTATAAAACCCAATATTCTTAAAACACAGTCATATATTAAATATTAAAATTCCAATTTACTTGGAAATTATTATTTTAAAAATGTAATGACATCTAGTGTATCTTTGAAATGAGAATTGAAAGTGTGGGATTGGTCCTTGATAATTATTTGGAAAATTGAAATCTATTTTTATTAAAATCCTCTGAAATTTTTGCTTCCTTTTCAGTACCTCTATTATTCATTTCTTGGGCCTTTTCTTTCTTAAAAAAAAAAAGTGTATAAGTCTGAAATGACCTCCACTTATATCACTTTACAGCTTGACGGAAATTCTGCAAGTTTTGTGTGAAGTCCTAAATGCTTGAATCATGTAGGCTATTCTCTCATGAGCAGAAGTGCTTTGGCTCTTCCAACAGAATAGTGTAATTTCCAAGTATCCACATTGCTCCTAAATGTGTGTTTGTTACTGTAACTATATAATTTAATCATAATATGATTTTGAATTTCTACACAAGCTTAGTTAAATGCTTTGGAAATACAATTGCTAAAATTAAAAAGGAGCTGTCAGTGTAAATGTGGGTGAGAGGACTTGGATTTAACCTAGGAATCTGCAGTAGACTGATTTGCAAATGTCTTTAAGCTTTCATTTGGTTAATAGCAGTTGAAGATTTTGCACAATGTATTATATGTTGGTCCTATGTAAGAAAGGTTCAGAACTTTAATCAGTCATCTCTAATGACAAATAAAGGTCAGGTCCCAAATTTTCCTCAGTGAGAAGGTTGAAATCAAGTAACAGTCAGAAGTTTGGAAGAAGTCAAGTATTTGGATTATTGAGTACTGGTAGAGAGAAATTGTGTCCTGATCAGTATGATCGAAAATACTCAAATCATTCATCTTTTTATTAATTTAATTAATTTTTTAATTTATATGACAGAGGAATGCATTACAATTCTTATTACACACATAGAGCACAATTCCTCATATCTCTGGTTGTATACAAAGTATATTCACACCAATTTGTGTTTTCTTTTTTTTTTAATTTTTTATTTATTTTTTTTAATTTTTTTTTTATTGTTGGTTGTTCAAAACATTACATAGTTCTTAATACATCATATTTCACTGTTTGATTCAAGTGGGTTATGAACTCCCAATTTTACCCCATATACAGATTGCTGTATCACATCAGTTACCCTTCCATTGATTGACATATTGCCTTTCTAGTGTCTGATGTATTCTGCTGTCTGTCCTATTCTCTACTATCCCCCCTCTCCTCCCCTCCCCTCCCCTCACCTTTTCTCTCTCTACCCCTTCTACTGTAAATCATTTCTTCCATTTGTATTATCTTGTCTTACCCCTCCTTTCCTCTTATATGTCATTTTGTATAACCCTGAGGATCGGCTTCCATTTCCATGCGATTTCCCTTCTCACTTCCTTTCCCTCCCACCTCTCATCCCTGTTAATGTAAATCTTCTTCTCAAGCTCTTCGTCCCTACCCTGTCCTTGTTTACTCCCCTTATATCAAAGGAGTCATTTGGTATTTGTTTTTTAAAGATTGACTAGCTTCACTTAGCATAATCTGCTCTAATGCCATCCATTTCCCTCCAAATTCTATGATTTTGTCATTTTTTAGTGCAGAGTAATACTCCATTGTGTATAAATGCCACATTTTTTTTATCCATTCATCTATTGAAGGGCATCTAGGCTGATTCCACAATCTTGCTATCGTGAATTGTGCTGCTATGAACATCGATGTAGCAGTGTCCCTGTAGCATGCTCTTATTAGGTCTTTGGGGAATAGACCGAGAAGGGGAATAGCTGGGTCAAATGGTGGTTCCATTCCCAGCTTTCCAAGAAATCTCCATACTGCTTTCCAAATTGGCTGCACCAATTTGCAGTCCCACCAGCAATGAACAAGAGTGCCCTTTTCCCCACATCCTCTCCAGCACTTATTGTTGTTTGACTTCCTAATGGCTGCCAATCTTACTGGAGTGAGATGGTATCTTAGGGTAGTTTTGATTTGCATTTCTCTGACTGCTAGCGATGGTGAGCATTTTTTCATGTACTTATTGATTGATTGTATGTCCTCCTCTGAGAAGTGTCTGTTCAGGTCCTTTGCCCATTTATTGATTGGGTTATTTGTTATCTTATTGTCTAATTTTTTGAGTTCTTTGTATATTCTGGTTATTAGGGCTCTATCTGAAGTGTGTGGAGTAAAGATTTGTTCCCAGGATGTAGGCTCCCTGTTTATCTCTCTTATTGTTTCTTTTGCTGAGAAAAAACTTTTTAGTTTGAGTAAGTCCCATTTGTTGATTCTAGTTGTTAACTCTTGCGCTATGGATGTCCTATTGAGGAATTTGGAGCCTGATCCCACAGTATGTAGATCATAACCAACTTTTTCTTCTATCAGATGCCGTGTCTCTGATTTAATATCAAGCTCCTTGATCCATTTTGAGTTAACTTTTGTGCATGGCGAGAGATGGGGATTCAGATTCATTTTGATGCAAATGGATTTCCAGTTTTCCCAGCACCCTGAAGAAAGATATAGAAGAAGATCTTAGAAGATGGAAAAATATACCCTGCTCATGGATAGGCAGAACTAACATCATCAAAATGGCGATATTACCAAAAGTTCTCTATAAGTTCAATGCAATGCCAATCAAAATCCCAACAGCATTTCTTGTAGAAATAGATAAAAGAATCATGAAATTCATATGGAATAATAAAAGACCCAGAATAGCAAAAACAATACTAAGCAGGAAGTGTGAATCAGGTGGTATAGCGATACCAGACTTCAAACTATACTACAGAGCAATAGTAACAAAAACAGCATGGTACTGGTACCAAAACAGGCGGGTGGACCAATGGTACAGAATAGAGGACACAGTAACCAATCCACAAAACTACAACTATCTTATATTTGATAAAGGGGCTAAAAGCATGCAATGGAGGAAGGATAGCATCTTCAACCAATTTGTGTTTTCATACATGTACTTTGGATGACAGTCTTCATCACTTCTTGCTAATGACATTTGGAGATGTTTTACCATGAGTTGAAACAGCTTTTCAAAAATGATGACATAGAGGGGCTGGAGATGTGGCTCAAGTGGTAACGCACTCGCCTGGCATGCGCAGGGTGCTGGGTTCAATCCTCAGCACCACATAAAAAATAAAATAAAGATGTTGTGTCCGCCTAGGACTGAAAAACAAATATTAAAAAAATGATGACGTAGAAAAGCAGATCACATAGCAACAATAAGAAAAAAGAACATCTAAAGAAGAAATTACAGCTGGGCATGGTGATGCCTATAATCTCAGCAGCTGTGGGAGACTGGGGCAGGAGGATCACAAGTTCAAACCAGACTCAGCAACTTAGCAAGGCCTTAAGCAACTCAGGGAGACACTTTCTGTAAATAAAATATAAAAAAGATGTGGCTCAGTGGTTCAATCCCTGATACTTAAATAAATAAATAAAATAAAACTACAAAAAGAAATCAGAATTGTCATATGGACAGCAGTGCAACTAGATTTAACAAACTAAGTTTTTTTTATTAGAGGCAAATGCACAAATCTTAAAACTTTAGAAAAGTATATGTCATATAGCATACATTTTTTTTAGTTTTTTCAAGAGAATTTGAATTACTTGCAGTTTTTTACCCATTAATATGTACATTCAGCCTAGAAACACTCGGAGAAAAGAAACTTATAAGGTGCTCCCTGTTCATTTTATTTCATCTCTGTCTTCTGAGGAACTTAACAAGGCAGCATATAAATAAGAAGCTAAAAATTTCACAGTATTTATTGATGTAGTTTCATCAATGATCTTAGTGAGTGATACTAAGAGAAGAGTTGGCCTATACTTTATAGCTGTTAAAAGAGTTAGTTTAATGAATTTTCTCCTAAATCTGAAATTCAAAGCTGCCAACAACCAAAGCTAGTTCCTAATAAGTTAGTGAGTAGATATAACTATTGCTTTCATGAAGTTATGTAGTCATTCATATATTAAAGCAACACCTGAACACTTTTCATATGCTAGGTGCTGTGCTGGGTGTTGGGTATACAAGGATGAACAATATAAAAAGACCTCTGTTTTCATATAGTTATGTTTATCATTGCCCCTCTGTAATTGTTTAATTAGTGTAGTCTGTCACATGTAAGCATTAAGTAAACTTCCCAGTTAAACTTGATGTTTGATTATTTTAGAATATTACACATAGTGAAAATGTATCATAGATTTTATGTGTTGTATATATATTAGAGTATACTTGAAAGAAATGCAGTTTTTACAACTGATACAATAACATATTTTAGCAATGTGATTAAATAACCTGCTATAATGTTGATTCATTAACTTCACATTTTTTGTATCAAAAACTAATTAAATTTTAGATCAGACAATAAAGTAAAAGTGGCATTATTCATTTGGAAGAGAAACATTGCAGAACTTGGGTGATTTTTCCTAGTAATATGTCAGCTATGACTTGAATGTGTTATTTCCTCAAAATGTATTGCTGTGAATTTCTTATGATACACTTTATTTTAATCATAAGATTACTTAATTTTTTAATAATGCCATTTGTGATGCTGTCTTCCTGTTCAAGCATGGATTGTCTGTTCTGGTCTAATGCTACATTACCAGTACTACCAGGGAATGAATTGCTAAGAATCTGGAAAGTAGGGCTGGGGCTGCAGCTCAGTGGCAGAGCACTTGCCTAGTATATGTGAGGCACTGGGTCCAATCTTTAGCACCACATAAAAATAAATAAAATAAAGGCATTCTGTTCATTTACAACTATAAATAAAAAATAGAAATGCATAATCTAAATTTTAAAATGTCTACCATCAAAATCATATTTTTAAGTTATTTTGAAAAAAATTATACATTCAATAAATTGAAACAGATACCTAAAAACATGACTATTTTTAAATGTGTTGTATTCCTTGTCATTATTGTTCTATCAGAAAATCTCGGGATTTTATTTATTCTTCTGTTTTAAAGTTCCTCTGATTACCTCATCTCTTTGTATAGACATCATTCTTTTTTAAAAAATTTTTTTGTTGTTGTTGATGGACCTACTTATTTATTTATATGTGGCACTGAAACTCAAACCTAGTGCCTCACACATGCTTGGCAAGCACTCTACCACAACCCCAGCCCTAGACATCATTCTTGACACACAACATTTGTTAAATATGGACAATAACAGATAGTACAAAGACCTGCCTGAGAAGGGCAGACATCTATTCCTTTCTTTCATTTTTCTTTCTGACTCCCAGAAACAGTACCAACATAATGCTTTATTTATCTTCAAAATAATTTCAAAAGAAGCCTTTTAAACTTATTACTCAATAAATAGGTCTAGGGTAAAACCAGGAAACGTGAGTGTTTTAGTGTCCCAAGTTGTTTTGATCATCAGTTAGGTTTAGAAACTCCTAATTACAATTAGTTAATCAGTGTCCTTAAGTTTTGCTAGGATGTTTAAATTCAAGTAGGGAGAAAATGGAAATTTTTCAAAATTTAAAAAAGTACTTTTGTCTTTTTTTTCCCTCCCTCTGTACTGAGTATCAAACCCAGGGCCTCAGATTTCTCAGAGTGTCAGGTAGCACTGTACCATCAAGCCCCTAAAAAAAAGTATTTTTGAAGATTCATAACTTCTCTTTTATTTTTATTAACAATTCTTTTAATAATAGTGTTTTCCTGCCTTTTTGTTAATAAGTAAGGTTTAGTAAAGGGTTAGGAGCTGAAAACAACTTTGAGCTGGATTCAGAGATCTAAAAGATACAGTGATGAAATATGATATTCAAGCTATAGGGGAGGATCACAAATGTGTGATTTTTAAGTATCCTCTATTTGAAACCAATCTAGAGTCTTGAATTGGATCCAGTGTATAGTATGCTACAAATGGAAAGATTAAACTGGAGCGATATAATTAGGGTAAACCATTGCATCTGCACTCGTATTGCATCAACTGAATTTGAAACCAGCTGCAAAAATGGTGACTAATCTTTGGCAAGCCCACATGAGAGTGTAGTACAATAAGCCAGCTTCAAGCTTCATGAGCACATGTTTCTTCAGCTCGCCTCTGAGCAGGTGATGGTGGTGATGCAATCTGATTATACTTTTGAATGTATTCTAACCACAATCAACAGTTAAGTCTCACAGGGATTTCACAAAAAAGACTTCAAATATATTTTTTCAGATAGTTTCAACTATAGAAGGTCATGGGAACTAGTATTTCTTTTCTTTCACCTTAGTGGCTACAGTACTTGATAGTAGTTTATAATCTTAAGTGTGGGAGGCTTTCTTTTTTACATGTCAATTGCAGAATACAGAAATAATGTGGAAGAAAGCTCTTGTTCAGAATTGTGCACGACTACTTAACACTGATCAATGAAAATTATTAAATTGTCCATACCATTTAATTTTGTAGAAACAGAAGATGGTTAATCAGTGTGCTGTGAAATGTTTAAGTGGTACCTTTCAATATTTACAAGATGCACTCTCTGGCCATTATCTTTCTACTGATGAGGTGATATTTAACAGTGTAATAAACTTTAAAATTGTTTAATAAATACTGAGTTTGACTTGGACTTAAGACCCTCTTCACCTTTTTACCCCCAGTCTTTGGAAAGAATAATAGTTTTATTTTTATTCCAGTGCATCACAAAGAAACTTGGTGAGGATAAATTAAACTCTCTGAGAGTATACCCATCTTTGGAAAGAATTGCTCCCAGACTTAAAATTTATTCACCTATATTATTTCAGAAGTAGAATATTTAGAAGTTGCCTGTTAATCTTAACTGGAAATATATAAAAATACATGATATAGCTTCCTATAATAGACACAGATCCAAAACACCATTAAAATATAAAACTTACAAATTGTTTCTGAGAATTAAGGGGGAAATGGGTGTAAAAAAAAGTCGAGCCTGGCTCACACTTTGTGTACAAAGAATGACTTTAGAAGCATGTCAGAAGAGAATAAGCCTGAGCCTCATTCACATCACTTCTGATTTTGCGGGTTAAGAGTGAGTCCCAGACACCTGTGTTTTTAGTCATTTCCCTTCCTGATACCTGCCCCCACCATGGCTTTGATGCATACCAAAATGTGAGAAACACTAATCCAGACTCCTGAAGCATTATATTACTGTAGACTACACAGTATAACTAAAATTCATAGTTGCCCAATTTTGCATTGTCATCAAGAGAAATAAATATTTTCATGGTAATTAAAAAAAGATTGGAAAAAAACATGATTATTGACTTTAATGGTAATTTTGTAGAAGGAGATAATTTACTATTATTATGTTTTTTAAACATTTTGTAAGATGCCATGGATTTGGACTGAGCACCTGCACTCAACTCAACAAGTCATTATGGTGTTTAATCACTCCAAGCTTTGGCTGGTTGCAACAGTTGTGTTATCAGTTAACTGATTAGGTTATAAACAGTAGATTAGTTGAGCTGTAACCAGTTAATTGGGTGGCAGACTAGGCCATTTCAGTTGTTTTCTGCACCTTATTTTCTTTTCATCTGGTCATATTGTTGGAGTTCCTGGAGTCTGCTATGGTTCTGGAGGCTACCCTATTGACTCATGGTTTGGTTTGGTTTTGCTCAAATAAATTCTACTAAATTTTTAAAAATTTACCCTTTAACTGATACATGAAAATATAAACTGTACTTATTTATAGGATACCCTGTGATATTTTGATACATGTATTCATTGTATATTGTTTAAATCAGGATAAACATCTCTACTCGAATATTTGTCATTTGTATGTAGTAAAAACATTCAAAATCCTTATTCTATCTTTGTGAAATATATGGTACATTATTGTTATTTGTAGTCACTGTACTGTAAAATAGAAGACCATAATTTCTTTAGTCCTATCTGACTATAATTTAGTACCTATATGGTTTGGATCTAAAATGTCCTCCAGAAGCCCTGTTCTAAAAGCCTTGGTTGCCACCTGTGGTGTGTTAGGAAATGGTGCAACCTTTAGGGGGTAGAGCCTAGCAGGAGGAAGTAGGTCACTGGAGGCAGTTTTTTGGGGGGGCCACTATATTTATTTTTAGTTATACATTGCAGTAGATTTCTACTGGAATGTATTTTATTCTATTTAGGACCTCATTCTAATGGATATACTTGATGGTGGAATTCACTATGGTGGATTCATATAAGTACATAGGGAAATTGTTTTGGATTCATTCTACTGTCTCTCCTTTCCCTATCACCTCTTCTTTCCCTATCTCCTCTCCTTTCCCGTCATTCCCTTTTGTCTCATCTACTGAATATTTCTTTTTTCTCTCCCCTGTTATCGTGGGATTTGCTTGCACATATCGGCAAAAACATTCAACCTTTGGTTTTGGGGGGGACTGTTTTATTTCCCTTAGCATGGTAATTTCCAGGTTCATCCATTTACTTGCATATATCACAAAGTCATTCTTCGTTATGGCTGAGTAAATACTTCATTGTGTATAGGTACCAGTTTCTTTCATCTGTTGAAGAGCATCTAGGTTAGTTACATAGCTTAGCCTTTGTGTATTGAGCTGCTATAAACATTGATGTGGCTGTGTCACTGTAATATGCTGATTTTAACTTGTTTGGATATGCAGTGCTCATGGGGGTGGGATTTTGAAAAGTATATTTTGTATGGGCTCCTTTCTCTCTTTCTCTACTTCTGAAAGCCATCAAGTGAATATCTTTTCTCTGCCACAGCCTTCTGCTGTGTTGTTCTGCCTCATCACAGGCCAAAGAATAATGGAGTCAGCCAACCAAGGGTTGAAGCCTCTGAAAGTATAAGCCAAAACTTTTTCCCCCTTTGAGTTGTTTTTCTTAGGTATATTTTCACAGGTATGAAAACCTCATTAACATAGTGATCATAACTAACATTGATCAGTCCTCTCATCAGTTTTTCTCAACCTCTCATAACCACCATTCTACTATCAATTACTACAGTTCAAGTTTTTAGATTTTACCTATGAGTGTGATTATGTGATGCTCATGCTTCTGTATCTGGTTTATTTCACTTAACATAATGATCTCCAGTTCATCCATGCTATTGCTGATTATATGATCTCATTCTTTTTAATAGCTGAACAGCATTCTATTGTGTACATGTATTATTTTCTTTATTAGTCAATGGACTTTGGGTTAGTTTCCATTTTTTGGCTATTATGGATTGTGCTCTAGTAAACATGGGAGTACCAATGTCTCTTTGACATTCTGATTTCTTTGGTTACATATTCAGAAGTGAGATTGCTAGATCATGTGGTATTTTTAGTTTTAGTTTTTTGAGGAATATCTATCCTGTTTTCTTAAATGGCTATACTAATCTATATTCCCACTAACAATGTGGAAGGGTTCCATTTTCTCCACATCTTTGCCAATACTTATATCTTTTTTATTTTTTATTTTTTTTTTAAAGAGAGAGAGGAGAGAGAGAGAGAGAATTTTTTAATATTTATTTTTCAGTTTTCGGTGGACACAACATCTTTATTTTATTTTATGTGGTGCTGAGGATCGAACCCAGCGCCCCACGCATGCCAGGCGAGCGTGTTACTGCTTGAGCCACATCCCCAACCCACTTATATCTTTTTTAAGGGTGCATTATAATTATACATAATAGTGGGATTCATTGATGCATATTATTTTTGTCTTTTTTAATAGGCATTCTTACTGAAGTGAAGTGATAATTTATTGTGGTTTTAATTTGCATTTCCCTGATGATTAGTGATGTTGAACCATTTGTATGTCTTGAAAAATGTCTGTTTAAGTCTATTGCCAATTTTTAATTTTATTTTATATTTTTGCTATTGAGTTTTTTGAGTTCCTTATACATTTTGGATGTTTGCCCCTTTGTCAGATGTACAGCTTACACATATTTTCTCCCTTTCTGCAAGTTCTCTCTTTGTTGGTTGTTTGCGCAGAAACTTTTTAGTTTGATGTAATCCCATTTGTCTGTTTTTGCTTTTGTTTCCTGTGCTTCTGGGATCTTTACCATCTATGAGGATTTTGGCAACCTATTTCCTGTTGATATTTTTTTTAATCAGGCTCCCCATCCAAAATTATTCTCCCTGGTTTCCAGACCTTGGCACTTCTATTCTAGTTTTGTTTGTTTATTTTTAGTGCTGAGGATTAAACTCAGGGACATTCTACCACTGATCTACATCCCCAGCCCATTTTTAAAATTTTGAGACAGGTTCTCAAAAGTTTTCCTGGTAGGCCTGGATCTTGCAGTCCTTCCATTGTGGCCTCCTGAGTTACTGAGATTACAGGTGTGCACCACCCCACTCAGCCTTTATTCTGTCTGCATTGTTGGAGATCAAACCGATGATGACCTCTTGCATGTTAGGGAAGCACTACCACTGAACTCCATCTCCAGCCCTCAGCCTCTATTCTCAAGGGCACTAGGCTGAAGCTAGTGCTCTAATATGTTCTGAGCTGTGTGCACATCAAAATTCACTTTTTGGGGATAATTTGACCTTCACTATAATACCCTTTGGCCAACTGTATATAAAGGTAGATTTCCTCTATCTGAAAAAGTCTTGGGTCTGGCACTTCTCAGCATGTTATTTAAACTCCAAGCAGCAATTTTCTCATAACATTGATCACACTTCTCAAAAGGTTGATGTGTGAACTAAATTATTGTCATTTCAGCATAGAGGAAGCACTGAAGAAATGGTGTCTTTGGCTGCTGTATGAATAGTATCAAGATTCCAACCATCTTTTCATCATGTTCCTTCTCATTCATTCACTTGACAGTATTTATGGTGGGCCTGCCATATGTCAGCCACTTTGCTAGGGAATGGGAATAAATGGTAAATATGATGATTCAGTCTTTATCCCTATGGAACTGACAGTCCGGGGGAGAGACATTAACTATATGGTTATCCAAATTAAGTGTAAAACCACAGCACTAATAAGTGCTATGAGATCTGATGACCAGACATGGGAGATTGAGGAAGTCTTCCCTAAATAAGTAATATTTGAGCTGAAAATGGAAATGTGAATGAGCTAACTAGAGGGCAGGGAGGTGATAGATTTCAAAACTGAATAGTAGTGGGTGATGGGCCTTGGGTGGGAGGAAACAGCATTTTGGCGAGTAGGAAAAAGGCCCAAGGGCCAGGAGAGAGTATGAAACATGATGAGGAATTAGGTAGTTCAGAGGTCCAGTACAACCTGGGAATTAAGCAGACCCAGGTGTGCTTGACCTTTTCTTCCCTTCCTCCCCCTCTGTGTGTGTGTGTGTGTGTGTGTGTGTTTACTGGGAATTGAACCCAGGGCCTTATGTACATTGGGCAAGTGATGTACTATATCTCTAGCCCATGTCTTAAAGAGCAGTGGAAGCCAATGATGAACATGAAGCTGAGGGTGGGAATGACCTGAATAAATTTGTGTTTAAAAAGATGCTGGATTTTCTTCCTTCATTTTAGAGGACTCAGCCCTCAGATGGATGCTGTTCATTCTCTCACGCACTTGGGACTTGACTTCCCTGCTTTGTCAGTCACTTGCAGGCACTCTGCCACTTCAGTACATTTCTCTTTCACTTCATAAATAAGGCCACCATGTTCTGAGCTTTTGGGTGGGCCACCTGGTTTTAACCACTGGTATTTTCTACCTGCTCTAAATTGTGTCATAGATTTCATGTGGCCCTTTGACCTGTTTTCTTCCTTCTTTCATCCTATAGTTTTCCTGGGCAATTCTAAAATCCATGGTGATCTCCTAGCTAATTCCCTAATCTTAATCTCTTGTTTTCTGAAGACCTTATTTGCTAATAACTTTCACTTTTTTTACTTTAGCCGTTCCCTGCAGTGACCTTGATCTAGACTAAATAATCACAGAAAATAGTGCCACCTCTAAAATCTTAAATCTTAAACTCAGAAATCCTGCACCCTCTCAAGTTGGCTCTCTTTTGTGCTGCTATTATTTACTCACCTAACTCATTGATAGCTTGTTTGTTCAGTCTCTCATCACTTCCTTACTACTTTTCTTATTCAGTTTGGAGTTGGTAGTAAATCATTTCATTGTTGTGATATCAGATCTCTGTTATTTTAATCTGTCAGTTTCTGACTCTGGAAAAACCCAACCTTTCTCTTTATTTGCCCCTATTCCCAGACTACCAAGTATTCCTGGAGAAAATCAGAATGATGTTTATAGGCATTATAATGTGTTGTTGCTTTCCAGTGAGCTGTCAGCTATCCTTTGCTGTATATTTCATCCTCTTTCTTTTAGGTCAAATTTCAACCTTACCTGTACATGGAATTACTTGGGAGTACTCTAAAAAATACTGGTGCCTGGATTCCACCCCCAGACATTCTGACATAATTGGCCTGAAGAACACACAGCAGGGAGGTTTAGATGCTCCCCAGGTGATTGTGTGGATCCAAGATTGTGAACCTCTATGCTAATGTGCCTTCGAGGTTGTTGGATATTTTTGTTGCTTCTTGAGCCTTCTGCTAGCCTTTCATCAGAAAGATTATCTTATGTAGCTTCTCATCCTTTTTCTACCTTTGGGTAGAAAATATGTTGAAAATTCTTTTCTTCTATGTTAGGGTCTATACAAGTCAAGATGGCGGCTGACATTTTGCCAGAGGGAGTGGTTTGTGAAGTAACGCCAGCGAGCCATTAAGTGTGGAGATTCCTTATTGGTTGACTGCTGTATCTAGTTTATGTTAATTAAGATAAGCTGTGTGGAATGTATATATACCCCTCCTGTCCTACAATAAACGGCTCCTACTCCTGCTGTATCAATGTACACAAGTTGCTCGTCACCCCCCAGTTATTTTGCTGCAGCTGGACTGTGGCACTTCTAGGTAGAAGGAGTAGAATGATCCAATATATATTTTAAGTACAGAAATGTGGTAGCTGGGCACAATCAGGCAGGGAAAACAGGTTAGAGACAGGACATTTGGGAGCCATTTGTAGTGGTCCAGGCAAGAAATGATAAAATCCTGGGCTAATTCTGAATGTGATCAGTAAAAATTCCTTTTGTCTATGCAGTGAGGATGAAAGAGGGAAAATATCAGGTCCCAGAGATATTTTTAGAGGTAGAATCAAGAATATTGCATCATTTTGCATTTGTAAAAATTATGTGGAAGACTCATTATTATGTCAACAGCTTAAATAAGGTAGTTTGCTCAAAAGACTGTTGGACTGCCTCTTTTGTTTATTAGTTGCCAAAATAAAAAAGAGTTTTCAAAGTCAAATTTTTAAAAAGAATGTAAACCTCTTGGATGTGAGTGTAGTGTTGGAGTGAGGTTAAAATGAACTGTTTGATTAGTGATCCAGAATGTTTATCATGATCCATTAAAATAAAGGAAGTCTTAAGAATAAAAATACCATAATCAGGAGAAGTATCATAATTAAGGGCTTGGGCTATGGAAATATCTGGATCTGAGCTTATCTTCTACCCTAATTGACCTGATGACCTTGAGCAAGTTGCTTAACATTGCTTGGCTTCATTTTCCTTACCTATGAGATGGAGCTAGTAAGAGGACCCACCTCATAGAACTAAGAAGAATATTTGAATTAAGTGTTAGCATTTACCACTTTTGTTATATTGTCAATTAATAAGTATTCTTAAGGTTCTACTGGAATTGCTTGTCTGGCCATTGAAAATCACTAAAATATTATTTAGAAAGCAAATGCAGGGGAAAAAGAAAGCAAATGCAGTAATTCCTTTCTCTTTTAAAAAAGAAAGTATTTATTGACTGAATACTATTCAGTTGATAGTAAAGACTGATGTTTTACTTAGAAAACATTTAAAAAAGATTCTCCAATGAAGTTCCAGTTGAGTATTTTTTACTGAAATTATTCATTTTCCTCAACTGTTGTATAACCATGCATTGCATGAAAATGGACCTCATAAGTAACGGTGGTCCAATAAGAACTGAAAAATTCCTAATGCTTGCTGGTGTTGAAGCTATCCTAAGGTTGTAGTACAATACATTTTGCTCAAAGATGTAATGTTGCCATAAATAAACCTGTTTTGTTGCCACTTATATAAAAGTGGAACACATACGATTATGATTATGTACAATATACATAGTATACTTATTATTTTAGAGTGTACTCCTCCTTACTAAAGAAGAATATTTTGTGAAACAATATGTTTTATTATGCTAGCAACAACCTAGTGTCTTATGTTTACCAAATATTTTGGTTGCAGTAAGAGGCCACATGAGTAAGGACACTATCATGTTCTCAAAATGATGAAATCACCTACTTTGCCCAGAAATTAATAAATAAAAATTCTTATTATAATGCATAAATTCTGTGAAAAGAAATAGGCAGATCATGAAAACAGGAAACAATTATTATTTTTTCCATGTTTTCTTTCCTTTCTTTCTCTCTTCGCCCCTCCCCTTTGCGGGGGAGGATTGAATCCATGGGTGCTTTACCACTGAACTACCTCCTCAACCCTATTTTTTATTTTAAGCAGGATCTTGCTGAGTTGATGAGGATGGTCTCAAACTTAAGATCCTTCAGCCCCAGCCTCAATCTCCCAAGTAGGTGGGAATATAGACATGTACCACTATGCCCTATTTATTTGTTTTCACATTGTCTATTTTCTTTCCGTTTTCAACTCTTCCATGAACATATGTAGTCATACTTCCTTTTTATCTTTTATAGGTATCTGAGTCATTTTTTGCTGTGTAACAAACTACCTCAAAGTTAGTGCCATATGACAATAATTTATAATTCTCTCATAGATCCATTGGCTGACTGGGCTTAAATGGGAAGTTCTTGCTTGAGCTCATTCATGTGGTTGTAATCAGGTGTCAGCTGGAGTTACTGTCATCACAGATTCTTCTAGTCTTGATGTCCACGTTGACTTACTCAACATGACTGCCAATTGATGCTGGCTCAAACTAAGGCTGTGAAAAAGAATACCTATACATAGCCTTCACATATTGCTTGGCTTTCTCATAATCTGGTGGCTGGGTTCCAAGAGTGAGCATTCAGAGACGCAGGAAGTAGAAGTTTCCATGCAGTTAAGGGCTACACCCAGTAATGGTACAGCATCAGTTCCACCAAATTTCATTGGTCAGAGTAGCCTCAGGCTATTCCCAGATTCAAGGGTATAAACAATAGTTGCACTAAATTGGAAAATCTTGTTAAACAACCAGAGTGACAGGAGATATTGTTATGGCCACTTTGAAAGATAAAATTTGTCACAATTAGTATAGAGAAGAGGTGGATTAGGGAAATAGGCAATATTCTCATTATATTAAAAAATCAGTAAATCTTCTTGGAATAATTTTAATTCTACAGAAAAACTGGAATGATTATACAGAGCATTTCTTTTCTTTGTCCAGCTTCCCCTAAGGGTGACTTCTCACACAGCCACAATAAATTTGTCAGTCCTAAGAAATTAACACTGATATAATAGTATGAATTAAACTGAATCTATCAGTTTTCCCCCTGATTTTCTTTTTTTGTTCTATAATCCAATTCAGGATTTTACATTATATCTAGTCACATTGTATTTTAACATGTTAATCAATCTCTTTCTCATATTGATAATCTTTCTTCCTCTTTCACAACCCATTAGGAAATGAATTACTTTCAAATACATATCCTTATAAATAGTAAAAATGTAAAAATATAGTTCAAGTTAATTGGAGAATTAGTGATCTCTAAAATATATTTTAGCTTTTTAGGATGCTATAGAACATTTTTTAATGAGTTACTCAAGGGAAGAGTAACAAAATTTCTCATAGATGTATATAGTATCATAGTCATTTTGGATGTTTTTAAATTTTCTGTGTTAACTTTGAACCCTAATCTTTGTTGTATTTGTGGTAGAAAAAATTAAAAATGACTGAAATCAGTGTGTACAGGGCTTTAACATTGCAGTTTAAATTTATAGACTTCAGCATAACCACCACTTTTTTGGTGATCCAACATTCGGTCTGATTTTCCACCTCATTGAAAACATTCTCCAGCTGCTGCCGAGTGATTTCATAAATTGCATTCATGATCCTGGCTTGAAGTTCCTTTAAAGAATGTGGTCTGGATGAATACACAGCAGTTTTAACACAGTCCCATAAAATATAGTTCAGTGGGATAGGTCAAGTTTAAAGTTGCACAAGGATTTTATAAACACTCTCAGTAGATGGGCACTAAAACTTTGAATGTGTTATATGGAAAAACCTTATAAAAGGATGGCAGAGTTCCAAAGGTAGATTAAGTTGGTCATCTATGAAACAATTCCCACTACTGATGGTTCTTAATAGTACCACCTGCTAGTTCTTTCATATTAAATTGTGTGAAATAACACGTTCTGTAAACTGATGAACTACTTATTTATTTGATAAACCCATCAGTGAAAGAAACCTCTGTCATAAGAAATGGAGCTATTTATTAGGCAAAAGGTCTTAAGCCAGAAATATCAGGCATTTTTGTAGAGAAAGAGTGTTGTAATCTGGCATTGTTTTTTAAAACAGCAGCAAGTAATACACTATACCCAGTTGCTATGTTTGTCATTTAGTTGGCAGGAAACTCCAGAATCTCTGAGTAGTCAGCTTAATGCCAAGTTAAACCTCAGAAATATCAGTGGTCTTGGTGTATAGTTTTTTAGATACCAGGAGGCTACAAATATGCACTAAAGGCTGACATTTTGGGTGCTTCACTGATGCATTTCCTTTGCTGATTTTATTTATTGGTTTAGTGAGAATATCTCACCCAGCCATGACAATTGCTATCCTAGATAACAAGGCCAAACAATATCAATCTTATATTCCTAAATTAGAATTATAGTTCCATTGTTAGAATTGCTATTACTTGTGTTTGGAAATTAATATTATATCATGAAATGAATGATACACAGAAAACTTTAGCAGCATGTGGCAATTATGACTATATAGACTGATGTGTCACCAGATGTACAGAATTAATCCCAAAGCAGTTTTGATATTAGCCAGTCATGTCAACTGAAGTTAAATATCCTGTTAAAATACCTTACTGAATTTTAACTCTGCCACTGAACTTTTTTTTAAATACTGGTAACACATCAGTTTTTTTATGTGTTTAATATACTCCATTCATATTTGTAGTTTAGAGCCATCTTAAGTCTAATAGTGAAACCCCAAAACAGATTTCCTATTTATGTGTAAAGTTAATTAGACATAATTAGACATACATAATATGAATATCTCTTGTTAAATAAGAAAATATGAATGTAATACCTGCTTCTTTTAGATAATTCTGAACTTTTAATTTTTTGTATTCTTAAACAATATAATCTCTTTTAATTTTGTTTTTATAGTTAAGAATTAGTAGTATATGCTGTAATTTCAAAATATAAGGTCATTTTCTCCTTTTTAAAAAACTTGATATTTTTATATCAATGCCATTATCAGATTTATATTTAATTATTATAAAGCCATAGTAGAGCTACAGTTTAAAATTACTTTTGAGATGTTTCTAGTTCTATAATCTTGGGAAAATTCTCTTAGTTAATGGTCTCAGAGTTTGGAGTCCCCTGTGGAATGATTTTGGGTATGATAAGTCAAATCAAACTGTTCAATTTAATCTAGTATAGATGTGATTCTTCTCTTATTTCCCAGAACTACTCTAGTTTCTGTATCTTGGTATAGCTAAGATTGTTTTAATTTAATTAAGATTTATGTAAGACTTTTATTAAGATTAATTTAGTGTAAGACTTTTAGATTTGAACCTTTAAGTTTATGAAAGTTATGAGACTTATACTTTTGAAATTTTTTTCTGTATTAAGCTATATTTTAGTGCTTTTCTTTCAGAGTTAATTCTATATTCCTATTTAATTTTCATTCAAATGAATTGGGAAGATCTTTTATTCTTCATTATATGAAACAGTAGGTAATCATTACTATAAATTTTGATGTTTTAACCTAAATACTAAAGATCAGTTGAGTAGAATTGTAGTTACCTTGGCTGGGAAGAATAGGACAGATTGATCAATGAATACGAAGTTATAGTTAGATAAGAGAAAGAAGTTCTGTTGCATAGTAAGGTGACCTTAGGTAGTGATAATGTACTGTATTTAAAAAACAAAAAAACAGAAGAGAGAATTTTGAATGTTTTACCATAAAGAGATGTCATTCATTCAAGGAGATATGTTTACCCTGATTTGAGTATTATATAATATATATATGTATATATTATATACCATTACATGGTACCCCCCAAATAAGTAATTTTTATGTATCAGTTAAAAAAGAATGTTATCCACTATACTGATGAAATTTTAGAAATGTTTATTAAGAAACTTGTACAACTTGTTTATAAAAATATTTTTATTAAAATATGTGGTGATGATTTAAGAAAAAAATCACAAAGAAATATAGCCCTTTATGATACCATACTGAAACAAAATGTCTAGCCTAAAATGTTTTTATGATCTTTCTTGCTTTTCATTCTTTCCTTAAAATGAAATAATTACCTATCATTTCATTAATTTTCATTAACCATCTTGTAAAATATCTTTTTGTCTTTAAAACAGAATTATATGCTAGCTAACTTTAAGTTTTTTCATGCATAAAGTAAAGTTTTAAATTCCAAATGCATTAACTAAAAACACTTTGCAATTTCCCATAATGTTTAGGAATAATCTAAGACCCAAGACTACTATACCAAAAAGCATTTTCATTCAATTTGAATTGTATTTTTGTAGAAAAAAGTATAAGATTATAAAATGTTTTACTTATATTACTAAAAGTGTGATTAAGGAATACATGGTGAATAGAGTGTTATTTTAGTAAATTCTATCATGGAACACTTGGATCTTACAAAACCAATGGTATAAAAAATTTCAAGGAACACATTAAATGAATCACTGATTAATAGACAATGATTTGTCCATAAAGAATGATTGTGCTTTAAATGAATATTGTTGCAAGGTCAAAGAGAAAGATGACATTGATTGATCAATAGCGTGCTACTCTTGCTGACAAAGATATTATAACTAGAAATAACCTATTATGGGATCAGATTAGAAGGAAAGATGGCATAATTTAAAGGATATCTTTTGTTGTTTTTTTTTTCCAGTATTGGGAAGTAAACTTAGGGCCTTGCACATGCTAGGCAAATGTTCTACCACCGAACTACATCCTTATCCCTATTTCAAGGTAATTTTTAAGAGTATAGTATGTACAAACACATATGTTGAAGACTTATGCAAATTTTGAATCCAAGTTTATTATTAGTTTGTTACACGCATTTCTTGGAGAGTCACTGGGGAAAATCTCACATCCTTATCCCAAATATGAATCTTTTTTTTTTAGAGAGAGAGAGAGAGAATTTTTTTTTAATATTTATTTTTCAGTTCTCGGTAGACACAACATCTTTGTTTGTATGTGGTACTGAGGCTCGAACCCGGGCCGCACGCATGCCAGGCGGGCACGCTACTGCTTGAGCCACATCCCCAGCCCAAATGTGAATCTTGCTTGATTAGTTCCTATAAAGGGAATTTTAATTATGTTGATCTGATAGTTGTAGTTTCCCCAACGCTGCCTTCTCAGTTTAGGAGGACTCAGAAATACCCTTAGTTAGTGTCTGTTATGGTTTGCATATGAGGTGTCCCCCCCAAACTCTTATGTTAATGCAAGAATGTTCAGAGATAAAGTGATTGGATTGTGAGAATTGGAATCTATTTAGTCCATCATGTTGGAATGGACTGACTGGGTGTTAACTATAGGAAGGTGCAGTGAGGCTAGAGGAGGTCCATCACTGGGGGTGTGATTTGGAAGGTAGCCCTGTGTTCCCTTTCCCTCCCTCTCTCTGCTTCCTGGCTGCCATGAGGGGAATGGCTTCCCTCTGCCAGACCCTTCCACTATGATGTGCTGCCTCACCTTGGGGCTGTTTATGGACTGAGCTCTCGGAAACCCTTGGCCCCATATAAATTTTTCTTCCTCTAAGTTGTTCTTGTCAGGTATTTTGGTTACCGAAACACAAAAGCTGACTAGGACAGCTGCCATAGAAATTTTGCCACAGGAATTGTATTCTTGAAAGTTTGTGCTATCATTAGAAAAGGGTCTTATCTGCCCACGATGAGAGAATTGTTTTCTCTGGCAAAATCTTTACATCTCCTGGTAAAGGGGAAGCATTCATATTTCTTAGAAAAATCTTTGCCTTTTATGAGAGAGAATGGTGTCTTTTGAACAGTGCAGTGAATTAATCACGTGCAATTTTGTACTCTTTGCCACTGTCTTGAAGACATTCTTTTGTAATAAAGACTGGTTGCAGTTGGAAGTCTCAGTGTTCTTCGTTGTTTAGTCTGCCCTTTTGTAATTTCTTTAGTTTCCATTATGTTGTATATTGTAACTTGAAAAGCTCAGTCTTTGGAATGACGCTGGGATCTTAATTGGAAACTCATTGAGTCTGTATAGCGCTTTGGGTAGTATGGCATTTTGACAATATTAATTTTGCCTATCCAAGAGCATGGGAGATCTTTACATCTTCTAAGGTCTTCTTCTGTGTCTTTCTTGAGTGTTCTGTAGTTTTCATTGTAGAAGTCTTTCACCTCTTTTGTTAAGTTGATTCCCAATTATTTTTTTCCCAGAGGATTCTTCAGTGATGTATAGAAATGCATTTGATTTATGGGCATTGATTTTTATATCCTGCTACTTTGCTGAATTCATTTATTAATTCTAGAAGTCTTCTGGTAGAATATTTTTGGATCCTCTAAGTATAGAATGAATCATGTCATCAGCAAATAATGATAGTTTGAGTTTTTCTTTTCCTAATGATATCCCCTTAATTTCTGTCATCTAATTGCTCTGGCTGGAGTTTCAAGGATTATGTTGAATAGAAGTGGTGAAAGAGGGCATCCCTGTTTTGTTCCAGTTTTTAGAGGGAATGCTTCCAATTTTTCTCCATTTAGAATGATGTTGGCCTTGGGTTTAGCATAGACAGCTTTTACAATGTTGAGGTATGTTCCTAGTGTTTTGAACATGAAAGGGTGCTGTATTTTGTCAAACTCTTTTTCTGTATCAATTGATATAATCATATGTAAATCCTAATGTTTCTTAATATCTTCATGTATAGTGACAGGGCAAAACATGAAGCAATAGACTCAGTCATAAGTCTGTTGAGAAGGAAGTCACTATGTCTCTCCTGTGAGCTTTTCCATAAACATCATCTGTTACTAGTGCCCCCATGATGTTGGAGCTGGGCTTCTAAAGGCTATCCATCGCTTGTCGTTCCTCAGTGGTAGGAAACAATCTGAAAACAACCCAGGTCTCTAGAGGTGATGGGCCTAAGGTTCCTGGAGACAGGCTTCTCCAGCCTCCGTGGCTGAGAGGTTTCCCTTCCTTGACCTGGACCCCAGCTCCTCCAACCAGATTCTCTATAGCTGCATTTTTAGAATCTTGTTGTCTTTTAGAGAGACGGAAATTAAGCTTACAAAAAATACATAATTTTTATATATATAACAGGGGGAAATTCCATTGTCTGCTAAGTCAGACATCTTAATTTGAGTCTCAGCACTTCTATTTGCCCAGCTGGGACTGTGATGAGTTAATTAACCTCTTTGGGCTTCAGTTTCCTTTGTGGTAAAATGAGGGTGATGACATGGTCTCAATGGGACTGTTGTGTTCAAATCTGATAACTTACGCAAAACACAGAACAAGTGCACCAATGACAGCAGTGTCTCCTTCTCTACAGCAGAAAGCTTAGGTTTTTGCTCAAGTGTACCTCTAGTTCTTAAATTTGGATTTTGTTTTATGCATTGTTTAAACTCCAGAACAAACAATGTTTAGTCATATCATGAGATTCAAAGACTGGAGAAAACTAACTACTATCATACTATAGAAGAACTCAATCAGGAAAAGCTTAGCATTATTTGATTAATTTTATAACATTCTTATAATTGTTTTTGGAGACACAGTAGTGGTTGTAATATTAATGTTTATACTGAGATTTTAAGGTTTAGTCATATATTTTCATTTATCAAAAAATTATTGTTTTTGCTTTTTTGTCAGTATGTTTTTGCAAAATTGGTCTCCTTGATGCTGGACATTTTGTCTTTTTTATAGAATTTAGATAACTGGAAAAAATTGGCAAGTAGCATAATTTACAGTGGCTAAATTTTGAGATAAAATGTAAAAACATCATAATATAAGGTTGATACATTTGCTTCATTTCAACTAATCCTGAATATTTTTTTTTTTTTTTGTCTTGATGTGAAGACTGTTTCCTCGGCTTTGCCTGGCATCTCTTTTGCATGCTCTAAATAAGTATCTATAGATCAACATCAACTCATCTTGGAGTTTAATGCTCTCTTCTTGGATTGTTGCTTGCTGCTTGATAGAGAGCTGTCTTGAGTTATCTTCCGGGTTACATGGTTCAAGTTGTTTTCCTGCAAGTTGTGTGTGCTGAATTACAATGTAATAGTTCAGTAAGAGGAGTCTACTCTAGTGTCTAGGGGCTTTTCTGTTGGAATTCATTAGACTCTTCTGTTACAGTTCAGATCTGGTGCCTGTGACATTAATTAGCCCTGTGTCTTTTTACAAGTCACTATCTTCATGCCTTAGTTTTCTCATCTGTAAAATTGGATGATAATAATAACACTTAATTTATCAGATCGTTGTAAAGGTTAAATGAGATAATGTGTGTCAAAGGCCTAGCCCAACATTTGCATATACTGAAGTGAAATATTTGCCATTATTATGTAGTAGAAAATTTCAGTGTCACTATGACTTTGTCTTAGCAGTCATCTTAAAGTAACAACATAACTCATTTTTTTATGTTATTAAGAAATGAATTCTACAACCAAGCTAATAGAAAAATACCATTTTGATACAACCAGGGATATAATTATTTTGAACTGATAAAATGATCTATTGAGTATTAAACAGTAGTTACTAAAAAATTAATTCAGTTTCTTGAAGATGTTTAATATGACCAAGGTCTAGTGTAGACATTGAAAGATTTAAAATACTTTACAAAATTTTTCCATAATGGGTTATGACTCATCAAAACTGAAAATGAAACAAATAAACAACAAAAAAGGAAGATTGTTTTCCTTATGCCCTCTGTGCCAAAAAATAAATCATTGCTGTACTCATGAAGTCATAAAATTCAAATCATCCCTATTTGAGTCAGATACTTTGCTGTGATATTTGAACCACTGGTTCAAGCAGGACCTGGTGATATTTAATGGCCTATTGTTCAATAAATTGACATTTGGCCATTGCATCAATATTAAAGTATTGCAAAATAATATGGTTGTTTAAAAAAAAGTTTTTTAGTAAGCAATAAATAGACTTTATTTGTCCTTGTAACCAAATGCTGTGCATCAGGATTTTTTTTTTTTTCGTTTACTGTTGATTTGCTCCTTTTTTTTTTTTTTTTTCACAATACTCTTAGGACTATAGCTCCCTAGTACTGTCACGTATAGGGATTTCTTTAAATGTTTCTTCTGCTTTCTTATTTCCTGGAGGACAGAACCCCCAGCTGTCATCTTCTCTGGGGTGGTGTCAATGTTAAAAAAATGGCATGGTTCTTCAAGATCTAGTTTTTCGAATGAGATGCCAGTTTTTTAGTTGCCACGTGGGAATTCCTTAACAGGACTGCATTTAGAATTTAGATAACTGGAAAAGGCTCAGCCATTGACTGTAGGTTGGATGTTATAAGTTCCAAGGTTATAGAGTGGGAAGAGGAAGCAAAGAGACTGGATTTAGGGAATGAAATCTTATTATTTAGATTATTGAATAAGCAAATTTCAGGAAAAAAGAAATTATTTTCATTTCTCAGCATCATATTTCATGAATGTTCAGGTCAGCGTTTTTGCCACCTTCATCAAAACACCCGACAAGAATAATTTTAGAAAAGGAAATTTTATTTGGGGGCTCACATTTTCAGAGGTCTCTATAGTTCATAGACAGCCTGACTCCATTGCTGTTGGTCTAAGGTGAAGCACAATATCATGGTGAGAGTGTGGTGGAGGATATGATCACCAGGAAGCAGAAGTGGGGGTGGGAGGGTGTCATTTCGGTTACCAGGGATAAAATATATACTTCAAAGAAATGTCCCCAATGACCTGTCTCCTCTAGTCATCCTACCTGCTGACATTTACCACCCCATTAATGCCTACCAGGGGATTAATGTACAAATTAGGTTAAGGCTTTCATAGCCCAATCATTTTACCTCCAAACTCTCATACATTGTCATACCCATGAGCTTTGGGGGTACTACATATCTAAACCATAACAATATACAATATCTAACTAAACATAAGCTTTTAAAAACAGTATTTCAGATGTTGCTTATTACTTAAATAGCTTAGATTATTTTAATTTTTGAGTGGAATATTAATAGTTTGTTAAATCACATTTTAGATTCAACAAACCATAGAGGTGGACATACAAATACTTGGTAATGAACTGCTGCATGAGCAGATATTAGAGGTTTAATCAGATATTAGAGGTTAATTTTATTTCTCATTGTATTACCTTGCTGTTTTCTGTGAAAAGTATCATTTTTTTAAGGAAAATAAACCTTAGGTAGATTTGGCATCTCCCCATTTTCTTTTTGATGTGACACTCAACAAAAGAAGTTTATTGTTGTTGTTGTTTTGGTAAGCTCAACAAGTGTTTCTTTGAAGCAATTATTTGCTCTTGTGCTCTCAGCAGCTTTACTGTCTAAAAGGGGCCAGAAAGTTTAAAACTTAAAATAGGTTCTTCAAGATCTACTTTTTTTTTCCTCCAAGGAAACTGATGGGTATTCCTAGTGACAAATTAGGTCAATCAAGCAGTAACTTGCAGTAACTTTAGAAAATTTGGATATTTGTACTGTATTAGGGTCAAAAGCACTTAGTATTTCTTAAGATACCTTTGTAGAAAATGGAAGCTAATTTATACTGATCAAGTTATTTCATGGTCTCCAGAGAAATGATAGGACGTTTTGGATTTCCACATTGAAATTAAGATTAATTCACGAAGATACTTACCATTAAATGGTTAGAGAAACTTATAAGGTCATTCAGATTCTACTTATTATCTATACAAATTGAAAGGTTAAATAATGCTGGCCTGAAGAGAAATCGGTGTCAACTTACAGCTACCTGTGTCAGCGGGAAAATGGGAAGCCAGTTGAATAAGGCAAGAGTTTAAGCATCTGATAATTATAGAGCAAACCCTGTTTCCTTCTTAAAAGGAGCATAATGGTTGAAAGTTCTTGAAACTCTGGAATTGCTAGTACTTCAAGGAATAAGACAGATGTGAAATTCTCAGCTGCAGGCTATCTTTTGTTTCAAATCTTTCTACCTCCCTCCTTTCTTTTTTAATTTAAGTCAATTTTTTTTTCAGTAGAAAATTTTGGTAGGAGCAAAAGAGTTCTAATATTAGGGTCTAAATCTATTTTTTTTTTGAGGTTACCTCAAAGGGATGTATGGTGAAAACTCATGACTGGCTTTTGTAATAACAACTTTAGAAAACAAGTTAGCTGTTCTCCTCCCCAGAGATATTTGCAATATTACCATAAGTTCATAAATCCATAAATCACTGAAATTCTTCTTCAACTATTACAATTTTAGCTTTATTCCTCTTTTATGGTAAGATTGCTATCTACTGCTCAAAACGATATTTTATTGTCATAAATTGTTTTGAATTTCAATTGATATTATCTTTGTTCCAGAATTCTGAAATTGTACTTTGTTGAAATTTGGTGAACAAGTTCAAGTATGACAGACCTTTCACAACAGTCCATAATACTCTTTTACTCTGCATTTTGCATCTCACTTTCCATACTGAAAAATCATAGCTGTCCATTATAGTGTACCATTTACAACAACTAATAGATTCCATAATCATTTTAGTTTCTTTGGACCTTGTCCAGTATTCCCTTATGTGGCTACCAGAATTAAAGACAACTTGATTACAGGTGAGGAATAAACTTAGTTTTCTTTTTTTTTTTTTGTGGAGGTCTACAATGTATATATATATATATATATTTTATTGTTGGTCATTCAAAACATTACATAGTTCTTAATACATCATATTTCACTGTTTGATTCAAGTGGGTTATGAACTCCCAATTTTACCCCGTATACAGATTGCTGTATCACATCAGTTACCCTTCCATTGATTGACATATTGCCTTTCTAGTGTCTGATGTATTCTGCTGTCTGTCCTATTCTCTACTATCCCCCCTCTCCTCCCCTCCCCTCCCTCCCCTTTTCTCTCTCTACCCCTTCTACTGTAAATCATTTCTTCCATTTGTATTATCTTGTCTTACCCCTCCTTTCCTCTTATATGTCATTTTGTATAACCCTGAGGATCGCCTTCCATTACCATGCGATTTCCCTTCTCACTTCCTTTCCCTCCCACCTCTCAACCCTGTTAATGTAAATCTTCGTCTCAAGCTCTTCGTCCCTACCCTGTCCTTGTTTACTCCCCTTATATCAAAGGAGTCATTTGGTATTTGTTTTTTAAAGATTGACTAGCTTCACTTAGCATAATCTGCTCTAATGCCATCCATTTCCCTCCAAATTCTATGATTTTGTCATTTTTTAATGCAGAGTAATACTCCATTGTGTATAAATGCCACATTTTTTTTATCCATTCATCTATTGAAGGGCATCTAGGCTGGTTCCACAATCTTGCTATCGTGAATTGAGCTGCTATGAACATCGATGTAGCAGTGTCCCTGTAGCATGCTCTTGTTAGGGCTTTAGGGAATAGACCAAGAAGGGGAATAGCTGGGTCGAATGGTGGTTCCATTCCCAGCTTTCCAAGAAATCTCCATACTGCTTTCCAAATTGGCTGCACCAATTTGCAGTCCCACCAGCAATGAACAAGAGTGCCCTTTTCCCCGCATCCTCTCCAGCACTTATTGTTGTTTGACTTCCTAATGGCTGCCAGTCTTACTGGAGTGAGATGGTATCTTAGGGTAGTTTTGATTTGCATTTCTCTGACTGCTAGCGATGGTGAGCATTTTTTCATGTACGTGTTGATTGATTGTATGTCCTCCTCTGAGAAGTGTCTGTTCAGGTCCTTGGCCCATTTATTGATTGGGTTATTTGTTATCTTATTGTCTAATTTTTTGAGTTCTTTGTATATTTTGGTTATTAGGGCTCTATCTGAAGTGTGTGGAGTAAAGATTTGTTCCCAGGATGTAGGCTCCCTGTTTATCTCTCTTATTGTTTCTTTTGCTGAGAAAAAACTTTTTAGTTTGAGTAAGTCCCATTTGTTGATTCTATTTGTTAACTTTAGCGCTATGTGTGTCCTATTGAGGAATTTGGAGCCCGATCCCACAGCGTGTAGATCATAACCAACTTTTTCTTCTATCAGATGCCATGTCTCTGATTTAATATCAAGCTCCTTGATCCATTTTGAGTTAACTTTTGTGCATGGTGAGAGATAGGGATTCAGATTCATTTTGGTGCAAATGGATTTCCAGTTTTCCCAGCACCATTTGTTGAAGATGCTATCCTTCCTCCATTGCATGCTTTTAGCCCCTTTATCAAAAATAAGATAGTTGTAGTTTTGTGGATTGGTTACTGTGTCCTCTATTCTGTACCATTGGTCCACCCGCCTGTTTTGGTACCAGTACCATGCTGTTTTTGTTACTATTGCTCTGTAGTATAGTTTGAAGTCTGGTATCGCTATACCGCCTGATTCACCCTTCCTGCTTAGTATTGTTTTTGCTATTCTGGGTCTTTTATTATTCCATATGAATTTCATGATTCTTTTATCGATTTCTATAAGATATGCTGTTGGGATTTTGATTGGCATTGCATTGAACTTATAGAGAACTTTTGGTAATATCGCGATTTTGATGATGTTAGTTCTGCCTATCCATGAGCAGGGTATATTTTTCCATCTTCTAAGGTCTTCTTCTATGTCTTTCTTTAGGGTTCTGTAATTTTCATTGTATAAATCTTTCACCTCTTTTGTTAGGTTGATTCCCAAGTATTTTATTTTTTGGGGGGATATTGTGAATGGAGTAGTTGTCCTCATTTCCGTTTCAGAGGATTTGTCGCTCATATACAGGAATGCCTTTGATTTATGCGTGTTGATCTTATATCCTGCCACTTTGCTGAATTCATTTATGAGCTCTAATAGCTTCTTTGTGGACCCTTTTGGGTCTGCTAGGTATAGAATCATATCATCTGCAAATAGTGATAATTTAAGTTCTTCTTTTCCTGTTTTTATGCCTTTAAATTCTTTCGTCTGCCTAATTGCTCTGGCCAGTGTTTCGAGGACTATGTTGAACAGAAATGGCGAGAGAGGGCATCCCTGTCTTGTACCAGATCTTAGAGGGAATGCCTTCAATTTTTCTCCATTCAGAATGATGCTGGCCTGTGGCTTATCATAGATTGCTTTTACAATGTTGAGGTATGATCCAGTTATCCCTAATTTTTCTAGAGTTTTGAACATAAAGGGATGCTGTACTTTGTCGAAAGCTTTTTCTTCATCTATCGAGATGATCATATGGTTCTTGTTTTTAAGTCTATTGATGTGGTGGATAACATTTATTGATTTCCGTATATTGAACCAACCTTGCATTCCAGGGATGAATCCTACTTGATCATGGTGTATAATTTTTTTGATATGTATTTGAATCCGATTCGCCAGAATTTTATTGAGGATTTTTGCATCAAGGTTCATTAGAGATATTGGTCTGTAGTTTTCTTTCTTTGAAGTGTCTTTGTCTGGTTTCGGAATCAGGGTGATGTTGGCCTCGTAGAATGAATTTGGAAGTTCTCCCTCTTTTTCTATTTCCTGAAATAGCTTGAAAAGTATTGGTGTTAGTTCCTCTTTAAAGGTTTTGTAAAACTCTGCTGTATACCCATCCGGTCCTGGGCTTTTCTTAGTTGGTAATCTTTTGATGGTTTCTTCTATTTCCTCTATTGTTATTGGTCTGTTTAGGTTGTCTATATCCTCCTGACTCAATCTGGGCAGATCATAAGACTTAAGGAATTTATCTATGCCTTCACTATCTTCTATTTTATTGGAGTATAAGGATTCAAAATAATATCTAATTGTCTTCTGTATTTCTGAAGTGTCTGTTGTGATATTGCCTTTTTCATCCCGTATGCTAGTAATTTGGGTTCTCTCTCTTCTTCTCTTCGTTAGCATGGCTAAGGGTCTGTCAATTTTATTTATTTTTTCAAAGAACCAACTTTTAGTTTTGTCAATTTTTTCAATTGTTTCTTTTGTTTCAATTTCATTAATTTCAGCTCTAATTTTAATAATTTCTTGCCTTCTACTTCTTTTGCTATTGTTTTGCTCTTCTTTTTCTAGGATTTTGAGATGAAGTATGAGATCATTTATTTGTTGGTTTTTTCTTTTTTTTGAGGAATGAACTCCAAGCAATGAATTTTCCTCTTAGAACTGCTTTCAATGTGTCCCATAGATTCCGATATGTTGTGTCTGTGTTTTCATTTGACTCTAGGAAGTTTTTAATTTCCTCCTTGATGCCTTCTAAAACCCATTGATCATTCAGCAACCTATTGTTCATTCTCCAAGTGATGCTTGATTTTTCCTTCCTTCTTTTATCATTGATTTTCAGTTTCATTCCATTATGATCAGATAAGATGCATGGTATTATCTCTACCCCTTTATATTGTCTAAGAGTTGCCCTGTGACATAATATATGGTCTATTTTTGAGAAGGTTCCATGTGCTGCTGAGAAAAAAGTGTAACTACTTGATGTTGGGTGGTATAGTCTATATATGTCAATTAAGTCTAGGTTGTTGATTGTGTTGTTGAGTTCTATAGTTTCCTTATTTAACTTTTATTTGGTAGATCTGTCGAGTGGTGCAGGAGGTGAGTTGAAGTCTCCCGTGATTATTGTATGGTGGTCTATTAGACTCTTGAACTTGAGAAGAGTTTGCTTGATGAACACAGCTGCACCATTATTTGGGGCATATATATTTATGATTGTTATGTCTTGTTGGTGTATGGTTCCCTTGAGCAGTATGAAGTGTCCTTCTTTATCCCTTTTGATTAACTTTGGCTTGAAATCTATTTTATTGGATATGAGTATGGACACTCCTGCTTGTTTCCGCAGTCCATATGAGTGGTATGATTTTTCCCAACCTTTCACCTTCAGTCTGTGAATATCTTTTCCTATCAGATGCGTCTCCTGTAGGCAGCATATTGTTGGGTCTTGTTTTGTGATCCATTCTACTAGCCTGTGTCTCTTAATTGGTGAGTTTAAGCCATTAACATTTAGGGTTATTATTGAGATATGGTTTGTTCTTCTATCCATATTTGTTAATTGATGTTACTAAACCTGATTTGTTATCCTCTTTGACTACTTTCCTCCCTTTACTGTCCTACCTCCCATTGTTGGTTTTCAATGTTATTTTCCATTTCCTCTTCCTGTAATGTTTTGCCAAGGATTTTTTGAAGAGATGGTTTTCTAGCTGCGAATTCTTTTAACTTTTGTTTATCGTGGAAGGTTTTAATTTCATCTTCTATCCTGAAGCTTAATTTCGCCGGATACACGATTCTTGGTTGGAACCCATTTTCTTTCAGTGTTTGAAATATGTTATTCCAGGATCTTCTAGCTTTCAGAGTCTGTGTTGAGAGATCAGCTGTTATCCTGATTGGTTTACCCCTAAATGTAATCTGCTTTCTTTCTCTTGCAGCTTTTAAAATTCTCTCCTTATTCTGTATGTTGGACATCTTCATTATAATGTGTCTAGGTGTGGATCTCTTATGATTTTGCACATTCGGCGTCCTGTAGGCTTCTAGGATTTGGGATTCTGTCTCATTCTTCAATTCTGGGAAGTTTTCTTGTATTATTTCACTGAATAGACTGTTTATTCCTTTGGTATGGAGCTCTGTGCCTTCCTGTATCCCAATGACTCTTAAATTTGGTCTTTTGATATTGTCCCATATTTCTTGGATGTTCTGCTCATGGTTTCTTAGCAGATTTGCTGAGCTGTCTATGTTCTTTTCCAGTTGAAATACTTTGTCTTCATTGTCTGATGTTCTCTCTTCTAAGTGATCTACTCTGCTGGTAGTATTCTCAATTGAGTTTTTAAGTTGGTTTATTGTTTCCTGCATTTCTAGGATTTCTATTTGTTTGTTTTTTATTACCTCTATCTCCCTGTGAAATTGATCTTTTACTTCCTGGATTTGTTTGTCAATGTGGTCTTTCATTATCTGATTTTGCTGTCTCATGTCTTCCTTGAGACTCCAGATCATCTGAAGCATGTATATCCTGACCTCTCTATCTGACATTCCATCTGTTGCACCTATTACCTCTTCTAAAGTTGAGTTGACCTGCATTGCCTGTGGTCCTTTCTTTCCTTGTCTTTTCATACTGCCTGCGTTTCTTTCTGCTTGGTGAAACTGTTGTGTTTTTGAAATTTTCCCTCTATTTATTTGTATTGCTCTTGTATGGTTGAAAGATCACCTTGCAGGGCAGGTAGTGGCTGTGATCCTCCTCCAATTTGTGTGATCCGTCTGTTACGCTGGCAGGCCCTAGGTCTGCTCTGCTGGTGGGTCAAAGTTCCGCCTACCCAGCAGGCACGAGGGGCACCTCTGTCACTCCGCAGGTTGCTGGGCCTGACCTCCCGATGGGTCGAAGGTTCGAAGGTTCGCTTAGCTTGCAGGCACTGGGGGAGGGGCCGGTTCCACCCCTCAGTAGGCCTCTCGGCCCGATCTGCCAGTGGTCACAGCCCCGCCTACCTTGCAGACACTGGGGGAGGGGACGGGCCTGCCCTTCAGCAAGCCGCCGGCCCTGTCCTACTTGTGGGTCCTGTCCGCGTTCCCTGCAGGCGCGCGTAGCTGTTCTCTCACTCGGCAGGTTGCTGGACCTGACCCGCCCGTGGGTTGCAGGTTCGCCTAGCTTGCAGGCTAAACTTAGTTTTCTTCAATTAATTTAGACATTTGGGATTAATTCCTGGAGTTAAACCTTAACTTGTAGCCATGTTATTTTTTCGATGAAAACTTAAGCAAATAGGATGACTGTGTTTCACAGTGGAAATCTGAGTCTCTGAGAGTTGGGCCTGTTACATTTACCTCTTCAGCTTTTTAAAACCCCTATTTTGTATGATCAAGCAGTAAATCAGGGAATAGCTTTTCATAAACTTCTCCAGATGTTGAACTTACTGGGAGAACTTTGAATACCTTTTTAGTGCAGGGAAAAAAATATTATAGTCTTAAAAAAAAAGTTTTTAATGCAGTGAATTGAAATGCATTTAGAATGAGTTTATATCATCTTTATTCATTGAACCAACACCAACAAACTTGAAACCATTGGCTTACTGAATACAACTGTAAACTTTTCAGTTAACTATAATTGATATGAAAGCAGAGAAAAACCTGCATTTCTTCTTCCATTTAAAATGTGACTATTAAGTACAGTCATGTGTTGCTTAATGATGAGGGTACAACCTGAGAAACGAACTGTTGGTGATTTTGTTGTAGGAATGTCATAGAGTGTATATATTTACACCAACTAAAACAGTTGCAGCATGACTTTGTGATATGATCTTATTGGACCACTGCTGTTTGTGGTGTCCATCACTGGCCAAAATGTTATATAGCTCGTGACTGTATAAGGCTTTAAATCAACTTATTAAAAGTTTGTTTCTTTTATAAAATGACAAAATTAAGTTATTTTATACTCTTAAGGAAATTTAATTTAATAAAGTTAACTATTTTATAGTTATGATGTTGAAGAAATATTTTTTACCAACTCTTTACCTCCCTTGCTTGGCCCACTCTACTCTGCCTTACAGAGTGCTACTTTCACCTTCACCTCCAATAAATCTGTACTTTGCCTGTTTAAAACAAAAATAAACAAATGCTATTGTTAAACCAATACTGACTTTTGCCACCTCCATTTTATAAAGCATCATATGTGCTTATTTACTTAGAGTAATGAGTGATAGGAAGGCAGGAGAGAGATGCTTGGTACATAATAGAAGTTCAGTAAACACTTGTTGACATGTTGAAGGTTTATTTAGTAATGGCTATATTTTCTGTGTAATATTTAGTTTTTTCCTAGTCAAATTCTCAACAGTTTTTACTGTATTTTAATTACTGTCAAGACCCTTTTGCTACTTCTATTTCATTACCTTTCTAAAGCTATTTTTAGCAGTTTTTTCTGCTCCCTTTCTCATTTGTTTTAAAGATGGACACAATATCTTTATTTATTTTATTTATTTTCTGTGGTGCTGAGGATCGAACCCAGTGCCTCACATGTGCGATGCAAGCTTTCTACTGCCAAACTATAACCCCAGCCTCCTCTAAAGTTATTTTTATTAGATTTCATTCAAATGTAAAAATTGTAGTGGGAAAATATACTAAAATGTGTTCATGTTTGAACTCTTTTTATTTTAAACATGTTTTTATATGTTGAAAGGTAACAAAAAAAAAACAGTTGTAAAGGAAAGGTAGCTTCTAGGACCTGGGAAATGGGGTATTATTGAGAAGGAAAATTTTTAATTAATTTATTCAGCAAATAATTTTAAAGTGCCCATTATGTGCCAGTTGCTGAGCAAAGTGTTGGTGTATGGTGATGACCAAGCTAGGCATGATCCTTGTCTTCATTCATCTTACATGCTAGTGGAAGAGCCGGAGATTTCATACATACATATACACAAGCACATGTACACATGCATTTATGTGCTTATTTACTTAGAGTAATGAGTGATAGGAAGGCAGGAGAGAGATGCCATGTGAAAGAATTATAAGAGAGAGCAAATTTTATTTGGGGATTTAGGGAGGCCACTCCTAGGAGATGATCTTTGAATAGAAACTTGAAGGATGAGTCACAGTTACCTAGGGAAGAAGTGGGGGAAAGTGTTCCACGTGGAGAAACCAGCATATAAAAAAGTCATGAGGCAGTAAAGATTTGGGCTCAATAGAACTGGAAGAAGAATGAAATTATATTGTTTTCAGGAAGAAGATGGAACTTGAGGCTATTAAAGTTAAATGAAATAAGCCAAACTCAGAAAGTCAAGGGTCTTATATACTTTCTATCCTACTTGGAAGCTAGAAGGGAAAAGAAAGAAAGAAGTGGAATTTCATGCAAATGCAAGGGAGATCAGTAGAGTAGGAGAAAGGGACCAGGCTAAAGGGGAGGGAAAAGAAAGAGGAAATATTGGCTAATGATATTGGGCAAATTATATTGTTATATCCTGTACATGTATAAATATGTAACAATGGATGCCACCACTTTGCATAATTATAATGTTTCAGTAAAATGTATGGAAAAATATGTAAGATAATTGCAGGAAATTTACATATGTATTATGTACACAATATAGAATTCAGGACTTTTTTTGTTAGGTATACTAATAGTATTATAGGAAATTTTGTAAGAAGATGCATACATATAACTCTCCTTCTTTAAGTAGAGGAGTTATATTTCTGTAAGTCATTCTGTCAAATAAAAAGAAAAAGAGAATTTGGCATAATGTTAATTGTTAAGTCTAGGTTGAAATTATATAAATGTTCATTCAACAATTTTTTAATTATTTTGAATTTTTTTAAAATTTCATAATGAAAGGATGCATACACTAAAGAGGAAGAGGGAGAAGACAGAGAAGGAAAGAGAAGGAAAGGAGCACACAAATATATTGCACATATACATGCACACATACTTATTTACTTACATTGTACGTATAGTGCATGGAAGGCGGGAAAGGGGAGTCGAAGATCTGAAAGAAGAGTGCCATTCAAGTAGGAAGAGGAACAAAGAACATGGGTTGAATATGGAAAGAAACAGAGAGGTCACAAAAAGGCAAGATTTGGCAGTTTGAATTTTGTTTTAAACTGCAATGGGAAATTATTGAAGGATTTTAAAGCACAGGATTTTTTAAAAAGTATTTTTAACAGATATAAAATATTTATTTACATATAGCTTTTCTTGACAAATAGCAATTACACATTTTTTAAGAGGGAGCATGGGAGGAATTACACATTTTTATGGGCTTCATTGTGATATCGAATACATGTGTACAATGTGTAATCATATCAGGTCAGCTGGTATATAAGCCACCTCAAATATTCATCATTTTTTTTGTTGAAAACATTCAGAATCTTCTGATGTCTTAATTATTTATCAGTTGTTGTCAACTATAGTTATTCTAGTTTGCATAGAATATTGGAAGTCATTTTTCCTATCCCACTGTACCTCAGCACAAGATTTTTTTTAAGTGATAATAATAATCCCATTGAGAAATGGTGTTGACTTGAACTAGAGGCAACTTCTTAAAGGATTCATTCTGTTTATCAATGAGCTCAATACTAAGAACCAAAATGTTTAGGAAAGGAATTTTTCATGATTGTTAATTTTAAAGAAAAATATGCATAATCACAGATTTGAGATCTTATATTCATTTCTCTACAGTAAACGTGATTGATGACAGTTACTATTGTTTGACATTTTAATTTTTCTAGTGTCTGATATATTAATGCCTTATTTTGTATAATATGGCACTATGGGAATATTTGCTATTCTTTGTCATAATAGACTTGATTCATACTGAATTCATCAAAGTGTACTATCTGTTTAAAATAGAGTGATGTTTCAGTAATAATTCTCAATGTATGGAAAAAATATGTGTAGAAAAATATTTACTAGAAAGCATGTAGGTTTAATACTCCAAGTACTATGTCATTTTTGTTTGGTGTGTGTGTGTGTGTGTGTGTGTGTGTGTGTGTGTGTGTGTGGTTGAAATCTCAAAATCTCAAAGAGGTGGTCTGTATTTAGACATTATCCTATTTTTAGTTCATTCACATTATTTAATATTTCTATTTAAGTATATATCTAGAATTGGTTTAGAAGCAATGGAATCAGATTTGGTCTGGTAGGTGAAGATGAAATGTGTACAAAATTACAGCCATAAAACTAAAAACAAAAGTAGGAGAATAAATGTAGTGTGCTGTTCTAGGCAAAATTGAGGGACAGCATAATTAGCAAAGGATAGTAGAGATGCTGTGTGTTAGAACCTAAATTGTAGCAGTTAATTTCTCAATAAGAAATAGCAAAGCAGTTCAAAAATATCTGTCAAAAACAGAAAGGCAGGCTAAAGAACTACATAAATGAAGTTTATGAATTATAAAATTGAAAACAGAATGTTCAATAGTACTTATTTAATGTCCTTTGTAGCTTTTTTTGTGATACTGATTGGTTCATTTCAGTGAGCTTCCCAAAATCATGTTAATATTTTCCTCTGTGTGTGTGCATGCTTATAAATTCCTTTAGATGTAGAATTTTCCTACTCTGGACAAAGTGAGTCTATTAGAGAAAGAATCTACTCATGATTTTATTTAGTCTGTGTATGTGTGTGTATATATATATACACAAACATATATAAGTGTGTGTATTATATATATATATATAATATATATATAAAATACATACACACATATATATATATTCCTCTTGAAACCTGAAAGAAGTGATATGTATTTAGATGTTATCTTATTTTTAGTTTATTCACATCAGTGTGCATTGGAGATATGCCCTCACACATCCATTTTGTACTTTTTTATTTAAAAATTGTGTTAAAATACGTATAACAGTATTATTTTCCACTAGAACCACTTCAGTGTATAATTTAGTGGTATTACATTTTTAATGTTTTAAAACTATTACCACTATTTCTAAAAGTTTTTCATCACCCCTAACAGAAACTACATTTTAAATAAAATCTTTGAGTTATAATTCATATACCATAAGATTATCTTACCTAAAGTGTACAATTCAGTTGCTATTAAGTTATCCCCAACTATTTTCATAGCCAATCTTAGAATGTTTTATCATCTAAACAGAAACCCCTGTACTCACTAGTAGTCACTCACTCTTTTCCTCCAAATCTTTGTTCCCTCAACCCTAGTCACCTAATATTGAACTTTGTCTTTGTAAATTTACTTACTCTGGATATTTCTGTATATGAAAGAAATCATCTAATATGTGATCTTTTTGACTGACTTATTTTTATGTTTTTAAGATTCATCCTTTTTGGATCATCTGTCATTACTTCATTCCTTTTTATTGCTGAATAATATTCCATTTGTGGAATAAAATGCTATACCGCATTTTATTTGCCTGTGTATCAGTTTATGGACATTTACGATGTTTCCACTTTTTGACCGTTAGGAATAATGCTGCCATGAACATTTGTGTGCAGACTTTTGCTTAAGCATACATTTTTACCTCTCTTGGCTTTATATCTACAAGTAGAATTGTTGGTTCACATGGTAATTCTGTGTTCTAACTATTAGAGGGTTTACCAGGCTATTTTACAAAGGGACTGCCCCATTTTTCAATTCTATCAGCAGAGTACGAGGATTCTGTTTTCTCCACATCCTGGCCACACACTCATTATTATTGTCTCTTTGTAGTCATCCTAGTAGGTGTGAAATGGTATCTCCTTGTGCCTTTGATTTGCATTTATCTGATGGCTAATGGTGTTGAACATCTTTTTATGTGCTTATTGGCCATTTGAATGTTTTCATTGGATGTCTATTCAGATCTTTTGCTTATCTTTTTTAAACATTAAAAAGTCTCTTTCTATGAAATTTTTTTTGGTATTTTTACTTAAGGTAGAAAATAACCTATAAAGAATATTAAACTATACTCTCCAAAATCACAAGCTGCAGGAACAGAAAATAGCATCATGGGTGACATCTAAAATACATATTGTATTTTTAATCATTTTCTTTAATAAACATGTATTTATTTGATCAACAAATAATGTAATTTATACTTTTTCCTTAAAGGCAAAATATTTACTTTAATTTTATTGCCAATTTTAAATAATGTGCCTATGTCTATGAAATAAATAATCTAAGAAAAACCTCAACAACTTTTTTTTTTTTTTTGAGGTGCTGGGGATTGAACCCAGGGCCTTGTCCATGTGAGGCAGGTACTCTACCAATTTAGCTATATCCCCAGCCCTTGACCTCTCATTTTTGATACCAAAAAGGAATTGGCTTCTGCTGTTTCAAAAGCTCACCAGTCTGCTTCTAAGCCTTCATCACTTTCCCAGGTCATTAGGTCTGGAAAAGGCAAGCTGGCCATAACCAGATGGCAGAGTTCCAGAAGCAAGACTTACCTGCAACTTCATGTTACATTGGCTTTTTATTATATTAGTTCCTTTTAGTTATACCCAATATTAGGGTTCTTTTTGACATACATAATTATACACTTTTGCTTATCTTTTAACTGGGTTGTCTTTTTTACTTTTGAGTTGTAAGAGATATTTATGTATTCTAGATTTGAGTCTCTTATGTGATATAGGATTCGCAAGTATTTTTCCTATTCCTCAAGTTACCTTTTCACAATAATTTCTTTTGAAATTCTACTGCTTCTTCTCTCTGGTTTCTAATTATATTATGACTTGACTTTGGGAAATTCTGAACTCATAATAGTGTGTACTTACCAGTGGCAAAGTGAGAAGGATTTCTGTGTTAGTGAAGTCCTTTTCCTACTCCTCCTCTCTCTGCTGGAGCATTCAGGAAGAATTTGTTTTGGTACCTGATAATGTGCTGGATATTGTGGCCGACTTCTGGGGATATAAGATGGGACTCGTTCTCAGTAAACTTACTGTCTAGTGGGCAGGTCAGAAAAAGTTGAGTTGTCAGGCAAAGCATTGTATCTTTACAAAGGAACATTTATTTTAGTAGATTTATAATCTTGTAAGGAGCGGAAGGAGACGTGAATATCATTGAGTATATTTTACTTTATGGTCTGTAAAAACTAGTCTACTACAGTGACAAATGGTCTGTTTCCCCCCGACACTTTGTACTGCCCATCAGAGCTCTTAGCTCAGGCTCTCTGTGCCCTGGAATGTTGATTCATTGCTCCTGTCATTTCTGGAGCTGTTTCTTTTCTCTGCGTGTACCCAAGTCGATTTGGCACCAAGATCTACCCTAAAGCTTAAGACTGGCACCTTTCTGATTACTGATGATCTTTTTCCTCCAATTAGAGTAGAACCTCAATTGTGTGTTTATTAATAATCTTATATTTGAATGTTTAGTTACCTCATAGTTTGCATGTATCTCATAATTCTGGCTGTTAGTTGCTTTGGAACACTACTCATGGAACTGAACAGAAGAAACATGGCTAAAGCAAGGTGTTTCTATTCTAACTTTGCAAAATCAGTAGAAGTAACACAGGGGAACATACTGTAGGCAAAAATCAGAGCAATGGGTCAGATGATGGAGGAGGTAGTTTTATATTCATATATATAATGTGTGTGTGTGTGTGTGTGTGTGTGTGTGTGTGTGTGTGTGTGTGTATAAAACTGGGGATCAAACCCGGGGCTTCATATACACAAGGCAAGTGCTGTATTACTGAACTACACCCCCCAGCCCTAGTATAATTAATTAAACAAGCTGATGGCAAAGAAATTTCACAGTTCCATTTTAGGCTATTTAAAATATTCCTTTTATTTCCAACTTTTCATGGGATGGGCAGATTTAGGGTGCCCACTTGGAACTAATATAGATTTGAAGCTTTTCACTCCACACATGTTGCCTAAATATGTGCACATAGTTTTTAGCTTTAGCTACCGGCCTAGTAAAAGCCTCTTGTGAATGCTTATCACCTTGTAAAGTAGTTACCAGAGCTACAGTAAAAATTGCCTGCAAGTGAAAAGACTTTGACTTCCCTAGAGAGAGAATAGAAAACATATGGGACAAACAGCAGCAACCAAAATTATCTGGCATAGAAAGTGGGAGAATGCCAGCCAAACGTCCTGTCCCTAAAATATTTTACACCTTTATCTTAACTTGCTGTGAAGGCCACCTTGTTTTAAGAACTTCAGTTGCAACTTGGAAATGTCTCATTATTTGGTATAGTTTGTACAAACAGTTCCTTTCCTTATTGATAGATTTTACATTCCTATAGATTTAAATTAATTTTTGCATGTTCCTATTCCTTTTAAGTGAAATGTTTATATGTATGTGTGCACGCACATAATTACCAAAAGATGTTATCATATTTATTTTAGGTATTTGGTATATCTAATTAAAAATGAGGTTGATTGTTAAATAGGAAAAGTAGGCCTCAAGTACATGATAAGAAATGGTAATGAGATTTTAATTAGCCATTATATCATGAGGACTTTCTCCTAAATAATAGAGCGGGAAGGGATGGATAAATCCTAGTATTTTTTAGAATTGTCACAGAACAGACCATATTTTATAGCAGTGTTTTGATACCTGTCCTAGGGCAAGAGAAACTTTAATTTTTGCTCAGTATTGATTTTTTTTTTGAAGTTATCTTCTAAAAACCCTAATTACCCTTTTCCTTTAAAAGTCTTAAAAAGAGAGATCTACAAAGTCCAATTATATAGTTCAGTTTTTTAATCATTAATGTTTTTGATAATAACACTCATTTGTTTAGCATTTTTTATAGGACATTCCTTAAATTCTATTGTCTTTGACACTTTTAAAAATCCCTAGAAGAAGGCAGTGCACATGTTTCCAATCTGGCATATGGATGAGGAAAGCTTAGGCTCAAACATATGCAGAGACTTCATCAAGGTCACAAGGCAGTAAAGCAGTGAATGGCTTTCTTTCCACCTCAGTGCCACTGAAAAAGCTTCAAATCTTATCTTATTGTGACACTTGGGAATTATGGAATATATTATTGCCAAGAAATAATAAAACTTTTAGTCATTGAAACTGCCAGAAAGGCTGTTGGAGTAGTAACTCAACGTAACAGAAACTGAGGGTTTTGGTCTTTTGATCTGTAAAACTCCTACCCACTAGATCAAGGTTTCAGGAAATTAGAAATCATTGTTGCTTGCTAAGTGAACCTATTTCTCCTTATAACGGAAAACTTAACCTTCATTATTTTCAATTTAAAAGACACTTTTTCTTAAAAAGATTTGCCTGTGTTTTGGGAAGAAAGTATAAAAATTAAACCGAAACCATTACATTTTTAGAGAATATACTGTTTCTGGGCAAGAAAATAGGAAAACAATGTATAATCATCTAACAAAGCATTTTTTATGTATCTGTTATATGCTTTATTTTACAAAGTTATGTTTAGTTGTATGTTTATATTATAAAGTTATATAATATTACAATAATTCTTAAAACCAAATTCTGGATTATATTAATAGATTAGAACATATTATAAATTTAGTATCCATTCATAAAATAAAGATTTGTAAAAATTAAACAGACAAATGATGATGGTTTGAAATTGCTGCTACAGAGCTAGGTAACTGTTGTCAGCATTTTAATATAGAATGATCAATCTGATGGTTAGAGCTATTGTAAATCAGGGGGAAGTAAATGAGGTGAGACTTATCTATCTTTGTCTTGGATTTACATTTACAGCAAGGTAATCAACATTTTGCTATAGTGTGTTTCATTAATAATGTAATAATACTGTCTTCACCCATTTACCAAATTTTATGAAATAACTCTTACCTTTTCATGCCGTTAAAATGCTATACATCACATTACTCTTTCAGGAATAGTAGTATATTATGTATATATAAATTTATTTTTTTGTTATTTTTAGAAGTAAAAATCTGGGGAAAGGAATGTAATACTTGTCAAAATACTTTCTGATTTAGCTCTGTCGGCATAGAGCTAAGCATGTTCTAAGCCAGAGACCACCAAACTTCCCACACTCTGAATACCTTCCCTTCCTCCCCTTTTATTGCCATACGGGAGACATTGTATGTGATATACCCTGTAGTCTTTCACCTAGATTAATGTGATTTTGTTATTTGTTTTACTTTTTCTCTATTTTTTGAAGATTTCCCTTGATAATCCTTTTTAAAGTACTAGTCTATAATTTTGGGGTTAGTATCCCATAAGAAAATATGTTTGGGATTCTAAAACACATTCTGTCTTTATCAGTTACTTATTTTTAAAGTTAAAATAATTACAATAATTCGGGGCTGGGGATATAGCTGGGCGGCAGAGCGCTTGCCTGGCATATGTGAGGCACTAGGTTCTATCCTCAGCACCACATAATAAATAAATAAAATAAAGATATTGTGTCCATATTTTAAAAAAATCTTTAAAGAATAATAATTACAGTAATTCCATGACAAATACAATGGAATTTATTATGCTAAATTATTTTAAATGGTCTGACATTTTTTCCTTGATGGACTCTTTTTGGGGTTTTTATAATCTCATCTAAGTGAGGATACAGTGTGGTTTAATTACTTTCCAGCAATGCACACTTTAATAGCCACCGTTTCAAGTTAAAGCTATGTTTCTTCTCTGGGTTTGAACTATTTCCATCTAATCCAAGGAAAAATATTTGAGGGACATTAGTTAATGCATTTTCCAGGAATGGGAGGGTAAGCATTTTTTTCATAACTTATGGAATATTTAGCAATTTTAGCCTCTAAAACTTAATTTTATAGCATTTTTAGTACTAGTGGCAAAGGCTTTCTTCTAGAAAAATGAGAAATTATGTGAACTCCCTTCTTGGCGTGCTTAGGAGGCAAATCATAAATCTTTAGTTTCTTTTTTTTTAAATAAAACTGGGCATTGATTTTGCTGCAATCTAGTATGCAGATATGATGAAAAGATTCATGGTGTATTGAAATTTTTGAAAGTTCTTATAAAATGTGCTATTAACTGAAACTGTTATTACACAGAAAACAAGTAACATAGAATTATTATTTTCTATCATGGCTTATCTAACTTATTTAAAAATTTTAATACTGTAGGTACTAATGAAAGGATCAATGAAAGGATCATTTGGATTCATAAATATCCATGAAGGATCTCTTTCACCAATGTTCCTCAGTCCTGGGCAAGGTCAAACATTGATGATGTTTGACGGTCTTAACAAAAATGAATTGGGAAGATAAATTTCTTTAATTGTACTGCTAGAATGGTGAGGGGCAATGGCCTATAATACATAAAGAGGAATATTAATAGATAAAGTGATAATAGTGAATTGCATTATAACAATAGCTACCATTTATTGGATATATGCAAGGAGCCAGGCCGTATACTAGCTGTTTATGTATGTTTTATATAACACAGTTTTGGCAAAAAGTTTGGATAATATTATATCCATTTGCCCAAATTGGAAACTGAGGATCCCCAAAATTAAATGTCTTGCCTAAATCTGCAGAGTCCATTTCATATACATGAGACTCCACCATACCAAGGTGCTTATCCAAATGTTTGACTTCCTCTTGACCAGATAAATATGGTATTGATGATATACAGATTTATTTATCTTAGAAATGATTTTTTGTTTAGATTTGAATTAACTGCCTTTGGAAGTTTGAAATTTAAAACACTTGACAGAAATACTAAAATTCCACTCAAATTAGTATAAGTACTCAATTTCTTGATTATAACTTCTCTAGTTGTTTACTATTTCATATGGCACATAGATTTTTTCCTCATATTTAACAAATGTGTATATACTCCTCCTATTGTTTGTCAGGCCCTGAATATAAACTCATTCAATCCTAACAGTGGTGCTGTGGTGTTGGTATTGTTTCAACCTCATTTTATAAATATTAGGCACAGGGATTAAGTAAGTAACTTGCTCAGATTGTACAGCCAGAAAGTAGCTAAGTGTGATTACTTTGGCCACAGAATTTGTGCTCTCAATTGCCTCTATTTTTAAGATTGTATAGAATTTGATAAGATCAGTGCTTGTTCTAATCCTGTTGTTGGACTTATAACTGTGAGAGGGTTTTGGGAGAGATAACTAGTGCAGATAAAATACTTAATAAGAAGTAGTGACCCCAGTAAGACCTAGAAATTTCATGTTAAAATACAAGATGAATTATAAAGAGAAACTGAAAACCAGCTTTAACTGTGTTAAAAGCCAATTGAGACTCCTATTTTTCAGGTATACTTGATGTTATGCAGGCTTCGCTTTGTGTACATGGTTGAGCAATATGAATATAATGTCATCATTATTGTTTCCCATGTTGTACTGGTTACATTCATCAAACTTGGGAAGTACAGAGCTCTGTGATTAACATTTCTTTCCCCAGTTATATTTCATGGTTTTAGCCCATGTGTTGTAAATGAGAGTTTTGTTTTTGTTTTTTGTTTTGTTTTGTTTTTATGGATGTGTGGGGCAAGAGAGACTTTTAGAGTTGTTAAAATAGGATGAAGTTTCTAAATGTTAGAGAGAAGCTAGATGTGCCAATCAAAACAATGGATCAGTAAAACTGAAACTGAAGAAGTTTCTGTAACACCAGCAACTAGGGAGTCTGAGGTAGGAGGATTGCAGTTTGACCAGCCTCAGAATGAAAAAGGGATGGGGATATAGCTCAGTGGTAGAGTGACCTGGGTTTAATCCCCAGTACTGCAAAACAAAAGCAGAGACAAAACGGAAGAAGTTTTTGAAGAGTCAGAAATTTTTGGTTAATTAAGATTTTAATTTAGGTAAATCTGAATTTTGGCAAAAACTGAGTTAAACAATTCTAGCTGTGCAATGTGGGAAAGTCGAAGAAAGCAAATTAGAGTTCATAGTAATACTGCTTATAAGTGTACTTCAGCTTAAACTTGAATCTTCTATGTGGGGTTGGAGGACAGGTGGAGACAAACACCCAATTCCTGTGGGGCTTGAGTTAAAGACCCTGGGCTTAAGTTGGATCTTCTAACTACTCTGCTTATCTGTAATCAGAGGCATGTTTACCAGGACCTAATTTACTGTGATTTAGGTTCAGGGCCCCTGATTTGCAGCATTCCCCTCCACTGCCCCAGGAAGACATCTAGCAATGTCCTCACATGTTGTATGGTTTTGCAAATTTTGAAACATTTAAAAGTATTTAAACCACAGTTAGTTAAGACCGTTGTCTCTTTCCTACTCTGACCCTTCTTTTATCATACTTCCTCTCTTGTGATTGCTTTGGAGGGATAACAGGTATTTCTGGATCTGGCTAAAGGGGAATTTAGTTGGGAATACACAACTTTAACTGGAACTTGAAAAATGTTTTGGAATGTTTCAATAAGACAAATTATAGATTCCTAATTATAGATTCCTAATTTAGGCATATATGATTAATTATTTACTTACCTTTGCATTTATTTACAAATGAATTGAAAAAATTCAGATAATGGAATACAAAACTAAAACAATGCAGAGATGAATGATGAAATAAATAAAATTATTCTGACATCAACAAATGTATTGAAAAATAAGATTATACCCCAAACAGTAAGTCATTGAGGATAAGGGATAAATCTTAAATAGAGGTAATAAATAGACTCAATGAATTGTTTGAAAATCTAGTTAATGAGAAATAATGAATCATATGGATATATTGGGGAATGTTATGTTTCTTGCTGATTTGACCATAAAATACTAACATGGAAAAAGATAGATATAATATGTAACTATGTGAACTTTATAATTAGTGAATATCTTCAATATCTGACTATTTAGAATTAGTCTTCAAATAAGAAACTTTGCAGATAATAATATTGCAGTTCATAAATGAAAAAGTAACTTTATTGAAGTTTTCTTATATTTGACAGTGATCCTAAAAATTGACCTGATATGAGTAATAGTAACTTCAAAAGAAGCTTTCCTTTTTTTTTCCAGTGCTGCATTGAGTTTAGAACCTCACTTATGCTAAGCAAGTATTCAACACTGCGCTATATCCCTGACCCCTAAATATATATTTCTAAAAATTGTTTCTGTATCATAATTAGGATGAACACCAGTTGTTCTTCAATTTTATATTATGGAAATTAATATCCCCAAATTATCATCTGCCAAAATCTGTATAATAAAAAATATGTTGAAAAAATATATTTTAGATTAATGAATAAAAATAGAATAGCATTTTTATGGATTTCATGATATTTATGGCATTCAACTGTTTAAATTCATAATTTTTGGTAATATTTTTTATTCTAATTACATTCATTATCATCAACTTTATATTTATAATTTTGTATTTTTTTCTTTAAAAGACATAATCTGTGCCCATTCTGTCTGTAATCAGTAGTTTTTGATGTGAATATATACATATTTTGTGTGCATATTCCAGAAGGCATAAAGTGAGGAGTAGAAGAGCCCTTTTCACTCTCATTCCCAAGTCCAGAAGAAAACAATTAGCCTTCCTTGTCATTTTCCACAATTGGTTAGGTATTCTTTGTCCAATAAAGTGGTCACTAGCCATGTGACTAAGATACTGAATTTTATATTTCATTTAATTTCATTAAAATTTAATTGATTTAAATTTAAAACTAATATTCAGTTTTATTATTAAAAACATTTTTAATTGTATTTAAAACAACTTGAGTTTACTTCTCAAGCTATAAATTTTGTGAAATGCAAAGGACAAACAGCACTGTTGTGTGAACATTGGGCATGTGTGTGTATGTACATTTTTTTTTCCATAAACAAGATCATATTCTGCATGTACTCTTTTGCATCTTAGTTGCATATTTATGTGGTTTGTGTATCTTATGTTTGTGTATCTAACATCATTACAAGTTATGATGTATCTCACTCACTTAATTAGCTGCATAATATTCTATTTGTACAGTCTTCACACAGCTACTGAGTGATTTATTAAAAAGTGAAAAATAAGATCATACCAGTTCTGTGTTCAGAACCCTATGGTAGCTTCAAGTCTATCACAAAATTAAGCCCCAAGTCTTTAGGACATATCTAAAGGCCTGTCATGTTCTGTGCTTACTGGTATTCTGCCCAGTTTAGTGTAGGGTAGGCATCTATTACTCTATAATGTGGTGATTAGATACAGGTATTCATTCTGTTTATAAATATCCACAAATATTACTAGTAAAGCAAAGACTTTCCATTTATAGGATTTAAAGTCTTGTTTAGTTTTTTATTTATCTGACCATCACCAGATCCTTTTAAAGTAAAGACATCCTATTTTTCCTCACTAATAGCACTCACTGAGGTAATCTAAACCTTGTTAACTAAAGTAAAAAATGATGCAGGCTCTCTCTAATCAAGAGCACATTGAAAGGAGGAAATAGCGTTATGGTAGATAGCTGAAATGTACTGTCTTAAGAATTTGGTGCTTCTTTATTGCTAGATTGAATTTCAGAACTCAGAGTCTAAATTTTCCCTTTCACATCTGGTGGCACTCTTTTTCAATCAGTGTGCAAAAAGGAGAAAAATCTGTTTGCCTTCTCTCTATGCTTCTCACTATAGTCCAGCCTATGCCAGGCTTAAGGAAAAGGCTTTTGCTTTGGCAAACATAACTCCAAATTGGTTTCCAAGCATACTAAAAGCAGGGTTTTGCAGAAAAAAAATTAAAATGAAGATTTTTTTATATCAGAGTGGTAAAAGATAAGAAGCTATTTTTAAAATTAAACAATGATAACTAAAAATGTGTTAGCTAAATGTGTGTGTAATGTTGATGCCCCACTACCACTAGTGGGAATCCTTGGATCACTGTATATTTAAAACTTAAGAATGTTGAATTTAGAGAATTTACAGCCATTTGAAAGCTAAAGGGATTTGATGCAAGATATGTTGATGGTTATACATGTGTGAAGCGGCACACATTCATCACTGAGTAAATGTTAGATAATCAAATGAATAAACATATGAACCATACTGCTTTTAGCAAGTAGTATTTTTAGAGCTTTGTGCCCTGGGAGCAGGGGGACTAAAGAAACAGGGTGGATTAAGCAGAAAGAAAGGACTATACAGTGATGGGGGAGAAGCAGTAAACTCTAAAACTGAGAACAGTATGAGGTAGGACCCTGCAGGAAAAAGATTATTTAAAAGACAGTCTTCTACTTGAGACCAGGCAAGAAACATTTCCCCTTTGGAGTTACTAGCACTTTTTAGATTCAGTTTTAATGAAATCGAAAATCGGGACATATGGGTTTGGGCCTGGTAGATTGACCAAAAAGGAGTTTATTAGTATTTCAGAGAAGTTGAGAATTAAAGCATGTCTCAACTCAGAGTCATTGAGATTATTGATGAAGAAACTGACAGAAAACTTAATTTGGCTTAAGTGAAAAGGAGCATCTATTGGCTCATGTAACCAAGCAGTCCTAGAATTGGACTGCAGAAACCTGATTTAAGGTTCTAATATGGCCCAGAGTCTGTTTCTTTGTACCTCCTTCCCTTTGTATTTAAGTTCCATCTTCAGTCTGGCTGCCAAATGAATGGCTACAATAGCTCCAAGCAGGTTATACTGTTCTGATATATGTGTTGGTCAATATTATTTCCCAAACTCTGGCTTCCCCTCCTACTCTACTAAGGTGTCTTTTGATAAAGAAGTCTTTAAATTTAATGTTGAATTGACCAATCTTTTCCCCTTTTAGTTAACACTTTATGTGCAAATAATATTTGCTTACCTTAATATTAAGAAAATATTCCTTTATGTAATCTTCTAGATACCTTTACTGTTTTACTAATCACAGATTTGCAGTGTGCTTGGTATTCCTTTAAAGTTTCTGTATGATTCTACCATGCAGCCAAGGTTGAGGATCTCTGGCCTTGATGCTGAGAAGTTTTCCCGAACTTCTTGTGTACTGCCATAGCTAGCATGTGGTACCTGGTTATCCTAGGGAAAATAATCAGTTTGATGGAACCCCTGCATCTTGATTTGTTATAAATTAATATGCATCTCTTTGTTTGGAATGAATAGGGTTTTTCCTTTCTTTAGGAGTTGAGTTACTGTGTTAATCAAGAGGAATGATGTAAATGTTTTAGTGGTTAGTAAAAGTGAAGAGTCCAGAAGGGGTATCTATACATAAACAGCTATCAATTATATTATGTATTCAAAGTGTCCTTTAGGATTCTGAGATCCTGAGACTCTTGAGCTTCAGGACTCCCTGATTCTTTATTTTTTTTACATTGTGTTGCACTATGAAACATCCAAGATGTGAGAAAATAAAATTATTCCAGATGGTGTTACTTTTTTTTTCTTTTTTTACATTTTAGAATGTTTCCACATAATCCTTTCCCTCAAAAGAAAAATTCCCCGTAGAATTCCTTCTGTTATTATTTGTATTCATTTTTAAACCTTGACAACCATGTGAAGGTAGTACAGGTGGTTTTTTTACAGAGTGATCTATAAAGTTCTTAAATTACCAAAGGAAACGTGCTTTAAACTTATTAAGTATGTTTTGGAGCCACATGTAATTGAGGTAACTTTTTTGAAGATGAGTTAATTTTCAGATATTTGGCAGTTCTAATTTTGGTTAGACAGAAAAGCAGGGTAACATTGATTACATGTTTAGCTCTAGCTAGAATCCTGGCTGTACCACTTGCTAGCTGAATAGCCTTGAAAAGTTCTGCAGCTTCTTTGAAAGGATTGTGAGAACCATTTCCACCTGTAGTTGTATTGATTAAATGGAGAATGTTGATTAAGCTGTCAATGTCTATTATGTAGCATGTGTTCACTAAAGCTCAGTTATGCTATTGGTTCTACTACTGCCACCATTCCAGAGGCTGCAGCAAGGTTCTGAGTTGTGTTGGATACTGTCTCCTTAGGCTCCACCTAGAGTCGGGCCATTAGGGTAGGGAGGGACAAAGTAGAAATGTAGAAGTCAAGGGAAGGTTTTAGAGTATTAATTTAAAACTTTAAAAAGATGTGTTTGCTTGGTTGGTATTTTATTTGTGTGTGTGTGTGTGTGTGTGTGTGTGTATAAAAATTTGGGGATTGGCTTACTTAGCATTATATTTTCCAACTCCATTATATTCTCTAAACTTGTGATGTATAATAGAAATAGTCATTGTTTTAAATCTGAATCCATAAATAAATAAATAAATTTTTGTTTGTTTGTTTTCTTAGTACCAAGGATTGAACTCAGAGGCACTCAACCACTGAGCCACATCCCCTATTTTGTATTTTATTTAGAGATCTCACTGAGTTGCTTAGCACCTCACTGTTGCTGAGGCTGGCTTTGAATTCGTGATCCTCCTGTCTCAGCCTCCTGAGCTGCTGGGATTACAAGCATGGAACACCTCACCTGGATTACTGTTGTATCTTGAGAACCAGATGTTTCTTTGGTTCCTTATGTTGCATAGCCTGTTCCAGTAGTTTTGAACCATTCCCCATGTACACTGCCAAATCTTGTCCCCCCCGCTTTTTGCTGATTTTTTTGGTAGCAAATATCTCAAAAGACAAAAGTGTAAATTCCATCTTAGATATTTTTATCTTGAAATTTTATTATATAATAATTAATCTTTACAAAAGTTATGAGATTTAATACATAAGCATTCAACTAGCCTACTACCTCACTTTACAAGTCAGACATTATGGATAAACATCATAGAAGTAGTCTATAGACCGTTTTTGCTCGGACATAGCTACTCATTCTTATGCTGTTTTCTTAAACTTTTACCATAGATATATAATTACATGATATATGTATTATTATTTTGCTTATTTGAAAAAATTATGTATGCTATGATTTTGTTTGTAATTTGCTTTCTTTATTCAGCATCACATTTTTTTTCTCAGATTCATCCATGTTTATAACTCTAGTTAATTGATTTTAACTTCCATATAGTCTGTCTTTCCTTCTGCTGTGTGTGTGTGTGTGTGTGTGTGTGTGTGTGTGTGTGTGTGTGTTGGTACTGAGGATTGAATCCAGGTACTCTCTCCCACTGTGCTACATCCCCAGCCCTTTTTATTTCAAAAAAATTTTTCTTTTAAGATTGGCTGCACCAATTTGCAGACCCACCAGCAATGTATGAGTGTGCCTTTTCCCCACCTCTTTGTCAATACTTATTGTTGTTTGCATTGTTAATAGCTGCCATTCTGACTGGAGTGAGATGAAATCTTAGAGTAGTTTTGATTTGCAATCTCTAATTGCTAGAGATGTTGAACATTTTTTCATATGTTTGTTGATTGATTGTATATCCTCTTCTGAGAAGTCTGTTCAGTTTCTTGGCTCACTTATTGATTGAGTTATTTGTGGTTTTTTTTTTTTTTTGGTGTTAAGGTTTTTGAGTGCTTTATATATCCTAGAGATTAGTGCTCTATCTGATGTGCTTGTGGTAAAAATTTGCTCCCATTCTGTAGGTTCTCTCTTCACCTCACTGATTTTTTTTTTTTCTGAGAAGAAGCTTTTTAGTTTGAATCCTTCCCATTTATTGATTCTTGGTTTTAATTCTTGTGCTACAGAAGTCTTATTAAGGAAGTTAGGGCCCAATTTGGAAAGCAGTATGGAAATTCCTTGGAAAACTTGGAATGGAACTACCATTTGATCCAGCTATCCCTCTCCTCAGTTTATTCTCAAAGGACTTAAAAATAGCATACTACAGGGACACAGCCTTATCAATGTTTATAGCAGCAAAATTCACAATACCTAAATTGTGGAACCAACCCAGATGCCCTTCAGTGGATGAATGGATAAGGAAACTTTGGAATATATACACAATGGAGCATTACTCAGCATTAAAAGAGAATAAAATCATGGGAATTGCAGTTAAATGGTGTTGGAAAATATGATACTAAGTGAATAAGCCAATTCCCCAAAACCAAAGGCTGAATGGTTTTTTTTGATATGAGGATGCTGACTCATAATGGTGATGGGGAGAGGGGAGCATAGGAGGAATGGAGGAACTTTAGATAGAGCAAAGGGGAGGGCAGGGAAAGGAGGGGATAAGGGGGTAGGAATGATGATGGAGTGAGTTAGACATCATTACCCTAAGTACATATATGAAGACACAAATTGTATGAAAATACTTTGTGTACAGTGACTTGAAAAATCATGTTCTATATGTATAATGTGAGATGATTTATATTCTGCCATTGTGTATAACAAATTAGAATAAATAAATAATTTAATTAAAAAATTTCTTTTGAATTTTGAGATAGGATCTTACTAAGTTGCTGCTAATAGCCTTGAACTTGCAAATCTCCTGCCTCAGCCTCTCACGTAGTTAGGACTACAGGCATGCTCTACTTTACCTGGCTTGTGTAGTATTTTTTTGCATAGAAATATCACAATTTATTTATCTCTTCTCTCAGTCATAAACATTTATAGGGTTTCCCCTTGTCCCACCATAGACAATACTGTTACTACCACAGACATTTTTGTATGTGTTTTGCTTCACAGGTCTTTTTTGGTATGGTTTGTTTTTATATAGGAAATGAATTGAGGAAGGACTGGTATATTATGGGGGTTTTAGTTTATTCATCATAAGGTTGAGCTAGCTCTTTTCTAGTTCAAATTGCACTTATATGGTTGTTTAAACTGGATAGTTTGGGTTATTGGATTTTGTTTTAACTAACTCCACAATTCCATGAATATTATGCAGAATATGGATTTTATTTTTGCAAGGGTAAGTTCTATTTTTAATTTCTTGGGAACAAAAGTATAAAATACTAGAAATTGGCCATTAATATGACACAAGACACTAAATCTTCCTCTTCCTCCAATTTTGTTTATCTTTTCTGGAATCTAGTAATTATAAGTACTAATAATTGGAATAAAGTTAATTATACATGTATTTAAAAATGTTTTCTATTCATATTTTTATTTTATAAAAATATGTTTTCTAATCAGCTTCATCAGGCATCAGCCAGATAGAGCATTCAGTTCCTCTACTTGATTCCACAAGAATTTTGAGCAAATTATACATTTTGTAAATTTTCCTTCAAGTTTAAAGATGACACAAAGTCAAAGACTCACCCCATCTATTATTCTTTCACTTTTTCTTTCTATTGTCTATTACATAAATGAAAACCTAATAAATAAGATGATGAATGGGAAAAGTACTCTAATGAAGAAACAAGCACTTGGGTATCTGAAGCAATGACAGATTAAACTTATTAGGAGGGCTTGGAAAGGATTCTGGGAAAAAGGAGAATTTAAATTGGATCTAAAAGTTTATCACATTTGCTTATGTGGAAGGAGAAATGGGGAGGCTTTTCAGGCAAAGGGAACATATTGAGCAAAGATAACGGTGTCATATTAGGGAGCAGTGAGTGAGAGAAGTAGCCCAGACCACTTAAAGTCTCTGCTACTCTTCTCCCTTCCATTTTTTTGTGCCCTGCTTCAATGTTAAAACATAGCGGTATATTCTTTGACACACCATTTAAAAGTGGTCCTGTGTTCCCTCCTCTTGAATCTGGACAGGCTTATGACTACGTTAACAATAGAGTATGGCAAAGACTAGCTTACAAGGGTCACTGACAAAACACCTCCTTGCTTTTGCTCTATTCACTGGAACCCTTGCTTTTGGAGCCCAGAGCTACCATTCAAAAAGTCCAACAAGTTTGAGGCTGCTACGCTGAAGAGGCCATGTGTGCAAATGATCTGGTAGACAGTCCCAACTGAGCTCAACCTTTTAGCTACTCTGCCCATTTGAATGAAGTTTCTTAGACCCTTCAGAATAGTCTGTTAGCTGAATACTAAAACCCAGAGTGACCTTTTATGTTGCCACACAGAACAGAAGAAGCACTCAGCTCTGACTCAATTTCTGATCAATAAGCTTGTGATGTATAATAGAAATAGTCATTGTTTTAAATTTGAAGTTATGTACCAACAGATAATTGGAGCACCAACCAAAGCCAAAGGGGATGGATCTGGATGCTTGTGGATGGAGTGTATTCAGTCATCTAAAACTTCTCCCCTAAATATACTGCTGAATGCAATTTAGAACTTCTAGCAGGAAGATTGGAGAGAATTCTAGGCAGAAGAAATGGCATTAATGATAGCAAGGTAGGGAAGAATGGGGCACATGTAAAGTAGATGCAAATTAGTTTTGACTGGAAATAGGGCACCTTTTGGGGAAAAGTGAAAGACTACACTAAAAGAAATTAAAGACATGGTATGAATGGCCTTGAATGTGAAGTTGAACCAGTTGTACAACAGAGCCACAGAAGCCTTTTTGCAAAGAGAAGTTATACTAGTGGAACTCTTCTGTAGGTGATATTTTCAGCTGTTTGTAGGATAGATTGAAGTGTGCAGCCTTAGAGGATCAGTTCAGAAGCTTTTGCAAGATGTTATTTACAAGTGCCTGATTTGTAATGGCTGCAGCTAGAATGAAGACTAGAAAATGGATGGGAAACATTGTGGACAGGGTTACCGTTTGTTGTATTCTCTGAATTAAAAAGGCACCCTTCTTTGAGAAATTTTACTTCCATCTATTAGAAAATTGTGTTATATAATATTTATATATAAATAAAATCTATAAAGTTATATATATATATATATATATATAAATCTATATTAGATTAAGACACTTGACTGCCACCTGTTGGAAATTATTAAAATAAATATATCCATCTATAGAGTGAATGTTCTTGCCCTCAGATGTGGCACCCTTGTGTATTCCATAACTTGTGCTACCCTGTCTGTGGCTCTAATTTTATAGGTGGGCAATGATAAGACTTGTTATCAATGGGAAAAAGAATTTCCTTTTAACAGGATTGAAATCTATCTTGGGAATAAATTCATCAAACACAGCATTCTTAACATGGAAATTCAAGAAGCTCCTCATTTTTTAAAAAAATTATCCCAGGGGTGTATAGAGTTTTCTTTTCTTCATAAATCTAAGATTTCCATCATAAGTAACATTTGAGAATGTTACCTGGCCCCTTTCTTGTATTCCATTCACTTCCTGTATTTTTACCATCTTCTATAGACATTGCTCCTTCTCAATTTCTTTTGAGGCTCCTTTTCCCTCAGGTCTCCATTCTTATTCTTTTGAATACAGTAGGTGCTCAATAATTATATATTTAATTGAATTGTGTTGCTCCTGAAAGATCAATTTTAGGGTTTCTCTGAGACTGACTCATAGGCAGTTAGAAACTAAGGGTGTTGCCAGAGTTCAGAAAGTAGAAACCTATCCTGAATATAGCTCCTTGTGTTAGACTTTATTTTTTTATACAATGGCTCACTCTTTATTGGAGAATTCCTGTACTGTTGATCTGTTCGTCATTGTTCAGCAGTGGCAACACTGGGAGAAAAAAACTATTTACATTGGCTGTGTCATATGGGTGTATCTCATTCAGAAAATAGTTTCAAACAAAATAATGAAGCTTCCCCAGCTTCTAACATAGGGAGGAATGAAAAGGTACTTTTTTGAATTTTGGGTCTTATTCAAGCCCATTAGTGACTAGTTAAGTCACATCACATTTGAATATTTTTTATTTGAGGTTAGTTGCTGACATTCTTACCACCACAACTCATTCATGGAAGCTACTTTTTCTTTCATTTTTGTTGAGGCTTGTGTATCAAGGCCAACTCAACAACTTTGCTCTTCTGGTATTTGACAAACATTTATTGTGTGGCTGTTTGGTGTGAAGTGCTATGGGAGGCCTCAGGGAAGATACAAAGGTTTCACTTTGTTTCTGCCTTTCAGGAGAGACTTGTTTAGTGGGAGAAGTAGACACATATGTAATTGCTCCAGGGCAGGCGATGACAAGGGTCGTAATATAGTACAGACAGGCCAGGATTCCCTGTGTAAACATCACTCTAGACTGAGACACATACATGGAGTTGTAGTATTTCTTTCTTAAACTGCATATGTTTAACTCTTAACTTTCTTGGGTTGGATTAGAAAATGTCTCCTTAAGGCTGCCTGATTTAAAAGCACGCTATGTAGAATTAATATTTAACAGAATTTAATTTAAATGCATTGACTAACATTAATTTTAGCAAGTTTAATTTTTTTAAAATGCCCCTAAACTGGCACTGTGAAAAGAAAGTACAGAAGACTAGAGTGATATTAAATAAACAAGGATATTAAACAGGAGTTTTATGTTTATGGAAACCCAGTATTAAGTAAGTAAATATCCCCCAATTCCCTAGTCAAACTACATTTTAAAATGTGTTTTAATCACAGGAAACAAAAATTGTAAATAGCTTAGTAGAAATATATGTGTGTGTGTGTGTTACATGTATATATGTAACTTTAATAAATATAATCATGTAGTATTTAAAATGTTGAATATGAGCCACTGATAATTAAAGTACCTTTAATTTAAAATCAGTGACACATTTTACAAACATTGGGGACCCAAAGATATTTTTTTAAACTTTAAATATGTTTAAGTTCTGAAATGTAAATTGTGATTCTTCTTTTTAAGCAATAATTACTCATACTTTAACTTAATCTCAAAAAATGAATCAGAAATGTGAAATTGAACCAAGTATACACATTATATAAATGTACATTACTAAAATTATGCCAATTTTTGCTTGAAGATACTCGAGAAGCATATGATTTGTATGATAAGTAAACAAATTACTAGTAATTTGACGATTTATAATTTTAACCGAAGAAATTTATTCTTGCTAAGATGAGATACAGCTTCTTCATGAAGGCGTATTACCTGGTTTTCCTTTGCATTTTTATTAAAACTTTAAAATCAGAATTTAAGTGTTTCAGTCAGTTTTATAGAGACTAGTAAATTGGGAAGCATCTCAAATAGTGAAACAAGAGAAGTATCACAATGATACCTAAAAAGGTTTAAAAATAATCTAGGAAATAGTGAAATTCAGCCTAAGAAAATGTAAGCTAATACCTCGAAGAACAAACAATCTGAAATAGATATTCAGTGGGAGAAAAAGTTTGGTAATTCTGAAAGGGAACCAAGGTAATATCAGACAGCAAAGTAGATATGAGGTTGCAATGGGATATGGCAGTCTTGTACAAAAAGCCATTACTATTTGGGGGGTCATCTTGCAGACTAATTACAGTAAAACAGAGAAACAGAAGTCTCTTACAAATTGTCAGTATTAAGACCACATTTGTCTCATACTAGCCTAAGAAATTCCAACCCAGGAACTATTGATATTTTGAATAGTTTGGAAAATGAAATTACAGTGTTTTGGGCTGAGAGTGTATAGCTCAGTGGTAGAGTAATTGCCTAGCACACATATTTGAACCAGCCCTGGATTCCCTCCCCAGTACAGGGACCCAAAAAAACCCCAAAACCAAAAAACTACAATGCTTTACAATAGGGAAGATTTAGTGAAAAGGATTTTAAAAATAAGATCTCTTCTTTTGGTTATGAAATAAAACAATGGGAAGTTATATAGTAGATATAAACAACTTGTTGAAGACAGATTTGTTTAGATTAAGCTTAGAACCATGGAAGGTGGGAGCAATGTGGACTCTTAGGCAGTCCTGGATATCTAGGCCAGTTATGCAGATTGTGAAATTGCATCTTAAGGCAGTGGTGGGAGCTGGATTACTTGAACTAAGTTTGGACTTCCTGAAGAATTCCATTAGCTCTTGGTGCCAGAATTGATTGGAAACCACATGTTTTAACAGTGAGGTCATGTTTCTGCTGTTGTCTGTGCTGGTTGGATTTCGCTGCCTCATTGTTTACAATCAGTGGTTCAGTGTATACATTCAGGAACCATTCAGATGTCTTTGCCAGGGTACTCTGCCCTTTCTCTTAGCACCCCTTTTGACCTAGGCTTCTAGAATTTCCTTGACTGCTTTTCCTTTTATCTCTATATCTGGCCTGCTGTTTGTTTGAAAGCACTTCCTTTCCTGTATATACCTGCTATTCTGGCTTAGCTCTGATCCATTTGTACTTCTGTAGTCACTGCGTACTACTGATGACACCTCTTTACTTTAATTCTTAATATCTTTCCCCTTTTTATTTTTTTAAACATTTTTACCTTCATTTTATTCATTCATTCATTCATTCATTTATTTAATATCTTTATTACTTACTTTCATGTGGTGCTGAGGATTGAACCTAGGGCCTCATACCTGTGAGGCAAGCGCTCTACCACTGAGCTACAGCCTCAGCCCCCCCCTTTTTTTTTAAGTAGAGATAAATTTGATGTCTGCTTCTCACACTTAAATTATTTGAGTCCTATTCCTAGTGTTCCTTTCCCACATTCAGAAAACAACAACCAACAACAAATCCAAAAACGCAGCTTTCCACTTATGCCTATGAGTGCAATGCTCTCACTGGTCAAAAACCTTACTTCCTTTTGACCCTCATTTGTATCATCTCCTACCACTTCACTCTTTATATATCTTATCTTCAAGTAGCCAAATTCTTAATCTAGCTTTGAAATCTTTCTCTCATAATATTCCTTTTGTTTACAGTACTTAAATGCTTAATAACATTCAACAGAATCATACTGTAATCTCAAATTACTAGTGACTTAAAAATTTAGTTTAGATTATGAAAAATCTTATGAAAAGAATAATTTACTAATAATTAAACACATTAAGTAACTTTGTAGCTTAATATTAAACCACTGAAATATGTTTTTAAATTTGGAAACTTTTAGGTCGTGGAGTTTGTTTTCTTTTTTTGACCTATCAATCACTTCTTGAGTTCCAACTCTGTGTCAGAGACTGAGATAGGCCTACATTGAGAATTATAAATGAGGGATAGCTTTGGCCTTAAGAAATTCTCATTATTGTTATAAACAATACTTTTGGTTGGTTGAGAAAATCATTCATATGTTTAATAGATATTGAGTTCTGGCTAACCTAGGCACTGTGCTAGAGCCTAGGGATATAATATGGTAAGCAAGACAGATCCCTGCCTGGCTTTCATTCAACCGAGGAGACAGATCATTAAACAGTAAACTGGATGTCCAGGGTTGATGTACAGCAAGAGGAACTTAACTGAAAGATGAGTGAGTAGAAACTGGGTGAGGAAGGCTGTCAGGAGTGACATTGGGGATGAGAGCTGCAGAACATGGAGAGAGAAGATTATTGGTATGGATTGAAGGTTTGGTTGAGAAATGGTGGGTTTGACTGTTAGAAAGGAGGAAAGAAAAGGGCTACTCACTAGAGGGGAACCTGGGGATTCTTATAGGCTTATTTAATAAATACATATCTTTCTGAAGTTTTAAAACTAAAATGTCCTACTCCAAACTTTAGAAATAATAATTTTCCCCCTATTTTGTATCTTTGGGATATTTTTCTGAGTATTTATTATATTCTTAGCCAAGGAAGTAGTCCTCATGCATATAATAAATGGTAGAACACAGTTCTCCTCAGTTACATGGCATTCTAATAATGGAATGATAATTTTAGTCAGATTTTGCCTTCTGGCCATTTGTCTTGGATAGACTGTTATGTTAGAATTCAAATGTGGCAGTTAGAACCCAAATGCAGCAATTTTCTTATTTTAATAACATTGTGACAGTGATTATACTAGGACATAATAGAGCAGCCTAGCAAATAAGCAGCAAAATTTACTTGTCTGTTTTTCTCCCAGGGTACATATGTAGTTAATTCAATCAATTTTTAAAACTGTATTTCACCACAAGTTATTGCTTATCCCAGGCATGCCCAATGACATGCTATTTCTTAGTTATATCTGCAGGCCAAGAATTTATACTGGGAAGTAAAACTTTTACTGTTTAACATTAAAGTTCATCTGATTAATAAACTGATATTACCTCAGGTTTCAAACTCAAAATAGGTCCTCATGTAGTTTAGAAATAGTATACCAGCTGCACGTCCAGAAAGCACTTGCTGTTACTCTTATAATAAAAGAAACCCCAGAGCCTTAGAATTAATATATTCATAACTGCTTCTTGTTAGATTTCGTTTTAAATGGTGCAGGTGCTGCTTTGGTTGAAAACATACAGTCTTCTAAAGCCAACTTCTCCCCTTCTTATATTGTGAGCTGGTTAATGTTGAGGATAAGCTAAACACTTCATTTAAAGCTTAAAAGTGTGATTGTTTTAAAAATTTACCTAGTATCCGTTGATTGTTTATATAAAATGTGGACAGTTCATTTTAAGCCATATTATTCATTTGTTTAAAAATATTAAGATCCTGCCATGTTCCTGGAATGTGTCTAGGTGCTGGTGCTACTTTAGTGAACATGACATAAAGTCCTCACCTTATTGTCAGTTTATTATCTAGCGAGGGGGTTATATTCTTGTGGATTCAATAGGCATTCTTGTAATTCTGCTTTCGTAGATGCTCCAGCCTAGAACAACGTAGACAAAAATTCCAGGTTTTTTGAAAATCCTTTCACCCTAAGAAGATGGCATAAATGGGTGGTTCCAAAGATGGCCACTACTATTATGAATAGTGAACATTCCAAGAAATTAAGCTCTTAGCCAAAAGTAGGATTAAATAATCAGTATTGCTAAATATGTTTATTTTAGATTTCAACTCTAGGGTATTAGTAGCTGGGAGGCATTATTTTTATAATTTAGTAAGAGGATAAACATTTTTCCAGGAGATCTTCAATGACTAAACATGGATTCTATAATACAATATGCAGCTCCAGCTCATAATAGCAACAAATAACCACCATCACTCCATAGATATTCACAGTTTGTACTTGGGGACCAAGTACCATTTCTAATAACTTCACATGTATTTCCTAGTTTAACCCTCAACTTATTTCTTGGAGCTAGATACTATCATCATACCCATCACACTTCGGTATTATCCATGAAGAAGCGGAGACTAAGTGACTTCCTCAGTGTTACGGCACTAAGAGACAAGGCTAAGACAAGAGCCCAAGCAGTTGGTGCTGGGTCCCTGTGCCTCTCATACTTAAATATATGCTTTTCTGCTTTTTCATGTTCTAGTAATCTGCCTTATTTTAGAGATGTAAATATTAATTTGTGTCACACTCGTAATTGTACTCTGAGTATGAAAGGGAACTTGCTGGCTGCTTTTTAAATTATGTTTTTTCCCTTTTCATAACTAAGTTTAGAATTGCTTTTTAAAATTGTTATTTCAACAGATAGTAGCCTGGAAATTCATTTGATTTTGGTTTTTAATTTGTGTTTACTTCTTTATTTATCAATTTTTATTTGTTTCCTTATACCTAGTGCCCTGGCAGATTTTATCAAATTTAAGATGAAAATTTAGTCAGACTCATTACCTTCAGATTTTTATTTTCCAGCTCTGGAAAACAGTGGAAACAGAGAAGTAGGTGTTATTTTTCCATAAAGAAAAGAACACAATTTTGCCATCCTCACATTTTGAGAGAGGTTTTCTTTTTACTTTTAAGATTAGTGTAAGGGTATTTGGAATTGGGTCTCCCTATTCTCACATCTGTGCAGTTTACTTCCTGGGACCATGTTTCTGATCACCCTCCTTTTCTGTCCCCGTGTTTCTGTTCACCCTCCAGATTCAACTGGTGAGAGTTTGAGACTCCTTCCTGACAAGGCTTGAGGGCTCCTCCCAGCCTGGAGAAGTTGCTGTCTTCAGTGTCTCTGCTTCATTTTGTTTGCTCACTTGTTTATAAATTAAGGCCCTTCTTCTTATTATTTTTTCCTATTTATTTCATTACTAAATCCTTAGCACCTCAAACAGTGCCATATATCTAGTAGGTTGCCTACATTTGCTGAATGAATGTGTGCCTATATTATAGCAGTACTATGTTGTATTTAATAATTCTGTACACCTTTTTTTCCTTGCCCAGATCATAAGCTTCTCATTTTTTCATCTTTGTATTTCCCCCTATGTCTATAACATATTAGTCAAGAAGTGACTGGTACCTTTACATCCATGTGGTATTGGGGGGAGATGATTAAAAGGAAGGGTCTGCTTATATGATTACATGACTGGTGTAACTCTACACCATGGACAACCAGAAGAATAAGAAGTTATACTCCATTTATGTATGTCAAAATGCATTCTACTGTCATATAATTGGAACTAATAACTAAATAAGTCTTTAAATAAATAAAAGAAAGGGCAAGAACCAGTAGTGACTGAACCCTAAATCAAGAAAGGAGGAGCAGAAACAGCAAGACCAGATGGCCTCTTTCATTCATCTGTCCAGAAGTTAAGCTTTTGCAATTCTGTAATTTGCACATTTGGAAATACCAATGAAAATGAATCCCAGATACTCATTGTTTTTCAGGGTAACATGGTCAAGGAAGTAGTTCTAGAGATAGGAAACTTTAGTGAAAATTCCGTAAATCTGTCTCTGTCAATTAAGGAACATAGGTGGCTTTAACTTCCACAAAAAACTCAAAATCAAGTGCTCTTTATGTTTATTTTTTTAAGTCATACTGCACTTTAGAGGAGCACATTTTAAGTTTTGGATTGAATTAATTATGGAAATAAGGACCTCCGGGAATCTCATACCAGTGTATTACACACTTTTGCAGGGGAGGGAATACCTGAAGATGTTTATTATGCCTTCCTCTTCATATGCCTTAGAGAAGCTGCCTCACAGAATGGTTTTTTGCTACATATCATATGATTTCCTTCCCAAATCAAATGCTTTTAGAGTGCCCACTTTGTACCCAACTTATTTGTTTGCTGGCATGTTGACCTAGACTGATTGAATTTATTTTGGGGTGTTCCTTTTTAGAGTGTTTTGTAAGTACTGAGATGCAGAGGTGGGTGGAAGGAAGCACATTTGTATAGAGAAGGCAGTGTATCTTAAACAGTGTCCTGACAGCATATGTTCTGGAAGTGGTATAGCATGTTTATTGTGGTTGGAACATACATTGCAGCAGAGGAAGAGGAACAAAATTCAAAGCTTGGTGAAAACTCAGCTAAATGAATAAAGGCAAGGGTTGGAAGCTGTTGGTAATTTAAAAATACCTCAGCACCATAATCATACTACTACCTTTCTCCTACCACCCTTGAAAACAGCTTTTGTCTTTCTCTGCTGATTGACTCCACTACAGATTTATTATTTCCAATCTTGGCTCAGTATTCAGGATGATTTTCCTCTCCTTTTTATTTTTTTCAAATTTATTTCAAATGAGCTGTTTTATTATTTATAGTGACTGTTCCAAACTGGAACCACTTTTCTCAGGAACTCAGCCCTCCTGTCCCCTTTATTTTAAAGTAATAATCTACCTTCCTTGTATTTTTCCAAGGAAATAGATATTATCTGGCATATAACTCCCTCAGCTTGTCTTCTCTCTGTAGACAAACGTACCTTCATCTCTTTCTGTCCTTTGAGTTTGTCTCTGTTCGTCAAAGGGAAGTGTGTGTCTCCATCATTATTGCAGCTGACCTTCTATAGGACTTTTCTACCTACCTGTTCTCTGGGACTTTGCTATATTTATCATCTACTCTTCTTTCTTTCTTGACATAGGCTCTTTCTTTTTAGCTTATAAACATTTTCAAATCTCTCTTCAGTCTAAAAACCCATTTTTTACTTTTCATTTTCCTCAAGATATCTCCTGTTTCTCCTTATTTGGGTGAGGGAGGTGTCTGAATATGTAAAAACATTATTCTGGCTGTGATATGGAGAGGGAAGTTCAAGAAGGCAGAAATTAAAGGGAAAAGACTAGTTAGAAGCGGCATTGGCTGAAGGTGGTGGTGATGGAGAAGACGGGGCAAGTTTAAGAGGACCTTAAGGAGAACTGACCAGACTTTGAAATTGAATGGATATACTACTTGAAGGAGAGGGATAAATCCACAATGATTCCCATGGATAAGAAAGTGTATAAAGAAAAAGGAGGAAGTTTGATGGAGAAGATAAGCTCACTTTTGGAAGTGTTGAGGTGAACTGCTTTGGGACATTCAATTGGATAGAGTAGGCACATGGAAGTAGGGGATACATGGTCTATATGGTTCAAGAAAAATATTTGTTCTTTAGAAATAGCTCTGCTAGTCAAAGATATCTTTTTATATCTTGAGTTATAGTCTTGAATAAAATCCCCTAGAAATAGAATGAGAAGAGAATAACACTGAGGAATAACACAGGAAGTAGAGGACTAGGACCCTATATAAGAACATGAGGAAAAATGGCCACAGAGAAATGAGGCAAATAAGATTTCATACACAAACACACACACACACAAACAGTGTGTGTAGTTCATGTTGTTGTTTTAATATCTTGTGAGTCCATGAGGACAAGGATAATTGTGTTGCCACTTTCTAGCAAAGACCTGCACAATTGTATTTACTCTAAAGGTATCTCTTGCATTGCTTTTTTTTCTCCTTGACTGTGCTGGGGATTAAACCCAGGGCCTTATGCATGCTAAACAACACATTGCATTATTGACAGGATTCATCACTTGGTGAGAACTTCTTTGCCTGAAATCACATAGTAAGAGTTTTGGGAAAGATGGGTTTGTAAATGAGACAGTTTGCACAGGTGAAATATTAGTATATGATATATGGAAAGACTGAGGGACCATCATGGTGAGGGTGCAGTCAGTGCAGTAGCTACAGGATACTGTTTTCCTACTGGAAATCTGTTTGCTGATCTAGGTGATTTTGATTGCTGTCTTGTGTGATAGAGGAATCACTGGTAATTTCATGCTAACAATTTTGTGACTAAAGAATGGGCTTATGTATCTGATCTTCTCTTTGTTTTTATTTCCATGTTTGATCAAATATAAGTTTCCTTGCAACACTTAAGTCATAAATCAGAAAGAAAAATGTCCTATACTAGATTATACCCTTATGTTTGCATTAAAAAATCTTCTTGATCAGGGTTTGAAATTTACGGCAATCAAAAAATTTATCCAAAGCCACTAGGGACATAGGTAGGATTCAGGATAGCCATGGTGCACTTAGGATCCCCACAGGCAGGAAGGAGGGAGGAAGTGCCCCAGTGGATGTGTGTAAAAATGTCCTAAAATTTCTATGTAGAAATTATTTTTATCCCATGCTTAATAACTATTTTTGTGTATGTTTTTAAACGTGCATTGGATATTAATGCATTGCTTCATGTTTGTAATAAGTAAATCACTTACGATTTTATTTACATATATTCAGGGGAAGAACGATCTAATGCACTTTCAAAATCTCAAGTTTAGATCAATTACCCTTTGAGTTTTGTAAGTAAGTTGGGAACATTTAGCAGTTTCTTAACAAAATTGTGTCATTCAGTCTAGTTATCAGATTTCAAGTGTTTTAGTTGCAAAATGCAGATGTGTCCCTTGAACTTAATTTCTTACTCTGGATTTTAATGGAGACCACTGAAACACATTTGTTTCACTTTTTGTGAGCATGCTGAAGTTTTCTCATGAACTATCTAATGCCTCTCCACATACGGTATGTTCTTTGCAGTCATCCTTTAGTCACAGGCAGTTTAAACTGTTAAATAGTATCTTGCTTTAAAAGGTAGGCTGATGGCGTTTCTATCTTCTGGTACATCTGGTAAGTTAATATATACAGTCTGTGAGTATCCTGCAGGGACCTGTTTTTACATGCATACAGGGACGTTTATGTAGAAATCAAAGGCCATGAATCAGAAGAACACAACTCTTGTTTCCAGTATACTGGAGGCTTAAAAAATTGGCTTTGAAAAATTGAAAGTAGTGTGGTTTGTTTTTATTGTGGAACCGATCAGGAGGAACAATTTACAGTCATTGCCATTCTTCACAGCTGAATGGAGTAGAGGTGCCTGCCTCGTGAAATGGAGCAGCTGCACCGGTTTTCTCTGGGCTCACAAAAACATTTGCTTTTTAATTGAGAACTTTAGATGGTGGGGTACAGTTTGTTTTCATGATGGAAGTGGTCAGTTGTGCCTTACCAGACAGCTGTAGTGTAATTAAGAAAAACTGTGTGAAAGTGGATTAAATTTAACAGAAGAAATCTTTTTTTGTTAAAGAAAGGATTTCACCTTAAATTTATTCTCTTTTTTTAATGCAGAAATATCACTATAATTTTGGTATGCAAAGGTTTTGCTATTTTGTAGTTTCATTTAGCTCTAGGAAAGGTGATGCTCTGCTACAGGATAATTGTTTTTGTAACAAGTGCAAACTGAACAGTAAAAGTTTTAATATGATTTAGCTTGTGAGGTCTGCTTTCAAAATAACATTCACAACAAGGAATTGTACAGTTATATTTATGTTAAATTTAATGCATTAAAAAGTTAGTGATCTTTTACATAAAATGTAATGCAGCCTTTTAGACCCACTTTAGACTAAGCAAGTGTTAAGAGTATTATTTTTTGAGACCAGAAACTGTAAGAAATGAAAAATTACATTTTTCTTAAATTTTAAAAAGAATTAGTCAAATAATAATGAAACAAGCTGGAGAAGTCTTGGTTTGCTGTAATTTAATGTGCAACATTAGGCTGTCAGTTGACTTTGAAAAGCAATACACTTATTTTATGCAGCAGACTTTGAAATAAGAATAGAAATGCATTAATTTGCATCACAGCTCTCAGCAAAATAACTGTTTCAAGGTCAGAGGGAGCTGAATTAAAAAAAAAATTGTAGTGTTCATAACCAAGATTTGTACTAGACACACATCCATTGTAAGTTTTTATAATGATTGCACAACAGGCTGAAAAACAAAATGTTTATCCTAGACAAAATAAAGATGCCAGTCTCTGGTTTTCTCTATGCTTTATCATAGATTGATTATTTTCTAGGGGAGACTCTTAGGCTTTACTTAAGTTAGGGGAATTTGGAAAGTTGAAAGGAAGGATTGTGAGTAGGGAGTATTGCTTGAAGGCTCTGGCTGTTGCCAGTCTTGCAAGCCCTTGGCCTGGGAGGCATATAGGAGGAGAACTCTGCATTAGAAACTGAATATTTTTGAGAAGACTCCCAGCTGCCATTTCTCTCTGGCTCTGTGGCTTCTGCTCTTTTGTCTTTCCTTCCCCTGGGGGAAGGAAAACCTGAGTTCCTTCTAAATGGCAAACCATAACTGCAACTTGAAAATTAGTTCTTTTTCTGTTAGCAAACTGAGCCCTGCTGAGCTCCAATTTCTTTTCCCTTTTTGGAGGAGTTCCCCAGGTTCAGATGCCATTGTATGGCTTCTCTGAAGACCTGTATAAGCATGGGCAGAGGTGCTTAGAAAGGCCTGTGGGGTGGAATGGAAAGGTGAAGTAAAAATTAAGGAACTGTTTGAGACCAGGTTTTAAGGTAGGAACATCAATGAAAAGCATTGAAAATAATGCAGTGTGGGTGTTTACTGGAAAGTCTAATTATTAGAATTAGAATCAAAAGATCTGAATTCAAGTCTCAGCTAGCCAAACATTCTAAGAGAGCCATTCTCTCAGTCTCTGTTTCTTCTTGTGTAGAGTGGAACCTGTTCTACATACCAAACAGGTTGTGAGTCTTTAAAAAAAAAAAAAAAAAACAGGTGGGGGATGGGGAGCATGAAAATGAAGGTGTTGTGAGATGGGTAAGTATTATGTATTATGGTTATGGAACCATTGATCTATTTGAATCTTTTTTTTTTTTGGATGGGAGTGGATCTTGGAAGTCAAGGAAAGAGAAAGCAAAATTTTAATTTTATAAACATAGATTCTTTTTCTTTGAGTACTCTAAAGCTCCTTGATAACCCCATAATTTATCTCTATTTGATTCCAGCCCACTACTTTCCCACAACACAATTCCAAATCCTTACACCCTTCTCATGCCCCAGTCTTGACCCTTTCTTATTTTAGTTGCAGTAGGTAAACTCACTCCTAACTTTGCCAGGAAAGTTGAACAAGGCCCTTGATCTTTCCTGTCCAAAATCTCAAAATGTCTTTTTTTTTTTTTAAATAAAATATTTATTTATTTATTTTTTAGTTGTAGTTATTTTATTTGTATGTGGTGCTGAGAATTGAACCCAGGGCCCTGCATGTGCCAGGCAAGCGCTCTATGGCTGAGCCACAACCCCAGCCCTCAAAATGTCTTTTAAGTTCAGTTGCCTTCTCACTTCAGATTCTTCCTTGCAAAAGGTAAACTGTGTTTGTGACACATTTTCATGCTACCTCCTCTCCAACCTTGCTTAGTCAGTTATTTCATGTCTTGTTCTTGTCTTCTCTATAGTCTGCTTTTTCCTCCATAGTCAAGAAGTGTTCTTTGTGGGTACTATTATATGTTTCTTTCGTTTTAATTGCTAAAATTTTCTGAAGAGTGGTTTGAGCTCTTCCCTTTGTCACCGTCCATGCTTTCTTTTGATGCATTTTAGTCTTCTTTCTCTCCCATTTTATTGAACTCTGTGTCTTGAGGTCATCACTGCCTCATTGTGAAGTCTAGTGACTGTCCTCTGTTTGCTTGTATTGGTCTCCATGTGTACTTTGACAGCATAAACTCTCCTCAAATTGAAGCCCTTCCTCTTTGGCTTCTGCAGGTCAGTCTGTTGACTGTTCTCTTTCAACTTTGTCACTGCTGCTTTTCCCCTTCTCACAGTCCCTCAGATTAGAAGTTACCTAGGATTCATCCATGGCGCACTCACTATACAGAAATTAACTCAAATAAGTGATGCTCCTAAATATAAAATCTAAATCTATAAAACTGATAAATGAAAATATAAGAAAAAATCTTTGTAGACTTGCATTAGGCAAAGATTTCTTAGATGAGACATTAAAAGAGACATGATCCATAATAGTAAAAAACTGTTAAACTGGGCCGAATCAAAATTAAAAATCTATTCTTCAAAATACATTGATTAAAATATGAAAGGAGCTGTAGATTGGGAGAAAATATTTCTAAAGTGCATATCTGATTAAAATACCCAGAATATAAAGAACTTTTTAAATTCAGTTAATAAGAAAATCCACAGCCCTGTTTTAAAATATGGACAAAAGATTTGCCTAGACAGTTAGTGAAAAAAGATATATAGATGGCAAAGAAGCACCTGAGAAGATGATCAACATCATTAGTTATTAGGGAAAAATGTAAATTAATACCACAATGAGATACTATTGCACTCCTAGAATGGCTGAAATTACAAAAATTGACCATCCCATGTTGGTAAGGATATAGAGGAATTAAGACTTGCATATATTGCTAGTGGGAAGGTAAAATGGTGCTGACATTTTGCAAATTGGCCGTCAATCAGGCAATTACCATGTGGACCATACATTCCACTCCTGTGTGTTTACCCAGGAGAAATGAGAGAACATGCTGCCTAATTCCATTTATATAAAAATCTAGAAAATACAAACCTGTAGTGGTAGAGAACAGAGTGGTTGCTGGGGATGAGAGTATGGGATAGGAAGACTAGATTGTAAAATAGCACAAGGAAACTTTGAGGCATTAAGGATATATTCAGTATGTTGGTTGGGTGATGATGCCTCCACAAATGTATATGAACTGATTGCATTTGGTACCTGAAAATACTCAGTGTATTATACTTTAAATAAATTATAGAATACTAGAATCTCCTCCCATCCCACTTCTTTCAGTCACTTCACTCAGTTTTCCAAGCTATCCTGACCACTAACAGCATAGATTGTTTTATGTGTATGAAACAGAAGTAAATGGAATCATAGTATGAGTGTATTTTTGTGTTTGATAGAATAACAGAAAATTATACCATCAAGAGACATAGTAAACACAAAATATATGAGACTGCTGCAGGCATAACATGGCATACTATTTTATAGCAACCTTTTTTATAAGTAGAAGGGGTACACTCTAATGATAAAAATTATAGCATAGGAAATACATAAATCAGTAACATTGATCATCATCAGATATCTGTGTTGTACATAATTTTATGTGCTATGCATTTAAACAGTACCACAATGGGTTGGCTTACATTGGCAACACCATTACCACTTGAGTAATGCATTGCACTATGATGTTAAAACATGTACAGCATTACTAGGTGAGAGGATTTTTTCAGCTTCTTAATAACCTTTATAGTACCATTGATATATACACATTGTCATTGACCAAAATGTCATTAATGCAGCCCACGACTATACATGACCAGGTTTTTAAATACAATGTTAATGGCTATCTAATATTCCAATGTATGGATATACCATTTACTAACTATATGAAATACTATACATATTCTCCTATTACATTTGCCAAATTTTCATTGTTAGAAATAATGCTGAAATGAACATCTTTGTATAAATACTTAAAAATTCCTCATCATTTTTATAATAAATTCTAAAAGTGGATTTGCTGGTTAAAAGTTTGTAACTCTTTACAAGTTCTTGAAATGTATTTCCAAATTGCTTTCTAGAAAGATTATATCCATTTCCTTTCCAACTAGTACAATACTGACTTAATGTTCAATAGAACCACATCCTCACCCCTTTTTTCTATTTTATTTTGAAATAGGGTCTCACTAAGTTGATTATTGCCTTACTAAATTGCTGGGGCTGGCTTTGAACTCAGGATCCTCTTATCTCAGCTTCCTGAGCTGCTGGGATTACCTGCATATGCTACCATGCCCAGCTTGCATCAAATTCTTTTATATCCTGAGATCCATTTCTGAGGTTTCTGTGTCATTAACCTGTCTTCTTTCTAATTCATTATTGTTTTAATTAATTTAAATTTTTAAGAACTTAATAGTATATAGGGCATAGCTTTCTTCCCTTAGTCTTTTTCAAAAATTATCTGGTAATTCTAATCAAACTTTAAATTACATTGCCACATTCTGAACAAAAAAAGGCACTGGCAATTTTACAGAAATTCTGTTACTAGCATTTTTATATATTAGCATGGAAAGAATTTTTCATGTGTATAATCCTATCTAGGAATGATTCACTATTTATTTAAGTACTTTTATTCTCCATTTACTAAAATTTTATAGCTTTATTTGCCTAAGGACCTGTATTTTTTTTAAATTATATTTTGAATATTTTCTATTTCATGGCTACTGGGAATTGTATGATTTCTTCCCCATTATTTGAAACACCAGTTTTGGATTCCCCCCACACATACATTTTTATTGGTTCTTTTTAGTTATACATAACATTAGGATTTATTTTGACATAATTATAAAAGCATGAAATATAATTTGCTCTTTAAAGCATGCAATATAATTTGCTCTAATTCAGTCCTCAGTATTTTCCATTTCCCTTCCTTCCTCCCTCCCCCATTCCCTTCCCTTTACCATACTTGTTTTTCTGCTATTTATTTATAGTTTTATTAGAAAGCTGAGTTTTAATATCAACAGTGTATTAATTTTGTATTAATTCTCTTTACTGAACTCTGTTAACAGTTACTTATCTTGCATAATGCTTTTGGGATGTTCTAATTTCTAAGTTCAGAAAGGGAAAAATTAGAAATCTTGATATCTGAAATAAATAAATAGGAAAACAATAACCTAGAAAATATTTAAAAATAGAAAAACAGTATTTTGATCATTTCAAAACTCTGTTATTTTTGTGCATTGAAATATTCATCTTTTTTAAATCCAAAGTATTTTCTCTAGTTTTATATTTTGAATGATGACACAAATCACAGTTAAAATTCATGAAGAAATTTTAAAAAGTGAAAATAATGTATCATTGGCCAAAGTAGTTATAAAAAAACACATTATTGACCACTTGTTACTCTAAATTTATTTTTTCCATTTTTTTTAAACTTCCCTTATATCTTTTCTGTTATGGTTCTCTTCCTCCCACTCCCAGGAATACATAGCTTGGGGAGAAGTTTTTAAAATCTAATGAAAAATAAACTTTAGTGGAAAAAGGAAAAAATGAAATTCATTCACTTTTGGTCTCAGATTATTTTTCTCCTGTATTCTCATATACCTTTCTTCTGGATCATTCTAATGATTCTTTACTTCCTTGTATCATTTATTCATCTGAATACCTTTATATTTATGTCACATTTTATCTATGTTTCCTCAAGAAAAAGAAAATATGTCTAAGTTGTGGATATGTATACTATTGCATATATAATAAAATTATTTTTTTCCTCCAGTTAATTTTTTAAACTTTGAATTTATTGTTTTATTATTTCTTTTTGTTGTTGTTCATTTTAAATTTAGGTTCTTTCATTATGGGTCATTTCAGCTACCTAGAAACTTGAACCCCAAGTCTGATCAGAATATAATACTGTAATTGTAGTTCATCCACATTATTGACCTCCTGTGCCTTTAGCAGCAACAGTAGCAGAACATCTAGTGTACAGTCTCTTGTGTGAACCCACATACTCACTGGCAAAGTCTGATCTAGAGATTAACTGTCCTCCTTTGAGATGGTAGTTCTGTGATTTTTAGGAAGAGACTATCTAGGCTCTCATTTAATCTTTGTAAGAGAAGGCTGGTTGCACCCCTCTTGTCTAATTTGTAAAATGAAACTAGGTCAGATCATTTACAGATAGTTGAATCTTGTTCTGAGTGATCTGTAAGCAAAGGCTGTTACTTGTTGAGATATATTTTTCTCTTGTCAAAATAAAAAGAATTCTCTCTAGTGATAATAGAATTGGAGTATGAGAACTTGAGAATTCTATCTTTTGTAATACAGAAGATAACAAAACAGATGTTGTGGGGTTTGTTTCCATGTGTTTGTTAAGCTTTGGAACTGGGAGGTAAGAATCAGGACACTCTGTTCCAGATCTCACTTATAAAATGGATTTGGAAGTGGGGATGAAGGAGCCAAGATAAGCTCAAAGGTTGCTTCCAGACCTTAACTACCAAGACTTTTAGCTTAAAAATGAACTATTGGGAATTTAGAGGTAAGCTTATGTGCTTTCACTAAAGAGGTATAATGCTGGTTTCGAGACCTTAAGATAAAAATCGAAATAAAACACCAGACCCCAAAACAAACACACCAATGGCATTATTAAAAACTAACAATAACAAAACTTCTTCAACAAATGTCCACCCGCATGTGATAATTCAGTCCAGTTTGTACAAAGCTGTGAAACAACAGAGTACTTCTTGTTAAGTGACACAAATCCAGAAATCGACACAATTTTGATATCTTCTCTAATTCGGTACATTCACAAAAAGAGGTGGACTAAAGAAAAAAATTGAAGACAATAAATGGATTCAGGTACCTGTGACAGTGTGCTATTCTAAGTGTAGATATTACTCATGAAGAAAATTGTAAATAATTTCATTTTATAATTACATTAGAAAAAATGTGTTTCTTGAAACAGATTTTAGTTTGAATGTGACTCTACCACATAGTTTGCGATGCTAGGAACATTTTAAACTTTCATTATTTTCTTTACTTGTTAAATAAATTATTCATATTTCACAAAGTTGTTATAAAGAGCTTGTTATAAAGGAGCTTATCTCCTTTTAAGAAGCTATCAGAGTTTCCATAAATAGTAGGAAAAAATATTTGCTTAAAATTTTTTGAGATAAATTCTGTATGTGAGAATAAACAAGACCAACCTGGTTGTGTACATTTTCATATCATCTGCATATATTTTTAAGTTAGTTTCTGCCACTCCTTCTTAGGAAGTTATATTAATTATCCAAATTGTGTTGGAGATTTTGTTCCATGTGAAGCAACCTTGGGGAGCTGAGCCTACCCATTTCCTGTGCAGTCATTTATGAGTGTTTGAAGAGTCTGAGATCATCTTTCAGGTTGTAGTAATTAAACAGAAATATATTATAAAATTAAATAGTAGTGGGATTTTATATAAGAATTGAATCTGCTTATGGTATAAAATAGTGATAGAAAGAATTAAAACTTTCTAAACAATGGTTTGGGGAATGTAGTAATGACTTTTAAGAATTTATACAAGTATTCATTACATTGAATATCTCTTAAGAATTTATTGTGTGCTCAGTAAGAAGGAGGTGAGATAGAATGGTGAAAAGTGTTCATGGCAGAAAGAATAGCACATTTGAGAGACAGTGCATTTAAGGATATGAAAATTGTTTAATGACTAGAGTATAGAGTTGGATCAGGGGAATCATCCAGGGCTGGTAAGCCATGTCAAGGAATTTGGTCTTATCCTCAGTACAATGGGGCCTTGATATGGTAGTGGATGTGTTTGTAGAGAGAATGCCCTATCTCTGTTTAAGAAAGAGGAGAAGAGTGGATTGGAGGAAGGAGATCAAGACTAGAGGAAGGGAGATTGATTGTGTAGCCAGTTGTAGAAATCATGGCAAGAGATGATGGTAACCTGAAGTAGTGGCATAGGAAAGCTAAAAGTAAAGGCCAAAAAACTTTTGGTTTTAGTTGGCGGGTTAAAGAAGTCTATGAGGTATATTTCTATATCTATTAATTTATGTGTATCTATATCATCTGTATATTCTATCCATCCTTGTTATTCTTCTGATTTACTTATTTTTTGTTTATTTTGAAATTATTTTAAGCTTGGAAAAAATGTTGCAAAAATCAGCACAAAGATTATTTTCTTTTTCCAGAATCATTTGAGAATAAAATGATAATGTGATCTGTCATTGTTTACAAATACTTCAGAATGTAGTTCCTAAATGCAAGGACATCAAAATTAGGAAATTAATTTAAAAAGCCCCATGTAGGTTTTGTTCCAACTATATACTTCAAGCAAAAGGATCCAGTTCAGAATTACATGTTGCATTTAATTATCATGCATCTCTCTCTCTCTCTCTCTGTTGGCCTTTTTGGTAGAAAGAGGAATTCATTTGCCAGGAAGGATGATCCCATCATATTTCTGCTGGGACCAACACATGGCCTTTGCTGATTCTCTGGCCTCAGTGCAGTCTGTTCTGTGCTTCTAGTCTATAGTGCTGAAAACTGGATCTAAACTAAACTAAACACCATATAGAAGTCCAGGCCATAGGTACCAAGTCTTTAGGCCATATTTTATCCTCAGATCAATGTATTCCTGGATTCTAAAACCAAATTTTCCACTACCTGAGAAGTTACTTTTTTCCTTAATTTATGCTTCTATATTTTTAGAACATTCCCCAGAATTTCCTCTGCCTCGGCCCCACAGACTGTAGAATGGGAGGCAGTCTTTTTATTTATTCTGATGCCAAAGGATCTGTCAGTGCATCTGCTTCTGAAAACACAGTCTTCTCCTGTGAGCCTGCTTCAATGCCATGGCTGCTTGGCCCAGTCTGTCTCTAGTCTCCTCCACCCAGATGTTTAGACAGAGCTTATGGGTGAGAGTTCCCACATGGAAGTGTCCTTTTTTTTTTTTTAATACTGTGCCATTATGGAGAAGAGGAAGACCTTCAGTTCTCTTTAATCTCCTTCCATTTTGAGCAATTCCTCAGTGTTCCTTGGTCTTCAATATCTATAGATATTTTTAAGCTTGCAAGCCAATTATTTTATAGTGATACTCAATTTGGGGGTTTCTGACATGTTCCTATAATTAGATTCAGATTATCATTGAGGTATTTTTGTTAGGAATATCATGGAAGTGATGTATTCTTATTGCATCCTGTCAGGTGGTGCATAAATTCTATCTGTTACATTACTAGAGATGTTGACCATGATCTCTTAATCAAGGTCATGTCTACCAGATTTTTTCACTGGGAAGTTTACTAATTTTCACATCATACTCAGTTTTTAGAGGGAAGTACTTAAAGACTATATAATTCCGTTTTCTTCATCAACTTCTTACCCATTAGTTTTAGCATCTCCGTATGGTTCTTGATTGAATTAATTATTTTGATAGTTGCCAAGCAGTGATTTTATAATTTCTTCAGTCCTTCTCCCTCCATTTATCCATTGGCATTCCACTGCACAGAAAAATTCATCCTCTTTTCATATATATCAATCCAAGTGTATCAATTTCTATTTGTAATGGATTATGTTTGTATAATGTCAAAATGTTATTTATTTTTAGGTGTAAAATCTCACAGTTTTGGTTGGTGAGAGCCATTTCAAACTGTTCTGCTCATTCTTTGAGCACTTTCTGTCACAATAAGATAATCTAGGCCCCTCTTTACCAGGCATGGAGGTCAATGTCTGTGTCCTCCTCTCCCCACTTGAACTCCAACATCCTCACACTGCCTAAACCTGTTGGAACTGAATTATTCGGGAAGAGAGGGCAGAAGGATGATAGACATAGATACATAGACAAATAGACTGGCCGCTTTTTTTTTTTAATGTTCTATGTATGTACATTGGGAAATAAAAACCCTAGCTAATCAATCTATAGCAAAACAGGTCTTTGGATAATTAGCAATAATAGATAAGCCCCAAATAATTTAATTTGGGGGATTTTTTTGTTTTCCATTGATATTTAATACAGGTCCATTTACTGTTTGGGAACTCAGGGCCTAGCCCTGCACTTTCCAGCTCTTCATTCCACTCCCACCATGTGTAGTCTCGCAGTCTGATAAACTTTTTGCTATCTTAGCATTTGCTATGATCTTAGAATCAGAAGCTTAACAAGGAACCATATTCTTTATCCTCATCTTCCCACTTTCTTTTGCTATGAGATGGGTTAGGAGATGCATGGTTCACGGAGCATTTGATGCCATACATAGAGTTGAACATTCACTATTTCTCCTGTGTGGAAGCCATGTTGGGATGAATACTTTTTGCTCTTCTCTGAGACTGGAAACTATCCCCATGGCTACTCTGCTTTGGTTCTCAGGTGCTTTACTCTCACTAGAATTGGTGAACTTTGTCACAGCATGAAGACAGAGCCTGACAGCCAAGGGGAGGAGGCTTGCTTCCTTTTAAGTTTTTCCACATGAATGAGAGAAGACAAAGAATTTAAGACAAGTTGAATTGTATGAAGCAGTTACTCTTGGACAACTTTGTGTAATAGTGCTGGATGGATGGTTAATGGGTTTCTTTTCCATCCTCAACTTCCATATTTTTTTTAAAAAAAGTTATTAGACATTGAAATTTTTAAAATAGGTTTTCCAATTGGGCATATATACAATTGGATTTGAATTTTATTACACTAGAGCCCTAGAAAATTGCTAAATTTATTTGAAATCACTGAAACATAATGATATAAGGACATAATAGGAATTTAATTCTAATTTTAAGAGAATCTGATTTAGGAAACCACATAATACTGAGGAATTTGGTAGTAATAAATTAGAAGTATAATTTTAAGATAGAAGCCATGTACGATTTTCATTACTTTAGACTGATACATATTTTCACTTAACTGGTCTTAAAATTAGCAATTCTTTTTTCCCTGCTTCCTGTATTTTATTTATTTTCTTTATATATGACAACAGAATGCATTACAATTCTTATTACATATATAGAGCACAGTTTTTCATATCTCTGGTTGTATACATAGTATACTCACACCAATTCATGTCTTCATACCTGTACTTTGGATAATAATGATCATCACATTCACCATCATTAATTACCCCATGTCCCCTCCCTTTCCCAGCAATTCCTGCAGTTTTTCTGGAACAGTACAATTATTTTTAGGGGAATTTTTTAATTATCACAAATTTGTTGGCATATATTTCTAATGTATATGTTTCTAAATATGGGTTTTTTGAGCCAATATTATTTATTCAATGGATTGAGAAGACTTCCTAAAATACTAATAAAATCTAATAATGGTTTATAAGAAGATAAAAATCCTTATCAGTGTTTGAATCTGAGGAATGATCAAATCATCAAGCATTAGTTTCGTTTTTTTAATTTATTCTTTCTAGATGTATGTGACATACACACATGGAATAAGTGTAACTTGATCCAGTTAGGATCCCATTGTCATAAATATGTGGTCCAAAACTGGTCAAAGACAGAAAACTTAATACAGTACTGAATATAATAAGATAAAAATACTTAAGAGTCTCAAACACCTCTTGTGTTTCATGTATTTATCTCAAGTGCACTGAAACAAAATAGAACCCAGTAAAATATTTTCTCTGTACCATCTCTCTCAAATACTTAGAATCCTGTCAGTTTTTCTAATGAAATTTCAAAGTCTTTGCCTTTTTTTCTTCTCCCTTTACAAAAGAATAGGAAGTGTTTCCATGTAGCATACAGTTGGGCTACCCTGTCCTTCTTTATTGCAGATATCTTGTCCAGACTTTATGTTAGAGCTGTGATTCTCCTTAAGCCTTTTGTTCAGCCTCTGTTTTTCACTCAGTTTTAAGTGCTGTTAATAAACTTATTTCCTTTTGCCAGTCATAGTGTATCCTCTTCAGCTTCATGCATCTAACCCATAGTTTCATCAGAAACTTTTAATTCCCTGAGCTGTCACTTCTCTGGACCTTGCCAGCGTTTGCTTTAATGCCTTTTAGTAAGGGCCTACTGTGTGCCTAGAGGGTGCCAGCCAGTGTACCAGATGCTGTAAGTGTTGTGGGGAATTAAATAATTGTGTCATTGTCCTCACAGAACTGATAGTCTCGTAGGAACAACAGGTATTCAGAAAGTATAGTAATTGCACTTGCAAGTAATTAAACAATTATTAGTATAGTAATTGCACTTGCATGTAATTAAATGATTATTGCAAATGTGTGAAGTGCTTTAGAGAAGAACAAGAACATGACTTCTTTTGAGGAAATCTTGATGGTGGTGTTGAGGCTAGGGATGAGGATTGAGTGCACATCAGCTGGTCATGATCTGGGTCGAGGAACATTTTAGGCAAAGAATGGTCCTTGCTCTTTCTGCATTACTTTCTGCTCAGAATCAAGCAATTTCATACTACTTGAATGTTATTGGTTTGTGTGTTTTTTGTAGTGCCGGCGATGGAACCCAGAGCCTTGTGCATGATGGAGCTCCATCCCCAGGCCTCTCACTCTACTTATCCATCTTATGTGCCCAGTCTCACTGGGATGCCTCTTACTTCTTAATGAACCTTTTGTACTTTTACACCTTTCCATAATCCTGTTTTTGTGGTGTCAACCTATTTTGGAACTTCTAAGTCAAAGTTGTTAGATTGGGACCCACCAGTAGCAGGCTTTCAAAGACAAATTTGTCTCTTGCCCCCTACACTGTTATTCTCCTGTTTTCCTTCCCTCACCTCCTTGGATTTTCTGGGATTTTTATAGGAAGGAATCCCAAGGCAAAGGTAGGTACCTTAGAATATTCGTTGCTATTGAACCCCTGCCCACAAACATTTGAATTTTGTTGTCAGCAACCTTCCTTCTCTATCCTAGTGACATTAAGACTTAGGATTGAAAAATGCCTCTTCTTCAGAGGAAGTTTCAGTATTTTGCTTTAGATCATTGTAGAATATGTATATTAGCCTTGGAGTTTGTATAATCTATAACTGTGCTTCATATATGTGTCCAACACTTTCTACTTTAAATTTGTTAATTTAAGTGACTCCTATGTATCTAAGTTGAAAGTTTTTTGAAAAGATAACACGTTGATAGTTGATATTCAGCATTACTAACAATGTGTTATTACCAATAATATGAATATAAATAATCCTGCAGCTATACATCAAGAGAACCATCATTGTACTAGTACAAAATGATCTGTGTGCTTTTCTGATATGGGTTATTATTTTTTATTAGTATGTGTACTAGCTGAGTAGCTGATCCAATTATTTATTATAGCCAGGTAGTTAGGGCCTTTATTGAGTCAGAACCAATTTTGAGCAGAGAAAGAAAACATACTTGTTTCATTTGACTCTTCTCTTTAAGTACGGAATAAAAACTAATTATAGCATTTGTATGTAAGTAATTATTAAAATGAAACTAAATTAAAAAAATATAAATGTTGACCAGTAGTTGACTGAACTTTCACCATTTTTTAAAAATCGATGATTAACACATTTCATTTAAAAAAATTTATTGTAATAACATATCCTACTTAAGATTAAACCATTTTAAGTTTATACTCTAGAAGTGTTAAGTACATTCACGTTGTTATAAAACAGATCTCTAGGACTTTTTTATCTTGCAAAACTGAAACTGCCTGTTAAACAACTTCTGATTCCCCTCACCCCCTCATCCCCTGGCAACCACGATTCTATTCTTTGTCCGTATGAATTTGATCATTCTAGGTAGATCATATAAATGGAATCATACACTAGATATCTTTTTCTGACAGCAGTGTCTTCAAGGTTCATCCACATTGTAGCATGTTTAGAATTTCCTTTCTTAAGGCTGAATAATACACTGTTGTATGTATATGCCATATCTTCTTTAACAATCTGTTAATGAATGTTGGGATTTCTTCCACCATTTGACTACTGTGAATAGTGCTACTATTAATATGGATGTACAAATACATCTTTGATACTCTGCTTCAATTTCTTGTGGGAAAACTTAGATTTTTAAGTCCCAATCTTAGTAGGGAGATAAGTACTCTTTAAATATTGGAACAATGTGAGACAGAACAATGGAGGTAGGGAGGGAAAGATGCCTTTAAAAGTCAGGCAGATGATAATCTGTTAGCTATTTAAGGCTATATTAGTCTGTTTCCATGTTTCTTAAAGTATTGTCCATGAACTACCTGCATTGGAATCTCTTGGAATGCTTGTTAAAAATTTAGACTTGTAGGCCAAGATTTCTCAAGTCAGAAATCTCTTCTAAGACTAAGGAATTTGCACCACAAGTGATTCTTATGCACACTGAAATGTGAAATGCACTGCCCTGCCACTGGCAATTAGACATCTCAGGTTTTACCTTTATTTATGCATATGAAAGCCCAGGACTCCTTGCTACTTGCAGCCCCTCCCTCGCTTGCTTGTTTTTGTGGCCAGTCCATCTAGGCTAGCATATGACTTTCACTTTTTTCCCATTCCTTTTTTGTATGAGCATTCTAAATATGACATAACATATTATAATCCTAAGGACTTTCATGTGTTCATATTATATAATTAAATGACAAATGTGACATCTTTTAAAATTTTTTCCATGTTTTATTGGTGGGTTATAATTACACATAATAGTGGGAGTCATTGTTACATAGTTATACATGTGCATGATATAACAATATAATTTGGTCAATTTCATTCCCCAGTATATCTCCTTTCCCTCCATCCTACCTCCCCCAGTTCCCTTTATTAGTCTCACTTTGATTTTCAAGAGATTCCCCCCTGCCACACACACACACACACACAAAAAAAAAAAAACCCTTTCTTTTACTTTATTCTCTCTAGCTTCCACATATGAGAAAACATACTACCTTGACTTTCTGAGTTTGACTTTTTTGATTTATCATAATGCCCTCAAGTTTCATCCATTTTCTTGCAAATGATATAATTCCTTTTTTTGTAATGAGGATTGAACTAGTGGAGCTACATTCCTAGCCCTTTTAACTTTGAGACAGCTCTCACTAACTTGCCCAGTCTGGCCTTGAACCTAAGATTGGCCTTGGACATATGATTGGCCTGAGTTTACAATCCTCCTGCTTCAGCCTCCTAAATTGTTGGGATTACATATGTGCACTTCTGTGCCTGGAAATTTCGTTCTTCTTTATAGCTTTAAGACTCCATTGTGTATTTATGTCACATTTTCTTTATTTGTTCATCTATTGACAAACACCTGGCTGGTTCCAGAATTTGGCCATTTTGAATTGTGCTGCTACAAATGTGGGTATGCATATATTTTTATAGTATGCTAATTCTTTAGAATGAATACCAGAGAATGGTATAGCTGGGTTACATGATGGTTCCATTTCTAGTCTTTTGAGGAACCTCCATGATGATTTCTATGGTGATTACATTGATTTACAATCTCCTGACAGTATAAAAGTGTTCCTTCGTCTCTACATACTCTCCAACACATTTTGCTGTTTGTATTTTTGGTGGCTGCCATTCTAACTGGAGTGAGATGAAATCTCTGTGTAGTTTTGATTTGCGTTTCCCTGATAGCTAAAGATGATGAACATTTTTTTTCCACATATTTGTTATCCATTTATGTTTCTTCTTTTGAAAGTGTCCATTTATTTATTGGGTTATTTTTTTAATGGTAAGTTTTTTTGATTTCTTTATGTATTATGGATATTAATCCTCTGTCACAGAATAGTTAAGTAAGATTTTCTCCCATTCTGTAGGTTCTCTTCACATTCTTGATTGTTTCATTTGTCATGCAAAAGCTTTTTAATGTGATGTCTTCCCATTTATTAATTCTTGGTGTTCTTTCCTGAGCTTTAAGAGTTCTATTGAGAATGTCATTGCCTATGCCTCAAGACTAAGTATTGGCCCTACATTTTCTTCTAGGAGTTGCAAAGTTTCTGGTCTAATTCCTAGGTCTTTGTTTCATTTTGAATTGACTTTCATGTAGGCCAAGCAATAAGGTTCTACTCTTATCCTTCTAATTATCGGAACCAGCTTCCCAGCACCATTTGTTAAAAAGTGCTATTTTTTCCATTGTCTGTTTTGGTATCTTTGAACTATCTTTGTAGGTTTGTCTTTGTGTCTTCTATTTCTTTTCCATTTGTCTGTGTATCTGTATTTATGCCAGTACCATGCAGTTCTTGTTACTATAACTTTTTAGTATAATTTTAAGTTGGATACTGCAAGGCCTCCAGTTTTGTTTTGTTTTGTTTTGGCTTAGAAACGCTTTGGCTAGTCTGGGTCTTTTGTTCTTCCAAATTACTTTAGGACTATTTTTTTCTAGTTCTGTAAAAAATGTCATTGATATTTTAATGAAGAGTACATTAAATCTGTGTATTGCTTTTGGTAATATGGCCATTTAACAAATTTAATTCTACCTATGAGCATGAGGTATATTTCCATCTATGTGCCTTCTTCAGTTTCTTTCCTCAGTGTTCTGTGATTTTCATTGTAGAGGTCTTTCACCTCTTTGGTTAGATGTTTTCCTACATGTGTTTGTTGGTTGGTTTTTGTCCCCCACCCCACTTTAGGCTATCTTGAATGGAATTATTTTCAGCAGGTTCATTATTAGCGAATAGGAAAACTGTTGACTTTTCTGTGTTGATTTTGTGACCTGCTACTTTGCTGAATTTGTTTATTAGCTCTAGCAGTCTTTTTTGGTAGTGTTTGGATCTTCGAAATATAAGATCATATTATCTGCACACATTGATAATTTGATTTCTTTCTTTCCTAATTTTATCCCTTTTATTTTCTTTTCTTGCCTACTTGCTCAGGCTGGAATTTCTAGTACTATATTGAATAAGAGTGGTGAGAGTGGACATCTTTGTCTTGTTCTGGGTTTTAAAGGAAATGCTTTTGTTTTTCCTATTCACTATGATGTTAGCTTTGGGTTTGTTGTATATAGCTTCTATGATGTTGAGGTAAGTTCCTTCTGTCCCCAGTCTCTTCAGGGTTTTTATCATGAATGGGGGCTAAATTATTTTAAAGGCTTTCTCTTCATTTGTTAAGATGACCATGATTTTTTTCTTAATTCTATTTATGTGATGAATTACATTTATTGATTTGCATGTGTTAAACCATCTTTGCATCCCTGGAATGAAACCAACTTGGTCATTATGTGCAGTCTTCTTAATATGTTGTTGGATATGATTTGTTACTGTCATATAAAAGCATTGTTGCATCTAAGCTCACTAGGGACGTTGGTTTGTAGTTTTCTTTCCTTAATGCAACCTTATCTGTTTTGGGTATTAAGGTGACACTACCTTTATAAAATTAATTTGGAGGTATTCTTTTTTTTTTAATGGTATGAGGGATTGAACCCAGGGGCATTTAACCACTGAGCCACATCTCCAGCCCTTTATGGTATTTTATTTACAGATAGGGTCTCACTGAGTTACTTAGAGCCTCAATAATTTGCTGAGGCTGGCTTTGAACTTGCAATCCTCCTACATCAGCCTCCCAAGTCATTGAGATTACAGGAGTGCATCACTGCGGCTGCCTGGAGGTGTTCTATCCCTTTCTAATTCATAGAATATTTTGAGGAGCTTTGGCATTAGTTCTTGAAAGTTCTAGTAGAATTCCAGTGCTTGCATCACATCTTTAAGAAAGCCAACCAGTTACTGTTCCATTTTGTAATGGAACTGTGTATTCACCTGGTTAACACATCATGCCATTTCATTAGATCTGGTGTGTGACTTTGTTTTATAATTGTGTTCTGTGATTTGTAGGTGAATTTTAAAAGATAAACTTTTTTTAAAAATGTTGGTATATTTTCAGAAAATACTCTTCTAACTTTTGTGTGATACAGTAAGAGCATATTTAATGACATTAATGACTTCCATTAGTGAGTTTAGTGAAGATTCCATTAGTGTAGATTAGTCATTTTAGTGACTTCCATTAAGAGTAGTCATCCTCGGGGAAAAAGGTACACTCATACACTGCTGGTGGGACTGCAGATTGGTGCAGCCAATTTGGAAAGCAGCATGGAGATTCCTTGGAAAGCTTGGAATGGAACCACCATTTGACCCAGCTTTAGCTCCTCTTGGACTATACCCAAAAGACCTAAAAAACAACATACTACAGAGACACAGCCACATCAATGTTTATATCAGCACAATTCACAATAGCTAAACTGTGAAACCAAAGATGCCCTTCAATGGATGAATGGATAAAAAAAAATGTGGCATATATACACAATGGAATATTACTCAGCACTAAAAAATAATAAGTTCATGACATTTGCAGGGAAATGGATGGCATTAGAGCAGATTATGCTAAGTGAAGTTAGCCAATCCCCAAAAAACAAATGCCAAATGTCTTCTCTGATATAAGGGGGGTAACTCAAAATGGGGAAGAGAGGAAGAGCATGGGAAGAAGATTACCTCTACATAGGGAAGAGGGGTGGGAGGGAAAGGGAGGGAGAAAGGGAACTACATGGATGATGGAAGGAGACCCTCATTGTTATACAAAATACATGTATGAAGATGTGAGGGGAAAAAAAAAGAATAGCGCTACCTTAGATTAGGTAGAGAGAAGTGATGGGAGGAGAGGGGAGGGGTTAGGGAGATAGGAGGGATAATAGAATGAAACAGACATTATTATTACTGTGTGTATGTATGTGAATGCATGACCAATGTGATTCTGCAACCTGTACACTCAGAAAAAGGAGATATTGTATCTCATATGATTCAAATGTATGATATGTCAAGGTCATTGTACTGTCATGTGTAACTAATTAAAACAAACAAAAAAAGAGTAGTCATCCTGATTAATACAATGTGTTATTTATTTATTTAGGAAGAAACTTGGTGAGGCAAAAAGTCCTAACAAGGCATCTTATTATATAGCTGGCCAGCTTTTTCAATGTGTTTAGTGCAAATATCTGTTTCTAAACCTCAGTGATATTCCTATAATTCTTATTTTTTGAGTCATTTTTACAACCTTTTTTGAGATTTCCCATTTGATTGCTTTAAATGCCCTCTGGAATGTAAACTCTATGAGGGTAGGGATGGTGTCACCCAAGTTCGCATGGTACTTAGCCTGGTATATGGCGCAAAGTAGATGTCCTGTAAACAGTTGTTGAAGAAATGAGACTTAACTTGAACCTGACTGGTAATGTGTTTCATGTACTACTTTTATTGTTTCTGCTAGAAATTTTCTTGTATTTTTGCTACAGAATAATTCTTTTATTCATCCAAATATTCAGTTTTAAAGAACTGAAAAGTTTACCTAACCAATATCTCTGATTAGACCAACTGATTCTTTAAAAAAAAAAAAAATGTTGAGACAAACATTTGATCTCATTTAAGTGGGTCATTTATTTTTCTATACCAAGAACTCTGAGCAGAACACCTGATACTATCCCATAATTTCACAAGTTTATTCTGTTGGTTAGAATAGAGCCTGAACACTGAATGTGACTTGATACCAGTTTATCTCTAAGTTTGAATTATTGGTGAAGGATCAGAGCTGTCATTTGCTAACTATAAGCAGAACATTGAGTCTTTGTCAGGATGTCAGAAAACCTAGTAGAGATGAGTATGCTTTTTGTTTTTGTTTTTGTTTTTTGTTGCTTACATATTTGGACTTCAAGCTAAACACACTAAAGTTCTTTCTTATGTGTTGGTTCTCTTTGCTCCCAACAGAGCCCATAGAACCTGTTGTCAGTGGACCACTCAGAGAACCTTTGTGAGGAGCTGTTGGCAGCATTTGGGGATCAGGTTCAGGAAGAGTCAGCACAACTTATTCTCTCAATTTTAATGAATTAATTGGTTTTAGGAAAGATAATTAACAACAAAGAAACTTTTGAGGCAGATCCATATAGCATAATACAATATTGCACAAATTTCTATATACAAAATTAATTTGGTCTTTTCAGTTCTTAGTTTTCCAGCCTAAAAGTAAGAATGCCTCGACTTGTCTGTTTTTAACATAGTGTTAAGTGGCTTAATTGATTTGGGGGGTTGCTTGAAGATCTTCCAGAAAAATTATTATTCCATAGCTACAAAGGAACAAGACTCAGACCTAAAGACATTTTTTGGAATCCTAGAGCAAGTTCATTAAACCTCAGTAAGATTCACTAGTATGCTTACTTCTCAGAGTGTGTGCCCTAAAGTATTTAGTATGCTTTAAAAATCAAAAGCAGGGTTATAGCTGTATGATTTTAATAGCAGTCACAAGGTATATTGAGGCCTAATAGTTGTATAGAAATATGTTCTAAAACTGAAGTTCTCATGAATATCTAAAAAGTAGCTTGTTCTGTTGAACCCTTAGGTTAACATTTTCTTTGTATTTTTGAAGCCATTTATACTTGTTTTAATAAGCCTTTATCAAACGTGTGTATAGAATTTTTTCTTATTGTCCCCCTGTACCTATAGCCAAATCAACAGATGTTTATTGAGCTTTCACTTTGTGACCAGAATGATATTAATTGTGCCAGTAGTATTCTCTCCTCTGCTGATTTGGGGTCAGAATGATTTTGGTATGTCAATCTATTAATGCTTGGTGTCATTTTAACTTGATTTTCTTTCTTAGCTTGAACTTTTTCCTATATTTGTTTGCTAACTACATTCTTCTTCTGTGGCTTAGCTGTCCCTATTCTTGGTTTGTTTTCCTCTGAGGTCGTAACTATATGGTCCTTGCTTAGCATCTGGATAGCCATCTAAAGTGCCAGCCATCATCCTATGAAAAGTTTCACTTTCCCACCCAAGGGCCTTTCTGAGAAAGACTCACCACTCCCTCATACTAACCCAACCCTTAACTGCCCACATTATGACCCACCTGGCTCTAATCCCCATAAGAGTCTACCCCATAAAAGTCCCAGGCCTGTGTTGCCTCTCTGCCTCTGTGGAGAAATGGCCTTTATTTGTCAGCTCTGACAAACTCTCGTGTGTATCTCTGCCTGGACTCCGTCTTTATTTCCCGCTTGCCCATCTCCCGGTTCCTTGCTTTCCTTTAGGTAACAGGTGTCAACAGAATCCTGACCAGGCTCCTGGGCAGGTCCTATTTTTAATCAATTAGTACTTTTGCTTTCTCTCTATTCCTCTTTTCTTCATTATAGTGGAAAACAGAAAGGAATTATATTAACAGAATTAGAAAAATGGAAGGGAAAACTAAGACGAACTATAGGAGTTTTAAATGTATATTAAACTGATTTGGACAACTTAAGTTTTGACAAGTAATGGAAGCAGCGTGATATTATGGAATAATTTGGCATCTTCAGCAGCCTTGTTCAATTAATACAATAAGCCTCAAAACACTGCCAGAGCATGTGAAGGCTCGTCCTGTCAACCTCTGTCTTAGTCCATTCTGGCTGCTGAAACAACGTGCCACAAACTGAGTATCTTGTAAACAACAGACATTTACCTCTCATAGTTCTAGAGGTTGAGAAGTCCAAGATCAAAATGCTGGCAAATTTAGAGTTTGGTGAGAGCCTCCATTCTGGTTCTAGCTATGCCCTCACATGGTGTGAGGGGAGAACTCTGGTCTTCAGCTCCTCATAAAGGCATTAATTCCATTTATAAGGGTTCTACTCTTATGACCCGGTCACTTTGCTAATGCTGTCACATTGGGGATTAGGTTTCAGCATAGGAACTTTGAGGGGACACAAATATTCCATCCATAGGTTCCCCAATGCTGAAGATATGGCACCTACTACATGAGAAAGGCAGAACAGCAGTTCACACCAACATTTAGGACAAACATTTATTTTACCCCAACTTCCTCCCTGCTTCTCTGCAATTAATATTTAATTTGGTTTCTCAATCTTTATGGCAGTCTTTTATAGTATCATTATTCCCATTTTTCAGACGAGGAAATTAAGGCTCTGAGAAATTAAGTAACTTACACAAGGTCATAAATTTGGTAAAGGATTTGGGTTGAGTTCTGACAGATTTCAAAGCCATTTTCTTTGTATAGTGCCGAGCTGCCTTGTGTATAATGAGTATGGAAGATTGAAAAGGAGTTAATGGTGTGGCCATTCCACTGTTCTTTCCACTACTTCACTTGGTGAGTGACTAATAGGCAAATACTCCCAGAGGGTATTTGCATTTTAAAAGAGGAGCTCATTAACTCTAATGAATCTCTAATTGGTAGAATTGGTGGGGGAGATATTTTTAAGTGCTGGGGCTTTCTCCTGTGTCTTCAAGGTACCTAGCTGTCCTTTTCTACTCTGTAGATTATCAACTACTCTGGAATTAGAATTATGTAGTAGAATGCAGCCACAAACTGCCAAACTGCTAGTCAGACCCAAATACAATTAAGTGAATTTATATGGAGTAAGGAAAAAAAAATCATCAAAAGGGATGTAGTATGGGTTAGCTTTGTGTAAAATGAGTGTTCAGAAGCAAATGAATTTGATAATATTGAGGGTCTTCTGAAGACTTAGGTAGAAATAATATGTTTTGTGATCAATTTTAGCTTCAGAAGTGTTATATAAGCATTTCCTATAGAGTGTTAATGAGTCTCTGAAACATTTTTAATAGATGTTAAATAAAATGCTCCATAGTCAAATATATTGTGAAAAAACTTTAAAATTTGTTTACTACAGAATTTCTCAGATGGTAAAGTGCATTGGAAAGAAACTATAGAATTTATACCCTACAGGTTTTTCTCATACTTGTGACAAGAGAAAAAATTTTTTTCCATGTGAACCTCTTAGAATCAGTGTTTTTTAGGTTGCATTCTCAGATATGGAATTCTAGATTAAAACTCTAACTTAAAAAAAAGAAAAAGAAGAAAACAGCTTTTCGTATTCACAACTTTTTATATGCAGTGGGCTCCAATCAAGTCCACACCAGTCCCTTCCCAGTGCTCTTGGGTCTACAAAGGGCATGCTAGTAATTACAGCCCTCTGCTTGAGAGGGAAAAAGAAATGGATGGAGATCAAATCCTCATCTGTATTGCCTGGAAAAGTGGTGTTGAAGAACGAGGCTTATATCAGGGAGCAAAAGGGTTTCTGAATCTGAATCTCAGAATTAGCTTGAGTTACATTCAGTTACAGGATACATGGGGCAGGCTTCCCCAAGCCAAGGTCTGTCCATTCAGAGGTCCAGAAGAATGTGCTGTTTTGGAGAGAAGGGAAGAAGGGGCAGAACCATGGGCAGCCAGCCAGGTCATCCCAAACTTACCACACCACAGAAAGAAGAGTGGAGAGAGGCCTGGAGTGAATGCTGATGGAGCAGAAAGAGTGGGAACCAAGTATCTGTTCACTTTCCCACCTACCACTAAGCCTCTGGACAAGCCTCCTCTGAATGTTTCAAGGAGGCATTAGTGTTCCCTTCCCATGCCTAAGAACTTCTCCCCTCTCCACTTTCCCTCATATCTAATGCTCACTTTCTACCATCTCCTCCCATCTTCACCCAGGAGAATGAGATCATGATGGTACTCTAATGGCTGTCTCTCTCCTATGTATGCCCTTGTATAGTTCAAACTTTATTCAATTTGTTTGTCCCAGCAAAGGTGGAGCACATATATTCATTCCTCTGAATCAGAGACTGGAGAACTGTAGCCTGCCACCTGTTTTTGTAAATAAAAATTGTATTGGAACACAGCCACACTCATTAGGTTAGATATTGTCCATGGCTGCTTTTGGCTGCAATGGTAAAGTTGTGAAGTTGTGACAGAGACCATATGGCCTGAAAAGCTTAAAATGTTTACTGTCTGGCCTTTTACAGAAAAAAAAAAAAAAAAAGCTAACCTCTAATCTAAACTATAGGTGAATTTCACTTTTTTTTTTTAAATTTCTGAAAGAGCTTTAGTGGTGTGTGTGTGTGTGTGTGTGTGTGTGTGTGTCTGTCTGTGTGTATGTTCCTTATCATTTATTCTAAATAAAAGCTACATTTTAAACAAAGAAAATTACATGGTTATGGTACAAGAGGAATTTTTGTCCCTTGTAAATGTTTCTAGCCTCACAAGCTTCTAGAAGAATATCCAGGAGACTGTGTTTGCTTTACAAGACTAGAATGAAGGACAGAAGCTTGCTCTAGTCAGAAGTATTTGGCATCTGTTCCAGAAAGAGAAGAAAATAGAAAATCTGTGGGCCTCGGAAAGCAAAAAAGGATTGGAGAAAAGTGGAGATAGAGAGTCGGGGTTTAGGTTTGAACAGCACAGAGCTTTCAGAGTTTCCATTCAGTGCTCTGGGCTCTTCCTACCCTGCTACCTAACTCAGAGACTTGGTTCCTCCCACCTCAGCCCTTAACCACCTTTCACCAGACCTGAGACCCTGGGGATGTTAGGAAATGGATTCTGCCTGCAATGGGACTGCCTTCTACCTGGGAGACTATGGGTGAATCACTGAGTGCCCCTTAGAGTTTACTTACCTGTCAACCAGGGAAGTACAAGGGAGATATTACTGTGCCTACCCAACTAAATAATCAAGTTTAATGTTTTTTCAAAAGGCTTTGTGAGGGGCTGAGTTTTGTGGCTCAGTGATTAGCGCACTTGCCTAGCATGTGTGAGGTGCTGGGTTTGATCCTCAGCACCACATATAAATAAATAAATACAATAAAGATCCATCAAAAACTAATAAAAATATTTTTTTAAAAAAAGGCTTTGTGAGCATTAAAATACTGCAAAAAAATTCCACAGGTTTTGTTCTTTTTAAATGACTGACTTATAAATGAAATTTTTGAATCTATTCAGCATAGAAGTGAAAATTAACTGATATTTGAAAATGATAATATCTTATTTCACATTTCTCACATCCATTTTTGTTTATTATTGAAGTATCTAGTGTTTGTGTGGATTATAGAATATATAAACAGTAAATTAATTTTTACCATTATAAAATAATAGAAATAACTTTCAAAAATTATATTTTATTGCAGCCTATTATTTCCTTTGTTGTTTCTTTAGCCTTCATTTTGTGTCTTTGTTTGTAGAGAAATAAAGTTGCAGATGGCAATTTTCCTTGTAATCAGTTATTGTCCTATCTGAGACATTGCCAGACATGGCATTTCAGTAAATAGTGATTCTGCAATTGCTTCCAGGCAGATGTGTTATGTGATGTCAAAAACACTAGCTGATAACCTTTCTGGTTTTTCAAGCAGTAGGGAGAATGGAAAAACTTATGTAGATACACACCTCAGAAAATGGCAAAGTAAATAGATTTCTGCTCAATAGTTTCAGTTGATTACATTGTTTGTGTGGCTATAGGTGGAGTAGTAATCATTTTTAAAGATAAATGATCTTTCTTAGAGTTAATGACTTTTCATAGTGGGTTATGCATATTTTCTCATACATACGTACACATATGTGGTTTTTTTTTTGCATGTGCATTATTAAACTCCACCTTGACCTCATTATATAGAGATCTGTATTACCTTGGCTGCTCATGTTATATTGGTCTCATGTGCACAACTAAGGAAAATAAACTCCTTGTGCATTCATTTTTCCACTTACAATTGAATCCCTAACTTTCAGAGAAAAGGGGAATTCTAAAAATAAGTCTTTTCTTGTTGTGCCAATAAGTGGTCAATGTAAAGTCACTTAAAATCAATTAAAATATCCAGGTGTAGTAGTGCATGCCTGTAATCCCAGTGGCTCAGAAGGCTGAGGCAGGAGGATTGCAAGTTCAAAGCTATCCTCAGCAAAAGCAGGCAGTAAGTAACTCGTTGAGACCTTGTCTTTAAATAAAATACAAAATAGGACTGGGGATGTGACTGTTGTCACGTGCCCCTGAGTTCAATCCCCAGTACACCTCCTCAAAAATCAATCAAAATAGATGTTTGACATCCTAAGTCACAAGAGTAGATTGATTAAAAATTTCACTTAGCAACAATAAACTTTATTATCTATAGACATAATTCAAAAATCCCTAATGCTTTTTAATTTTTAACTGATTTTAAAATTTAACAAATTATATCACAATTATGAATTCTAGTAGCAATTGAATTAGTAGCAATATATCAGAGTGGTATTTATTAAATTTTCCTTTTAAGTTTCACAGAGTTTTAGAAGAAAGACATTACTGCTCCAATACAGTTTTTGTTCACTACCAGGAAGTCTTTTGTCACAGATTTATAGGCAAGAAACCATAAAAATAAATGCACTAATTTATTCAATTAATACTTATTGAACTTCTGTTATGTGCTGGGCCCTGCCTAACAATAACATTGCATACAGCTGAGAACAAAGCTGATCCTAGGGAATGTGCACTGACATGTTTAGATTGTAAACACTGTGGGGAGTTAAAATATCTTAAGTAATTTTAGTTCTTGCTTCATGATTTTAGAATTTAACAGGGTTTTATTTAATCCTTTGAAATTTTCATGAGGCTCCTTCTTGTTTACAGTCATTGATAAACTAAACTTTCGTGTTTCATAAGGAAAAGCTAAGCTCCCCAAAGATTTTCATGCTTTATCTTCAATCAAGACTTGTGACCTTGTATGCTAACACATTCCTAACCTGTAGTGTCAGCCATGCCATCATCCATGAATTTGCTAATTGTCCCTGTTGGGGACATTCCTAGGATGGCTTAATTTGGGGGGGAAGAACAGTTTGCAATTTGCTAATTTAGCTTCTGATTATGCTTCAAAAAGTAGGCTAATTTGTTGTCTACCTATCATGTGTTAATCATCACCATTAGCAATAATTAATAAATTAAAGCAGGTAATTAATAAGTTAATCATGCTTATACTTGCCCAACTATATGTATATCTGTTCTGGGTCCTTCCAGGCAGCTTAGTAACATAGTTCATTTAGTAATATAACCCACTCAGGTACCAACCTTAGAAATTAAAGTATTAACTGAAGACTAATTTATGCATTTGTTCATTGTTCTTTCCTGTGGTAATGATTATCTGGCATTTGGTTAATTATTACATAGAAAAGTACAATATCTACTCAAGGCAGATCCACAAAAGCACAAACACTCAATGAGTAAACCTTATGGGCTAGGGTTGTGGCTCAGTGGTAGAGTGCTTGCCTAGCATGTGTAGGCCACTGGGTTCAATCCTCAGCACCACATATAAATAAATAAATTAAATAAAGATGTTGTGTTCATCTACAAGTAAAAAATAATAATAATAAAAATAGAAAAAGAGTTGGGCTGGGGATGTGGCTCAAGCGGTAGCACGCTCGCCTGGTATGCGTGCGGCCCGGGTTCGATCCTCAGCACCACATACAAACAAAGATGTTGTGTCCCCCGAAAACTAGAAAATGAATATTTTTTTAAAAAATTCTCTCTCCCCCTCCCTCCCTCCCTCCCTTCCTCTCTCTCTCTCTCTCTCTCTAAAAAAATAGAAAAAGAGTAAACCTTATGAAAAATTAATTTGGAGGACAGTTACTCATATGATAAAAATGCTGTTTTAAAATGATTTGCCTTTTTTTAAGTCAAACTTTCTTTGTTTATTTGAACTATGACTTGATTAAAAATTAGAATTCATTTGATTTTTCTAGCATATACCTATATAAAGCAGGATACATCTCTGGTGTAGGTAGTGTATATATATGTTTATGGATGATTTATGAGACCTGTATAAAACTACTGTTCTTCAGAATTAACTCATTTACTTTGTGACAAAGGAAATAGTGGTTGTTTTCATTATATGAAACAGAATAATGAAAAAAAATTAAGTAGAAGACAATTTGGGCTTAATAGTGTGGTGAAGTTTCTGTCCTTTTTACTTCATAGGAGATACAACAAATGAAGCAAGGGGTAAAGCTTCAGAAGTGGAAGGCAGCCAACCTTTGGAGGTAAGTGAAACACAGTAAGAGTCCTTTTGGGGTGAAACTGAACAAGTCACTATGATTACATATTCCTCTGAGGATAAAGAGTAACTTTAGCTCTGGATATACAAACAGGTGCCTAGATACCAAGAAACAGGTGATCTGCTGAAAGTCAGAAGATATCAGTATAGGGAGGGAGGGAGTTCCCAATAGCTAAGCTTTTCTCAGTGCTAGGAATGGAAACTTTCTGTTAAAACAAAAAGGGGAATAGAGTTTTTAAGTTAAAACATCTGAACTATTTTTAACTGAGTGGTTATTCTCTAATATTTTGGATAAATAGACAGTATATGAACTTATGGAGAAAGGTTTGAAAATGACCTATTCAGAACTGTATTACCTTACCATTTCCAGCAGTGAAGTACACTCTTTGACAATGTTCTATAAAAAAGCTAGGGTATTCGTTCTTTTCACATGAGAAAGCTATTTGCTCCTTGAGGGTACTTGGAAATATAGTTGAGATAATTTTGAGTACTATGTAGAAATATATTAACGTTATTTAACCACTGAAAGAATCATTTTTAAGACTTAGGGGAATGTTAAGTATTAGGGCAGAAGGGAGAGCCATGAATTTTGAAACTCTTTACCTGACACACCTCTGCTTACATTCTGTTTGTAGTGAGGGAGGTTATTGCTACATATAGCCAGAGTGAGGTCAGGAACCTGGCCTGAGTGGCCCATCATGGTGTCCTCAATGCATAACAGAGTAAGCAGCCAAAAGACTTTGTTGCATGAGTTATAACTAGGAAGTAACCTTTGTTTTAAGAGAGATTTGTATTTTTATATTTATATTTTTCACAGTGAGCAAATGTTTTTAATAAGGAAAACTTATTTAGACATGATATGGGAAGTAAATTTATGAAGAGGAAAAAAGAATCATCTTTTCCATAAAACTGTTCTTTTCTTTTATTCATGCATACAACACATATTTATTAAGCACTGACTGTACCTAAGTCACTGTGCAAGGAGCTTAGTGATGAAAGAAATAGATCTAGGACAAAGAAAATTTCCAGCTTATATATTGAATCAACTTGATCTATTTTATTTATTCAAACATTTAGTGAGTGCTGACCATAAATAGCATCTTTTTTTTAATACCATGCTTAATCATTGAGCCTCATTCCCAACCCCATCCCCCCACCTTTTTTTTCTATTTTATCTAGAGTCAGGGTGTCACTGAATTGCTCAGTACCTCGCTAAGTTGCTGAGGTTGGCTTTGAACTAATGATCCTCCTGCCTCAACCTCCCAAGCTTCTGGGATTACATGCATGTGTTACCACACTGGGCATGAGTAGCATCTTTGATAGGAAATGTATTTGGGATTTCGGAAACAACCACCCAGATGGTTCAGAAATCATCAATGATTACTTGAGTTTAATGGCTTAGTGTCTTACTCTTATTCAGGCTACTATAAGAAAATACCATATACCAGGTAGTTTATAAACAACAGAAACTTATTTCTTAAAGTTCTAAAGTCTGGAAAGGCCAAGATCAGAGTGGTGGCAAATTTGGTATCTGATGAGAGCCAGCCTTTTGGTTTTTAGTTGTTTCCTTCTCATGGGTCCTAACAGCAACAACAACAACAACAGCAACAACAACAACAACAGCAACAACAACAACAACAAAAATTTTGGTGTACCAAAAGCCAATTTCTCCAAAGGGCCCTAAGAAAAATGAGTTATATTTTGGCAACCACAAACGTTCATTTTTAAGCTTTATGCAACCCCTACCAATTTATCTATATTCTCATTATAAATAATATTTCTACATTTCTTGTATATTCCTTAAAAATTAGAATACTGAGAACCATTCTGCTAGTACAGTAATTGTAATTATGAATCACAGTGTGTATATTTCTAACACTAACTGAAATCATTGAACTCTTCCTTGCTAATGTAGAAGAGTGCCAAAAATAAGATTTTTTTATGGGTAACTCCTAAGAAGTTTAAGAAAAAATATTTAGGAGAATTCTGTTCTCTTCAGTCCCTTAAAGGAAACTAATCCCACTCATGAGGACTTAATTTTCATCATCTAACACCTCCCAAAGGCCATACCTCTGGATACTGTCACCTGGAGGATTCATATTCAACTTATGAATTTGGGGGAGGATAGAAACATTCAGATCATTGGAAGTATCTGCAGAACTCAATTATTTTTCAAAGCTCGTTCACTGATAGAATTTCAAGATTAATTCTTTTGAAAGGAATTTTCAAGATTATAATCCTTAGAAATTTGAAACTAGCTGCCTCCTAGACTTTCCATTAATACAATCAATTGTTAATGATTAAGTCTGGATGTATATATTTGTGCTCTATTTGATATTTCAAAAGTGCCTTCCAAGTAGCTTCTGGGCAGTGTGAGGGCAGTGTTTATTGTCAGAGAGCTCACTGATACAGCAGACTAGAAACAAGTACACTATAAAGGAGGTCGAAGTGTTAAATCACAGCTCAAGAGTACAATAATGAGAAGTACTTTTAGAGGCTATGTATGTTTTGTCACAAAAAAAGCCTGATGATATTTAATTTGATCTTTTTTTTTTTTAAAGAGAGAGTGAGAGAGGGGAGAGAGAGAGAGAATTTTTTTTTTAATATTTATTTTTTAGTTCTCGGCGGACACAACATCTTTGTTGGTATGTGGTGCTGAGGATCGAACCCAGGCCGCACGCATGCCAGGCGAGCGCGCTACCACTTGAGCCACATCCCCAGCCCTTAATTTGATCTTAAACTTCCAAAAAATGGGATTCTTTATTCCATTCCTTCAAAAATGCAAAACAAAGATATTGTTGCACATTCTTTCCCTCATCCCCACCTTCACCTCCAGACTTTGTTTCAGTCAAAATGAGCCTAATCCAATCTTGAGGCTTTAAATTCTGTGTAGTCTCATGACTCCCAAAGTGTACCTCTGCTTAGACCTCTCACCTGAGTTCTAGACCATATATACATTTTACTTGGAATTTTCTTAACAGTTTAGCCATTACCTGATCATGATTCCTGACCCCACCACTCTGAAGCTTCTCTTTGTCCAGGTTTCCATCATTTCTATTTAATATCACCACCCTATATTATTGGTTTAGAACTGAAACCCCTGTGGCTCCCTTCTTTCCCTCACACTCCAAATCTAGTCCATCAGCAAGTCTTGTCATCCGTCTGGAATCTGACTGCTTCTCAGTGTTGTCATTGTTAGTCTAAACCACCACTTTTACTAGGACTCTTCCCTCTTAAGCCCATCCTTCATGTAGCAGAGAGAATTATCAGCCAGATCAAATCATTTCTTGGTTTCAAACCTGCTGACTACTCACTGGACAGAGAATGCACACTCAGCTCTTTGCAGTGGGCTACAAAGACCTCCATGCTCTCTCCAATTTCATTTCTCTCCATATCCCCAGTCCCCATCCTCATCCACCACCTGCCTTCCTGACCCTTGATGATGATAAGCTCTTCCTCATCTCAACCTTGTGTTTGCTAGCCACCCTCCCCCTTTCTACCATATTTTCGCTTGGCTCTTATCACTCAGGTGTAATTTTTCATGACTACCTCGGCTGTGTCCTTCCCCTGTTACTATTATGTAACTTTGTTTCTCCATCACATTTATTACTCTTGTAGATTATTCATTTGTCTACTATCTGCCTCCCTGACTAGAATGAAAACAATCTTTGTATAGCTAGTGTCTGGTACCTATATAGAAAGTACTTGGTAAGTTCTTGTTAACTGATGATGTAGGTCTCATTTAATGTTTTCATCCATCTGTCAAAGGCCTAAATGTCATTTGATTGATTCTTTTCACCTCCTCGGCAATCTATCAAGTTTTCTTGATACTACCTACCAAATATCTTCCAGATCTGGTTTCTCCTGCCACAACTAGGTCCTCATCTGTTCACTGGACTGTTATGAAATGATCAGTTTCTTTCCCAAATCTCTTTCTTACAAAAATAGCAGCATGTTTTGTTACTTCTGCACTCAAAAACAAAAAAACCTTGAAATCTGCAGAGTAAAGCTTAAGCTTCAAACTCTGTCCCTTCCTTTGTGAACCCTTTTTTCTGTTCCTCCAACCAGGGGCAATCTCATTGTCTTCTTACACGTAGGTAGTCTTTTAAGATTTGACTTTAGTGTGAGTTTCTGGAAGGTGGGAACTACACCTTAATTATCTTTATGGCCTCAGCAGCTCTCATACTGCTAGACATGTGGCGAGGCATAAATACCCTGTCAATGATTTCTAGATGAATAAATGAGTAAATAAGAGATCCTCTTAGGAGTAAAACTCTTTGTTAAATTCTGTTTTCAACTTTACATTAAGAACACAAGAGTTACATCTTTTCTCAGTATAAAAAAATGTTTTTTTTCTTAAACTTCTTAGGAGTTACCCATAAAAAAATCTTTTTTTTTTTTTTGGCACTCTTCTACATTAGCAAGGAAGAGTTCAATGATTTCAATTTGTATTAGAAATATACGCATTGTGATTCATAACTACAATTACTGTACTAGCAGAATGGTTCTCAGTATTTTAATTTTTAAGGAATATACAAGAAATGTAGAAATATTATTTATAATGAGAATATAGATAAATTGGTAGGGGTTACATAAAGCTTAAAAATGAATGTTTGTGGTTGCCAAAATATAACTCATTTTTCTTAGGGCCCTTTGGAGAAATTGGCTTTTGGTATACCAAAATTTTTTGTTGTTGTTGTTGCTGTTGAACACATACATTGCCTACCATTTTCCAGGATTCAAATTAGAGATGGAGGTGGGGAGGATATGGACATGTGTAAGACTCAAGGACTCTAAGAGATGCAAGAGTTCTTGTTCTATTAGTGGAAAAGTAGAAAGTTCAATGTCTCTAGAATGTAAAGTAGAATAAAATAAATTCTTTGAATTCCATAACTACAAAGATAGCTATGAGCTTTCAATAAAGGAAGAAATAGCATTAGAGGGAGTCAAGAAAGGCCTTCAATGAGCTTTGAGTCATGAATATTTTTTCTAATTACTTATGTGACTAATTTTTATATGATTAAAATAAGTTCTTGGGAAATAGAGTCCTTTATTAAGAACATTTTGGAAATAAAGGCAAATCATACTATGAAACTGCTTTACATAAATTTCAATGACAGTTCATAAAGGGTTAAAAGTAAAATGAAAGTAACATGGACTATTTTACAATGTAGTTTTAATAGCAGTTAAAATATTTTTTTAAGTAGTCTGTGATATTTTTTCTGATACTTTATAGCCCAAGTATTTAAAAACTGTGTTCCCAATCCAAGTACATCTCTCAAAATGAAGGAAAATCTAAAATCTAGGCAGAATAAAATTTGGAAAGAGAGATCTGGTTTGGGCATCATGTTAATTTTTACAGAGTTGGATTATTCAATATTTTAATAAATGTATACAAAGACCATCTATGAAAAGAAGCATTTATGTTTGTTTTAAGTAATCACTAGGATTTTGTCCTTTGTGAAATTAATATAGCATTCATTCCAGAAAATTGCAATTCCCCAAACTTCTTAAAAGATTTGTCTCTTTTTCATTTCACTAAAGTAGTTTAGGATTTTGCTTAATGATGACTTAAATTAATTAATACTGTTTCTACCTTATAGTTCTCTATGTATGATCCTAAGATATTGTCATCTAAAATATGGTAACTTAAAACATCGTTGAACTATATAGTCATCAAAACATAATTTTTCTCAAGTTATGTGTTAATCTGTGTTTTAGAAACAACGTTTAACAGAGTTCGCCATACTTCTGATATGTACAGGATGAACTCCAACAAACCCATGTTTGGGCTTTATTAAAATTAAAGTCATTAGACTCTAGTACTTGGGGGAAGAGTTATAATTGGAATTAATTATCCAATTAGAGGATTATCCACATCCTTATGTTCCTTCTTTGTTTCTTGTTGGCCTTCTGGGTAAATTTTGATAGTGAGTTGTAATGACCTTGTTACTACTTACTGCCTTCTGTAGTTTTTAGGAGCCTGTTACTTACAGCTCAAGGGGATAAACTCACAGACTCAGAAGGGAACTGGTTTTGATTTTTTGCCATTATGACTCATTTCTTAATAGAATAAACGTTACAAGCAAGCAAATAGTCACACTATTCTATTTTTCAGTCCTGGAAAGTATTTTATATTGTGAAAACTGGAGCCATATTAGCTACCAATTAACTGGGAAACTTGTTCTTTTTGGCTTTGTAGATATATTTAGGAAGTTGTGAATATGTAAGTTTCAACTTTTAATATAACTGTATCCAGTTTGGGTGACTATGTATTTTAACCTAGTTTTAGCAAATATTTTATATTATATATTAATTGAACTTAAACTTCTTAGATTTGTAATCACAAAAACCTATTTCTAAAATTTGCAGTTATTTTTACTCTCCAAGACTGAGGAATATTTTTATTTACTTATGGGTCTAAAGATAATCAAATATAAAAACAAGCCAATAAAAACTCCCCACAAAATCATAATTCCATTTGTGTGTTTATCTTGAGTGATAACTAATTCACATATGCATATGGAGACACATATAAAATAATAACTAACAGATGGCATAGCTGCAAAGTAGGATTTATAAAGATTATTATCAGCTGGTGGTATTGAGATACTCCTGTGGTTATACTGACAGAAGACACAAAATTATTTATAGCTATAAACGTTGGCACTAATATCCCTCCAACTTCTGTTAGCCAAAGTAGTTTATTGCATATTTAATATAAAATATGCCTAACTTTTTAATGAAGACCCAACACAACCCAATGGCCAGTTTGTACAGAAAATTTAATAGATGATAGTTACAAAACTCATAATTAAGGTCATAGCAGTAACAAAAATCACTTTGCTAAAATCAGTAAGTGCATGATATTAGAGTCCCTGGGGGACTTTCCTATTTGTCCAGGTTATTTCAAGTATACTACTAAGTCTAGCCCTCAATGGCCACTCTCTAATTCAATTGTAAACAAAAAAATTGAGTTCTTTTTAACTAGGTAGGTATGGAAGCTTATTTATTAAAAGTTAAGTTACATGTAGACTTTATAATTCAGTAATTTAGGGAACAGAAGTTGTGCTGTTATTTTGATTATTTAAAAACTTTTACTTTAACTTGAAAGTACTAATGGTATATATCTATGTAGTATAATGTGATGTTTTGATATATGTCTACAATTTGGAATAATTAAATTAGGCTAATTGCAAATCTCAACTCACATGCTTATCATTTTTTGTTTGAAAACCTTAAAAAACATTATTTTAGCAATTCTGATGTGTACAATGCATTATTATTCATCATAGTCATAATTCAGCCACTAAAGCCTTGTCCTGTGTAACTGAAACTTTGTACCCCTTTGTCAATAGCTTCCCTTATTCTACTATCCCCCTTCCCCAGCCTAAAAGTTGAAAAGATATGGGTACACATAATAATGAAACCTGTTGGTTTTACTTCTGGTGTGTTTTCATATGTCCCTTATGTCTTTTCACAGAGCTGTGGGAGCCTTCAGACTGTAGAGACTAATTTCCTTGTTGTTTTTATTTCAGATTGTTACTAAAATTAATAAAATATCCTTGAGCTTTGTGAATTCTGTATGATGTAGACTTTGGTTACCACTTCTTAAAGAGGGGAATAAAATTAGCCCATTAAATACTGACTGGGTTCTGTTGTATGGGAAAGAATTGGGACTGGGTATATAGGAAAAATGTGTATTAGAGGCCCTGAAAGGTAAAATGAAGGGGGCAGGTCTCAAGAATAATTTCACATGTAGTAAATGTTCAGCCGCTGGGTGCCAGGAGTTTTATTTTAAGAATTTTTTAGTATGATATGTATATAACCATATAAATTCAAAGTGTTGGAGGGTACAAAGATTATTTGAAAGTTGTGTATTCTCACAAGACTGTTCATAGTCTGAATACAGATATACTGATATGGATATTGAAGGCAGTGTAAATTGGTACAGCCGTTTTTGGAAAGCATGTTGGCAATAAGTATTAAGAGCTAAGAAGATATTAATATGATTTGACAGTAATTCTACTTATAGGATTCTATTCTAAGAAAATAATTTTTTAAATCCACAAGTTTTATGTACAAAAAAGATGGCATATTCACTCAGTGGAATGTGTTTCAGTTTTCACAAATGACACTGATGATGAGCTTTCAACAACAGATATTTGGTTTCATAATTTCAGTTAACAATATGATATACAAAATTATATGCATTATGACTGCTACTTTGTAAAAAAACTGTGAAGAAAAATGATAATACCTAAAAATATTAAGAGTAGGTATAATTGAGAGAATAGGTATGTAGGTTAAATCATTCTTTCCAGTGTAATGAATGTATCTTGGCTTTTTCAAATTTTTATTTTTTTAGTTATAGATGGACACAATACCTTTATTTAATATTTATTTATTTTATGTGGTACTGAGGATCAAACCCAGTGCCTCACACATGCCAGGCACGCACTCTGCCACTGAGCTACAACCCCAGCCCTGTATCTTGGCCTTTAAATAATGATGTTGATTATGAGAAAACAATCTGTTCACTCAAATACAGTTTTTGCTTCATAGAAGAACTATTTGTGTGATAATCAAACAGTGGATTGAGATGATCTTTAAGGACATAATTTTGGCACTTTTCTGGCCTGGCTCATTTAGGGTTAAGATCTCTTAATTAGTTGATCACAGAGCATCACATCTGATCACATTTTGTCAAAACATCTGTCCCCTGTCACCCAGGGACTTCCCAGCAGAGAGAAAAGTGAGGTGACTTAGAGGTTATTCTTCATGTCTCATTGGAAAATAGCCTGATCCAAACTTTTCTCATTAATCAACTCCAATGTTATTGTCATTGCAACTTTTTTTAAAGGCAATTTTTCTCATCCCAAATGTGTAGACTACTGATTTGAAAATATATTTGTCTAAAAATATCACTCTTTTCTTTATACATATATGATTCTGAGAATCTTATTTTGAAGAATTTACCTTTATAATAATTACATTTAAGAATATAACTTTATCAGAGAAATGCCAGGATCTTTTTTTCTTCTAATACAAAACCCATTCATTCACATTTCTGATTTCTTTACCCATTGGACCACAGTTAGATTATTGCATTGTCATTTAAACAGAAGTTTTATTCTGTGATGTGTTTATTCTCTTATGCAAGATCAAGATATCTTTTGGGAAGATGATTTTGTAGAATACATTTCTCCATCCTTTATTTTCATCTAAATTGCTGGGTCATATAATAGATTAAAAGTATACATTTGCTGGACTCCTTTGCTGATTAAATGTATCATCTAGGAGCAGTCCTAAATTTCTCTTCAAATTCAGTTCTTAGTCTGTGAAGTAAGTGGGTTAGATGCCATGTCTGAGATTTTTCTTTCTCTCCAGAAGTCATAGCTGTTTACCTCTTGGAAAGGGAATTGAAGTTTTGCCAAATAGTGATCTTTTGGGGGTGGTTCTGGGGATCTGAACCTAGGACCTCATACATACTAGGCAAGTGCTATACCACTGAGCCTCCAAACCCCTCTTTTTACACTACCACTTCAGTTGGGTGGGGAGCTGGAGAAACAGGGAGTTGCTGTATAATAGGAGGTTTTAGGCATTGATTAATTATGCTTTATGCTTGTAAGAAAGGAACAGTCCCAACAATTCTTGTAGGTAAATTGTCAGACTGCAAAAATCACTTAGATGATTGATCCTTGCTTTCACTAACAAAGTCCGTATTGGGGGAATGATACATTCAGCTGCTGGTAAAGAACAATTAAAACAGTCACTCATTATTATTTGTTTATGTCTACCAACTCTTGACTTTTACATTTGAACATCAGATTAGCATAGATTATTTTGCCTGAAACACTGCCAGGATTAATTAAAATAAGGTCTGCTTATCAAGTTTGTAAAGGTCTTTTCCATAATTTCAAATTTATACATTTTTGTTACCAGTGCATCTGTATCCTAATTTCAGTTTTGCCAGAGAAAAAAATTATAATCAAAAGGTCATAATTCTGATTCTTCTGGCTTCCATTGAGTTTAACTAGCACACTGAAACATAATGTTCATTCATCGTAGCCAGTAGACCAGACCATGTGAGGTGTATGAGAGCTGCCCCTGTTTCCATCCAAAATGCACATATGGTGTGGGTAAGGCATTAATATGAGTTTTACGCAATGTTTCTGCTCATGTACACAGTCTGTTGCTCAGCACCAATTTTTCCCTGCCAGAAACCTGCTAACCTGCTGCTTTTGTAGCTCTGCTTGATGAAGCTATGTAGCTTCAAATGACCACAGCGGTTATTTATTTATCTTTAGCAATCTTTGTTTGTTAGTTATATAATTTAACCTACTTTATCTGTTGGTTGATTGTATTGATTGCCATTAGAATCAAAGAACTGAAACCTTGTTACTGCATTGCATGGAGCTGCAGTAAATCCAATATATGTGTTAAATATATGTTTAAAAGAAGGAACCAAAATGTGAAAATACTAGGGTTTTTTTCTTGCTGAATATAGTTTTCTGTCTCCAATTTAAAAGTTATTATTTTAAAAAAACTTATTCAGTATTCTGTTTGTATTTTGGTAGTTGCCTTACTGTTATTATTGCTAGTTTTCACTTTTGTAGGTTTAAAAGCCACAAAATCAGCAGGGTGAGAGGTCCATGTTGGGAGAACAACTGTTCCCTATTTCCCACAGCCATCCTTTTTCTAATCCTCTGTCGTTTAATTAGTAGCAAATGGTCCTTATTTTGTCCTGCTTTGGTTCATATTACAGTCGTAACTTCTAGAGACTAAATAGAGAGTTTAAAGTACAACCATGTTTGTGATGGCTTCACACAACTAGAGATTTCTTCTTGAAGGATAAATTCCATCTGAATCTTCAGGTAATGCAGAAGTAGCATGCAGGTGTGTACTTGGTCTAGTTGACATTATCTGGATGTTCCATTTTGAACCTTACTGAAGATTCATAGAACTGAAAGAATACACAGAAAAAAATATACTTGAATTAATCTCTGCTATATTTACTTAGGTTTTACATTTCTTTCCAGACCTAGCAGGCTCCATTCCTTACTGTGTGGCAGGTTTTCTGTGTTCTTCCTACCTGTTCAATAATTGAGGTGAATTTTTACCCATATAAGGACTATTTAATGTCTGCTTTTGGGCTTTCATATTCTCAGGAACATGTCTTTCACACATCATCTTTTAAATTAGTTACAAATCATTACGAGTGTGAACTCATAAGTTTTCTCTAAAAGCAGTTATATAATAGACATATACATGTACCAGAACCTCCTAATGTAAAAGCTAAAAGTCATATTTTTTTAAGTAATAGCAACCTGCATTTTCTGTACCTTGTTGTGCCACTTGAAAAGAGAGAAAAAGGCTGGCACATAATCTACACATGAGTACAGTGACAGTGGACTGAAGTACCATTTACATAATAAGACAAGCCCAGGAAAACTTTCTCAGATCTGGTCCTGGCCCTCAGTATTAACATCCAAGTCAGTTCTGTGTCACCATGCAGAATTTCTAACATATCTTGAGCATATTCCTGTCTTCTGGAGTTTTTATGTATGTGTAATTTTTATCCCTTTCCTGGAAAGCTTTTTTATCCCATACCCCTCATATTCACTTGGCAAATTTGTATTCATCCTTCAAACCTCTGCTCAAATATTCCTTCTTGACTCCATCTTTGTCTCCCCTAGGCAGTGTAAAGTCCTCTCTTTCTCCCTTAGCAATTTGTGTATGTCTTTGTGCCATGACCAGGAGTGTCATGAAGTGGAGATCCAGTTTGATTCATCATTGTGTTCCCTTGTGCCTAGCACTGTGCATGATACGTAGCAGTCATGTAATAAATGTTGAACATTGAATCTGTGCAGGGACACTTAGATTAGACTAAAGAGGGAATAATTGCTGCTAGCCCCAATAGCTGTAATTTTGGATAAGTTTCTTACTTTTTAATACTAGAATAGTGGGAGTATATTTATAAATTACTTCATCTCTCTGAATTGAATTATTCTCATCAATTTCTTTAGAGTTCCCATTAGTTTTTCAGATTATCTTTAATCATTCCTCTTATGCTAGCTGAATGATAATTCTAATTTCCAAATCCTTAAGTGATTTCTGCCTCTCTTGTCCAAAATTTAGCCTGCCACAATTATTTTATATTGATTATATATTAATCCTTTCCTCAAAACTCAGTAGTGTTTGGAATTTTTTTTCCCATTTATCTCTATTGTTTTGGCATTGCTTCCTAACTGAAGACACATTTTAAATGGTATTTTTTAAATGATTAAAATTGTTATTTCTTTTTTTTTTAGCCACAATTCCTAAAGATCTTTCTGTATGTGTTTTGCCTCCATAACACAGGACTTTGCAGCACAAAAATCAAGAAGTTTGCAAAATAAAGTAATAAGCATCTGAATATTTTCTTCAAAACATGAATATACTGCTGCTTGTTAACTGTTTAATCTTCAGTTTTTAATATGTCAAATAATGTTTACATTCAGTAGTTACTTATATTGTATTGTCCTCTATTTGACAAGTCACAGGTAACTTACTGGTGGAATGTAAGATTTTTTGGTTCTTTGGTACCGAGGATTGAACCCAGGGCACTTAACCAATGAATCACATCCCTAGCTGTTTTTTCTTTTAATATTTTATTTAGAGACAGGCTTTTACTGAGTTGTGTAGGGTCTCACTAATTTGCTGAGATGGCTTTGAACTCACAATCCTCCTGCCTCCCGAGCCATAGGAATTATAGGTGTATGCCAAATTTAAGATTCTTGAATGCTGCATAATTGTGATTTCTGAAGGGGCTTTATAAGTATGGTGGTAGTAGGACCTACACTTAAACTGAAGGTCACAGAATATAAAGTTACTTTGTCACAAAAAGATTTGCATTTTATCATTGCCTAACTAAAACCTGTTTAGCTTGGTTAATAAATTATAATTTTCAAGCTTCTCATCCAAGTACATTTTTGAAATATCAAATTATTCCATTTATTTCAGCAAATATTTCTCAAGCACCTGTTTTGGACAAGGCTCTGTTAAACATTATCCTCTTTGTCTAAAAATTTCTGGATCATTACTGTGCCAAAGATTGTGGTTAAAACAATGCATTATACTTTTTCAAAACTCATCATATCAAGATCAAGCAAGACATTTGACCATAATTGATCTCCAGGATTGAAATCTATGTCTTTTAGAGATAATTGTCACTCATGTAGGCTAACTATTAATTAACCAAATTAATCAGTTAACCATACCACTGCTTTTCTCAATAGAATTAAGTGGTTTTTAATGCAGAAAAGTTGTGGTAAGAGAGGGTATGAGATCTGAAAATTTAGATAAAATTACAGAAAAGTTACACATCTAAAGCATACTATGGAGATATTTTTTTCTGATATATTTAACTTACTACTAATTTCACTATAAGTGATTTAGATGAATATTCCATTTGTTCTTTTTAGATGTTTACTGTAAAATCTGTAACACTCCTAATTTCTAGTATATTGCCTGAGATGTAAGTTAATTGAAAGCTGAAACTTGAAATTTTTTCTAACAATATATGAAAAGAGAAAAGTGAACTGTATTTCATTTTTAAAATATTGCAGCTTTGAAATTTTTGAATATTCAGATTTGAGGATTAAATACTGATAACTGCTCTCACTTATAGTAATGTTCATCTTTGCTTTAGATGACATGTAGGGTCTCATTTAAGTCACAAGCCCTTGGGCTATCTTTTGTAGTTTCATAAGGCCCAAAGAGCTTATTAGCTTAGAATTTAAAGTATTTTGGTACTTATCTGTTTTTAGTTATTCTTTTTTTTCTAATTTTTTTTCAAACCGTTTTCATGAGAATCTACAGTTCTAACAAATTATCATAATCCAGTTTGGATTTAGGAATTATGTAAATCACTACCTTGAAACATTGTTTTATTCAAAAAGTTAGAAAATGGTAATAATATATTTTAGTGTATGTTGGCTAATGTGACTGATAATTGGATGCTCAATGAAAAATTAAAATTCCTTTGGCAAGTAACGAGGAAAAACAAGTTGTTTAGTATAGAAATACTTGTTATAAAGAAAATTAAGTGTGTTTTTTTTTTTCAGATTCAATCCCTGTTTTCAGTAGTATAGCTTTTTTGTACTTTGAAGTCTCCTGTGTTTATTAAAACAAAATAATACTAACCCCACTACTGGTTTGGTACTGACTCACAGGAAAACATTAATAATTAAAACAAGACTTTTTTGTGTGTGTGTGTGTGTGTGTGTGTGTGTGAAATTTTAACTACGTAGTCTCCACTTGAAATGTGTTTGGTCTGAATTCAGAGGTAAAATACATACTGGGTTTCAAAGCATGATATGAAAAAAGATATTGCCAAGATAATATTTTTGATATATTGTGTTAAAAATAGAACATTAAAATTAATTTCACTCATTTCTTTTAACTTAATGTGGCTACCAGAAAATTTTAAATTACACATGTCTTACCATAAAGATGTATTGAACAATGCCAGGCTAACAGATTTAAAAATTCTTAATATATTCAGTAAATATTAGATATCAACAGCATATTTGATTCCGTTTTTAATCTCTTGAATAGTCAGTTATTTTGCAATTGTTGTTTTACTCTTTTCCAGGACTCCAAGTTGAAGCAGTTGTTCTTAGGAATCACCAGCCCCAACTCAATTGACTGAATGCAATCCATAGAAAGTTATGGAAGGCAAACATGACATTTTATTGTTAAACAACCAAATTAGTGAGCTATACCTTCTATTTCCCTACTTTTTAACCTTCTCCCTGATGGCTGTTATGCAGTTTTAAATATTTAGTTGATGTTTATGATAACTTGTATTCATTTAGATTTGTGTTTCCAGGAACTATTCAATTCATATGTCACCATATGCCTTAAATTATTATATGTCATAAATTACCAGGTTTGGAGTCTACTTAAGATTCTTGAATATTATTGTCACTTATTATGTTATTACATATTACTACTGATAATAATATCAATAACCAAAATCGAGTTTTTTAAAGATCTCAGCCAAAGGAGAACTTTCATGTTATAGAGACTAGGAGGCAAGCATTTATTAGTAATCAGCCTCTCTTTTTCAATGGGGTTTAACCGTTTCCTCTGTGGAAATCAAAAAAGTTAAAATTTGTGTGTCTTTTATTTTAAAACCTTTAACTTATGAATCAATTTTGACAGCAATTTAAAGGTTTTAGAGCACTACTATAAGTGGAATGAAATCATATTAGGGCAAATAGAAGCAGTTGGGTAAATATTGATAATAATGAAATCTGTAAAGTCATTCTATGAAGATAAATGGAATACTTGAATTAGTCATCTGCTTTTCTAAAAATGTAATAAGTTCATCTGTTCAAAAAAAAAAAAAGAACCTCAAGACTGGTAGTTTTCTTTTTAAATGCCTTTCATCTTTGGCAATCTTTTGTATATCATGCAAAGGATTATACAATTAGCATGAAGTAAGAGAGTGCTTTTTAAATTTTATGAATAAGGGCTCTTTTTTCTTTGAGTGATATGCATGCAGGGTGGACATTTTTATCCCACCAGCAGACAGAATATTTGGTATCTACTCTGTAAGTAGCTCCAGTTTATCACCCTTTCTCTTAATGAGAAAAGGGTTCTGTAAGAAATAAAAGCAACCTTAAAATACATTTTAAAAAATAGCCACAATGGTTTAGCATAAATGCAACAAAATTTCCAGATTTGAAGTTAGGCTTTCTACCTTGTCCTGGATTCTAGAGATGCCCCTGTTACCCTCTATTTCTGGCAGTCAATTGAGGACATATTAGGAAGACCCCTGTGAAAACATGAAAACTTTTTTTGGGGTTGTCTTTTCTTTCATTTATCAGGAAACTATGCTTTGTTAAAAACATTTTAAGTGGCATGTCTTTAGAAAAGTTCTTATGTGTTTACATTCTTATGGGCTGCTTGCTTTTCAGAAACACTTATCTTTGAGGTTGGAGTACTTATGACATGTCAATGAACATTATTTATGATTTCTTTAAAGTGTTAACATTCTGTTTTATTAATTATGAGCATCCCTTTCTCCTTGATGTTTTAAACAAGGTATTTAAAGATGAGGTCTCAATATTGTTGGAAAGGTTTTTATAACTTACTAATCATTTAAGTTCTCATTTTTATATTGTTGTGCTTTAAAATTCCCTCATGTGTAGATAATAGCATTCCCTATTGCATAGAGGAAGCCAAAGTGCCACTCAAAAAGATAGATCTTTAATTCAGCTAACTTTTTCACCCTAAGATGCTACCATAACTAGGATTGCCAGATATAGCAAATGAAAATCCTTGATGCCCAGTTAACTCTGAATTTCAGTGAACAGATTAATTTTTAGTATAGTTTGTACCAAGAAATATTTAGGTCATATTTATACTTATATGTTTGATTTGGGGATCCTAAGCATAACTCAGCCCTCTTATTAACTCAACTCCAGAGTCTGGCAGATGTTCTGCTTTGCGCTCCTGCAATCTTCTGTTTGTTCATCCTATCTACCATTTAGAGATAATATCATAATATAGGTACAATTCTTTGAGGCCCAAAGTGCTTCAAAGTATCTTTTTCATTTGCATGCATACTTGTAGGGAGGTAGGAAGGGTCTGACTTTATTCTCATTTTGCCTTTTCATTTTTAAATGAGGCAAAATGCTTCCTTATAAAGAAATAATACTCAGAAGATACTACAGCAAAAAGCTTGTTTCTCCTTTTCACCTGCTCTTATTTTGGATTCATTTAGTCTGACATTCCTAATAGTCTAATCACAGATTAAAACTTTGTAAGAGTGAGTTCTATAGAATATGCATTTTCTAAGTGATTAATAAATAATCTTGAGAGATTCATCTAAAAAACAAACATTGCCATTCAGATGAAAGATTTTAACTTCCCTTTGTTTCTCTTCCTCTCACTCCCCCTTCTCTTCCACCTTCCCCTCCACTCCACAGAACCAGAAAAGTACCATTTGGAACTTGCATGTCCTCATCCCTTACCATAAGAATTATTACTAAGGCTTCCCAGGTGATATTTCTTCTTTCCAGCCTTACTGCCTTCCAAATCTACAGTGAATAGTGATTTTTCAAGAGTGTAAATCTTACCATATCACTGGCTTTCCTTCAGTAACTGTGTATCAGACTGAATTCCAAACTGATTAGCATGGCATTCCATGATCTTCTTGGTCTGGGTTTTTTCCCAATTCCCCTTCTTTTTCTTCTTCCTCAGTGCTCAAACTATTACAGCAATAACAAATACAAGTAGTCTCAAACATTCCTACCTTTGGCTTTTTATGCATTGTTCCCTGTAACTGGAGTGTATATCCCCTCCTATCTTCTTAGCAGAATCCTGTTCATCCTTGAAAATCCTCTTTAGGTATCATTTCCTCTGTAAGGCTTCCCTGGTCACCTTTATCATCTTTAGGCTTAATCCTGCTGTCTTGCTTCAGCTTTTGTATACACTTCTGTGTTGATAGGGTTTGTTTACATTTCTTTCTCTGTAGAAGTTTTGGCGATTTTTGAAGATAGGACATTATTGCGATCATCATTTCAAATTTCTGATAACTGGCATAGAACCTCACAAGTAATAAGCATTTGGGAAATGTTCTAATACCTCTATGACTCAGCTGTCTACTTGGTAAAACTTACGTAAATCCAGTCCTGGGAAGTTCCCCTGTGCCTTAGCTGCTCGATTCCATGGTTTGTCATTTCTTTCTTATCAATAGAAGAATAGAAAAAATGACTTTTAATTTTCCACTGAATAGCTTATCCACTCACACTGTTTCTTAATAAACTGGAATTATTACATAGAATAAAGCACACACATTATAGAGGGATGGTCATCACTAGTATTATTTAATAAAATAAGGTAGATTTATCTTTTGATACCCTTTCTCTTCAAGGCCTGTATCTCTCCTCTTGTTTTTTGTTTTGTTCTGCCGTTGTTTGTTTGTTTTGGTTCCCTGTACCCATAAATGTCTTCTGGCTGGGAACAAGTGGAGGACTGTGGAGGGAGTATAATCTTCCTACAGAAAAACATAGCTGTCTTGTTTTCCATCCCTGCAGGGCCTACCTGATCACTAAGGTAATTAACAAGTTAATTCACAATGAGACATTCCCCGTTATAGATTGATAGTTTGAAGTATAACTCTTCTCAGACAATATTTGCATTTTTACAGAGGCTTTAAATCCTTGTCTCCAAAGAATGAATAATGTTGGCATGATACTACTTTATAGTAAGTGTATACTTTACACTACCAAGGAAAAGGTGGTTTTGAAAAAGCTAGAGAACTTTTTTTAACATGCTGCCTCTGATATGCATGTGCATGGGTGAATCAGGGATTGTATTTGACTGCATATAACTGACAATCCTGAACTGGTGACTTAAACCATGTGTTTATTTTCCTTCACTTAAAGTCCCCAGTTAATCAGTTGAGGGCTGCTATAATGGCTCCATGATACCATCAGTGTCCTAGCTTTTTCTGTCTTCCTGCTTTACCACCTTTAGTGTGTGGCTTCTATTTACACCTGGCTGCCTCTTGTTTATATTATGACCACTGCATTTTCTACCAGAGCAGGAGGACATTGGGGCAAAGGCTACCTCCCTTTAAGTAATTTTCCAAAAGCCCTATCCAGTAGCTTTCATTTACATGTCATTAGCTACCACTATCAGCAAGAAAGTCTGAGAAATGTTAGCTAGGCAAGCTGTTACCTCCATAATAATTAATCTATCATTAAGCAAAGGGGGAAAGTCTGGTAATAAGCAACTAGCAATCTAAGAGCAATTCAAATTAAGGCAAATAATTTATCTTTTGTTTTTATGGGATTAAAATATTTAGAACTAAATAAATTAGTATTAGAACTAAATAAAATAGTGATTAAATTAGTATTCTAATAGAATGTTCCTGAAGATACAAATATTTTAAGAAATTTTAACACTATTCAAAAAGTGTTTATAGCTTACCCAATGTTTGCATAATGCTGTGATCTGTGTCAAAAGAGATGGATAAATTCTTTTTGCCCTCAAGTTTGTCTAGGATACATGCAGGTAAACACTTGAACAACATAATATCATAGAATGTGATTATGAGTTAATCATATAGTTAAAACTAAACACTATTAGTATAGATTAAATTCTGTAGGAGAATTTCATAATACAGAGAATGATCCCTGTAGCTGCAATGGCTTAGAAAGATCATCTGCAAAAGGCATGAGATTAATAGATTATATAACAAATACCATTCAACTTCTGTCACCTGTCATTTTAGGATAATTATCTTTATAATATATTATTTAAATTTTTAGTTTTTAAAATATTATTTACTTACATTTTAAAAATTGATATCAGTTTTAACTTAATACATATATTTGAAGAGAAAATCTTATGCCATTATTCATACATGTAAAACAGTTTTACTTGGCTACTAAAGGGTAACAATAAAATGCAGTAATATTGAAATTTTAAAATTTGTGCATGAACTAGAATAGTTAATTTCAGTTCTCTAATGGAGAGAATGGAACATTTTACAGTCATTCATTGTAAAGGGATAGGTGGCTCAATGACATGAGGTTCTACATCTAGTAAAACAATTTCAAGTTTTAGTGTTAATGTTAACTAACAGTGAAAACGTCAATAAATATATGTATATGAAGTTGGAAATACATAAATATATTTATAAGCTTCTCTTGCAGATTCTTTGTAGAATTTTGATTAATTTTTAATCAAAATGGTACAGATGACTTTTTTGGTAACCTTATTCAGGAAGCCATTTTAAGGCCATTTTCAAAGTCTTCTTTTAAATGTATCAGGTTATTGGATAATGTTCAAAAAGTTTTGGAATAAAAGAGATTCTTTACCATTCAGCACTTCCATCTTTGCAAAAATAATTATGAAAACCTTTCATCAAGTTTAAAATATTTTCTCAGTTCATTTGCATTTACATGAATTGTTTTATTGATTTTATGTGGTTAGGTATTCTGCTTAGTGCAGTGCATGCACAAATATTTAGTTCTCCCCATCTTACAGTTAAGAAAGCTGATGCTCAGAAAAGCAAAATGACTTACGTAGTCACATGCCTGATTAGTGGTTCCAACTCAAATTCAGAGCATTTCCACTCAACCCAAACACTTAACTGCCAAATCATTGATTCAGAACTGGGGATTCAACTGCCTCAGGCTCTTCTGAATCCTGGGCCTGGGCTTCCTGCAGCTAGGCCAGTCATTAGGAACCCTATCCATGCTGATCTCTGTGCATATATAAATGTGCTCACATGTACACAAGCAAAGAGGCTGCCACTAGAGGTTTTGATCCAGAAAAAGTAGACAGAAAGCCCCGGTCCTGTTTTGCCTGCCACCTTGCCTTCCTGCCTTTTCCCCTTCCCCTTATTTTTGCCAGTGAATCCAGCTTCTCAGTGCTCCTCCTGCTCCTCAGTGCTTTCAAAACCATACTTCCTGGGAATCACTGATCAGGAAATTAGAAGAAATCATGACTGAAAAAGTGATTGGCCCACGTTATCTAGGAGTTTGTTAAATTTAAGTTTGAGCTTCATTTGTCTGTGATGAGGTGATTGACAATAATGTTATCTTTCAATTAAGGTAGATAAAATCAGTGGTTCCACAAAAAGTTGAACACTGTTATAAGGGATAAATTTTTTAATTATATAATCTTCACTGTATAATTATGTCACTTTCTAAGGAAATGTGTTACAATATCTCCTAAGAATTTTTTTATATTCTTCCTCTAGCAGTTCTCGGCACTGATGGACATGGCTTTAGATAAGGCACCTAGAAATTTTTCATAAAAATAAATTTGGTAATAAGGGAAAATTATTTAGAAAATTTTAAATAACTGTTGCTGAATAAAGAACAGCAATTACTTGCAATTCATATAGTCCAGTTCATAGCAATAACTGCTGATAGTCTTAGGGAATAGCTGATTTCTGTTTGATTTTACTTTAATTTATTCATTCAGCAAGTAATTTTTAAGCATCTACCTTGATCATAGTTTTGTGTTGTCCCTGGCAATGTGGGAGGAAAAGATGTAGACATCTAGTGAGTAAAAATCATTTGAATCTCTGAGGAAAATATCCTGTAGTTCATATTCCTTTTGTAAATGTAAATGAATAGAAAAAGAAGTGCTAAAACCTAAATTAGAATATAACCATAGTATTTCAGATCATGCACATTTTATTTTTATTTTAAAGAAATTACATTTCATATTCTGATATAATTGTGGATAAAAGGCAAGAGCATTTAAACAATTTTTTATCCTTTTCATTCATGGAAAATATTTATGATGCAAAGACATAATATCTAGTTGATTTCATTGACAATAGGCCTAATAAAGCATTAAAACACATGCTGTATAAGCCTTTTGCACCTCCTTGGCCATGTAGTATTTACAGGCAAAGTACCTTCCAGTCATTGAGTGATTCATTCTTTTCCTCACATCTAATTATTCACTATGCCCTGTCAGAGTCTCTTGTTTGCCCTCTCCTTTACCCCTTCTGTGCCAGGACCAGAGATCAGGCCCTTATCTCTCATCCAGTTGATTACAGAGCTTCCTAACTGATCTTTCTTCCTCCTGACTTTTGCATTTCCAATCTATTCTTTGCACTGTGCTAGAGGTTTTTTTTTTTTAACTCAAAAATTAAACACAAAGAAAAATTTTACTACCTTCTCTGTTTTAGTCCCTCCCCCTCAGAAATCTAGTGTTATCTAATATTCAACAGATATTTACAAATAGTCCTGTAGCTCCCACCAGGCCCTTCTAGGTCTGCATCTGTTTCCTACTCTGTGCTAGAATCTACTCCTACCTCCTTAATATGGCTTATACTTGCATACCCTGCCTTTGCCTGCTGTATGCTGAGTATGGTATGCCCTTTCTGTAACGGTGTCTTTAGAGATCAGTCTTGCCCTTCAACTCAGCCCAGAATGTGCCTGTTTTCCCTGGAGCCTTCCCATGTTCTTCCATGTTAAGTCATCTCTCTGTTTTAAGAACTCTATATTATGTTGATTTTTATCTCTCTTAGACATTAAAAAAATTCTATTACATGTTCTAGTGTCTCTTTTTTACTGCTTTTTTTCTCATTTTTTTCCTTCTTTGAGGTGCTAGATAACTTTGAGCCAGCTGTGAAGCATAGGAACCATAGTCTTGTCTTCAACACATTCACATTCATCAAATTTACAGTGCCTCAAAGCTGGTATAGGAAGAGAGAGCATAGGACTAGAATAAATATAAATATATATATAGTCCATAAGTTCCATGAAAATCTTCCAGTAATGTGTCTTCACTGGTTAAATGAATTGAATTGAAGCATGTTTTTAAGTATCTACATAGAGAATTTATCATTTCTTGCGATGAATAAGCAAATTACCCATTTCCTGATAGGATACATGAAAAATATTTTTTTTCTACCGGGGATTGAACCCAGGGGCCCTTAACCACTGAATCACATCCCCTTATTATTTTTTTTATTTTGAGACACTGTCTTGTAGGTTGCTGAGGCAGGCTTTGGACTATTAGTCCTTTTGCCTTAGATTCCAAGTTGCTGGGATTACAGGCATGCACCACTGCACCTAGCTCAATGTTTTTTAATTATAAAAAATAAATCAGGGGCTGGGGTTATAGCTCAGTGGTAGAGTGCTTGCCTTGCACATGTGAGGCACTGGGTTGGATTCTCGGCACCACATAAAAATAATAAAAAAAAATAAAGATATTGTGTCCATCTTAAAAAAAATCTTAGAAAAAATCAGTCTTTAAACTGTGTGTTTTATTGTTAAATAGATCATATGTCTCTGATTCTTAAAGAAGATATTAAGATAACACCAAATACCACGTGGTGGCACACTCCTATAATCCCAGTGTTTCCAGGGGCTAAGATAGGAGGATCATGAGTTCAAAGTCAGTGTCAGCAAACCCGAGGCACTAAGCAACTCAGTGAGATTCAGTTTCTAGAATACAAAAAATAGGGCTGGGGATGTGGCTCAATGGTAGAGTGCCCATGCGTTCACTCCACAGTACCAAAAATAAATAAATAAATAAATAAACCAAATACTAATGATATACTTGTGCATTTATAATGAAAATTACTTCTATTAAGTTTGATATGTTGGGTAGTATAAGTCAAGAGTGGATGCTCCTGACTATAATTCAGTGTAAATTCATAACAGTTAAAATTGAGATAACATTAATTTTTCTCTGTTTTAGTCTCTAAACTCATGTTTATGTCCAGCATGTCCTTACCCCATAGCTACTATAGCCAAAGCATTCTAAGTATCCATCTCTTACAGAATCTTATTTCCTTAAATATTTTTGAAAGTAACCTTCATTGATATATCATATAATCTGATACATTCATTGATGTATCAGATATTTTTTTAAATTATCTGAAGTATATGATCATAAAATCAAACTAAGGAACAAAGAAGTTTTCCTTGTCAGCTCTGTTCTTGAGAATCACCTCCCACCCTCGTGTATGTGTGTGTGTCTGTGTTTGTACCTTTGAATAAAAGAAACCAAAGTAGTCTCTAAATCACAAGCTAGTTTTCACCATTCTGAAATTGGATTACTTAGTTTTGTGTTGATTATGTGAACCAAGCTCCCCACTGAGCCTCCCTGGTGACCTGAGCCTCAGAGCTCTGATTCTCTTTGTGACTTTTTGACAATTACCTAACTTTGCTGTGTTTCCTCATTGACACTATTGGGATAATCACCTTTCATACCTCATAGGAGTATTGTGAAATTAATTAATGTTTGTAAAGTATTTTCAGGATCACAATGAAAGGTATTAATTTGTAAGAATGTGGTATTATTATAATTATTAGTAGTAATAGGGCTGGTTGTTTAATGCAAATTTTCTTCTAAGTGTAGTGTCATATTTTCAAAGGACAGCCTCTTTCTTTATGGCCAGATGTGGATACAATTAACCCTTTACCCCTCATTTTGAAGATACAATTAGCCAATTGTGTGTGCAATTAGACGTGTATGCAGTTTTTGCCTGAACAACTAATTACAGCCTTGGTAAAAGTCCTTTTGAAAACGCTGGCCTTTTGAATCTTGACTGTCCCTGTCTGTGTAATAAGCAATTTGTGCTAAGCATATTTAGGGGCCATGGAGGCTCCTGAATTTTAAAGAATTTCTTTTGTGGTTACTTGAGAAAGATTTAACTTTCTTAAAGCCTTAGCTTTGTATTTTGCCATCAAGCCTAAAAGACTTTTCACATGGTTCTAGTTTCAAAGGTTTTATTGATTTTTTTTTTTAATCTTGACATTCAGCTGAAAGATTTTCCACAGACTGCATTTTGTGAAACAGGTTTTCCCTTTGTAATTTTTTTCCTCCCTTGAAAACTTCAGTTTCTTTCTGTCTGAAATTCAAACATGTCATCTCATATTCCCTTTATTCACTAAAGAGTGAGTAAGGAACAGATTAGTACTTATCGTTTCTTGCCAGATATAGCCTGGTGACATTTTTACAGGGGACTTTTAATCACTATACTATAACTTCTATTTATACAGAAGAGTAAAAAGAAAAAACCAAGAGACCAGGAAGATACTGTTAGAACCTTTTGTCTCCACTGATATCCTAAGTAAAAGGGAAAAGTTATGAATTCTAATGAGCGACAGCCTCTTTTAGGACATCTCTTCTTTAACAGTTTTCTTTACCAATAATCATTGAGCTCTACTTTATGTATGCCAGCATGTTACCACCAAAGGAGATTCAGAGATGAGCAAAGTACAATTGTTACTTTCTAGGAGCCCAGAATAAAATGTTGATGAGTAAAGTCCACATGGTCATGAGTGCTGTATGAAGTTTAGAAGGGTTCCTTGGAGTGAGCTATCACATTGATCTGGGACACAGGGAACATTTTAGAAGAAGTTGCATTTCAGATGGGACCTAATTGTAGGTTTGATTGAAATGAGGGGACATTTTTGTGTGAGCAAAGGCACACAGCTACTAAACCACAGGTAGGCTCAGAGAAGAGTGATTGGTTTAGCAAGAGTTGTAGTTACCTTGTAAAAGAAATGAAGGAGACAAAACTGGAAAGGCAGCTTTGATCTACATTGCAGAAGGCCCTTAAAGTTAAGCAGAAAAATGTATACTTAATTCAGCTGTCAATGGAAGCTAGTGTATGCTTTTGATAGAGTGATAAGACCAGAACCTTGCTGTGAGATTGAGCAGACCCCAGCCTGTCTGATATATGGCAGAGGGATAAACTACAGGAAAGAAGATACACTTAGAACTCTGTTGCCAAAATTAAGACCAGAGTCCTTTCTGGACTGAGAATTAAAAAAAAAAAAAAGGTATTACACACATAAAGAATACTGTGGAGTATTTCTTAATATTGGCAACCATCCTAATAAAGGCATGAAGGAAAAAAATGGAGCTTTGTCAAGATTACTGGGAAGAGAGGTGGGTTCCTCAGTAATATAGGATTTGCCTTGCATAAACAAGGACCTGGGTTCAATCCCCAGTACCATGCACACATATACAGATGACTGGGAAGAAACAGGAAAGTAGCTTTGATTGAAAGAGGGATATCAGGAACAGGGTGGATTTAAGACAACTGCTCCTTGGGAATTACCACATTATGACATATTTACACAAATACACTAAGATAGCAGGATAGAAAATACACTTATTGGAGCCCATTAACCTTTATATTATGGAAAAATATGCATATATGCTAAGTGTACAAAACACAACCTGTGTATGTGCTTAAAAATATCTTTAGTCATTGACTAGCACCTATAGCATGGTTTTTCAGGTTTCTGTTTGAAACACACAAAGAAACCCGAGCAAAGCAGTATTCTCATATCTAATTTTGAAAAGTGTTCTCCATCTCATTTTGTGGTCTCCAAGGACTATGTATAATTTATCATGCCATCAGCCTCAAGAATGTACAGATCTACCTACATATCCCTAATATTCTTAGATAACTTAATATCATTCTGTCATCCACACATTTTCCTATCCTCTTTCCCGTCTGCTTTTATTTTTCAGGATGCACCATGCAAGTGGATAGGTGTTAGTCAGTTTGGGCTGCTATAATAAAAGATCATACACTAGGGAGCTTAAACAACAGATGTCCCCCAACCCCAAACCCTCATTGTTCCAGAGGTTGGAGTCCAAGATCAAGACTAGCCAGTTTGGTCCTCATGAGGGCCCTCTTACAGATGGCTGGCTTTTTCCTGAATCCTCACATGACAGAGAGAATATTTTTCTCTTCCTCTTGTTATAAAATCAGTAATTCCATCATGAGGGCCCCATCCTCATAACCTCATCTAACTCAAATTTCCAGAGGCCCCACCCCCAAATACTATCACAAAGGAAGTTAATGCTCCAACATACAAAATTGTGTGAGTAGAGCAGGGGAGGAAAGACAGACACATCATTCATTCCACAGCAGATAATCAGTCTCATAATCTAGGGAAATATCACCATTTCTTAAAAGAAAATGTCTCCTAAATTTTTATTTTACAAATAAAGAGTGTGTAATCCACATGGTAGATGCCTTGTACATTGAATTTCCATTATCTTTTCCCTAAAGTAATGAGGCATTATGGAAAGACTGTGAACTTTAAAATAATACCTAGTTCCCTTTTCTATAAAATACAAATAATAAAACTTGTACTTCCAGTTGTCCAGGAGATAATGTTCAGAGTTATGCTGATTCTTCCCTGCCTCTCATACTTCATATCCAGTCTATCAGCAAATTCTGTTGGCTATACCTTCAAACTCATTCTTGTCCCCTGCATGCCACCAGGTCCAAGCCACCTTATCTCTTGCCAGATTCCTGCAGCTTCTCACTTCCTTCTCCGGCTCTTGCTTCTCAGCAGTCTGTTCTCAACTACACAAAGGATAGATGACTTCAAGTAAAAGCCAAAGTTTCTTTTTTTTTTTTTTTTAACCATAATCTTAAAGTATACAATCTGGTTTCTTGAGATTATTCTGGCCCTTTTTCTAAATATCGTTGTCTTTGTTCCCACTGCTCTAGCTTTACTACCCCTGAATGTTCATATCCTGCTCAGAGCCTTCACACTGACTGTTCTGACGTGGAACACCCCTCCCTCACCTCCTTTAAGTGTTCAGATACCATATTAGGGAGGCTTTCCTAACTCTATACATTGTAACTTCCACCCCAACATTCTTTACCCTTTTTGCTTATTTTGACTCATACTGCTTATCTATTACTATATATTCCACTTAATTTTGTTTATTATATATCCTTCACCAGGCTTATAACAATTTCTGGCATAGAGGAGGTTCAGGAAATATGTATGAATAAATGAAAAACAGTGTGATACACTTTTAGACAATGATTACGAAATGCAATTACATATCAGAACAACACATATATCTGCTAAATAAATGTTATCTTTATTCTTTTATTTCTCAGAGTATAATAAAATAGAATTGAAAACAGCATTCTGAAATCAAATTTGACAACAAAATTTAATATAGAAAATTTTCCTGTTTGTTTGTTTTGCTGGGGGTTGATCCAGGTCCTTGTCTATGCTCGATAAGCCCGCTACCACTAAGTTATAGCCCCAGCACTCACAAAAGTTATTTTTCAGTTTTGTGACTGTACTGCACTGTACTGCACTAAGGTTTGCTCATTTAGACACATGAGATCTTCCTGAAATTTGTCAGAGATTATTATTTAGAAGATATTTAGTAAATTTGACATTTATGAAAATGTTAGTCTGGTCAATAATAGTATTTTTTTAATTTGTAAATACAGATTTTTTAAAAATTCAATCCAGGTAAATTTATCTATTGAAATTTTATTCCAATTCCATGAATTAACCACATTTTCAAAAGCTTTTGGGAAAGAAGTCTTGTCAAAAGTACTTTTCAATGGAATCTAGCGAGTATTGTTTAGTAACCTAATTGTTTTCTCAGTAAGCAATACACATGCACATAAAAATACTAATTGTGTATTATTTATATTTTATATGTTGCATGTAAGATACATAACTAAATATAATAAATAACTATAATAAAATAGTATTTGTGTTATTAGCATTAATAGCATACATTGAATAAGATATTACATTATAAAAACAAATAATTTTTCAATGGATGAATGCAATCAATCTGCTGATTCCTGTGTCATTTCTTTCCTTTTCATAACTGCCTTCTCCATTTTATAATTAGGATTCACATTTTTCCCTGTAAATATTAAGGATTGTTTATACCCATTTGGGCAAATATCTTAAAGACACTTGATTTCTTTATAAGTAGTTCCAAAATTCTTCAGATATTTTCAGTTGACAATTATCTTGGTGTATTTGAGCTAATTTTGAGTCAATGGGGGTTGTTTTAAACTTATTACTTAAAGAAAGGAATTGTTGAAAGGCCCAGATACCTCTTGAAGCTCTTTTGAATCAATGATGTATTTATTATCAGGTATAGAATTTTTTAAATGATAATTTTTAGCATTTGTTTACATTATTATTAATTTACTAAGTTGAAGACTCTTTCAACTTGATGGTCTCTTTGTCATTTTTTTCCACAATGACTGGCTTTAATAGACTCATTTAAGCTATTAAGTATCGAGATATACATATGACAATCTGTTTCAGTATGCCATCTCATATATAAAATGACATATAATTAATGTTTTCTAAAAGCTCATTTCAGTGTTTTAAAAGAGAGCTAAAATGTGCTCTTTTTAAAAAAATTTAATACATTGTAGTGAAATTGGTAACTGGGTTGAAGTTACACAAATGTGTGGTTTTATGTAGGAAGTCTCCAGTTCCTATATCTGTTGGTCTTAGGTCTAAAGTTTCTAAAGTTTGGTTAAAATTGTGAGTAACACTAAATACAGTACTTTCATCAAGGAGGAGAGAGTCAGTTAAATGAAACCACTGGTTCTCTTAAAAATGACAATAGAAGATATGCTGAATAAATATTACTATTATTGAAATGCTTTTCAGTTATTTCAGTAGTTATTTTTGTGAAGTCACTTTCTGAGAGCATTATTAAAAAAGGAAAAAGGGGAAGATATATGAATCTCACCCAGAATGTTGCCTTGATCTGTACCATTTGGGTCTGAAAACCAAGAAATCATTATAAAAAACTATAGTTTGCTCTTTATTAAGTCATCAAACTTAAAGTAAAAGATGACTAGAAAACTGTCTACTTTTAGAGCTACGTAGGTCAGCTCTCAGTATTTCTCAAAGAGGGGTTTTTGCTGTTGTTTTGTTTAAGCTCTATATACTCTCAAAGTTCTGACATTTACTGCTGGTTCTATTTAAATGACATTCTCAATTTGCAAGTATAATAAATTAATATCTTTTTTTCTTTGAAAAACTTTTGTATGACAGATTCTTATGGTGACATTAGTGTTTCCATTATTTAAGTTATACTCAGATTTTTATATTAGTGGGACTTCTTAGAATGAAATATTTCCCTTTTGTTGAAATTTGGGATAATGCTGAGTATACAGACTTGACTGACATTTTCGGGATAATAACTAATATTTATTGAGTGCTCACAGTGTTCTGAAAACTGTATTAAGTGCCTGTTAGCACAATTATCTCATTTACCCCTCACAACATATTACAAAATAGATTTACCTATTTCCATTTTACAGATAAGGAAATTGGGGCATGTGAGAAGTAACTGAAGTTCAGAAACATCAGTTAGTTCACACAGTTGGGAAGACTTAAATGAGTATATTTATATTGTCTTTACTATATATAGTTCAACACAGTTTACTGAAAAATTTGTGGGGTGTGGACTTCTATTAGAAGTTCATCTAGAGTAAATTTAAGGAGTATTATATACTTCCAAAAGGAAACCGTGAGCTGAGTACTGTGGTTTACCAGTGAATTGTGGAGGTCTTTTGAAGGGAGTAAGAGGACACCACTCCATAATCCAACCCTGTGACAGTCACTCATTCAACAGTATTTATTGTGTGTCTAATGCATGCCAGGTATTCTGCTCCATACGATGCATAAAATGGACTGGACAAGAACTCTTCCTCATATTTTCAAGGGTCTCTCATGTTGAAATAGTATTTCATTCCTTCTCATTCTCTTGTTGCTATATAGTAGTCCGTTATGTGCATATAGCACATTTTATTTATCCATTCATCTGTTGTTGGATATTTGGGTTGTTTACACTTATTTGCTACTGTGAATCACACTGTGATGAACATTTGTGTACAAGTATTTATTTGAATATCTGTTTTCAATTCTTTTGAGTTCATACCTAGGAGTGGAATTGTTGGGTGTTATATAACTCTCTTTTTAACATTTATGAAACTGTCAAACTTCCCAAGTGGCGACACTATTTACATTTCTACCATCAGTACAGGAGAGTTCTAATTTCTTCTACATCCTGGCCAGCAGCTGTTATTATCTGACTTTTTTATGGCTACTAGGTGCGAAGTGGGTATCTTATTGTGGTTTTGATTTGTATTTCCTTGATGATTAGTGAGTGAACTCAAGTATCTTCTCATATGCTTATTGGCCTTTTCTCTTTGGGCTTGGGAGAAATGTCTACCCAGATCCATGGCCTATTCTTTAAGTAGATTGTCTTATTTATTTATATTATTGAGTTATAAGAGTTTTTAAAATATATTCTAGATGCAAGTCCTTTATCAAACATGATCTACAATTTTTTTTTTTTTTTTTTTTTTTTTTTTTTTTTTTTTTTTTTTTTACCATTCCTTGGGTTACCTTCTCACTTTCTGGATAGTTTGGTATGAAGCACAAAAGTTTATAACTTTGATGCAACCTAGTAATTTCTTTTTCTTTTGTTGCTCATGTTTGTAGTGTCATATCTAAGAATCCACTTACAAATTTGAGACCATAAAGATTTACTCCAGTGTTTTCATCTAATAGGTTTGTAGTTTAGCTTCTATAGGCCTTTGATGCACTTGAGTTGATCTTTGTTTATGGTGTGATATAAGGATCCAATTTAATTTTTTTGTATATGACCATCTAGGTGTTCAGCATTATTTGCCACAAAGACTCTTCTTTCCCTATTGAATGGTGTTGTCACCCTTCTTTAAAAAAAGAGTTAATTATAGATGTGCGTTTATTTCTGGTCTTTAAGTTCTGTTCCACTGATCTATGTCCCTATCCTTGTCAGTGCAACAATCTCTTAACTACTGTTTTGAAATCAGAAAGTGAGTCCTTCTGCTTTGTTCTTTTTTTCAAGGTTGTTTTGGCATTGTGGCTCCTTGGAAATTCCTTATGGATTTTATGATCAGTTTGTCAATTTCCACAAAGAAAAAAACTGGGATAGAGATTGCATTGATTCTGTAGCTTACTTTAAGGATTATTACCATCTTAACAGTATTATCTTCTGACCAATCCACAAATGGAATGTTTTCTCATTTACTTAGGTCTTCTTTAATTTCTTTCAGTAATCTTTTGTAGTTTTCAGAGTATAACTTATATACTTCTTCTTTTAAAATGTTTCCTAGTGGGGCTGAGATGATGGCTCAGCGGTAGAGCACTCGCCTTGCATGTGCAAGGCCCTGGGTTCAATCCCCAGCACCACATATAAATAAATAAAGTTATTAAAAATGTTTCCTAGGTATATTTTATGCTATTGTAAATGAAATTATTAATTTGGGGGTTAATGTAACAATTATATTGTTATCTTAATTTTTGGATTGTACATTGCAGGTGTGTAGAAATACAGTCACATAGTACTTAACAGGAATATGTTCAGAGAAATGCATTGTTAAGTGATTTCATGGGTGTACTTATACAAAGCTAGATGATATTGCCTACACACTGATGCAATATGGTATATAACCTGTTAGGCTATAAACCTGTTTAGCACATTACTGAACTGAATACTGTTGGCAACTGTAACACAATGATAAATTTTATATATATAAACATATCTAAGTGCCGCAACCCGGCTGGGCACAGAAACACAAGCCCTTCAAACGGGAACAAAGCTTTATTTTTAAAAAAGCCGCCAGTCCCCGTGTGCCCCTGCTAACAAGCCCGTTGACACACATGTCTTGCCACCGGAACCAGAGTCCCGGACCTCCCCCGGAAATGCCCTCCTACTATCCTTCCCCAACCAATGGGAACTCTCCGGGAGTCCCTTAACAGGCCCAGGTGAACAGCAGGAGTCCAATTTCCATATGAATGTAAAGCTTAACATAATCATATCATCTCAATGGCTAGCTGGCAGTCACCTAAACCAAAGGTGCCATGTATCATAATACTTTTGCTGTGGCTCCTAGCATCTAAGCATAGAAAAGATACAGTGAAAATGGCATAAAAGATAAAAATAAATGTTACAGGCCACCTATTATAAATAGAACTTGCAGGACTGGATGTTGCTCTGAGTGAGTCAGTCAGTGAATGGAGAGTGGATGTGAAGGTCTGGGACATCACTATGTACTGCTGTAGATTTTATGAACATGGTACACTTAAGCTACACTGGTTATAAAAATATTTTTCTTCAGTAATAAATTAACCTTAGCTTACTGTAACTTTTTGCTTTATAAATTTAAATATTTTTAGCTTTTTTACTCTTTTGTAATAGCATTAATCTTAAAACATACATTGTATGGATGTACCAAACTATTTTCTTTCTTTGTGTCCTTATTCTATAAGCTTTTTTCTCTTTTTAAAATTTGATTTTTTTTTTACTTTTAAATCTTTTATTAAAAACTAAGACATAAACACACACATTAGCTTAGGCCTGTACAGGGAAAGATCAATATCATGTCTTCAGTTTCACATCTTGTACCACTGGAAGGTCTTTAGAGGCAATAATATACATGGAGCTCTCACCTCCTATAATAACAATGCTGCCTTCTGGAATTCCTTCTGAGGGACCTACCTGCGCTGTTTTACAGTAATATTTTGAGGGATATACGTATATATATATATATATATGTACCTACATATACATACACACATATACATATATGTCATATACATGTGTATGTGTGTACACACATATATCACTGAAATAATGACTTAAAAGTATAGTATAGTAAATATATACAACAGTAGTATGGTCATTTATCATTATCAAGTATTATATATTGTTTAGAGCTGTGCAGTACTTTATATAGCTGGTAGCATGAGAGATTGGTTTATACCATCATTACCATGAGTACATGAGCTACAATGGCAACAATAACTAGGCTATAACAATTTTTCAGCTCCAATATAATTTTATGTGACTATTATGTTATGTGCATAACATCATTGGTTAAAACATTGTAAGTCAGTGCATAACTACACAACTTATTTTTTTTGACTTTTGATTTTGTATCCTGGAATCTTGCTGAACTTATTAGTTCTAATAGTATTTTAATGGATTCCTGCAGATTCTATATAGAAAATCACATCATCTATGTATAGAGTTTAACTGCTTCCTTTCCCCACGTTGGATGCCTTTTATTTATTTATTTATTTTTACCTAATTGTCCTTTTTAGAACCTCTAGTACAATGTTGAATAAAAGTGACAAGGGATAGCCTTGTCTTTTCCTGATCTTAGGGAGAAAGTTTCTAGTCTTTTTCCATTAAGTTTGTTGTTAGCTTGGATTTTGCATAGATGAACTTCATCAAAATGAAATAATTCCCTTCAATTCCTAGTTTCTTGAGTGGTTTTTTTTTTAATCATAAAATGGTATTGGATTTTTTCATTTTTTTTCCCTGAGCCTATTAAGAAACCATGTAAGGTGATCATATAGCTTTTATTTTATTTTTTTACTGATGTGGTATAGTATAATGATTTATGCCTAAACTTATATAAACCCTATTAGAAGATAGTAAAAAAGTTCATTGTACCAAAAGAAAAAAAAAACAACAACAAAGAAGTATGTATTTTACATATATTGTCCATACAGGTCTCTTTTTGAAAACGAATTAATTTTGGGGTAGTAAAAGGAATACTGAAGGAATAATACCACTGGATTACATTTTTGCACAAGTGAAGATTTTTTGTTTGTTTTCCTTTCAGTGATTGTCTACTCAGAATTGTAAGATGGTTTTTAAACATGGGATTTGCTTTACTTTTTCTAGTTTGTGATCCCTGCTACTTTTTAATATCTATTTAAGCAATCACCATGAAATTTCTATTTTGAACTGTATCACTTTAATCAATTTTTGTTTAGGTTTTAGTTCAAAGCAATTAAATAAATAGGAAGTAAAATACACTCTTGGGCCTTTAAATAATCAACTGTACTCTGAGCATGAAAGCACCACTTGTATTTGTGCTACTTTGGGCATAAATAGTAATGATGTACTTCCCCTTTTTTTTTCTACATTTAAGGGTCCACCCAGAAGTTTTCAACAATATTGAGTTACAGAAATGTTCTCATTCTCTTTTCTAGCCTCTGATATAATCTCTTAGCATAGCTGGTTCAAGAATCATGTTGAGCAGGCCCAGATCTTGTGTTTTAGCCCATTAAAGGCAAGGTATCTTTTTATTTTCCGATAACAGATTGCAGCCCCAGTTCCAGCCATCTGGTACCTTCTTGCCATTGCTCCCCAAGTGCTATGGGCTAGAGAATGTGGGCAGTATAATGCAGTCAGTGCCTTTTACTGGATAATTGACCACAGAGGGCCTGTCTCAGGAAGAGTCATCATTGTGAACAAAGAGCAGTATGTTGTTACTTTAAGTTTTTAATTTTAACTGGAATATATTTGGTAAAGGTGAAACAGTTATTTTTAAAATATATTATTCAGGGATCACAACAGTGCTTTCAGAGATTAAAATAGTCTAAACAGTATGTAATTTCAGGGTTTCTAAGATCCGCATAGAATTAGCATATCCTGCTGGATTTAAAAATGACACATAATACAGCACCCAATTTATTTTCCCCAACAAAATTGGTTTCTTCTACATTTCATATACTTTGTTTTTTTTGTACTGGGAGAAGGAGAAGAAGTATTTTATGACCTCCCTCTAAAGGAGAAGGGTTTTTTTGGTCTTTAGCAACAATTGCACAGTATTTTAAAAGGCATGAAGTGAACTTTCCTTTGAGTTTGTCAGATTTGGGAAGCATGAAAGAATAATGGTTAATTTTATGAATCCAGAGTTAGACTGTGTAACTTCTTTGCACTTCAGCATTCCCCATCTGTTAAAATGGAGATTTAAATAGTACTTACCTCATAAAGGAAAAATTAAATGAAATAACACAAATTAAGAACTTTGAACAGTGACTAGCAAGTTAATGCTTGTTTAGTGTGAAGTGGTACCTGTGGTAGTTGAAATAGGCACACTTGGGCTGGGGCTGTAGCTCAGTGGCAGAGTGCTTGCCTAGCATGGGTGAGGCACTGGGTTCAATCCTTGGTACCACATATAAAATTAAGCTTATAAAATAAAGGCATGCTGTCCATCTACAACTACAAAAAAAAATAAAAAGGCACACTATTAGAACCTTACAGGTACTCAGAGTAAAGTTAATGGAACTAAAATCAGTGGTATGTATCAGGGCTCTTCTTCTAAATCATCTAATTTCCAGCTTCAAGGGCGGATCATAAATTATTTAATGTCTTCAGAGAACGCCCATCCAAAACTCACCTGTAGAGAAAGCAGGGAGGGAAGAACAGAATCTCTGTTGAGTTCTAAGTGTAGTTTCTGTACATTTCAGAACACTTGAAAATTAGAGGTTAGGCCACTTTGACAATTAAAGCCACAGCATTTATTTCCAGGAGCCTGAAGGAAAGTCTGTAGTAGGTTCTGAAATCAACTGCCTAGAAACTTTGGTGAAATTTCAGACCTTTGAAAACTACTGTTCAGATTACCAAGAACCACCACATAAACATCTGGATCCTAGAGAGATGTGCCATATTGTTTCTTGCTCCCACCTATCTTGAAGCTTCCCTGCTCCCTCCCTGGCTCAGCTGTCATGAAAATCAAGCTGACTTGTGGTGGAAAAGAACTAAGTGGCTTTTCCCCATCACATCTCATCTTCAATTTCTGTTAGCCAGCAGATAGATTATGCCAATACTTTCTTTCACTTCTGGTAGCCAGTCATTTTCTACCTCCAACAAATTGCTTTCTTTTATATGCATGCATCTTTCTTAATCCTCTTTTCTCTCCAAACTTTGCCACCAACATCAGCAAAATCTGCTTTTATCACCTTGCTATTTATGGGAATAAAAATTTTAAAAATCGTCGTACAATTCTCCAGATTTCCTAGAACTACTTCTCATGGAAATACTCCCTCCTCAATGAACTGAGGTCAACGATCTTGAAAGTGCTCCTGAAATCCTTTTAGATTCTCTGTCAAAGTTCAGCTCCTCTAAATTAAATTAACTTTTTTTCAAGCACTGGCATTCAAGATAATTATAATATTTTTTAGTTTAACTTATAGCTATTGTTATTATGCTTATGATACTAATGTTTCTACATCTATTTATTGCACATATATATTATGTCATCTTATTGTGAACTCATTAGCCTGAGAATATACTTTTTTTGTTCTTGTTGTTAAACCATGACTTGTGTGAATGAAGATAAGTATATTTCCTACTTATTTGTTTCTTATCATAATCAATAGCAGTGTGAAATTAGGTATTCTTTCATTGTAGGAATCCTTTGCATAATGTTTATAGTATAAATCTAGTTGTGATCATCTCAAGATGTATTACCCCCAGTCATTAATTTCTTTGTATAGTTATTATTTCTATTTATATAAGAGCTATTTCTGTAAAAAGTATACTAATACAGCAGATTTGGAGTCCAATTCTATTTAGAACCATGGTGCTTTGCAGCTAGACATCTGATCCAATTAAATCAAGTTTCAGAGGAGTAATTGAAACCCAGAAAGGTTAAATGATTTGCTTAAAGTCATATGGTTTAGGTAGAAGCAGGAGTCATTGGGACTTAGGTATAGTGCTCTTTCTAAGTCTGATGTACAACCTGAAATCTGCAAGCAATTTGATGAACAAATAACAGTATATATTCTGATAATTACCTTCTTCTCCTACCTAAAGAGAGAGAGAGAAAGAGAGAATCCTGAAAAAGCATGACCCTAAGAGTCCATTATACATTACCCAACTTTTCAATTGTTGATGTTAAAGCATTTTTCCACTACACTGTGTATTTTGCTTTGAGAAATTCCAGTCATTTACGTTAAATTTGTTACTCTGTTGAAGCATTGTAATTTTAAAATTTTACTAATATGTGTGACCTTTCAAATTTTCTCGTGATTTTTTGGAAACCATCATTACCTATTTTTATCACTTCTTAGCCTTATTTATACTGTTTTGTTGGGCAGACTTTTCCCAAGAGCAGGTAATGACATCTTGTACCCTTATAATGACATACAACAATTCTGGGGTAGAGTGCCAGTGAGTCAACGGTCTTAGTGATTACAAGCTATTGCAAACATGATTGAAATCTGATTAAACTCAGATTTTAATTCATAAAATAATAAGTTGACACAATTTACTTTAATTACGTTTTTTCAGGCCCAGCAAATTTTGTATTATAAAGTCTAAAAACAGGGGCAGGGGTTGTGGCTCAGTGGTAGAGCATTCGCCTAGACATGTGAGGAGGTGGGTTCGATCCTCAATGCCACATAAAAATAAACAAATAAAATAAAGGTATTGTGCCCAACTATAAAAAGTATTTTTTAAAAGTCTAAAGACAAATTTACTAAATGAATTTATAGTTCAAAGTAAGCAGGAATCATGGTTTTTGCTTCCCTAACTTCAGGATATCGCTAGCTGCCCTTCACATAGTAAATACTCAGTATTACTTTATTTATTGAATTCTGATAATCCTGTTAGAATTGTTTCCTAGCTTTTCCACCTAGTTGATTATACTGTAGCCCAAAAATCTTTGGTCCTACATGTCAAAAGGTAGGAAAAAACCAATTGTCCATCTAGCAAATAAATGAATAAACTGTTATATAAGCATACAATGGAATATTATTCAGATTTAAAAAGGAATAAAATTTAGATACATGCTACAACATGTATGGATCTTGAAAACAGATACTAGTGAAATAAGCCAGACACATAATGCCAGATAATATGATTTCATTTATATAAGATACCAGAATGGGTAAATGCATAGAAACAAAAAACATAATAAAGGTTACCAGGGCCTCAGGAAAAGGAGGAATGGGAAGTTTTTATTTAAAGGGTACAGAGTTTCTGTTTGGAATGATGAAAAAGTTCTGGAGATGAAGGGTGGCGATGATTACATCATAATGTATGTACTCATGCCACTGGATTATACACTTTAAGATGGTTAAGATGGTAATTTTGTGTTATGTATACTTACCATAGGAAAAAAAATACCATCCTGGGTTCACCTTGAAATGAAATAATAATACATTCTTTTGGATTCTGAGTTTGCACCCAAAAGGGACCCTGCTTCCTGCCATTCTGAATGGCTCCTTCATTCTCATGCTGGGGTGGAAAAAACACAGCTGTATTTACTTTTCCAATCCCATCTTCTATTTTGAAATACAACCTTTTTGCAAATGAGAGCCAAGGTCAAGTGACAACTTTCTGCTCACCTCTTCAGTTTGCCAAACATTGTGTTTCTAGTAGAGTTCTGGGTTAGGTGCAGCAAGTGTGAGTAATACTATCACTCCTGTGATCTCTGAGTGGAATTTAATAAGCCTACCTTCATGATTTCCATTCTCAATTTGATATGACATATTTCCTTTCACCTTCATCAATATATGAAAATTCAGTTACATATTCACTGAATATGTAACACATAATACATGTCCAGGTGTGTAGACCATTCCACATGTTAAATTCAAATTACAAAGAAAATAAGGCTTTTCCTGTCTAATGTTTCTCTTTTTTTCTGAAGAATTTAATTGCTTTCTGAGATTAGAGAGATGTTTATGTGCAGAGTAAATGAGATCTTACTGATAATTGTCTTTGGATTTGCACTATGGACATGAAAACTTTAATTACATAGTAAGAATTTGTGTTTTTATATAATAATGTTAGAAATAATGGCAAGGCATAAAATTTTCAATATAAATTAAGGGCAATAAAATGGATTAACTTTTTGTCCTAAAACAAAGGCCATAGTATGAAATAATTACATTCATTATTCTTTTTCATAATATTTAAATGTTCCTAAAAATATATATCATACTTGGGATATAAGAATTTTAAATGATCATTTTATCAGAATGCACACCAAAAAACACAATATGTGACTATTATTTAAGATTTTGGGATTTTTGTATTTCTGACTATTATTTTTCTATTTAGTCAAAATTATATAAGTAATATCTAATTATATAAAAGCATCAGTACAATGTAAATATTTATATTTTGAGCTTTAAAAATAGAATGTATCCATTTTCTCTCTGTTGTATATGCAGACAGTTGAAGTACTTTATTGTTTTACAAAGTGAAAATCATTCATTTGAGTGAAATTAATACTCAGCATGCTGTAGAGATATACAGATCATTTTTCATTGTTTTCCTTTGAAATTATCTGGAAAAAACATAATCTTGTTTAATTATGTTTGGAAGAATTTGAATAGATGTTTAAAATTAAAAAGGCTATATAAATGGGAAGTTTAGAAGAATCCAGTGTGACTAATAAGGGATATCAAATTCTTCAGAGTTATGGTGTACATAATATGCTCGAAGAATTTGTGCACAAAAGCCTAAGCTGTTTTGTAAAGTTGGCTGTGATCAGATACTGTAGTTTTCTAAACATGGCTACATATTGAGGCCAGCTTGGTTGATTTAACCTAGTAATAAGATGCTTAGTTGAACTGTTACTTTAAACTCTTTTCTGTAGTGAGTGGCAGGCACAGTCTGGGTTTTGGGACTTTCAGCCTCCACCCCAGGTGATACTCCTCCATTGAGAAATGACTGAACTTAAGTCCTTTAAATTAAAAAAAAAATTAAAACAGGCAATCTTTGAAGCATTTTTCCTTGATAACAGCCTTTACCTGAAGGCTTTCACTACTTAAGCTGTGAGACTTATAAAGAAAATTATACATAATTCTAGGTAAACATCAGTAAAGCATTTTTGTGTGAAAATATATTAAGACGCATAAAATTTACAATACAGAAAATATTGGAAAATCAGTAAGTTTGGAGTGAGGTTGAAGGTAGGAAAGGATCAATTCCATGTTTCGAACATATTGAGTTTAAGATGGTTGATGGAATATCGAAAAGGAAGTATATAGTACGAGTTGAGCATACAGGTCTGGAGCTCTAGATAGAAATCTGGGTTCAAATGCACAAATCTACATACATACATTATCTACCTACTGGGGAGTAGAGGAGTAGGGCAGTAGATACCTGAGATAGTTCATCCAGAAAAAATGGGTTTCAAGTAAGTGGCACAAAAGTCAAGAAATAAAAACTCAGGGAGTCACTAACCTTAAGTACAACAAAGAGGTCATGTTAAGATTAGTACTTTGACATCTTCTGAATTTAGCAAGACAGCAATTATCAGCACCTTTTGTGAAGCAGAGTCAGTAGAGAATCAGAGAAAGCAGATTGCAGCCAGTGAGTGGTGAATAGCAAGTGTCAACAACTATCTCAGCCTGCACGTGGGAAAAGCAGAAAGGTGGTGTGTGTGTTAAGTAGATGATACACTAATGGGCAATATAGACTTGAATTTTTTTAAATGGTTAATTGCTTATAGGAAAAATGAACAAAGAGGAGACACAACCCAGTTGATGAAGCCAGTGGGGAAGAGTGAGGACAGAATGCATCTGCAGCACCAGTGATGAATTAGCTGTGGGTAGGAGGGTGGGTATGAACGCAACCACATTTTGATGTAGAACAGAGACAGAGGATTCTTACCAGACAGTTCCTATTTTGTCAGAGGACTAGGAGGTTGGCCCTGGCACAAGGGGAAAAGCCGACTGGGGGCATAGGAGATGTCTGAACAGCTTAAGGTTGAAGAACATGAATTTCTACAAACTAACTTTAAAACCTTTGTTTGTTTGTTGTTTGTTTTTAATCACTGTGCAAGGCTTTTGCACTTGTAAGTGCAAACCAGTACTAAACCAGCATCCCACACTGAACAGTTTCTTGCCTAGTTTCTTTCCTAAAATGCTTCTCTTTCCCCATTTCACTGCACCCCCACTCTAGCTGGATAGTACAGAAGGTTTTCCGGCTTCAGACAAGCCACTTTTCTAAGAATATATGGAACAGATTACAGAAGCAAGTGACAGCCTGCTTACTTCCCCTTCTTCACTTACATACATTCAGCTGGAGTTCTGAAAAGAGGAATTCAGGAGAATTTTTATTTTTTCTTTTTTAAAAGGAAGATGGGAGAAAGGAAGCGCAAGAAGGTGGAAGTAGCAAAGGAAAAAGAAAGAAAAGGAAATAAATACTTAAAAAAAAAAGTTGAACCAGATTGTGAACTGAAATGATGTCAGAGACTGGAAAAGGAAAGGGAGTAAAGAAAATATCTTCTTTCCAGCATCACTAGTTTAGGAACCCTAACTCTGTGGAGAATCAACACCCAGGCCATATGGAAAACAAGGTCTTCTGAGAATTCATTTTATCCCACCTAGTTTTTCCATAATAGCAGCAAAGTGTTCTGAGCTCTTGTTTGCTTCTTTGGCCTAACCCCTTGATTTTAAAATCAAGTCTTGACTCGGTGGTATAGCTTGGTGGTAGAGTATGTGCTTAGTAAGCACATCCTTGGGTTTGATTCCCAGTACCAAATATAAAACAAAAAAGAAAAACCAAGTCTGAGTACCTAGAGTATCGGAGAGATAAGAGGACTAGATTCAGTTAAATTTTTAATATATTTAATGAGTGCTTACTATGTGCAGATACTGTTCAGGTACAGGGAATTTGGGAAAAAAAACAGGAAACAGTCTCTTCCTCTGAAATATAAATTCATCCCAAGTAAAAGGAAACTGTTGCTTAAGGACTTACACAGATGCAAGAGATCAGTCCTCTGACTTTTAACAGCTAGCCAGATATTTATTAGCAACCAGCTTTTTAGAAAAATAAAAAGCTTGAGTACTCCCTTAACTGTGTCATAGCTTGTATCACCTTCTTCTAACTTCTGTCCCCTTATGCTTCTAACTCAGATTTGACCCTCCACATTGGCCCACCATTGAGAATCTGATGTAATGCAAGCAGATACCAGCTGAAGGAAGAATAGAATGGATAGTTATCTGGGGCGATAAAGTGACAGTGTTGCTGGTTCTGGGTTTGTTCAAAGACATTATTTATAGACATTAGAATTTAAAGGTAGAGAAAGCCAGAACTTGGTATTATCTTTTCTTTGTATAACTCACTTCCCAGAAATATGCTTGATACACCCTACCTTCTTTACATGTAAATTGAGTGTTGGTGGGTGTTTTATACTTCATTTCCTAGGGGTTTAATAGGCTCTTTTGCTATTTTAGTGAAGGGAGGTTTCTAAATTTTAATGCATCAATATTTTGCTCTTATAGACATTATCTGAGAAGTGGACTGCAGAAGAAAGCAGGAACCTTTAAGAGATGCCAAATATGGGTGGTTTTATATTACTTAAGTCTTCATAATTTAGTTGGGCATGGCTAAATAGATGAGGACTCCAGTTGTTACCAAGTTTGCAAATTTGGCATCTCCTAATAGATTTCATTGTGGTTACGGGGATTTTGTGCCAGGAAAAATATAGTTGTCTGTTCTTAAACCTGAATTTTCTTGCTTTCAAACACCCAGGAGTGAAGTTTACAAGGATGCCACTAACCTTCTGTTGCTCTGGAGAAGTGACTTCATTTTTCTAAGCCTTTACTGAAAAGTGTTATATGCCTTGTATTCTTGGAGTATGTTTTTTTCCTAAGCTCTTAGAAAATTTTACAGATTGAAGCTCATGAATCTTTACAGCCCCTCTACAGGAAAGGAAAGAATAATGCCTGTAAACCTCTTTGAGTTGTTTGAAAGAAAGACAACAGAATTCAAGGAACTAAAAATAAATTTGGCCAGTCTATTTTGTAACAGATTAATTGAAAACCAAAATTCACTTTTACATAAACACATGAAAACTTCCAAATGTAAACTATTTGTCGTAATGATATAGATCAGGAAATTTATCCTTAAAATTAAAAATATATATATATATCTGACATGGCATACTCATATATAAACCATGTAAGGGCAAACACTAATCTGGAAAAAAAGTTTTAAAGCTAGATTATATGCAGGAACTTATACTCAGAACTATTATCATAGCAGCATTTCAGCGAACAAGATTAATCACAAAAATAACGATTATCCTTTATGAACATAATATTTGAAGTAATTTCCTAAAATTTGGCTATTAACCAAAAGGTTAATTGATTCTTTTCTTCCTGCTCCATTGTGGTTAACATACTAATTCTTCCTATTAAAGACCCATTTTATTATGCAAATGAAAAAAATCACAAGATGTTGTGTCTAAGAGAGAAGGGGCTGCTTTTTGCAGGGGAACTGGTGCACCTGTTTCAGCCCTCAGCCCCCACCTCTGCTTCCACTGGCTGCCAAGCTGGTGACTTACTGATAAGTTTAGTGGGTGTTGGGTCCCTGAATTTTGACTCCCATTTTCTTTGTGACTTACTCTTGTTTAGCCTTATAATTTCTCCCTTTCCAGCTCTCAGCATGCCAACAGCAGCTGCATCATGGTACTCACCCTTCTGCCAAGAGGGCAGGCAGCTCCTTGGAGACTGTAATGTTGTACTCCAGCCAACCGTTAAGAGATAGATGCCGGAGTAATACATACAGCACAGCTGAAATTCAGATCATTCTAGGAGGCATTTGGTAGAACACTTTGTCCATTATATTTTTAAACTAAGTAAAATGTTTAAAACTTTTATTTTTTTGAAACATTTTCAGACTCATACAAAGGTAGAATACTGTAGTGCATTCCCACACACCTTTATGTCTGCCTCTTCAATTATCAACTCAATTATCTTGTTTCACTGTCCATGGTATTTTTCCCATGGCTCTACCCAGACTGCTGGTAGATTCATTTTCAAGGATAAACTTATCTTAAATTACAGTTGCTTTTCAATCCCTTTTCAGTCTGTCTGTAAGACATTTGATTAGATTTTTCTTCCCAAAGGCAGTCTTTTTTTTTTTTGTCCTTCTAAATTAAGCCAGGATATGCTTCAATAGTATTTTTCATATTTTCTAATACTGTCCCCTGAATTTTCAAGGCTTTGTTCACTTGGTCAGTCTACCCACAATGTCCCGAAAATGTACTGGTTCTTGCTAATAGACCATTAAGGATCACTTGGATTTGATTCTCAGTATCGTTACCAACTACATATATAAACTGGGACAACTTCCACTTACCCTTTCTGTTCCTCAGTGTCCTCTTGTCTTAAACATGAGGCACATTCCACAGACTGTTAGAAGACCACAGGTCTATTAGAAGACTTCTGTGAGTGGATATATTTATAAAGTTAAGATAAAACCTGGCACAAAGTAAGTGTTCAGTACATATGCTAGTTGCCATCTTCATCATAATGGCAATCATCATCATCATTATCACTACCACCATCACCACCTTTGGTCCCTCACTACTCATTTTACAGAATAGAGGGCCAAGGCTCTGATGTGTGAAGCATCCGCCTTCTGGTCAGATGTAGTTTTATAAGTAGAACTTGACCAAGAAACCAGCCACATGTATCAAATTCTTTATTATACTAGATTGGTTTGCTATAGATTGTCTTCAAGGAATAATGCTCTGACCCATAAGAATGGTTTGGAAAGATTATTAATAAAAGCATGGACAAAGGGAATAAATATTGCTGCTGAAGAGTTATGCTTTGAAGTTGTATGTTTAGAAAGCAGGGCTACAGGTAACATAACTTCTCCTTAGTTGTAAAGGTGAGATCAGGGTGTGATTTGGCTAATGAAATTGAATAACATTATGTACACAACCCAAAAAGAGAGAGAGAAAGAAAATTTGAGGACGGAATGAAACTAATAGATCTATGTAAGATTTGCTCTTGAGATCAACAGTAGGTAAAAAAAATGGGGGATGCGGTAGGGAAAAAGGAAGATTACTTGAACCATCAGTAAATGTCAAACACTAAAGGGATAAATGGATTCTAGACTTTGTCTAAAGCCAAATGGGATCTGACATTCCTAAAGTTTTTATTAATTCACTTTCTTTACCAGTGCTAAGCACTATTCTGCTTACTTAAAAACATTGCTTTATTTAATTCCCAGAACAATCATGTGAAATACATACTATTACTGATCTTATAATACAGCTAAAGAAACTGAGACACAGAGAAGTTAATAGCTTAAGGCAATTTGTTTATCACTAAACAGGAGATCTTGGATTTGTACCTTAGCAGTCGGGCTCTAGAATTTGTACTCTTAATCCATTTTGCTGTGCTACTTCCAAGTAACCAAACCTCTGATGCATACATAATCTTGTGTTATTTTTGGCATACCCAATGTTGCTTCCTTTTCAGTTTTTCTATACAAACCACATAGTGAAGCCCTTTAAATAGTCTGAATGCTCATCATTCCTCACTGATACCTGTGCTCTTGGCTGACCCCAGGATGCTTAACATTGTAAGTCTTAGTTTCAGGAGACAGATCTGTACGTGGATCTTTAATAATAAACTTTGTCATAATAAGGTATGTTTACATTTGTTTTAGTTGTAACCCTAAGAAAGTACACTGGTGTTATTTTCTTGTGAAATTATAAGATGACTACTCTTAATAGGCATGTGTTGAATAACTTGTTTCATTTAAGGTCACTCACTAAATGATATTTGAGATATTTGAGGGGCCTGTTGTAGGTGTTCGGGATGCTTTGTGAAGAGAACAGTTCCTTCTCTACAGATTTATTCTATTTTTTTTTAGTGCTGAGTATTGAATCCATGCACTTACACATACTAGGTAGGCAAGCACTCTACCACTAAACTACATCCCCAGCCCTACCCTTCTCTACAGATTCTTCATGTATTTTTCTTAATAGCTTCTTCTCATTAGCTTACAAGATGTCATGATGTCTCCCAACTTAGGAAAAAAAAAAGAAATCTTTTGCTTCCACCACACCCCTTTAAATACCAACCCATATTTCTTTTCTCATTTACCGTTCCAATGCCTTGAAAAATTGTCTGTGTTCATGTTTATCTCCAGATCTCATCCAGCTCCAGATTCAAATCATATCCTTATGCATACCAACAGCTCCATTTGATGTCAGTTAGGTACCTCAGACCTTCAGAATAGAACCTAGGTCTCCTGCCTGAGCCTGCTCCTTGGGTACTGTTTCTTATCCCTGTAAATAGTGACTGCATCTCTCTTATGTCTTAGGCCAAGAACTTTGGACTCATTCTTGCCCGTACTTTTTTTTTTTTTTTTTTTTTTTTTTTTTTGTACTAGGGATTGAACCCAGGGGTGTTCAACCATTGAGCCACATTCCCATCCCTTTTTTATTTTATTTTTTTAAATTTTGAGACAGGATCTCACTAAGTAGCTTAGAACATCACTAAGTTGCTGAGGTTGGCCTCAAACTTGCAATCCTCCTGCCTCAGCTTCAGAGTCACTGGGATTATGGGTGTGTGCCACGAGGTGCAGCTTGACTGCACTCTTGTTTCTATGCCCCACCATCCATTCCACTTACAAATACTGTTGGTTTTACTCTCAAAGTCTATTCACAATTCAACCATTTCATCTCACCTTTGCTATTACAACCTTCTTGAATCTCACAATCATCTCTGTTCTCAGCTATGTTTCAGCTTCCTTTACTGGCTACCCAATCCCATCCCCACTGTCTACTGTCAGTGCTACAATCAGAGTGATTCTTTTAAGATATCAGTCAGAATATATGTCCTCTGCAACAATATGTTCTTCACGTTTTTTTTACCCAACTTACAATAATATGGATGAATCTCTTACATATAATACTGAAAGCAGCCCAAAACAAAAGAATTCATACTGTATAATTACATTTATTTAAAATTCAAACACAGGTCAACCAGTCTTTGCTGTTATAAGTAAGGATGGTGACTAGAGGGCAGGGAGGTGATTGTGATGGGAAAAGAACCATCTTTGTTTTTTCTAGATCCTAGTGCTGGCTGCTCATGTGTGTTCAGTTTGTGAAAATTTAGCAAGCTGTGCTCTTATAATGTGCCCTTTTCCATATGTATTTTAGACTTCCATAAAAAGCTTTACAAAAATGTCTCTTACAGAAAATTGTTCACCTTTAGACTTAAAGAATTTATCAGAATTTATAGCCATTAGAATATAAGCTCTATAAAGGCAAGAGTTTTGTCTGTTTTTATTCACCAGACAAATATTTAGTAAGGCCTAGGCACTAAGTATTTGGGATAAATTAGTGAACATGAGAGGTAAAAGCTCCTTCTGAGAAATAATAATCAGAATGAGTTATGTAGTGTACAGCAAGGTACGAAGGGATATGGGGAAGCAGAAAGCAGGAGGGAGAGACAGTACAGAGTTGAGAAGGTGAAGTGATAGCCTACAGGGTTAAATATTGTGGTCAGGAAAAGCCTCTCTGAGGAAGTGGCATCCTGGACAAAACTTGGAAGGAGGTAAGGGAAGGAATCCCATATTTCTGGGAGAACAACCACCTGGTCAGAGGGAATGGGAAGTAAAGGACCTGAGGTAGGAGCAGGCTGGTTGGAGTAAGGTCAGAGAAATACCCGGGGCCAGATTCAGAAGGCTTTGTAGGCCTCTGCAAAGACAAATTCATTCTGTGTGAAATGAAGGTGTGCAAGTGGGAGGGAGTCTTTTTATTATTTTTTTAAATTGTTGATACACCTTTATTTTTTTAATTTATTTATTTATATGTGGTGCTAAGAATCGAACTCAGTGCCTCACACATACCAGGCAAGTGTGCTACCACTGAGCCACAGCCACAGCCCCTTATTTTTATTTTTGCCTGAGCTAGTTTGAGTTAGATTTCAGTTGCTTATAGTGGCAGGTCATTCATTTTAATTTTTGGAAATAGACTTTAGTTTTTGCTCTCTGTTCTGCTATTGAGGGATATTTAGGTAGTTTCCAGTTTGGGGGTTTGTGATGTGAGCTGCCGTGAACATCCTAGTGCATGTCTTTTAGTAAAAAAGTGTTTGCAAAAGATGTGTCAATTCTTATTTGATGACAATTGCAACATAACATGCTAATTCCAGTGGAAATCAGACAATCCATGTTCCCGACACACATTAAAGGTAATTAACATTAATTAATATTTATTAATATAATAAAATATATTAGGATAAATCAGTAAAGTAGGCAAGGTGGTAATACAAGACATACCAATTAGATTGCTCGCACTTAAGAACTGTAGAGACTAGTTGGAGATAAGCTCTGTGCCTATGGAACCACAATTAACAAGAATACCTCTAGGAGGGCTGGGGTTGTGGCTCAGTGGTAGAGCACTTACCCACATGCATGAGGCACTGGGTTCGATCTCAGCACCACATTAAAAAATTAAAATAAAGGTATTGTGTCCACCTACAACTAAAAAAAAGTGTGTGTGTGTGTGTATTTTTTTTTTTAAAGAATACCTCTAGGAAACACCAAATAATATTGTTAGCAGTTTGTCCCATAAGCATTCTGAAGTGAGCAAGATTACTTTGGACTCTGGTATTATAAGAATTTTCAGGGAAGCTGGGCATGCAGCAGAGCCTGAAAGCATCCATAGGAGTTGGAAAAGCAGAGAAGAATTTTGTAGGCATTATCTGGGTTAGGGAAACAGCAAGAATGCCAGATAGTATTTAAGGGACTATAGATGGTCATTCTGAGAGTAGAGTTTAAGATTCATTTTAAAACCTAGCACAGACTTGGATTCAAGTAAAGTAAATAATTGCATTCAAATCTGGAAGTATTTATATATTACACATTTCTCAATCATTTTGATGTGTTGATGCCACATTTACCATTACTAAACCTCACAGTTCATACGGTCTAAATGTTTTAAATATATATATGTATTTTTAGACTGGCAAAGAAAACTCATCCAGTGTGACTGTGGCAGGCCCTGAGACGGAAAATAAGGCAGGCCAAACTCTGGAGAGCAGCTCACTAATGGCGGAGCTCCTGAGCGACGTACCCTTCACCTTGGCCCCGCATGTGCTGGCAGTGCAGGGCACCATCAGCGACCTTCCTGACCACTTACTCTCGTATGATGTCAACGAAAACTTATCACGATTTTGGTATGATTTTACTCTTGAAAATTCAGTGCTATGTGATTCATAATCTTCGTTTACATCTTAACAGCTTTAAAATTTTTTTGTGTATTTAATCTGTTTTATGTTTTTTGCCATTGCACTCTTTGAAGGCCTTCAGAAAAGCAAGGATCATAAACCAAATAAAATAGCATCATGTTCATTGTTTTATATATTAGAATAATGTACATTTGTATAAAAATTGAATTCCAGTTCTACTTACCTTCCCCCATGTCATAAATACAAAACTGAAGCTATCCATTTTATAAAAGATTGCTTCAGTTGGCGTCTCAAAATACAACACTGTGAAAAAGAACTCGGGCATTTTTCTTGGTTACCACAACTCTGAGTTGAAGAGAGAGTGTGAAGTATCTTTGGTTCAGAGGAAGCCTGAGTTCATATTATTAGATTCTTCTTCCACAGTGTTTATGAATGAATTCTGGGAGGGGAAAAAAGCTTGTTGTTAATTTCTTCATTCTTGGTTTAGACAAACTGATGTGGGAATGTAAAAATGATCATTTGCTGAATCAAGAAAATGTTCTACCTTGAGTGGTACACTTCAGCTTTCTTAGACCTGCAACAGTCCTTTCTACCCCAAATGATTTATTTGTTCTCAGCCTTTTCTGCACTCCCATGTGTGCTATCCAGTCAACTTTCCAAAGAACTTTTCCTGCTTCTGCCTCAGTTGGCATTTGCTCTCCTTACACATATGTTCCCAGTGTATGAAGGGATCCACATTTCCTTTTCAACATCTCTGCCTCCTGAAGAACATCTCATGATAGTATTTAATATTGCTGATAACTCGCTTATTTAGAAATTTGTTGGCCATGATACAGATGGAAATATTTTACTATTATAAATACTGAACTCAGTTCTTACACCTAGGTATGAATTTCATTTCTTGGATATCTGTCATTTATTCCAACTAAAACTGAAGAGAACTGCCATTTGTCGATAAAACATAAAGGGAAGAGGCTAATTTGGTAGTGAATCTTCTATGCCATGGAAAATTTAGGTCACATTTATTTTTATTAGTAGCAATATGATTTATTAATTCTGTACCAAACCATTAAATATATTTTTTCACAAAGATGGAGTGCTGTAGCAAAACTAAAGGTACATGAATTATTCAGATTTTAATGTGTTATGCATGTTTGTTTAATAAATGTGGCATGGTCTTGATAAAATGCTATATTATTTAAAGAACATTTCTATTAACAAAAATGTGCTTCATTTGCAAATGTTACCATGTGAAGTTAATGATTAAATTAGATATTTACATAGTTTTATAAAACATCAGTCTAAGAGATATAATTTATTACTGACATAAATGTGAACATTTTGTAGCACTTTTTTTTAAAGGCATATCCTTTTTAAATCTCCATGTTAATGTACTCTTAAAACTAAATGTAATCATGCAGTCAATTAGTCTAATATATGTGTTAACTCTTATCTAAAATAATTATACATTTCACTTTATATCTACCATGTATGCTTTTAATTACTTTCACTTGTCTACGGAATTGTTATATTTAAATAAATGTGAATTAAAATAAATGAATATTTTGATTATTTTCAGATCCATAGAAATGGCTTTCTTTGCATTATTCATATCTGAGTGCAAGTTTCAGACTCTGTGGGAGGTAAAGACTTAAGTATATAGCTTGTGTAGTGCAGAGAATAGTATGCAATTTCTTCTTATATATAAATTTCAAGGAATAACATTGAAAATGGTAAGAGCAAATGTTTTGGCTTAATAGGACTGAAGGGATTTGAAAGAAATGACATGCACATATCTAGATAGATCCCTATCACAAAATTTAGTAAGGATGAGTGTTAATGACCTAATTTTAATAAAAGTGATGTGAAAATAGCCATTTAAATTATTTTTCCTATATATAAATCATTGTTACTATTTTAAAATAGAAGCATTAGAAATCAACAACCAACTCCATTTTTCCCAAGAGAAAATTGAATCCTAGAAAAGGTTAAATTACTTAAAATACATAGTTAGTGAAAAATAAATATTTACTTGAATAGTGTTAATCATAGTTTAAATTCTAAGCAAGCTGTATGATATGTAGGAAAGAATTCAAGCATTCAAGGCAGCCAGCATTTGTAATGACTCCCTCATTCACAAGCTGAAGGCTTTGAACCTGTGCCCTAATTTCTGGGGTCCCCAGTTCCCTTGCTCAGTAAATAGGCCCTGTCCCTGACTTGCAGGGTTGCATTGGATAATAAATGGTGTATGTCAAATGCCTGGTAGCTAAACACCTGACACATTGTTGATGTTCTGTGAAAGGGACTTTTTAATTCTGATTTCTAAACACACACACACAGTAGTTCAATGCAATGCAAAATATATAGTAACTAAACTGTTTAATGACTCATATAAAAAAAGTAGCCACCTATCTGAATTGTAGATTCTCCTACCACAGTATTTTATTATGAAAAACTAGCCCTAAAATATGTTAGTTGACTCTTTTGCCTTGGCTACAAATTCTGTATTGAACACTTTTTTTTTCCTTATTGTCAAGGATCCTGGCCCTTTTCCTTAACATAAGTGATTATTGTAAATTACTATAGTTATAAAATATGTAAGTGATTTTACTGAGTTTTATTTTTAACCCTAATATGTATTCAGGAAGGTGCAAGTATTTTTTTCCTGCTTTCTTTATTGGCATTTGCTGTCTGTCCTAAAAATAGAATTAGAGAAGCTAGTCTAGATAGTTTATTATTTAGTTACTTAATTTTTTACTATCTCAACTTTAAAAATTGTATCAGTAAAATGTCAACATAAGAATAATTCTAGAGACCCACAAGTTTTTAAAAGTAAACATTCATTGACACCAACACTTTATCCTCCATCAATTAAAATGATAAATTGGAAATAGGATGAAAAGAGTGTTTTTCAGTGTTTCCCAGAATCTTCATTTCTTATCATTCTAAAGGACAGATGGGGAATAGTCAGTGAATAAATGCCATCCAGGGTCTGAAATGGTCGCACATCAGATTTTACCCCCTTATATCCCATGATAGCAATTTATCAGTAAGTAAATACTGCCCTTAGTAATCTAGCACAGAATATGTTACTTTCAGAGATTAATGCATTCCTTTATTAATGATGTCATTAATTATTGCTTATACAAAATTATGTGTATTCGATAGGTGAATAAAAGACATAACATTTTTGAAAGCCAACAAGAAATAACAGGTTTGTGAATATATCTTCTGAGCATTTGTGGCATATTACTGAGGGCATGACCCAATTATTGGGAAATCTAAGTCTTTCAAAATAGGTCTCACTACATTGGCTTTAAAGATGAAATATTCTTATGTTTCAGGAAAATGACTCTTAATGCCATATGGTTTGCTGGATAGGTATGTGTGTGAGAGAGACAGACATGTATTGATTAACAGGAGCTCTGTTACAATCAATATAGCAAGATATTAATCGTCTCTCTAAATTTTTAAATAAACATTTGAGAATAATTTCAGATTTACAGAAAAATTACAAAGATAGTGTTTCTCCTCTTTTTGACACAACTAAGGAACTAATATTTGTATGCCAAACTCTACACTCTATTCAGATTTCATAGTGCCCCCCCACCTCTATCCTTTGTCCCTCCTAGCATCCTATCCAGTATAACGCATTACATTTAGTCATCCTATCTCCTAAGGCTCCTCTTGGTTTTAACATTTTCTCTCAGGCTTCTCTTATTGTTGATGACCTTGACAGTTTTGAGGAAAACTGGTCAAGTATTCAGTAGACTGTCCCTCTGGTTGAGTTTTTCTGATATTTTCATATGTTTAAACTAGGATTGTGAGGTTTTGGAGGAATATCATAAAGGTGAAGTGTAGTTTGGTGAGATCACGCCATATCAAGAGTGCATACTATAAACATGATGGCTTACTGATGATGTTAACTTTGACCACTTGGCTGAGGTAGTGTTTTCCCACGATCACTGTGAAGTTGTTCCCATCCACAAGTCCTTTTATACTCTACTCTTCGGAATTAAATCACAAAGCACAGCCCATACTCAAAGAATACAGAAATATAAACTCCAGCTCCTTGAGGGGTGTGTATCATATAAAGTACTTGGAATTATTCTGCATGGAAGATTTTTCTAGTTTCCCCAAGTTATTTGTTTATCAGTTGCTTATCTGCATTAGTATGAACTTAATGCATATTATGTCTTTTTTTCCAAATCTAAGTCTTGTCATGACCAAGAGATATACATACATTTTTATAAAAGTTAATAAAGGAAATTTGAAACATTTTACATGGCACACCATCTGATGTTAGCTATATTTTGTAGTTTTCCTCAGAATTCATCTTCCTTTAAATATCAGGTATATTTCTTGTCAACTTGTCTGTAACTATATGCACAGTCATAAGCTACATAACAACATTTCAGTCGATAATGGACTGCATATATGAGGGTGGACTCAGAGTATGATGGAGCTGAAACATTCCTATCGCCTAGTATTTTTTCTGTACCTTTTGTTTGTTTAGATATGTCTAAACAACTGTTTACCATTGTGTTACCTTTGCCATTAGTATTCAGTAGAGGAACATGCTGTCCTGGTTTCTAGTCTCTGAGCAATAGGCTTTTATCATATAGCCTAGGTGTGTAATAGGCTATACCATCTAGGTTTCTGTCAGTACACTATGATGTTCACACAACAACAAAATCAGCCGATGACTCATTTCTCAGATTGTATCTTGACTTATGACTGTATAGTAGATCTTCTCTAAAGGGCTGCAAATGTTATGTCATAAATGGAGCCCTTTTACCTATCTCTTTCCTAAGATGGTGCATCTTACACCACATGTAATGACAGTTCAGCAAGTGATGTAGAAATGAGATTATGCCCTAATCATTTTTTTTCCTTAAGAAACCAAGAAATCTCATGCCACAACTCTTTAAAAATAAATGTTATTTTTCTTTAATAATAGTAAAAATAATGTATGGCTCCTTAGTTTTCTAAAGAAACATGGATTTCATCTTCAACTTTTAAGAAGTAGTTTTAAGAAGCAGTAAAAGGAAACTCGGTCTTCTTTCAGAGGGGATAGATGCCCAAGAATGTTCCAATTCTGTTCCTGATTCTGGATATTGCCTTATCTAGAATCATCCCTCACTCATCTCAAGGACGTATGTGGGTTATTATAGGCAGAGGAAAACACAAGCTGAGAAACCTGGAGAACACCCAAAAGAAACAAAAGGTACAATTTGCAGAGGCTTGGTAAATTAAGCATTATTTTCCTCTTAGTTTTGCTTCTTATTAATGAAAACTCACCTGGTGCTAAAATAGAAAATTGATCTCATCCAGTTTCAAATGGGAAACAAAAAAATTGGTCAAAGCAAAAAGCATCTTAATTTGTCCTTGGAAGAAATCTGAATATAGTTCTTTGTCAAGAGTTAACTCAGTTCCAGTTTTCACCCTTACTTATAATGAAAGGTAAAGCAAAAGATAATTGCCTCCAGAACAAGCCATTGGTTGGCTAACTCTGAACTAGCCCCAACAGACTTTGTTAGTTACTACCCAGGCCAGAAAAGTTGTCGGACAATAGACCATTTCAGAGGTCAGCTAAGGAGACAGGCTCCATCTGAGGACTGCTACCAGGGATGGACAATCCAGTGTCTGACATCTGGGTTCTGCAGCTGCCACGTCTGCCCCTTGTGTGGCCACAGGTGTTGGCTAGCACTCTGAGGCACATGGAGGAAGGAACAGGGTAATGTCAATTTCGTTGTATATATGCGTGTTTATGTGTATGGCTTTTCTTTTTGTTTTCAAAAGACATATAATTTATTTTGTTTAAACATTAATGTATTTCTACACAATACCTAAGAACATTTGGGAGGCTAGCAAACAAGAAGCTTTTGTTCAAGAACAAGGGCAAAAACAAACCTGAGCTCTGACACCTACCTAAGGAGTACACTGCACACAATATGCTGTGTGTGACATTGTTAGTGTAGTCACTTGAACAGGGCCTTCTGAGAACAACAACAACAAAAAATTTTTAAATGGATGCCGAAAAACAAACAAGCTGTTAGTATAAAATAAAGCCTAAATATTCATTCTCTTCCTATAGTCTCCCCCTTCATCCCTGTTTTGGACCTTCGAGAGGATTTGTGTTTATCCATATATATTTTTGAGCCTGGAACAGACTGTATGTAGTCTTCTATCTCACACTATGCCAGCTGTAGCCATCAATTAACACAGCTTAAAACAGGAACGCTAAACTCTCCTCCTCGTGAGAAGCTTGGCTCCTGTTTGAGAGGAAAATCTGGAAGTTTCTCCCTCAAGTAGGTATTTGAGTTTCCTAACCTTAAAGATGTAGGTAGCAGTAGAGGAAATGAAAATGATAAAAAGAAGGGAATGACAATGGTAAGAGCCATAAAGAACCAATGGTAAGTGGGATTTTTTTTTAAATACATGTCACTACCTCAGTAATTATATATAGACTTCTTCCATCTCTTGACTAACCCATAGTCTGAAATCAGAAATTCAGCCTAATGGAGGAAGGCATCTCTGTGTTTCATCTCCATTTGACTCTTCTCTAAAGAGAAACAGATGAGCCCTTTAGAATAATGCCTTCCCTGCTTTTAAAACCAATGTGGTTTTTTTTCACTGTATCCTCCAAATATTCTGCCAGCCAAAAATATTTTTGATAGGTTTCACTCTGTATTTTCTTATTACAAGGACATTAGGTAAACTAAGTAAACTTTCAAAGTACAATCTCCACCCCTCATTTAGTTTAAGAATCTCGCCTCTCTCTTTGATGTTCTACTGGATTTGTATGTAGTGCATAATAAATCTTCAATCAGGATTTGTTGAGTAAATGAGCTAATTAAATAAATCATTACATTTTCTCTAAATGAGAGTTCCCAAAAGCAAAGGAATGGAACTTCTAAACTTTAGTACCTTTTCTGGACTCAGTTAGAGCTATGTTTGTGCAGCTGAAAATAATGCTAAGTTTACCATGCCTCTACAAATTGTACCTTTTGTCTCTTTAGAGTATTCTCCATGTTTTCAGGTTGTGTTTTTCTCTGCCCATAATGACCACATGTGTCCTTGTGATGAGTGAGGGCTGATTCTAAACAATGCAGTATATTTTGGTGCTGTGGATTAACTCATTTGAGGTTTTATCTCACTGCCAAGTTTTCCTTGTATACTCTTAGTTATGTTTACATATATCCCTGTCCCAGAATTTATTAATCCTATCTGACCTGTCTTTGAAAGAAATGTTTTTCCTTCTCATATATTTTCTCCCAAACACATTCAGGTATTTTAAATGATTTGGTTTTGACTTATTGTTCTAGGAACAGTAGTATACTTTTCTTCTAGTATTCTCCTATATCTCTGTCTTACATTTCCCACTCAACCAGTTCTGTTCCTTTGTCTTATAAAGATCTTTCTCATCCAGCTCCAACTATAAATTTATTTTTCTCCTTAGAGTCAAGATTCTTAAGAGAGTGGTCCTTGGTTGTGTCTCTACTTCCTTACTTTTATTCACCACTCAAATTGCTTCTGCAATTTGATTTCTCAGCCCTGGTTAGAACTTTCACAACTGGTTCATTCCAGAACTTTAACAACCCACCAAATGCCCTTTCTCTATTTCTTTGAAGCAATTATCACTGTTGATTAATCCCATTTTCTTGAAATTGTCTTCAACTCTTGATTTCTATGACATTGCTTTCTGGTTTTTCCCTTCATTTTCATTCCATCTTAGACCTTGGAGGACTTCTTTTCCTTGGGGCACTATGAGAATCTTTGTTTTTCCCAGAATTCTACCTTTGCCTCTCTTTTCTACCCTTTCTGTCTTCTCCTTACACAAGCATCTCCGTGTTTATCTGTTTTGTTGGCATGTGAATCAATCTGTAGCCGAGAAAGCTCTCAAGTTCTATATCCATATACACAATTTGCTACTAAATACCTGTCTTAACTCTTATTCTCAAATTCTTTAACTGCTATTTTTCTTTGCTCCAAACTCTTTCTTATCTACCTTCTTCTGCTCCACTTTTCTTTGAGGAATTCCTTCTCCACTTTATATGGTCCTGATGAGAACTGTCATACTTGGTAAATTTCTATGTATCAAGATGAAAGACACAGCCTAGCTGGTTCAAACAGGATCCCTCCATCAACTAATACATACAGATATTTAAAAGAATATACCTCTTTTGCTGGGGACTGCTGATATGACACCCTTCCCTCCATGTTTCAAAGGATCGACCGCATTTGAAGCCCTAGATTATGCAAACACAAAATCCAAGAATCTATTCATTCTTCCTTCTTATCTCCATTACTCAATGATAACATTTTATTACTTATGCACTATAAAGATCTGTCTCTCAAATGTGTATACTACAGACCCATTATCACTACTTTAGTCAAGGTCTTTATCATTTCTCCTAACCAATTTCCCTACATCCAGTTAAGCCTCCCTCTCATCCATCTTCCACATTAAAGCCAGATGAATTTTATTAAGAAATATAGATTAAATCCATCAAAGGGTCTAGGATACCTCTAGAGAACTGAAGGGTCTTGTCTTAAGCAGAGGACCCCTCTGGCATTTCCATCCTCACATATTCTTTTTCATGCACTCTGTGTTCTTGCCAGATTGAGCAATGCTGTGAACTATTACTATTTAATATACCATATCTTCTCTCACCCTATCCTTATATTCTATTCCCTTTGCCTGGGACGCCTTGGCCTTCTCTTCTTCACCTGGTTAAATGTTATTACAAGATTTTTTTTTCAGGTATTTCCTGCACTGGTGAAGCCTTCCCTTACTCCTAAACTGAGCAAGATGTCCTACAACTACTAGGTGTTCTCTTCAAGGGCGTGGACCCACTGGATTGTAATTGTTTTTACTTGGCTGCTTCATATCTCTGAATGGATCTTAATGTACACTTCTGTTTTTATCAGCTTTTTCACTGCTGTGACTAAAAGACCTGAGCAGAACAATTGTAGAAGAGGAAGAGTTTATTTGAGGGCTCACAGTTCAGAGGTCTTAATCCATAGACAGCAGGTTCCATTCCTTGGGGCTTGAGGTGAGGCAGAACATCATGAGGAAAGCAGCTCACATGATGATCAGAAAGCAGAAAGAGACTAAGCTAAACTCACCAAATATATATCCCGAAGGCATGCCCCCATGACCCACCTGTTCTAGCCACACCCAACCTATCTTCAGTTACCATTCAATGAATCTCATCAGGGGATTAATGCACTGATTGGGTTGACTCTCATAACCCAATCATTTCTCCTCTAAACCTCCTTGCATTGTCTCACACATGAGCTTTTGGGGGACACCTTACATCCAAACCATAACAACTTCACATGATGCCTCTCACATATAGTATGCTCATTATAAGTTTGATAAGTAAATTATCAGATCACTATTGAATCAAGAAGGTATGAATTTTGTATCCCATCTACATTAGAATTTTCCCATGAGTCTGTTAGAAGCCTTCAGGTAGCCTTTTAAGATGTTGTACTAGAATATTTTACATTTTCTTAATGTTCCCAAGTTTAACTCCTATTCTAAATAACTTAGCTTCTTAAATTTTCTGAAGGTCTAAGTTTACCTTTTCTTTGGCTAGCCATATCAACACTAACATAATAAAAATATATTTATTATATCACTTTTCAGACAATGTTAACTTTTTAGGTTAAATTTGGGGTTGTAAATTACTATGAATCAATGTTTTATAACTTAGGTTTTATTTTTTGGTTTTCTTTAATGTCTACTTGAAAGGAACATTTCTTCTGCCTTCTATTAAATCAACATTGATTAATGCTAACTCAATCATATCCCTTTTTAAAATCATGGATTTGTGTAGATTTACAGATATACCATAAACTAGAATGCCTAATGTTTTAATGGGCTGTGACATTTTGTTTTTATGTACCATAACCTTATTAAAGAATTTAAAAATATGAACCCTTTTGGTGGTTGGTCCACATTCTTGAAAAATAAGTTCATTTTACTTTTGAGGAGAAACACACCATTATCTGAAGAAGAAAGCCCTTTATCTTTTATTTTTTATATAGTCAAAGCAGGTTCTAAAATATATTTTGGTCCACTCATTTGTGGCCAGTTTATTAAACAAATTCAACTTTTTAATCCTTGTAATGAGTTATTGTGATTTTGAGCCATATTATTCAGTTAAGTGTTTAACCAATGTGGTTACCCCATTAATAATTGCAACTTCTAAGTTTTCCCATTTCCATAGGTCCTCCCTTTCCGCTAGATGCAAGGATGCAGATACACATCATTTTCTACACATGGAGAAAAAAATAGCTGCCAAACTCTTTTTAAAATTTTAAAAAAAAAATTGTTACATGGGTTAACAAAATTCTGGCTTCCGTTATCTAAATATACCACTTTTCAAATACTTTATAACATCAAGAAGTCATCAAGTCTTTTATTGGACAAGATTTTCAGTACAAATTGTCTCCAGAACTAAACTTAAAAGCAACTTCTAAATCTTTATTGCCTTTGTAGTCTTGATTAAAACATTATGTTAAATGGGTATTAGGGGCCAATAGTTTCCTGTTTTCCTAATTGAAAGCCTATCTGCTGAAACTATCTCTACCCATCTTAGGTTTACCACCTTAGAAATTTTAAGTGACTCTAAGTTTCCGTACTTGTCAGTATACAACTATCAGAGAGTGACTGTAAGAATAAAAGCCTCTGTTGAGCAAAGCAACTATTCTGGGTGTAAGTTATTTCCATTCAGGCTTTTCTAATGCTTGGGAGATACACGTGAGACATTCTTTCTTTTTTTCATGTGCATGATGATAAGGGCCTTGCTTCCCAGTGTCATCTATCACCACCTTGGAGGTCGGTGACCACTGGGCTTGCTGCTTTTGTTGCACTGAAGGACAGTATATGCGATATCCTTCAGCCTGGGTATGTTTCTTACACTTGTCGAGTACAAAGAGCCAGAAATGTACCCTGTGCTTGACAAAACACAAAACAAAAGACAAGGTCTCCATCCTTAGCACTTTTCATTCCAGAGTATAAAATTGCACGTAGCAGTACCAGTATCAGGTTGGCCACCAAATACAGCTTTGATTGTCATGAAATACCAGGTAAGTGAGCTGATTAAATGAAAAACATGGAAAGAGGTAATTCAGAAGATCAACCTTGGCTATTCCAAATACCTTAAGATAATTTATCAGGGCTAGTTCATATTTCTCGAAAAAAATTTTACTTGCCTAGAGTTTTTATTATATACCAAGATATGAAAAGAATAGGTAGTGGTAGAACACAGTGAAGAGCTATAGCACCTAGAAATGCAGCCATATTTTTTTTGTGTGTGACTAGCCTGGAAATAGGAGCAACTTGCTACCTGTCTCCTTTCAGGCCCCCAGCTCACCACTGAATCCTGTGTCCTAAGGCACCCCGCCAGGCCAGTCCCTGTACTGAGTCTCCACTTCCTTTTTCTTGTCACGTCATTCCTCTGTTGGTGTATGTCCTTCTGGCAGTGCGTATTCTACCTGCTGTGCACTGCTGCTCACTTTGTAGCTTCCTTATGAATGTTTTCTAGGAATGACATCCACACATTATCTCAGAATCCCTGTGGCATTCTGATTTTCTCACTGTTGCTTCTACTTGTTTTCTGACAATGATGTATGATGACACTCTATAAGAAATTATAAGACACATAAGGCAAGCTAGCAATTACTCACATCTTAGAATAATAAGTAAACATGATGAAGTGATCAAGAGCCATAAACCTACAGGTTCAGATTCTTGACTTTGGATAGGTTATGCGACCTCTCTAAGCTTCAGTTTTCTAATCTTTGAAATGGAGATAATGTTTACTTTGTACTGTTGAGAATTAAGGAAGGTAATCATTTATTGACTGCTCAGCAGGGAGCTTGGCACTCAGTGTTGTAATATGTGTCAGCTACTGGAAGTTGTATCTGCAAAAAATTACTTAATAAAGCAATCTTGTTCTGATCTAGAACCAGGAATATTTGGTTGGACCACACCTAAGTGATCTGAAAGATCCCTCTACAATCAGAGGTTGGCTTGGGAGAGGAATCTAGGACTAACTGCATGTGTTCTAAGTCAAACCTTGTTTGGTTCTTGCCAACCACAAGATGAGTAAAGTACATCTAGAAGAGAAGCAAGCTGGATCCTGTCTCCCTAATATTTCTCCTAGAGCTGATGCTATCTACCACTTCTTGCAAATCACTTAATGTCTGTCAACAACCTTTTATAAAAAATTGGAATGATGGGCTGGGGATGTGGCTCAAGCGGTAACGTGCTCGCCTGTCATGCGCGGGGCGCTGGGTTCGATCCTCAGCACCACATAAAATAAAATAAAGATATTGTGTCCACTGAAAACTGAAAAATAAATTTTAAAAAATTGGAATGATTTTTGTCATGAAATACCAGTTAAGTGAGCTGCCTTTCTCAGCTCATGAGATCATTTGTAGAAATCAAATCAGTTCTTTATACTTCTTCTGTGTAGGGTGGAAAAAGACCCAGTCCCACCAAATTTACTTCTGACTTTTTTGATGGACATAGGATATTTCTTATTTATTTAAAACCCTTTCCTTAGTGCTTAACACATTGTAAACATTTGAAAAAAAAAACATTTTTTGTTATTCTGCAAAATATATATCAATTTAAAATGTACCTTAAATGTAATGCTGGTTGATGCTTTTAGGAAAGTGTGTACCCATTGTTGTCTGGTTATCTCAGGTGGGTATATCAGATGAAAAACTATCTGTATTCTTGGGTACAAAATTCAGTTGACCATTAAGAAATTATTCAGAGAATACTTGCTTTTTATAATGTATCAGGTAGGGATGGACACTAGATCACTTTTGAGAGCAAAGGTTTCTGATTTCTAAATTTCTTATCTGAAAGAGATTTTACTATTTAGTCAAGATTTCTTTGAGTTACTAAAGCTGTAGTGGGGGCTTACAAGGGGAATATGTTTCTGTATGCTATGTTTTTCTGGTTCTTAAAATATATGTGAGATATTAAATTAAGGAGGTATAAGAGAATAATCCATTTATGACTTCATCTGGATATGAAGCAAATGGCTTACTGAATATAGCAGTGACTTTTATATTGATGGTTGTGGTTTCAAATCACTATAACAACTACTAACAACTACTTTGTTTGCTAGAAAGACCCATATTCTAGACTAAATTTTGGCCTAGAGAACTGTTATTAATTCAAATACATGAAGACTCAGGATAATGTTGCAGAATATTCATAACTAAGCATTGGATTTTGTCTTCTCTGACACTCTACCAAATTCCATCCTTCTTGCTTACATGTGGCTAGTACAAAGTTTTCCAGCATTTGACTCAAAGTAGTTGTTGGGCTCAATTATTTAACTTGGAAATCTTATTACCCTTTAGCCATCTTCTCAAAAACATAACTGAATATATATATTTATATATATACTACTTATATATTTATATGTATCACACATATAAAATGTGTTACATATTTTATATCATACTAAATATACAAAATATATTTAAATGTAAGTTATATGTATATACCATAGACTGTATATGCCTTGTATATATATTATATAAATTTGTACAAATTATATATATTTATATCTGTATATATCATCTGTTCTTAAACATTTTCTTCAAGTCAAATTCACCTCTCTACTACCTTTTAATTAGTATTAATTTTATCATGTGTCAGCTTCTTTTGTTTAACTGTAGCAATTGTCTGACTATAAAGTTAAAAGTAAAAAAGTCATGAAATGCCAATAAATCCCCCTTAGGGCCCTTTCCACATACCTCAATGCTCATTTAATAGCCCAATTAGTCATCCTCCATCCTTTATAGGAAAACATTAATTTTTGGTTTTCTGGTTTTTCCATGATTGTGTTCAAGTGTTTATGTCACTTTGGAATGTCTGATTCCTTTTTTTCTTTCCACTTTATTCTAAGGCATACATAGCAAGGTTGGAGATGATGTATTTGAGGGAGAAAATAGTACCAGACTGAAATTTTCTGGGACTTTGGGTAGTTTCCTTCAGACCCAAGAATAAAACTCATGGTCCATATTTATCCATCCCTTTTCATTTCTTGGATCAGGTGAGGAAGTCTTACTTCTCTGGTACTGGCCTTTTGGGATCCAGTAGAATGAATAGAGATGCTCGGTAAATGTCTCTTAAATGGATATAATAATAAATGTTTCTTAAGTGTTTATCCCCATTCCTCATATCATTTAACATAACCATTCTGTGTGATGAATACCAGTGTACAGGTGCTATCATTCTGGTTGGGACTTGCTGTCACATGGTACCAACCAAGCTAACAGTAATTATTATTTTTTCTTATAAAATAGAACTGAAGTGAAGCACTTGAGTACAAATGTAAAGGGATATTCTGTTTAACTAAGAGACACAACCTAAAGCAAGGACTAAAAAAATTCATGTGTCTGGGTGTGATTAAGAGTCTCACTAACACTTAGCTGTTCTCACTGTAATCCAAACCCATTATTCCACTGGGCTTCAGTACATTCCAGCTTCAATATGCAGCCTACCAGGGCTTGTACAGTTGAAGCTCTTTGAGGATGTCCCTAGTGTCTTTCATTTCTCTCTAGCAACAGTGATCTTTGCCTGCTGTCCTTCAGTTTAGTAGGGGAAGGAAGCCTATTGGCCATTCCAAGAATGAAGATATGTTTGCTTTTCTAAGGGTATTACTCTCATCTAAACTAAAGTCAAAAGATGATACCACTAAACCTAATGAAGAAGGAATTTTACTGCCGCTTTTCAAATGCCTTCCACTTCCCTATATGTGCTGAAGATTCACTGTGCTGCCTTATAATTGAAATGAAGATTTCTCTCTTTCCTCAGAACCTGGTTAAAACAAACAAAAAAAACTCATACATTATGTTACATCATATCAAAGTAGAAATCATGTTTCTTCTAACTTACTGTTAGCTTGGTTGGTACCATGTGATAGCAAGTCCCAACCAGAATGATAGCACATGTTTCACTGAATCATATTTATGGTACAAATTATCTATCAGAGTAATTTAGTAACTTATAACAATCTTAAACATAGCTCCCTGTAAGGACATTCAAAAACCTATCCCAATAAGCTCTTCCTAAGGAAGTGACAGCAAAATTCCCCAATATTGCCTGCTGAGTGCTGAGGAAGTTGACATGGAATGTTTCTCAGTTTGGAATGTGCTTTGCTCTAGGCGCTGCCCCATGTGCAGACTTGGCTGAGAGTGACTTGGAAGGCTTTAAAAGCTTCTCCAGCTACTCAGAATTGGAGGTCTTGGTGGGATAGCTGGGGCTGGTGAGAAAAGGAAGCAGAAACCATAGATAATTTCATGCTCCTCCAGCTTTCCTCCTGTAAACTAGGCACAGCTCAGAGATGCTCTGGCAGGAGTGGGAGGCAGCTGGATAGATTAATAAAGCCCTTTTGTCCCTGCTATTCTCTAACAGACCATATTTGGGGTGACAGATGCAAATGGGCAGGCATAACTTCAGACAGGTCCAGAATGGTCTTAATATCCTGGAACTTATTCATGGTTTCAAAGCTTCATGTTTTAATTGCTTGGAATTTTTAGATAGAAGAGGGTGGAATTTCATCCTTGGGATGTTTGAAGGAGAACTTCACACCTCCTCCCCTCAATAAAACACTGAACTTTCATTTAATATGCAATAGTAAATGCTTACATTCCTCCCTTCTTCCTTCTTTAAAGAAAGATTGTCATTAAGAATGTCATCAAGGATATAAGGGGTGTAAACAAGGACAGGGTAGGGACGAAGAGCTTGAGAAGAATATTTACAGTAAACAGGGATGAGAGGTGGGAGGGAAAGGGAGTGAGAAGGGAAATTGCATGGAAATGGAAGGCGATCCTCAGGGTTATACAAAATGTCATATAAGAGGTAAGGAGGGGTAAGTCAAGAGAATACAAATGGAAGACATGATTTACAGTAGAAGGGGTAGAGAGAGAAAAGGGGAGGGGAGGGGAGGGGAGGGGGGATAGTAGACAATAGGACAGACAGCAGAATACATCAGACACTAGAAAGGCAATATGTCAATCAATGGAAGGGTAACTGATGTGATACAGCAATTTGTATACGGGGTAAAAGCGGGAGTTCATAATCCACTTGAATCAAACCGTGTAATATGATGTATTAAGAACTATGTAATGTTATGAACGACCAATAAAAAAAAAAAAAAAAAAAAAAAGAATGTCATCAAGGGGCTGGGATGTAGCTTAGTGGTAGAGCACTTGCCTAGAGAGGCCCTGGGTTCCTTCCCAGTATTATTTAAAAAAAAAAGAAAAAGGAAAAAAAAAAAAAAAGGAAATCTTTGGAAATAACAAAATCTCTCAAAATATATTTTTATGTGTTGTTTGAAAGAACCATGTGGGGGTTTTGTTTTGTTTTGTTTTGTTGTTTGTTTTCTCATTCTGGAAAATAAAGGTGACCAAGGATGATGTGGAAATTTTCAGCATTAAAAATAATATCCTCTGTAATCCAAAAGGGAAATTAATTGTTCACTTTGAAGGTTTTCTCTAGCACAAACACTAAAATAAAGAGTAATCTGGGTCTCTTAAGGAAATGTTATCTGTCACCTGCTGTTTCCCATTGGGCTCCAGGTATAAAAAGCCACTCTCCTGCCCTGACTTTTGACTCTGTCTCTTGAGCCTTATAAGAAGGACATTTTCCCAGCAATTAGAAGCAAGCTATTATTTTATTAGACACCAATTTCTAACATTGTTAAATCATTCAGAATTGGTCAGTATCCCTACTAAGTTAAACTACCATTGCTATTAAAAAATAATAATAGTAACACAGGCAATTTGGAGTGCAAAGAATGTTTATGTTGATGGTGCCATATCTTATAGCCCTCCAGGGGCTGTAAATGTGACAAAGCACCTATTCACACCCAGATACACAGGCCAGTCTCCTCAGAGTTGGGTTTTTAGAAATTTAGGGCTCACTTAGGGGCAGTTAAAAGTACCAGTAATTTCACTCTTAAACATGATAGCAGATTTAAAAATAAGTGTATTATAAATCACTTAAATTCATTTTATGTAATGTTCCACATTATTATATAAATGTTTAAAGTTGAAAAGAACAAATCAATGTACTGAGCAATCTCTTAAAACTTGGATATTGACTGACAATGCCATTTTACAGACTTGGCTTGTTGAAACTCACTTCCTTCCATGTCCTCATGTCTTCTAGCCATTAAGGCGGGGGTGGGGGGACACATAAGCTATACCACTCCAAGCTCAACATCATCCGTAAAATTCATAATATCTTCATCTGTTAGGAGTATTCAAGAGTAGTAGCATATGTAGCCCATGCTTTGAACAATGTTAGCAATACATATGTTTTTTAAGATTCAGGCACACACACACACAAAAATGCTGAAGCACAACTATATTTAAACTCATATCACATATGACTGAAACAATATTTGCTTTTAAGAATTGGAGCTACATGCCAGAGCTTTTGGTGAGGTTGGGGAAGTAGGAAATGGGATACAGGAGACAGAGAATCAAAAACTGAATGGGAGAGAAAATCAAATAAGAAAAAGTGTAAGTACATTATTTTCCCTTGAATGTTAACATGAAAAAGATTTAAAGACACTAAAATGTTCTTGGAGAGTCTCCTAGAGGGGAAAAATATCTGAAAACGTTCCAAAAGTTATTTATGGAAAAGTCACCCAAAATGAACTTTAAGAAACATCTATCTGTCTTTTACACTCAAAATATCTAAAATGAAGTTTAAGACATTAAACCAGTAGTTTAATTTCAAAAATACATCTTAACAAAACAAATACAACGGATATTATCAGATAGTATTTAAGATACCCATAGTTACTTCTGGCAGCAAATGGAGTGCTATGTGTTTGTAATCCTTTCTTCTCAGGTTTTCTGAGTCCCTAAATGGAAATGACTGCCTTATTGATTGCTTCTAATTTCCCCCTTTGCTCTCCCTGAACTGGATCATTAATTTTGTACTTTTAGTGACTGTGCATGTTGATGCATTTCCTAGAGAACTGTTGATGAATACTGAACATGAGAAATCTCATGATTTCTCTTCATTGGCATATTCATGTAATGTAATTTTACCTATGAGTTAACTACATGGAGAAGTTATGTAAACGTCTACCTGGACCTAGTATATAGCAACTCCAGGCAATTATAATCTTTGCAGGAAGTATTTGCTATTGTGCATAAGTAAAAACAAATGTTCCAGGTGTACAATTATTTTGGTCTTAAATGTCACAATTATTAGAGAAAGACAAGACTGGGATTCTTCATTTTCCTTTAGTGCTCTCATACTCAATTCTTGTCTATATATTAAATTATATTTATAATATTTCTATATAGTCTTGGGCTTATTTATATAGGCATATGATTATATATGGAAATATGTATCTAGCCTTGGGTATGTATAGAACTAAAAATAAAATTATAGATGGATTTTAATATGACATTCCTTTTAAAAATCAGGTCTAAAGAGTACTGGAAGGATTTTTTTTTTTAACACTACTAGATTAGACATAAAAGTGTCAAGACCACTGTTTATCGTGAGTGGAATGAATCATTTAGCCTTTTGGGGGCCCCTGTTCACTTATTTTAAAATTTCAAATACAAAAATAATTGTAGATACTTGATCCTTTAAATCATAATATTAGGACACCATGTGCTGAGAAAACAGAATGATCAATGTATGTATTTTATTTATTGAACTTCACAGATTGAGAATGGGACTTCTACTTCCAATAACAATGGCAGACAAGACACTCTGCTTGAAAACTAATTTGATCCTAAATAAAAATGTAGGATTTGCTGCAAGATTTCTTGGATGTAAGTGAAATAATTTCCAAGTACAACCCATTTGTACTCCCACCACCACCACCCCTCCAAAAAGAAAGCAACAAGCTGAGTCAGTCAGTGTTGGGGCTTGCGGCCATGAACAGATAAATGCTTTGAGCAAGAAGCAAAGGAGAGAAACTTTTATACTGATGGAAGATGCCAATAGGAGTACTGTGTATTGTAGTTTAGATTCTGAGCCTACAGTCAACAGCAAGGAAAGGGAATTGAATTTGACATTTGGCTTTAAGCCAGGGCCCTTAAAGAGAGCTAAAGTGGCCCCAGGTTGGTGGTCTTTCCAGCAACTAGCACAAACCAAATCTCCATAGGAAAGAACCCTGTAGGATACCCCATAAGATTCCAAAATGTATAAACAGTCAAATATTAGCTCACAAAGACTACACATAAGGAAGTAAGCAATCTATATGGGACTGTTCAGATACAGAGGAGCTATTTTTTTAAGTACTAAATGAAATAAAGCATAGACTCAAAACAGTGAGCAAGCAACAGAAAACTGTTAAGGAATAACCAGACAATTGTTAAAAATAATTAAATGAACTGTCTTGATATAAAATATATAGAGAGATGTTAAAAGAAAGCCAAACATGCTAAAATGCAGATTAGCCATATCTAAAAGAAAATTAATGAATTTAAGGCTATAAGTTAATACATTCATCAGGATAAAATCCAGAAAGAAAAATGGGTGGAAATATTAGAATAATTTAAAATATTGATGATAAAATGAAGCCCTAACATATGTGAAATCAGAGTCACAGAAAGAGAGATGAAAGTTGTCCAAGGAGTGATAATAGCTGAGAAATTTCCAGGAATACTGAGAATCTTCAATCCACAGTTTCAGGAAGTGCAAAATTTCTAAGCAGGTTCAATAAAAAGAAAACTGATGCCTAGCTATTACATGGTAGTGGCTCTGTAGAAAAACAAACTTTTTTAAAGCAGCCAGAAAAAAGGAGATTTCATATACAAAGACTAATCGACAGTGATACTAGATAACAAAAGGCAATGGAATAATTAAAGTGTTGAGGGCAGAAAGCTATTATCTTCCAAGAAAGAAAGACATTTTAAATCAGCAGAAACTGAGTTCATCTAGACTTGCACAATTGGAGCTCCAAATCTTAAGTTCACTCCTTAGAAAGGTGGTCTCTCTGATGAAAATTCAATCAAGATAGAAGTCAATGGCAACAAGATATTTTAAAATTTTTTCACATCTTTGGAAAGAGAATATTTCATCATTCATGAATCAGTTAAGAAACCAAAATGGCCAGGCATGGTGCGCACGCCTATGATTCCAGTAGCTCAGGAGGTTGAGACAGGAGGATCACGAGTTCAAAGCCAACCTCAGCAAAAGCAAGACCCTGTCTCCAAATAAAATACAAAATAGGGCTGGGATGTGGTACAGCGGCCAAGTGCCCCTGAGTTCAAACCCCAGTACCCCTTCCCCCACCTCAAAAAAAGAAACCAAAATGATTTTTTAAATAGATATCCCTCCTCATCATTTTTTATTGCAATGCTGGGAATAGAACCACGGATCTCATGTTAGCCATGCTACACCCTAGTCTTCTCCTGATATCAATGATTAGAGTGCCTTTTTAAATATAAATGGAATTCTAGAATATGTATTTTTTAATAAAATTTTATTTTTCCACATTTTTATTGATGCATATAGTTGTACTTACTGATGGGATTTGTTGTTACATACACATGTATGAATGAGTTCTTAAAGCTAAATAATAATGAAAATATACCATGTCATAGCTAATATTTTTGGTGAAATCTATCATCCATAAATGTGCACATTAGAAAAAAATTCTGAACATGAACTAAGAACCCACCTTAAGTATTTAGAAAAGAATCAGAGAATAAGTAGAAAGAAAGTAAAAGGAGACAATTGGTTAAAATAGCAGAATTCCACAAGTGGACAGCAAAACTACAATAGGAAGATCAATAAAGATAAAAATTAGCTTTTTAAAAAGACTAATAAAATATTCTATCCTTGGGTGAGACTGGTTGAGAGAAAAGAGTATAAATAATATAAAGGCTAACAAGGGAACATAAAAATAGAGCACAGATTAAAAACTCTACTATGAGCAATATCATACCAATAAATATGAAAACCTGGGTGAAATTAAATAACTTGTGAAAATATAGCATATCAAAACTAAGTTAAAAATTTAAAAAACTCAAGTACTCCTGTAATATTAAAGACAATTGAGTTAGTACTTTAAAATCTTCCATAGGAGCCAGGCATGGTGGCACATGCCTGTAATCCAGTGGCTCAGGAGGCTGAGGCAAGAGGATCATGAATTCAAAGCCAGGCTCAGCAACTTATTGAAGCCCTAAGCAACTTAGCAAGATCCTGTCTCAAGATAAAATATAAAAAGGGCTGGGGATGTAGCCCAGTTGGTTAAATGTCCCTGGGTTCAATCCTCAGTACAAAAACAAAACAAGATAAAATAAAACTTTCTGTGGAAAAAAAGGAGAGAGTAGACCCATAGAATTTTATAGATAAAATCAATAAGCATTCAACAGTTAATTTTTATCTTTTACAGACTTATGTGGCAAATAGAAAAAGAAAAAAAAATAATTCCCTAAATCATTCTGCTTTACCTGCACACCAAAATAAACAAGTACAATTGGAGAAAAGAAATTATGGGCCAGTTGTCACTCAAGAACCCAAACAATTACCAAATAGAAATCTGACTTGAAACTTTTTCTTTAAATTTTTAATTTTTTTTTAACTTTTAAGTCTTGTCAAATTATCCTCTTAGGACAAATATAGCCTGTATATAGTAATCATTAAAAAATGTAAAGAAATCCATATCTGCGAGCCTTTCTTGGAATAAAAATTAATTTAAAACTTTTCAGTGACAAAATCTAGATAACCAAGGAGATGAATTAGTCTTGTGTGGGAGAAGCCCTGGTATAAAAAAGTTCTGGGGTTGAGCACTGAATCATTTAAAATAGAACCAGACCACCAAATGATCCAGCTATCCCACTCTTGGCTATTTTCCCAAAAGATCTAAAATTGGCATATTACAGTGACACAACCACATCAATGTTTATAGCAGTACAATTCACAATAGCTAAATTATGGAAGCAACCCAAATGCCTGTCAATAGATGAATGGATTAAGAAATTGTGTTATATCTATATACAATGAAGTTCTACTCAGACATTGAAAAGAATGAAATTAAGGCATTTGCTGGTAAATGGATGGCAATGGAGACTATCATGCTAAGTGAAATTAGCCAAACTCAGAAACTCAAAGGTTGAAGATTTTCCCTGATATGCAGAAGCTACAGTAAAATAAAGAAAGGGGGAAGGAAGGATCAGATTACATAAAGAATAAAACAAAAGCAAATTAATAGATGAGCAAAAAGAAGTCTAGAAGACTAGAGGAAAGAGGGAAAAGGGAGGAAGGAAGGGAAATGGGAGAGAAAATAGGTGATTTTGTACTGAAATCGATTTCTATGCATGTATGAGTTTGTTGGGATGAACCCAGCTACTATGTATAACCATAAAGCTCTAATAAAAAAAATAGAATGAGGAGTAAACAAGTATTTGAATTATGTTGTCAAAACAAGATGTAACTGTTAAAAACCGAGACATTATAGAGAACAACATAACAAGCAATGAGAGGCTGGCCCCTCCACGATGCTGCTTTGCTTGGCGTAAATACAGTGGATCTCAGTCTTTGACAGGGGTGCACTAAATATGGATCATCTCAAATCCTTGAGCATGCAGTCTTGTGAAGATGTTGTCACTATGTGCAATAGAGAAGTAGTTGAATTAACTATGTGACATTAACTATTTTAAATAAATTTTAACATTTTTCAAAATAAAAGAAAGAAATGGGGCTGGAAGGGGAGAGAGGTGGAAGAAAGTGAAATGGTGCCTTTTTTCTCAAATATTTTGTAAACCAGCAGACATATTGTGCAAAACTGGAACATAATATTTTTTTTGGTCCTGTTGGGGATCAAATCAAAGTTTTGCACATGCAGGAAACATAATTTTAAAAATAGGTTGTATGCTCTGGCAGCAAATACACTAAAAAAGTGAATATCTACATTTGATGTGAAAAAATTTTAAAATTGGTTACTGTATATGTATTTTTATTCTTATAAGGGTTTGCATTCCAGGTTGGATTTTATTAGAAAAAAATATATCATATCTTCCCTAATGTTTGTCCCTCGGGGAGCTGTTGACACTGGCTGTAGACATTTTTGATGTTGGATCTGTCAGGTGCGTTGTAAGATGTTTGTTATCTCAGGAGAATGCTAGGCTCTTTTTACCTTGATGACCAAAAAATGCCCATACATTTTTCAAGCACAGCTGACTTGGCAATTGGCCCTCCCTTGGATTGAGAACCACTGCTTTAACCTTTAAAAGTTTGTCATATCTTTTATCTTAAATTTAGAGCAATGTTAGAGAGTCAAAATTCCTTGATTTAAAATCTCAAAAGGGAATCATTTACTTGAAATTCATTTGGTTTCGTGTTAGCATCTTTCTCTTCTATTAAATGAAAATAAATTTACTACATAATAAATCCTTTTTACCCAATGCAACCATTTGTATTAGTAAAATTATTTGTTGAAATGGGGAAGCTGAAAAATAATATACTTTGTACATTTTTTATTGTGGTACATATATACAATATTTAGCATTTTAACAATTTTAAGCATCCAGTTCTGTGATATAAATGATATGTACACTGTTGTGCAACCATCACCACTTTCCATCTCTAGAACTTTACATCTTCTCTACTGCATATTTTATTTTAATATAATAAATAACATTCAATTTATAAATATGTTAATATAATTAAATTATTTTAATTATTAATTTAATATATGTTATATTGATATGTATATTTATATTAATATGTATATTTATATTAATATAGTATTATATAGTATATAAAATAAATATTTTATTTAACATTAGATTTAATGTAATATAAACATTTAAATGAAATTTTATTTTAATATATATCATTATATAATATTTATATTATACATGTATATATTCATCTGCCATTTTTGCCATTTTCCAGTCTTTTATTTTGAGGTCAGTATCCTTTCTTTGAGAGGGGGGTCACCTGATTGGAATTCCCCCTGGTCAACCCATAACCAAATATTTTTTCATGAGCTACAACAATAACACTCTCTCTAGGATTTCAAGTTTCAGTTTTTTAAAAATGAAACAAGAACTGAAAGACACTTGGGAAAAAAATTTGAGTTCAGAATCCTAGTCCCCTCCCCTCCCAATATTTTATCATTGTCATATTTACACCTATTTGAAAAATATTGAAATACTCTATGTCTATCCTGTCTAGCACATCCAGTGTAGTTTTTATGGACACAAAACTTGCTTCTTTTTGCATTTGTATTTGATCAGTTTTCATAACATGTACTAAGTTGCACAATTGGAAAACTAAGTTATATAATTGAAGAAAGTTGAGGTTCAAGCACAGCTAACTTATGAAAAGAATCTAGCTGAACTGATAGGGATAGAAGTGTGGGAACATCCAAAGAGCTGTCTGCTTGCTCTGAGCATTTGAAATGAAGGGTGTCGCTTACAAAATGATCTGGCAGGTTGGATATTATATTAAACTAATGAACTAAAAATATCACGTATATCTGTGAAGATTCATTTTATGTGACAACTTGACTAGGTCACAGGGTGACAATTGATCAAACATTATGCTGGGTGTGTCAGTGAAGGGCACTTCTTTTTTTAATATATGTCTAGTTGTTGATGGACGTTTATTTTACTCATTTTTTTATATGCAGTGCTGAGAAATAAACCCAGTGCGCCTCACACATGCTAGGCAAACGCTTTACCACTGAGCCATAACCCCAGCCCAATGAAGGCATTCCTGGATGAATTTTCTATTTTAATGGAGAGACTTAAGTACATCAAATTGCCTTTCCTAATATGGGTGGGCTCACCCAGTCAATGAAGATATAAGTAGTTGGGGGAAAACTGAGTAAGGGGGAATTCCTCCTGCCTGAGTCTGAACGTTCAACTTCCCTGGGGCTCCAGCTAGCCCACTGCAGGTCTTGCGGCTTCTTAGCCTTTTTAACCCTGTGAGCCAGTTCCTTATAATAAATTTCTCTCTTCTCCCCATATGTCTCTCTCTCTCTAATTATAAATATTCTTGATATCATACGTAATAATACAAAATAATATTACATATGTAATATGAGATGTTAACAATAGAGGAAGCTAAGCAAGGGACATACCAAAAACACATTATATTATCTTTGCAACATTTCTGTAAACCTAAAATTATTTCCAAAATAAAACTATGTTTTAAAAAATAGCACATACTATACAATCCCTCCTTCTAAAACCATTTCATTTTTTTTTCTTTTATTCTTTTTTTAAGAGAGAGCAAGAGAGAGAGGGGGACAGAGAGAGAGAGAGAGAATTTTAACTTTTATTTATTTTTTCTTAGTTCTCGGGGGACACAACATCTTCGTTTGTATGTGGTACTGAGGATCGAACCCGGGCCGCATGCACGCTAGGCTAGCGCACTACCGCTTGAGCCACATCCCCAGCCCAAACCATTTCAAATTATCATTTGTTTGTATTTATACATTCTGTTCACCACATGTTTGTGATCTTTCCTTTGGGAATTATTTACTTCTTTCTTTGTATTGTTCTGTATTGCCTGAGTTTCATTTTTTGTTTGTTTGTTTGTTTGTTTTTAAGAATGGAAATTTTAAAAGATGAACCAGTGAAGTAATTTTTTAAAAACTACCGTGGCACTTTCACAAGGTGACTTTTTAAAATCATCCAAATTCCAATATCACTCTGGTGTTTGATTTGATATTAGGTTTTAGTAGCATGGTGTCACTTGTGATTCTCCTTATAGACCCAAAGATGATTTTATGATGAAGCTCCAAGGATAACACTATGCCATTGTGCCGCAGTCGCAGTCTGGCTGGGCAAAATAACGGGGGGGCGGGGGGGGGTGACAAGCAACTTGTGAAGGTTGAAACAGCGGGAGCCGCTTTATTACAGGACAGCAGAGGTATATATACTTAACTGATTATACACAGCTTGTTTCAATTAACATTATCTAGCTACAGCAGTCAGTCATTAAGGAATCCTCATCATCTTAATAGCTCGATGGCGTTACTTCACAAACCACTCCTCCTGACAAAGTGCCAGGCATCATCTTGACTTGATTGTGGCCCTCAACACCATTGGACTAGAAAAATGACCATCTAGTATTTGTGTAAGAATAAGGTGTTTCTGACTATCCTGGTTCATTCGGGCTGCTATAATTGGATGTCAAAAGTAGGTGGTTTATAAACATTAGAAATTTATTTATCCTAGTTCTGATTGCTAGTCCAAGACCAGCAGATTCTCACCAGAGATTCAAGGTCTCTGTTGAGAACCCCTTCCTGATCCATAGATGACCATCTTCCCTGTGTCCTCATATGGTAGGAAGACCAAGGGAGCTTACTGGGCTCTCTTTAGAAAGAAGACTGATCCCACTCACAAAGGCCCTACCATCTTGACCTAATTACGTCCCAAAGGTCCCTTCTCTGAATCTCATCACATTGGGGGTTAGGATTTCAATATATGAAAGGAGGAAGGGTCACAAACCTTCCGTCTATCACACTGACCTATACATAGCTGAATGACTTATGTCTCTGTGTTGCTTTTGCTCTTTTACTGCTGTGTCATGAAGAAAAAGCTTTTGATTGTAGTTCTCCAGGAGTTCTGTCCAGTGTAGCAAGGGGAACTAAAGAACTGTCAGATTTTATATCTCCAAATCAAAGCAGAGCTTGCCATTGAGTAATTACAGGGATTAAAAGAACAGATTCCTAAACCTTATAGTACATTTAAAAAAATTTAATACTTACTCTCTTTATTCTCTTATTTTCTTCTCCTTTTTCTTTGTTCTTTCTCCTGACATCCAACTTCTCCTCTTTTGACTTTTAAATTCTCAAGGTACCATATCTTGTCTTTTTTCATTCCAAGACTGTGAACTCTTTGCAGTTGTGGAAAGGATCATTGTAAGGTCAGGCACCGGGGGACCAAAAGGAGGCAGATAAGCTGCTGAACAAGGCTTCATTGAGATTCACTCCTGGTGAGACCCTCCATTCCAACAGAGTGGGTGGAGGGAATCACGCCCAGGCTCAGCTGGATTTGGAATTTTATTGGGCTTAGGGCAGGAAGGGGAGGGCTTGGGACAAAAAAAGGGAGGTTTTAGAGTCCCCTGTCCTCCTAGGGTTGGTCTGGGGATCTTGCTGAGATCTGTGTCCTTCCAGGATTGGTCAGGAGACCCCTGCTGATTGACAGGTGGTTATCACTACTTGTCTGTCTGACCTAACAATCATCTTCATTTCTGTGTCCATGTCACCTGGAAGAGTTCTCACTTATCAGTCAGGGAGAGTTGTCGTAGGCATGTCTTGACTGGAGGTCAAGCTATAGCTGAGCTATAGCTGCAAATGGAACTTCTGGGGTTTTCCAGTTTCTCCTTCTCCACACAGTTCTTTCCTTTGTCCGCCCTATTGTTTTTCTTGCTTAGCCCTTTTTCTTCTTGTAATGTAGCTGAGGAATGTGCATATTCTAGTATTACTCTGTTCTTTGCATAAGGTCAGTTCTTCTCTTTTTGTTTCTAGAAAAGAATAATCCAAACAAGTGGTTCTCCAATTTGATTAGGCATCACAGTCACTTGGATGGCTTTTTAAAACAGACTGCGGGGCTCAACCCTTTCCCCCTGCATTTCTCCTTCAGTGGGTCCTGTTTGGGGGGCTGGAGGATATGAATTTCTAGCAAGTTCCCAGATGCTGCTGCTGTTGATTCCAATGCTGCTGGTTCAGGCTTCATGAATCACTGACCCATATACTACAGAAGCACTAGCTGGCTGACTAATCTCCTGTATGAGGGAGAATAAAAGGCACACTGATATTTAATGTCTAGAACTTAGCCATACAATAAAAATAACAGAATGAATATGCATATTTGTTTTAAACCCAAAGTATAAAGACACCTTTTCTTATATTCAGATTATTTTCATAGACCATAAGTTAAAACTGCTAAAGAAGAGAAAACTATTGATATTCTATCAGAGTATAAAAAAAAGGTTAATTATGGCATGCACATCTTAAAGATCCCTTTGCTGTGTGAGCCATCTCCAGAAATTCTTGCCATACGACTGAAATAGAAATGATTATATGAGTAAATTATCACCCACACTCCTTGCCTGCATTATTTCATACCACAAGCCTTTTTTCTTTTCAAGGAATAATGGTTTTACATTTTACTTTGTGCTGGCACTCTAATTGCTAAATATAATAGGAGCATTATGCTACAAAGTTAAAAGATTGCAAGTGAAAAGATAAGTCAAATATAGTAATCTCATCCAGCCAATAATTCTTTAAAGTGTGTTCCTCTTTTCTTTTCCAGCTGTCCCCCAATTGTGAGTTCTCACACAATCAAATGAAACTGACTACCTCAATGGAGAAAAGCTAAGAGAGGGACCTTGGAATTTTTCTAGTCCAAGAATCTGTACATAGGAAATACTAGCCAAATCTGGTCCATTCCTTGTTTTTATAGATACAATTTTATTGAAAGATAGGCATGCCCATATTAATTGGGAAATAGCCATACCCATTTGTTTGCCTATTGTGTGGCTACTTTTACACTATATGATAGTGAAATGGTTGCAACACAGACCATGTGGTCCAAAGCTAAAAACATTTACCATCTTGCCCTTTATCAGAAAATTCTACTGACCCCTCCTCTAGTCCAACCTACTCACCTGTCAGGTGAGAAACCTATCCTGAGAGAGCTGTAGCTCTGGTTCAAGCATTCAAACAGAAACAGGAGGCAGAAGGCCAGGCATCATCCTCACCAATGCCTGTATGAGCTTCATTCCCCCAAGACAGCCAGAGCTGCCCTTCCTGTATTATTTGAGAAGGGAACATTGGTGTAAGCTTGCATCTCATTGCAATTTTCAAGGAGCCCCTCTAAATGACAACCCTCTCCCCAAAAGCAGTGAGACAGAAGTGTGTTTTACTGTTACTCAAAAATGTACAAAGCACATTATTAGTAGCTGAATATTTGAGGCTTGTTTCTAATAATGAAAAAAATCATTTTTCAATGATGAGAAAATCATTAGGATGATTTTGTCTTTCAGAAGATACCTACATTGTGTCATGTAGCTTTCTCAAAAGTATCCAAAGCCTGCAAGAGAATGTGTCTGGTGATGGGAATTCTTGTTTTCTCAAGTTGTATTCACCAAACTGGCAAAAGTATAAAAGCATATGTGTACATGTATAAGTTAACATAAGTATTTTTACATAATTCATGTATCCATGTCTAAAATAAAATGATACAATAATGCTAGATGTCCCCTAATCTCTTATTTGCATGTTAAGGAAAGTATATCTGTTCTGCAAACAGGAACCCAAATTCTGTGGTTTCAGGTGAGTGTACAGAATTATATAATGAATTGAAAAGGAGTATTTTCATGAAAGTACCATTATTTTATGTTTTTTTTTTCATTGGCTTTTTAATGGGTACCTCCTGTGGGCCAGGAACCCCCTGTGCTGAAACAGACACAAACAAAGAGGCCAGAGGATCTCACAGTGTTATGCAGGAGGTCCTCATGTAAAGATACCTGTAGTCTTATTAAGCTGTTTCTCTGCTATCTTCCATTGGCATACATCTAATAAGAACTTTTCTCTCTGCCTGGCATTTAGTAAGTATCCAGTAAATCTATGAATAAGTGGGTGAATGAATGGATGAGCAAGTGAGTGAGTGAATGCACAAAAGGCAGAGGTATGAACCACTTTGAGCTGTTTAGAGAACACCTTATATGTCTGAAAGATAGGATTTGGGAAAGAAGGGTTGGACATACTGGAAGAAGAGACTGGGGAGGTGGGTCAAGTTAAGATTATGGAATACCTGCCGGGTGTGGTGGCACATACCTATAATCCCAGCAAATCAGGAAGCTGAGGCAGGAGGATTGCAAGTTCAAAGCCAGCCTCAGCAACTTAGGGAGGCCCTGTCTCAAAAAATAAAAAGGGATGGGGCTGTGGCCCAGTAGTTAAGTGTCTCTGGGTTCAATCCCTGGTACCCCACCACCACCATCAAAAAAAAAGAAAGAAAGAAAGATTATAGAGTACCATGTATACTAACCTAGGTATTTTTAATAATTATTTCAGCAATTCCATGTGTCAGTCCTGTGATAGGCTCTGAGGATATATGATTTGGCTCCTGCCCTTCTGAACTCTACAGTTCTCACTGAAGCAATACATAAGAAATATTCAAAAAGTGTTAGGCATTATTATTATTGGAGAAAAGTAATTGAAAGTGTAATGAAGAAATACAGAAGATGAGGAGGACCAGAGTGAAATGGTAGGCAACCAACAAGACTTGCAGATTCCAGGAAGGTCTGTCTAGTGGAAGAGTGGGTGAAATTGAGGTTGGAGAGGAGGCAGAGGTCAGGTCATGGAGGGTCTTGTGCATCATTGTAAAATTTGGGGCTGTGGCCTAAAGTCAGTAGGAACAACTAAGGTATTAAGTTTGGGAATGATAAAATCAGAATCTTGTTTTTATAAGATGAAGAGACATGGACGAATTCAAGAGATTATAGAAATTGAATAACAAGAATTATTGATTGATTGACTGTAAAATGGAAAGAAAGTGAGAAGATGTCTCCCAGACTTCTGGATTGAGCCACTGAATGAAGAACGTATCATTTACTCGTATAAAAACATGAGTTGAACAGCAGTGTTTCAGGAGCAAAGATGAGAACAGTTGAAGTTAGGGATCAGAAGAGATGGCTACAGAGCTCATAATATGAATGAACATGGAACCTGGGCATGGATGAGATCGCAAAAGAAATGTATAATGTGAGAAAACAACCAGGATGGAACTTGGGGGGTAGAAGAGGAACCCAGAGAATACTGAGTAAGCAAGAGTGGTCAAAGCAACTTGTTAAAAATAGGAGACGGTGATGTCATAGGAACAAGAGAGGATAGGGAGGAGAAAGGAAGAAGGAGGAGGACATGTTCAGTATTGTCAAATGTGTCTTTGTTTTTTAATAAGGACTAGAAATGATCCACTGGATATAGCAATTAGGAGAGCTCTGATCAAGGCCATCTAAAACTCTCCTAGATCTTGAAATTGCTTGTTTCTGGAGATCCTACCCCATATTATAGCAAACATTGAAATGCAACAAATTCCACATTAAATTGTATCATAAAAGATTTAAGGTATTAAATATTTCCCTTTGAAACTATTACTAATTTTTTCTAGGGTGTGTATGTGTAATTAAGCCCATTCATTTTTCTTTAGATCTCAACCATTTTGTAGTTTTCTTAAAAACCCTGAGGACCTTCACTCTTATTAATAGTAACCACATTCAAAGAAAGCTACAGTGAGTTATGGAGTAAATGAGTGATGAAGCAGACAGTAAGCATGGACTTCTCTTTCATAGATACAACTAGGAAAGAACGAAAAGGGAGAGAGACCAAGAGTGCTGCAAAGTCAAGGGAAGGTCTGATTTATTTAAAATTAGAACTCTTCACATGGATTGGAAGAAAATAGCAAGAAGCAAACACCAAAAACAGGTTGATAATTGAGGAGAGAGAAAGAATATTTGCTCAAAATGCTGCTTGAGGAGATAAGCAAATAAGAAGAGATCCAGAGCTAGGAGTATAGATCAGTGGTAGAATGCTTACCTAGCATGTACAAGATCCTGGGGTTAATTTCAACAACCCCCTCCCCCCAAAAAAAGAGAAAAGGGATTTAGATTACTTGATTTCACCTTTTCTAAAGTCCTTCTCTGTGTCTAGATGAAAGAAAGAAGGACAGGTAATAGATTGATGTGCACCTGATATCTATTGTTAATGATGAAATGTTAAAATCAAGTCTTCTTCAAGTAACTCCAACACCACCATTCAGCACTGTTCTTCTAAAGATCAGGGACTACAGTGATGGCAGTGAGAACACTCTTACAGCAGTTAACAGCTCCATAGTTCATAAATAACCCTGAACTACCCTGTTATGAAGAGTGCTATAGAGATGCCTATTGGGGTTTGACCCCTGTTTTTTTTTTTTTTATGAGCAAAGAAGAGGCAAGTATTCTCTGGGAGTAAAATGCCCACCTATGTCAAGCGAATTGATTTGTCAAAAGCACCATCTGGTAGATGAGTTGATTTACACTGACGAGGCAGGAGGTATATGGAAAGTGCATTAACTCTTTGGGGCCACTGGGGCAGCATTAGTAAATCATTGCTACAATACTAAATGGTTCCCCTAATGGCCCCAAAGAGTAAATGCATCCCCCAAAGAGTCTCAGATGGCCCCAGGTGGTCGTTTGCCCTCTGAGAGTCAGGATGATTACAAGTGCTTTTCAAGAGCTAGGTCAGTGGCCCAATTTCCACTTTACAGATAAGGAAACTGAAGGGTATTCTAGGCCACTTGGTGCCAGCTAATAACAGAGCTTAGATTAGATATTAGCCAGCTAAGGTGGCTAGCTAATAATTAGCGTTGCTGCTGTGATACCAATAAGAATTCTAGTGATCATGTCAGTAAATGTTTGTCATTCAAAATGTGATCGTTCACAGTAAAATAACCCACATTTATTCCCATGAAATGGGAATTATTCCTATTTGGTTGCAAAATGATTGACTAGAATGTTCTTTTTCAAAAACATGATTTTAGTTGTGCTTTTTGATGTTGTTAGGTTGTTGTTATAGAAATAGAAATGAAAACTCAAGTTGATAAAAAAGATAGAAAGCCTTTCCCTAACAGCTGTTAGGAGTGTGTCTCAAGTTTGTGTGTTTATCAGACTTATACATTAAACAAATTGGATCAGCTTCGGAGGTGTTGTTCAATAGGCCATGAGTGTTTCTGAGCTAAAAGGGACATGCAGATCCTCTATGAAAGGGTGCTTATTTTACAAGTGAAAAAAAATGACCCCAATGTGGCCTAGCCAGGTCTTTTGTCTTAAGCTTAGGAAGTGAGAAAGCCCTGTTACCTGAAAAAACATGGAAAATAGGTCAGGGGCTCCCAGAACTTCAAGTCTGGAGAGGGAGAAAGATAGCATCATGGTATCTTTATTATTATTATGACTCAAGTTTGTCATTATTATTATGAGTTTGTGTTAATAAAAGGCCACCAATTCTTTGTAAGACATATAGTTACTAGGCATCCCCACCTTAAAAAGAAAAGACATGTAGAGGGGGAAAAAAAAGCAAGAAAAAATAGTTATCAAATGTTAAGCATGTAAAGCTTGAAGCAGAATTCTGTTCCAGGACTTATCCACTTTTAATCCTCAAAGCTTACTTGCATGGCTGAAGGCTTCTAGGAATTTTGTAAGTAGATGTGTAATTGTGAATTTCTCTAGAAAGAAAAATAAAATCTGCAACAATCAAATTGCATTCCGTAAACACAATTAACTCTTGACATGTTTCATCAGGCATCCTAGTAAAATATGAATGTGTTACTATAAATCTTACATAGAAGTGATGGTCTGTGTAATTCTTGCATAAAAATGGTAGTTTTTTGGTCAGTGGATCAAAAATTAGGGCAGCTCAGTGTTCTGAGATTACATGGAACAGGACATTGATTTTGTTTTGTTTTGTCTTTTCTTGTGTTTGGTGATTGGATTTAAGACATAGATGCCAAAATAGTCTGTTTTGATCAAAATTGAGGCTTTCCCTGTTGAAGTCTTGGCTGAGTTCAGTGAGTTTTGCAAACACAGAAAAAGCAAACTTGAGTACAGGCAGAAGGGAAATCTAAAAAGGAAATTGATCTTTCCATGACTAAATAAGAGATACTTATGATTATTAATCAAAATAAGACTATGGGTTAAGCAACTATAATTGCAATCAACTCTTAGGGAATTTGGGACTTCTCAAATACCTATGAATGAAGAATAGTTGTTAATGAGTTTATTCATTAAAAATAATCCCTTTCATTTATATTTTCTCTTACATATTACAAAGTTCTTTCACCTAGTAAGACCATGTTTGATGTTCATAACAAGTGTGAGGTAGGTAAGGTACTATTTGCCTATTTAACAGATGAGCAAGTTGAAGCTGGGAAAGGTCCAGAGCTCTTTTCACAGATAACACTGCTTCTAAGTCCCATTAGCAGTCCTTTTGTGATATATAATCACTGCTTTGCTCAAGTAAGGGCCAAGCCTTCAAAAGTGATTGTCCTTTAATATAAATGTGCCCTGAAAGTATAAGGAAGTATGCCACTGACATACCTTTATGAAATTCAAACAGATTATCTTTTTGTTGTTGTTGTTTAGCAATTAACAGTACAATAAATTAAGAAGAGCACAGATCAAACATATGTTTTCAGTTGATTGTTGGGATACAAAGAGTGCCATAATTAATGAATTTGTTAATGGTTCTTCCCACTTTGCTCAGTGCCCAGTTGTCAATGCCAATGAATTTTGGACTTGGGCCATAACATTTATCTGTTTCTCCAAAAGCCAGTTTCTTTCATATTCAAGCTAAGGATACCAAGTTGCACAGTGCACTTTTGCCAGCCTGACGGTGGTTCTGAATGCCTCCACACTAGTGCTCCCTAAGAACGGTAAAATATTCTTTACGTGCCAGCTGTCGTGCTCCTTTAATCCCCCAATTTGCATATGGTACGTTACTGAACAGGAGTTTTTCTTTCTGTTTCACCAAATGCAGGTGTGCAGTCATTCTAAGAGCATTCTCAAGATCAGCTATATAAATTGCCCCCTAGGTCCAAAGTCTGAAAAACTAGTTTTTCATTAAAACAATTAAAAAACCGACAATGTTTGTACTTCACTTTTTTAGTCTTCTAAAAGTCTTCCTTCTGCCAGTAGCAACCTCACAAATGGCATCATTTGTGGGAAGAGTTGGCAATTATTTTTCTAGCCTGTGTAGGCTAGAATGTGGGAAAAGAACTTCCAAAGCCATACATAAATAATGAGATGTATTGGCTCACTTTGCTTTCTGAAAAATACCAGCAAATTTATCCTTCATATTTACCTTTAAAATCTTCCGGGATACTTAGGAAGTTTTGGACTCTTCTCATGCATTATTTTTCTCCTGCAGCCGTTTTCTATAAAATGCACTTGTTTCACTCCAACAACACCAAACTGAAATACTTAGATGGAAAAAAAGTGTTTCTTTCTTCCTCAGTTACATTTATGTGCACAGATTTTAACTGGGTTAAAAGACACTATCCATCCCTGAACTTTACAGAAAGTCTGGGCTTATTAAAATACAAATTACCTTTAGTCTTAATTCAGTATGGTTGTAACCAGAAGTCCTAAGGATATATGAAAGATCAAATATTTACCCTATGTGCAAATTAGATCCCAATAATAACAGATTACTTACCCTAGAGTTCAGTTAAAGTGTCAAAAATCATATTACATCTGATATAAAGAAAAATACGTGGGGCTGGGGCTGGGGGCTCAGCGGTAGAGCGCTCACTTCGCGTGTGCGAGGTGCTGGGTTCAATCCTCAGCACCACACAGAAATAAATAAATAAAATAAAAGTATTGTGTCCAACTACAATTAAAAAAAGTTAAAAAAAAAAGAAAAAATGCATGGTTTTTCACACATTTTTCACTGTTCAGATTTCACCATCGAATACAAGATGATTTTAACATTTCTTATTAAATATAAATTTTATTGATATGAATTATTACTTTACACCAAATTCTCAACATCATTAAATTAAAATATTAAGAAGTAACACAAATATTTTTTCCAAGTAACTCCTTTCATTCTTAGGCTCTGTTCAAAGCTTTGGCTAAATCCTTGAAAAACAAAACTTTTTTTCTGCCTTTAAAAAAATTAGCTCCCAAATTAAATCTTATAATACATTCATGATTGTTCAACTTTTATAGAAAGGAAAGAAAAAGCAGTATTGTCCTTTCTCATTGTTACAAATCCATAAGTTGTTGCAATAATGCTTAGATCAGAAAGCAATACCTTCTTTTATATTATATAGTGTCCCGTTGGCTGAGCTCAGATTGCCAGCCTCTCCCTACCTGCCCCAGCTACTAGATGGATCACTCCTCTGGTTGTTACATCAAGAGCCAGTGCTGGTAAAGTGGGGGACATTGAGACAAATGAACTCATACACCAACTTTGGGCCCAGACAGACTTGAGAGGGTTCTAGTTTTCATGGGCTTTTCAGAGAAAACAAAAGAGAAACCTATTTTGTGCCATAGGCCTGGGCAGTTTTTCCAAATTCTTTCATCTTAAATATGCCTTCTGATCAGCCCCCATCTTTCTGTTGATCAGGCCACTGGGAGAAACACAAGGATTTTTGTAAAATGGATTTGTCCTTCCAGGAAACTGCATTCCAGGTATGAAATTATAACCCCATAGCCTTTCCCAAGCCTACTAAGGCACCTTCCCTCACTGTCCTTCCCTGGAGCTCACTCCCACATTCCTTTTAGGCATGTCTTTTTCTTATCTACTTTAAATGGTGCCAACCTGCTTTCTTCAGCAAATTGTTGGTGCTAAATAAATGGTGTGATTTATAGTAATAATGGTGATGATAATGAATCTTAAAACACCTAACTAATCCCAGTGAACTCTCTGTGATGTTAAGGCTGTGGAACACATGGTTGACTAACAGTGATAATGACTGAAAGTGAGGTGATAAATTACTATGCAGATTGTCGATGGCTTAAAATTGTCTCAAAAGGAGGACATTTCATCACAGACCAATCCCAATTAAATAAATATACGTGTAGCATTACAGACACACAGGAGTGTCTGTGTGTGTGTGTGTGTGTGTGTGAGAGAGAGAGAGAGAGAGAGAGAGAGAGAGAGAGAGAGAGAGAGAGATTTGTTTTCAATAACTTGCTTCATAAAATACAGGGACACCAAGCAACTTAGACAAACACTCCTAAGGTCAAGGGCCATGGGAGGTAAGAATTAAGGTTGTGTTTGCTCTTTCTTGAATGTTGCATTGTTCCTGGGTCTGTAAGCATAACTTTAGAGACTCCACCAATATAAACACAAAACTACCTAGTTATGAGCCTATGTTTACACAGTCTGGATCAAAAGCACAGACACTCGGGTTCATTTGCATTTGCTTGCCAAAACTGTCCTGATTCTTTATTTTAAAAGGAGCAATAATTCATATTATGAATCCATTTATTCTCAAGGTCAGTTTATATTTACAAATTTTATTTTAAAAAGCCTTCACAGTCTTTACCACGTTGCCAGCACTTTCTTTTCTTTTGAGTTGCATTGTTCTTTTCTAAGGAACTGATTGTGTGGCAGATCGTCGGATCATTGCAGGGAGCACAGATGAAAAGCCTGTTATTCCAAAGGATTAAATTACAATTCTTAGTGAACCATTGCCAAGCTATTTTTTTTTTTTTTGAAACCCGGGGAGGATTGGAAATAGGAAATGTTATGCTGTGAAAAGGGGTGGGAACGGTTGAGTGGAGGAGGAAGAATAAAATACCATCCCAATAAGTGTTATTACATTTTCTTTAAGTAACATCATGAAGGAAATAAAAGATGATAGTAAAATCTACAAACTAGCCAAATGATCAGGAATAGTAAACAACTTAATTTGTGAAGAAGTAATGCTATCGTGGGATAGATTTCTATTTAATTCTAAAAATGTGAGGAAAACAAACGAGATAGCATGTACACATTAACACCCAAAAAAACAATTAAGATTCCAGCTTCACTTTTGCACTTTTAGAGTTCAAGGCCTATGGGGACAGAGGAACTAAGATTTGCAGATCACTTGACTGTGAGCTCTCTTGAGAAGGATTATAAAATATATTAGGAGGAAAAAATGAAAGGGAGTCTCTTAGAGGAGAATTAGCACATTCCCAAAAATATGACCTGAAAGCAGAAAGAGAAATTAGTTCTGTTTGATGTTACAAACACCAGGAAAGTATTAGATAACCTAGAAGGGGACAAGATAAGTAACTTTGGGAAAGAAACACCATAAACATGCAATGTTTCAAGACTCATTTCTGAAACATCTATTAATGAACTCAGGGGAAGATTCAGGATATAGGTGCCCAAGGACCTGGAGAAATTAAAGGAGAAAACTGACAATAGCTGTGTGCTAATTATAACAGGGAGTCCACAGGATGCCACTGTGACCTCTGTTTGTGTATAAATGTAGGGATTATGAACAAACTCCATATGAAATGAGGTACTAAAAAGTTCAAAAACACACATTGAGGATGTCCATGTTTGAGGAACATACAAGTATAATGCTTGAGGTTAAAAAGATGGGTAAGATACAATTCCTGATCTCTAAGAATTTGCAGTATTTTGGAGAAAAGAGAGACACTCAGGGGGTCAGAAAACATTGGGTTGGAATTTTATTTAATTGCTTACTATTACAAAACTCTGTTATTTAAATAAGCATAGTATATCAAATGTTAATCAGATGACCACAGTAAAACAATTGAGCAGATACTATAAGGATAGGTAGCACAAAGCAACCTGAAGAACTGCAATTCACTTTGGAGAAATTAAGAGATGCTTTAAAAGGGAGTAAGTAATATTTGAATTGGGTCTTGAAGGATGAATAAGTGTTCTCTAGACACACACAAAAAAAATGGGTGCAAAGATTAGGTGCATGCAGTGTGTGAGTTCCGGGTGCATGGGTTGGGAGAGCCAGCAGGAAGCAAGATTGGATGGTGCTGGAATCAGATTGCAAAGGGTCTTTGTATTTGCTAGGTTTTGGCCTTAACCAGCTTAGCCAAGCTTTAAAGAAAGGGGAATGACCCAATCAAATGTGCGTCTCAGAAACTCTGGTTATGAGGAGGAGAGGGAGGCTCAAGTCTGCAGATAGCAGTCAGGAGGCCACTGCTCTGGCAATAGATAAGACATCAGAGGACAGATTCGATATTTTGGAGATGGTATGAATACACCATAAGTGATTAGATGTTAAGGGTGAGAAAAATTTGAAGGAAACTCCAGCACTAAAGATAGTGATACCACTAACTGAGATAAAGAAGTATGCAAAAGGAATTGCACATACATCATTTGCAACACTGGGGGCAGGGGAGGTTGGCAGGTTTGTTAGAATCCTCTTTGTAGAATGAAGGAGACTCCAGGTCAAAGAGAACTAGCAAGAACTGTGTCCTCACACTACCACACCTTATTGTGTCCTGAAAAAACTCAGGGGGTCAGAAAACATTGGGTTGGAATTTTATTTAATTGCTAACTATTACAAAACTCTATTATTTAAAATAAGCATAGTATATCAAATGTTAATACAATAGAGACTAATAACATGCTGACTTGTCTTACCAGGTAAACTCTTGAGTGCAGCCCTCTGAACACAGTTTCTTCTCATTACTTGACAATGCAGTAGGATCCTGAGATTATCAGGCAGCTTGTTTAAAAACTCATATTTTTACCATTTCTAATAACACACCTTTTTAATCAAGAAAATCGTGATACTGTGCAACCAATAAGAAATCACAGAAGTAAACTGGCTGTTGAGACTCATCTCTGATGATTGTCGGCTTGTGTGTGTAGCTCAGTGTCAGAAAGATTGCTTAGCATGTTCAAGGCCCTGGGTTCAATTTTCAGTACAGGGAAAAAAAAAATAAGTTGATAATTGTCATCAAAGCCTCTTATTTTAACTTTTGGTGTTTATCAAAACAGTCTTTTCCAACTTGATGATTTTGCATGATTGTGATGAATTTGAATTATTGAAATGTTTGCTAAAAATAGTTTTATTTTATATGTTCCTTCTAATATGAATTGTGATTATTCATATGATTACTTTGACAAAGAATTCCATTTCTATAAAATAAAGTTTTTAAAAACCTGAACTTTGTTTCTTAGACTGCCAACCAAGTCTATTGAGTTTTGTTTAAAATTTTTAAACTGTCCCTTTGCTGTCTTCACACACATGCTTACTCTTCTTCCTGCCTTCTTCTTCTTCCTGTGAGCTTGGGATTTGTACAAGATAATATCAGACACAATCTGGTTTGGCAGCATAATGACCAAAATGTCTCTTCTGTTTTTTATTTTGTTTGATCACAACATCGAAATGCAACAATGGGTGAACTGTTTTGACAGTGGATTTGAAAACACCTGCTTAGTGATGCTGATGTGTGTGAATTCTCATATTTAACATTAACAGCAAATTCTTCTGTCATTTTTACACTTTTATTGCAAAAAGCAGTGGCTTGGTCAGATCCTGGCAAAATACATCCTAAGCAACATTTTTGTGGAGGAATAAAAATGTACATAATACAATTTATATTTATTTTATTAGTGTACATAATCTTATGTGAACAACAATCAATTTTTCTGTCATATGTAACTTTTTAATGTACTATTTGAACTTCATCAAGAGCTTCCTGATTGGGTGTCAAACACTAATCAGGCCCCTCACAAGTATTATCAGGGACTTAAAACATCTTGCATCCATCATAAAGAGTAAGTAACCATAATAACTAATCACAGTAGCATAGTTTAAAAATGCAGAGCATGAATAGCTTTTTACCCAAGATTTGTAGTAAAAACCTATGCACAAAAGGACTGAAATGATTCATTATACCACTAACTTGTTTATATTATAAGACATTTATGTGCCTGGCAAAATAAAACCATAAAACTGCCATTAACAAGTAGAGGGAGGAGGTTCTGTTTTTAACCAAATTACATGAATTTATGATGAATATATACAAAAATATTCCAGGGAAGAGATACTGCTATCTCATTATGTCATCCTAGGATGTCACAAAACCCAGTTCAATTATAGAACTTTTTAGTAATGCACACTTTGTACTTCCCAATTAGACTATAAGTAAATTTAGCAACTTATGAATCAGATTCTGCCCTTAAAGCTAAACAGTGAATTGCATGTGGAGTCACTATGTATTAGAGAAGCACAGAAAGCTAAGGGAAATTTTATTCTTAGGGGGAAAAAAACCCTCAAAACCAAAAAACACCCCCGTTTTTTATAACTACTTACAAATTTTAAAACCTTACCACCCAAATGGAAATGAGTTCACTGGTTTCTTCTCAGAAGTTTGGGATATCTGCATTAAAACTAAATTATTTTGCTAAATGTTCATTACTGAGTAACAAAGTAAGGTGCTTCAGAAGCAGTTGTGAAAAACAACACACACACACACCGTCTTTGCCTTCAGAGGGCTTAGTAAGAAAAGTAGAAAAGGAAACAGACATTTAAATGGCAGCATAAGGAGTTCTACCAAACTACCAGGCAAGGCTTCCTGGGGTAATGCCAGTGTGAATACCTGGAAGATAAGCAGGAGCTCACCAGGTAAAAGGACATGAAGGTACAGTCAAAAATATTCAAGGCAAAGGAGAGTAGCTTACGTGGAACATTTTTCATTATTGAATATTTATAAAATAAATGTTGACTGCATACAACTAAATTTATATTCCAAAAATATATATATATAAAGAAAGAGATAAAGCTAGAAAACATTTTGGGCTCCAGATTCATCCACTTAAATATTAAGGGGGTAGGGTGATGTCAGTGTCCAAGATGCACAAGGTATCTGCCATTAGGGAGTTTAGTTGGGGAAACAAATATAAAAATAATCAACATAATGATGTCCAATTGCAATAAATGCAAGGAAGAAAACAAACAAGTTTCTAGGAGAATAATCTGCTTTAAATAGATGAGGATGACATCTCTGAGGAGGGGGGATTTGAAGAATAAGAAAGGTCAGATCATGAAGATCTGGTGAAGCATATCAGGGAGTTGGGGCTTTATCTAGAGGCTTATCTGCATTTAAAGGTTTCAAGCAGGGGAAAGATACAGTCAGCTTGCAATTGAGATGTCACTCTGGCTACTCTGCAAAATATGGAGATGAACAAGGTAGGGAGACAGCAGGTAGGGAGACCAGTTGGATGGCTTTTCCAGTAATCTAGGTGCTAGAATATCTTGGTAACAGTGGTATTAGGCAGGGAAAATATGAAAATACTTAACAACCCTTCTAGCATGAGCACTGACCCATCAGAATAGATACTAGACTCAGCACTGTAGTAGGACTCTATGGTCTTTTCAGGGGCAGGCAGGGTAGAGCAGGAGTATCACAGAGGTAGAATCAGCAAGGCAGGGGCTTAGCCCCGCAGTCTTTACAACCAATGTGGAAGCATATCATCAATATTTTAGCAACAGGTGAAGCTTTACCTGCCTGGGACTTAGAAATAATGAGCCAAGGAAGAATTTAGGGGATGAGTAGGAAAGAGAATTTTGGTAATACAAAGGGAGCAAACTAGTATGTATTAGACTCCTATCACATGCCAGGCTCAGCTCCAGGTACTGGATATATCATGGTGAATAAAATATGCCTATTGGTTAAAAACACATATAGTACCAGCAAAGAGCAATCACTGTCACTCCACTACATTTTGGCAATGCAAAAGGGAACAAAGGGGAAGACCTAGTAATTAGGTTCTGGTTTCTGCATGTGCAACCAGGTAAATTCATTTATATACTCAATATATTTACTCAGCATTTGTGCCTAAGACACCTGAGAGACTTGAACTGTAAAGTGGCATTTGGTTATAGAGTAAGTAAGTAGGGGAAAGAACTGGGCTGAAGAAATCAGTTTGGGAGTTTCTAGCATAGAGATGTCATTTTAAACTACAGAACACATGAAGTCCCTTAGGGAGATACGAGGGAGAGAAGCAACAGAAGCCTGGGCAGAACCCTGCCCAAGTCCAACATTTAGTTTATGAAGAGAAGAAGCTTTAATGGCTGAAGATTAGTAGCTACTGCTGTTCAAAGTAAAGCAATCATGTGAAGTTACAGAAGCCAAGAGTGAGGAGTGTTTCCAGGAGGAGGGAGTGGCTGGCTGTGTCGAAAGATGTGGAGAGATTAAGAAAGAGAGGACTGAAGTCTCTAAGAGATTTAGCAACATGGAGATTGTTGGTGACCTTAATAAGGGCAATTTTAGTAGGTGGTAAAAAAGAGGCTGCTTGGCGAGCATTGAAGGTAAAAGAGAAGTGGGCAAAGAGACATGGTGAGTACAGAGCAACTTTTTGCAGTGATGTGTAAGTGGGGAATCCAGTAAGGTATTTGTATAGATTCCAGGTGTCTGCAAACCGGCACACCTGGCCTCTTTTTGCAAATAAAGTTATATTGGGACACAGCCGTTCCTATTCATTTATGAATACAATACAATAGTCCAGGATTGCTTTTGTGCTATGATGGAGTAGTTCAGTAGTGGTGAGACACCTATGACCCTCCGGAAGCAAAACTATTTATAGAAAAAGTTTGCCAGTGCCTGGATCAAGCTAAAAGATTACATGCCCTAACCCATTTTATTAACCCTGGGAAACCGAATAAATATATACATATATAAATGCATAAACCAAACAGGTGCAATCTATTTCACCATGCAAAAGTGCCATGGAAAGTCTCCTGGGTCAGTTTACTGATATGTCCACAAAAAAGATACCAATTGTTCTTTGCTGATCCTATATGCCTGGTTTTAACAATACAAATAAGCATATTTTATTCACCCCGGCAGAGCCAGTACTTGGAGCTGAGTCTGGCACATGAGAAATGTCTAATACATACTAGTTGAAACAAGGAAGGAAAAGGTGTTGGACTAGGGGGTCACTTGGGGTAAGAGTAGAGGATCTTCGGGAAGGAGAGATCTTTCCTGGTGGGGAAAGAGACAGTAAATTGTGTTATATATATTTATGAATATGTCACAGTGAACCCCACTATTATAATAAAAACATGTAAAACATAAAACATGATATATGCACTGTGGAATTGTCAGAGTGAAGTCCACTAATTTATACAGTATAAGTTAATATTTACAGTAATGTTTACAAGAAAAAAAAAGGGCGGATAGGGAATCATTTTTAGATTTGAGTAGATAGCAGAGAATTCCCTATATAAGAGGTTAAATGCAACCATCCCATTGCAGTTTGTGGAGACTGAACTAAATCCCATTCCTCTAGAATTAATTTGGAAGGGAGGTAGATAGGTTGGGGAGAACAGGCTAAGGCTCATGACAAGGGTATGCTTGATGTGAAAACAAAATCACAAAGAGGCAGTTTGTAGCTTGGCAGCAGGAAAACACAGTCCCAACTGCTCTTTATTTGTTGTGATGGAACAGAAAGTAGAGATGAGCTGAATTTATGTATAGCCCAAGCCAACTTATCCCTCACAGGAACAGGAGTTGGTCTGTAAGTTAAAGCAACAAATCAAAAAATGGTGTTTTCCACAAACTTAATTAAAAAAAATAAGTATATATCATCAGTTAACCAATCTTTTGACAAAAGTGTGAGGCCTTTTCTTTGAACACCAGGCACTGCACTTGAGTAAAATACATTTCTGAGGTTAACTACCATTTAAGGTGGTATGGGTTTTTTAAAGGAGAGTGAGAACTTATAGATAAGTGGTGATCTGAACCCCAAATCCTTCTAGATTTTTCCCCAAAATATCTTGTAATCGCATCACTCATACTCTGTGAAGTTTCAACTCACTTTTATATGAACAACCCTTTTCTTCCATTTCATCTGTTTCTATAATATATCATGAGATCACATCATTATAATAACAAAATGCAACTCCCATAAGCAGATTTAGGATATAACAATTGCTTTTCAGGGAGCATATCAGGGCATCACCTACTAACTTTGTTCTGTGTGTGGGAACGTTACGATACAAAGGAAATAGAGAGTCTGTGATTCTGGTGAGTTCAGGGAGGGGAGGCAGGTTAAGGGTGTTTTTCATCAAGGGTGGTGCAAGCATCTTACAGGCCCCAGCTGGTGCTCCTTGAGTAACTGACAAGCTGCCAGCATGGCTGGGTCCCCTGAATACTGACTTGGGGCAGCTGTCCCAAGTCATCCTACTCTAGGGACCTTGGAGTATTGTGTGTTGGAAACCACGAATTAAGCACTGGCTTTAGCCTCTTCTGGAATGTAGTTTGTGGAATAATAGATTATTCCTCCTAACAATGCAACTTTCAGAGACTTATAACTATGAGAAACTGGCCTTACATCTCCCATCACCGATTTAGCTTTGTAAAGCGTACTTAAAATTCTCAAACTGCTGGATCTAGACAGAGACAGTAAAATCTCAGTAAGCATATTCTGGCAGCGTGTCACCTTGTAACTAACAAAGAATACCCAGAGATCATGGAACATAAAAGTTAAAAATCAAAGCAGTGGTTAATATATTACTGTGAACTGAGACTGGGAAGCCCCCGGTTCTGCAGCAAATGCCTAGTAGGATTTCTAACCTATGTTATGCAAAAATTGGGTTCAGATAAATGATCCTATTCCCTATTATTAATATTTTGGAAAATTATTTATAATAGTTTTGGAAATTAGAGAAATAAGATTGCTGTCTGAGAGTTAACTATCAAATCAAGAATATCATTAATCAAAAACATATATGCAAATTTTAAGAGACAGAATGTTTGCAATATGAAAATCTTTATATAATATTAAGTATTCTACATTGAGACATTAATGGTAGAATTTGAAGGAGCCTGAAAGGCCTAAATACCTTCTTTGACAGATGTAGATATTAAGACTCAGAAAGGCTACATAATTTGTTCAAGGGCCCAAGACTAGTTATGAGCTAATCTAGCCTATAATACAAATCTCTTAGTTTTTCCCATAACACCCTCCCTCTATGTGGAATTTTCTGATAAATTGAGGTCACTCCATCCTCAGTGATCTGGTTACTGTGGCTAAGTTATTATCCCATAACTCAATGATATAACACAACTATTCATTATGCTCACTGAGTCTGTGCATCACAGATTCAGAAAGGCGCTTTGGAGATGGGTTCACTCTGGTCTTTGCTCCAAGGCTTACTCACTCACCTGTCTTCTGATTGATGATAGTTATGGCTGGGAGATCAACTGAGGCTGTGGGCCAGAACACCTACTAGCCTCTGCATGTAGCCTGAGCTTCCTCACAACATGGTGACTGGCTTCCAAAGGGTAGCATCACAAGAGAGAGCCAGACAGAGAGACCATATTACCATTTATGACCCATCTTGGAAGTTATACAACGTTAACTTCCACCCTATTCTTTTTTGTTGAAGCAGCCTTAAAAACCCACCCCAGTTCAGGGGAAAGATAGTAGACTTTACCTCTTAATGAGAAGCAGCAAGGTCCTGGAAGATCATATGGGACCAGATTTACTGCTGTGGCCACTTTTAGAAATTACAGTCTGCTAGAATTAGAATTAAAGGCATTCTTTGCAAGAAGAAAACTGGAGGGAGAAAAAAGGCAGCAGAACAACAACTAACAAATCATACCTGAAGGCTGAGTGTGCCTGCTCCCATTCCTTTCCCTCTGGGGAACTTTGCAATCTGTGCTTACTGCAAATTGAACAGGAATAAAGCATTTTAACTCATCATGATTGAAGCTTTTATTTCATTTAACTGTCTAGTTTGGTGTGTTGGAAAGTATGTTTATAGGATATATCCCTAGCATAAAAGCCTTCACAATGAGGAAAAAGGGAGAAATTATTTTAATTGAAGAAATTTAAAAAAAAAATAGATCATGTACTAGACTATAAAGAAAACAGCAATAAATCTCTTAAGTCACAAAGTACACAGACATATTATCTGGCCACAGAATAATAAAACTACAAATTAGGAACAAACATTTAAACAAAAAATTCCCACCCACTTAGAAATTTAAAAATACTCTTCCACATATCTCTTGGGAATAAAGAGGGAAATATGATTGCAATTATAGAATATATATATAAATAAGAATAATGAAAATGTTACAAATTAAAAGACAAGTGACATGCCTAAAGCTATATTTAAGAGGCATATAAATCAAGAAGGAGTGACTTGTAACAACAGTACCAGCTGCAATGGCTGACACAAGAAGTGTCAGGCACTGGCCTAGGAGCTTTACATGTATCATTTAATCTTTATAGCAACCTTCAGGTAGATACTATTATATTCTTTCTCACTTAACCGAAGAGGATATTGTGGCATGGAAAGGATGAGTGATTTGAACAAGGTCGTGCGATTCCCTATTGTATGCCCAGAGTGTTTCTGGGCTTACTGGGGTTATAGCAGTGACTGAGGCAGGCAGAGTTCATGCTCTTTCTTGTTACTGCTGGGCAGGAGCAGGAGTCCTGGCTTCCCAGCAGGCCACCACTGATACCATCCAGGCAGGGAGGGGGAGAAGTAGCTCATTACTGCTCCACACATGGCTCCGCTGATAGGGGGTTTGAAGGTGGCCTCATTACTGCTGGGTCATGGTGAAAGCCCTGAAGCTCCACTAGGCCTCAGCTGATGGCACCCCAACAGGAAGAGAAGAGAAGTCTGTTACCGCCAGGAGGAGGTGGAAATCCAGACTCCATACTTGGTCTCTGCTGGCACTGGGAGGAGAGATTTGGTCACTCCTGCCTGACAGGGATGAAAATCCCATCTCCTACTCTGCATTCTCTCACACCACCTTGGCAGCTGTGTTGGAGCATCTCCTGCAGCCAGGGGAGGACTAAAGTCTAATCTCCCCACCAGGACTTTGCTGGCACGCAGGGCAGTGGAGGCAACATTTTTTCTGTTGTTTTGCTGGAGCAGAGTAGTTGTTGTCTGAAAGTTTTCCATTTTGCTAGGCTGACCCTTTCCTGTTTTTTGGCTAGACTGAACAGGCTTTTGTTGAGTCCCTTTTGTCTTTGCCTATTGGTTGCTAGCTTGTTCTGCACAACATCTGGGACATGTGAAGCAAATGAATAAAGAGCAAAGGGAACCACCCCAGCCGAATGCCTTCTTCCTTCCCATCTCTCGATTTTCTTAGTGTTTTTTTTTTTTTAAATATGTAATGTGCATGAATTCTCATTTCACTTGGCTGGTGGAATAGGAAAAAGAATGTCTACTCCATCTTTCTAGAAATAGAAGTCTCCTGTTTTAAGAGGAAATAAATCTGACAGTATATGCCCATTCTCAGAGCAGAAGGCAAGCAGAATGACAGAGAATCATTTATCGTGATAGGTGGAAGGGGAAAAAGGGATTGGAGTCTATGCACACACAAATCCAGTTCATCCCAAGTCACAGAGGGACAGCTGAGAACAGATTACAAATTCAAGGCATTTCATAGATTTAGTGGTAGATGGATGAGGAAGCTCTCTAGTGTTGGGTTCTATGGTCTCAATGAAATAATTGTCTCAATAAAATAACCGCGAAAGGAGAGGATCAGGGAAGGCTGGGGATTCACAGAGAGAAGGTATGGACTAGTTATTTTGAAGAGTTGTAGAGTGATCTGACTGGTGAAATACTGTAGGATGGCTAAGCACACTGAAGCTCCATAAATTTAAAAGGAACCAGCCAGTATAGTTGCTGGTTTCCCTCCAGGTTTAGGGACAGAGGGGACAGATAGATTTGGGCTTAATCAGTAATTGTTGTCAGATTACATATAGATGGGCAAAAGGCACAAGAACATGGCAGGTGTACATAAGGAGTGATTATGATGATAAAACACACAAAATCAGACTCGCAGCATTGATCAGTGGCTCAATGCACTATTTGCACTGTGTTTCGGCACACAGTGACCCTACATAGATTATAATCTGGGTAAGGATGAATTCAAGAAGGTGGACAGTAAACATTTGGGGGTGATTGGTTAGGCAGTCTTAATGGAGTGAAGGATTGTTAAAGTGGGAGTGATGAATCAGAGACTCAAAACAGTAGATATTTAAAACTGAAATTTAGGAGGTAAAACAGATATTGAAAATGAAAAGTTCTAGGGTGTGATATGAGAGTGTGTAGCCAAAGTGGGATGGATGGGAGACCACTGGCAAACTTGATACCCTTACTACCCTCCTATTGAAAATAATTTAAAATGATGAATGAAATGTATAAATATTATTTTAAATACATCAATGAATGTTGATGGCATTAAAGTAAGGCCAAAAATGAATTAAAAGCAAGGCCTAGTGATATGACTGAGATACTGATTCTGTCTTTACACTGAAGACTTTGACAGATTTAGGTGACCATGAGTTCCAGTTTTCACAGCCTTGAGAGAGAAAACTAATAGTTCACAAAATCCAGGACCAGTCCAAAGAAAGAAGTCTAAAAGATGATGTCCTACATAAAGCTTGAAGAGGGTGCTCCAAAGAAAATTGTCCCACGGCAGACAACAAGTAAGTCCGCCTATCTTAAAGCTTGGCATTGGGTAAAGGGCAAGAAAAATCTTCTGAAAGTTCCTGAGCACAAGCTGGCCTTTATGTGTGTTTTGCTGCCTGAGTTTCACTACCTGGGTGGTCTGGAAAATTTTCAAGCTGAGAATTTAGCTTAAAGTCGCATTCCCTCAGTAGTACCCGTGGGCATCTGGGAGAAACAAATGCAAATCCTCTTTAAATGAACTCTCTTCAAGAAGGCTTCAAAAAATTCCCATAGAAATATGAATCCAGGGCTGGGGATGTGGCTCAAGCGGTAGCGCGCTCGCCTGGCATGCGTGCGGCCCGGGTTCGATCCTCAGCACCACATACCAACAAAGATGCTGTGACTGCCGAGAACTAAAAAAATAAATATTAAAAATTCTCTCTCTCTCTCTCTCTCTCTCTCTCTCTCTCTCTCTCTCTCTCTCTCTCTCCTCTCTCACTCTCTCTTTAAAAAAAAAAAATATGAATCCACAGTGAAAAAGCAAAAGGACCATGAGTGATACCCAACACAAATAACAAGCTGCTGAATATCATTCACAAAAACATTAGCCAGGTATTGGAAATATCAGACAGTGCAAGATTTATATACAGTACATAAGGATGAGAAAGGTAGAAGCTAGGTAATCATTTAAGGATGATGATGATATGTTTTCCATACAGTACAGGAGAATCTATATGTAAATTAGAATTAAGACTTTTTAACAAAATTGCTATTTTAAAAATATTTTTTATATGTATGGACCTTTATTTTATTTATTTATTTATATGTGGTGCTGAGGATCAAACCCAGTGCCTCACACATGCTAGGCAAGCACTCAATCACTGAACTTCAGCCTTAGCCCTAAAAAATCAATATTTTAAAAATGCATTTCTATAGTGTACCCAATAGAAATTGTTAAGAATGCATAATTAAAACCAGACATTACTTCCATATGTAAAATAGCAAATACTGAAGAATTAATTTCACAAACTTGGTAGAAGACTTGTCCACAGAAAATCAGAAAAGTACTGATAAAAATTAAAGGCAGCCTAAGTAAGGGAAAAGATGCTATGATAGAAGGATATAGTATGGTCAAGTTTTCACCTTTTTTTCCCTCCAAATTGATGCATAAATTTATTACATTCAAAACTCCCAACATGGTGTCTTTTTTTTTTTTTTTTTTTAGAAAGAGGCATGTCATGGGACTTGATAGATTGATTTTGAAGTGTATCAAGGCTATAATTGAAAATCAGCTGGGAAAGTATTGGTTTTAAATAAATGATGCTAATTTTCTTTTTCTTTTTTCTTCTTCCTTTTCCCCTTTTATTAGAGTTTAATTAACAAGTAAAATTACATATGGCATGCATGATATTTTGATATTTATATATATTATGGAATGATTAAATCAAGTTAATTAATGTATCCATCACTTTACACATTTTGTAGGGTTTTTTGTTATTGTTTGTGGTAAGAACATTTAAGGTCTACTTTCCCAACAAATTTCAAGGACAAAATATGTTATTAACTATAATCGACATATAGTACAATAGAGCTCCAGAATACATTTATCCTGAAACTTTCTCCCCTTTGCCCAATATCTCCCAATTTACCATTCCTTCAGTCCCTAGTAACCACCATTCTACTCTCTTGGAAATGCCCTTTTCAATTAAAGAAAGGGAAGGATTTCTGAAGCTATGCAGAAAAGCACAAACAGTAAAGGAAAACATTATTAAAGTTAACTACATTAAAACTGCAGCTTTCTGGATAAGGATATAGCTCAGTTGGTAGAGTACTTGCCATGCATGCAGAAGGCCCTGGGTTCAATCCCCAGCACCACAAAACAAACAAAGAAACCTACAGCTTTCTATTAATCAAGAGATGCCATGGGAGTGAGAAGAGCCATAAAATGGCAGAGGGTGTTTGCCTATGTGACAAAGAATTCATTTCCAAACTACATAAAAACTGTAAGTTCATTTCAAAAAGACAATCTAATTTACTTTAAATGGGAAAAAGATTTGAATGGGGACTTCACTGGAACACACACACACACACACACACACACACACAAATAGCAAATAAATATATGAAAATATGTTCAATTTTGTAATGAGGGAAATGTAAATTAAAACTATGGTGGCATATTATTTCAATCCTATCAATTTGATAAATATTTCTAAATGTGAAATAAGAATTAGAGTCATCTGCCTACAATCCCAGAGACTCAGAAGGCTGAGGCAGGAGAATCACAGGTTCAAGGCCAGTCTGGGCAATTTAGTGAGATCCTCAGAAATTTAGCAAGATTCTGTCTCAAAAAAAAAAATATGGGGGTGTAGCTTAGTGGAAAAGTGCCCCTAGGTTCAATCCCCAGTATTGAGGGAAAGGTGGGGGGGGGCGGGGGAGAAGAAGAAGTAGAAGCAGGGGTAGCGGGGAGGAAAGAGAAGACAAAGGAAGCCACTGAATTCTTATACATTGTTGGTTGGAGTGTAAGTCATTAACCATAATTTGACATTACCCATCAGGTTGAAAATATATGTATGTGCCTTTTGACCCAGAAATTCCACTCTTTAGTATTTGGCCTAGAGAGACTCTTTTACAGATGTACTATGAAACAGTTACAAGGATGTTCATAGTACTACTATTTGTAATAGCAAAACTATTTATCAGCAGTAGAATGGACTAAAAATTAATGGCATATGCACATGATTGAATACTATACAACAGTAAAAGTTGATAAATTCTAGTTATTTGTAAGAACATGGATAGATCTCAGGAACATATTGAGTGGAAAAAGCAAGTCACAGAAAGATCTGTACAGGGGCTGAGGATGTGGCTCAAGTGGTAGCATGCTCACCTGGCATGCATGAGGCACTGGTCTCGATCCTCAGTACCATATAAAAATAAAATAAAGATATTGTGTCCACCTAAAACTAAAAAATAAATATTAAAAAAGATCTGTATAAAAATTCCAATTATTTAAAGTTCAAAAACATGCAAAATTACAGAGTATACATTTTTAGGCATCTACGTGCATGTGGCAAAATAGAAACAAAATAAAGGGAACCATAGGGGATGGAGAGGGACACATAGGGGCTCAAATATTCTGTTTCTCACAGGATAGTGGGTATGTCGTGATCATTATGTTATTATTTATGTGCAAACATTTACTTTATAAATATTCTTTTGTTTGTATTCAATATATTGTTATCATCATCATTAGTGCTGAGCATTGAACCCAGGGCCTCACCTACACTAAGCATATATTCTACCACTGAACTCACCTAAAACTTCTATAATCAGTATTTAATAAAAAATAAAATTTAAAAGCTCTTTGGAGTTAGGGAGGTAAAGTTTATCATAGCATTTTTTTTTCATGCTAAGAAACAGCAAAGTTTCCATGAGATTTTAATCAAATAAATGAAAGTACTGCTCTCCAACAGAAGAGCACACAGCCATGAAGGATGATGGGTTTCATGTTGATGTACATTTCTCCTATAGTAGGTGAAGAAAGAAATTTACAGAACAATATGGGTCTCATCTGTGTTGGAACATATAGAGATACACATATATGAGAATATAAAAAGTATTTAGTAAGCATACCAAAAAATTAACAGTGTTGGGTTTTTGTTAGTTCATAGGTGCTTTTTTTCTTCTTGATTTCTTCTACATTTTCTACCAGACATGTGTTACTCTTATGCCAGAAGACAGTCAGAAAAAGAATAGCAAAGAATATCTAAGAAAAATCAGAATGAATATAGCTAAAATAGTTGGAAATGGTCTTCACAAAATATGCTTATTATTTGAAGAAAATGATTAGACTCTTTTTTGAGTTAAAAAATAAGACTTGAAGATAAGTGGATTGTATATATGAGGGGGAGAGAATTTAGTAAGTTTCTGGCTAGGAAAAAAAGTAAATGTAATAAAGTTAAATTCTAAATTTTACTTACAGGATTAAAATAATCCCCCAAAAATCCCAATAGAATTTTTTAAATTGATAAAAAGGTTCTCAATTTCATCTGGAAAAATAAATGAGGCTATTGATAGAATTCTGAAAATTAAGAAATTAGAGGTTAGGTTTATTCTAATAGATATTAAAATGTATGATAAAGTGATAATGATTTACCCCAATCCTGAAAATAGGGAGCTCTTATTAAATACCTAATAGAAAGCACTTAAACTTTTCTTTGTACTTTTAAAAACAGTGTCTGATGAAGTGCTTCTAATAAAGTGATGAATCATTTAATAAATGATTTTGGAGTAATGTCTTAAAAGAGGTAGTTAATTTTTCACCTTAAAACGTATTACAAGATAAATTCCAGATAAAGAAATTTTTAAAAATTATAAATTAGATGAGAACATAGAAAATATGTAATAGATTTAGAATAATATAAATCACTAAGCCTAATGATTTTGCAGGGCCAAAAAATAGTGTGCACTATTGGCCCTCTTGTTCTTCCCTTTGCTTCTTTTAGATTTCATAACACATTTCCCTGATTTTTTTTTTCTAACACTTTGGCCTCTGCTTCTCCAGGGCCTTTGCAGGATTATCCCTCCTCTGGAGGCCATTACATGTTTGAGTTCCTCAGGCCTCATTTCCTCTCTACACTGTCTCCCCAGGCATTCTCATTCATACCCATGGCCCCAATTACCACCTATACTCAGGTGACTCACACTTTTTAACTCTATCCTAGCCAGAGCTAGTCAGGCTCTATGCAGGAAACAGGTGGCCCACTCAAAATGAGTAATTAAGTAGATCTTAGTTAAGAGATCATTTCCAACATGTTTAGGGAAAGCAACAAAAGATTATGGCATAGTAACTCAGGGAAGAAGGAAACAAGGGAACAATTACTGCCTAGGCCTGAAGGAACTAGGAGGTGGAAATGATGTCTGGATGGTGGAGGGGCAGTGCTGGGATGATGGGGAAGTGAAGATTGGAAGAAGAACGTGAGAAGGAGGCAAAGGAGAAAGATTTGAAGGAAGAGGGATCTGGGCTACCTTTACATTCTTTCAGTCCTTCCTATTTCCTGTACTTGTTCCCGAGAGGGTCTTTATACCTATGATTTCCACTGCCTATAATGTTCTTCCCCAGCTGCATAACTTCTGTTTATCATTCATAGTTTAATCACCACTTTCTCAGGGAAGTTTCCCCTCACTTCCCTATTAAGCTTATCCTATTAAAGTTCTCATATGTTATGTACCTTCTTTTTGCACAATCTACCCACTAGCAGTTCATATTCATTTGTGTGGCTTTTTAACTAGTGTCTGACCTATATTCAGTCCCCCACTAGGACACAAAGTCATGAGGACAGAGACTCTCTTTTTTGGTTCACTTTTGTAGACGTAGTGCTTGGCATCTTGTAGTAGATGTACACACACACACACACACACACACACACTCAGGTAAACCTATAATACTAAAAGCAATGGAATATATCATAAAGAAAAACACTTATAGATTCAATTAGACTAGAATTATTTTCTCTATATTAAGAATAAAGAGCAAATAACAAGGAATAAACTTGAAGACATAATTATAATGTAAAGACAAATATATGCTCAATTGAGTTCTTACCACATCAACAGTAAAAATATTGATAATACCCAATAGGAAATGTCAAAAATAAAACAAAAAGCCCCCTACTCCAACTAAAGGAGCTCTGACAACTTTTCATTATGAAAATTGGAACCCGAGATCAAACTGATCTAAACATTAAAGAAAACATTATCTCATGTAACCAGAACCACAGGCTTACCTCTTTCAACATGACAAGATAACACCCAGCAGCAACTAGGGGCTACAAGCTTTCTTGTTCTCATCCATCAGAAGAGGAGTCTCTTTCCTAACAATGAACACAAGTACTTCTTCTCAGCCTTAAGGGTTCAACTTAGTACTAACCTGAATCAAATTGCTAGTCAGAGGAATGTCATGTTCTGATTACCAGCTATTCACTAGCAAAAGAGATGGGATTGCCATGCTTGTTTTATTTAATCAGGGCCTATTCCTAGAGCTGAGGTCCATTCCAGAAAGGAGTTGACTACAATGCCCACTTATCATTGACCATGCGCATAAGAGAGAAATGGTCAATGTCAGGAGTGAGGAAGAATCAAGAAAACAAAAAAATCAGTGAGGCATTTTTTTACTCTTATATTTAAAGTTTGCTTTTTGAAAATTATACTACTCTCTGAAAATGGGTTGTAAATTGATGTAACTTTTCTGGAGGGCAATTTGGCAATATATTAAAAACCTTTAAAAACATTTATAATAAATCTTAGAAAATGTGTGTGTGCACAGAAACAAGAAGGATACACAAAGTGTTCATCTGGTTGTCATTGAATAATACATTTATAAGTGATTTTTATTATCAGTATTTTTCACATTTTCTTTAACAAGTCTAATTACACTATTTAAAAAGAAAAAAAAACATGAAGTAACCCATTATTTCAGAACATGGACAACTTACAGTTAATAATCTCTTCTAAGAAATTTTAATAGTGGAAAAAGTAGTTTGGGGAATTCCCTTGTGATCTTAAGGTGACAAAAAGAAAATATCTGAGGGCTGGGGCTGTGGCTCAAGCAGTAGCGTACTCGCCTGGCATGAGTGCAGCCCAGGTTCGATCCTCAGCGCCACATACAAACAAAGATGTCTGTCCACCGAAAACTAAAAAGTAAATGTTAAAAAAAATTCTCTCTCTCTCTCTCTCTCTCTCTCTCTCTCTCTCTCTCTCTCTCTCTCATTTAAAAAAAAAAGAAAGAAAAGAAAATATCTGAATCAAAGATTCTAAGTTTTGGAATTCTCTAGCCTGACTGGTCTGGAATTCAGGGGGAAAAGAAAGTATAAAACTCCACAGAAAGCTATGTAGGTACAACAGGAAATTTTATTGCAGGGTGTGTGTGTGTGTGTGTGTGTGTGTGTGTGTGTGTGTGTGTGTATGCATGCGCTCGCAAAACAGACACTACCACTGAACTACATCCCCAGCCTTGTTATGTGTTCTTCTAATTCAACCTCTAATTCACCTCAATAGGCTCTTCCTTGCCTGCCAGTTCTAGAGCTATGAAGTTGAGGCCACATGACCAGACTTATCTTGGTTTAATGTCTCATTCATGGAGAAAACTGGGTTGAGCATTTTTTAAAAACATGAGCATAGGAAAATATCTGAACTCATCCTTAAGACTAGTCTGAACACCTAGGATAAAGGAACATGAGTTGCTGAACTGGAATTTCTGATGGACACTGAACCCAATGTGATTCACTGATGAGGTTATTTCTTCAGTTTTAATTTCATAATTTCTCCCACCGATTCTCAGATCACTCCCACAGTTCTTTCTGTCTTAACCATAGACTCTCTTGGTAACCTTGCATCAGTCACTTAACCTCCACCGTATCCTTTCTGAAAACATTTGTCTGTGTGGATTTTCTTTTGCCTAAATCTCTATTGTTTTGTTGAAATGAAGGATCTGTAAAAGTGTCTGTGGCTCTATGAATTTAGGATAGCACTTCAACCATGGAAGCACTGTGTTTTCTGTCTCCATTTAAAGGCTTAGAAACAGAACTTTAACCTGTATGAGATGGGAGGTATATATGCCAGCAGCAGATTCCACTTATCAGTCCTCCAGCAGTTACAGTAAGCCAGCAGCTCAGCCTGTGCCTAAATTGGCCCTGAATATACAAGTGAGGACAGCAGACAGGCAGGAAGTGGGCTTTGGTTGATTTCCATCTATTAGCAGCAGCTTAACGTGTTTGCAGCTCCCTTTTCCATTGGCCACAGCTGCTGAGAGCAGCAGGCCGAGGGTTGACCTATATCTGTCCAGTGTAGGTCAAGCTCTGAATTTGTTTACAGCAAATTTCAGTCTTCCAGAACGCCAAGTTTAACTTATTACCCATCACAAATAATATTTTTATTATTTGGGGAATTCCCTTGTGATCTTAAGGTGACAAAAAGAAAATATCTGAATCAAAGATTCTAAGTTATGGACTTCTTTTATCAGGAACTGAGAGATTCTCCTCCTGTAAAGAGCTTACATCTGTGGGTTTCCCCACTCTAGATTCTTTTGCTTTCTTGCTGCCTCAACCTCCTGATACCTTCTTACTATTTTTGTTCCCTATTTCTGCGTCATCCTGTGGCTCAGAGGGGTTCTGATGGTCACATCTGTGCTCCTTCTAGCAATCACAGTAATACTAGCCCTTCTCTGCCTGCCCCAGTTTCACCAAGCTGTGCCCATTTCTTTCCATTGTAGTTGTCACCCCAGATTGGCACAACCTTGTGCCTACATGTGCCCTTCTGGGCCACCATGAGTTTCAGAATGTGTCAGTTGCTAATCACAATTGCAGCTGTGGGCAGAATTATAATTAAACACATTCAACATGTGGTCCTAAAGTTAATACACAGTAATATTTTCTTGACAGTTTCTAAAGGGCAAAATATTTAATAGATTATTAAGACGTTGATTTTTCTAGGCTAGAGAACTGCTTAAACTTTACTTATGCAGCACCATTCAAAGGTGGCAGAACTCCATTGTGTTTGTCTTAGATCTCAATCAAAATATGTTTGTTGTTTTGGGTCTCAATCTGTGTATTTTTTTTACACAGACATCACACTGGGCAATTTAGCCTAGTTTTGGTGCTGCTTTCACACTAAACATTAGTACACTATAGGCTTCTATTTACAGTGCAGACTCTGCTTTCCATTACCTATTCTCATTTCTTCACCAAGTTCTTATTGTAACAGTAAAGAGGCCCAAATGATGGAAAAATTATTCTAGAAACTCAGGTCCCCATGCACACAAGCTACATCCCAGTCATTCAAGATGGAAAAGACCTATTAAGTCATCCTACTGATTCTCTGAGGGCATGTGGTGGTTTTTTCCTCTCCAATATACCGATCTACTTTTTAGTCCCTTTTCCAATTGTAAATGGCACAAGCAAAGGAGCTTCCACCTCTCCCAGGGGGATAGCACTGCACAGTCTATAATAGATCTCTCCATTAGGGCATGTGACCCGCTCAGCCGCCTAAATCATCTTTGTTTTGACTTTCATTTCCATCACTCCTCCTGCTGTCCCTTTGGACCACACTAAATAATTTCTCTCAGTCCCTGCTATTTACACCCTTCAAGTACTTGTGGCCGATGAGCCAGTCCCTGTTAGTTAGAGCCCGGTGGTCATGCTGGGAGACTTGTCTCTTTCATCTTCCCTCTGAAGGCAGTCCCTTCAGACTTATAAATCATATTTGTTGCTCTTCAATGAATGCCCATCCGTTTCTCGATAATTTGCCTCATTTCTTTGTCACTCACAGTGCTCAGGAAAATCCCCTTTGTTTGTCTCTGTTGCTGCAAAATAAGAAGATGGTGGTAGCAGAATGTCTGCTTATAGAAAGCAGAGCAGAGCTCTTAAGCTACCAGGCATCTTCCTACCCAGGACAATGTCATCATCTAGTCAGTTATCTTTGACTCTTACTCGGGTGTGGATTGCTATGTTAACAGCAGTTAAGAGTACATATGGGGACAGGAGTGGTCCATCTGTATTTCATCTGGCCAGCCTTTGTTGTGGCATATTTTGTTAACTACCAGTAGTTGTTTAAATCACATTTCTCTGCCCATCTAAATTCCCAGATGGAAAAGCTTCCTTGAATTCCCTTGAGGGAATGCAAACCTCTTACTTTCCACTAACATTCCCTTGTTTATTGGTGCCAAACTGGAAGACATCAGCAACCACAAACACCTTTGCTGGAGGGGAAGTTCTCTTCTGTAAGGGAGAATGTTTCCTTTACCTTGCATAAGCTGAAAAGGTACTGTAAATCAGGAGACTTGGCCAGTGTTTTGTAATGCAATGTTCAACAGTGTTCAGCCTGTTCCCTCAGTACCCCTCTCCGATTAATGGCTACCCTCTTGCTAAGGCACCTTCTAAAGCACTGGATTTAACAAGGTCTGGTCTAATGTGCACAATGTTCATATTTATGCAACAATAATAATACCAACACAAGCATTATACGAGACATTACAAACTGTGTTCATCTAGGTATATCACCCCATTTAATACTTACAACCACCCTGCAAGGAGGGAATTTCCTTTACTTATCAGGGAGGTTTAGAGAGGCTTTATTATCCAATTTCACAAATACCAAAAAAATTCTCAAAAGAGTCCCTCTTGTTCTCCCTCTGAAATCACTGGGGAAAAAAGTCTTTCTGAGTAATATGTAAAAAGGTAGTAACTGCATGCAGGTTCCTAATGTCACTGAAATGCCAGCCAGGGCATTGCTTTCTGAGTTCTTGGTTGGCAAAAATCGAGTAACTAGACATCATCCACAGTTTGATATGGGCCCTAATGTTTATCAATAGGATAATTTAGTTGTTATTCGATGACAGAAAGGGTATATTAAAATTTAAAAGATACAGCTTGCTATCTCTTTCTAAACAATAATGCAATATTATTAGACATGGGCTAAAAGTGAGCTTATCTCTTCAAATACTAGTTCAGACCCTGAGGGTATCTGTTTTCCCTGCAAAGCTGATGAGGTTATATATACCCAAGATAAAAAAGGAAAGAGATATATTTCAATAAATGTTAATAACTCAATTTGATGAAACAAAGAGCGGAATATTTTTGACTTTTATGTATGAATAATATAAAGCAGAAGTACAATTTTGTACTCAATATGTGTCAAGGGAGGCACAGTATCCTTAAACTGTGCTAACAGCTAAGCAAAAAAGAGGAGATTTTATTTACCTTATCACTTATTTTCACAAAGAGCTTACTGATAGTTTTAATTTGGCACAAATATGGTTACAGAATGAGAAAGGCCTGAATTAAAGGGGGTTTATGCTTTAAGGGATTGAAGTAACATCCAAATAAAAGACTCTTCAGCTCCAGCATTTTGAACAAAATCCAGATCAAGAAAATTATGCTTTTAAGGGAATTGCTCCCTTCTGTGGCCTGGCTGGAGAAGGCAAATTGCACGTGTATATGCATAGACTGTCCACACAGAAACGTGCAGAAGTCGCCATCTCTGTCAATATAGAGGGCAGAATTATTCATTCTGCAGCAGTTTGTGGGCCCCTGCTGTCTCATGTATGGCTAAATCTAAATCTGACTTTGTGACTGCACTGGGTGATGCCTGTAACTCTGCAGGAAGAAATTGTTAAGCAAACCTATTCTTGAAAATATATCCTTAGGGGTTGGGGTTGTGGCTCAGAGGTAGGGCGCTTGCCTAGCATGTGTGAGGCACTGGGTTTCATTCTTAGCACCACGTATAAATAAATGAATAAAGGTACATCAGCATTTAAAAAAATTAAAAGAAAATATATCCTTAAAGATGCTAACTATAATTTGTCAAAAAGGAAAACCCTTATTACCTTTGTAATTACCGCAAATGCAAGACATGTTGATTATGGTAAAGTTATAAGGTTCTAGATCTTTTAAAAGTATAAGAGTCAGCACAGTGGTGCATACCTGTAATCCCAAAGACTTGGGAGGCTATGGCAGGAAGATCACAAGTTCAAGGCCAGTCTCAGCAATTTAGCAAGGCTCTAAGCAACTTAGCAAGACCCTGTATTAAGATAAAAAGTAAAAAGTACTGGGACTAGGATTGTAGTTCAATTGTTAAGCACCCCTGGGTTCGATCCCCAGTTCCAAAAAAAAAAAAAAAAAAAGTATACAATTTCAATTTATACAGTCAAATCTAGGATAAATACTCAGAAAACATATTGTACCTACTATTCTGAACATTATTAGGGAAAACCAATCTTTTCCACAGGTGACAAAGTATCAGTGATGTCCAGCACAATGCCAAGAGAATGAGACTGAGTAGACTTTAGAAGCATAGGGAGTGAAGCAGGAGAGATGTAGAAAAGATCACCAATGTTGTCATTCTGCTCATTGTCTTTCTAACCAGTCTTGTCCTGAGAATGCTTGTCATCTTTGCTCCCAAGACCAGCATTCTTTAGCATTTCCCAGATTACTCTTAACTTGGAAATACCAAAACATCGATGAGATCCTCAGAACTCTAGATGTAGTTTTGATTTTTAAACTGTGTTTTATTTTTAGACTGTATCATTTGATGAAATACTTCATTAAATCTAAGACACCATTATTGGTTGCATTATTATTTTAAGTGGTATTAAGAGAAAGATACTATTAATTAAATTTAGTATGCCTTTCACTTAAAATTTTATTCAAATTTCAGAGATGTTAAAATGTGAACAAGTGTCTTACAATAAGTGAACTATGGCATTTACTTCACACCTACACATTGCATCAAAAATATTCAGTCATGTACCATGAATAGATTTTTAGTGTTACTACTTAAACTGGATTATGTATAGAGAAGTTCAAATTAAAATGGACATCTTTGACATTTAATTAATGTATTTATTTTTAGATGGGAAAAAAGGAAAAATGCTCACATTTTGGTATTTATGTTTTTGTAAAGAATGTTCTTTTTCCAGACCTTACATGTAGTCCCAGAGTGGGACAGAAGCCATCCATGTCATCTTAAATGTCTTTACCTTCTTGTAATTTGTCCTCAGAGACAACAGATTTCTTAAACCACCCTCTTACCTCAAGAAGCATGACTGGGTTCTTTCCTTTAATCTTCAAGCTTCCAGTTAGTCACTTCATTTAGTTTTTAAAAATTCATCAGGCTTGGGAAATGAAAGATTCATTCTAATTTATGAGTATTACATCTTTTGCTGGGCCAGTTTAATCACCAGATTTTACGGATGAAGCGAAACTTGGGTCAGTCACCTGATTAGGACCTCATTGTTCAGGGCCTTTCCCTGTCTAGGAAAGTCTATCCAACACAAAGTCCAGTCCTCCTGAAGCCTGCTTTGATCTTATAGGTCCAAATGTGCTCTTTCAGTTACCTGAGAAATCTGTTTCCTGATAAATCTTCTGAAATGGAAATCCATTCTGTTTTTAACTATTCTGCCTCATATTGACAGATGCCTCTTGGTTTCCAAATCTAGATTCACATAGTTTACCAGGGCGAAGAGAAAGAGACAACCCCTATTTATCCACAAGAGTAATCTGCTATCTGGAATACAAACATAGAACCACTGTGTGGTCAAATACAAATTAGCTCTAAGTGATACCGAGTAATGGAACAATTTCCCATAGACTCATCCTTTCCCCTTTGAATTTTACCTCTTGTTTTCTTGCTTTAAAATCGATTAAAGTACATGTTTTAAACAGAAAAGAACATAAATGTAAATATTTAAAATGTGTAATTTTGATGAAGTTTTTAAAATCATGCTAAGCATATGCAAGGAAATACAGGAACCTGCCATCTTTGTTGGAATCAGTTTACCCAGCTATATACTGAATTGTTTCAACATATTGAGCTACCTCCAGCTTCTCCCTCACCAGCCGCCCCCCCTCTCCCCCAATTAACCTGTTAACTAGAAAACAAAGTAGATTAGGCTGGACAAGATTTGGCATTCATCACTCAGGACAAACTTTCTCCTGAAAAGGCAGAACCCTGAAAAGCCATAATGAAGGTGGACCTCAGTAGGTAGTGATTGGTAATGGTCCTGGAAGGGACCCAGATAAGGGCTTTTAAGATGGTCAGAGGACAAGATTGAAAAGACCAGGGTTTCTATGTGAGGTATAGGCCCTAACTGCATTTTTGAACTGGCTGCATTTGGCAGGAGACTTCCTTATTCTTCAACTAATAAAATCATTTGCCATCAAGCCATCTGGATTTTTTGCTCCCCTAAATAAATACTTGCATTCTCAATTCAAGTAGGAGACAAACAAGTCTAAGTTTAAATGTTTAAAATCCTACTCATATTTCTGAACATCTTATCAGATATAATTGTACCATCTTTTACTAGGTAACTGAGGTTTTTATTCTTGATTGTGGAAGGTGATATTGGACCCAAGATCCTTTAAATCATTGGGTTAATGTGTCCTCATCTAGAAATATGACCCCTTTAAAAATCAGAGACATTTAAACATTCCAATTCTACTAAATGAAAATGAGTACAATGCATTGAAACAAGTGTGTGTGTCTCCAAATGACTGATTTTATTTTCATAGTAGAATTTTAGATGTGATTTTTGTTTATGTAATGGTGAAGGGCATATCTAAATTCAAAGCTGTTTCTAATTACAAATAAAAATTCAAATAACAGTGTAATTATAAAGTCCTAGTACTTTTTAAATTTTTTTTGTTGTAGATGGACACAATATGTTTATTTTATTTATTTATTTTTATGTGGTGCTACAGATCAAACCCAGTGCTTCACACATGCAAGGCAAGTGCCCTACCACTGAGCCACAATCCTAGCCCCAAAGTCCTAGTATTTTCTGTATATTTCAACCACTTTTGGTTTTATAAACATAGTGATTAAAGAAGAATTGAATGATATTGTGGCTTCATTTCTTGTTTTCATTATTCATTAAAACCTTGATATGTATAGGAATTAAATGAACTATATAATTATGATGTGTCAAAGATTTCTTTGCTCATCATCTATATTAATTGTAAGACTATTTTAAAATGAAGTATGTATGCCAGGTGACTGATAGGAAGTTCTTAGATCAATAACCATCAATAATTCTGTTTAGCTTATTGGTAAGAGCATAACTACCAAAGTGGCTAACATTTATTTAGTGGTTACTATGTTTCTGGAACTATGCTAGGAGCTTTATAAGGCTTCTTTTACTTAAAATTTCTTAAGAACCCATGAGCTAGGAATGATTATTGTCTCCATTTTTCACACATGGTACTGTGTGCTTAGCCATGTGTTTTCTGGGTGCCCTTTGAATAGAGGATTTTAGGTAGGGGCCAAAAGAACTCTAATAGCTACAGATAATGACTTCTGGATAATAAGAAATTACATGAAAAGCCAATTTTATTTTCAGTTGCGCAGAATGACAGTTTCCTACCAACAACGGGCTCTATGCCATTTAATAAATTTTTCTATACATAACTGCATTCATAATACATTGTTATTCTATTTCTAAATATTCTAATTACAGAAAATTGGTGTGTGTGTGTGTGTGTGTGTGCGTTTGTGTATACATGTGGTGTGTAAACCATTCTTTCTAGTAATATATAGGACATGTTCATTTTTCAAAAATAAAGAGAAGCCTAGAGATGAAAATGAAAGTCACCAATTGTCTAAGTGTCCACAGGCACTGTTAATATTTTTGTATATATTCTCTCAGCTGTTTCTATACATGCATATGTAAATGTATATTTATGTTAAGTTAAAAACTATGTATAATTTGTTTTTTCTTTTCTTATTCATTTGACAATATATCATAAACATTGTCATGTCACTTAAATTTCTACCACATAATTCTAGCAGTTACATACAATTTCATGAATTGGTTTCTAACTTATTGGACTAATTCTTTGTTGTTGGATATATAAGTAGGTGGCGAAAACTTGAGGTATAAATACCTAAAATGTTATTTATGCTGTAGGCCTCAGATCTTTAATGATTGAAAAAAAAAATAGTGCATGCCCAGTAAAAGCCTTGGACTAAATCTGTATTGATCTGAATTTCAATCTAAAATTACAAGGCTAAAGGCAACCTCAGAGGAATTTAGCCCTTTTTTCTATTTCTAGACTGGACCATGTCACTATCCTAGATATATGTCTCTAGAAACTATCTTGAATTTAATGAGAAGATTCCATAGCCTCGTTCAATGTAGTATTATGGTGACTTGGTATGGTAGCACAGGCTTTGGAGGGGAACAGACCTTATTACCAAATACCAGGTAAAGAACTTTGACCTTTGACTTTGGCCTTCAATTTACTGCTTGCTCTCAGTTCAAATCTGTTTTGCAGGGTTTCTGTGAGGATTCCATGAGTGTGTGGTATAGTACAGGTGCTAACATATGCTACTTCCTTGTACTCATCCTGTCCCTCTTAAATCCTTAACACTTCTTGCATTGTTTTTATGATAAAATATTCACAAACACCCAAATCTATGGCATGAAATAAACCTGAAGACCCTCTTTGAACTTCTCCTCCAAGTGAAAACTAATCCAGTTGATTTTTTCTAAAGTCTATTTTAATAATAATTTTTTTTTTAACTGGGGAAAGATTCCAGGGCCACTTAACCACTGAGCCACATCCCTAGCCCCTTTTTAAAAAAGGTCTTGCTGAGTTACTTAGGGTCTTGCTAAGTTGCTGAGGCTGGCTTTGAACTCATGATCCTCCTGCTTCAGTCTCCCAAGCCTCTGGGATTACAGGTATGCACCACTGTGCCCAGCTTATTTTCATAATTCTTTAAAGTTGTAGGGCCCTAAATTAGGGAAAATATATTACAATTGATCAAGTTGGTGACACAGATGGTGGGAAATTACACTGTGCCTTATATATTGTTATGTTCAGGGCACTGTGGGAAGTACTTGATGAATTCATGAAAAGAAGTTAAGGTGTTGTTTCTGAGCCCAGTGTGCATGCTTGTAATCCCAGTCTCTAAATAAAATACAAAAAGGGCTGGGGATGTGGCTTAGTGGTTGAGTGCCCCTGAGTTCAATCCCCAGTACCAGAAAAAAAAAAAAAAAAAAAAAAAGTTAAGGTGTTGTTAATTTAAGTCCTACATATAGGCCTCTGTGGCAGAGATTGTTGTTTTTCTCTGCTGTGCTGCTTCTTGATGCTGATTCTTCAACTTGCTTAGAAGCAGTTTCTTTTACTGTTTCAAGTTAATTTCATGAATTTGGTTTAGTTTTTCAAGGTTAAATGATTTGAGTTCAATCCTATGGTCTTTTCTACACACATTTGTCTGATTTTTAAGTTACTGATTAAATTTAGAGGCAAATGGGTTTACATACACTTCCTCATATCAATGGGAACCGTTCCATTCTTCCATAGTTTAGGATAGCAGTGGGATGGAAATAAAGGCTACCTCTTTAGAAAGCAGTTTTCTTTTAATGTAAGTCCAGTAGTACTGAAAAATTTCTTTAGACTTATATGTCATTTTTGTGGATTATGAGTTTGTGAGCTTTGGCTCTGACAGCTGTAATTAGTAATGTTTGAAAGACATCTGTGAGGGTGACGGTACAGGAAAGATAAGCCAAAAGCAAGATATGTAATTACCACACCCTGCCTTCCTATCAGGAACTCAGGATGTTAGTAAATTAGGACCTTTAGTAGGGCCCTTCTCCTATCAGAGTGCATCATCAGGTTGCCCTGAATTGTAGGTAATCAATCTCACTGCCAGTAAGTATCCTCTTTTACATACATTATTAGCTCACAGGGCCATCAAAGGCCAAAGTGGAAAAGATCCATGCCTCTGTTACAGAGTGAACATATCCCTGAGTCTTGATACAGTGGCAATTTTTATAGTGAAGGAAAAACACTGGGCTAGAAATCAGAAGACCTGGTCTCCACTTCTCGGTCTCTAGTGCTGTGATTCCAGCAAAGGGTGTGGTCCTCTGTTTCCCCATCTGTAAAATGGAGGTAGTTTACATGGTCTAACTACTTTGTAGAATTGTTGTAATACAAAAAGATCATAGGTGTGAAAGTATGTTAAAAGTATCATGAGATTTCCATAAAACTCAGGACATAGAAGGTTAAAAAAAAATATTGTGTGGAGTCAAGCCATTTCCTTGGAATTTTAAGTAGTTTGTTTTTATCTGTGGCTAAGTACTGAACATACATGTTTTTATGGAAGCATTGGATACATAGCTGCACCATGAATAACTATGACTGACTGGGGAATGTTGAAAGAAAGGACAAGATTTCTTGTCATTGATAATTACCAAATGAACTAATCCTTTCAAGTGCAAAGGTAGCTTAGACCTGGCTCACAGTAACTGCTCTGCTTAACTCTTTAAAGAAAACACTAAAGAGTTTTCTAAGAACAAAGTGGTAAGATTGACCATTGAATAAGGAGAATGGGCAGCTCAAGCTGCTTTCCTCAATAACACCTTTAAGGACCTTGTTTGTTTTTGTGTTATTAAGTGACACTTGCATAAATACTTTGTTGAGTAATGGTGCAGTGGCAAAACTAAAATTTATTTAGGACAGTGTTCCACCCAAGGTGAGCAATTAAAGTAAGTATGTAAACTCAGTCCCTTTAGCTAATCCATTCAACCCCATATGTAAGTTAGCAGGAACAGAAATGAGAAAGAGTGTGGGCCATATGGTATGGTGGGGGAGAGAAGAAATAGGAGGGCAGGAGAAGACTCCACAAAAGAATGAAAAAAGTCTGAATGATGGTAAGTAATCTATAACACATGAAAATTGATTCTAACTACTGATATTGGTATATCTAGTTAATGCAAATTAAGGTAGCATAAGATTTGTTTTTAAAAACAGGACTTTTCCCATACAGAATAACAACCACCACCTTATTTTAAATGTAGCCAGGAAGGGCTGTTTGCTCATGTGCTCAGGTTTCCTCACTTTCCACACCTGGGGAAGTATCAGCTAATATTGATTCAGCACTAATTTATACCTGCTGGTCAGGGCCAACTAGAATGGAGGAAAACTGGTACAAATTAGTGGGACTCTGTGGTCCCAGAAAGTGACAGGGCTGCCAACTGTCACTTGTACAAATCGCCGTTTCTGGAGGAGGATAGAAAAATATTTTTCACAGGCCTGATCTCTTCAGCAGCTCTACTGCCAGTGTGCTGAAGATTTTGTTTAAGAATGTTAGGAATGGATAAGATCAAGTTACATTCTTTGATTTTGTTATGTTTAGTTTATTAATCTGGGAGCTGAGCAAACTAGAAACAGAACAGGCTTTAAAATATGTGAGTCATTATTATATTGTAATAACTGTTAGCCATCAGGTCCATTTATCTTTTCCTCAATGAAATTCTCTATAATAAAGAAATATCTATACGCTAGTCTTATATTTTAAATATCATTGTAGCTTATTTGAAACCATAGAGTAGATACCAATATGTAAAATGATAGACATCTTATTCAGGTCAAATTTTGGAAGATGTTTTTCTTTTGGTAATTTCCATGAATTGATGTCATGCATCAATGTTTCTTTGGGTTTGGCTGAAAATGGAGAAAATATTTTGGGCTTGTAAAAATTAATACTTGGTGAGCTTATATTTATTTCTAATCCACTATTTCCCAAATTTGCCTGACTATAATGATCACCTGGGGAATTGTTAAAAATTATATAACCCTACCCCTCCTATCACCTGACCTACTTAAATTAGACTTTCGAGGGAAAGGCGCCCGAAATCTGTATTTTAAGCAAGGTTACACCTGATGATTAGTATTTGGAAAACAGAGTTCTGATTCTTTGTAACATTGTGTCATATTCCTCATAATGCCAGAACTTTTCAAACATATCTCTGATTCCCTTGTCCTCAGTGATTGCTGCCTAATTTCTGCTCCATCACACCTAAGAAATATGGTACACTTACAGCAACCACTGGAACTTTCTGCAGACCCAAGTTTCTGCTCTTGTGATGATAGAAAGCAGCTAGTCACGGTTAGAAGGGTGAGAGGTGGAGGTAGCTTTGGAGAAGTCTTTCAAGAGATTCTGATCCTGCCTTTGATAACTAGTTTGTAGATGACTTTGCTGCTTTCCATAGACATGCTCAACCTCTTTTCTGAATCCAAAATTTTGTCTCTACCTTTACTCTCTTATTATCTTTCCTTCCTGAAGTTGAGAGGTAAACACTGCCTTTTTTTTTTTTTTTTTTTTTTGTCAACACTGTGCTTTTGATCAAATTCCCTACTGCCTCATGGAAGCCAAATCCATTGAACTTCTGCCCTATTCAAATCTTCATTTTTGAGAGAAGTCTTTCAAGAGAAAATGTGTATGTGTATATCAGTAGGCATTTCCTCCCTATGACAAACTAAACATAAGATTTCTTTGACTCTGCTTAACCCCAGGATCCCATTTCACTTCATGTCTTATTTTTACTGTCACAGTTCCCCAAAAAGAGTATTGTACATTGGTGCATCTACTTTCTCACTCTTATCGTTGACCCTATTGTCTTTACTGCCCCTGGGGCCACATTTTATGGATACTATTGATTTAAAGTCTATGAGTGATGAAACTCAATAACTCATGCTTTAGCTCTCAACCTTCTTGCCTGTTCAACAGCATGTAATGTTGCTGACCATGTTTTCCTTTTAAAAACTTCATCAATTAGTGATCATTTGATATAAGAGCAGAAATCTACTCAAATGATTGAAACAAGGAGGATTTTAATAAGGCCACAGGAAACTCACAGTAACTAAAAAAGGGTAGTAGAAAGATTGGGACATGGAACTAGGAAGCCATCAGCAAGCAATAAAATTATAAAAAATAATTATCAAGCACCTGCTATATTCTGGGAAGGTATAAGTGATCAAATAGTGAACAGAAGCGACAAGGTCACTGTCCTTGGAGATTTTACAATCTAGTAGGGAAGGCTTATCATAAGCAACTAATCAAATGCATATTTAGTCCTTGTAATGAGCACTATGGATGAAACAAACTGACTTAATGTGTTATTATAGGTTATTAGTGATGGGTGGAGAAGGCACTTTAAGAAAAGGCACATTAAGAAAAGACATGACATTTAGGTTGAGACCTGAAAAATATGAGGGAACCACTCAGAACTTGCAGAGTAGGGAAGTATAAGGTGTGCTTTAGGTTGAGGATACACCTGTGTGAGAGCCCTGGTGTGGTGTTTCAGGGGAAGTGAAAGGAGGCCATTGTGGCTGGAGCTTAACGGGGGATGGGGAGAGCAGATCAAGCTGAGATGGAAAGGGAGGTAGAAGTCAGAACAGGCCAGGCCTTTTGAGCTATTTTAAGGAATTTGGATTTCACTGCAAACTAATTGGAATACATTGAACAGTTTTAAGCAGGAAACAACATGGTATGATATATTGCTAAGTTTACTCTGACTGATGAGTAGAAACTAGATTAAAGAAGGCAAGAGTAGAAGCTGGGAGTCTACTTGGCAGCTATAGCAATCATGTAGGTAAAAGATGACAACAGTTTAGATGAATGTAATAACAGAAGAGATGGAGAGGAGTGGACAGATCAAACATCTATTTATGAGGAACAAAGAAGAAGACTAGCTGAGTCGTTGGAGGGAAGGAAGGAGAGTGAGAAATCAACACTATCTCCCAGCTTTGTGTGTATGTGTGTGTTTGTGTGTGTGTGTGTGTGTGTGTGTGTGTGTGTTTTATAAAAATAACTGGGTAGACAGTGATACCCTTTACAGAAATGGGAGGAATAAAAAAAAACAGGGACATATTTTTTGCAAGGTGAAGCAGGAATTCAGAAATTAAAAGTTTAATCCCATTTTGGACACACTTTTCAGAGGTATTCATGGGGATTGGACATGCCAAAGAGGCCACTGGATATATGAATATAGAACTTGGAGAAAATGTCTGGGCTATAGAATGAACTTAAGAGTTACCAACTTTTTAAAGCCACAGGAATGGTTGATATTACCAAGTAGGTGGGTTTATAGAGAAGCAAGCAGAGGATAGAACCTCATTTCTAGAGGGGTCCAGAGGAGGAAGAATCATTGAAGGACACTGAGCACCAATGATTAGAGAAGAAGGACCAGTGGAGTTCAGTGTCCTAGACTCCAACAGAAGAGATATATTCCAAGAAGCTGAACCTGACCAACTATGTGGAAAACTGCTACAAGTTGGGCTAGGATGAGGTCCTAGGAATATATGCTGGGCCCGGCAATAAGAAACTGTCAACAGTGATTAGTTTTCAGTGGCATGGTGTGGTGTGGAAGCCAGATTTGGAGTAGGTTAAATAGGAAATCAGAAGGAAAGTGTGGATATTTCTCTCTGGAAGTACTTTGGTAAGGGGATCAAAAATTTTGGAACTGCAGATGGAAAGTAATGGCATAAGAATCTGTTTTGCTTTTTAAACTTTTCATATGGCTATATATTCATACATTATTGGGAATTTGATGATGAAGAAGAGGTAAGGAATAATTGAAGGGATGACGTTCCTGAGAAGGCAAAAGAGGGGAAGGAATTTAAAATATAAGTAGAGGAGAACTCCTCTCTTAGCTTTTCCTAGGAGAGGAAAACATGTATGTTTTGTACAGAAAGGAAGGAGAGGTAGGTCCTAATGCAGGAAAACTTACTGATATGATGAGTGGGAATGCACTGGAGTTGTATCAGCAGGGGTGAGACAGGATGGTGGTGGTTTAGGAGGGTTGAAGAAAATGGACAAGATATGAATAGTCTTGATGGTACTCTCAGGCTGTCTTCCTCTTTCTGGTCATCTGGTCTCATTTCTCCTTTGTGCAAATCACTTTGTCATTTTCTCTCAGAAGGCAGATTTCCTCTGCTTCACTGTGCCCATGACAGAAAGTGGTCACCCCATATATAAATTTCTGTGTTCATCCAGTTCATGCCCTTAATAGAATAACCTTTCATTTCTTAAGCCCAGATACCCAAGGGAGACAAATTGATTGGTCCAGACTTAGTTGTAATGGAACTCAGGTCAAATCATCTGTGGTTAGAGGAACAAGGCCATTTTGTACAAATATGGCTGTCAGGTGTAAGTTTTCTGTGTGTTGGAGGATTAGTTCTTGGGGAAGAAGGATATTAGCTTGCAAGACAACCAAAGTGTCTCCCAAACTTACTTCCTGAGATATTGAATTCTCTATTCTGTTAGGAGTAGTCCTCAGCTTCCTTTTCTAGTTTTATTGTTTATAGCTGAACTCATTATATTTTCCCCAAATCTACTCACTCTCTCTTGGCTGCCCTGTTCCTGTTAAAAGCCATGACTGTCTTCTCAGGCATCCAAGCTTGATGTTTTCCTGATCCATAAGACAAGCATCTGAGGAGCACCCTTTGTATCATTGCACCCATTTCCTCTACCTCTTCCCTAATTCATGTTACTTGAACTCACATAAACTATTCTCAAAGTCTCTTAAATTATCTTCCATACTTTAGTCTCCAATGAATATTGTAAACTATTCTCAGAAGCATCTTCTGAGAATAACTAAAGCACAGCTCCACTCATGTTTTCCCATCCATTCAAGAATCTGCAATAGCTCCCCACTGAATAATCAGTAAAGTATAAGTCTTGCCTAACATCCATAGCCTTCCCTGAACTGTTATTGACATTATCCTCCATTAAACATCAGCCAAGGCAGACTCTGCAATCATTTTCTAGCAGGCCCTGAGCATTCCTAACTACATTACTTCTTCATACTCTTCTTGAAGACTGTTCTCAAAAGGGAGCGGAGTTCCCTACTTTTGCTTTCACAGTGCTTTATTTATACCTTTTGTAGTGGCAGTCATATTTAAGCATGATTTTAAACTTGACTTGGAGAGATTTTTTTTTTACTCTTAAATAGATCAGTTTACTAAAATGGGAAAACAGACATGCCCTATGGAGTGTAGAACAATGTCTGACATTTTGAAGACGTTTCACAAGTAACTCGATAAGGGGTTACCTTGGCTTGATACTAGTGGTGTTGTGACTAAGCCCTCATATAGGCTTATCAGATGCATTGATATGGACCTATTCTATAAGATGCTGAGTAGGCACTCTGAACATTGTATGCTACAAAGTGTTGAAAATAATAAAGAGAAACTCTCTAGTCAAGCACTGCTAATGAATTGACCACACCTTAAGAACACTTACCATATTACTCAGGTGGTTAAAAGTAAGATTCAGCCACAGAAGAAGAGATTAATCTATCACACACTTAATCATTTGTAAACTCTCATTAAAAATGCTATGATAATAAAGCATATTTCCTCCACAAGACTACTATAGCTTTAGTGTATTGTGACCACTATATTTGGGACTAGAACAAAAGGAATGTCATTTGGTCCCCAAGTCTTACCTATGAATGTACTGTTCTTATGCAACACAGTCTTTCAGTGGTGGTACTGATGCTAGTATCGCTATGTATCATTTCAGGGATTTTTTGATGCCACTGGCATCAAAGTTGGCAAGCAGAGTTGCTGTGGAGATAAAAGCTGGAAAATCAGTGGTTCCTTTTAATGCAGCGAGAACTGCATATTTACTTTTTTGATGACCTTACCAGTTAAAAATTGAATGTCTCTTATTTCTATTTTTCTCCTGAACTTCCTTTAGAAACAAAGAAAGCTCTCCTTACTTATAGAAATAACTTTTTCTACAGAATTAAATATCATTTATTTTTCAGTTCCTTTACACAGGCCTCTTGAGAATAGCTGTTTATAACAATGAAATAGAACTAACTACCTAATCAGCAGATGTCACTCCTTAACTGATCTTTCTCAACTGTACTTCCCTGCTGATTTCAGTTGTCATTTCTTTTTCCTGTAAATTTCAACTGCCTTTTCTGCATTACCAATTTCATGTCTAATTTTTAACCTCTGGTTAGTCTCCACGAACAACTAGGACTACTATTTTTTGCTTTGCTATCTAAGGACCATAATATAACATATTCTTTATTTTTGAATGCAAATATCTGTGTGGTTTACAATAGCCACATAGAATATTTTTCTATTCTGTATCTGTGCTTTGCAGCAGAGATACACCTGTTCTTACTTTTTTTTCTCCCTCAAATGAAAGGTTCCAGTTTTAGTTCACAAGACCAGCAGTAGCTAAAACTTGCCATTCTTTCAACACCATTGAACAAATATTTGTTATCTAGCATGCATTAAGCACTGTTATGAAGATTTAGAAGTTATAAAACTAATAAAAAGTCTTGCCTCCATGACTCTTGTTTCTAGACAGAACAAAAAATCATTTTATCCATCCATCTAGTTTAGATGGTAATAGGTGCTCTGGAAAAAAAAAAGAGTATAAGGGAAGCTTAGGGGGTACTTGCAGTTTTAAGAAGGATCTTCATGAAGGTGATGACATTTGAGTAAAGGCCTTGTGGAAATAAGGCAAGAACCTTTCAGGCAGAGGAAACACATGGTACAAAGGCGCACGTAGGCTGTCACAAGCAGTAAGGAGTTTTACCTAAAGCATCTGTTAGGGACAAAAATACAGTCAAGGCTTTGTTGTTGCTATTAGGAATCCACCCACAAGAGAATTTAATCAGCTTAAGATGAACATCAGTGCAGATCTGTTCAGTGTTCTCTCAGGGCCATGACCTCATTGCTAATACTGACAACCTAGACTACTTTTTTGATTCAGTTTGGCTTTTGATGCTGAATTAGTCCATTTTTTTCTTGCTAAAATAAAATACCAAAGGCAGGCTATTTTGATTCATGGTTTTGGTGGTGCAAGTTCTAAGGGTCTCTTTGAGTGATGTTGTTCTTGGTGGCAGTCCTTAGGTGACACAGAGCATCACATGGCAAGAGACAGGGAGCATGTGTGTAAGTATGTCTTGTCTTTCTCCTTATCAGCCTACCAGGATTCAATCATGGGGGCTCTACCCTAATGACTTTAATACTAATCACTTCCCAAATATCTCACCTCTAAACCCCATAGTCAGATTAAGTTTCTGCCCTCTTAATATCTCAGAGTGGGGATAAAACTCAGCATGTATTCTGGGGCAAAAACCATGTTGAAAGTATAGCAGATGCTCAGCTGGAAAACCCAGATGAAATTAAAGGACAAGGTAGGCTTGATTGATTCTTCATTTTGTTCTCTCACCACGTGGAACCGCATATTAATCATATGTAGTCAGTGACTCCAAGTATTAACTTAACCTCAAATATGGTCCATTACCATTTTTGAACTAAAAAGTAAGTATAACAGAATTCTACCTGAGATCAGCTAATGGTAGATTCTTGTCCCATAGACAGCCAAGGCATGAAGCTGCTGGGAACAGAGGTATTTCTTGTAGCATTCTGGAAAACACACTGTGCTTTCAATTTTGTCTTCTTTTAGTTAGGGCAACATAGTAAAGGTGTCACGACCAACATTAAGTCCTATGTAGAATTTTCAGATTGTTACACTTAACGTTCAACAAACCTGTACTGGGCCTATTTATTCCAAAGCTAGCATAGTAGCTTTACAAAGATTCCAAGCCCAGCAATCCATACCTCATTTCAGGGGGTTCCATTTCTCTGAGGAGAACATTTTCTTAAAGCTCCTACATACCCTTGAAGCCCACTAGAATCCTCAATAAGAATAAAGTAGTAAGAGCTCAACAAAAAGCATTTCAAAGCAGGTATAGAGTTTATTTTAGTCCATCTTTGATTTGTTTGAATCCTGAATCCCTTGGGTATGAAGATCACTACTTATTTCATGGAATTAGTAGTTTTAAAGACAAACAAAATATCTTTAGCAAAGAGAAGGTGATTTAATTTCCAAATAAGTCATTACAAATAAGACTTAACAGGAACTGAAAATATTAGCATCATACTAATTCTCTCCATGATCACTTGAAGTTTGCTTTTAGATTTAAATTGGTTATGATACATTTGAACAAACCAGAAAGCCTTAAAATATGTCCAGGTATCTTGTTTTAGATCCAAATCAAGTATTGATCACTGTGACTATGGTGTAGTACCAATTTAGAATTATTGTAATCTAATGTGTTCAGATTGTTCCATACTTAGACTTAGGAGTGGTCAGAGATGACATTTCTAAAATGAAACCATGCTGTAATCAAATCAACTTAGACATTTACCCACATTTTTTAACTTTACATATTTTTTATCTGTCAAATTTTGTTCTTGCTATTCTGAAAATGTCACCAGAAAGAAAAGCAATTTATTGTTCTTTTTACTCACAGAAAGAATTGATTTCTTAATTAAGAATCATCGATGTTTAAATTGAAAACTAATACAATAGATCAATTACATCAAATTTGAACAAGTAGAATCATTTGGAAAACAAAAAAGAACTGTCTTCACTTTTAATTTTTTTAACTAATGGGAACTTATCTCACAGATAATATATGTGGACTACTACAAATACTCTATTGATCATGGGCTCACAGCTCTAAGCTATGAGGCACTAGAGCAGAGGGCTTACTCAGATTCTTGGGCCAGTCCTTCTGGTTTAGATTCTTAGCTCCTCCTTTACTAGCTTAGTAATCTCAGTGTTAGCTTGTTTGTGCCTCAGCTGGCAACACAGTGGGTATTAATAGTAGATATACCTTGTGGCTTATATGAGGAATGAATGAGTTGACACATATAGGCACATTGTTAATGTTCAATAAATGTTAGCTATGCTTTTAATATGTGACAGAGTGAGGAACTATCACTAGCCTAATGGAATAAAGTGCTAGATACATTTCTTGTATTTTTATTGGATTTCATCAATTTTAAAAATAAAAGCTAGTATGCTTTGTGGTATGAGCACACAAGGAAGCAGAGAGGGATGACTTCTCTAAGTGAAACTGACCCCTGCATATAGTGCCTGAAAACAGAGGAAGCGTGTCAGTATGAGCAGACACCAGAAGTAGACCAATCTGACATCCCACTTCTCCTTTTAACCTGGTGGAAATTAATGGATGGTATCAAATGTAGACTCTTACTTGTTCTTGATTACAGATTAAACCTTGTTTTACTGTAGGGGTAAATTCAGGGTTACGTTAGTTTTTAAAAATCTTTGTACTTCCTCAGTTTCATTGCAGAATAAAAAACAAATTTACCACAATGGATTGTTACGTTATGTCGGGTATTTATTCCTCTCAGGAGGCCATCTGCTTCGGGAAAGGCAGTAAGGTGCTCTCCATTAATATATCTGTTGGTGTAATGACGTAAAACTTCTTGTTGACCTCTGCCATTCGGAGTTATTGTCTTGGAACATAGAATTTGAATTATCTCTTTTCACTGCATAACTACAAATGTTAGGATAGGCTGTAAAAGTAAGTGCCCTTTGTTTAATTCAGGTTCCAGACATTTCTTCTAATCACATGAAGTTTTTTTGATTATAAGGCTACTAAGCCATGAAAGCTCAGATTACTGAAATTAGAGGGGAAGGAATGGATTCTTTTGGTTCTAACTCTAAACATCCCACCGGATGCAGGTGTACGTGCAAAGTAAGTTTGCCTTAAGAATCCTCTGTCTCCAGTTGTACAGACTGCCCAGGAGGGTGGAGCCCTTGCAACCTGCTTACCCGGGCATATGCGTGTCGGTGGGTGTCGGAGCACGCGCAGGGCACACATGGACCTACTTTCCTAGTCTCGCTCTCACCTCAAAGGCTGTCAACTCTAAGGTCCCTCCCCGCGCGCACGCCCCCACCTCAGTCCTCCGCTCCTTCACGCCCCTCCCCCAAAGCGGGGTACATCAAGGTCATTGGCTAAAGTTCCTCTCACTCCTATTCCAGAACCAATCACTCGAGCTGGGGTGGAGAGCAGAGGAGCCAATGGGAGTGTTCCTTGCGGCAGCTGCCGGTCCCGACCGCCAGGAGGCGGTGCCGGGGGCGGGGTGCGGGTGGAGGATTAGTTGCCATTCCCAGTGAGAAGCGGGTAGAGGCGGCGGCGACGGCGTTTGCGGTGGCGCGGGCTCCGCGGAGCGCAAGGCACCTTGAGGCCCTTTTCCCCTACCCCCGTCCCTAGAAGCAGGAACCGCGGCCCTCCCTGCAGCTGCCGAGTTCTCCTGCGCGTGCAGTCCCCAAGGGCTGAGGAGAAGGCTGCGAGCGGCCCCGGGGCTGCGTGATCCGGGCGGGTGCCCTGTCAGCGCGATGCCCGGGGAGGTGGCGGCGTCTCCGGGCTCCTCACGGCCCCGGCCGTGACCGCCACGCCGATCCCAGCCAGGCGGTTGGGGCGGTTGGACGTTTGTTTTCGCAGCCTTCCCCTCCCCCCTCGCTGAGGCGGCGGGGGTGCGCGTTGGGAAGGGGGAGCCCAGAGACTCCTCCCCCTCCTCATACCCCCGCCCCTCCCCCTTACACACTCGCACGCACTATCGCGCCGGCTCCCACACGCTCGCGCGCCTCCGTGTCGGCCGGCGTCGTCCAGGGCCCGTGGAGCCACCATGTCCACTGCCTCCTCCTCCTCCTCCTCTAGTTCCTCTCAGACCCCTCATCCCCCGCCGCAGAGGATGCGGCGCAGCGCCGCGGGCTCCCCGCCGGCCGCCGCCGCCGGGAGCGGGAATGGTGCGGGCGGTGGCGTGGGCTGCGCCCCGGCTGCAGGAGCCGGTCGGTTGCTGCAGCCCATCCGCGCCACGGTGCCCTACCAGCTCCTGCGGGGCAGCCAGCACAGTCCCACTCGCCCGCCCGCCGCCGCCGCCTCGCTGGGCAGCCTCCCGGGGCCCGGCGCGGCCCGCGGCCCCAGCCCGCCCAGCCCGACGCCGCCGCCGGCCACAGCCCCTGCCGAGCAGGCGCCGCGGGCCAAGGGCCGCCCGAGACGGTCCCCTGAGAGCCACCGGAGGAGCAGCTCACCTGAGAGACGGAGCCCCGGCTCGCCGGTGTGCAGAGGTAGCGAGCCCAATCCTCCTGTCCTCCCGGGCTGCGTCTCCCCGATGGTGTCCTCCGTGGAAACTTCAGCCTCTCCGGGCTTCTCTTTGATAGTGCATTATTGAAGGTGTGAAAGTGGCTTTGGGAATCTCACCCCCCTGCGGTCGCTGCGGGGCTTGGAGGAGCGAACTGAAAAGCAACTTTTATTTGACCCTCATGTCGCCCCTCAGATTTTATCTTCCATCACTCGCCTGCGTCGAAAGGTTTTTCAGTTTAAGAGCTGATTAGTTCTCTCTCCCGTGTGTGTGCTGTTTGTAACCGGGTAAGGAAGAGCTGGGCGAAACACTTAAAACACGCACATAAACTCTCCAACTGCGGATAAGGTGCCTGGTAGTTGTAATCTCGGCAGTCTCTTTGTGCTTTCCTGTGAAGTTCCTAACGTGACTGTAACTACCAGGATATATGTGAGAGTGTGGGTTTGTGTGTGTAAAATGTGCCTGTAACTATCCGGACACACACACACGCGTATATACATACATGTGTGTGTGTGTGTGTATACACACACACATACATATGGATATGTATATATTTATTCCATTTCCGGAGAAGTAGTGGCGTTATAAGGCTGTGTAAAGAAGACAGTTTGGGCTGTGCAATTGTATAGGTTTTTTTTTTTTTCTTTCCAATCTCTCTCCTCTACTTTATATAGTCATGCATCAGAGCACAACTGCCCCTTGAAACGGTTTATGCCAAACTCATAGTTTTCACGATAAATTTCTAAAAACCTGTTTGTGGAATGTGTTCACCTTTTCTGTTCATTTTTAAGTACACTTAACAGTTCAGTTGAGCTGTGTAAAGATCTCAAGTTTCTTTTTTGTTAGATGTCAGAGGTAATGATGAGCTAGTGGATGTTGTGGGCTTCCCATAATGTTTTCTGTTTTGGTTTTGTTTTGTTTATGTCTAGGGACAAAGTGCATGATCTAGTTGAGTCCTGGGGGAGAAAAAGATAAGCCAAAACAGGGACTTAAAGCCCATAAGGGAGAGTGAAGTAGCTAATATTATTAGGCACCAGTTAAGGGCTACAGTTGCTGCTGCCGCTGCATTGTGGAGGGAAGGGATCATACTGAGTGGAAAAATCTCTGCTTGGAGGGGAAACACTGTCAAGTTCTGTTCGATGTTTATGTGGTATGTGGAATTTTTTAAATGGAGTTTTCTTGATGAAAGTGTTAGTGTTAGAAAAGCGATTTTGTTATGATAGATCAGTTTTGGTGTTTTTAGTTATAATATTTCAGACCTGTATAATTTGCATGTTGCCAAGGCACTTGTTTTCAGACCACTTGATGGTGAGCCCCAGTGTAGGATGTAGTGCAATGGGATAAGTACATGAGCTCCAAGGAATACATCCTGTAATCTGTATGCACCAGGAGGAATTTGCTCCCCCACTCCTCCCCCAGGTCAAGCCAGCTGCTGCAGAAACTGACATCCTCCAGCAAATCCTGAATGAATGAATGAAAACAACGTGATCTCCCTAATAATGACCACAACTGAACACACATCTTTGGCTGTGTTTTATAGAAAAGACCACTATTTTCCAACAGATTAATGCCATATGCAACTCCTTTGCACATTTTCTAGATCTGTATTAAATGAGAGGTAGTAGAAAGAAAGAAAAGAAGGCAGTTAAATAAATTTTTGCGTGATTTAGCTTTAGCAATGCATAAATTGAGTTTTGGGATTTTCTTTTAGGGACTAATGTAAAAAGCATAAAATAATGTTACAGATTGTGTACAGAGGATCTTGGGGCCAGAGTATGAGAAGTTTTGGCAATTCCTGCAACATTCTAATGGCCATCTAGTATCTCCTTTCCTTTTGTTGATAAACAGTAACATATTACAACAGATAATAGTACAACTTGTTTTTCTGCATCCTTCAAAAGCCCTAATGGTTTAGGAAATTACATGCCCCATCATCAAGAAGTTTTAATGAAACTTGTGATCAAGCTTAAACTCTCCCCTTTGTTGTAGCATGGTACATCCAAGTTTAATGCAATTTTAATGCAAACATGATGAAAACACTTTTCTGAGTCTGGTTGGGCACTAGACAGATTTGCAGTGTCAAAGCTTGTGCTGGGAATTGAAAGGCTTTCTCTGCTAGAGATGTTTTTCTGCTGTTCTTAACACCAGGTGGTTTTGTCAGCTTCTTCCATTGAAGTGATTTTGAATGCAGGCTCCTGTGTCCCTAGTTCCTTGATTATATTACCTCTATGTTACTTCTCCACATCCTGCCTTGTTTCTACCTATGTTAAAACTACACAAGTATTCTATCCTATTTAGCCATTTAAAATCCATGCTATGAGTTGATAGAATTTTCAACACTCATTTTCTTTTGAATTCTGCAAGATTCTGACTTCAGTAGATTTTAGCCTCTGCTGGTCAGGGTTCTTGCCGCTGCCACTACTGCTGCAGACACTGACATCACTATACTGCATGAATGAAAAACAACAACGTGCTCCATTTCTTCCCCTCTCTCGACCCCCTTCCTTTTCTGTACATTTCAGAGTGTGTGTGTTTGATAGTAGTATTGCACTGTGCTTTGAAGCTACATTTAAAAATATTAAGTAAATGCTGGCCTAGGGGATATGTATTTCCTATAGAGGCATATTGTTTACAGAAACCTTCCAAGTGCTGTGGGCATTTGGATTAGAGACGACGAGTGAGCTTTCATTATTTTGTGCATTTTATCTGGAGTGATGGTTATGGAAGAAAAATAGAGGCTTTACAGAGTTTTCTCTAATTCTTTTACCAAAAAGAAATTATGAAACAACATAATCTCTAAACACATTATGTCATTATTTTTCTCTTAAACATTTGTAGTATACCTATTTATAGGGTTAAGGCTAGACTGGTAGAGAATTGATATTCAGATTATTTCACAAAGCTGAGGAAAAGCTGACATCTATAAATAGGAGCAACGATAATATCATGTTAATTATAAAACCCAGCAAAAAGATTAATTTTCTTTAGTTACATGGCATAGTCCTAGATAGCTTAAATGGGTATCATAACAGAAGATGTATAAATTGGCAAAGATCTTGCTCTATCTAGAAGACATGGAGTTTTACAAATTGAAACTGTTTTGTTTATGCTCATGGATCATCCTCAATTTGTTTGTATTTTTTTCTTTCTTTTGTATTATTAAAACTACAAGGTTTGTTATTTATGTTCATTTCTGTACTTCTGCCATTAACAAAATGTCACCCTCCCCCTTGTTTGGTTCTAAAGGGTCTTGAAGTGGTGAATGACAAGCTGCTGAATGTGTCTTCAGACTCCCTGTGATGTGTTTGTAATAGATGTAAAATCATAAAGTATTATGCAAATAGTTATTTTTTGTAATGGTAATACATAAAGTCTACCTTTGAGATAAATAGAACAGCTTAAATGAGACTACAGCAGAATGTTAATGTTAAAATTAATGATCTTTAAAAGCATTAGTAACAACCAAAAGAAAATATAATAAAGTTGCCTCTTTCTGAAACCTCATTGAGCAAAACCCATGGATTTAAACACAGAAGAAATCCAATTTTACTGTGTGAGATAGTAAGTAGCAAGTACAGATCCTCTTGTGGTTTTTTAGTAAAGATTGAGTATTGGGATGAATTATAAATTCTGAAGTATGTAAAAACAGTTGCATCAGAGAACCTCAGATTGGAGAATATTGCATATTTCAGATGCATTGAATCTAGTAACAAAAATATGAAAAAACTTGAAACTTACATAGCTCCTCCTGTGAAAAATAGCATGTGTTAGTTTCTGATTTAACATATCAGATTTATTTTGACCTAATACTCTATAGAGTGAAATTTGATTAGAATTTTTCATAATACCTGAAAACCTCATTGTTTATACTTACAGAAATTATGATTTTATTTTAAAAGATAATGTAAAGCCAAGCCAGTATATAATGGTGACTGTGTACCATGTATGCATGTCTTTGTGTTTTAATTAGTCCACTTTCAGTTTTTTATTCTTTTCATTAAATCCCTCTTTTTCAGTCATTTTTATGCTGGGCTCAGTTGTGTAATGCAAACATTTTTTAGTAATTTTTTCCTCTCTTTAGAGATAGTCATATTCTCTTCTTATAAAGTTTATTCTTAGACTGATATTTTTGGATATTAAAGTCTCTCCTCCCCCTTTTAAGATGAGGTTTTTAAATAGTATTTAAAGGAAAATTTTTCAAAGCTTTGCTGTATTAGAGTGGAAATATGTGTAAGTTTTAGCTTTTTCTAAAATAACAGATTTCAAATACTGATTTGGGGAAAGGTTTTCAGCCTCTGAGAACTATGCTAAATAGCAACAATAGTCATTATTTATGGATCTAATTCTTCCCATTACTTAATTCATGGTGTATAAAATTTCCAGATCAATAAGTGAATAGCCAAATAGACAAGTGAATTTATCAATATACTATGTTATGTTTAAATATTGTATTCCTCTATTACTCTAAGCATATTGAATACTGAATGTCTGTGGTGTATAAAAGCACCTTAATTTTTAACTAGATATAGGATTGTGTGTGTGTGGAACTGAAAATCATTTCATTCATTTCAGTACTTTTTACACAACATGCTTCACTCACTGTAGTGTACATTTCTGCAAAGACCTATTGCAAATTAGGATTTGTATACTGGCATAATGTTGAAGTATAATGATATCTTTGCAATTTTGATCTTATTTGTGATAATGTATACTTCATGTGAATAAGAAAACAAGGGAGTAATTGGTCCCTTTGCCATGAATAAAATGGAAATAAATGACAGTGTTCAACAGACAGGCAAGAGTTTTCCTTAAGTTTGAAATTTAAATCCTAAATGCCTATTTTACCAAACTGTTAGCATGGAGCTAATAATCTGCCTAAGAGTATATGCTAAAAACTTTATTTTTCTTAATTTTAGTTTGATCTTTTCTCCAGAACTTAGAATTCCCAGATACCACCCAAATAGGCTTTTCTATAGTACCTATCCTGAGTCTTGTTGTCTTTTGTTTTAAGTATATAATTTTGTGCTCTTACTAATAAATGTCTAAGAACAAATCATTGACACTCTTTTCTGTCCTGTACACTATTTAATTATTTTGACCAGAGGCTGACCTTATTTGTGTATCCTGATATCTAACTGGTTTGCCAATAGCAAGCAGAAGAAAGAGAACACTACTCATCTATAGGTATAGAAAGTCTGGGGAACTGATGAAATACCAGAAGCCACCTGTCTTTCCCATGTTTACCCTTCTTCTGGATCCCTGAAAATGACTTCACTCATCAATCATCCAGCTATTCTTTGTTTTGCAAAACAAAGTATAATGGATTATCAGTAATTCTGAAAAATCTAAGGATTTTACTTATGAACAAATTCTAGAAAAGTACTCTTCTACTATTTCATTTTACAAGGAACAGACATGACAGATACCTTTAAGCACTGCTGTTTACTTCAAGGGAGTGTTGTTGAGGCAAATACCAGGAGGAGGCAAATTCATGAATACCTCAAGCACTTTCCCCTATCTTAAGCTGTCTTTGGTTGTAGGTAATAAGCAAAAAAAAAAAAAAAAATTGAGTGCTAAATATATACCATATATACCAAGCAGTGCATACTCTCATTCAGCAATGAAATAGATTTATAATTCAGATTCTGGATTCAGTGTTCATTCTATGAAACTGTACTGTTGTGCCTAACTAAAAAATTCTGGTGTTGATGATCAGCTGAGCTTTTAGACCTTAAAAAATGACAAATGGATGGACTTTCTTTTGTTTCCATGGCACTATTATGCTGCACTGGATATGCTTTGACATTTTCAGAATGTCTAAAAATGTGAAATATTGTTTGGTGAATGTAAACTAGAATATGGAAGGATTGGCTATTTTTCTCATTTGTTTCTTACATAAAGAGAATGAGCATGTGTACATGTGTACATGCTTTTTCCTGAGGGCTCAATATGAACTTGATTGTGTCTGGCCCCCCAAGTGTGCTGTCTTTGAATATAGTGAGCAGAAGAACTTTTCTCCATTAGTAATAAAAGTTGTATTTATGATAAACTCATGTCAGGAATCACTAAACATTACTAGTCACAAGTGATTATCTTTGTGCCCAGAGCTGAGTTGATTCAACCTTCCTAAGAACTGATGGTTACTTATGCATATTGTGGGTTTGAACTTTATACAACATAATGAAATGTCATCCTAGTGCACCTTAATAATGACTTGCCAAAAATAAGGATGAGTTAAACCAATGAAGCCCATGATTGTGTGGTAGGTTAGTGTCCAGGATTGTCTGCCAAGGTATTAGAATTGTGAAGAAATCAACCAATCACCTAAATGTGTTTCATAACAAAATAGTAAAAACTGCTATAACTTGCTGCTGAATATTACTGAAAACTGAATACCTATTAACAGTAATAGTTCCTTATTTTTTCTAGTATGTCCATTAGAAAAGTTTTGTAAATAGTCCATTTGCTGATTTTGCCTTTTATATTATTGAAAAGTTATTGGTATGCTGCTGAAGAAAACAGTTGTGCTTTTCTTGAGCAGAATCAATAAGATATAAATGAACTCTTTGTGGTTTAATTAGCTTTATTAATATCTATTTTATACCTGATAAAAGGAGTACTTTAGTAGTATTGAATATTGTATGACTGGTTATTGACTAACTAGAATTATGCTATAACTGATTCTGAAATTTTATTTTGGGGATTATTCGTTTTTTCCAATGAAGGTAGAATGAAAAAAGTGACTACATTATTCCTTGATAATATGACTTGGCTTTTTTTTCCCTCTAGAATTAATGACCAAATCAAAGTCCAAAGTAATTATTTTCCAAATGGTTCCATGAAAGTGTCTTAGAACAGAAAGATATACTGAAAAATACTAGATTTGGAGTTAAGAGACCTGGGTTCTACTTTCAGTTTTAACCTTTGACTTTGAACAAGTCACTGACTCTTTGCATCTTATTTTATCTTTTAAATAAAGTTAGGTGGGTAGGAATAGTTAAGATTTGGGCTGGGTAAGGAAAAGATTCTTAGTTAAAGGAAAAGAAATTTTATTATACTTGATGATTCTTAATAAAATTAGTTATTGAACTTTTATGTCATTTACTAACCTTCATTAGAACTCACCATAGGGTTGCTTTTATCAACCTCTTCATAGAGGAAGAAATAAGGTCCTTAAAGTTCAGTAATCTTGGCTTAAAGACAGGCAGTATACACAGAGGGTACAGAGTGCCTTGTGAATGCTAAGGCCCGACTTCCAGATAGCTGAAGTTTTCTTTTGGAATCTATTTAGTTATGGGGCAGGAAAGCATACACAGTGGGTAACTTCACTGCCTTTTCAGTGAAGACATAAGCTAAAAATAGTTTTGGAGACTTGGGTGAAGAAAGCTAAATAGAACTATACTTTAGGGACCATGGAATTAAAATAGCTGTGTGTCTCTCCAGTAATTGAGGCCCCAGGTATGCATATAAGAATGGCATAGTATATGAAACCTTACTGTGTCATTATTAGACATTCTTCCCTTTGTCCTTAAAGACATACCACCTTATTAACTTATCAGTTTATCATTAATTAAAAAACTAAAAAATTTATTTCGTATAACCCTAAAATTTGTGTGGAGTTTGTAAACCTTGAAAAAAGATCTCCCTATTTATAATAAAGTATCATAAGTTTCCATTCACCTCCAGGAATATGATTATTTTTCTCATCCATTGATATTTATTTATTTATTGAGATGGGAGTCTCATGATGTTGTCCAGGCTGGTCTAAAACTCCTGTACCCAAATGATTTTTTTCATCTCAGCCTCCTGAGTTCTGGGACTTACAGATGTGTGCCACCTTACCTGGCTCACCCTTAATATTTCAGTGATATTTAAAACAGTATCTTTTATATAGCACTGCCATAGCAAAGTAAGGCATACTACCTTAAAAACAGTTTGATTTATATCTAATTAACTCTTTTCTAGGTTTGCTGATGTAATATAGAAAATAAATTTTAATCTCAATTTTTTTCATAAAAATATTTGGGCATTTTTTGTGAGTGTTGTTTCTGCTTACTATTAAGCTAGTCTGAATGTGGAAATGAGACCCTTCATAAATAACATTAGAAACTGTATTTTTATTAAGAAATTTAAAATCATTTTATTTAGAGTCTATGTGGTAGTTAGTTTCTCATGACATTTCTTCTATAATTATTTTTACTTCTTAAATATATTGGTCTGTTTACAAGTTGAATTGGTTAAATAATACTGGTACCTTAGAAGATAATAAAAACTAGTAGAAGTTAGTTTTTGCTCAGGATTGCATCAGGTCTAGCCACACAAATTATTCTATTCTCATGTAAACCTGTGAAATGAGCCTTACATGAAGACACAAAAAGACGGTACAAAAAGATCATAATAAAATATGGGCTTGTTTATATATTTGCTGGTGGTATATAAACAAAATATATTCATAGTATCTTTTAAAGTTATGTGACAACATTGTTTCTTCTAAAGTAATTTTGGGTTATTTGATAGTTTCACCCCTAGAAAGTATCAACTGTACTTTTCCTGCTTCTAGTCAGATCCTTTAAGGGTCTAGTACTTACTAAATGGCGCTAGCAAATATTAATAAACACAGTTTATTATAGTATTGTGAAATTGGGGATTTAAACTGAGAAATTAGGATTTTCAAAAAAACCCTAAATATTCTGCAACATTTTGATCAGATAGCTTATTAAAAAAACTTATTTTGAAATTGTTTTAATACTTTTTATGTCAGAAACAACCCATTATTAAAAACACCTTATTCAATTGACCACATTTGCTTACTTTTTATCTTTTTGGATAACATATGTCCATATGCTATGTTCAAGTAAGCCTTTTTTTAGTATAGCTTAAATTCCAGTGATAACTTCAGTCAAGTAATGTTTCCACCAGGTATTGTACTTGTTGACAATACCCTGGTTAGTAAAGCAAAGGGATTTTCTACCTCTTTAATATTTATTAAACCCCTACCACATGCCGTTTGACTTTTAAAACATACTTTGTGCAAGTGGTGTGCTCACATTTGTATTTCTAAGCAAGGTTAATCATTAAAATTCTGCCTTAGTTTGATTCAGTATTCAGAATCATTTGTGAATTATTATGGTTTTGTGCTTACCTCTCTGAGTTAACTTGAGCTTTTTGGTTTTCTATTTTAAAGTTGCCACAGTGTGTGTGTGTGTGTGTGTGTGTGTGTGTGTGTGTGTGTATTTTTTTCTTTTATTAAATCTTAGAATAGCTTCATTCTATGGCTTCTATATTACATGTAGAATATTTTTGTATATATTCTGTTGTGTTTGGCTTAGGATGATGTCACTGACCCTTCTGTCTCTGAACACATATACATATCCACTGTTACAGAAGTCTGAACTGTATTGTCCAGTGTGGTTTCTTATGCAGTAATATTGCATAGTAAAACTTAGTGATGTCCTGAGAGGCTGTTGAAATGTGTAAGGCTTGGCTCTGGCTGAATATCTGTTATCACTACATTAGAATGGAAAGTAGTAAGCATATCATGTGTTATATTACCATTTACTTGATAGCTTAGCATAGTGACTTATTTTACCTTATTATAATCAGAGTTTACCTATTTTTATTTTTGTCCACTTTTAGTTTTTAAAGAAATACTAGTATTATAACATTTAGCATTACTATTTGATTTAATCTTTTGGACAGTGCCATATTTTATTTTGTACTGTGCCAAGTGATCAAAAAATTAACATCTTTGTGCCAATATTTCTATTTAAAGGAAGAAATGTTACACTTAAATCTTATGATAATAGAAGTAGATGTTAGATGAATCATATTTTGTGTGTCTTTTTTCTTTTTTTTTTAATGTTGCACTTGGAACATGGAAAATAAGTTTCTGGCCCTTGAATATAACTATATAAGAAGTAATTTTAAATTGTACATAGGAATTTTAGGAAATAGGAACAAGTAGGAAAAGTAATGATATAAATTATTATTGTTTTATTCATTTAAAAATATTATTCACTTCTTAAAATTCCTCAAAATGTTTGAGAAAGTAATATTATAGTACAGTCATGGAATCTTTGAATATTTGACCCACTGTATTATTCTGTAGTTAATACAACTGTTTGAAAGCCCTTGGAAGTTTAGTTATGACTTTCATTTACGTTAAACTCATCTATTGTTTTTATAATTCTGTTCAAGATAATTTGGGTAGATGTGTCTGCTTCATCTAATGACACATGTCATTTTTAGCATTTAGCATCTGTCATACAGTTTCTAGTACTTATATTATCCTGCAGTAAATATTTGTTTAAATCCTTACATAGGGTTTATATAGCGGTTTCACCTTGAGATTTATATGTACATGTGTGGGGGGGTGGGAATTTAGGTGTTTACACTTGTGTGTAAATACACTCACACACACATACATGGAAAGAGCACAAGTTTGTACATACTGTATTTAAATCACTCAACAGTGATTGTTAGGTCATGCTGTCCTATAAATATGCGACAGAGGTTGAAATTAATGGATTATACTTATATCACCCATTTTCTAGAATGCTTAGTCATTTATGTAACTAATGGCTTTTATCTTTGTTTAGGGCCTGTCTTTCAGTGTTAGTGTACAAGCTTCTAAAATCACCAATTTAGACCTTTGTATAGTACAGGTTCTTTTGCTGATGGAGATGGGCTGGGACAAAGATAAATTATGTCGAATAGTCCACTTTTTAAAGATGGAAGATAGATTTCTGCACAAAGAGTGTCTAAGTTACATTTAGAATTCTGTCAAGTGAATTTTGGCCTTGTGAAGCTCCATGGAATCAGCTTCTTAATATAATTAGAGTAACTCAAATCATTCCCAAAATTTGATGGGCTTTTGAATTTAGATGTTTGTATAGTTTCTCCTAAAGGTCATGATTATATTATACTAAGCTTGTAAAGAGAATGTGAATTACATATTCCCTTTGTACCTTATTATAATGTAAAATTTAAACTGTAATGCAAATTTCAGGGTGACTATTTGCTTTACAGAATGTCTATCTTTGGTACAAATAAAATAATTCAATTTCCCAGAATGTTATTTACGAAAACTTTTTAGGAAGTCAGTTATTCAAGGTTAAAGTTCAATCATCTCAGGTGGTAAAAACATATTACTGAATATTGTAATTTGTCATTGCTGAATAAAATGTTCTGACATTTGGCAAATTAACAGTATCCTAAGAAGGTGTTAGAACTGAGCATAAATAAATGTTTTCCATTTCCTTTCTATGAGTTTTAGAATTCTAAACAAATTTGGAATTCAAATAACTTTTAAAAGGAAGAGGACTCATGTACTAAAGATTTTATACCTCTGTGAAAAAATATGTGATTATATTATACTAATATAGTATATTATATTTATGTTAGATAAATATTCTGAGGCCTTTTCTGGAATATTTGTCCTTATTGAAAAAAAGAAGAAGAAGAGAAGGCATTGGTTGAGTTATAACTTTCTAGCAAACTGTTCCTAACCAGCTTTACAGAAGTATTCCTACCTTATGAAAAACTTTCACAAAACCCTGTACTCTTATGAAAATGTCAGGAAGACAAACAATAAGTAAGCATAATTAAACTCGATATAGTATTAATGCTGTGGATTGTGCTTTTATTTACAATTATATATTCCTAAGGCTGACTTTAACATATGAAGTTCCTGTATATCAATACACCTATAAGGCCAATTGATGTGTGTACTCCTATAGGTTCACTTTGTGTGTATGTGAGACAAAGAGAACTGAAGTTCACATTCCTTTCTCTGAAAACATGAATCACTGGCTCCTGATACTTTGTCTATAGAGGGTAGTAGTTCATGAACATCTTTTTGTAATACTTTTAAATAATTTTAATATACTGAGTGGTACTTAGAGATTTTGCTCACCTTATATAAGATAAAACCAATTGAATTCCAATTAGACACAGTTTTGAAGGACTTCTTATGATTATGGGAAAAATTACTGTTTATAGTATTACAGTTATATTTCCTTCATGGAAACATGTTGAATGCCAAATTCTGTGACAGAACCCTTTACTTAAAGGATATTTGGTAAGAAATAAGTTTGTTATGTGGTTTGGGGAAAAAATCAAGTCAGTTTAAATTTAAATATAAATTCCCTTTTTGGAATCATCTAACATAGTTTGATATGATGGTCTAGTTACCTATAGTTTAAACTTCTTAACAGATATGTAATTTTCTCAGTTGGGATTGACTTTGTCATTTTTAAGCACAATATTATGCTCAAAGTTAGAATTGAAACAAGCATTGAAAAGTGTAGTCACTGTATTTCTTCTGACCATGTTTATTCTCATAATTTTTACAACAAATTAAAACAAACATCCTTATATTCTATAAACTTACAGGTCTAAATATTTTAAAATATCATAATAACTGACTTTGGATGTTTTATTCGTGCTTTTTATCTTGTTGGACCTGTGTTTCACAGAGAAGAATATATCATACTTCCTTAGTATGGGAATTCATTTTGAGCTTATATGGTTTGAAAAAGTGGCCTAGTGTATTTTTCTATGCTGAGAGAAGAAAAAAAATAACTTATTAACAAATATTTTCTGTATAAGTTTAAACTAGGATTCAGTATGAAAATGATTTCTTTAGTTTATTGCTGCTATGGACACCACCTTGGTTATAAGATATTCAGACTCAGAGCATCATTGTATTGAGTGAGTTCTTATTTCCTGCCATCATAATCCTTATTTTCTCTCTCCTTCCTCCCCCCCACCTCTTTTTTTTTTTTTTTTCATTTGACAAGTCATGGTATCTTCTCCTATGTATTTAGAATTATCTCCTGAATCTGGCTCATCTCTTCCATGTTCTAATTATCACTTATTTCTTGTACTGTTGGAATTGATTCTTTTTCCATGCCATTAGTCTCACATCTTTAATTTAGCCATTTTATTGATACAAGTAGTCTTTCTTTAGGAAAGAAAAAAAACTGATTTTGATGAAAAATTTCTGTTGGTTCCTGGGCAATAAGGGGTAAATTCCAACATTTTTAGCTTGACATAAAAGACTTATCTTAATATCCTCCAGTGGGTATCGTGTCTTCTTCCAAACTGAACGTACTTTTTGTTAAAGGTACTGTTGACTTTTTTAGCTCTGTGCTTTGAATACATGTTCCCTATGAGGGATATCTGTGTTTCCAGTATGTAGGCTTCTTTGCCTAAAAATCCCACAGTTTGCTCTTTGCATACAGCTTTCATTTATCATCCTTCTTTGTGAAAAACGTTCCAGGTATAGATAGTTGTTACTTCCTCTGAATATTCCAAGTATTATATTTACCTCTTTATATTGTATAGCTATTTAAGGTACTTAAACTAAAATGTCAGCCTCTCAAGGGTAGAAATTCTGGTATAAGGTTCTCACTGCCTGCCAAATATATTTCTCTACCTGAATGTTTTGATTACATTTTATCACTCTGCCTGAAATTTTACTAATTAAAGATTCTTTCAAGTTGACAATTATTATTTTTTAAGTACAGTTCTCTCTGAAAGGATACCCTTGAGACTATCTTCAAATGAATTAGTTCAGTTAGATTATTTTTCTTGTGATATTTAGCTGAGAATAATACACAGAGATTAAGAGTTTTCTTGAAAGAGGGAGGAAATGGTATAAATCCTTTACCTGAGAAAAAGTGCTAGTTTTCAATAAAATTGAATGATGTGAGAATGCAGTACCTAATCTCCAAATGCCTCCTAATTCTAAAGCCTGAACTAACACTGAAATCTGTCAGTATGCAGGAGATACTCCATTAAGTTTGATTGTGTGATCTTGGTGGAATGCATTTATTTGGATATAATTGGTTATCACCAACTAAAGATTTTATAACTACTTACTGATTAAAATTTTAAAAATCATCTTCAAAGTAGTTTGAAGATGTTTTAAGCAATAGCAGCCCTGTGCAAATAAGACCATGTGTACTTGGCAAGGACAAGAAATTTAGTGTCTTTGCTAAGTAGTCATGTTATTTTATATAAACATATTAATTGGGCACATGCTGTATGGAGAGTTCTGTATCACATGAACCTGCTCTAATTACCTGTTTGTGAAATATTTGAGCATAGAAACATGATTCTTTATATAAATGAGGACAATAGAATGAATTCAAATTTTTTTCACAGTGATTTTATATGACCTCATAAAGATTGTTAAAGTGAAATATAGAGCTATTCTATTTGCAGCACTTCCAGGAAATCTGCTTTTTAATAAAGAGGTCCAGAATATATACCTGGCAATTTTTAGTTTTGAATATTTAGTGTATAAGGGCCACGGAGAGACTCATTATGTAGTATCTATAAATTCAACAAGTTTATTGAGTAGATGTTTTATGTATTATAGAAAAAACCTTGCTTTTTCTGGTAGCTAAGTCTTGCATTAATCATTAAATGAATAGTAAATGGATTTTTATTGGAAAATTTTTCTTTCCTATCATTCTTAAGTGAAACTAGAATAGTTAAAATATAGGTGGAAGGTGAGGCAGATAGAAGTGAATGATGGGACATTTCCATGAAAAATAAGTGAACTGCATTATTTATAATGCTCTGAACACATTGTTCAGTTCTTTGTCCTATCTCAAACTACATAAAAAGAATTAAAAAATTAATTAGAGGTGAAGAGGTAGAGAAAGGGAAAAAATCGATTTGAGCCATCTTTTTTGTATAATTGAGTTGATATGGTTTCATTTTCCTCCCACATTGAAATAAGCCTGTAGTACATCTGGAGGTGATAGTGGTTTTTATTTTCAGTGTCCTAGCTCTTCTTAAATTATACACAGAACTGTAATCTGAGATTAATTTAATCATTTTGGGGGGCATTGAAGTTGAACAATGCTCTTTTATTATTTAAGGAAAATATTAAATAAAAATTAACTTAGTTATTAAAGGTGAACCCTGGGACTTTGTATCTTTAGTTCATTTTTGTCTCTTTGACAGTGTCATTTTGATTGATGTACTGCTCAATCAATAAACTGTTCTTAACTAAGATTTTTATTTGGGGGTGGGGGTACTCGGGCTCTCGACCACTGAACCACATCCCCAGCCCTGTTTTATATTTTATTTAGAGACAGGTTCTCACTGTGTTGATTAGTCCCTTTGCCTTTGCTGAGGCTGGCTTTGAACTCAAAATCCTCCTATCTCAGCTTCCTTAACTATTGGGATTACAGGCGTGTGCCACCGCGCCTAGCTTGACTAAGATTTTAATAGCCAGTTTTGTGGCAACTAAGGGAATAAAGTATGGTTGCATTCTAAGATATTTCATGACACTTTTCCCCCTGCAATTTATCATGCCATTAGTAGACTTTATTTCTTCTTAAGTTGCTCTCAGTTCTTGGGATTGCTTCCTGGCAGTCTTATGTACAATATTTGTAGAATTGTTGGGATGGAAGGTGTTCTGTCTGTGTATGCAAACACTGACTGGTGTTTTACCATCTTCTGTTTTACTCCCTGGTCTCTACAAAGGTGTCATTTGTATAAGACATTTTCCTTCAGGATGTTTCCTGCAGATTTTGGCCATTCGAACTTTAATGAAGCATTCAGTTTTGGGTAAATTACTGCTTCACAACTACATGTTTGATTCTTTAGTGTCAATATTTATGAAAGTAAATGCTAGAATAAACATCTGTTCTCTTATTTTTGAAACCTTCATTCTGTTCAGCCTGTTTATTCTGGGTTTACTCTAGAAAGGTGGTGTTAGTTGTGTATTTCCTAGTCAACAACATATTTACCTTTGCTGCATCTCAGGATAGAGTTTTTGGGGAAGTACAGCTTGTAAGCTAGATTTAATTTACTAGATTATTTTTCATGAAGCATATGAGTGGATCCAGACAGATTTCTGTACAGAATTTTTTCCTTTTCCTCTCACTAGTAGATTAGCTTAATTGGCTATCATATCTTACTGAGTTAAGCAGTTACTCTTTTCCTAAGCCTTTCTCCTAATCTCTTATACATTTAACTATGGATTTAACTTTTCCCCATATTACTAGGCTGTTCTGAGCTAATCTATAGTTATTATTATATAAGCAAAGTTCTTAAATTCTTGAATGTTTTTATTTACAAATTATTTTTTTAAAATAAATTTATAATTTCGTAAATTTTCAGTTATCATGAGAAGAGTATTCATTGTCTAGAGACTGATGTGCTTCTCTGTCATATTAAGTCATTTTTTATTCAAATAGAAGATAAGAAAGCTGATAATTTTCTATGAAGAATGTCACTTTTCATTTTGTTTTTCAGTCACAGAAACTGTAGTCATACAAATACCTAAATATCTCATTTTGCATGTCATAATTTGATTATCCTTTTGTAGCGATTCCATAATAGTCACAATCAGTTCTTTTAACCTTGAAAATAATTTAGGAACTCTTTTGTTCTTTACTAACATGTCTAATTGATGGTAGGTGGTGGGGTGAGAACCTGGTTTTTCTCTCTGTTTTTTCAGAGGTGCTTTTAGGTGACCCCATTGCAAAGAAAAAGTCATCCTCAGTGCTTCTTTCCATGTTCTCTTTTTCTAATTGGCACTCTCTTCTAGCTCTTTAGTCTGCATTCCCACCATTTTCCATGATAAACACTTTTCCCATAAAAAGGATCCTGTTAGTTCCTTCCAGGTTCTTGCTATAGGTTTCCATAAGATGCACTTTGGGATTTGCTCTGTGATTATCAGCTTTGGAGTGAGAGAAAAGCAAGAATTCTATTAAGGTCATGAATGTAGATGCTTCAGTTTTAGTTTCTCTTATACATTGGTCAGGAGCTGATGTTTTTAATTATGTTATCTAGGAAAAAAATATCTCTAATAAGACTAGCCAACACAATGAAAATGTATTGAATATGAAAATTACTTGTAGAGATACATACACAGAGATTGATTGGTTCTTGAAGAAATCTGATGTGTCACATTTAGTTTTCAGATATTCTGGAAGTCCATAGTCTTAAATTCAAATGTGCTGAGAGAAACTAATTCAGTGTTTTTGTGTCCTTTTTTTTTTTTTCAGTTCAGTATTTGCCTTAGAGTTATTAAGCATGCTACTGCTCTCTTCTCCATCCACAGGTACCACCAATCCTTATGTTATATTTTTTCAAAGCTTTTTGTTGAAATATCTTCCTCGATAGATTCCTCAGGAAATACTAATAGGAACAGTATTACTGAGTTCATGCTAGTTTGTGTAGCAAGAACTCTAATAGTTTTTATCTATGGTCTTATTCTTCAGGGTCACTGAAGCCTTATTAAAATATGCTTGAAGTGGGCTTCTCTGTATCATTTTCACTAGATATGTATTTTCTTTCAATATATGGTTTTAAGTTATCTTTTAAGAGAATTTGTTATAGTTTCTTTTTGTTTGTTGCTTTGGTCATCTTATTTAGGGACTCCTATTATATATATATTGGACCTTCTATATTACATATCAATTTTTTTGAGGTCTTTTTACCACTTTGTTGTTGTTATTTTCTTTTAATTCTAACATTTGTTGTCCTTTCCATTTTTAAATTCTATTAAGGTATTATCCACTATGTTTATTGATTCTTGTTTTTCTTGTAGTCTTCATTCCTGAAATGTTTTTTATTTCTAAATCTTAGTTGTAAGATATCTCCCTTGCCTCCAAACATATAATTTCTGAGTTTTTCTAGTTTTAAGGTTTTTCATTATTTCTCTCTTTAAAAAAAATGGTATTTAGCAGCCAGGTATGGTGGTGCATGCCTGTAATACATGCACCACCATACTCAGGAGGTTGAGTCAGGAGAATCACAAGTTCAGAGGCAGCCACAGCAATTTAGTGAGGCCCTGAGCCACTCACTAAGATTCTTGCCTAAAAATAAAGAGGGCTGGGGATGTGGCTCAGTCGTTAAGTTCCCTTGAGTTCAATCCCTTGCTCCAAAAAGAATATAATAATAATAAAAAAAATAAAATAAAACTTTTTAGCTTGTTTTGAAATATTAGGTTACAGTCTTCATTTTAAATGAACACTTCTTTCTGGCATGCTTTCATAATTTATGGGACATTTATTTTTATTATTATTTTTAAAATTTCTTCTGCTCTTTTATTCTTTTAGTCCCCTACAATATAATTTTATGTGGGACTGATCTGCTGTTATTCTCTGTTGCTCATATTTTAGATGAAATTAATTACATTTTTAAGAAGAGGGGGAATCATTTAGCATAGTCTCTGTTGCTTTTGTAAAGTACTTAATTTTTTTTTTTTTTTTGCTTCTGCAGGCACCCTCCTCGACTCCCTTTCTCAACATTTTTGTTCAGTGTTCTCTTTCCTTTGCTTCTGTTATCTTTGTTCTACTCAATTTGGATTCAACTTCATAATTTCTCCTCTTTTGGACTCTTTATGTTGGAGGCACCTCTGCGTGTTAAGATTTGAGAGTATCTGAGACTATTGAGTTGGGGTACTGTTGCTTTCACATGCAAATTGGATTCTGTAGAACCTGCTGGTACTTTCCTTTCATACATTCACACTGACCCTTTACCTATTAGGGATTTTTGTTCTGTTGTTCAGAGATTCATCAGAAGACTGAATGCTTTCTTTTCTTTTGCTCTCAATACAGATGGTGATATTACAATGGTCCAATAATTTTTGATCCTTTGTCCTGACTTGCTTATTAGTCTTTTGTTGGTCTGTTTTGTGACACTTTTAAGTTGTATTGCCCATGAGTGTTTGGTTTGGCTCTCTTAATTACTCTATTTTTAAATTATTCTGTTATCATCTTCATACTTTTGTAATACTTGGATAAAACTTTTACAGATAATAAACTATATTGAATTTTGACTTACTATTCTACTGAATGTACAGAAAATGCTACATAATGTTAGAACTTTCCATAATAATAAAATAGTAACATGCAGGTTAGTGTTACAAAGTGAAACTGCTGGAGAGAGAGAGGGAAAGGGGGAGGGAGATATTTTGGTAATATCCTCTACTAAAATAGTTAATTATTTTTCTATTTATTACTTTCTTCTTTTATCCTCATTAAATAATAGACTTTGAGGAGAATACTTTTTGACATCATGTTCTTGAGGGGAAGTTATTCCCTACTTTAAACATCAAAGAGTTTGGCTAATAATATTGGTTATTATACTATGTGATACATATAACTCATTCTATAACCTTTGTTGTATCTGCATCTTATTATTTTTTAAATTAGGATCTAATAATTTGTCTCATTTGAGCAAAAATTTTATCCCGGTGCTTAAAGTGGAAATTAAACATTTGAAAAGAAAAATTTCTGAAATGTTCAGGCCTCTGATTAAGATATATTTTCATTCCTTTGGTTTGCAACATGACTTTTCACTTCAATCACTTATTTTGATCTTTATTACAATTATTGATACTTTGTGATTATTTAATATTTGAGCTCATTAATTATAATAGATTTTTGACAGTTAAAATTTCTAATAATAGAATTCATTAAAATGATGAGTTCTATTCTAGTGATTTCTTCTACTAATTACTTATTTCCCAAGGTTCCTTAAAGTACTGTCATTGTACCACCAGAAAAAAAAATGAACTTAGAAAAAACTCTTCAGTGTCTCCTATTATGTAAGTTTATATGAAGTTTCGGTGATGTATTCCAAATATCAGAGCTTTGTTTCAATTTGTTTTTATTGTTCCAAAACTTATTATCAGGCCATCTTAGTGATGTTTTCTTTATAGCCTTAGTATAAAAAGATTCTCTTGGGTTTTCTTTGAAAACAGATTGAAGGTCTCCCTACAAATGCCTTCTCAATTTGTGTCATTTGACATAAGTTTTTGGGTGAGCTCCTGCCTAGACAGTCATGTCTAACTGCCTGAGTTACATTTTTTCCTAGGTGGACTTGAGGTTACAGTGTTGTGCTAGGCCTCATTTGGTCAGAAGCATGTTTGTTTCTCTTGTTCAGCTTCTTGATTGTGTCCTTTGCAGATTTCTGCAAGGCAACCACATGGTCATTTCTGCATGTTTTCTAGATTACTTCTGTGGTAGGATTCCAGGTTTAGTTGATATTAGTATTTAGTATTTCAGATTAGTATTTCAGAATCCACTTACACTGAAAGAACTTAATTTTTGCCCTTTGATTTTATTTTAGATAGCCTATTGAGATTTAGCTTTCTTCCTATCTCTTATCTGATATCATTTCATTTTGGTGATTTTACTTTAGTGATTAATATGGTTTGTTACCCCAGAACTTATGGCTTAATTCATCAGTGTGGCAGTGTTGGAAGATGGGACCTAGTGAGAAATGTTTGCATCGTAAGGGCTGTGGCCCTCAAGACTAAATTAATGCTGTCTCACATGAGTGAGAGACTGAATGAATTCTTGCTCAGGAGCAACTGAATTAATTATCAGAGTGGGTTGTTCTAAAGCAGGGTTAGGGTTACCCTTTTGCCTCTTTTGTGCATGCCCGCTTGCCCTCTGCCTTGAAAACCTCACCAGAAATTGAGCAGATTTTGTTATCATTCTAGTGTTCAAGTACATTGTTCTTGTGAACTTCTCAACCTTTACAATTATGAGCCTAAATAAACCACTTTTCTTTATAAATCACCCAGTCTCGGGTATTCTACTATAGTAACAAAGTAGATGGTACACATATGTGGCTGATTTCATCATTTTATATACCTAGGGGAAAAACCAATAGGCTAATGGTGAAGTGCCCAGAGTATGCTGACTTTGGAAAACAAAATCTAGTAGTTATTCTATTAGAGGGTCAATATTATTGTACGATAGATTAGGTAAAGAGATAAAGCTGTCTTTTTCCCCACATTTTATTCTCTGCTATCCAGTTCTTAATTTTTTTTTTGAAATTTGTTTTGAAAACATTCTTTAAACTATGAGGCAAGGAGGAAATTACTCATACTGTTGGTAGTGATAATTCACAACTATATCTTTCAAGATAGTAACTTTCCTTACAGAAGTACTAAAGCAACCTTATTAACAAAATAGAGTTTTAGAAATTTATGCTTAATCTCAGTGAACCAGTGGCAGGAAAATTGTACTTAAATTTTATTTGTATGCAAAATGCCCTAGTTGAGTGAGTGGGTCTTTTTCAAAAAAAGCTAACTTTGTTTTCATCTTTCTAGTGTTCATAAGCATATATGCTGCCTTAGAGTGCTCTGTACTTAGGTTTGAAAGTTCTTATTACCATGGCCAGCACTTAGTTAAGTTTAATAGATGTTTAAATTTAGTAGATCTAGATGTTTAGCTGCTAGTTGCAAATATCAAAGATGTCAAAGAATTGGTTGACTTTTTTTTTTTCCAACAAGATATTTTCTTGAGTGTTGTAGTCAAAATTTTAAGGCCTCTTAAATTTATTGTCAAAAAAGGATTTTTGTGTTGAGCATTTAGATTCTAAAGATCTAGTCTTAAAACTCCAGACTTTGGTTCTTAAGCTTTTTTAGTAGAATTTGAATCACCTGAGATGCTTATTAAAAATTCACATTTCTTGGTTTCACCACCAGCGTCTTATTTCATTGATGAGAAATTAAGCCTAGAAATCAACATTAAAAAAAAAATGTCTCAGACTTTGAGAAACATGACTTTCAGCTCTCAGTAGTTCTCAAACCTGATGAGGCATCAAATCTACCTGATTTGCTTTTAAAAATTGTGAATTCTTACTTCTTCCCTATTACTATTTATTCAGAATCTCTGGAATGGAGCCCCCAGTAACTTGAATTTTTTTAATAAGATGTAGTCCTTTTATAGAAAACTACATCACAGTATCCCATTCTTGAGACCCGTTGCATAATTATTTCACTATGAATTGTGTGAGGAGGGCCTATTGCCTTTTTGTTTTAGGATCTAATTTCTGGGTGAAATATTAACTGTTTCTGTTACTTCTCAGACATGCCCATATGTTGACATTGTGGGGCTTTAAAAGGATTACTTATTTCTAAAGACATTCTTTAACATTTTTCTTTTCAGTACTAGGTAAATTGCACATACATATGATATATGTCTGTGCATGTGTCTACTATAGGACCTATTGACTTGTTTTCATTTTGAATTTGTGATTCAAAATTAGCTTATGGACTTGATTATTTATGCTCTGTTGACTATCATGGAATAAAATGTTTTCACATACTTTAAGAGTCTTACTTCAAGACAAAATGTCTTTATATTTTGTACTGTTCAGTAGTATTATTAGTATAATATTTTACATAGAAGCCAGTTATTAATATAAATTCTGTGTAGTAAAAACTAGAAAAATTGGTACTAGTACCTAGTTATCTGAAGTAACTTGCTGAACTATATTGCGTTCTACAATTAGGATTCTTTACAATTGTGATCCATCGTAGTTTTTTTTTGTTTTCAAAATATTTTTTTTTAGTTGTAGTTGGACACAATATATTTATTTTATTTATATCTTTGTGGTTCTGAGGATCAAACCCAGGGCCTCACACATGCTAGACGAGTGCTCTACCTTTGAGCCACAACCCCAGCCCCTCCATGGTAGTTTTTGAATAAAGTACAAAGCGATTCCCATTGATGATGTTGGGACAGCTAATTTTTGTGGAGTTAAAGTCCTTGTAGAGTAGTTGGATATCTCCTCAAAGGTTTAAATAAATTATTTAAATTTTAATTTTATATATGTTTTACATGTATAATCAGTGTAAGTGGAAAGCTTTGGATAGGTAATCGTCAGTTGACTAGGAGCTAACTACAGAGAAATGACATTTTTTTTTAATTGCTTATACAGATGGAACATGGGATAACAAGGTTGGAGTTTATTAAAGTTCAAGGAAAGAATGTGAGTGCTTTGCTTATTGTATGGCTTACATTATATACAGCTACATTGTGGGACTCAACAATATTGCATCCTCTTTACCAGTTAGTAATTGTAATTTGGAGGGTACTTATTAACCTGTAGCTCAAGATCTTAAAATTTCTAACATATTTTTTGAGGGTCTTGGGGATTCCACTTAATTTTGTTAACTTTCTGCTGGATATTAGCTTCTTAAAATATCAAATTTTTAGCTCAGTGGTGCATGCCTATAATCCCAGTGACTTGGGAGGTTGAGGTAGGAGAATCACAAGTTCAAGGCCAGCTTGGGCAACTTAGTAAGATCCTGTCTCAAAAAAATAAAAAATCACTGGGGATGTAGCTCAGTGTAAAACACTCCTGGGTTCAACCCCAGTATTAAAAAAAAAAAAGAAGAAAGAAAAAAAATAACATTTTTCAAGCTCACCAATCAGTCTTCAGTAATTGCTACTGAATTGTTTTGGAAACAAATTAATTAGCTACATTTACTCAGGCAGTTAGATTTTAAGGTTTTTTGATTTGTTTGTCTGCACAGTGAGTGGCTTGCTATTCAGAGTCATTCTGTAAGAATTCCTGTTTTTATCCTGTTTTACTGTTAGTACTATAACATAGCCACTTTTCCAACTGGCTTCTAGAGACTAAGAATTATTTTGTTTTTTTTTTTTTTTTTTTTTTTTTTTTTTTTTTTAATATTTATTTTTCAGTTCTCTGTGGACACAACATCTTTGTTGGCATGTGGTGCTAAGGAGGATCGAACCCGGGTCGCACGCATACCAGGCGAGCGCGCTACCACTTGAGCCACATCCCCAGCCCCTAAGAATTATTTTGAATAGTCCTTAGTATGTACCTCAGAGAAGTCCCAAGTCTACTATCTGATTTTGCTTTCTGAAGGAAGGGAAGGCAAAGCACAACTAGTAGATGAATGTAATAGAGGAGCCATTTTTATAGACCTACTGTTAATAGTCATTTTCTGGTACTAACAATCATGGTAGTACTAGGACTTGGAGAAGGGGTTTTGACTGTTTCGAAAAAGGTGTATTTTTTAAACTGTCATATTTACTTACTTTATATAGTAATCTGTGTTTTATCCTCAAATATTTATGGGATAGAGATTAGCAACCAGAGTGCTATGTGGCATGCCTAGACTCTTTACTATTCCTTGAGAGTTTTCCTTCTTATAGAGCATCATTCTTGCTATCTGCTGCCTAGGTTTTTGTTTTGTTTTGTTTTTGCCTTGCTTGCCTTCTGTTCCTCATTGGTGTATATATGCCTCACATATACTATTTTATATAGAGTTAAAATATGTATATCATATCTCTCCCAACCAGAATGTAAACTCTTTGAGGACAGGAAGAGTCAGAAACTTATTTTGCAATACCCCTTCATATGTGGAATAGTATTTCCATATAAGTAGACACTGAGCAAATTTTGTTTAGTAATATTGACTACCTGATTTCACCATCTATAAAAGTACTATTTTCTGATGCATGGTTTACCATAAGCAATGATGATATGTATTTGTTTAATTGATTTTCTTTCATTCTTTAGTGTGTATGACTGATAATGCATTTTAGCAAATTTATTAAGTTATTCAAGTTATTGTAAAGTAATCCAAAGATTCACATTACTAATGTGGATTTCTGGTTGATATGATGTCTTGTTTGAGCTACTTGAGTTAGGGTAATTTTGTATCAATTAGTAGAGAAATAGTATTTCCACGCAACTCAGAAGTTAGGTAAATATTGTAATCATATCTTCATAATGAAATAAACAATTTATTGTGTTGAATGTATAAATAATGCAAAACCAGTATTGAATTTCATTAGTGTACTGAAATGGTAAAATCTGAATTGGTAATAAATAATACTAGAAGTAAAATAAATAAAGATTTATGGGTATATATTCTTAGATGTTGAGGCAGTCAAAAACTAACTCACTGGTAGTTTGGATAATATGAACATGTCAGTTTGTTGAAACAGAATTGAGTTTATGATAGATCTTTGGATAAATTTAAGGTACTAGTGGTATTTGATAAACGGGGCTATTACAGCAAATTATATCTTGGAAGAGTGTGCTGATTGTCAGTTTTTAAATTAATTCAGAATTTGTACTCTTTAAATAATTTACAAGGAAATTCCTAACTGCTCCACATCTTTGAAGATTTCCTGGCATAAGGAATGGTGAGAATCTTTCTTTTAAAGTTTGCAGTATATAGCCTTTCAAAGTACAGTCATGCATTGCTTAATAACAGGGACATAGTCTAAGAAATGCATTGTTAAGTGATTAGGCAATTTCATTCTTGTGTGAACATAATAGAATGTAATTAGACAAATCTAGATGTTATAGGTCGGTCATTTGACATCCTCTTGATGCCATTAAGGGAAAAAGTAAACATGAAATGTATAAGCCTGCTGATGAAATGACGTATTTTTTATACTTCACTTTTTAAAAAAACAAGTAAAGACATACACTCTAAAATAGTAACAATAGAATAGTAAATACGTAAACAAGTAACAGTAGTTTATTATTATTATCAAGTACATGTACTGTTCACAATTGTATGTGTTATAGTTTTATCTGACTAGTTGTGCACTAGGTTTATTTATATTAACCATATCTATAAACATGAGCAAAGCATTGCACTCCTATATATTATGATGGCAACAAAGTCTCTAAAAAATTCTACAGGAATTTTTTAGCTTCATTTTAATCCTATAGGACCACAGTCATATAGTAGTCCAAAACTGAAGCATAGTTGGTTTGTGACTGTGTGTCTGCCTTATGTTTTTTTAAGTTTTTAAAATGATGACTGGTAGAGTGAAGTTTTTAACAAGATGTGAATACTGTGCTATCCTTATTCTTTCTTTTTAATATTTTCTTCCTATTAGTAATGATGTATGGAACTTGTCTACATATTCTTATGCAATTAAGAACTGAGATTATAGTTACAGAATTAGAAAAAGCCAGATGGCCAATCTCCAGATTGAATTTAGTTCTCAATTTCAGGTGCCTTACCCTAATAGTTGTCATATTGAAGTGAGAAGGATACCCATTGAGACACATGAAGCAAATAGAATTTCTCTATTTTTTTAAAATCATACGTATACATTTATATTTTATTTCAGAATATGCATAATGTATTAGTAATAACATACATATCCAGTTGTAAATAAATAGCTACACTTATTACTGCCTGTCTACATAGTTACCAGTAGGAATACTTAATCAAAAAAACTTTAAAAGACCATAGTTCTAACAAAGTACCTACCTACTGATAGACACCAAAGGGAGAACATATGCATTTTAAAAAATGATACACAGATGTCTAAAGATTTAAAATACAATCAAAGAAAAAGTAGTGAAATACAGATAAGAATATTGTATTATACAGGCCAGTGGGCTCATTTATAGATTGATTGTTCAGATATTTAATTCATCATAAAATAAAAATTATTCCTGTTTTTACTTGCCAAATTGAGTTTTAATGACAAATAAACTGTAATTTTTCAAATAGTTTTAAGCAATTTAAGTATATGCACAAGTTTTCACAAGTAATGGTTTTTCCTTTTTTGTTTATAGCTGACATTTAGATCAGTCTTTTTTAAAAATTGGCAATTGCTATAAATGTTGTCTTTCAAGGGACAATTTGTTTTTGCCTTGTGTGTCTTTTGGGTGGAAGGAATACAAAGTAACTTTAATTTTAAATAAGTCATCATAAATCAGATTATTTTCAGTGTTCCTCAAATTAGTAGATACTGCTTTTACAACCAGGAAACATTTAAAAGAATAGAAATACCTCCTAGTAGAACTAAAGATAAGTTCCATATCTTCCAAGTTACCTATGAGAATGGTGTAAGGAGAAGGGAGAAGGAACAACAATAAAACAGAAAACAAGTAGCAAGGAAGCAGTACAAAATAGGGGGTAAATTATATAACAAGTTAAATGAAGCATGTTACAACAATAAATGTAAATAGGATAAACTTACCTTTTACAACAAAAAGGCTCACTAAAGTATACCTACTGTTTGTAAGAGATACACATAAAAGTTATGATTCAAAGAACTTGAAAATGAAAAGATGGGGAATATTCAGAGCAAATTAGAGCAAAGAAAACAGAAGGGAGTCAATATTTAGTTTGACAAAATTTAAAAGTAAAAATTAATAAATGGGTCATATTACAATTATTATACATGTAAGCCATAATGATGATGTCAAGAATTTATAACTTCCAAATTATTAAGATCTAAAATATGTCAAAAAATATTCACGTAAAAAGAACTTTTAGAACTCAGTAGAAGTTTACAGATTTTAGAGTATTTTTCTAGGTGACAGATCAAGCTGATCATTCTATATTCTGAACTTTTATTTAATTTAATTGATATATAAGACAAATAACTCCATATTCTGTGAACAAAATACATCTTTTCCATTACTCATGAAACATTTATGAAAATGAGCTAACTAATAAAGATAAGGAGGAAATGATACAATACCTTTGTTTTGTTTATTTATTTTTATGTGGTGCTGAGGATCGAACCCAGTGTCTCACATGTACTAGGCAAGCGCTCTACCACTGAGCTACAATCCTGGCCTGGAAATTTGATAATTTTCAGATTTTCTCTAACAACTCTTGGGTCAAAGAAGAAATCAGAACTGCATTTCTAAGATATTATCTAGATAATATGATAACATTAGAGTAGACTTTTTATTTTTATATTTTTAGATGTCAATGGACCTTTATTTTGTTTACTTATTTATATACAGTGCTGAGAATTGAATCCGGTGCTTCACATGTTTGAGGCAAGCACTCTACCACTTAGCTACAACTCCAGCCCTGCTGTATTTTATTTTTATTCTGATGGACTGTGTGTGTTTTGGTTTCAGGAAGATAGTTTGAGTAAAGCATTGAATTTGAAATGTTTTCTGACCCTCTCTAATATACAAAGCACTTTGTTATATGTGAGATAGAACTAGAATTGGAGCCTTGGAAACTTATAATCGATTGAACTTTATTATAGTAAATTATTTGGGATGAACATATGGAAAATCCTCAGTCATTTCTTTATGGGTTTAGTGTTCTGTGTGATGATTTTAATTTTCAACAGAGATGATTATAGTACTTATGAGGAAGAAAAGAAATAGATTATTAGGGTAGATTGATTCAACTATATAAATTCCCAGAGATCTTGGTTCTTTTTTAACTCTATCCCCTTTTAACAGCCCCAGTCATGGGATAATTCAATTTCTTTGTGCTTCAAACTCTGTATCTATAAGAATTAAGATACATAGTTCTTTATGCATGTTATTTTGAGGTAGCTGTGAATCAATTTGTTAAGTAAATATTAAACATCAACTCCTTTTTGGTCTGCAGTGTCTGAAACTATGCTCTGGTGGGGGAGAGAGAAAAGCTTAGGGTGCCATGAAAACAGAGGGAAGTGAGTATATCTTGAATGGAGAAGGAAGTAGAAGCAATGTAACATTTGAGCAGATCTTGAAGATTAATAACAGTTTATCTAGTGAACAAGGAAGGGGAGAGAGCTCTAGGTTCATGAAATAGAAGATCCAGAGGCAGAAACTGCATTTTATTTTTGGAAAAATAGAAGTCTTTCATGTGACACTAAGCATGGGCTTATGGAGGAGTAGCAAAATATTAAGCTTTTTATCATATTGAAGAATATGGTTCTTAAAGACAAAAACCATGGGGCTTTTTAAGATTTATAGTGACGCAGCCACTTCAATGTCTATAGCAACTCAGTTCGCAATAGCCAAGCTATGGAACTAACGTAGATGCCCTACAACAGATGAACGGATAAAGAAAATGTGGTATATATACACAGTGGTGTATTATTCAGCCATAAAGAAGAATGAAATTATGGTATTTGCTGTGAAATGGATGGAACTGGAGCCTCTCATGCTGAGTTAAATAAGCCAGTCCCAAAGAAATCAAAGGCAGAATGTTCTTTCAGATATGTGCATGCTAACCCACAACAAGGGAGGAGGGAAGATTAGAAGTTCATTAGACTAGATAAATGGGAACGAAGGGAAGGGAGTAGGAATGGAAATAGAAAAGATGGGTGGAATGTATTGGACATATCTTTCTTATCCTATATGTGAATACATGACCAATGAAACTCTGCATCACATACAACCACAATAACGGGATCGTAATTGGAACAAGTTGAACTTTATGTATGTATAATATGTCAAAATATACCTACCATCATGTATAGCTAGAAAGAACAAATTTTTAAAAAAGATTTGGTTGAACTGGATGCAGAAACAGCAGATAGAAAACTGGCAGTTGATATGACAGAATCTAAAAGTAAAGGCGGTAGAGATGATGAGTAGATTTTATTACATCTCTAAAATGGGTGGGCTTCTGAGGATGGGTCAGAAATCCTGAAAGTACATGCAAGATTTGTTAAATGAAATGTGTTTTTCTTGGGAGAAGATCTGTGAATTTTATTAGATCAGACAATAGGGTTATTTGGGTAAATGTATATATTATAGGGCAAATTGATTTAATGACATTTACAAACTAAAGTTTAGATAATTAAAAGATGTACTCTAAAATCTATTTTTTTTTCACTTTTTATAGTGGACAGACCAAAATCTCAGCAAGTTCGAACCTCTAGTACAATAAGGCGAACCTCTTCTTTGGATACGATAACAGGACCTTACCTCACAGGACAGTGGCCACGGGATCCTCATGTTCACTACCCTTCGTGTATGAAAGATAAAGCTACTCAGGTAAAGTACTCAGCTTTATTACCTTACAGTTTATCTGTTTTGATCATACTAAAGAAAGTGGAATGTAATTAAATTTTCCTGAACTTGAAATATGTCTAATAAAAAAATCCATTACTATAAATGAACTGTATAGTAATTTTTTGTCATGTGGATTTTAGAAGTTTTAAGCACATTTAATATTTAATAAGTAACATTAGTCTATCCTTTTAGAGACTTACGTTGTAGTTGGTTTTTGTTTTTTGTTTGTTTGTTTTGTTTTAAATATGGTTCTGGGGATCGAACCCAGTTGCCTCATGCATGCTAGGCAAGTGCTCTATCATTGAGCCACAACCCCAACCTATGTTGAAAATATAAGCTTTTTTGGTTTGTTTTGTTTTGTTTCGTTTTGTTTTGTTTGTACTGGACATTGAACTCAGGGGCCCTCAACCACTGAGCCACATACACAGCCCTATTTTGTATTTTATTTAGAGACAAGGTCTCACTGAGTTGCTTAGCACCTTGCTTTTGCTGAGACTGGCTTTGAACTCATGATCCTCTGGGCTCAGCCTCCCAAGCTGCTGGGATTACAGGCATGTGCTAAAATATAAGTAGTTTTTGAAGAAAATTTTATATAGTTCTTGAAAATAATTTATAGAGAATTAACACATGGCTAAATGATTTAAATTGAAGGTTGTTTCCTTTCCCTGTTGTTCACATTTTTCATGTGGAAGACTTTCCAAGCTTTCAATTTGAAACAATTCCTCCAATGACAGAAAAAAAATCTGAAAATATCTTTATTTATGATTATCTGAGTTGTTGACCATGTCTTCATCAGCATTTATAGACATTATGAAGAAGATTACAAAAAAGGTGGTCAATAGACTTGACCTGCAGTATAATTAGGAAGATAAGATATAAATTTATAAAAGTTGATAATAGAAGATATTACATTATTAGATGAATGAGGCATGTAAACATGAGGGCATTTAAAAGAATGAGTACATTTTGGGCTTTATAGATTAAAAAATAGAAGGATTAGAGTTTCATGTCTGAAGAATGGGGAAAAATGGAGAATTTTGAACATGATCATTGAAAACCTTGCTTCTTAATTTTTGTCATTTTTAAGGCAAGCTTGAAACTGAAATTAGCTGCTGCTTAATCATCCATCCCATCAGTTCTACCTTTGTAATGTTTTATATTACTAGCCTTTTCTTTCCTCTCTTCTTTTAGTAAAGAAAAGAACAAATTTTATGTGGAAAGCAGTAGGATTCTTAAGTAGAAATAATAATTAAAACTTAATGTGGGTCTAAACATTTAGTGAGAGATCTAGACCCAAATGATTGAGAACCATCCCTCCAGAGGAGTTGGAGTTACAGATGCAACAAGTGCAGACATAGAGGATAAAGAAAGTCCAGTGGCCAAGAACTTTGTTTTTAGAAAGGCACACAGAGGAAAGAACTAATTTATTCACTTAGAAGCACTGAGACAGAGGAGAGAGTTAACATTTATTAACTATGTTCCATAGTTTGTTTTATAGTCCATGTTTCATTTAATTCTTATAAAGAATATTACAACATTTTTCAGCTGGGAAAGCAGAAACTCAGGGAAGTTAAATGACTTATTTGGGATCATAAAGCTAGAAAGTGTTAACTCATTTCTAACATGCAATAACTGACACTACTAAAAATGGTAGCTATTTTTATTAGATTACATAATAATAACAACAACAATTAGAGGAGGGGGAATGAGATGGGGAGATACTGGGGAATTGATGACCAAATTATATTGTTCTGTTAATGTGTAACTATGAATCCTGCTATTATATATAATTGTAATGCACCAATTAAAAGTAATAAAAAAGAAAATATTTCATTGAACATAGCTTTGGCTGAAACAATGACTCAGAAACATTATCTTATTTACTCTTAAGAAATGAAAAAGAAAAAAATCTAAGAGCAAAAGGCTGGTAGAAAAACTAGTTAGTGTAGTCTCAGAAGCCAAAAGAGAAAACTGTTTTAGTTAAGAAAGGAAACACTGTTGACAGTATCAGATGCGAAAGAGAGGTCATAGAGAATAGAACTAAGGGATTAGGAGTACATTATCTTGCAAAATTCAATATTAATGATATGGTAGAGTAGTGTGCTCAGAGTACTTGGTAGATAAGAACACAGATACAGTAGAAGAAGAGAGAGCTGGATAGATTTCTTCTGCATATCTCTTTGTGCAGTGGCAATAATTAAATCTACCTTGAGATGTTGCATTATTAAATATAATATTTTAAAATAAACATGGAAAATACTGTAAATACGTGCTGAGTTATTATAGACCAGCCTACTTACAACATTTGTGAAGTCTGTACCAAATATAAAGACCCCCATAGCACATGTGTATAAGTTAAATAAACTGTTAAATATGTTTCATCTTCCCATTTTTGACAAAAAAATCTTCATAGGGACCTGTAAGGTTTAAGTTGAGCACCATGGTACATGCCTATAAACTCAGAGACTTGGGATGCTGAGTAGGAAGATTTTAAGTGCAAGGCCAGTCTCCACAATTTAGCAAACCTTGTCTCAAAATAGAAAGAACTGGGGGTATAACTCAGTGATAACACACTCCTGGGTTGAGTCCCCAACACTGCAAATAAATAAGTAATAACAAAAGGTCAGGTTTGAACTAAGAATTATTGGACTCTTCCGTTATATGCCAGAATGTGTCTACATGGGCCAAATCCATCTCACCTCTGAGCCTAAACACCATTCTGTTCCTATGTCATACTCTATTGTGGCTTTACACACAGTTCTGGAATCTTCCTACCTCCAAGTGCTCACAGTCAAGGTCCTTCCATACCATTTTAGGAAGTGAGACCTAGGGGATAGATCCTTGCAGATCCTAGAAGTCAAACTTCCATTGTATGGACATGGAATTCCTGGTTCTAGATAGACCCAGAGCATACATGATCTGTAGCAGGGCATTAATTCATGGTGTGCATGTCCTTTGACCCCAACTTCTCTTCACCTCTTGGGGAGGAATATGACTGGAAGAGGGCCAGAGTAATTTCCCCTTAATCTTGAGGTTCAGGATGAGGACTTGTCTTGCCTGTTTCTATATTAGGTCATCTATTTGATAAACTTGTTATTGAAAAAAAGGGAAAAATATGCCTCATTTTTCAGATGTGGAACCTGAGGCTTAGAAAAGTTAGGTAATTTAAGTAGCTAGTTAAGTTTGAAGAGCTCTGAACCCAGATTATGTTGACTTCAAAGTGTTTACCTTTTCTCTAGTTCTGCACTGCCTCTCATAGAAAACCACTAATAGATAAGCAGCATTTAAACTAGCACTTGCCTCACAAGCAGTCTCTTTCCCCCAAGCATCTATTAGTTTAATTGAAGATTCAGAAGGTGAGCATACGAGCTGCTTTTTATGGCCACATTTATTCCTCCTGGATTAATTTCTGAACTTTTAGGGAGTGAATAAGTACATTTCTGTTATTTGGTGGAGAGGTGGTAGTTTGCCCAATTTACTACAGATATTCAGCACCTGGGCTGCCTGCCCTTGGGTGAGGGGTGTCTCCAGCATCTTCTTTCTTTTATAGTTATGTTTTAACTACTGTAATTGTTTAGGGCTAGACATAAAATTCTTCATCCTCTTTTAAGTAAAACTTATGTTTATTGTATAAAACATATATATATATATATGTATTATAAAACGTGTATATTTATATATTATATGATTAAATTAAAGCTATTTAACATGTGCCTCATCTCACCTATTTTTTTATGAGAATACTTCAAATCTACTCTCCTAGCAGTTTTCAAATACAGTCTCATATCACTTAGTTGGGAGTACATTCAGAGAGATGCATCCTTATTTGATTTCATAATTACACATCCATAGCAGAGTTCCTTTCATACACCTAGTTGGCATAGGTCAATCACCTACTGTGGCCTCTTTTTATATATATAGTAGATGAACACAGTACCTTTATTTTATTTGTTTATGTGGTGCTGAGCATCAAACCCAGTGCCTCACACATGATAGGCAAGTGCTCTGCCACTTAGCTACAACTCCAGCCCTCAGTGTGGCCTCTTGATGAAGATACAGTTAAATACTATGTGAGGCTACTTCTGACATAGGACAGCATACTGTTTTTCAAGTGGAAGAGTACACTCTACAATGAAAAATACAGCATAGGAAGTACATAAATAAGTAGCAATCATTTATTATCATGATAAAATAGTATGCAATGTATATATATCAATATGTACTATAATTTTATACAAATGGCAATAGGTTTTTTAATGAAATAGGTTTCTTTTATCAGCAGCATCACAAGTAGTTGAATTATGTGCTATGATGTTAAGAGGGCTCTGATGATAGGAATTTTTTCAGTTCCATTATAATAATATGGTATCCCTGTTGTATAGGTGCTTTATCAAAATGTTATGCAGTACTAAACTGTATTCAACATGCCATTATTAACTGCAGTCACGATGATATATAATAGATCTCTTGAAGCTGCTGTTCTTCTCTTTACTGAAATTTTGTGTCCTTTGACTAACATCTCCTTTATCCCTTCCCCATCTTCTGGTTACCACAATTCTCTGTTTCTATGAGTGAAATATTGTATATCTGGATAGAGTTTGGGGGTTATAAATATGAATACATTCATCACAGTTTATCCTAATACACTTGTGCATTTTACCACATAACTCTTAACTTTAAAAATATAGAATATAAGTTTCTTTTTTTTTTATTGGTCGTTCATAACATTACATAGTTCTTAATACATCATATTACACGGTTTGATTCAAGTGGATTATGAACTCCCGCTTTTACCCCGTATACAAATTGCTGTATCACATCAGTTACCCTTCCATTGATTGACATATTGCCTTTCTAGTGTCTGATGTATTCTGCTGTCTGTCCTATTGTCTACTATCCCCCCTCCCCTCCCCTCCCCTCCCCTCCCCTTTTCTCTCTCTACCCCTTCTACTGTAAATCATGTCTTCCATTTGTATTCTCTTGACTTACCCCTCAGAATATAAGTTTCTTAAAAACTGAACTCTTAAGATGTTTAGGCCTATTTCTTGCAACTTAATTTGAAATGAATAAAAAATAAGATAGATTAATGTATAGATTGATAAATATGTAATGAAGCAAATATAGAAAATTATTATAAAGAGAATTAAATGTTGGATTTACAGATATTCACTGAGTAGTTTTTGTTTTTACTTTTGCTCTTCTGGGGATCAAACCTAGGATCTTGGCATGCTAGGCAAGTGCTCTACCACTGAGCCATACCATTAGTTTTTTAACTGTTCTGTTAGAAGTTTTTCTTAAGAAAATGTTTTATTTTGTGTTTTTTTAAAATATATGGCCCACTGAATTAATTGCTGTATCACCAGGCTTTAGTTTCCTTTTCTGTAAAGTCAAATTAATATGGGAGGGGAGGGGAGGGGGGATAGTAGAGGATAGGAAAGGTAGCAGAATACAACAATTACTAATACGGCATTATGTAAAAATGTGGATGTGTAACCGATTGATTCTGCAATCTGTATTGGGGGTAAAAATGGGAGTTCATAACCCACTTGAATCTAATGTATGAAATATGATATGTCAAGAGCTTTATAATGTTTTGAACAATCAATAAAAAAAATAATAATACATGACATTGTCACACATTCATTTTGAGGATAAAAAGATACAACTTCACACAGTTTTTAAGACCACTGAAGAAATAGGTTCTTGCCAGTTTGTTAGAATAATCTATCTTAGTAGAGGAAAAACTAAAAACCATTTGTAGAATTTGATGTTACTTTATTACTTTAGCCTTACAGATACAACCTTTTTAAAACAAAAGTTTATAGCAGCTCAGGAGGCTGAGGCAGGAGGATCTCAAGTTCAAAGCCAGTCTCAGAAACTTAGCAAGGCACTTAGCAACTCAGTGAGACCCTGTCTCTAAATAAAATATAAAATAGGGCTGGGGATGTGGATCAGTGGTTAAGCACCCCTGAGTTCAGTCCTCTGTAGTCAAAAAAAAGTTTATCCACCAACTCTTTTAATTGTGATTAAGGTTACTAGAGTCAGACATTAGTAGTACCTCAACCTTTTTCCCATATTGTGATCTTTAGATTCTGTGTTTGAGTGTTTCTAAATATGAAACTAATATTTTTATGAAGTGTAAAATGAGAAGGATCTATACAGCAATAAGCAGAGATGTTTCTTCTGATTTCCCAGGTACAGGCTCTTGACAACTGTTGGCATTCTGTCTTCTCTGTGCCATGAGACTTTAGGAATAAGCTTAAAAATCTGCTGCATTCCCTCTGACAAGGGATAATAATAGTGTTCACTCCTTCTCTATTAGATACATCTGGTTCACTATGTGACCATGAAAATCATAGCCTTTTCATCCATACATGTAATAATAAGCAGAAATTTAACCTTTGTAGTTCGAAGACATTCAGAGTTAAAAATTAAGTGGTTATATAATCTAGTCTATGCTGACTAACATGCAGAATATAACTTTTTTTTAGCCCTTTTGGAACATAGTGATATTTTTCTTAACTAAAATGTTAAAGATTCAATATGGACATAAAATCAGTATCAAAATAGAATGAAAGAAAAAACTTAAGTACTAGAAATGAGCCCCTCCCCCGCCACAGTTTTGTCAGTCTCTTAATTTTATTTCAACTTTTTAAAAACAAAGTCTTAATAATTTATCATCCTATTCCAGACTTGACTTTTACAGATCTTAATCTCTTTCTCATACAGTTGGAAGCAATTTTTTTCTGTGTGAGTAGTTCATCTAAAGCTGTCCATGGAACTACTACTACCTGAGTCTCAGCAAGTTGCTTCTGTGAAATGCCCATTAAACTAGAATAAACTTTAGGATATTAACTCTTCTATAGCTAATTTCAATTAATATGGTGTGTATATATATATACACACACACACACACACACACACACACATATATGCACACACACACACACACATATATATGCAAGTGAATATATTCATTCTTATGAGAAAGCATTATCACCTTCTTTTTAAGCAAAGAGCTAAAATGCTTTAGATTTATATCCTAATAAAATGATGGATTCAATGCTTTTTACATATAATTTGGAAAACAAAAAAAGCTACTTGTCTAAACACAGAATTTCCACTTCAGACATCCCCAGCCCAGGTCAGCATTCTGTCATAATATCTTGTGAAATCCCTGTGCTTTCATTTCTTTCAGGAATGCTTGGTGACATTTTTTATAGACCTTCCATAATTGTCTCAGAAGGTTTTTATTATTATTGTTATCAGTACTGGGGATTGAACCCAGAGGCATTCTACCACTAGGCTGTATCCTCAGTTCTCTCTATTTTTTTCTTTTGAGACAAGTTCTTTGTTTTGAAATCATTGTGCCTCAGCCTGTTGAGTAGCTGGGATTATAGGTGTACACAACACTGTTCCCAACTGCCTCAGGATGTTCTTAATTCAGGTAAACTAAAAGAATCAAATCTATTTTAGATTATGTATTTTGGGGTTTTATCTAATTTTGTTTTGAAAATAATACCTTTTGGTGGTAAAATAATCTATAAAATTTTAAAGGAAGGAGATGAATAATAGCTATTGACTCCCTGGATCTTGCCTTAAATGATCTTAAGAGGTTTTTGTTTGTTTGTTTTTAGGAGGGGTGGTGTATAGGTTTTAAGAAAGTTTCTACACCTATAGAAATAAATTATTTAAGCATATACACAGTGATGGAATCATACTTTATATTCTATCTCTAGCTTGCATTTTCCATTTGATGGATCACTGGCATCCCTCCTTATCATGACATGTAAATCCCTACCTCAGTATTCTTTTTTTTTCTATTTTAAAATTGTGGTAAAATACTCATAAAATTTACCATCTTAACCATTTTTTAACGATTTATTCTCTGGCTTTAAGTACATTCACATTGTTGTATGACTGTTACCACCATCCAACACTTTTCCATCTTCCTTAATTGAAACTTGGTATTCGTTAAACACTATCTCCCCATCCACTTTTCCCCTGGAATCAGGTAACTACCATTCTACTTTCTGTCTCTATGAATTTAACTGCTCTGGAGCCTCATATTAGAAGAATCATACAGTATTTGTTCTTTTTGACTTGGCCTATCTCACTTAGTATAATGTTTTCAAGCTTTATCTTAGCATATATCAAAATTCCCTTTTTTAAGGCTCAGTAATATTCTATTATATGTACATATCACATTTTGTTCATTTGTTAATGGACATTTGGGCAGTATTATTGTATATAATTCTGCTACCAATATTTGTGTATGGAATCAATAGATTCTCTAATGTTTGGTCCATTTTCTCAAGTCCTTTTATTTCTCTTGGGTATCTACTTAGAAACAGAAGTGCTAGATCATACAGTAATTATGTTTACATTTCTGAGGAACCACTATACTATTTTATTCCAATAGCTGTACCATTCTGCATTCCTATTAGCAATGCACAGGGTTCCCTTTTTTCTACAACCTTGCTAGCAGTTGTTATTTTCTGTTTTTGTTTATTTTTGTTTTATATATAGCCATCCTAATGGGTATAAAGTAAGTACCTTATTGTGATTTTGTTTGCATTTCCTAAATGTTGAGTGGTGGTGTTCATATGCATTTTAGCCCTCTGTGTATTTTGTTGGTGAAATGTCTATTTAAGTCCTTTGCCCATTTTCAAACTAGTTGGTTTTTATTACAGATTTTTTAGCAACTCTTTATATTAATTCTGATATTAATCCCATATAAAATAATGCGATTTATACATTTTTTCCATTCTGTAACCTTTTAATTCTTTTTTATAATGTTATGATTTTTTATTTTTGTAGAATCTTGATTTTTTTCCCTTTTGTTGCTTGTTCTTTTAGTAGCATATTCAAGAAATAATTTCCAAATCCAGTATCATGGAGCTATCCCAGTGTTTCTTCTAAGAGTTTTGTGGTTTCTGCTTTTAAGTTTAGCTCTTTGATCCATTTGAGGTAATGTTTGTGAATGGTTATAAGGTAAGGATTCGGTTTCATTCTGTTGATTATAGGTAATCTAGCTTTTTCAGCACCATTTGTTGAAAAGGCTGTCCTTTTCCCTATTGAATGCTTCTGACACCCCTGTTGAAAATTAATTGACCATATATGTAAAGACTTATTTCTGTGCTCTCTGCTGTATTCCACTGGACATTATAGACTCAGTTTTGCTATGAAGCATGCATATTTTACATACATCCAGCACATATGCTTATTTTACTACTGGTCTTTCTTGTTTTAATCAGGAGTGATCATTTACGTAAGAAATTCCATTTTATCATTAAATATGTTGTTTTGACTCAACATATAATATGGCGAATTTCTTCAATAGATTCTCTAATGTTTGGTCCATGGTTATATTTCTGGAAAATGCTATTTGTTTATAGATGCTTGAAATATATATAGTGGCAAACAAAGTGTTCGTTAATATTTATTATATTTGTTTAAATGAGACCTGAATTTTTTTCCTTTTCATGATGTAATTCTTAGGTTAGTGTTATACTTGCTTCATAAAAAGGGTTTGCAAGATTTCCTTCCTCTGTACTCTAGTATGGTGTAAATATCATCTGAATTATCTATCATTTGGATCTGAAAGAATTTTATCTATGAACTTAATAGCCTAGTATGTTTTTTGATTTTAGCTTTTTGAGAAAGTCTTTTCAATTTCTTCCATGGTCTTGGTATATTTTAGTTGTATCAGAAAGAAATTTCAAAACTTGATCATTTGAGCCAAGAGAAGGCAGGAGAATTGCTTGAACTCAGGAATTTGAGGCCATCCTGGGCAACATGGTGAAACCCGTATTTAAAAAAAAAAAAAAAAAAAAAAAACTTGTATTCTTCAAAGGGTGAGAAATAGGATGTTTAGATCTTAAATGTAATTCTTACATAATTAAACTTCCCTTTCTCTTGGTAATGTTTTTCTTTGATATTTTATTGTTTAAAATAAAATTTTCAAGTCTCAACTATGAAATGTTGGCATGCCAAAAAGTACATAAAATGACATTTTGGTTAATTTTTCTTAATCTCATTAAGATTATAGTGTAGAGAGTTTTATGATCCTACCTCTCTGTCAGTGTTATTTGCTAAGATTCTGTTTTTAAGAAACAGATCTCAGTAGTTGAGTGCCTGTCTAGAATGCATGAGGCCCTAGGTTTGATCCCCAGTACTGTAAAACAAATAAAGAAACCAGATCTGTAGTAAGTATTTAGCATTTGGCTTTAGCCAACACTCAATAAAGTAAAGTAACTCTGAACTAAACTATATGAATTGTTTGCTATTGAAATTGTATTAAAATATCTAGCCTTTTCCTTCATTGCTGAAAGAAGCTTGGTTGGGAAAGACTTTATCAAAGGAATAGATGATGTTCCTCAAATAGTAATAGATGAAAAAGAGAACTTTCGGTTTTACCAGTCTGATCAGAAACTCATTTCCTGATTGAAAGTCGCTCTTGATACAGCTGTTTGGGTTTCCTGTGCCCTTTCTGAAGAGCTTACTGTTGCAATTTGTTTAAGTAGCAGCAATTGCTGAAACATTTTGGGGTAGGAGACTTCTTCATGAAATGGAAGCAAGTCTGAAGATGTGACCTGTATGAGCCTGTTAGATGGCATTTCAGGGACCTAAATTGTTATTTTATGGAGCTGGCTTCTGACAGTTGAATAAATGCATAGAAATTTATTACTATGCAAGATCACTTTGGGCTGGCATTATAGCTCAGTGCCGGAGTGCTTGCCTAGCACATGTGAGGCACCAGGTTTGATCCTTAGCACCACATAAAAATAATAAATAAAATAAAGGTATTGTGTCCTTCTATAACTAAAAATAAATAAATAAAATCACCTTTACTGTTTCTTTTATTCATTATCTGACAACAGTAGAGAGGATTTTATAATTCTAGAATTGAGCCATCCTTACCAAAGTAATATTGTTTCTGGTTGCTAAAGGAATATATTCAGCTATATTGAAGAAAAACGTTAATCCATGACAAAACTGTTAATATTTTATTCAGTGGTTTTAAATAGTTTGAAATTGCCAGAAACTCAAAAATTCTAATTACTGACCTCTAATAGTTAATGTGTTCCCTTGGTTCAAAATAAATGTTATGTAGTGAAGGACTTTTCCTCTTCTCCTGTAACCCATAATACTCAGTTCCTTTCCTTTACCTAAAACATTTTACTGGTAACAAGATTAATCTGTTCTCTTTCATCACTTTCCCATACCTTTGCCCCTCAGCTATCATTAGGTAAAATTGTGAAATAGGTCATATTTATTTGGGATAACCTTCTTTCTTAGGTTTTTTTGACCTTTCTTGTCTGGTACATTAGTTCTCAACTAGTTATGAGTTATATCTCATAACTCATTAATGTTGAAAATCCTGTGATAGTATTAAACAGCACTTACTGAGGAAGACTTATATATGTTAGATATAATGTACTTTAAGAATTAAGATTAAGAATTAAGATCACAGAATTAAGATCACAGTTTAGAATTAGGTTATAGTTTAGGATATTTTCTGAAAAAGGAGTTGACCTCTTAAGGTGTTAGTAACTTCTGTAAATGAATGATTGATATGGGAGCTATCTTCTTGGGAAATAGTATACATGATCTTTTCTCTGTGTTGGTATTCTCAAAGCATTTGAGGGATAACTCCAATGCCTATTGCAATGAGAATTACACTAAGTAATCCATGTTAAACTTCTATAATGGTAATAGACACTGATAAATTTCAGTCACCTTTTTATTGTAATCTATAATATTTTACTGTTAACAAGTTTAAACTTAATAATATTGCATTAAGTAAATAGAAAAAGTCATTATTTCTAGTATTAAAAATTGATAATATAATTCAAACATTAAGTTTAGACTGGGAGATAGTAGTATAGAAATGTTATAGGTAACTTCAGAGCATGAAAGGGCTCTGAAATTTGGTAATTTTTGTATTTGTTTAGCTAGCATTCAGTTATTACTGGTTTTATCTTGGAGTATCATTGCTTTTAAGAGATGGTAATTATTTTATAAGTTGCCCACAAGTTGTATGTAAAACTGATGGCTTTTTAATAAGAGCTTACATATTATGTAGATCCTCAAGTGCAGTGTCAGCAGTAATTTTTCCCATATATAATAAAATTTTTTTAAAGAAATATATACTTACTGTGATAATTATTACCATTGTCTGTCTTTCAAATAGAGGTTATTTTATATAAATTTTATTTTATGTATTTTATGTAAATTTTATTTTACATAAATTTTCCTAACTTATATTACACCAAGTCTTCTCATATATTAAGGAAGGTATTTTATTTTTTTTATTTGTAATATAATTAATAAATTATCTTACCACTTTATGGCATTATTTGGGATTTAGTGTTTTTTATATATATATAATATATATATAAGTGGAGTATATTAAGGATTAAAAAATTGAAAATGATGTTATAATTGATTCTATTTTATCACAGAGCTTACCCTTTTAAAAAAGATGCATTCCATTTATAATCAGCTTATTTGGTTTATATTTATTCCTTTTCTTTGTTTATTCTATAGTAACTTTTTAATGTAAAGATGCCTGTTAGTTTTCTAAAAAGATAGTAATGCTAATACTCTCTTTGTCAGGTACAGGAAGAATAGAACAATCAGCCCTCTATCTGGCTAGAATATTTGTTATCTAAGTCATCTATACTATCATTGCTTCTGAAGGAGTTACATTCATTTTTTTGTCCGTTATATTTAGTAGAAATACCATTTTGTATTTAGTTTGTCTCTTTTCTTTAAAAACACCAATATGGAAATCTTCAGTTTTCTTTGATTTGATAACTTTAATTTATTAATGGTATTGATGTGAGGATATCATATTTTTTAAACAAGATAACTTAGACTTCCTGAATCAGTTATGACTAATTCAGAATGTGACAATGTTTATTTCCCAGGGTTTTGCTGTGTAGAGGATTTTAGTATAGCTTCCTAACCAGTACATACTAAAAATTTGAATTATATTGTAGTTGCTTGAGGTTAAGGAATAAAGACCAAATTCTTTTATTTTTTATATTTTGTTTGTTTGTTTTTAAAGACACCTAGCTGTTGGGCAGAAGAAGGAGCAGAAAAGAGATCACATCAGCGTTCTGCATCATGGGGGAGTGCTGATCAACTAAAAGAGGTAAGTTATTTCTGTTTTTTGTCTATAACCTATTTTGTCCTAGCAGATTATTTTGCTGTTTTTGAATTTAATGGTACTTCTTTTATTTATCCTAACATTACCTCGTTCAGAATTTAAGGGTTGAATTTGTGTTTTGTTGAACAAGACAAGAGTTTCCTTTAGTATCCTTTATGTCCTTTATAAATATTTGTTCTGTATCCAGCTGGTATATCTGTTCTAGAATGAAGTCTGATTTTATATAATAATTCTATGTTTTGTTCATTTAGGTATTTTTTGTTCCTCCTTTACCTGCTTGTTTTTAAATTATGGCAACCAGAGATAGAGATCATAGGTTTGTACAGTGATGGATAGTGTTTATTGTTTCTGACACATTTTTTTAATGATATCTAGCATACTGTTTCCCTTTGGGACCTAATAGTACAGTAGAAACCATATCTTTTTTTAATTGGATTTAAAAAACCATTTTTTAAATTGTAGATGGACACAACACCTTTATTTTATTTATTCATTTTTATGTGGTGCTGCGGATCGAAACTGGTGTCTCATGCATGCTAGGCAAGCACTCTACCACTGAGCCCTTCATTGGATCTTTTTAGTTATACATGACAGTAGAATCCATTTTGACATAATTATACAAGCATGGAATATATCTTGTTCTAATTCAGACCCCAGTACCTCTCCTTCCCCGTTTCTCTTCCCTCCCCTCCTCTTTTCCCTCTGTTGCTCTTTATTCCATTTACCCAGTTCTTTTTTTAATTAATTTTTTGTGAATGTATATGATGGTGAGATTCACTGTGGTATATTCATATCTTTTAGAATTATTTCTTATTATTCATTCCCTTATTATAAACAACTACAGATATAACTATGTATCTTTAATCTTATCTATCTACATTCTTATCTGTTTGTTTTTATTAAATTACAGAAACTTGGAGTGGAAATGTCATCTGTTCATCTCCTCTGTAAACACCCTTTTAAAAGATGGTTATCTAATATTTCTTAATGATCATTCTCAGCAAGGGGAACTCATTACTTTAAGAGAACCAGTTCAATTGTTTCAACTTATGTTGTTAAATGTGTTCTTTTATATGTTGCATGAGATATTATACTACTCTACCCTTTTGGATTCATAGGAAATCCATTTTAACTATTTGAAAGGCTAGCAATAATTCATTTTTTTCCTTTAGGGTAAACATTGACATTACTATTTAATTTTTTCATATTTATAGTTTCCAGATTTTTTTATCATTTTCATATACCATTGGTTATCATTATCCATATCCCTCATATACTGTGGCATCTATATAATGTCTAGCAGCATGATTTTTTTTTTGTACCAGGGATTGAACCCAGGGGAACTTAACCACTGAGCCACATCTCCAGCCCTTTCTATTTTTTATTTTGAGACAGGATCTCACTGAGTTGCATGGGGCCTTACTGAGTTGCTGAGGGTGGTTTTGAATGTGTGATTTTCCTGCTTCAGTCTCCTGAGCTACTGGGATTAAAGGCATGCTCCACTGTGTCCTGCTATTAGCATGATTTTTGCCTGTGATTTTATTACATCTCTTTAGTAGCCTTTTGATGTTATGGATGTAAATCTGGATCTCCCATCTACCTGACACAGGAACACAATATGCACAAAATCAACAACAAAAAGGAAGCTGAGTCTAATATATCAAGACTAAAACAGTGCTACAAATTCATGCATAGACTATGAGTAAAACAACCATAAATGCACGTATAACTACCAAAACAAGTATTTCACTGCTCTGGAAATTAATCAAAATAAATTGAGAAACTTAAAACAAACAAACAAACAAACAAAACCTACTGAACTTAAAGTAAGAATAGCACAAGCTTGTAGTATTCTAGTATTCTTGTCTAGTGCTACTTCTCTTCCATTCTTCCTCATCCCTAGCTCTATTGATGACATTTCAACCAGAATGAGGTAGGCCTTGAAAACCAGCAGATTTATTGCCCTTACTGGAAAGAGATCAGTTGATATGGAGCCTTGTCAGTTAGAATATGGATCTTTGTGGCAAGGAACAGGGAGGGCCAATTTATGAACTAGTTTGAGGTTGTAGTCCAATTTGGAGCATGAAACAATCTTACATACTAGTGGAATTTAATAGTTTTAAGAGATAAGATAGTCAGAGACTTGATAAATTCCCCATATGTCCTATGTTGACTAGGGATAATGGATATGCACAGCAGATAACAAAGTGGGCCCAAACCACCCATGCATTCCTGCTCAGTAAAGCCTAAGAATAGGTGCAAACCAAATTTAAGTGGTCCAGTGGAAATGAAAACCAGGTAAGATTCTAAAAGTCCAGAATTTCAAATGGACTACTCTGTCCACAGATAAATCCTATCAGTGGAAGAGGAAATTTTACTGGCTTGAGATAGTTTTTAAGAATATATGATAAATATTTTGCTAAACACTGAGGCTGGAGAACAGCTTTAAAGGGTATAAAAAAGCCATGCTTCAAATAATGGAGTAGTGACATTAGTGACCTATGTTACAAGGGAAACAGACCTTTAGGCCATCAAGTTACTGAAGCAACAAACAGATGTGACAGTAGCTTTCAGAGGGAAATATCAATACCAGGAATTGCTGTATTTTACTGTTTCAATTGTTCAACATTCAACCAAAGATTTAGATATATGCAAAAAACAAATATATGGCACATACTCAGGAAAAAAAAATGGTCAGTAGAAATTTTATCTTAAGTGTCTCTGTATATTGGATTTAGCAGACAAAGGCATCAAAATAGCTATAAGATTTTCAAAGAACTATAGGAAACCATGATAAAAGGAAAGTAAGAGTGGTAGGACTGCAGACACTCACTGCATGAAGAATTTCTACAAAGAGTTATTATAAGAAAGAGGCAAAGATATATTCTAAGCTTAAAAAGTATAGTAACTAAAATTAAAATTTTACCAAATAGACTTAACCACAGATTTGAGATGACAGACAAAATTAGTAAATATGCCAGTAACTCAGTAGAATTTGTATCCCCTAAGGAAAGGGGACAGATAGGGGGGGAAAAAAAGAAATAAAAGTCAAAGAGCCACAGAACCAAGAGAGAAGAGGCAGAGCAGAGCAAAAATAAATAAATAAATAAAAGTGGAAGAAATAACAGCAGAAAAGTTTCCAGATTTGGTGAAGAACAAACTGCAATGTTAAGAAGCTAAACTAACATAAAACACAGATACATCATAGGTAAACTGTTGAAAACCAAAAGTAAATATAAAATCTCAAAAGATGGAAAAAGAAAATGAATCGTCATGCATGGAGAACTAACAATACCTTTAATAACTAACTTTTTATCAGAAATTATGGAGACCACCAGGTATGACATATTCCAAGTGCTGAAAGAAAAAAAATCTGTTAATCAACTATTCTTTATCCAGTAAAACTAGTATTCTAAAATGAGGATGAAAAACAAAAAGCATTCCCATTCCCATATGAACAAAAGATTGAGAGAATTTCTTGCTATATGTTGTCAGTAAGAGACACACCTTCAATTCAAACACAGTGAAAGTGAAAGGATGGAAAACGATATACAAAGAAAGCAGTAGTGATAAGAGAACTGGAGTGGGCATATAAATACCATACAAAATAGACTTTACAACAAGAAGTATTTCTGAAGACAAGTAGGGATATTTCATTATAGTAAAAAGGTCAGTGTGAAAGGAAATGTTACAGTTATAAATATGTATGACTCTAACAATAGCATTCCAAAATGCATGAAACAAAAACTGTAAGAGGAGAAATAATAGTCTTACCAGTATGACTAGGGATTTCAGCATCCTGTTCTCAATACTTGATTTAACAACAAAGTAGACAAAGAATTAACAAGGTGATAGAAAATAACTTAAAAGTATTAATTTTAAAAGAATTAAAATGATACATTGAAGACTTCACCAACATTACAAACTAACTTGATATATTTTAATTGCTATGTATAGAAAACACCACCCAGTTACTGTGGAAAATATCTATTAAGTATATGTGAAATGTTCTTTAGGTTAGACCATATTCTGGACCATAAAACAAGCTTCAATAGATTTGAAAATATTAAAATCATATAACAGTAAATTTTCTTTTTTAAAACATTTTAATATAAAGGAAAGACTATAAATTATTGCTTTCCTTAGGTGCTTAACTTTCTAACATGTTGTTTCTCTTTTATTATTTGCCATAGGTAAAAGTTATTGCCCTCAATGGTCTGTATACCTTAAATATTTAGGCTTTATTCGTAATTGTCTAGTGTGCTTTTTATTGCCATGGTTATTTAAATATTTAGAGAACTTAATAATACATTTTATTTTGAATAGCTCTGTATGAGAAAATCAATATATTTCATAGACTTCATGTTTTTTAAAATTATGGTAGGAGAAATAATTGCATTTTATTTTCTCTAGACCTTTAAGAAAGCAATCTGCAGATTTTATTGTTCAAAGGAATTTTGTGAGAAACTTTATACATACATATATTCTTCATCTAAGAAAGTCTCTAAATTAAGTGGAGGCACAAAAATCCTTTTATTATCTTTCTCTTCCAGTACTGGGGATTGAACACAGTGCACTTTACCACTGAAATGTATCCCCAGCCCTTTATATTTTTGAGATAGGGTCCTACTAAATCTCTGAGACTGAACCTTGAATTTGTGATCCTCCTGCCTCAGCCTCCTGAGTCACTGAGATTATAGGCATGTGCTACCATGCTTGGCCTTTTAGTATCTTTTAAAAGGTCAATAAATAGGAACAGTTTTTAAGATTATACAAACTGCTTATTGGGGAAAAAAAGAAAGAAACTTATCAGTAGATCCACATACAGTAAGTTAATTGCCTTATCAAATTTTTATTCATTTTAATTTTAATTTTATAGCTTGTAGTATCTCCAACATTAAAAAAGGAAATTAGTTTGTGAAGTGGTAGAGATCATAAGCCAAATATACCATTACTGGTACATATTAGCAGTTAAACATTAATACAGTATTACTTTCAGCAACATTGTCAGGTAATTAAAAGAGGTTATAAATTGAAGGATAAATTACTGGATTTACTATTTATTTTCTCTCTCACATTGGGATAGGTCCTTTCTTTTCAAGTATTTCCTCATTTGTAAAATGATTATAATAAATACAATGGGGCTAGGATTGTGGCTCAAGTGGTAGAGTGCTTACCTAGCACGTGAAGACATTGTGTCCACTTAAAACAAACAAACAAACAAATAAATAAATAAATAAATAAATAAATACAGTGTATCAAGTAGATTTGTGAGCAAAGTGTAAAACTTAACCTATTTTTGTTAAAATGCCTCTATTGACAACTATGCCTTAATGATTGTTGTTAAAACTTACTTTATATATATAAAAATTCTCCCAAAGCTAGCAATATGTTTTGGAGTTAGTCTTTGTGTGTGGGATATCTCTGTTTCTGGACTAACTACCTGGTTTATGTGGAGTCTGCAAGAGATTAAAGGAATATGAGTAGGAAAAGAAGAACTCAAAAACTATCCCTATTTGCCCATGCTATAACTCTATATTTAGAAAACCCAAAAAAACTAACAGAAAACTTACAGAAATCATAAATGAATTCAGCCAAGTAGTGAGATATAAAATTAACACCTATGAATCAATTACATTCCTATACATCAGTGGTGAATCAGCTGAAAGAGAAATTAGTAAAACTGTCCCATTCACAATAGCCTCAAAAAAGAAAAAAAGAAAAAAAAAACACTTGGGAATCAATTTAACAAAAGATTTGAAAAACTTCTACAATGAAAACTATAGAACACTAAAGAAAGAAATTGAAGAAGATGGAAAGATTTCTCATGTTTTTGGAATACTACCAAAAGCACTGTACAGATTTAATTCTACTCCTATTAAAATTACAAGACATTCTTCATAGAAATAGAAAAAGCAGTTATGAAATTCATTTGGAAAAATAAGAGGCCCAGATTAGCCAAAGCAATCTTAAGCAAGAAAAGTGAAGCAGGAGGCATCACAATATGAGACCTTAAATTATATTACAAAGCTGTAATAACAAAAACAACAGGATGTTGGCACCAAAACAGACATGAAGACCAATGGAATGGGCCAGAAGACACAAAGACAAACCCACATATATATAATTAGTTATCTCATTCTAGACAAAGGTGCCATAAACATACATTGGAGAAAAGATAACCTCTTCAAACAGTGTGCTGGGATATTGGAAACCTATATGTAGTAGAATAAAATTTAATCCCTATCTCCCACCCTGCACAAAAAAAGTGGATCAAGGACCCCAGGCATTAGACCAGAGACCTTGCATCTGTTAGAAGAAAAAGTAGACCCAAATATCCATCATGTCAGCTTAGGAACTGACTTCTTTAACAAAACCCCTAAAAGGTGAGAAGGTAAGAAATAAAATCAAGAATCTATAAATGGGACAATATCAAACTAAAAAGCATCTTGACAGCAGAGGAATGAAGAAGGTGATAATCTCCAGAATATACAAACACCTCAAGAAAGTTAACACCAAAAAACATAACCCAATCAATAAAAGGGCAAAAGAACTAATAAGGCACTTCACAATAGAAGAAATACAAATGGCCAACAGATACATTAAAAACTATTCAACATCTTCAGCAATAGAGAAATACAAAAATAAAACTATACTGAGATTCACTCTCACTCCAGCAGAATGGCCATTATAAAAAATGCAAGTAACAATATTGTTGGTGGGGATGTCGGGGAAAAGGCACACTCATACATTACTGGTGAGACGCCAAGTTGGTGCAACCACTAAGGAAAGCAGTATGGAGGTTCCCTAAGAAACTTGGAATGGAACCACCATTTGACCCAGTTATTCCACTCCTTAGTCTTTACCCAAAGGATTTATAATCAGCGTTCTACAGTGACACAGCCACATCAGTGTTTATAGTAGCTTAATTCACGATAGCAAAGCTATGGAACCAACCTAGGTGCCCTTTGACAGATGAATAGATAAAAGAAAGTGTAGTATATAGACACAATGGAATATTACTCAGCCATAAAGGAAAATGAAATTATGGCATTTTCTGGTAAATGGATGAAACTGGAGACTATCATACTAAGTGAAATAAGCCAATCCTCCCAAAAACAAAGGCTGAATATTCTCTTTGATATGTGAATGCTAACCCACAACAAGGGAGGGGAATATTAGAAGTTCATTAGGCTAGACAAAGGGGAACTAAGGGAAGGGGGACTGTGATTAGGAATGGCAGTAGAATGATTTGGACATAACATTCCTGTGTTCACATATGAATACATGACCAGTGAAATTCCATATTATGTATAACCTCCTAATTAGAATAAGTTATCCATGTATAATGTGTCCAGATACACTTTACTATTGTATATATCTAAAAATAACAAATAAAAAGATTAATTTTTAAGACTATTTTAAAAACAAATAATTAGAGATTGCTTTGATTTATCTCTAGGCATTCTGGGATCTTCTACATTTTCAAAATACTATATTGAAACATTAATATCCAGAAAGCACTTAATTTCATATCTCTATCCTAATGAAATAATTTATGCAATATTAAATTCTATTAACTTTTTATCATAGAGACTAGTTTATCTTAATTACTAATTTTAAGAATTTATAATAATTACTAATTTTAAGAATTTTTAAAAATTATTTTAAATTATAAAAATAATATTTTATTCAAATGGAGCACAACTTTTTCATTTCTCTGGTTGTACATGGTATAGAGTCTCACCATTTGTGCAATCCTTTTTTTTTTTTTGAAGATTGAGCCACATCCCCAGCCCCATTTGTGCAGTCATACGCATTCATAGGGTAATAATGTCCATCTCATTCCAACATCTTTCTCCACCTCACTCTTTCTCTCCCCTCCCTCCCTCCCCACTGCTCAATCCGAAGTTCCTCCATTCTTCCCTTGCTCCCTCACCCAATTATGGATTAGCATTCACTTATCAGTGAAAACATTTGGCCTTTGTTTTTTGGGGACTGGCTTACTTGCCTTAGCATAACATTCTCCAACTCTGTCCATTTACTTGTAGATGTCATAATTCCATTATTTTTTAAGGCTGAGTAATATTCCATTGTGTATATATACCACAGTTTCTTTATCCATTCATCTATTGAAGGGGTGTCTTAAGTAGTTTACACAGTGTAGCTACTGTGAATTGAATGATTACGAATTTTGATTTCTTTGTTGTGAAAATTAATATTCTCTATAAAAAACTATTTCAACAAATAGAGAGAATACAAATATTAACACATATTTATTTGTATATCTTTTAAAGGACATTGTATGACAGATTCATAAGCTAAAAGGGGTTTTTAAAAAATTAAAAAGGATCTAATGATCTTAATATAAAAGAAGACCTGAAAACTATTACTTTGTTTGGGTGCTTAATTTTGTAGCATACTGTTTCCTGTCTACTCTTCGCCACAGGTAAAAATTAGCTTCTTAAACAACCCAAATACTTTTTTTTTCATGGCAAAGGAAGCTCTTTGATGTATTATTTTCTTCAAAGAAACCGTGCAAATTATGCAACATACCTAAATAGCTCCTGAATACCAAGGAAATTCTACCACTACTGAACATACAGTTGACTACAGTATAAAACAAACAATGGCCAGGGCTTCTGGTTAAGATGACAACCCAAATAATTTTCCCTTTGAGCATTTATAGTCTTTAATCATAATTGTCTATTGTGCTTTTTATTGCTGTGGTTATTTAAGATAAGTATTTAGAGAATTTCATGACACACTGTGTTTTTTTTACTGTATCTCCCTGAGAAAAATGTATGTGTTTTACAGACTTTATTTTGTGTTTACCTTTAACCTTGTAGGTTACCTTGTAGGATAACATAAAACTGGGCTCACCATAGATGTTCAAGGAATATTTGTTGATTGATTAATATTGTCATCTTTTATACAAGGAAAATAATACTGGTATGAAATTACTTCCAAAAATTACTAATGGTTTCTATATTAGTCTTTTTCTCTCTTTTTAGCTCCTCTTTTTTTTTCTTTTTTAAATTTATTTCTTACATACATGACAATAGTGGAGTGCATTACATTCATAATTATCCATTCACAGTACAATTTTTGTAACTCTGTATATAAAGTATGTTCACACCAAATTATGCCATTATACATGAGATCTCATATTTTTTGCATACAATTTTTAATACATTATACCATCATTTATCATATCTCTGTTTGTATATAAGGTATGTTGACACCAAATTCACATCTTCATACTTATATATTGTATAATGATGAGGGTCTCTTTCCACCATCCATGCTATTCTCCTTCTCCCTCCCTTTCCCTCCAACCCCTGTTGCCTATCTAGAGGTAATTTTCCTCCCATGCTCTCCCTCCCTACTCCATTTTGAGTCACCCCTCTTATATCAGAGAAGACATTCAACTTTTGTTTTTTTTGGATTTGGCTAACTTCACTTAGCGTAATCTGCTCCAATGCCATCCGTTTCCCTGCAAATGCCATGATTTTATTCTTTTTTAGTGCTGAGTAACATTCCATTGTGTATAAATGCCACATTTTTTTTTAATCCATTCATCCACTGAAGGACATCTAGGTTGGCTCCACAGTTTAGCTATTGTAAATTGTGCTGCTATAAACATTGATGTGGCTGTGTCCCTGTAGTATGGTCCTTTGGGTATAGTCCAAGAAGAGGAATAGCTGGGTCAAATGGTGGTTCCATTCCCAGCTTTCCAAGGAATCTCCATACTGCTTTCCAAATTGGCTGCACTAATTTGCAGTCCCACCAGCAATGTATGAGTGTACCTTTTTCCCCACATCTTCACCAATTCTTGTTGTTTGTCTTCATAATGGCTGCCATTCTTACTGGAGTGAGACGGTATCTTAGAGTAGTTTTGATTTACATTTCTCTGATTGCTAGAGATGATGAGCATTTTTTTGTATATTTGTTGATTGATTGTATATCCTTTTCTGAGAAGTATCTGTTCAGGTCCTTTGCACATTTATTGATTGGATTATTTGGCTTTTTTTGGTGCTAATCTTATTGAGCTCCTTATATACTCTAGAGATTAGTGTTCTATCTGATGTATGAGGGGTAAAAGTTTGTTCCCAGGATGTAGGCTCCCTGTTCACCTCACAGATTATTTCTTTTGCTGAGAAAAAACTATTTAGTTTGAATTCATCCCATTTATTGATTCTTGGTTTTAATTCTTGTGCTATAGGCGTCTTATTAAGGAAGTTGGGGCCTAGCCCCACATGATGAAGATTAGGTCCTACTTTTTCTTCTATTAGACGCAGAGTTCCTGGTTTAATTCCTAGATCCTTGATCCATTTTGAGTTAACTTTTGTGCATGGTGAGAGATAGAGATTTAATTTCATTTTGTTGCATATGGATTTCCAGTTTTCCCAGCACCATTTGTTGAAGATGCTATCCTTTCTCCAGTGCATGATTTTGGCACCTTTGTCTAATATAAGATAGTTGTCTATTTGTGGGTTAATCTCTGTGTCCTTTATTCTGTACCATTGGTCTACCATCCTGTTTTGGTGCCAGTACCATACTGTTTTTGTTACTATTGCTCTGGAGTATAGTTTAAGGTTGAGTATAGTGATACCGCCTGTTTCACTCTTCCTGCTTAGAATTGCTTTAGCTGTTCTGGGTCTCTTTTAAACAATATTCCTGAATATTGTCTAAAGAAGTTGATTTAGCTTACAGTTTTAGAGGTGGAAAGTCTAACCCCATCTGGTTTGGCTTCTGGTGAGGACTCTCTTAGCTGTGTCACATCATGACAAATGGCATTGTGGTGGAAGGATGCATGAGAAAGCAATCACATGGAGATACAGGGCTCAAGAGAGCCAATCTTGGTGTTTTGTAACAACCCTTATGAAAATTACCCAGAATTCCATGAGAAGTATACTAATTCTTTCTGAGGACAGCACCCCTAATGACCTAATCACATTCCACTGGACCTCACCTTTTAAAGGTTCCATATACCCTTCCACTAGGCTTTACCTTTTAAAGGTTCCACTACTTCTTAGCATTGCCACAATGGGGACTAAGCTTCCAACAAACATGAATGCTTCAGAGACATGCTTAAACTATATCCATACCATAGTAATTCCCTTTCCTTTATAATGCTCAGGAATTTACTGTTATTTATACACTGCCTGAAATGTTTAAGCAGTTTAATGATTTCAGGTCATGTTATATTCAAATTTTTGTTGTTGTTAAACCTAGGAGTGTGACCTTCCCATTTAGGAGAACATATTGTAAATTAGATTTATTTTTAAAAGAATATGACTAAAGAGTAATAAGATAGTAAGGTACTAAGAAGTTTTTAATACTAAATAGCATCAATACTTCTTACCACTATTGGGATTCCAATTTTGAAATGTTTATTAGTTTATAAGTGAAATTCATTTGTTTATATAAGATAGGAACTCAGAAATGAATGTGGTCCCTATTTTAAGAGATCAGGTTTAAGCTCAGTCAATAGGCAACTGAAATATTTCTCACCTTATTTTTACAAAGGAAGCTATTTCTGGCATTATATAGATAAAATCTGAAATAATCCTTGGGAATTGAGTCTACCTATTTACCAATAACAGTATTTAAATTTGTAGAAGTGAAACATTTGTAGCATACATTTCTTATTTTCAATAGTCTTAATTTAAAAAATCTTGCAAGAATAAATCATTGTGGTTAAGTATTATCTCTTGAAACCTTTGAGTAAAAAGTCATTTATCAATTTCCCAAACCTGAAGAAAAATGTGAAAAAATGGGTATTCACTTTTGTTTTCTTACCTCTCCTTCCCTCCCACCAAAGCAGATTGCCAAACTGAGGCAACAGCTTCAACGTAGTAAACAAAGTAGTCGTCACAGTAAGGAAAAGGATCGGCAATCTCCTCTCCATGGCACCCATATAACAATCAGTCACACTCAGGTAAGCAAAATTCTTCTTGTTTGGATTTGAAAAATTCCTTTCAATTCATTGTTAATGGAGAATTAATAATTTGGGGAGTTAAAAAATACAACGAAACCTTTGCTATTGTTTGTTAAATTGCTATAAGATTTTTAAAAAACTTATTTTTAACCTTTTAATAACAGATATCACAGAATATAGTGGTCTGAAGGCGGATACTGACCTGATGTACTTATTGAACAAGTATGGGCATTTCTTGTTTAATCTTCTTAATAGTTCTTTAACACATGTATTTCTGTATCCCTCCCTATATTTTACCTCTATTTTACTTATGAAGGAATTCAAAGAGTTTTTAAGCCCTCCCTCAAAAAAATGTAGTAAGAAATATATCCCAAGGAAAAAAAAATTAAGAAAGCTGCTCTAACTCAAATAAATTTACAAATGTTGATGTAAACCACATTGTCAGTTCATCATTTTCTTGAGAAATTAAAAATACGTTGAACAATCCAGAATTTCCACTCTTTGGTATCTATTCACAAGAAATAAAAGCATATATCCAGGCATTACTACTAGTAATAAAAACATAGAAACAAATATTAATCACTAGTCAATAGATATTCCAGTCAATAAATAATCCATATCCATACAGTATAATACTACTCCGTAGTGAAACAGAAGGGAGAACTGATCCATGTGATGTGATGGTTGAATATCAAAAACATTATGCTGAGTAAAAGAATTTAGGAGCAAAAAAACTTAGGAGCAGAAATCTACATACTGTATGGTTTGCTATATTCTCAAAAAGACAAAATTATAGAAACAAAGTATTGGAGATGGGAATTAACTGCAGAAAGGTTCTAGGGAATTTGCAGCAGAGGGAGGGATAGAGGTTATAAATGTGGCTATATTGATAATGGGAATGACTATGTTTATCAAAGCTCAACTAATGGCATACTTGAAATGGGGTGATTTTATTATATACTGATAATACCTCATCAAAGGTATAAAGCAAACAGACAAGCCTTAGTCATTTAAAATGAAAATTTATATATGCCTGCCTTTTCTTCTTAATCTGATAGAATTGGCATATTATTCAATTTATTTTAAACACTATCTCTAGGAATATAGTACATTTTATGTCAGATTAATTGACTTGTTGATTTAGTGAAAAAACTTACACAGTTTTCAAATTTACTTAAAAATAATTATTTTGAGATTCAAGAAGGTGGATTAGAGGAAAGCTACATTCCTAGTTGCTCCATGGCTCGTGACTCAAGCAGCAGGAGTACTGTTTCTCAGTGAGGTGGGTGAAGGAGGGATTTCATTAAAACTCAGTATTGGACAGAGTGTCTTAGAGATTCAGAAATTTGGGTATATTAAACAAGAAAGAGATTACCTTGAAGCCAAGCCGGTTGCAGCAGCAATGGTAGTGGTACTAGTTCAGCACAAAGTGGAGGGAAAACACAGAAAGAAAGATAATGGAAAGATTTAGTATATAAAAAAAAATTGAGATCAGACTGCCTTTAACCTGATCCAAAGGCTGCACTGTGAACTGGTGCTTGAAAAGTGCCCTGTGTTTCCCAACTGGCCTCAGAGACTGAGGTGGAGCCATTTTGAGGTGGCCACGCTATAGCTCCTGCTGCAGGAGCCAGGAGATCTGAGCTACACTGTCCTGGCAAGTGCCTACCATGTCACCTAGGGTGTATCTAGCAAAAGAAAGCGAAACAGACACAGAGAATATTTTACCCAGGAGGATTCAAGTCAGAAAAGTGAAGGGGAGCCCAACCCTCTTCCTGCTTTGAGACTGGAAACTGATGTGACCTGCTGAAGTGGGTTGGGAATCTGAATAGGCCAGTGTGTATATACTTAGGGACTAAGCCTGGGAAGCCTGTGTTCATGGGCAGCAAAGGATTGAGGATTGGTTCCCACTCCATGAGTAAAATCCTTCAGAGATTTCTGAGTTCCAGACATGCAGCAGAGATTGGCAGCTGCCAGGGGTATGTTGATTTAATTACCCCAGAGCAAACACCACCCAAAAAAGCCCCTGAGGCCTGATTAGACCTGAGCCCTACCTGCCGAAACTCCACTCATAGAATTCTGCAGCAGCCATTGAGTACATTTGTCTGGTCTGTGTAGACAAAATTCAATTGACAGTACTTCCCATCCCATCCTACCTCATACTGGGGAGAAGAGAAGCTGCAAGAATTATTTGAACCAGCTTCAGTCTTGGGCCACTCCAAGACTGCTACACAAAAAAGAGGAAGGGGTTAACAATCTCTTAGTATATAGCTCTCAGCCTCTTATTTACCTCAAGTATAAATGGAAAGAAAGACAATCAGGCGTAGAGGGTGACCATCTATTCTCAGCGACTATTTTGACCACCTTGTAGAAATGATGCCTTCCTTTTTCATTAAGAATGTCTTTCTTTCTTTTTTTTTTTTTTGGTGTGTGTGTGTGTGTGTATGTGTGTGTGTGTGTTTGCTGTGCTGAGGGTTAATGGACACATGCATATTTGTTTCTTTTTTTTCCCCATTTTAGTTATTTTTAAATGTAGCTATTTTTTCTTGTCGACAGTGCTCCTTGTTCCACACAAAAATTAATGACACTTAATCTTCAGCTATACTTCAGTGCAAAGAATAAGAGACAAAAATCTAATCTAACAACCAAGCCCCCAAGTAGAAAGGACTAGATGTGGCCCCCAGGTCCCTCTAAGGACATCCATTGCTATAGCAAAAACAGAAATAACAGAAAACCTGCAGATACCACACCTATAAAGTGGCCTCAATCTGGATCACTCTAGGAAATTTTAGCAAGTAAAGATTGTATCCTAAACAGGCTCAAACATAAGAATGGAAGAAAAATCCCTCCTAACAGATGCATAAAATCCACTACAGGAATACAAGAAATATGGAAAAACAAGCTAATACAACACCTGCTAAAATTTATGATTCACAAGTTGATGAACCCAAAAATATTGAGTGGATGAATTATCAGATAAGGAATTCAAAGGAATTATTATAAAAATACTCACTGAATTCCAAGGAAACACAGAAAACCAACTGAGTGAATTAGAATATGAATGAGAAATTCAATGAGAAGATAGAAATATTGAAAAAGAACCAAACAAATCTTAGAAATGGAAGACTCAGCAAATCAAAATGTTCATTTGAAAGTCTAATAAAATAGAACATTCTGAAGACAGAATCTCAGAGCTGTAAGACAAAGTGGTCAGCCTTGAACATTCAGATAGCAGTAAAGGAAAAAAATATACATGATCAGAATATACAAGAACTCTGGGACAACATGAAGAGATCACTGGAATTGAGGAGGGCTGTGAGATGTGGGTTAATGGAATGGATAAACTCTACAGGGAAACAGTAACAGAATCTTTTGCAATCCTTCAGAATGAGATGTATATCCAAATAGAGGAGGCATTCGGAACACAATAGAAAAGATCAAAAAAGAACCTCTCCACTTCACTTTTTGAAACTGAAAATTCTTTTGTCTTCCTAACACATTGTCTTTCCTCTTAATTACTGTATTTTTACCATCTTTTAGCACTAATTTGCCCTTATAACTTATGTCCCCACCATTAATGTCTCCATAATATATAACATATTATAATAAAATGCCTATCATACAGAATAAGGATAGAATTTTTAAAGCCTCAAGAGAAAAATGTCAAATGGTTTAGAGGCAAGCCAATCAGGGTTACTTCTGATTTCTCAGCACAAACTCTAAAAGCCAGGATTGTTTGGAATGATGTGTTCCAAGTCCCAAAAGAAAATATTTGTGAACCAATATTGCTTTGTCCAGAAAGCTGTCCTTCAAAATCAAAAGGGAATTCCTAGAAGAAAATGCAACTCCTAAAAGAAAATGTAGGGCCAGCACTCTAACTTTTAGGCATAGACAATGACTTTTCTCAATAGGAGCCCTAAGGCTCAATAAATAACACTAAGAGTTAATAAACAGGACAGCATCAAATAAAAAGCTTCCTGACAGCAAAGGAAACATTTAGGAATATAAATAGAAATCACTGAATGGGAAAAAAATCTATTCTAGCTGTTCTTCTAATAAGACTAATGTCTAGAATATATTTTAAAGAGCTCAAAAATTTTTAGACTAAAAATCAAATAACTGAATTAATAAATGGGCAAATGAATTAAATAGACAACTTCTCAAAAGAAGAAATACATGAAAAAATGTTCAACATCATTAGCAATTGGGGAAATGCAAATCAAAAACTACACTGAGATCTCACACCAGTCAGAATGTCAGTCATCAAGAAAAAATAATAATGCTCGAGAGGATATGGAGAAAAAGGAACTCTTTTAGGCACTATTGGAAGTCTGTATTGAGGATCCTCAAAAGACCAGGCATGGAACCACCAGATGACCCAGCTATACCACTCCTTGGTATTTATCTTCAAGAATAAAAGTCATCTTACTACAGTAGGAGGGCATACCCGTGTTTATAGTGGCACAATTAACAATAGCCAAACTGTGGAATCAGCCTAGGTTTTCATTGACAGATGAATGGATAAAGACAATACACCATGGAATTTTATTCAGCCATAAAGACAAATGAAATTATGATATTTGCAAGAAAATGGATGGAACTAGAGACCATGATATTAAGCAAAATAAATCCAGCTCTGAAGATCAAGAGTTGTACAAATATGTAACAACAAATCCCATCAATATGTATAACTATAATTCACCAACAAAACCAATAAAAATGTGGGAAAAATTATCTTTTGATACACAAGTATTTTTTAGTTACATATGAAATCTAGAATGTGCTTTAAAGTACTTAAAGATCAGCAGCCCAAAAAAAGGTGTTTAGATTAAATTGTCAGATGTTGATACTATTTGAAGCTGGTTGATACATTCCTAAGGGCTTATGCCATTCTATCTAATTTTGTTTATGTTTGGAATTTTGCTTAATAAAAAAGGGGGAAAATTGAAATTTAGTGAGATGACTAGCCAAAATGTAAAGAGAAAAATTTTGTTAGTTTTTTTTTGCAGTAGCAATAATGTTAATATAATGAAAAAATATAAAATTAAACTTAAAAGAAATATGCAGTATATATATATATATATATATATATATATATATCTTTATTGAGTGCATGAAAAATAAAAGAGAGATATAAATGGGAAGTCTTCACATACTAATGGATGGGAAGATAATATAAAAGACAGAGCTCATGAATGGGCACCAGTTCACAAATGGCAGGAGCATAGCACTGAGTATGGGAAACACTCATGCTGACCAGCAACTGGAAGTCTGCCTCATTACAGATCATATATGTCAATTTTAATCATGTAAGCTGAGATCACACATTGTTTTAACCTTTACCTTGTTAATCTGTCTTATTTCCTTCCCATTTTATGATTTCATTGATCATGGAAAGGATTCATTGACACTTTTTGGTAACCGTTACAACTATCAGAGATGCTTAATTTTGGAGAATGCCGGCAAAAAACATTTGAAAACCTTAAAGTTGTTAAATGAGTGTTGAGTTTAGCAATATTATTGCTATATTGCTTAATAATCCAGTAGGTATTCTTTTTTTTAGTTATAGATAGATAGAAATACCTTTATTTTTATTTATTTTTATGTGGTGTTGAGGACTGAACCCAATGCCTCACACATGGTAGGCAAATGCTGTACCAATGAGCCACAATCCCAGCCCCTAGTAGGTTTTCTTAAGTGGTTAACAAAGTGGAAATGAAAAATTATACTAAAAGGTCACTTGTCACTGTATAGGAAACATCTTTTAAGCACACAGATCTGTATGGTGGAGACATATTAAAACTTACATGATTTCAGCTATACTTTTCCCAATAAAACAGAAAAAGGGAAATGAATGAAACTGTGCCGAAGACTGTGTCTGCCATCCTATTGAATAAATGTGTACATTATACAGTTACACCTTGACATTTGCGTAAAGGGATTTTCAAGGATTATTTTGACTCTTATGTAATTTTTACCTTACTTTAGAACCTAAATTTTTGTACATGTACCTAAATTCTTACTATTTTTAAAATGTCAAAGTGACACTATTCATGAGTTTTAATTTGAAGGGTTTTTTGTTTGTTTTTTTTTGGTGGTGCTGATTAAACCAGGGCCTTGCATATACCTGGCAAGAACTCTACTACTGAGTATATCCATAGCTTTTTGATTTTTTAAGATTTACCATTCTTTTTAGTTCTTGATTGCTTTGAATACAAATAATTTGACACTACTTTATCTTTTGTCTCAGGCTACTGGATCAAGGTCAGTTCCTATGCCACTGTCAAATGTATCAGTGCCAAAATCGTCTGTTTCACGTGTGCCCTGCAATGTAGAAGGAATAAGTCCTGAATTGGAAAAAGTATTTATTAAGGAAAACAATGGGAAAGAGGAAGTGTCCAAGGTAAGGTTCCATGGGATATTTGAATTCTTTTTTTCTGTAATATTACAAACTATCTAAAAAATACTTTTTTTGAGTAGCAGCTGTTCAGAAAAATAATTTACATACAATATAATTTACTCAGTACACAATTCAGTAGTTCACAGAGTTGTGGAAACCATCACCAACATCAGTGCACTTCCATCACCCCAGGAAGAAGCTTCATACTCTTTGGCAGTAACCTCTTATTTCTAACACTCAAGGCTCTAGGTAACCACTAGTCTTCTCCCTGGGTCTATGAATTTTCCTATTCTAGATACTTCAGAAAAATAGAATCATATAATATGTAGCCTTTTGTAACTGGCTTTTTTCACTTAGCAAAGCGTTTCTAAAATTCATCCATGTTTTAGCATATCCAGTATTTTCTATTTATTGCCCAACATTACTCATTTGTACAGATTTTATTTATCCAGACATCAACCCATGCACATTTAAGTTATTTCTGGTTTTCGGCTATTATGAATAATGCTGCTATGAACATTTCTATAGAAATTTTCATGTTAGCATTTTTTCATTTCTCTTGAGTGTATACCTAGGATTGGAATTGCAAATATGGTAACTTACATTTAGCCTTTTGGAGAACTGCCAGACTTTTTCAAAGTGTCTACAACATTTGACATTCCCATCAGCAGTGTATGAGGGTTATTGTTTCTCTACATCCTTGCCAGTGATTGTAATTATCTGTCTTTTTTTATTATAGCCATTGTAGTAGCATCTCATCATCATATTGAATTGCGTTTCCTAATGGCTAATGATGTTAAGCATATTTTCACGAATTATTGGTGACTTCTATATCTTATTTGGAGAAATTTTTATTTAGACCCTTTTCTCTGTTTACCCTTTTCTTCTAGATAAATACTGAGAAGTGGGATAGCTGGGTCATTTGTGATTGTGAATGGAATCACATTTGTTATTCCATTCACAAATTCTCGGATTCTTTTGTTTATTACTGAGTTGTAAAAGTACTTTATGAAGATTTTTATTTTCCAGAGACAAGCATCTTATCAGATATATCATTTGCAAATACTATGTCCTATATTCCATCACTTGTCTTTTCATTTTCTTTATTATGTTCTTTGAAGAAAATTTCTATTTTCAATAAAAAGTCATTTATTTATTTTTCTTATACTTTCAGTATCAAAGCTAATAAACCACTGTTCAATCCAATGTTGTAATGATTTACTTTTGTGCTGCGTTCTGACTTTTATGGTTTTAGTTCTCTCTTACATTTAGGCCTTGGATCCATTTTGAATTAATCAAAAATACTTAGTAAATTGCCACCTCAATCCCAGAAATGAAATCTGGACACTATTGTATGTGAACCTTCTATTTGGTCATATTTAAAAAAATGTTTTATTAGTGCATTATGATTTGTACACAATATGGAATTTGTTGTAAATATCCATATATGCACATAGTTTGCTCTGTTTCTTTCTCCAGTACTTCCCCTCCCCCTTTTCTACTCTCTTTCCCTGTTTTCCTTCCTCTACACTTCTGATCTTTCTTCTATTTATTCAAACTTTTTTATTAGTGCATTATAATTATACATAAAAGTGGTATTTATTTTGACAAATGGTCATTTTTATTCCCCAGTTCTTCCCCTTTTTCTTTCTTTTTCCTTCCTTCTTGAACTCTACCTCTACTCTACTGATCTCCCTTCTATTTTGGTGAAATCCCCCTTTTTTCTTCCTTTTTTTTTCTAATGAGCTTCAACATATGAGAGAAAACATTCAGCCCTTGACTTCCTGAGTCTGGTTTATTTTACTTAGCATGATATTCTCCAGTTCCACCCATTTAACAGGAAATGGCAAAACTTCATTCTTCTTTGTGGCTAAATAAAACTCCATTGTGTATATATGCTGCATTTTCTTATTCATTCATCTATTGATAAATGCTTAGTCTGGTTCCATAACTTGTTCCATACTGGTTCCATAACTATTATAAATTGTGCTGTTATAAGTATTGGAATGCATGTTATCACTGTGGTGTGCTGATTTCATTTCTTCTATATAAATACTGAGAAGTGGGATAGCTGGGTCATTTGTGATTCCATTCAGAGTCTTTTGAGGGATATCCATATTAATTTCCAAGGTGGATGTACTAATTTGCAGCTCTACCAAAAATTCTATAGATGTTCCTTTATCTCTACATTCTCGCCAGTATTTTTTATTATTTATACTCTTGAAGGTTATTGAACTAGGATGAGATGAAATCTCAGTATAGTTTAAGTTTGCATTTTCTTGATCACTAATGATGTTGATTATTTTTTCATGTATTTGTTGGCCATTTGCATTTCTCACTTTGAGAAATGTCTGCTTAGTTCATTTGCACATTTATTGATTGGGTTTTTGGTGTTTTTTGAGTTCTTTATATATTTTGGATATTAATTCTCAGACAGAAGTGTAACTGGCAAAGATTTTCTCTCATAGGTTCTCTTTTCACTCTCTTGTTTCCTTTGCTATGCAGAAACTTTATAATATTATGCCATCCCATATATTGCTTATTGATTTTATTTCTTGTGAATTGGTGATGTTATTAAGGAAGTTGATGCCTGTGCCCATATGTCAGAATGTTAACCCTGTGTTTTCTTCTATCAGTTGCACAGTTTCCGGTCTAATTCCTAGGTCTAGGTGTTTCATCCACTTTGAATTGACTTTTGTGCTAGGTGATAGATATACGTCTAATTTCATTCTTCTATAAATAGTTATCTAGTTTCCCCAGCACCATTGACTTTGGCACCTTTGTCAAAGATAAAGATGACCATATTTGTGTGGGTTTATCTCTGTATTCTATGTTAAAATAGTTCTGCTTTCAAATGACTTATATTCTAATTAGGGGTAGCCATTTCAGAATTATTTTGGGATAATCTATTTAGTTGTACTAAAATACTAATTTTAGAAACTTTAGATTCATGACTGTACCTTAAAATCTTAATAAATCAAAATGTCTGCCTGTAGCTAAAAATGAAAATTGTCACATTAACTATGCCCATATTCCAAGCCTTCATATTTTCTATTGTTATTTTGTATAAATTTATGGATTTCTACAATATGTTTTGTTGTTGTAATTCTACCTGCCAAACAAAACAAAAGTTGGTTAAGTAAATTAATATATTTTATTCAGTTATAGACTAAGAAGTAGAAATACAGAGAAATTGTATTTATCAAATAGGACATGAATGAAAAAAAACTCACATTCTTATACTTTTTTAGCTGCAAATTGGTACATTTTTCTTTAACTGATTGCCCACATTGACACTTTGATTACAGTAACAATTTTTTTCTCTCATAATTTGACCAAGTAAATTAATACTTCTTTGTTTAATTCCTAAATTAGAGATTTTTACTTATTTACAAAGAGAACTGACATTTAAATAGTTCAATATTCCCCATACAGTGGAGTAGTCATTTTCAGGTTATAAAGTTGGCATCATTTTTGTTAAGCAACATTACATCAATAAATTGTTTTTATTTCAGTAGTGTCAGGTTTCAGCCTTCACTTGTTTTTTTGCAGAATATATTGCTACATTTTGAATCTTGCCTAGTTTTACTTTCTTCCATTTCCTCCCTGACCTTGTTTCTGAAATCTCTGAAATGACCAAGGTCAGAGAAAGAACATTTAGACACTGTAGTGAAAATATATTGTAAGTAAACTAATATTATTTAAGAATTTAACATATAGAATTTTACTTTTTGACTGTACTTTGTTAGTATACAAATGAGGAAAATTGAGTGAGATCTTTTTTTGTAGTAGAGGAATAGTAGAATAGAAAGAGTTTACTTAGCAGTATAGATGTCACTTAATAGGCTGTGGCAACAGGAGTTCTGAACTTCTTATTTGTAAAAACAAGACATTGACCTGGCAAGTTTTAAGTGCCTCTAATCCAAAATACATTATTTTTCTTAAAATACATTTTGGTTTTCTTTTTTATTTCTTCTTTTTACCACTTTAAAACAATGCACTTAGAACTAAGAATTATGATTAGTCATACTTAGTTGGGAACCAAATTAGTAGAATTGTTTTGTGTTAATATCCTTTATTGAATGCTAGCAGAATAAACCTTTCAGAAATCTTGGGTAATTTGCAAAGGAAATAGAAATATGGTTCTATTTTTGGCCTTTAGAAAATTAAAATGAGAATTAGCAAACAGAAAAATTATACCTATGAAGGAGATTTTACTTTTTCTTGCTAGCAATTTTTTTTTTTACTGTTCATTAAATTCAGCAATTGTTTATTGAATGTTATGTGCATATACTGGGCATTAGGGATACAGTGTTAAACTCCTCCTGTTTTTGAGGAGTATTGTAGGAAGTGCTAACCTTCAAATACATACAGGGAGCCATAGAATTTTAAAAACAGTGTGATTTGAAAGAAATTTTTGGTTCTATAAAACTAACGTGTTTGGCTGTGGTATCTATTGTCTGAAGAATAAATTAATAGTGGTGGAATACAAAATCAGAAATTCTACCATGTGCTTTCTATATAGAGTATACACTATTGTCCGCGTGCTAATAATGTTGTTCTTAACAGCCTTTGGACATACCAGATGGTCGAAGAGCTCCACTCCCGGCTCACTATCGGAGCAGTAGTACTCGAAGCATAGATACTCAGACACCTTCTGTGCAGGAGCGCAGCAGTAGTTGCAGCAGTCATTCACCCTGTGTGTCCCCTTTTTGTCCTCCGGAATCCCAGGATGGTAGCCCTTGTTCAACAGAAGATTTGCTTTATGATCGCGATAAAGGTGAGAGTGGAGTAATCCACTTAGATAGAGGGTTTGTTGTAGAGTCTTGTTCATTATATTGTCTTTGTCTTAGATCACTACATCATTTTTTTCTTTTGTTGAATGGTGAGACTATAAAAAATTATTTAATCTAGGTTTGTTTGTTTGTTGGTTTCATACCCCCTGCTTTGTGACTCAGAAACATCTTCCATAAATGTGTCAGAGAAGCACAGCGCATGGTTCAACAGCTAATGAAGCCTTTTCCTGGCATTTTCCAGAGCTAACGATTGTTATGGTAGAGTATATATATAAAATTAGATCTTATAAATAGTGATTTGGGAGGAAATACTTCCTACATTTTTTTGAGGAAGTATATTTTTAATCACACAAGTAGATAAATTTAATAATTATCTATAGGATACCAGGACATCATCATATTATGATATGTGGATAGATTAACTATTGAGAAGCTCTGGAATTTTTACCTCCTTATTTGGTCCAAACTGTGTTCTTGTATTCTTTTTTTCTTCTGTCAGGTACTTGTCTACCACCTGTTACTTGGTTCTTTCCATTTCTGACTCCCTAAAACCTAACTAGACTACCCAGCTGCCACCTTCTAACTACTTTCAAAGAAACACTGAACTTATTTTTTTAAAGAATATTTATTTTTTAGTTGTAGTTGGACACAATATCTTTATTTTATTTATTTATTGTTACATGGTACTGAGGATTGAACCCAGGGCCCCGCACGTACTAGGCAAGCACTCTACCACTGAGCCACAATCCTAGCCCTGAACTTATTTTTTATAATATGTACTGTTTCTCACCATAAAGAAATCAATGGCAACAAAAAAATTAAAATGGAAAATCTAGAATTTACAAAACCCTACAGGAATTTTATGGTCCTTGTTCTAATTTGACCTCCAGTCTCTATGATTTGTTTTTATTTGGAGTACTATTTTATGTGAAGTGCCCAGATATTACATGTTCAGCCCAATTAATTTTTATGTATGTGTGCACTCATGAAGAATCAAGATACAGATGGAGAACAGGTTTATAACTCATAACTACTCTCTCCCAGACAGTATCTTTCCCTCTGCACCTGAAAGTAACCACTGTTCTAACTTCTCCCATCAAAATTTTGGTTTTGCCTGTTAACAGATTTCATACAAAAGGAATGGTATGGTATGTATTCTTTTGAGGGCTTATTCTGCTCACTGTACTAACTACTCTGAAATGTTAAATGGAAGCTACTTGGGACTTTGTGCTTTGCATTTATATCTCAACAGCTTTCTGATTTCTTTCTTTACCCTTTTGTTACTGAAGCTCTTATAGAGCCCCTTCCTCCATTATGGGTGTATTGATGTTATCTCAGACATCTCTTTACTTCAAGTGAGAAGTCTTCATTTCTTAGAAAGTTATACTAGGACATTGTCATTTCACTGCTGTGGTACTCTGATCACTACTTACAACCATTTTACTGTGGATGTTTCACAGGAAAATTAAGAAAAATAACCTTACTTCTGGTAGGAGTGTTTGCTTTGAAGATAAATATAAGTGTTATAGAGTAAACTGGTTTTAGGCCATGCAGGTGGGAAATGTTGAAACTGGTCTATATGACAGATTCTAAAACTCATATTCTTTTTCATACCAGTAGAAAGGATAAGTACAGTTCAAGTTGGCCTACTTTGCTACTTATTAACATTTATAATTGTGGTAAAATTAGAAGTAGAAATAATGGTGATAGTGAGACTAGACAATTAATTCTGGAGTTTTTGTTTTGTTTTGTTTTTATGCATAATAGTATAGATAATTGAGAGATTCTGAACCAAAAAGGAAATAAGGAAATGTGTTAGGATGGTGATAGATGAGTTTCTTTTGGGTTGATTGGTTGTGGGATTGCCTTTAGAGCCTCCCAGTGACTATGTCCAGAAAGCAAATAAATAAATGGTTTCAGTAGCTCAGAAAAGGTCTTCACTTAGATCTAAGTTTCAAGCAGTACATGTTCTTTAACATCTCTTTTTCCTGAATATTTATGTTTTTTTAATAAGATGGTATAATTATGTGACCTACCAGGATCTTTTATAAGAGACATTATAACGTACAAGTTAAGGACAGCACTGGCTTTGAAACAACACAGGAGTGCATTTGAATTCTGTGAAGTTTTGGACATAAAACCTACATTAATTCTCAGGGATTCAGTAAATAGTAGCTGCTATTATAAAAATCATCATCATTATTATTACCTATTTATTTCCCTAGTACTTTCAGGAAAAAAATAAAAAATACTTTTCCTCTGCAGCTATCCAAAACTTCTCTCTCTGGTCTACATAGTTCCTGCTAGTTAACTAATGATCTACATCCTGATCATTTCTTAGACAACTTAGACCTTTTCCTAAGATTTTGCCCTTTGTATATTTTCCTCAATGTCTATTAATTTGCCCTTAGTGGATACCTTTTTATTCTTCCTTTTATTTTTTGTTCAGTGTTTAAAATGTGAATGCTGGTCCAGATCATTCCTAAAACTAAGAGTTGTTTTCCTGATAGTTTAAAGATATTTCTTAGTAAAATAGGGTGATAATACTTATCTCATCATTTTGGGGGGTTAAATGACATACTGTGGCAAAGTATTCAGTGTAATCCTTGGTACACAGTAAACAATAAGGGTGGTGAGTGTTGCTGACACTTTTTTTTTAAGTTCTTTAAAAATTATGGAGATAGATCTCAGAAGAATTTCATATATATATATATTTTTTTTTCCATTTTCTATAAAACAACCTCAGTTTGGGATTTAAAGCCTTATAATATAACATCAGTTTCTTAAGATATCTTAACTTAGAGGCATTGCTTGTGATTAAGATCAAGTCGATATTACTGTTCCCTAGAAAAATGTATGTCTTACATGTGAAATTTCTAGTTCTTCAGCAAATCAAAGCGAAAATTAAAATAGCATCTTTTGCCTTTTTGTATGTATATGTACATATATATATACATGCCTATGCATTTTAGGATTGGGAGTAGAAATTTATGTTTTTAATCTAAGTTTTTACTTCTAGTTTACTTAAGGAATATGTGTTGAACATTTACTGTAGGTCACATACTATACTGAAGAATGAAGAAATAAAGAAGTATAAGTGATTTCAGTCTTTATGAACAAATAATATGCATAATATAATTATGTTTAGGATACTAAAAATCAAAGGAAAGAGTTGTCAATTCCACAATTTTTGGAGCATATATATTTTATCATTTAATAGTCTCTGTTTCATGATTTCTCTATGTAAAGTTTAAATTCTGGATTGACATTTTTGTTTTGGGAGCTTTTAAAATATTAATTCAGTCTTATGATTTGTATTTTTATACTAAATTATAAGTTGTTCTTTTATTTACTTCCAGTAAAGAAAAAGTAGAAGCTGTATAACTTTCTTGCTGGTTTTCATCAACTATGAAAACTGAATGAATGGTATAATTTTACAGTCAACTAGGATCAATTTAGAGTACCTACTTACTCTGCAGTTGCTATAAGAAATTTGTTCTTTGCTAGAATGGCTTGTCATTCACCCTTAAAAGCTTGGATAGACATACACAGGAGGTGAGAGGTACAGCCATGGTGAATGTATGTTCTAATGAGGAATGTGCTGGTAAGCTGATTATTTTTCTGGTACTCATCTGTTATATGCTTAGACTTTTTCTGACTTTGCTAACATTATCTCTGCCTATTTCTATCATATATTCTCCATGAGTCATGTATAATTTGAGACTAAATAATTTTAGTTGAATAGCACATTGTTTCTTTTCTTTGTATCATTTGCAATGCCAGGACAGAAACACTCTGACTACAAAGAAAGTTATGGATTTTGAGAGACTTATTTCAGGTGGGGATTGTCTTATGGTTTTTGTTTGTTTTTGCTTTGTTTTTGTAGTTACTGTTGTTGTCATTCTATTTTATTTTTGTTTGTTCTCCTAGGTTTTCCCAGAAACTTAAAGACTGAAAGTAGCCTGGTCACATGTGTATAGTTGCCAGGCTAACCAACCTAATAAGAGTTTTGGTTCCTGTGGCTCTGTGTGAAAAACTTAGGGATCCATAATAAGAGATCTCATCTTTGACATTTTCTGAATGTACCCTAAGAGGTGGCCTTCCTTGTCAAAATGCCCACAGTACAAGGCACAAAAAAAAAATCAATTATATAATACTAATGGCAGTGTCATAATTAGTTCTTCTAGCAGCTCTACGGGTGTTATTTATTGGTAGTCAGATTGGTGCTGGGCAAGCCACAAAATCTAGACTTCAGTACACCACTTATTGTTGATCTTTAGTGCAATTCATAGGCAGTTATAAAATTCTACAGTTTTGCAAGATATTTTGGAAACATTGATTATTGTAATCTTGAAGTAAATGGAATCATTTTATTTAGGCCAACTACTGAGAGTTGTATTCTAAGAGTCCATAAATTGATTACTTGAAATTTAAACTGTGTTTTCTTGGAGGAGCAGTGTATGCTATTTGGACAGTTTCCCAAGCCAATGAAAATAACCCTACTTAATGTCATAAATATTATCAAACTTTGAGTATTAGGAATAGGTGGTCCTTGGTCCCAGGAAAGAAAAAAAATAGGGGTTTTATCTTGTCTTTTCAAGGTCTAGGTCTGATCCCAGGCAGACTTTTGAAATAGCCTATGTTTTAGTCAGGTTTTTCACAACTCTGACTGAAAGTCCAGACCAGAACAATTTTAGAAGAGAAAAAGTTTATTTGGGTGCTCACAGTTTCAGAGGTCTCAGTTCATAGATAGCTGGCTTCATTTCTCAGGATTTGAGGTGAGGCAGAACATCTTCCATCTTGAGGAGGAAGAGTGTGGCAAAGGGAAGTGACTCACACAATGATCAGGAAACAGAGAAAGAGACTCCACTTGCTAGATACAAAATATATAACCCAAATTTATGCCCCCCAGGAACTACTTCCTCTAGCCATACTCTCTCTACCTGCCTTCACTCACTACTCAGTTAATCCCAACAGGGGATTAATCTACTGTTTGGGTTATGGTTCTCATGACCCAATCATTTCACCTCTAAGCCTTCTTGCATTGTCTTACACATGAGCTTTTGGGGACAGATACCTCACATCCAAACCATAATTGCCCATGCTGGACCTCTTCCTATTCTTTTCTATGTACATTTCAACCCTATTTGTATTTATCTCTAGGGCTTGATTTCTTAGCCTTTTTTAAAATTTTTGTCTTCTGTGTTTTGGCCCTTTGTCTTCTAGATAGCCTAAATAAGAGGTTATGGCATTTTTGGGGGGTGTTTTATATTATGAAAACAAATATGATGATGGATACATGTCTTTTAGTGACTGTACTAAAAATCACTGTTTTTGAACCTGGATCTGTTTATCAAAAGATTGTCTCATTTTAGTTCTGTGATGTTTATTGTTTATAACGTTACAAACTGGAAAGATATTGTTCCAACAAAGGAGTTATTAAATAGGTACTGGGAAAGCCACAAAAATCTAGATTTCATCATGCCACTCATCATTGATCTGGCACAGTTGATTTTAAGTAGTTGTTAAAAAAATTCTGTAGTTTTGCAAGAGTTTTATTTTTATTAATAGGTTAAAACTGATCTATTCAAGAATTATGTTCTTAATGTCATTTTCCCTATTTGTCTTTTTCAAGATGACATGTACTAGTACATGCATTTCCAGGACCTGACAGCACATAATAAGCATCCAGTAAAGGCGTGGTTCAACAATTGGACCCATGACAGATAATGTGATAGCTCTATGTGGACGTTATTATTCATAATTTAAAACTACTTAATAAGTATACAACTCAATTCTAGTTGTTATAGATCAGAGTTTAGATTATAAGGAAGCCAAATTTTTTTAACATTCCTGCATATATATTTCACTTAATCTTTTGTTACCCATTTACCAGAAAGTGAACTCTAGCAAAAACAGGTAACCTAATATTGCTGATTGCTTCATTCCCAGCAAATACAGGAATGTCTAGCATGGTGTAGTGATGAGTGAAGATTGAGACATTTTTCCATAATATGTCCATATTTTAAAATAAAAGGATACATCTTCAGTAACTATGCTGAAAACATCAGTGTCTTTTCTTTCTTTTTTTAAATTTTTTTTTTAGTTGTAGATGGACACAATACCTTTATTTTATTTGTTTATTTCTGTGAGGTGCTGGGGATTGAACTCAGTACCTCACACTTGCTAGGCAAGCACTCTACCACTGAGCCACAATCCTGATCCAGTGTCTTTTTCTTTAAGTTGTTAAATTATGTGTGTTATGCTTTTTGATATTCATGAAGAGTATGAAATTCTTTTTATAAAAACAATAAAGAATAGACAAATATTATGCTATGATATATAGATAAATATAGGTACTTTTTGGTAGGAAAGAAGCCAAGAATTTTTAAAAATCCAGTTGAAATTAGAAGAAAGGAAATAACTTCACTAAGACCTATCTTAAGGTGTGTGTGTGTTTGTGTATACATATATGTACACACACACACACACACACACACACACACACACACACCTTAATCATGCCTGGGGAGAGAATAATAACATGTGAACTCAAAGGAAAAGAAAATCTGAAGTTTTTTCTCCATGTTATCTTTTGTGTTCCTCTAAGAAAAATAGGCTCATAGAGGTGTTTCCTTGTGATACTAATAGGAGGCCAACCCAGAAAGCTATTCCCCAAGTTGTAGGCCTTTAGTTAGAAGCACAGAATGTTATACAGGAAGGAACTTGATCATCTAGCTGTCTCCTCTTGTCCTCACCAAGACACTAGGTTTGAGGTAGATCAAAACTTAGAGAAGCAGATAGCATGATGGTAATGACTCTTGACTCTGAGACAGGCTGAATGCCTGCTCTGCCACTTACTAATGATGTGTCCTTGGACAAGTTTCTCATCCTCCTTGTATCTCAATGTCCTCCACTGTAAATTGGGGATAGTTACCTCATAGAATTTTTATGAGTAAGTATGCTCAGGTGATTTTACTTTTGTTATTTCCTGTTATCACAAACCCATGAGTAGATGATATTTTTATTTAAAGGTTGGTTGCGGCTTAAAGAAATTAATTTTCCTAACTTCTGTGGAGTTTAAATGCTAACAAAGACCTTCTGTAGGAACTTCATATTACATCTTAACTGCCTTTGCAGAAGGAATAGTTTTTATATAACTTTCAGCTGTGAAAGAGCCTGGTGTGTGAGCCTAGTATGAGATAATAGTAAGAAATTGTATGGTTGGAGCATAGGCATATAACAGTGAGGAGTAGAAAGAAGTGAGAGTGGAGAGGTAGGCTAGTAATTCACAATGGGTCTTGTAGAAATTACTAAGAGAAATGAAGAGCCAAGAAAGATCCTTTGTCAGCTAAAGGACATGATCAGTTTAATATTTGAGAACCATAATTCAGGTGGAATTATAGAAGTGGAGTTAAGTAAAGATAAACTTTATTAAATAAATAAAGATAAAATAAAGAAGAGCAAGATAATATGCTCTTTTAATAATTTTCAAGCTTTTAAAAAATTATTATACACTCTTGTCATCAGTTTTGACAAGGGTTCTCCTAATATAAGTTCATATATTTCTAAGTTATATATGTGTAAATTCATTACATAAACTTGCTAGTAAAGTACTTGTTCTTTTAAAAATAAAAAATGAATATAAATGGTCTCATCTTTTCTTGCCATGTGTTAGCAGACACTTCATTTAGGAGGCCACAGATGTAGGGCAAAGATGAGGAAAGGTAACAAGGGCAGAGGAATTAGAGGAAGGGGACTGAAAAAGAATCAAAAGCATTTTGTGGCTGTTAAGATGTATCAGCTGAGGGAGGAGAAGGAGATGTATATAATGACAAGGTTCTGACAAACCTTGTGGGAATGGTGGAAAATGATTACCACCATTAGTAAGGCAGAGAATATTGGAGAAAGAATAGGCTATAAGGTGACTGTAAGGGTAAGTTTAAGATTCCTCATTGATGTCTGCTCAAAGATGTTATAATACCATTTCCCTTTAGCAATTTTTAAAAAAAATACTGAGTTATAGCTAACATTGTGTTAAGATGACATTTACAGCATTTTCTTTTGTCTTCTATTTGCATATAGTGCTCAGTAAATATTTAAATGAACATTTACAATTGTAGTAAGACTTGTATTAGATTTTTTTTCTTTTATTCCCCCTGTAGGATATTTTAGGAGCCTTTTATATGAATAATATGTTGAGTTTTTTTAAAACCAAAGTTCCTGGAAATTTTTCATTAAAAAGTTTGAGAATATAAAAACTAAGGTTATAGTACATGATTTTACTGGGCTTCCTTAAATTCATTACTTCTCAAGATATAAAATACTTGGTATAATTTGCAATTTATTTTTAGTTTAATTAGTTTTATTGTGATTTATATTTAAAAGAGGCATAATTTTAGTCTATAAATGGGTTGAAGGACTGTCTTCAATAAGGTGATTTTCTTTCATTTTTAACTATCATTACAGAATGAGTTCTTAGCATATCTAGGACTCAGTCAGATTTGGAGATAACAATCAACATTGTTGTTCAGTGTCTTATTATCAGTATGCAAAAACAAAAGAGCAACCATAATTTGCTTAATTTGTGAATTGGTAGCAATTAAATTAATACTAAAAAGAATGACAAGTGATTAAAATATAAAACACCTCCATGATATTTAATTAATGGGCCTACATTTGAAATGCAATTTGAGTTCCACTAAAAATAACCTGACTTGAAGTTCAAAAAATATAAGTAGCAAAAGGTTATAATGTTGGGTTTTTTCTCCTTACCCTTTGATTAGTGTTGATCTTATAGAGAGCTTAGCTATGTCTCTTTGAAATAATATGCATTCTCATAAAGGGTTAACTTTGAAGTTTTACAAAAAGCTTGGAGACTATTTGTTAAATTCTCTTTACATGTAATATCATGATTTGGTTTTAGAGTTAGCAGAAAATGCAGGCCTTTCAATATAGTAATGCTACCTGGTTCTAAAAGTTTGTTGCTAAGAAGCGCTATATGATTGTGTGGTTTTCCTGATTTCATTAGCCATCAAACCTCAGTACAGTTGATAATTTCATGTCCTAAAGTAAAATAAGTAATATTAGTAGCAGAATAGTAATTCTGTTTGATCCCTACTTATTCAATCATATTTCTAATCTAACTCTGTTGGTTAACTGATACTTTTATTATACTCTTAGTATGTCATTGAGTACAGTGTTGACTGAACACTATTCTCATTTTCCCAGTCAGTTACCTGGGAAAGCTAGAATAAGAATTCCATGCTATTGGTTATTGCTGTGTATATTATAAAATTATTTCTCTACATGCTTTAAGGCATTGAATTTAATTTCAGGATGATAGATTTCTATATACTACAGGATGCCATCATAAGCCCACAGAGTCCATGCTAGGCAGTTGCAAACCACAAGATCTGGTACTCCAAATATTACTTTGCTTTCCTGCCAGAAATAAAATTTTATCTTTGCTTAACTGAATAGAGTGTGCAAATCCATTGAAAATGACTTTTTCTTTTTACCCATTTCTGCCAAGAGAGTAGAATAGGTACTTAATTTCTGAAAGGTTTGCCTTTTTAAACTTGCAAATTTGATAAGATGTATTATTTCCACCAGTACAATGTTATCGAGAACTTACTGTGTTTTCAGACACTGTTCTTTCTGTGCACATTTTTATAGCTAATATATCAGTAGCCGTTCCCATTTTTATAGATCAAAAATTTGAGATGATTATAGATCATGCAGTTACATCTACATAAAAGGTAACCTGATTCCAAACCAGTGTTCTTAATATTCATGGTTGGTTCTCAAAATTTGATTGTATATCAGATGCAATTGGAAACTCCCCTGCAAAAAAAGAAGTATTTCCTCACAATACTAATTAAATTAGAATCTCCTAGGAATGACGGCTGTATATTCTTACTTCTAAAACATCTTGTGTTGTTTTAATAATGTGGAATTTGGGTTACAAATCACCATTGTATAATTATACTTGCTATTTTTAGAATAAGCATATTTAATTTGTTAATTTGATAGAGATGAAGCACATCTAAAGATTTAGGGCTTGAATATAACCATGACAAAGAATTTACACACCTATTTACATAAATAATAAATATAATCAACCTATATATATATATATATATATATATATATATATATATAAAATTTTAATACAGGAATTGTAGATCACATGACATAATATACGAGAAATAATGAAGACTAGTAATATAATAAATATAATATATATATATATATATATATATATATATATATATACTATAATAAAGAACATTTCTGAAAAGTTTCTTCATTCAGAAACTTTTAAACCATAAAAGTACACATCATTTATTCTTTATTTGTGGAATTTAAAATTTAATAACTTCTCTAATTCTCCCAAGATTTAATTCATTATCATGTTTAAAAATATTTACAAGTTATATTTACAAGTTACTTATATTTTAATATAAATATGGTACAGATACATAAATATGATCTGTTATAATAAAATAATCAATGAAATGTTTCCATGCTCTTGATTTTCTCATGATTCTGTTACAAATATAAATTAGACTGTTGTAAGTACAGAAAGATATGTAAATAAGCGTGTTCATTGCATTTAATTTTATTAATTGACAGTTGGCTATAATGTTATAAGACCATAAAGTAACATTTAACTTAATCTCAATTTTATTTCTAGTTATGAACACACATTATTCCTCTGTAGGATAATAGAAAAGTCATATAATTAAGATTACTGAGGCTTTTCATCTTGAATCTCCTGAGCAGGCATGCTTACTTCATATTTAGAATATTTGAAATATAATTATAATATTTAATACAGTTTTAACTGAATAGGTGATTCATTATACATTCATATATGGAATTGGTAGAACGGGTTGGTAATATAGGTTATTTTTAAAGCATTCCACATTGTAAAGCAAAAAAAATTTTGATACCATTTTCCTCCTTAGTATGTTAAAACTGTTAAAGAAGAAAAAAAACACAGAAGTTTAGAATTCATGTGTGATGATTGCTTTAATTACATATAAATCCAGAGAGGCAAGTTGTGTTCAAGGTAACACAACTATTCAACAAATGATAAAGCCACAAACTACATGTCTGTTCCTCATTCCTCTTTGCACTAAGATTATATACTGACCTGAGGGTCAAAGTCCAGATTTAACAGATCTTTGTTTATATCCTCAAAATATTTTTTAAGCATTGTCTTTCCAGACCCCCAAACAAATTTAAATGTCCACAGAAAACCAAATGCTCTTTTACTGAAAAGTCAAAATAATATAATAGCACTGAATACTATTTGTCTAGGCTGATAATATGTTTTGTTTAATATTAATTACCCTCTCCCAAATGAATATTTTAAAGCAAGAATGGTTAAGTAGGTACAGCTCTGTTAAAAAGAATAATTTGTAATCTATAGAATGGGAAAAAAGTTTAAGAAAAATTGTTTCATTTTAGAATGTTTATGAAAAAGGTTATTAGTTTTGCAGCTTCAACTCTGAGAAGATCCTTTGAAACCAATAATAAAACTTAAATAGCCCTTATAATAATAAGAAATAGAGCACAGAAGACTGCAACTGACTGAAATAACTTTTCTTACATGATAATTGAGTGAATCCTTGACTAGTGACATGGTCATACCCTTACTGATAGGCATCAAGCACAAGGTTTTACTGATTCTGTATACTGTGTGGTTGTGCTGTGTTCAGTTGTAATCTCCATGGAGGCTTTTTATGACATACTCTTGTATTCTTGACCCAGTTTATTTCCTTCTTATGAATTGTTGCTGTTTAGATAGTAAAATTAGGTCAAGGTATATTTTGGATATTGCATTGAGTTCAGGACCTTATTCACACCAGTTTTTGAACAGTGTGTCTGTCTAGCCTCATTCAAATAGAAACAGCAAATTCAGACCCCTACTCAGTCTCATGTTTTGTATTGATCTAACAGAGAAAATCACATTTTCCCTTCTTTCTTCCATTTATCTAATCAAGATACAGAATAAATGTTGGATATATGAAAATCCTCAAATCTGAATGGTATATGAAGAAACCTGCTTCATTCTATTTACTCCCGTGCATAATCTATAGGATATGAATGACAGTGATAAATGAACTATGTGGCTTTCTAGCTTTCCTGAAAATGTGGCCTTGTTTTTTTTAGGCATTGATTTTTCCAGCTAGAGATGTAGCCATACTCAAATTTAAGCACTCATCTGCATTCTCAAGACTAACATAGATGCTCTTTGAATCATTCAAAAAATAAAGTATTATTTAGGAAAATAGACCAAGAGTCTATTTCCAAATCATATATTATACTTCATTAATGATGATAAAAATGTTCCTGTTGCTGAGTTTCTGAACTTTTCTGGACTTTGTTCTGTACCCTAAACTAAAACTATGTACCAAAATTCTAATATAATTGTGATGGTAATGCCATCTTTCAAAATAGATGGAAATAATATATCCCCATTGATCTTGTGCTTGGTATTTTAGCAGTGGGAATTGGTTTGCATTAAGTCAGAATTTGTTTAAATAGGACTGTTAGATTTATACAAATACATTACTGACTTTACTACTTGGCATCTTACAGCATTAATGACACATTTTGGTGGATTTGAATTTCCAAAATCCCTTGCCAAATAGGAAAGGGAGAATTGCATATAGGTTTTACAGATTTTCATGAATAGACCATTTTCTTTTTGGTGAAAAATTATGAGGGAAATATGTTAGGTAGAGATGTTTTTGGATTTCCCATGTCTTTTAGTAGCTAAAATGCAAACTGTGCTAAAAAGGCCCTTTTATAGGCATTTTAAAGACAAAATTCTGAGCAAATTACCTATTTTATGATGGCATATGGAAGAAGACTAGTGTTATAAGCCTTTTTTCCCCTCTCTCCACATGTTATTCATGGTGTTTAGTAAAAATATTTCTAAAATATTACACATACTAAATTTTTCATTTCAGTTGGTAAAACAGAAAGCATATAGAGAATGCTGTATTATTATAATCTGTTATAATCCTGTATGACTTGTACATGTTACCTCATTTATTTACATTCTTTTTATTTTTGTTTTAATACATGTCTTTTTTATTAATATTTTTAAATTTATATATGACAGCAGAATGCATTACAATTCATATTACACATATAGATCACAAATTTTTCATATCTCTGGTTGTATACAAAGTATATTCACATCAATTCATATCTTCATGCATACTTTGGATAATGATGACCATCACATTCCACCATCAATTCTAACCCCCTGCCCCCTTCCTTTTCTGCCCACCACTCTACCCTAACTAGAATTTGTCTATTCCTCCCATGCTTCCCCTCCCTTCCCCACTATGAATGAGCTTCCTTATATCAGAGAAAACATTTAGAATTTGTTTTTTTGGAATTGGCTAACTTAACTTCACTTAGCATTATCTTCTCTAACTCCATCCATTTATCTGAAAATGCCATGATTTTATTCTCTTTTATTGCTGAGTAATATTCCATTGTGTATATATGCCACATTTACATTTTTAAGTACATAATAGATGGTATATTTATTTTCAGTATCATAGCTCTACTTTATTCAAAAAGTAGTTTTCCAGACCAAAGCATCTTCCTTTTATGTTGTGTTTTATGGCAGATTTCTGTTTTTATTTAAATGAAATATATTTCACAAGGATGTTAGAAATAACTTTACAATAAAAGAGGCTCTGTGGTGAAAGGAAAAGGGGGAGCAGTGTATAAACTGTGCAGAAGGCTGTTTGGAAATCAGGTTTAATTCAAAAGAACTTTCAATCACTAGTTAATATTAACTGCTTTAAATTTACAGACAGTGGGAGTAGCTCACCGTTACCCAAGTATGCTTCATCTCCCAAACCAAACAACAGCTACATGTTCAAACGGGAGCCCCCAGAGGGATGTGAGCGAGTGAAAGTCTTTGAGGAAATGGCGTAAGTAATGTCTTTTCTATCAGCTGGGTTCTGCAAAGCTGTGAAGCTTTTTACTGAGACCAGTTGATTACTGATGAATCAACTACTCCATCCAGCTGATAATGTGTTTCAAAGCAAATTATGAAAAAAGATTCAAATAGGCAAAGGGAGATACTGTTGAAGGAGAATTGAAGTCTATGCTGGGGATGTCTAAGCCAGTGCAGAGAAACTTGGAAATTCATCCTTCTTACCTAAAAGTTCTATTTTTAATCTTTAAGAATTTTCCTTTCAACAGCTGTATTAATTTAGGTGCCTGACAAAAAGGCATTTAAGAGCAAAGTTAGCACACATGACTAGCCTACACAGTGTATTCCACAAGCCAGAGGGAAAGTCTCCTTCCCTAGAGACACTTCTAGCCTGTTTATTCATGAATTCAAACTTTCTCTTCACAGATTTGGTTTTTCTTTTTTCTTTTCTTTTTTCTTTTTTTGAAATTTTAATATGTATAAATTAGAAATAAATTCAAAAAAGATGTTCATGCTATAAACCTGGGCAGAATAGCTCAGAAGAAGACTGTGGCTATTGGACTATCATCCTTTTGTCCCATCACAGGTGCCTAATGAAGGCTGTTATACCCTTGCAACTTAAAAGGGGCTAGAGATGGGTCTTGCAGGAGTTGATGGCTTAGTTCTGGGAATAGGAGAGGAAGGGCTTATGGATCCTCCTCTGCTGGGTGGCTGGCTCTTGGAGAGACCATTGAAACTTTTTCTCCCCAGTCTGTGCCAGCCGGAGTATGTCTAGAGATGGAGAAAAACAAAAAAAAAAAGCTTCTCTATCCCCACGCTTTTTCTTTCTTTTAAAAATACAGAAAAGGTTATCCTAACCTTGCACAATCTTCAACTATAATTTAGGCAATTTTTCCACATTCCTAAATGATTGAAAACAAACTAATGATCTCTGTAAAAAAAAAAAAATTATCTGCCCAGTCCTTTTGAAAGTTGTTTTGACTCAAATATCACTTCAGTGCTGTGCACATGAGTATCTGCCAGCTGACTTGTGCTATGGAAGATGTTTACTCCTCTTTGTACACTTAACTCATTCCCTGCCATTCACATTTTAGCCATTTGAGAGAACTCCAGTTTAATCAGAAAGTGCTTAACTCCTTGGTGATCGTAAACCTAATTTTGTTTTATGGTTTTAGGTCTCGTCAGCCTCTCTCGGCCCCTCTCTTTTCATGTCCTGACAAAAACAAGGTTAATTTCATCCCAACTGGATCAGCTTTCTGTCCTGTGAAACTTCTAGGCCCTCTCTTACCTGCTTCCGACCTGATGCTCAAGAACTCTCCTAACTCTGGCCAGAGCTCAACTCTGGCAACTCTGACCGTTGAGCAGCTCTCTTCCCGGGTTTCCTTCACGTCTCTTTCTGATGACACCAGCACAGCAGGCTCCTTAGACACCTCTGTCCAGCAGGCATCCCAGCAGCAGCAGCTCCTGCAGGAACTGCAGGGTGAGGAACACATCTCTGCTCAGAACTATGTGATGATCTAAGCAGAGGGGGAGCTGGCCTCCACCCCATGTTCCATGGACTGGGAAAAGGTCTCAGACTTTTATCTGCATGGAGTGACAAACTTTCTGAACACCACCACCAACAACAAAATACTTATCAGCATCATAAAGTATCTCTTAACACTGATCTTGGCAGGGACGGAACTCCTATTCAGCAGTTTTTGTGGAAAGCAGTAATGCTTGCAAAATGTGTATGTCATTTAGCATTTAAGTGGAGACTATGCATTTCATGGTATGTTTGACAGATTAGTACTGTGTCCTGTGTGTTGTTCCAGATTCTTCAGTATAAATAAGCTCTATATCAAAAAGTTGCCTGTCTAAATAGAAAATGTCTTGCTGTGTTTTGTCCTATGGAAAATACTGTACTTCAGGATTATGTTTACAATTGATCCAGGTGTTTGTTTCTAATTTCTGTAATACATACAATGCAAAAAAAAAAAAAAATGGCCACAACAGTTGCACAGTGCCCACCCTATGGCCTAGCTTCAGGTACTTCAGTTGAAGTCTAAACTCAGGTAACTTGGAATGTATATCATATTGGGATATTAAATATTTCACAGCTAAAAAGCTAAAGAGGGAACATCACTCTTGCCTTTCCTTATTTTATGCATTTCCCTTTCCTCATTACATTCCACATTCTTAGAATAAGAAGTGCATTCAACCCTAGGAGAATGATAATCCTGGACATGGGTGAACATGAGGAGAACCAGCAAATCTGTGGTGTGACATCACTTTTGTCATGTGGTAACAAGTTAAACAACTGTTGCATTCACTGTTCCAATGTGTAAATGTGGCTGTTTTAATTAAAAGTTTGGGTGTTGCTCAGTTAGTGACTGTTACAATGTTGCAGATAAAGTATTCAGTACTAGATTGTACATAAACATTCCACATTATGTGTGATGAAATTTAAAGATAAGAATGTCTAGGTTTAATTTCAAAACAGGGTTTTGAAGTTTCACAGGGGATGATTGAAGTTTTTTATGTTGGCCATCAGGGTCATAATTGCTACCATTTTTATCTGAAAGCATATTTATGCTTAGTTTCTCTTTTGGAAATTGTTTAATTTCCAGGTTAGAAAGTGACACAGTTTTGTTTATTAGTTTCTTCAGGCAGTTGAGGTGCATGAAGTTGCATTCATGCAGAGAATACTTGGGTCTCAGAATTGGTGCCACCTAAGTAAGCAGGTTATTTGGTGACTTACAAAAGCAATATTTCAAAGCTAATTTAAGCCTTGCATAATATTATCATGAATAGTTTTGTTAATATTTTGGATATGTGAAGTAGAGAATATATCCAAGTAAGTAGCCTTGAACTTGAAGACTTGAAATAAGTTTTCTATAAAGTGTGAAGAGAGCCCTAGATATTCTTGGTCAGTCAGTGGGAGAACCTGACTTTCAGACAGTTTTCTGCAGCACAACAAAAGTATCCAAAAGTCAAAGGAAGCTGTGTGTTTTTATTCCATTGATTTCAGTTATGAAAACCTAGAGTTGTCTTATCTGCACCCAAAGTGTGTGGCACAATATTTTCTTAAGAAGAAGGGGGAAACAAGGTGCCTATATTTAAAGGAATATTTCAGTTTTCTTCAGTCATTCCTCGGTTTTTCTTTATTTGCTAAGGAGGTTGAAGAAGGATGAGATGATAGAAAAGAAAGCAACACCATTATTTTTTTTCAAAGAAATTATATGTATATGTAAATGTTTGTGTGTATGTGTGGTCCATGTGTTATTTTGTCATGATCCCAATTCTCTTCTTTCCACCAAAGTTTGCAGTAATATTCTCTCCTGAAGGTGCATTTTGGCTCCTTTAAATTAGTCAGTGTTATATTGTAGGAGACTGTCATGGAGAAAAAGACTCAGTTTACTTTTGCCATTTTTCACAGGGGAACCTTTTAAAACAATCTTTCAGCAGCAGACACCTTTAACCCTAATAATCTCAGGCCTTGATGAAAATACTATATTTTGTAGATTATGGTTAAAGGGAGAATTGCTAGTTCCGTAAGATAAATATGAGCTCCATTTAACTTCTGATATCTGGTTTAGCATTACATGATGTGTTGATCTTATGCTCTGCTTTGTCCAAATAAGATGCAATAGTATCAATATCAATTTCAGAAAGATGGACTGAATATGCTTTTTTCGTGATGAAATCTGATGTACGATATTTATAGTGATGTGCTTTTATTTTCTCATGAGAAACTAAATATTGTGTTGTACATTTGTTCTTAGCATATATTAAAGTTTTGAACCAAATGTGTTAAAGCTTGTGCTTTGCCATGTAAATTTTCCAGAAGTTGTTGAGCTCAAATGTATCCTACATCCAGCTGTAGAAAATTGTCAGAAATTGTTTAAATTTTGTATATAGTTGTACTGTTTAATTTTAGCCACTGCGCTGAACAGTATTCGAGTTATCATACAATATGGCTTTACACAAGGAAATGTGTGGCTTCTGTTTTGTATTTTTTCAGTATAGAAGTTCCTGTGTCTTATTTAAATAAAGTTATTAGTAAAACTGGAATCATTCACATATGCGTTTGGCAGGACGGCCTGTTGGCACATTACCCACAGCTCAGGGTAATGGCAGTATTCAGGGTAGTTAATGCTCACTCAGTTCTTGGCGTGTGTCTTTAGAGCAGGGTGTTCACATGCATTCAATTTCTCTAACTTGGTTTCCTCTTAACATTTAATTTGCATATTTTCCATCAAAAGGTAGGAAGCTAGATGTCTCCAGTTCCATGCCTTTGTAATGCTCCCAACTGTAAATTCCTTAAATAGAAAAAACATTGTTCCCTATATTATTATTTAAAATAAGAATGTATGGAAATGAGTTTAAATTCAGTGAAATCACTTCAAAGGAAGTTGTACATTTCTTTCAAAGAAAATTGTAGCAATAAAATTGAAATTCTTATCAGATTCAAAATAAGAGGGAGAAAAGCTTTACAAAATAAAAGAAGGTTGATGTTAAACCTGCTATCCAAATAGGGTCATGAGACCCATGTGGGTAGCATTCAATTTCAGCAAAAAATAACTTTAAGAAATAATTCTCCAGCAGAGTGCTGTTCATTGCCAAAGGACATTTCATCAAAGACATTGATAAGATTTGGCTTCTAAATTTAACTTAGAAATGACTACTTAGTAGCTATGTTTTTGAGAAAAGTAAAATGTAAGTTAAAGGGTGTGATTTATCAGCTGTCTTCCTGAGGATAATATATAATTTAGGCAGGAAATTACCTTGTACCATTAAAAAATCTCATTGCAAATGAACATGAAGGAAAGTGCAGTTTTTCACCCTTATATTCAGATTGCATAATAAGCTTAATAAAAATGGCCCTGGGAAATTAGTGTTTTGCAAAATAAAATTTAAGAATCAAAAAAGGATAAATTAGGCCAAATAACTTATATGTTATAAGTTTCAGTGCTAAGTAACTGATGTTAATTAAAAAGAATCACATGAAGTATATCCATGAACATTGCAGACCAAGGATTTACCTTTACCCCCTGCCCCTATCTCCCATCCCACATTGAGATGCAACTAGCACTGAAGTTTCATTCTTCCGGATATATTCCCTGTGGCTCTGAGGGCAGCTCCTACCTTCTACCACATCTTTGGTACTCACAAGTCTAGTGTCTCACCCCCCTCCCCACCACCACCAGTATTTTACTCTTTTGGTGAATAGGGATTCTGTAATGGCAGAAGCTTTACTTAGTACAAAATCTCGATGCTATAGCCTGGCCCCACAGTTCTAGAACCCCTCCTCCCAGACTTCACCTCATCTCCACCTCAGTGATTAAACATAATGAGGGCACTGTCTTTATCCTTGTGTACCAAGCCAATTCTCCTTTACACTGTTTCCTCCTTCCCATGACAAGGACTATGTCCTGATTTTTTTTTTCTCCACCTAAATCTCAAATGTGCCAGTAGTTATCTCACTACTGGATTTCAAGCTGTGGAGACATGATGGTGGTGTGCTGGACAGCTGTGCCATCTAGATGAATGACTTTGGAACAAGATTCTGATAGTAAGGAGACAAAAATCATTGAGTATGGTAGACTTCCAAAAACCTTGGTATCTTAGACAAGAGGTTAGAAAAACTACTGCCCATAGACCAAAGCTAGCTAGCTGCCTATTTTTGCAAATAAAAGTTTTACTGGACTGAAGCCACACTCATTTATCTGTTGCCTGTAGCTATTCTAGTGTACAATGACAGGTCATTGCAAGGGAGTCTGCCCCACAGTACCTCAAATACTTATTACCTGTTTCTTCACAGAAAAGTGTGCTGACCTCTGGTGTAGACTAAAGAGCAGACTAGAGACTAGATGTAAGTAGCTGGTATCATATGTGATTATTTTCATGACTAGAGAATTTTTAAATGGTTTATATAAGATCATGCTACCTAAGGAACAAAGGGAGGAGATCTGAGAAGGGAGCCTCTGTTCCCCTAGGAATGATCCTAGAACTCCCTTTGAAACTACTGGATTCTCTCAGCATTTGGACAGTACCCCACAGTAGCTCTCAACTGACTGACCATGAGCTGCTTATTGTGTGGATGACAGTTCCAAGGTAAATGGACAACAACTTATTTGAGAGGATGCCACCTGATTAAAGAAGCCAAAAATAACTTGGCAGACTGAATAAAATGCTGAAAAATTGAAGACCCATTTGGGAGTCTTCACCGACTTACAAGCAGTGGCCAATGACCTGGCCACATGGTCATGTAGAAAGCAGTGAGAACCTGGCCTCTTAAAGAAATGCCCATGTGAGCCACAGCCCTATAGAAATTTGAGGAGTACATTTAAGATGTTCACCAAAAGAACTTGCCAAAGAATTGTCAAGCAGATATCCCTGTGCTGTCACTTTAAGTTGGCTCCTGGGTTCATTTAATCAGAAGACATGGTGGGAGATGCAGTAGTGAAAGTGGACTGAATCTAGACATGTTTCTCTCACACCCTTTGAAGCACAAAATTGCAACAAGAACTAGCAAAAGAGATGAAAGATATGATGGCTATGTGCAGCTTCCTTGGTGGGAAGGCCTTCATCAGAGCTGGCAAGTGAGACTGATGCTGTTAGCCCCAGGGGGGTCCTGACAGGAATAGATACCAATTCCAGGCTGGGCTGTTTAGCCAGTGAAGGATACAAACATTAAGAAGACTCAGCGCAGAAGACTGCCTGAGGTTAGACCAGCAATCATCATTGCTTCAAACCAAAGAACACACACTATAGCTCATAATATTCAACGCTGGGCAGAGAGACATCCTCTGAGTAACAGTTTTAGGAGTAGATCACCTAAAGTGGAGAGAGAACAGCATGGAGGATTGGCTTCCACCTTCTCACACATGTGACCCCACTTGGCCTGAGAGGAACTGGAGAAGTGTCCCCACTAGATGTTATTACTGTTTTTCTGGTGAATGTGGAGGAGAGGGGAACTCACCTTGGAAAGAGAAATGCTGGAAAAGGATGCTGGTGTAACTATGATAATGTCTTTTTTTCCCCCCACATCACCTGAAAAGGAAAATATATACTGCCACAGAACAGTATGTACCTGAAGTAAGGACGATTTCTCATCAAGAAATTTTAAGTGTGGTTTTAAACCTATGTCAGAATTCCTAAGGGCCTCATGGGTGTGGGTTGTATCTTCACTGCATCTGGCAAAATGGGGGTTAATGGTGAATGCAGCCATGTTGCCTGGAGGCAGAAATAGCCCACTAGTTCTGTACCCACTAACCTTATTCTTCTGCATGGGAGTGGACTAAGAGTGAAGCACTTGCTAGAGTAGTATTGCTGCCTAGGTTCTAGACCAGCACAATAGCTGCAGTTAATGTCTTTTTCAAAGGTGAAAAAAGGTTGTTAATGGAAAGAAGGAGGAATAAATAGAAGCCAAAGGCAAAAGTATAAATAAACGGGTTTTGAATTAAGAGAGATTCAGTATTAACACCTCAAAAGAGGCTCAGAGCAGGAGATGACATTGTCTCTGACCGCTATTATCTCAACTGCCTGAAAGGGTGAAGCTGCATGTTTGCTGAAACCTCTGCTTTTGGGACTTGAGGCGATGGTGTGAAAGCCTGGGAACCTGAATAGCCTCAGGAGACATAGTCTTTCAATATGATGATAAACTATACTAGTTATTAGTCACTGAGGGGATCTAATAATTTGTTACCTGTTGAATTGTATACCCCTTTGATGAAAGGGATCTATTGAAAAACCCAGAGGTGACCTGTGATAGGATAGACATTTTGGGGGTTTTGTCCATGGTTCCTAGCCCATAACTTCCTCTCTAAGTCAGGCCAAAGAAACTAGAATTCCTCTCTCTTGAAGTGAGTCAGAGAAACTCTAGAAGCTAACCATGAAGAAATCCTCTGACCCACCCTTTGCCATGAACAGGCAATAAGACCCTTCTTATTCCACAGGGGTCCTGCCCTATGCCTTAGAAGAAGGAGTACTTCACACAAGAAAGACCAGAAAGAATCTAAATAGACAGACTTTGTTGGATTTCCTCACCAGACTATTTAAAAAAATAAAACATGCTTATGTAATAAAATTGTCATCAAACTCAAAAGGACAGCGTTAGTAGAGAGCTTCTGGATGGCTCCACATGTGGAGATTGCTGGAGAGTGGTGTTTCCTGAGAGTCATGGATGCTCTGTGTCCCTTTCCCCGTATCCTGCTCTATGCATCTCTTCCTCTGTATCCTCTGTAATATCCTTTGTAATAAAACATAATTGTGTTAAAAACAGTTTCCTTGATACCCCTCCCTTCAAGATGCAAAGCTTAATTTCCCTTAAGTGTGGGCTAGACTTGCTTATTATGAATAGAATATGAAAGAAGTGATGAGATGTCATGTCTGAGATTAGGTGATGAAGAGACTGGCTTTGCCTTGGGTGTGCTTGATTTCTTGGATCACTTGCTACAGAGGAAGCTATATTGTGCAGATACTCAGAAAGTCAATGGAGAGCCCCAGTAGTGAGTAGTGAAGGCCTCTGGTCACCAGCATTCCAGAAACGAAGGCTCCTTGCCAACAGCCATGTGGAAACATCCTCCAGACCCAGCTGAGCCTTGTGATGACTGCAATATTATGACACCTTGTGCCAGAGTTGACTGCAATATCATGACACCTTGTGCTCCTGAGTTCCTGACCTTCAGAAACTGTGTAAGATAATACACATTGTGTTAAGGTACAAATTTGAGGGGAAATTTGTTATGTAGTGTTAGAGAACTAAAACATATAGCAGCTTTCCCCTCCAAACACATATACCCATTATTACCATTAATGTTACCCAAAGCCCTCTATATAATTCTGTCCTCTGGGTCCAGAAAATGAGACTTGCAGTTTTAGAATGGGTACTTTGAAAAAAAAAAAAAAGCCCTTTTGGACTAGGTTCAAATAAAACTTTCCAATACAAAATTTTGCAATTTGAACAGCTCATATGATATTCTGTCTCTGTTGTGTAAACCTAAAACTTAATTTGTCTAACATGAAACAACTTAAGAGAATCCAGTGTGAGGGGGCGGGGGGGAGGAGTGGGAATTAAAATCCTTGGAGAAAAGGATTTCCTGTGGAAGAGGATACAAGAAATAGTGAGATAGGTGATCAGTTCTTAAAGCCAAAAAGGAGTAAGGACAGAATTTCTCAAGAAAATTAGAAATATTTCTAGCTTTAACTTCTTGTTTTTTCCTTTACTTAACAGGAGTCCGATGACCTACTGGCTCTAAAATGGCCTATTCCATTCCATAGGCATCTGCATCTCTCCAAGAGGAGAAAGAAAATAAATGTTTTCAAAGGTTCCAGATCAGTGTCATGATGGTTTCTCTCATTCTTAACAGCCATTTTCTTAGCACTAAGAATTTGAACAATTAGATCATTTTTCCTCCAAAAGATTTTCTGATAACAAGGAATGGGTTCCCTTTCACACTACACTCGCTCTTGGCATCTGATTGAAGCACAACTTTGATGACATTCCTTTAACCAGAATTGGGTCTGGCCCTGCAAGTGATGGATGTTATTTCAAACCCCTGTCTGGAAGCAAGGTGGATAAAAGGTAGATGTAGGGCTCCACCAGGACCTGCCAAAGGGGGGAGAAGGGTTCATGCTGGAAAGGCAACCTTTTCTTAGGTTTTCTATTCCACTTTGTAAAGGAAAAGAGCTACACTCGAGGGACAGGAGTTAACAAAGGACACTGCTCATGTGCTGCAATAAACAGCCTGCCATTTTTCATATGGACTGGAATCAAAGCAGACAGGGTAATCTTATCTGACTCTCCATTCATCTGCCTCTTTGATTATAAACACCTGGTGTGGTCTCTTCTACTTCCCTTCCCAAGGACCACCCTGGAGCAAGGCCTAGGAGCTGTGTATGTAGAAGCTATTCCTAGTCAAATCCCTGAGTCTTTGTCCTGATTGCTCTCCTAAGTCTATGGGCAGTGCAGCAGATCCTGTGGGAAAACAATGGGGAGGAGAGATAGAATATGGCTGATACAGAGGTTGGAAGGAAGACAGGTGACTAACGACTTTGCTCTGGTGGGTGAAGGAATAGTTAAGGTGAGCTTTCCCAATATTTGTATGCCCTCTTGAAATACTTGATTTTGTTTTCATAAAACAAGCATATATTCCTGTTGTAATGTTTGGTAAAAGACAAGGAGGCAACAGGATCTTCATTTTGCTGGACTGTTGACAATTGTCCTCTTTTTTCTGCCTGTACCACCTTCTCACTTTCCATCTGTCAACCAGTTTGCAGCAGAAAGCAGATATGGCTTAACAGGCTATTTTATATAATTTATAACATAAAGTCAAGGTGAAAATCAAGGAAGTGATTAACATGAAAATTAATGCTTAGCCTCACTAGTAATCAAAGCAATGCAAATTACAACAGGTTGTTGCCTTTAAATTGGCAAAGAATAAAGATATAAATCTCAATGCTGAGGGCAGGGGTCTGGTCACTGTTTTGGTTTGGATCTCCAACATCTCTCAAAGGCCCTTATGTTGAAGACTAGGTTGCCAGCCTGTGGGATTATGAATGTGGTAGAAACTTGAGGAGGTGGAGCCTAATGGAAGAAAGTTAGGTCACTGGGGGGAACCATACTCTCAAAGGAGATCTTGGGACCCCAACCCCTTCCTGCCTCTCTTTTTGCTCTCTGGCTGCCATGAAGTGAATAGATCTCCTCTGCCATGTGCTCACCACAATGATACACTGTACTGCCATAGGCCCACAGTGGCAGAGTCAAGCAATCACAGGCGAGACCTCTGAATCCATGAGCCAAGATAAATCTTTCCTCATAAGTTATTTATGTTGTGTATTTTGTCACAGCACAGAAAGCTGACTAACACAGTCAGTCACTCATATCATTCTGTGAGAAGAATAAACTGGCATATCCTTTATGAACAACAGCATGGCAGCACTCAACACCATGGCACAAAAGCAGGTTACAAACCTGCGTGATCCACCCTAAGAATGAGATCCTAAATAGATTGTTATACTCCATGTATGAATAATATGTCAAAATACACTCTACTGTCATGTGTATCTAGAAAGAATTTTTTTAAAAAACTGTGATCCCTATGTTTTGTGAAAATATGTGAGTAAAAAGAAGGTATAAAAATTAATGGTGGTTTTATAAGGGTGGGTAATTCTATAGCATTTGCTTTCCTGTTTTCTAAGTTTTGTGTATTAGCACCTGATAACCTTGTAATTTAGGAAACAATGCATGATAATTTCTAAACATCAGGGGGGGAAGGTAAAGGAGAAAAAGAATGGGAGCAAAGGATTTCATTTCAATCGAAATAAGCAGCAGGTCTCTTGAAACCAAGGTAGCTTGAGAGAATTCGTTGGCAGCGTTAACTTTGGCTGAGTGGGAGAATCCACACGTGACATAGAGCTTCAGGCTTTATCCCCTTTTTCCAGAGAAAATGGCCCCAATATCATCCTTCTCTAAGGTAAATAGGATTAAATTATGTAGGCCTGAAATGAGGTTGAAGATGCCTGTGGGGAATGAGAGGACATAGCGTTTCCTGGAGTGTGGCCCATACTAACAGCCTTCTGCTCAGTGGAGATGGATTTGTGAAGTGGGCACCAGGAAGCCCAGAAATCTGTCCTCTGCTTCTTAAACTGCCTCATCTAGAAAACTGAAAAGAGATCCCTACCCCCACTCCCATAGCACCAAACCATAGAAGCCTGAAAATGGCAGAGAGATGATTATTGAACACGATTCACATTTCTATGTGATTTTATTGTATCCAGTGTTGTTTGATCTAGTTTTACAGAGATGCCTGAAGTGGGTTCCTGTGAGACAGACATGGATGCTTCAGTCATGGAGCTTGTTACCCTGGAATTTGTGTTAGAGATGATGGGCATGAGAGCACTAGACAGGCTGCAGTGGAATGTTGGTTGGGAATCACAGTGGAAAAGACCTTGGGACGTTCTTAATAAATCTTTGAATCTACAGCTGGCATAAGCCAGACAACAACTTGGGGATTCAGACATTGACTCGTTTATTCTTCTTGGCAAGTTTCTGCCCCTCATTCACAGAACTGGGTCTACGCACTGTGCTGATTCTGGTCAGCTGGCAGTCTGCACCTGGTAGAACATGTCTCTTCTTCATTAGGGAACTCAGTAGCAAAGGACACAGGAGAAATGCGCCAGACATTGGCATCAGACAGGGGTTAGTGATGGCCCTGTTAGCCTGGGATTTTTCATTTATATAAGGGAGATAATGCTTCTGTCTAGATCTTCTCAGCTACCATAGCAAAATACCACAGACTGAGTGACTTAAACAAAAAACAGAAATTTCTGTCTCACAATTCTAAAGACTGAAAGTCTTAGCTCACACTGGCAGGTTTGGCTTCTGGTGAAGCGCTTTCTAGTTTGAAGAGGGTGCTTTGCCCTCACACAGCTTTTTCTCTGAGACTAGGAGCAAACTTTCTGATGCCTCTCCTTATATGGATCACCCCTCTGCCTTATGACTTCATTTTTCCTTACTTAGTTACCTTCTAAATGCAGTGTCACTGGGGATTAGAATTTCAAACATATACAGTTTGAGGGGTACACAATTCAGTCCATAGCAGATACTTACTTCCATTAAGAAATGCAAATTAAAACCATTTCCCAGTCACTGGGATGGCCATAATGAAAAAGTCACGAAATGACAAGTATTGGCGAGACTGAAGAAATTGGAGCCCTTGCTTACTGGTGGGGGAGCATAAAATGATGGAGCCACTTGGGGAAGTAAGCGGACAGTCCCTCAAAAGACTAAATATAGAGTTACCATATCACCCAGCAAGTCCACATCTGGGTATAACTCAGGAAAATAAAAACGTATATGTAAGTAAAAACTTGTATACAAACATTCATAATAACATTATACATAATAGCCCCAAAGTAGAAACAACCCAGATATTCAGTAATTGATGACTGTGTTTGTCAAATCCATACAATTGAGCATTATTCAGCAATAAGAAAGAATGAAATACTGATAAGTTCTACATATATAAGACTTGAGAACATCATGCCAAGTGAAAGAGGCAAAAGACTACAAAGTGTATAATCCCATTAATAGGAAAAGTCCATAATAAGAAAATTATTAGAGTTAGAAAGGAAATTAATGGTCTGGGCCTGGGGAAATAGGAAGTCACTCCCAATGGATACAAATTTCCTCTGGGGATAACAAAAAAAATGACCTGGAATTAGATAATGCTGATGGTTGTGTGACCTTGTGAATATACCAGGAACCATGGGATCATACACTTACAAGGGTGAATTTGTGGCATGTGAAGTAATCGCAATTAAAAAAAATGAAGTAGGTTTTTGTGCATATAACACAGTGCCTGGTATAGAGTAACTATGTCAGGAAAGTGGCTGTTTTTATTGTCCATAGGCTACATAGGATCAGAACGAAGTAAGGGAGTAAACACATACACACAGCTCAGAGCTCAAGGGCAGTCACCCAACAAGTGTGCAGCAAACTTCCTCCTCCACTGTCTACTCTAAACTGTTTGCACCTTTCCTTGGTTTGGGTGGGGAGTGGGCAGTCAGGAAAATCAGTCTGAGGACTCCCTGCAAAGTAGCTGGAGAAGGAAGCTCCCCAGAGTCCATACATTAATCAAGCCTCTTCTAATGAGGAGTTTCTAAAATTAATGGTGTCTTCACTGGTGTGCAGAGGGTGCTCCACTCTCCCTGGCTGCCCAGGGAGGAGGCCAGAGTGGGAGCAGGTGATTTTCCCATAGAACTCCTCCACCATCTTCCCTGAGATCCTGAGTGCCTGTGCCCTCACCCTGACCAGGCCTGGAAAACAAGGCCAGGAGTCCAGGACTCTTGAGTCTCAGTCTGGGCCAACTTCTGTCTTTTCAAGGTGCTTTCTGTTTAATCAGGGACCTGGTTTACAGGGTAGAACACTAGCCTGCTCGGCTCTGGGCTTCGCCCCTTGGGCTGGTTCTGAGGGCAGGTAACAGATGGGTGGCAAACTGCAGGTAGCTGCACTTGGGCTAGTGTGCGCTCAGGATTTGCTGTCTCCCTGCTAGCTTTCTCCTTTCCCGCTGGAGCCAGAGTCACCGCTCACCCAGGACACAGCTCCTATTGGCTGGATAAAAATACACCTCAGTGTGACCGCTGAGGCCCACGCATGGCCATCTCAGCCTTTCAGGGCAAGGAGAGAAGAAAGAGTACAGAAGGCTGGGGCTTCCCTGCTGAGAAAGGGGACAGGAATGTTTCTGACTCTAATTGTTCATCGACCTCTTTAAGAATTTATGCAAGGTCTAGACCATTTCCTCGGGTTAAATAACCACAGTAGGTGCATTTTCAAAAACTCACATATGATCTCAGAGGATGTACAGACTCGTGAAACTAAGACACCCATAAATCCCCAGACCAGAATAGAGTTTCTAACAGGGCCGAGAGAATTTATAACTCAGCCATCAGAAATAGAGATGAATTGGTGAAAGAGAATGGAAGCAGGGTGTGGATCTCTCAGTGCCGGGTCAGGGAAGCTGTGGAGGATGCCGGAAGTGAGGTTCAGGGCCAGATATACCAGCAGGAGACACCTCAGACCAAAACCAATAAGAGGACTCCCTGCAGGGTAGCTGGAAAAGGAAACTCCAGAGAGGCGATACTAATCCAACTTCTTCTGATGAGGAGTTTCTAAAATTAATGGTGTCCTCACTAGCAAGCAAAGTGTCGGTCTCTCTCTGGTTTCAGAGTTCTCCTGAGCACTTCTGCACAGCTCTTTTCTAGAATAAGTCATGGAGAAGGTACTTATCCCACGCTGAGGCTGTGTTCAGGGGGTCTATCCAGCAACAGAGAAAGGGGCATCCTAGCAACCCTGGGCATTCTACTGAAATGCTCAGGGTGCCGGACAAAGTGGAAAAGGAAGAGGTTGTTGGAGCCTGAGGGACATCAGAATTTGATTGCTTTTAATCATGTTCTCAAGGAGAATGAACATGGGCTCAGTGGCTGCTGCTGAGTGCTTGAAAGTTTTAAAGCAAGACTTTGGGACCTTGAAGACAACAAGACCCTCAGTTCAGTTTGTTCCAAGTGGTCAGAGGGCATAACATAAATGTTCATTTTATATTAAGGGCAAAGATTCTATTTTCAGAGGAGAATGTAAAGAGATGCAACTCATCAAAGGGACTTAGATGAGCTGTGGGTGTTCAGTGACACTGTGTCCTTAAAGTGATACAGCAACTGGGTCTGATTCCATGCTCCAGTCACTCCCAGCCATCTCACCACCCCACCACGCATCTTTTCTGCACCTTTCTACTCCGCTGGCTCTTTCTTTGCAATGGCTTAAGGCTCCTATTGCTTTGTGGTAACTGTGCATTTCTTCTGTTAATTTTGGCTACTGCTTTTGTAATTGACAGATTCATTCATATTATCTCCAGCCCAAAATCAAAGGGGAGAGAATCTGATAAACTCTGACACTTCTCTGGGTGAAAAGTTATTCTGCCAGGCCTACCGCACTGGCTTCCTGAGCTAGTCAGCTGAGACCAGGAGGTCTGTGGCTGACAGCATGACTTACTTGACTACAACTGTGTCTTTCCTGGCAGAACAGGAGCCAGGAATGCTTAAAAGTGGGGACAGGGGTGTGGCAGGCATCTTGAATGTTGGTCTGTAACAGTACTTTCCCATGGAATTTTTGCCATCTCCCATGAGGAAACAGAACTGCCAATATTACAAGACCCTGGTACACTAAAACCCAAACACCACCAACAAAACAAAATAAAACCTTTTCTAAGTATTACATAAATATATTTGTCTTTCCTTCAGACTAAATAGACTCCACTGTTGCAGGATTTTCAAAATCAATTTTAGATCAAGAGTTTTTAATTCTTTTTTATTTCTTTTCTTTTTTCTTTTTCTTTCTCTCTCTCTCTCTCTCTCTTTTTTTTTTTTTTTTGTATTGGGAATTAAACTCAAGGGCACTTTACCACTGAGCCACATCGCCAGCTCTTTTTATTTTATTTTATATTTTGAGGGTTTTGCTAAGTTGCTTAGGGCCTCGTTAAGTTGCTGAGGCTAGCCTTGAACTTGTGATCCTCCTGCTTCTGCCTCCTGAGAGGTATAGGCATGTGCCACTACACCTGGCCAGAGTCTTTTTTAAAGGGATGGTAGCATTATATTCCAGCTACCCTGTCCCATTTCCCAGCCCCTGCAGTGAGGCAAAGCCACGTGGCCATTCCTAAGTAATGAAGGGAGAATAAGGGTGCCATTACTACGATGAAGCCTAGAACAGCCAACAGAACCTCTAGCTCTGCTCTTTATTGCTGAGGACACTGTGAAACTCACCTGTTTCATGTGATCAGCTTCTCACTGAAGCACGCTCTAGCCTATCCTGACTTACACTCGGAAGGGTGTTGGCAGACACCCCACGAATACCACCACCTTCCTTCACCAGGAGGTGCATCCATCACCCCGATCTGCATCCCAGGCTGACTTTCTCTGCTTCAGGAGATGGATGTCTTAGGCTCTACTTCCCCATGAGTGCTGACGTCCCTTTTGGAGGATCCAGAAATGAATTTCTTTCTTTTGTTAGAGTCATACTTCATTATTGAGGCATAAATGACATACAGTACAATTCATCATTTTTAGTGTATAGCTGTATGGATTTTGACGAACACTAACAGTGGTGTCATCATCAATATAATCAATTAACCCCCAAATTCTCCTGGGCCACCAGAAGTCAACCCTCACCCCCAACCTCAGCCCCTGGCTAACACTGGTCTGATATCTGTCTACATAGCTGTGCCATTTCCTGTCGTACAAATATGTCGTACAGTATGAAGCTTTGGCCAAAGGACAACTGACCACTTTTTGCCTTGGGATACTTGTAGAATTACAGAAACTTTCCATGATAATACCAAATTCTCATATACTATCATTTTCCCACTTCCCCTCTTATTAACATCTTCCATAGCTATAGGAGAGTTGTCAAAATCAAGAAATCTACATTGGTGCAGTACCATATTTTTTCACCTGTGCATTATGTTTATATTTGTGCATTTTAATTACAGAGTAATATTTATTTGGATCACACCCATTTTTCCCAATGATGTCCTTCTTCTACTCTAAAATCCAACCCAAGATTCTACATAGCATTCAGTCCTCATGGATCCTTGGTCTTCTCCCATCTGAGATAGTTTTTCAGTTTTTTTCCTTCTTCTTTTATTTATTTATTTATCTATCTATCTATTTATTTATTTATTTTTGTGATGTTGGTACCTTTGAAAAGCACTGACCCTGATCAGGTATTCTTTAGAATGCCTCTCAATTTGGATTTGTTTGAAATTGTTCTTTCTAGATTGGGGGGTGTGTGTCTGGGGGGAAGAACACCACAGAGGTAAAATGCCACTCCAGTTGCATCCTAGGAGGGGGTACATGATATCAGTGTGAATTTCTATGTTGGGTGGTGTCAATAGCTTGCTTCTGTTTACTGCTAAATAATCCTTCATTATTTGCATATATCATAGGTTTTCTTTTTTCTTTTTAATCCTTTCAGCAGTTGAAGGATATTTGGGTTGTTTCCAGTTTTGGAGATTATGAATAAAGCCGCTACACATTCATAGACAGGTCTCTGTGCAAACATAATTTTTTTTTCTCTCCACGGATAAATTCCTAGGTGTGGGGTTGCTGGGTTGTATGGAAAGTTTGTGTTTAACTTTCTGTGAAACTGCCAAACTGTTTCCTAAAGTGGCTGTTCCATTTTGCATCCCCAGCAACAACATAGGAGCGTTCTCATTGCTGTCTCCTAACTTCTTTTGATCAGTGTTCCAGTTCCTGACGCATTTAAAAATACCTTTAAGATGGGTGAGTTTTGCAGTGCGCCCCTCTAGTCCAGCCAAGAACCCGCTTCATGTCTCCTAGCCTCCGCACATCTTGTTCAGCTTTATGGAAAAATTAGCGACAACTTATTTGTTAGACTTTTGGGTCTTGTCTTCTTCCCCACTCCATTCCCATTATATTTAAGAAGGAGTTAGTAAGTAGTAATGGGGAGAGAAAAATGGAACTTAAGGTAACTGAGGGAGCAGCCCCTGTCTCCCACTTCAGTAACATTTTACCAAGTAAACCCCGGGGACACTTGTGACCACATTTTTGTGCATTTGTGTGCAAGTACAATGCTAAAGTCTTGGGTGCACATAATCCTTGAAATAATGAGGAGGACGACTGCTACTGTCCCTATTTTATGAGTGAGAAAATGGAAACTCAGCTGGGGAGTCTTGGTTTGACCACGGGTTTGTCTGGCTTCAGAGTAAACTCTCGACACTGCTCTAACCTGCTATCCTAGAGTCCACCTCCAGGGGTGTATTTAATAACTGGCTTCTGAAAAGAAAAATAAAGGGTGTGAAGAAGGAAAAGAAAGATTGGTTCTTAAGGGAACATTGCCTGTCTTTGAGTTGTTGTTGTTGTTTTTTTTCTACAGCTCTCAATTTCTTGCAAATAACTGGATGTAGAAGAAACTTGGCCTGGGAGTCAGATGACATGGGCTCTAGTTCTGGTTTTCCACCAACTTTGAGTTTGTTTTTGGTAAACCTTTGGTCCCTGGGTTTCCTCATCTGGAGATAAGTGTATTGGATGCAAAAGGCCCTAGGACTCCTTTTGTGCTGCCTTGCAGTGGGCTGGCAGGTAGGAGAACTTCTGTAGCCACTGGGAACTCTAAACTTCTAGCACAAGTGCCTGAGGGGGTGAGATGGGGAGGAGGGGTAGCTTCTAAAAGGGACCCTGCAGGGGGTTTTCCCCCCAAACCTTCCAGGCCTTTTATGTCCATCCTTTTCCCTCTAGCAACAGCATCCCAGTTTTACCTGGAGTAATCATTCTTTCTCTTTTTCTCAGTTCATGGGAGACAGAGTCCAGGGACAGGCATATAAAAGCTGGTAAACATCATATTTTCAAGGGCTGGGGATATAGCTCAGTTAGTAGTAGAGTGCTTGAACAAGGCCCTGGGTTCAATCCTCAGCACCATACCCCACCTTGCCTCTTGACCCCAGTGGACCCCAATGGAGGAGTAACACAGGACCCAAAGCAGGCTCAATTCCAAGAAACTGGCTGGAGATGTTGGTGGCCATTTTGCCTCTCGGTGAGAAGTTTGTTGAAAGAAATGGAAGGAAACAGAGCTGGGTACTGCTGAGGGGACAGTTGTGGAGGATATCAGCTGAGTCCCATTGCTCCTCAATCCAGCTGTGCCTGAAGCCTTCACCTAGACTTAAGTTACCTGAGCAAGTAAGTCAGTTTGAGTTGGATTACACTTCAGTAATGCTGTGCTCTTTGATATCTCTCTCTCTCTCTCTCTCTCTCTCTCTCTCTCTCTCTCTCTCTCTCTCTCTCCCCTCTCTCTCTCTCTCTTCTGGAATCCCAGTTACTTTTGTTTAAACAAACAAAAAAACATTAACTCTAAAAGCCCCATGAAAAACTGGAGTCTAAGGCAGTATTGGTTGCTGCCACTCCCTGTCCCACACCCATCATAAATACTGCTCATTTACAAGATTCCTTCTCCGTGCAGAATTCTTGGCAGCCTTTGCCAATCATTTGGAGCTGTGTCCAGGCTGAAGTCTGTTTTCCAACAGAGCTGAAGAGACCTGCATCGCTGCATTGTGAGTGTGCCAGTTGGAGGACTGGGAAGCCCGTTGACATCAAAGCATATGATTAAGTTCCATGGCTTGTCCGGAGGACACTCGTTGATCACAAAGACAGGTGCAACTTTGCTATATTGGCAAAATCAAACAGTGTTAATATTTAGCTCTGAGTCTTGGCCAGAGTGGCTCCTCAGGAGGGGTCTCTGCAATAGCCACTGAGGCAGGGAAGTCTGGAGTCTAGCTAGCCTGCTCAGGAGCTGCATGCAGCTTGGGCAGAAGCGAGAGAGGCCTGGCAGGTGCCGTCTTCACCCAGATGGCTGGGCAGCCTCACATGGCACCTTCAGCGTTCAGCTCTGGCCCCACACCACTTGTAAAAACCTAGCTTAAAGCACAATGGGTGAGCCTGATCCTCAAGGCCCACCAGTGGGCCACTCAGGGCTCTCCCAGGGCTGTCAGCTTCGAGCACGTCACGTTTTCTCAAGGCATGAACCTCCAGCAGAAAGTGTTGGTTTTTCCTAAGTTGGTGCATTTCTAATTCTGCAGCTGACGGATGCTTTTCTCACTCTCCCAGAACTCAAAATCAACTTGACATTTCTAAAATTACATTTTGAAGGGAATGAATCTATAACGTGCACCAAGCACACATGCCAGCTGGGGGGAAGAAAAAAAGGAGGAAACAGAATCATTTCTGGCTCCTTCCCTCAAATGTGTGTATTCTTTATCTGTTTGCAGGGAGGCATTTCAGACCATGGAAAGTGGTCCAGGAACAGGAACTCTGCACTCTCCAGGGGTCCACCACCATTGTGGCTCACACTGGCCTCATGGCATGGAATGAAAACAAGGGAGAAACAAGACTGGACTTGAGAGGGTAAGGCACCTTTGTCATCTCCATGCCAGAGCCAGGCTGTGGGCAGCTGGGGAGGGCCCCTGAGGAGGATCCCAAAGGAAGCCCCTGGCGGGCTGGCGCACACAGCAGCTGCTTCTCCTTAAACTGGAGAGGTGGTTGAGGGGCTTTGTGTGAGCCTCGATCAAAACACGCCTATCAAAAGGGATCAAGAGGCTGGCCAAGTGGACTGCAGATGGGAAGGGGAATGGAATCCTTTTCTTTTTTTCCTTTCTTTCTTTCTTACAAAAATATAAAGAAAATTCAGGGAGAAAATGTCTCCAAGGGCAATTCTTTCCTGTTCCTTGTAGCTAAGCCTGTCCAAGCCACCACAATGCTCTCCCCTCCACCCACAGATCAATTTTAAAATGCAGCCTGTTAGTATTTAAAGTAATCCATTCAAAATAGAAGAACCCCAGCCCCTGGGCAGAGCGAGCCAGGCCCTCCAGCTTCTGCTCCTGGAGGCGGCTGTGGGTTTTCGCAGCCACAAATGTGACCCAGGATGGAACCTGGACCCTTAGCCAGCTTTCCACACAGGACAGCTCGGTTTCGATCATTAATCCCTTGTTCCCATTGGTGACTCTAGGGTACTGATTGCTGGGGAGACAGAAACCTGGGGAAACAGGGACTCTGTTCTCTGGGGTTGCAGTGTCTCATGGTAGAGGCAAATGCCTCAAGCACAGGCCTGACCAAACCAGGTAGAGTGCCACCCTGGCATGACAGGAGGGCAGAACTGATGAATGCTCAAGGAGGAAGGAGACCTGGGGGCTGTACTTGGAGAGGTCCCTGGGGCAGAGGGGTCTCTGAGGGGTTTTTGAGGTGTACAGGTGTTATGATGGTGTTCCAGATGGGGTGTACAACAAGCACACAGGTCCACAGATGGGAGCTTTGGGCACAGCAAGCACTCCCATGGGTGCAAGAAAGGGTGTGAGGTAGGGTCCTGGTCCTGTATCTTGATATCCTCAAAGTCCATGAATAACAGGGTAAAGGATCTGTGAAGTGAAATTCTAACAAATGAGACTCCCCAGGGGCCTGTGCTGGGCTGGAAAGCCAGCAGAGCCCATCCATCACCTGTGGATCCTTTTCTATAAGAGCAAACCTTCACCAGTCTGCCTCCAGTCCTCCAGGGAGGTTTTTAGAGGACAAAACTTATTGCCGTGGGCCATGCCCTTCCATGAGGGTGCTTCTGTGAACATGGGAATTTCTGGAGATCACTTCAGGAAGCCCCTTCAGAGCTGAGGGCTGAAGCTTCAGGAGCCTAGGACTGGTGTCCTGGCCTCCCCCAGCAGATAGGATCATTTCCTGGCTGATCACTGATTCTGCTCCCACTCAGGGCCTTGAACTCATTGAACAGGGTGTGTATTGGCTCCTGTGAGTGTGTGTGGCCCTCACTTATCAAGTCACCTGTGACATGGGAGGGGAGGGGTGGTGCCAGCTCTGGAACTTGTAATACGGGTAGAGAGTCAGAGCTGATGATGTGCCCCAAACTGTTGCTCCCACCCCTGCCTGGGTCCCCCTAAAGTTCCATGGCCACCAGTCAGGCTGCCTTTTCTGAAAGAGAGATGTATCGGGTCCAATCAGTAGCTTCAAGGCTGCAGGTAGGACTCATCCCCCTCTTCTGGGCCACTCCAATCCCCACACCCATGGTGTCTCCCTCAGCACACAACCCTGGCTCCCCACAACAGACTCCATGACTTTGCATGTCAAATGGTTTTTTTTTCTGTTTAATTTAAAAAAAAAAGTCACAAGAGGCTCTAGAAATACATGCTTTTAAATTCCAGCCATGAAGAGGACAAAAGAAGACACTGATATCTGAAATATGGCTGCTTTCCATAGAAAGGTTTGTGCAGCGGAGACCCCCAGCTCCTCCATCAGTGGGAGAACGTGTGGCCCACCAGGCAAGCGCTGTGGGGACAGTGTCTTTGGTTGGCTGGAGCTTCATCCAGAGCTCAGTGGAAGTTGGTTTGGCAGGAAGAAGACCCCCTCACACAGAGGCGGGGGTATAGGAGGACACATTAAGCTCTGTTAGCCTCCTGCTGCCGCTAAGGACTGTGGGACGTGATATTTAAACCTCTTACCAAGTAGGCTTATGATATGAACTCTGATCTCACAGTAGCCCAGCGACACCACAGTGGCCACGATGGGACATCGGCAGGAGAACAGTGGCCGGGACACTGCTCCTGGACACTCTTGTACTATTTGGATCCACACAGAGAACACACTAAAACCCTCTATACCAAATCAGAGTAAATAATTATACCAATATAAACAGGGCCCTTGACCCTTTTGTTTTATTAAAATGGCACGTAAATATGAAAACAGCATACTGATCGCATTATACTTCTGCTAGCCCCAGGTGAGGTGCTGCGGAGCCGCAGGAGAACTCCTTCTCAGAGGCTGCAGACTCATGCATTGAGCAACTCATGTTCTTTATCGGTTTTCCCAACAGCATCAGGATTGGATAAGGGGTCGAGGTCAGCAAAGAGGCTGAACCAGGCAGTCAGGTCCGAGGCAGCCTTGGCAGGCTCTGGGGAGAGAAGAGGAAACATCAATAAACCCAGGAGGTAGGAATGCCTACCTCCACACCATGCTGGTAGCAGGCAGTCTAGCATCATCTTATAAAGGGATAAATCCCATTACCCTGTCTCTAATGAGCCAGGAAATAGCATGTCCCTGGTTGGCTGCTTGGTTAACTTTTCAAAGCCATCGTCTGAAGATCAGTGAAAAACAAAGTTCTGTGTTAACTAACCTCACCTTTACTCCAACCCCAGCTAATGACCACAGCCCACGGAGTTAGCTGCCAAAAACCTCAGACCCCTCTTGCTTTACCACAACCAGGAAATAGTTATTTCAGATATCAGGCTGAGGGAGCAGGGTGCTTTCCAGTGTGTACTGGAGGAATCCCTTCCTTCAAGTCTCCTGGGTCAGGAGAGAGATGGTGACTTCTCTCTTTACCCTTCCAAGCCATAGGTGCACAGGGAGCTATGTCCAGGGCTGGCTTCTCCTCTTCTATCAGAGTCACTACCTTCTTCTCTCACCCTCTCACTCCATAGGAAGGAGACTCTGGATGTGCCTTTCTTTCCCCAGTGAGCTCAAAATCTCCTCATCTCCAAGATCCCGGGAGCATTCCCTTCTATTGCTTTTTCACCAAAACACCTAACTTCCTGAATAGCACCATCATACAGTCAAATTATTTTCCAGATGAGAACATTTTCAAAAGAGGGCCTCATGCAAGTGATTTCTAAATAAGTCATGGCTCTTTTTTTATATAAATCATTCCACATGAGAATCTTAAGTTCACTGCCTTGGATGACCCATGCTTTTCTTCTTCTCTGACAGGTGGGAGTGTCAGAGCCTGAAAAAAGAAAGCATCACTCTGATAGGGTGTCCTTCTAGCCAAGAGCAGCTAGGAATGTGCTTACCATCTGGCTGGGAAGAGTCTCGAGAAATGTTGGTAGGGCAAGTATCTAAAAGTGGTGAAGGGATGAAAGTGTTGGGATTATATCCACAGGGACTTTGGTCCTTTCATTAAAATAACACCAAAATGCTAAGATACTGAACTGATCTGATCACTTTAGGCTTCTGATTCCTTCACCCTTTTTCCCTTCAAAATCTCTAGGAGTTATATTACTTTCTAGTGACATAATCAAAGTATCTATTACAGAAAGAAAAGTACTGCCATCAAGAAGAGCTGATAATATGCAAGTTATTCCTATATGTAACCTTAATTGAATTCCATGTGGTCAGCCTCCAAAACACCTGGTTTCTTTTGCTGTGATAAACTGGTACTTGAGAAAGCTCATTATAGTTTGACTGAGGGTCAGGGGGATGTGGGAACTACTTTAAAAAAAGGAGTTTCATCTTCATCATGTAGGTGGTTATGCAAGGATACTCTAGGGGGCAAGACTGATTTAGGTGGTTCAGTCTCTGTTCTTGATAGGCTGTCAAGATATCTTAAAGACATCTCCAGCGAAAATGGGTTACAAGCTCACTTCCCCTTCCTCCTACCTCTGTAAAAGAACTTAGAGATCATCAGAAAGTGGTCATGGCCTTCACCTGTGAGGAGCCAGATGCTTATACTCTGGGGATCTTTACATTTCCCCAGGCCTCCACTATTGAGGGCAAAACCAGGTGTGACTTATTTGCACAACCCTTAAAAGAACATCTCAAGAACCCTTTCTGATGATGATGACATAGACATTTTCATTTAACTTCTTGTGGCCAAAGAGAAAGTGGGTGATGACCAAAGGAAAAGAGATAGAGCTGCAGATACACAAGATAATCTGTCAAACAGATGTTCTTTGTGGGCGGGTTTAGCAGGCGGGGAGCTGTCCCCATAGAGCACAGATCTCCTGAGCTTAAAAGGACCTCTTTTGACAACTAAGAAACCTCCCCGTTTCTGAGGAGCCCTAATTAGATGCCTTATTTGGTGGTGGTAATGGTGCTTTTAGCAAATGATAGCAAACCTCAGTGGCCCTTCCCACCTTAATATTTCCAGCCAATCTTGGGGAGCACCTGATCACATGGAGACAGATTTGATTCATCCTCAGCAGATACAATTTGACAAAGGGGATTATGAATTAGGACAGTATGCCAGGAAAAAATTCTGAATTTAATTTGTAAGATCATCGAAAACTCCTCATCCCGCTCTAATAGAAAATTAGTAAAGAAACAGAAAATAGTGTTAGGCTGCTGGAAAAGGAGGCAACTGTCACATCAGGGGACACGACACCGTATTACCTTTCAGTGCAGGGCTGTTGTCATTTGAACTGCATGTCTTTGGTGCTGACCATGGAGTAGGAGGAGGTTTGACATTGCTCTCTGACCAGCCTAATATTCAAAACCAGAGGACATTAGATCTAACAAAAGCAGTCACACCAACCCACCAGATGCTGGGCACAGACATGGTTCTCAACCATGGTGGCTCCTAAAGAGAGGGCAAAGGGTGGTATGACAAGACCCTTCTCCATGTTTCTTGCACTGGAATATGTTTCAGGGGACAAGAGGTTGGTATAATCATGTCCAATTCAAAAATATGGAAAGCCAAGGAAAAGATCAGATTTTGAAAGGCACACAAGAAATTACTAAAATTTAAGCATTTTTGCTTTTTTTTAGGTTTATGCCCATTTTTTCTTCCCAACTACGGTCCTTTCATGATCACACCAAAGATCATCAATAGTGCACCAAGGAAATCAAGGCCCTTGCTTTTCTGTCAAAAATAGGGAAAGCTTAAAAGAGCACACCATTAGATGTGGCAGTAGCACTAGTAGACTTTCCAAGTCTACTGCCAATGTGGTCCAGTTCATTCATTTTCTACACAGCTAATTTAAATTGGGAGGCTTAATTAATATTGACAAATAAATGGCAGCCCCCAGCCCAAACATATGAGGGGAAAGAAAGTCTTCTTTATATCTTTACGCTATAACTTAAAATGGCACTTAGCTTTTGTGACTCAACATGCTGTGTGGCTCATGCGCCAAACCTACCAATGGATGGGGGATTAGGCAGTGTTCAACACTCCTGTTCTAGAGATGCAAGCCTGATACCTTGCACCATTTACTGTGTATCCTGGATATTTCTGCAGGACTCATGTTTAATTAGAACCTTACCATATACTTCTTTGTACCTCTGCTTAAATTCTTTGTGTGTTAAGTCTTGTCCTTTGAGAGAGACAAGGAATTTTTCTTCAATGGGCTCCAAAATAGTTAACACAGAACAGGTAGACATTTGCTGATTAAGTCCTGTTGTTTCTCCCTGTAAAATGTAGACCATCAGGTTTTGTCTCCGTCTTCAAGAGAGACTTATGTTTGGATGGAAGAGTTCAGATGGAGCAGAGAAGTTAGTTTCCAGAGCAAGAAGCCACTCAGTAGATACCACAAAATTGTAGAATTTAATGCCATTTGTTTACCCTGTCATTCTAAGATTCATTCTTTGCAGAAGACTTAATTATAGAGTCTTAGTATTTATTAGTTTGTATTTTTGTCCCCTCTCCGCAAGCCACGAGTGTCTCAAAGCCAGGGGCCACGTATTATTTCTTTTTAGATTCCTCAGCACTCTGCTTGGGGCTCCATGGGGGTTTAAATGTATGACCATTGAATTAGGATGAACTATTAAAATGTGAGGACTGTACTTCTGAAGTATTTGAAGAGCTGACAAAGCAGTACCTGGAACCCCGTAAATGCTGTACTACTAACTCCCTGGCATACAAGCTTGTTTATGAAGACTAACCAATGAGTAATGAAATACACAGACTGTGACCTGTTTACTTGGTCTAAAACAATGAAAAAAATATAAATGGTTCTAAAGGCCATTGCTATTCACTGAAGAGGTGCTTGAACATACTGTTAACATGATTCATAAACAACCACAGCCACGGATGTGAAGGGAGTCTTCTGGGATGATGGAAAGGTTCTAACCCTGAGCTACGGTGACAGTTGTACAATGTACATTTATGAGAAAACTTTGAACTGTTCCAGCATATAAATTAGACTCTAATAAAACAATTTTAAAGAAATTACCAGTATTTGGTGTGATCCAGGAATAACATAACCTCCTGGTTCCTAGAAAACTGGCCCACAACCATTTTTCCTTCTGGACCCAAATCACATAAAAGTGGTAAATGTGGAAAGTGAACATTGTGGTTCCAGTGCGTGCCAAATAACACCAGTCACAGGGAAAGCTGAGAGGGGTCTAATCTAACTGGGCAACACCCTTTCCACTGCAGTCCTGCCCCCAACCAAGTGCAGTCAGAACCCCTGCTGCCTCTCCACTAACCCCTGCAGCCTGGCCTCATTCTCCCAGGTTGGTGGTTTGTAAGTGTGAAACCCTCACCAGCATTATGAGCATCAACAATGAGTTCGTTAGAAACGCAAATTCATGGGACAGTGCTGACCTACAGGATCAGAATCCCTGGGATGGAGCTCAGGAACCTGTTTTAACCAACAGCAACTGTTATGTGAATGGAGTATAGGAAGCACTGCTTTAGAGGGAGCAGAAGCTGCCTGCATCAGCAGATCCCTTAGGACTGTAGCAGGTCTTTGAGGCCAGAGCCAGGACAAGGAGAGAGGCCCTCCTAGGAAGTAGAAGGCCCACTTCAGGATCCCACCTTCCTTTAAGTTCTTGGCTTGTGTTGTGCTCTCTGAGTTTATGAAGGCACTTTTCTAGAGAGAAGTCTAGTAGTTAAGGCCAGGTGAGGGGTACAGGGGTCGGGCCTCCCTGATCTCCACATGCTATTCTGTACACTGGGAGCACATCAAGAAAATGCATCCCTTTTGCAAAAAAAAAAAAAAAAGAAAGAAAGAAAGAAAGAAAGAAAGAAAGAAAAATGCACAACACTCATTTTCAAAAACAGCTCCAGAGAACTGGAAAAGAGAGGCAGATTCAGAGCACTGTAGTTTTCAGAGAATGAAATGAAACACATTCTTCAAAGGAGACAGAAAACAATCTACATGCAAAAATAGAGTGCGACCATCCTTTGTGTAATGTGCATGTACCTGAAAAACCAGAAATAAGCAAAATCTGTACATCATACTATATTTTGGAAGTGCCAGAAATATAAACAATATTTTCATTTAAATATATCATTTAAAGAATGTTTTCTTTATAAAGAAAACAGTTTTGTTGTTGTTGCATACTGGCTGGGGTTTGAACTTGGGTCCTTGTGCATGCCAGGCTAAAGTACTCTATTACAGAGCTACACCCCCAGTCCACAAATGTCTTATAATTGAGTTCCTTTGTAACTACAGGTTTCTGAACACTGCCTACCCACAAGCAACATCTAGAATCCATAGTTTGGGGGGCTTCTCCTCAGCAGAGGACATGGAGGAGGATGAGCCTAAAGATCTCTGGAGACTGTTTACCTCCGCTTTTTTGCAGACACCCATGGTGCGAAGCAGAGACAACAGCCTCTTGTGCCAAGTCACATTCCCTCCCCAGAACAGTTATTAAGCATCCATCTAACAGTTTGCCTATACATGCATGAAGGGATAAAACAGCATGGCTGTGACACCAGCTATTTAAATAAAAAAGAAAACAAACACGAAGCTCAGCTGCAATGTCACCCTCACTCATATCACTTTTGGAAATTATTTAGGGGAAGGGTGCAATGTGGGTAATTAGGGACGGAATGCCAAGCCAGATTTCAAATGTCTTGGCTTCTGTCAGGAAAAAAAATAAATGCTAAAGAGAACTTAGTGTTGCTAATATTCTAGTAATTGCCATCAACTGTTCTCTAGTTGGTGTTACTTGGCTGAGACGTTTGTAACACGAAGGTGTGGCAAGAAAGATGCCTCCCCATCTCGGAGCAATTGTGTCAGGAGGGATGGTGAAGGCTGGGGGGCAGGAGGGCACAGTGAGCTCTGTGAACAAACGGACCATCTCAGCTCTCAGTTCCTTTGATATGTCAAATGTGCTACCCGTTTGCAGAAAACACATATAAAATTTTATTAGAGCAACCCTGCCCCCTTTACTTACATAAGGGAAAATATAAATTGGCCAGAAGTAACACTGGCCAGCGAGAGCTGCAGGCAAAGCCAAATCACACCACCCAGAGAAGTGCTTTGCTGTGAACGTAATTCACCAGCAGAGAGAGAAGCAGTCCAGTCTGGGGAGCTAATCACAGTCTGGGGAGCTCGGGGGTGGGGTTGGTTGTGAAGGGCAAAGTAGGAACACCATAGTCACGGTGGCTAAGCATCACCCTGCCATCCACATTTCCCCTTGCAGCCTCAGTTTCATACCTGTGAGGGATAAATAAAAATTCCTGCCTTATTAGGTGACCGCATGAGTAAATTCGGATTTGTGGATGAGACCAGGCAGTAGAGAGGCTAGAGAACAGGACCTCAATAAATCTAAGCTGCAACTGGGTTTTTGTGTAACTCGGCAGGCATCTGGAGTAACCCCTGAGAGCATTATGCTCAGGAATTCACATCTGAGGCTTGTTTTCTTCTAATCTAGTGTCATTTGTCAGTCCCTTTCTCTCCTTTCTTGCCTGCTATCCACCCATCCATCCAACTACCCGTCCAATAGTACTTTTTGAACATCTACTGAATTATAGGCACTGAGCTACGTTCTGGAAATACAGTGAGCAACACAAATACGGACTTGGTTCCTATGACAACCCAGAGCAAGAGACAGAAATGAATTCGGTTTTCTAATAAGGTGAGGTAAGTGCGATGATGAGGTGTGAGGCATCATGGAAGTGGGGAGCAGAAACACCTAGCACTGACTGCTGGGGTCCGGAGGAGTCGAGGAAGGCTCCCTGGACGAAATGACACTGTTGACCCGGAAGGATGAGGAGCCAGCCAGGTAAAGCATTGTGCATGTGTAGGTGGGTGGGTATACACCAGGACAGCACATGCCAAGGCCCCGGGGGTGGGGAGAGCAGGGCACACTGAAGTTCCATATGGCTGGAGTCCAGTGTGCAGATAGAATACTCAGTTCTCCAGCAGAACAAGGTCATTAAGTCAGGGTAAGTAAAGGCGTGGGTGGTGTGGGCAGCTGTGAAACTGGGATCAGGTCCTGAAGGACTTTGTAAACCAAGTTGAGGAATCTAGACCATACTTGAATGGTCGAAAAGCCACAGAAACTTGCCAAATCACAAGATCTTTCTGAAGTTTTTCTGTTCCCTCAACTACAAAATATGGTTGGAGAAGATGGTCAAGATTCCTTCTAGGGACTAAGAGAGGCACTTGAATCTTGTAGGTCTCCAACAGCTGCTTTACAGATACTCCTCAGTGGGCTTAGAAAATGCTGGTACTTTGATGAAGTTGACAACTCCATTGGCTTGTGCAAGGAGTGCCTGCCTCACGTTCAAACTATCAACACACTCACAGTCTTTTCTTTTGTATTATTCCATTTGAGAACTGGAAATGTCCATTATCCAGCACCGGGCTCAGCCAGGAATGGCAGGAGATGAGCCCTGGCTGAGAAGGTTTACTTGATATAACCCAAAGCTTGACGTAACACTAGCCTTAAATGGAAACCCACCCAGAGGGCAGCAGTATCTGAGAATTAGATAAATCAATATCCTGAAGGAACACGAGGCCCTGTTTTTAAGAATCTGGAATGAGATTCTTAGCTTTGGTTTGCAGAATCCTAAATTGAAAGATTTCCTGGTGCATTTATTTTGAGCAGCTGGTAATCTTTCTAGTATCAAAGTCTACTTCTAAATTAAATTTTAGATATTGGTGGAAAATTGAGAAGGTCGAAGAATATGAGTTCTCCGTACCTTGCCTAGTCTGTCTGGACCGGCTCTCCTTCCTACTCACTTTAAGAGGCCCCAGAAAGGCCCAATTTTCTCATTACTGCATGACACAGGAAACCCCAGCCCCTATCATGCTGACAACACTTCAGAAACTCTTAGAAATCTCAGCTAAAATTAACTTCTTCAAGTTCTCAGCACAACTTGGTCTGACATGTATTCCTTTGTGTTGGACTCCTAGAGCGTGGAGTAGGAGGGAAGGGAGGAGTAACTCTTCTCCCCCTAAATCCCTTTTCCTTTGCATCTTCCCAGAAGGCTGGGGAACAGAATGAGGAAAGAGGTCAAAGAAGAGGGGAGGGTGGGCAGAGGAGACTCAGGTGAGATGAAAGACTGAGGAGAGGGAGGAAGAGGAGGAGGGAGAGGGGGACGTAGGCTGTGGCAGGGGCTAAGAACCCATGGAGGTGCAGGAGCCCTCCACCTCTGACAGACCCCTGACTCCCTGAGCCTGAGCGTGGCCCCAGCCCCTCCGGGAAGCTGTGCATGGGTGTACAAGCCATAAACACTTCCTTGGACAATCCAACTTCAATATGCTATCCGAGAACTTACGTTCAGCTTTTGTGTGGCCAGGAATCCTGTCTCTCTATTCCCATATCCCTTTTTGGCTACCTGGGAGTTCCCATGCCCATGTGCATCCAGGATGCCCACAGCCAGGCTGTTCATTGCAAGATCCTCTGGGAGGATCCAAGGAGCTGCCTGAAGGGCCCAGCTGGGGAGCCACTGCTGAAATCAGACGCACTGGACTGAGTGGCCACGGAGGGACTGGAGAAGGGCATGGATGGGTTCCTGAGTCAGAAGCCTGGATTTGAAGTCCAGCTGCCCCTACCAAAGTTGCGTGTGTAACCTTGGGCCAATGGCTTAGCCATTAGTTTCCTCAATGTCCCTGATTAACATGCAGAGATGATAACACCTGCTTGGGAAAGGCATGGTGAGGATTAAATAAATTGACACATGTAAAAAGCACATGGAGAGGCTGGAGTTGTGGCTCAGCGGTAGAGTGCTTGCCTGGCATGTGTGAGGCCCTGGGTTCAATCCTCATGTAAATAAGTAAAAGATCCATTGACAACTAAAAAACTATTAAAAAAAAAAAAAAAGCACATGGGATAGTTCTTGGCCACAATGTGTGCCGTCTTGAGCACTGGCTAACGTTATCTTACCATCTACAGATGGTAGAGTCACAGAACTGCATGCTAATCGTCAGTCCTCAGCATCACTGACACGGGGTTAATCCGTGGATAGGAACATGCTACAGGGATGAGAAGCTGAGCCTGATAACTCCTTTTACAGATGAGAAGGGAAGGACTCGGAGAGTGGTAGGGGCCTGAGCAGTGCTGCAGGGGAGGGGCTGTGCAGTATGAAACTGGCCTCTGAATGCCCTGCCATATTCTTGGTTTCACTGAACCGATATGCCAACAAGCCTTTCTCCCGTGTTCAGTTTGCCACTGAGTCATTTCAGGGGTTTGTTGACTTTGGTTTTTGAGATGATCTGGTTAATCAGGGGAAGCAGTTTCAATATAAGGTGGCCACAGTTTAATAGTTATCATTAAATTGTTATATATGTGACTGTTCATATGTTCCTGTAGATGGATTTTTGGATCATGAACATAGTGTAGAAAAATCTCAAGACAACATTCATCTTCCCTCCTTTGGAGGTGGGAGGAGTCCTGACAGAAGCACAGAACATGGTTATAGTCTGATGACATAATCAATCACTGAAGCAGGGAGCCCCTTCTTTATTTGTACCACACACGTTTTGAAGGTTCCCTGCATCAGGGCAGTGTCAGAGTAGAATCAGGGCTGCACCTGCAGGAATCTAGATGGGTGGTAGAAGCTGAAGGGGCTGCTTTCAACCACTTAGCTATGGCATTTTTTTTTCTCTCATTTTGAGTCCCACAGGTATTCAATGGGAAGATGTTTGTTTGCACAGGAAACAGGATCACTCAATAATTATAAGATAACTCCTTTAACGCTGACCTTGATAGAACTGAGAAAAGGAAACTTTCAGCAGTTAAAATGATCCTTTTAAACAGTAAACAAAAATCACTTCAGTTCTTGGCTGAAGATATTGTGCTGGTTCCCAATTTCATTTGGACTTGAAGAAGGTCCAATATTTACCAATAGCTACAAGACCCTCCACAGCTCAGCTTTCGTGGTTTAGCCTCCGAGTCCTCTGAGCGCACCCCCCCCCCCACCGCACTTACTCAGTAGGCTCCAACCAGAGTGTTCTGCCTGCACCTTGATTATGCAGCATGTCCTCACCTTAGGGCATGAGTACAGGTTGTCCCCTCTGTCCATCTGTCCATGTGGCTAACTCTTACCCCCTGCAAGTCTTTGTCTGGATCTCATCTTTCACTTTCTCTTTTCTCCCTAACCTCGATCACTTCTTAACTAGGTGATTTGTTTGTTTATTACGTTTATTGTTCACTATTTTCCTCCTCATGAGACCGTGAGTGCCAGGAAGGCAGAGAGCTTTGTCTGTTTTGTTCTCAGATGAGTCCCCAGTGTCCAGCACACCCAGGTACCCAATAAATATTTGTTAATGAATAAGCCACTTGCTAGGGTGCTGGTAGGATAGCAACCACAAATGAGGCTTTGTTGGAGAAACAAATGGCCTTCCACGTAGAACCTCTTTCTCTTTTCATTTTAGAAGAGCTTGCATCTTTATCTTTCTCTTGCTGTCAGAGCACCTCCCTCTTTTGCCCCACAGGTGATTTGCTGGCTCTCTTTTGGACATGCAGCCAGGTTGAGGTGCAAAGCCAAGCCCCATGCCACTGCCCTTGTCTTAGCTTCTTGGCGGGTTGTGAGCTGAGTTCTTTTCTCTGTGCCTGCTCAGGAAGGGGGTGTGGGGCTCACAGCACTGGACACTCATCCACCACCGCTCTCTTCTGCACTAGGGCTCTTGTATCTGGGGCCCTAAAGCTGGGGGCCTAAGTGAGGTTCATTCTACAACACAGCTAGAGAATTTTCAGCACCCCAAAGATATGGGCTGAGGATCCCGGGCTCTGGCCTTCTGACTCTCCCACGCCTGTTAGCACCTCTGCCACAGGTGGGTGGGGGTGAAACCAAGTCAGTTGGCAGCTTGCTCTCCGGAGCTTTAGTGAGAGATGGTGAAAACCCAGGGATGAAACTCAGGTGGAGAAGCACTTTGGGATTTCATTTATCCCTGTAATCTCTATCCCCATTACCACTCATCAATGAGAGGGCTATAAAACAGGACCCCCCAGTGAAGAGAAAAGGAATCAAGTATTTCATCAAAAAGAGGGAAGCCCTTTCTTTCCTTTTTCTTTTTTTGGTCTTGCCCACCAACTCTAGTATCCATGATCTCATCTCTAAAGACCTGAGATTTTAATAGACCATAATTACTTAATCATTCTAGCTCTGCTGTTTGTTCTCAGCTTTAAGCGCCAGATAAACACGTTGTTTATGAAGGAGATAGTCTAAATTTGTAGAAAAACCAAAACAACTCAAGAATTTCTTCATGATAATTCCTGTCTCATAATTAATATCATTATAAAAAGAGGGAAAAAATATTGAAAATGGTTTCCTTTTCAAGGTCTATTTAGAAACGCAAAGCTTTAAGATTTCCATCAGAGTTTTTGTATTTGTAACTTTAAATCACTGTGAGGACATGCCAGCCATCCTCAGCCAGCACATAGCCTGCTAGGGAGCCTTCACACACCTTGAACCCTTCCAGGGTTGCAGACTACTTTTGATCATGGTGGGAACTCTTATTTTTGCTGAAGCTGTGGGTGGAAATTCATTGTCCATGTATCTCAGGCGAAATCGGAGCAGCTGGGCTGAGGGAGCACTGAGGACAGGGGAGGCTTATGACAGAGAAGAGAGCAAGAGCCAGCAGGAGACAAAACTTAGATGGACGAGAAGTTAAAAGGCCCAGTGAAATGTCAATCAGCTCACCCCGCAAAAGGGCATGTTTATGGGAAAGTGGGGGACTTCTGCTGTTATGGTGCAGATCTGGAAGACCTCACAAAGGCTCGGACAACCTGTTGAAGGTTCTGTCCCCAGTGCAGCAGTGTTCCCAGGCGGGACTCCTGGGAAGTGAATGAACCGAGGACTATGATCTCACGAGTGGATTTATAATTTGAAGTCCTTATTGGGAGCTGAAGGAGGTGGGACCTAATGGTAGGAGTGGGTCCTTGAGGGACATGCCCACTCCTACATCTTTCCCAGTCTCTTCTCACTCTCTCTGCTTCCCCAGCTTTGCTCTGTGCCACATCCTTCCACCAGGGTGTTTTGCCTTGCCCCAGGCCCAAAGCAAAGGAACCAGCCAACCAGGGGCTGAGACCATGAGCCAAAATAAATTTTTATTCCTTTAAGTCACTCATTTCAGGTATTTTGGTCACAGAGAGGTTAGCTGACTAACACATTTGCCTCATGAATACACATTAAACTCAGGCTGGTGGCCAGGCAGAATAGGCCAAGACAACAGACGGCCACATCCTCTCCTATGTGCCACGAAAAAAAACCCCTTAAATCGAAGTATGACAAGAAGATAGAGAACTGACCCTCTAATAGTTTCCTAATAAGACATGTTAACGTAGGAGAAAATTATGAGCAGAAATGGATCTTAAACCTTGTAACACATCTTAAGGTTGGAATGTAATTTAGGAACTTCAGATTAAAAAAAATGTCGGTAGATATAAAATTAAAATACAAAAACTAAAAACGAAACAAAGACAAGACACTGGATATAAAATAAAAAAACAAAACAAAGCAGAAAATATGCCCACACAGCAAATTCAAAGAAAGAATGAATATGCCTTTGGATTAAAAGGAGAAAGCAAAGAATGAACAAGTAAAAAACTAATTTCAATTATAGTGGTACATACCTTGTAGTGAGGCCTGTAAGTCTTTCATATTTTGGTCTAAAAGCTGTGAAGGAAGGAATCCAGAGCCTGTCTGAGGCTTGGAGTCTGGCTCTCCCAGGGACCCCGATGGTGCTGGGTCCTTCAGCCTATTGTCTCCAAACACAGCCGCCCACTCCTGGCTGAACTCGCCTTCTTCCAGGGAGGATGCATTGAAGATCTCGTTCAGCAGCAGCAAGTCATCCTTGTCAGCACCTTCGGGTTCTGGGGTCCCTGCCATTGGGCCCAGGCAAGCTGGAGTAGAGCATAACACACGTGACTTCCCAGGGCTCAGCCTCAGAAATAACTGTTACAGGGGCTGAATTGGGACAGATTGGGTTATGGCTAGATTTAAGAAAAAAGTGAATCACAATATGAATTTATTCCATAATAACCTTTCTTAACACATTTCCTAATTAAAGGTTGAATTCCATGTTCCCTTATACTCCTTCCTCCAGAGCAAGCCCAGGTTCTGAGTATCCATAGAATTGCATTGAACAATTTTCCAGGAAAACCCTAGGGTTTTGTTTTATCTTTAACATAAAAGCAGATTTACCAAAACATTTCTCAGATCTGAAACACAGCCAGGACTGAAAGCCTGTTGGAGATCCTGGTTCCTTGTTTGTGAAGCTTCCTGAACCTTCCCACACAAGCCCTCAACGCACACTGCCTGGGCTGGAGCAGCCAACACACCATGTGGCAGCCTGTCCTGCCACCCAAGCTGGGGAGAGAATTTCACCACACCCTGGCCCAGGGGAGAGTGTCGGAAGCCCCACAGTGCCCAAGAAAAGCATCTTTGCTTCTTTGCTGAAACACAACTGCTGGAAGCAAAGAAGATTGGGTCTGATTAGTTTGGTGGTCCTAGTGAGGGAGAAATAGAGAAAGCGGGCAAATGAAAGACTGACCCAGAGGCTGGGATTTAAGGCCAGGGACACAGTTCTGGAGGGTAGAAATGAACACCAGACCCAACAGGAGCCCAACTCCACATCTTTCTTACTGTGTGACTTAGCAAGATCCATAACCCCTCTGAGCCTTTGTCTTTTTATCTCTAAAAGTTACGATATTAGTGATGCCCACCTCAGAGTGTGGTCAGTGTGACTGAAAGAATACACCACCTCACAACTCATTGCCTGTGTGGAAGGAAAACTTTAAAGAAGACTGTTCACAGATGAACACTGGCAAACAGTAGTCAGTACATGTAGAATGGTGGTGGTGAGGTATTAATAGCAGAAATCCTATAGCAACCCTCTCATTGAGTTTTCTACATATTTTGTAAACTGATAGTTTGATTAACTGTGGCTTTGTTGTGGTATCTAATGGCCACCTGGAAACTAAACCTTTTGGTTGTTAAGTCATGAAGGGGAAAAAAAAATCATGACATTTTTTCTGAGCTACACTGGAATTCTGATACAGTCATATAAAGTGAAAGTATCAAGTTTTCCTCAAATATATATGAGATAATTAGTAAGTGGAGGCTTTTTCTTTTTTTTTTTTTTCTTTTCCTTTTTCTTGAAGCTTCCCTGTGTAGGCTTTACTGGATCTATTTTCTCCCCCACACTTTACGTAAAGATCTAAAAATTAAGGGGATTTTTGATGTGCTGAGCAGACTGGCTATAAATCAGGGAAGGGAGAAGTCTAGTCACTCATATCATTGTGGTTTTAAAAGAGTGGCAAAACATCACTTTAATCAGACATCTGTCTAATTTAAGCATTTTTATTGTTTGTATTATTCAAAGACATGTTCACCAAGACATAACCTATAGGTGTGGTGGGTGGGAAGACGTGGAGATGGCACCTTAAACAGACTTCTGAGACAGTGCTGTAGGAATGGGGGCACACAGGGACCAGCCAGGGAAGGCAGGGCTGGCGGGGTGAGGTGGGCAGCCCACCTCTGTGTGGGACAGTGACTGTCTGTTCAGCTGCCATCAACACTCGCATCCTCTTTCAGTGTCTCTTAGTCATGCCTTCTAATTTATGTGGAGTTTTCAAATCTCTGTACTTCCTACTTTCAGGTGGGACTGGAATGCCCAAATCTTTCTCATGGTTTATTTTCTGATCTGACTGAAACCTGACGATTACTGAGCCAAACTCCTTTAATTGGAACCAGTTCAAGTCAATGGGCAGATGACTTTAAATGAGCCTCAGAAGTGAAGTGTGTGCCTTCCACAGTCATTTTACTCAGGCCTGGGCTGGGTCAAGCCCCAGGGAGGCTTTTCTGCTGCAATCCAGAGGCCCAGCAGGGAGGACCACTGCTGACATGCCAACGACAAGTAAGACATTCTGTGCCCTCTCAAAAGAACCACAGGCTGTCAAGGCTCTGTTTTCACTTTTATTGTTTAGGTCTTGTGGGGTGGTGTTTAGAGTGGACTTGAGTGTCTTTGCTAACTTAGCGTCTCTTCCTTCTTCTTCAGTTTTTCTTTTTGAATGCCATGAGCATGTGATCCTGGAGAGGCATTTCTTAGGAGGCCTCATCGTCCTCCACCCAGGTAGATATGTGGTGGCCAAGGCATTGCTCAGGCCACTGTGACTGGCTCAGGGCACAGGCCAGGAGGCTTCCCTGAGTTTGGCATATGGGAATTGGATGGAGGAGGGTTTATCTCTCTTGCTCTGGGATTCCAGAATTCAAAGATGCAGACTTGAGGCTTCTGATAGTAGTAAAGCCAATACAGAGAAGGAAACAACCTAAAGAGTTGGGAAGAGAAACTTGACAGCTTTAGGCCCTGGATCCAGTCTTACTTGAAGACAATCTACTACACTATGGGTCCCCAGTTACACAAACTAATATATTCTTTTTTTTTTAAAGAAAAATTCTCAACCTAACCTATTTCAAGAAGGGTTTCTATTCTTGCAACCAAACAATTCCTGATTAATACTCTGTCTCATCCAACTCAAACACTTTAGTCACAGAAATGAGGAAAAGACCCCCCTTTGTCAGGATGACACCACTAGTGGCCAGTCCTGGAATTGCCCTCTGATATAGCATCCTGGCTCTTGAATAGTTAAAGGCGGCTGCCCAGTGAACATTTTCTCTTTTAAGAGAACTTATTACTTAGCTGAAAGCAATGAAACTGGCACTGACTTGAACCATAAAACATGGAAACCTCCCAATTATTGCACTGATAATTAAGATGCCTGAAATTGCTACATATAACTCCTAAGAAAAACTTAATTGCAAGTAGAAAAGGACAGGTTTAGGTCTGTAACTGGACAAGTCAAGACTTGAGAAATAACATCAGTCATTAGGCTATCATGCTATCATTTTCTCTGAAATTAATTCAACTCAACTGAGAGAAAATGAAGACACACAGAGAGATATGATAAGCTCTGGGAGAGAAGCCCTGGAGAGAGCCGCACGACTGGGGTCAGAGCTTCCGCCCATGGAGACAAGCAGGGATTGCTCCTGGGTGGTGTCTCAGCCTGCTTTTGTCTTGTAGACAAGCAAAGGTCGTGCCACACCCAGGTGCCGGCCCCGCAGATGCCACTCCGAGCCCCCTTCTCTCTGGTGCAGACTCCCACTCTCCATGTTTGCTTTCCTATCTGATGACCTAGCCGCAGACGTTACTGTACAAATAAAAGCCGACAGACATGACGCACACACAGGCTCACCTCTCTGTCTCCAACTCTGTGACCCTCTGTGCATTCTCTCTGCCCTTCTGAAATTAGCCCTCTCCATGCCCTCCCCCCCTCTCCTTCCGGAAGCTTCCCCCGCTCCTACCAATATGCTACTTCGGTAGCTTTAGCCTTTCCCTCTCCAGGGCTTCTTTCCTCTGGCCAGTGATAATCAATATTTGCCTTGATATTGCTGTCGGCCACCTCTATCCTTGCTGTTCTCATTTCCATGGTCACTTATTCTACTGTGTCTCTATTTATTTTTTTCAGCTGCTGGCAATTAAGTTCCCATCCCCATGCTTACACTGAAGTGACTCTCTGGAAGGTTACTGGGGAGATCCTAAAGGCCAATCCACCAAACTCCGTTTTTCAGGCCTTGAGACCTCTAGCATTTTGCAGTGCTGCCTTGCTCTGGAAATGTGATCATCTCCTGGGAGTCCCAGTGCGGTGGCCCTCTTGGGCACTCTTCTCTGCTGCCTCTTCCTACCCTGGTAGCCCTTAGCCTTCATCCTAAACCATCGCCTCCCTTCCCTACAATTCTATCAGAGATCTTATCTATTTTCATGGTTCCAAACTCATCTTAAAAAATCTCCAAATCTCTGCTCTGATTCCATGTTCTTCCTTCAATTTTGATGACAAATTGGGGCAGAGGGACCTTCTGCTTTGCCCACTGGAGGGGCTTCTGGTGCCCCATGAGGCAGCCTCCTACTGTGCACCATTGCTCAATAGGACTGTAAGATTACTCCCTCATTCAAAAACCTTCAGTGGCTCCTTTTGACTCCCAATATTGGCATTCAGGACCTCCACAGTCAAACTCTAATAAAACTCTTTCAGCCGTGTATCAACATTCTCCTGGGAAGCCCAATTTGGCAAAAGTCTGCTTACCATTGCTCAAATGCACTTTCCTGCTTTCCTGTGTGAGACCTGATGTTTTCTCCCAATAAGAATGATATTTTCTTTTTTCCTCCTCTTTCTCCTCCTCTTCTTCCTCCTTCTCCTTCTTCTATTTTTCTTCTCCTTCCCCTTCCTGTTCTCCTTCTCTCTCTCTTTTTTTTTCTTGCATCCAAAAGGGACCTTAAAAACCATTTCCTTTAACTCATTTTACAAATGAGGAAGAAGACACCCAGGTTAGATGACCTGCTGAAGGTCACATAATGTTACTGATAATCTAACCATGGACCCCAGACTTAAAGGTCAATTTTCTCACTGTGATATCTTTCTTTTGTTTAAAAACCCATTTAGTGTCTCATACAAAAACTACTAAGAAGCTTTTGCCAAGCTTTTGTAAAGTGCTGAGAATTTCAAAGGTCAGAGGACTCTGCTGGCAGCTGGGTACCATGCAGGCACTGGGGCAGGACAGCGCTGGCAGACCCACGCATCAGGCCCACAGCACACATGGCCCACGTTCAGAAGTAAGAGCCCCAGGCCCTGGGAAAACATTCCCCAGGAGAACCGGTCCCGAACCAATGGGCTCTATTTCTTGAGAACTCAAATACAGAGGCAGCTCTCGAGTTCAGTGTGGGAAACCGGTGACAGCTGGTACAGGTGTTATTTTTGAAGTCATACTGAGTTTCATGACCTCAGCATACATTAGGAAAACAGAAGATGGAAACATAGCAACACAGACTGAAAACGATAGCCTAGGAAAACAAACAGATAAATGTCACTTATTTTACCTTCATCTGTGTGTGAAACAGGAAGAGTCACTTCTCTGGGTTTCTCCCTGGCCCCCACTCTCAACCTGATGACTAATCTTAAAGGCCACATGCTTGCAGTGCCGATGAAAACCCCAAACACCAACACCATCCTCACATCGCCCAAAAGAGAATGGGGGAAGATGGGTAGGAAACCACCTTACAAAAAATGTCTAACCAGAAAAATATTCTTCATTACACAAGACTCTGGTAACAAACTGTGCTCATTTGGAATTCTAGACTGCTGCTTCTAGAAAGTCACTTCTGGCTTAAAAAAAAAAAAAACAACAACAACACAGATTATAAGAACAGGTATGGGGAGAGAGGGAACCATCCTTACCAACTCTAAAAAATAAAAAGAAAAGAAACAACAGTCTCATAGTGCTAGGCCTGAATAGGCACTAAAAACGTTCTTGTTCTGATCCCTCAATCTATTCCTCCATTTTTAGTCTTAGATCTTAGCAACCCAGCAGTCTCAGTGAAAAACAAGACACGTGGGGCTAGGATGAGTCTTTATAGAATCTTGATAGTGATAAATTTATGTAGAACACTATTGCCTACATGGTTATTAAGTACAAACAGCATTTGATTGTAAAAGTCTATCATTATTGAGCTGGGGACATAGCTTAGTCATAGAGCACTTGCCTAGTGTGTGCAAGACCCTGGGTTTCATCACCAACACCTCAAAAAAAAAAAAAAAAAAAAAAAAAAGCCCAAAAACCTCCAAACCTAAAGTATGTCATTATTCATGAAAGGACAAAACCAGCAGAACACCCCAGAATACAGACGGAGGGAGGCAGGAAGGAGGACAAGTGTATGAGGAAAGATAAAGAGCTTAGTAGCTTAGTACTTGCTTTATTGCATGTGAGGAAGCAATCAGGTCCATAGTCTGACTATATGCAGGCTGCACGAGACAATTCTAAGTGACTCAGGAGAAGCAAAGTGCTGAGAGAGAAACCGGTATGATTACTACAGGTCAAAGGTTCTCACCCAGACCTCTGGTAGAGACTGAATGAACTGTGGTTCTGATAGGTGACCAGAGTTTAGAATCCCAAGTAGTAACCAAGGGAGTAACAGAATACAGATATGTTATTCCAACATGAACAATTAAATTGTGTTTTAAATGGAGTAGGTAAGTCTTGTCCTAGAGAGGGACCTTTTAGGGAAGGTCAAGTGATAAGGTTTAGGTGAACTGAATTTATCCAAATCTTGTCTTTAAAAAAAAAAAAAAAAATATATATATATATATATATATATATATATATATATATATATATTCTGTTCATTTACATGCTCGTTATTTCTCTTGGCCAAACTTTGAGGAACACCAATACTTCTACATGTTATAATTCCTGAATTGAGCTGATTTTCACGTGTATTACACAAAGTGATTTCAGAGCCACTTTCAAGTATCTCAAAAATGTCACTAAGTTTCTTCTTCATTTAAAACGTTTTTAGGAACTGTGGTCAAATAATGGTTTCCCTATTACATTACCATTTAGTAGGAGAAAGCAAATTTCATTAGGACACCAACTTACAGTAATTTTCTGGGTAGTGGCGCTTTGAGAGTCGTTGTTGTTGTCATAAGCAGTCTGCTTTTTGATAACACTGTACCCCAGATTAGCCATTATGTCTGGCAGAATTACCACTGGGAGTGAACCGGCCCCAAAGCAGCAGGGTGCTAGAGCTTGTAGCCTGGAGTCCTATAAAACCAGCCATTCCTGGATTAAGCTCTTTTTATCTCTTGACTATTTAATATCTTGCATATTATAATCAGTATTTCAATTCAGGGTTTGGGTCTTCAGGCAGCATTTCACAGGGCACACATGTGGAAGTCAACAAATTAATGAGTATTTTTCTCTTTGGCCACCACAGGTTCTCTGAACACTGAGAGAAGATACTTATACCAGTGGTCACATTAATATGTAAGCTGATGCCACCCTATGGGTTGGCAACAAGAAAAGACAGTGGGGACGTATTACTCATGCCTAGAGAAGGGCCTTGTGGGCCGGCGTGACAAAGGGGAAGCAGGAGTTATGTGACACTTTGTTCAATTTAGAAGACTTGCAAATCAGTATTTCTGCCTGAGAACAAGTACACATGTTACGGAAGAGCATGTTTGTATTTGCATCTTTAGAGTTACACTGTTTGTCCCCCAAAAGGATATGAGTTTCTATTCTACAAAACTAACAAACATGGTATCTGTAAACCAATGAGGTTTGGAGGCTGTTTTGAGTAGGAGGATACCCAGCTTACTGAGATCTCTCTTGGCACACACAGAGAGACTTACAAAAGTAAGTATATATCTCAGGCAGAAACATTTTGATTTAATTCTATGAAGAAATGCTGGATAGTGGGTTAGGGTTATAGAATTACTATCAAGTTTTCTAAAAAAATCCAAAACCCAAAGCCAAGAACCAATTTTTCTAAGAAAGGGGAAAATATGAGGATGTAGCATCATGATTACTGTGTCTGAGTACAGAAAACACTGGCAGGATATGCCAGGGTTGGGAGTATTGGAATGGGGATGGGGTGAGGAATAGGAATGGGAGCAAGTGTTTTTAATACCATTTTTATTATTATTTTCATTTTAATCTTAATGTGAATATGCTACCTATTCAAAAGCTTAATCTATTAAAATAACAAATTTATATAGGGTAAGAATAAAGTCAAAGAACAAATGACATAAACAAAATGTTGAGATTGGGAGGAATGTCAGTCTATCAAAACAAGCTGAAGTGTATGTGTGATTATAAATACATTTGTTAAGTGAAACTGGGTGGTGGGTATCTAGAGCTTGCTGTTCTCTTTATATCATTTTGGTAAGGTTAAAATATATCCCTGTCCAAAAAATAATAATAATAACAACTTGTAAAAGACACCTTCATTCCACCAAAATATTCTACTTTTAAGCCAAGAAGAGGAAAATTTACAAACACGGAAGCATGTATGGTAATCTGCACTCTTTACCTATTAATTTCATTACATGATATAATATCAGCATTTACAAATGACTAGTCATATTGATTAAATATGCACAGACATTCAAAAAATATTGCACAATATGTTGCCTGCAGTAAGATAATAAGAAAACAGACTTCTGCTCTCAGGTTTATGCACACCAAGCCCTGGAAACATAACACCAGAGCTATAGTGGCTTTTCACCTTTTTTAAAAAATATTTTTGTTTTTCAGTTGTGGTTGGACACAATACCTTTATTTTATTTTTGGTGGTGCTGAGGATCGAACCTAGTGCCTCGCATGTGCTAGGCGAGCGCTCTACCGCTGAGCCCCAACCCCAGCCTGGCTTTTCACCTTTGAAAAATCTTTCATCAATGTCCTCTGTTTCCCAGAGACTTTCTTCCTCTCACACTTTGTGAATTAAATCCACATCAAGCTCAGAGTGAGTTGAGTCATCTACCCCAGTTAACTGAGGCCCACTGGATGACTCTGGCCTATTTCAACCCTGTAAAAAACCTGCATGACCAGGGCAGACTATGTCCCAGTCACCAAGACAAAGATGCTCTGATGTTTGACTCCGAATCTCAGGAATATTTTAGAACCTGGGTCAATCATTAAAAGGAAACCCTTGGTAGGATGGAAAACAAAGGCTATGATCAAACTAAGCACACTCAATTTTGTGGGATCACTCGGCCTTGGAGAGTCACATCTGAATCCATGGTTCTACATTCTCTCCTGAGGATTTATACAGTAAGGGATTTTAAGGCTGGTCAACCTGGGAGTCAGACTTAGCTAGGCAAACTCTCCCTCTACATTTTTTTATGGTAGTGAAAATGTTTTCTATAATATTATAATGGTAGATATGTGTCCATTGATGTTTTTAATATCTGTAAAATGTATTTCAGCAAGAGTGAACCCTATGCAACCTGTGGACTTTGGGTGATAAAGACATGTCAATGTGGGTTCACTGATCATAACAAATACACACTCCAGGGCAGGAAGTTGAAAGTGGGAGAGGCTATGCTTAAGTGGGGGCAGGGGCACTTGGGAAATCTCTGTACTTTGTGTCCGATTTTGCTGGGAATCAAAAACTGTGCATGCATGCATGTGTGTGCACATGAACTAGAACAGCCTTAAAACTCAGTTTGCTCCTGTGTTCATTGGAGGTTTCAATGGAAAGGCAGCAAAGCAAAGCCCTATACAAAACCCCTCGTCCCACTGTTTCAACATCAAGAGTGTTCTGTATCAGTGACCATGAACTACCCCTTCACAAAACTGAGCTCCAATCCTGACAGTAATCTAGCGAGATTGTTGCTATCAGTTCCATTTACAAATGAGAACAACTGAGGCTTAGTAAAGAGTTTAAATATGAAGCAAATTATTTGAGGCCACACAGGCCATTTATGGTAGAACCACAATCCATATCCACATAGCCACTGTTTTCTCTGACAGTATGTGATTTTTGATATAACTTTTAGCTTTAGTAGTTTGAACATTATGAAATTGACTATAGTAACAATGGCAGCTCAGCACAAACTAATATGTATTTGGGCATATTTAAAGACTGTCACCTAAAAATTTATGCTTTGGAGTGCATAAAAAGATAAATATTGTATTTTCTTGCATATAAAAAAGGAACTAAAACTTAAACAAATCACAGCCTCAAAGAACTGCATAAATCTTACCACCTTCCTCAGGCTTCATGTCTAATAATTCATCCAGAGGTCCTTCAGAGGAGGGGAAAGAAAAATTATGAGTTAGTGTCATTTTATAAGGAATCTGAGTAAAATGATTACATTTTCCTTAATCTAGATTACCTGAACATGCATTATGTGTGGAGCTTTTGTCTAAGGCAGATAAAATACTTTTTCCTTCTTCACCTGTAAGCAAACATATGCAACTGGTCATCACCAACTCAGAATGTTGCGTGCATGCATGGACGATAGCAGTATTGGCAAATGCACAGCTTCAGGAAGAAATAGCACCCATAAACTCACTCATGCAGAAACAGGGGTCCTCAGATTATGTTTTATTTCAGTTGTTGGCTCTCAATGAATGTAGAATTAATCCTAAACCTCTGCTTTGTTTGGTGGATAACCCTCAAAATGATATGACACAGGCCTAACAATTCTCCTTCCGTGGACAAATGTGTGACTTAAGTTAACTGGCTGTTACTTGATGTTGCCAATGAACTTTGGCCACATGGGCCTGGATAAGATAAAAAGGCAGATCGTTAAGTGAAAGAAGCCCATTTGAAAAGGCTGCACACTGTGTAAGTTCCACAATATGACATTCTGGAAAAGTCAAAACATGGAGTCACTAAAAAGGTCAGTGGTTGCCAAGAGCGTGGCAGAGGGTGAGATGAATGGGTGGAACATTGGATTTTTAGGGCAGTGACAATATTTTGTATAATACTGTAAAGGTAGATACATGTCCTTTTATGTTTTTAATATCCATAAAATGTAAAACAATGTGAAGTTATTGATTATAACAAACACTTCTTTGGTGTAGGACTTCGACAGTTGGAGAAGCTCTGCTTATGTGGGGACAGGGGCAAATGGGAAATCTCTGTACTTTGTGTTCAATTTTTCTGTGAACCAAAAACTGCTCTAAACAATAAATAGTGTGTATGTGTGTGCCCGTGCACATGTAATAGAACCACCTTAGAACTCAGTTTGCCCATATGTTCATTAGACTTTCCGCAGGCCACAAAATACAAGGCAGATGCCACTTCATTATAATGAATTCCATCCTGTGTATATATAAACAAGGTGACAGACATTTGCAGTCTCAAAATATTATGCAAATACCACATGCAATTATACTGTACAAGGAATAAGAAGATTTGCATATTCTATATTTGCATATTCTATATTCTTACAATATGTATAGTCACATATTGTATGAATACATAATTTGTATAGATTTTTAACTTGCATACAAATATAATAAACTGGAGTTACAGTTTACCACAGAACTAAGTTTATCCTATTCTATGACCCACAACATTAATAATGCATGCTGTAGGTCCACTGAGGGTCACTGAGGCTGGAAAGCTTAGATCGATACAGACAGAGAGCCCTTCCATGGCCAGGGAGGTCAGGCCCAGCTCTCCACCATTTGCTGCCCCCTCTCAGGGTCTAGAATATCATTCTTCTGACCTTTGCGTGGTCCTTCCTGGAGCATAGCCTTTGCCTGGGCTGTTTCTTTTGCTTTGACAAGCCTTGCAATCGTAGTTGGCTTTGGTGTGTCCCTGATCCCCTCAAATAGGTGAGGCAACTTTGTTATGTGCCCAGAGCCCTGCAGTTTTCCTTTGTAGCTCTTATCAAAGTTGTAGTTGCCTGGTTGTGTGATTATTAGGCTACCATCTGCTTCCCCTTTTGACTGTAAGCCCCATCCTGGAGGGGCCTGATTATGTGTGGTACACCACGGTCTGCCTGGAGCCCAGTGCTGTGCCTGGCACAGAGGCAGATCCCTGTACACAGCTGCCACACACACAAAGCAGTCTGTGAGTTCTGAGTACGTGAAGGCTCACACGCACGAGCAGATGACAGGAAGCCAGGCACTAGAGACCAACAGTGGGCTGCCTTTGTTTTTTGATATTTTTCTTTCTTTCTTTTTTTTTTTTAATCTGTTGAAGGGCAGATAGGAGACAAGCAAATAAAGGTGTGAAGTGGGGGAAGAAAAATATAGTTGAGGCAAGTGATTGGAAAAGTTGAAGAAAGACAGAGAGAAAAGAGAGGAAGAAGGAGAAGAATGAAACAGAGGGAAAGTTCTAGAATCTTCTTTGCCACCTCCTGGATAGGCTGCCATAGCACAGGATCCGGTGGTTTCAGTTCTCTTCATAAAACTTGTACAACCTTCCCCTGTAGCTCTGAGGCTTTTGAGTCCTTGTTTTAAGGCTCAGACTTACATCACCTTAGTTCTACTGTGATTTTCCCTTCTACGCCTTCATGAGGTGAAGAGCCAACGAAGGCTGGCAGAAATGTAGGAGACAGAAGAAGCTGGAGGCTTTTTTCTGTTCATGGTGTCACCTCCCAAAGCTCTGACCCTGTTCCCTAACCCAAGGGAGCTGGTGCCACTCACAACAGGCAGCCTGAAGACCTGCCTAACAGAGCAGAGTCGGGGCTCTCCCTATCTGTCCCTAATAATGGCCAACACCCACATACAAACCCTCCCCATGTAGTAATGTGACCCTGCTAAAACTATCTCTGCACCCACACGACAGTTTGAACAAGCAAAGGCAATATTGTCTTCTATGGAAAGACAGAGCTTTCTGCTAGGCCCCTTTGTGGTTACTTCTCAGAAGGGCTGCTGTTGGAGAGACCAAGGATACTATTTTCAGGTTCAAAATATACACTGTCTCTCAGTAATGCCATGGGGTTGATTGACAACCTTGATATTTAAACATTTAAAACTGAAACTGCACTGGGTGCCATGGCACAGGCCTATAAGCCTAGCAACTCAGGCAGCTGAGATGGGAGGATGACAAGTTCAAGGCCAGCCTCAGTAACTTAGCCAGGTCCTGTCTCAAAATAAATAAGAAGGACTGGGGAACGTAACTCAGTGGTAAAGTACCCCTGGGTTCAATCCCAAGCATTCCCCCACCAAAAAAAAAAAAAAAAAAAATCCTGAAATGGCAGGAAGCAAATCCATATAGTCTTTTCTCAATTGGAAATGAAGAAAGGCCTAGAGGGAGTTCCCCCAAAAAGAAAATGAGTTGGCAGTTGAGCATTAGGTAGTGTTTCAGAAGCAATTCTAAATGAAAATCAATACTTACTCTTAAAGCTGCAGGATTCCTTGTGTTGGTTTTCATCCTCTAATGAAATTAACCTTAAAATTTAAAAATAAAAAGTTGTTGTTTTTTTTCAGTCATCAAGTCTGGCAAATATTATAGTTATGATACAGCCAGATTTTCAGTACAATATCTTTTACCTCAATTATAACCCCCACCCCCCACACACACAGAGTCATTTATATGCTATATATTTTCTAAAGGAGAAATAAATTTTGCTGGCTTTGTTTTCCATTCTGTAACATCTTAATTTATGAGTTTGGTTTCCTAATAAGGCACATTTTCTGTAAATATCTAGATGGGTAATTAGGGATGACTAAGAGAGATACATACAATTATTACTTTTAAAACACAGTAAAAACAAAAAACAAAAAACAAAAAAACACTGATGGCCCAGCAGTGGTTTATTCTGATTCCTGGTGCTATGAAGAGGTCACCTCAGGAGATGAGCCAGACCACAGAAGGCTCACAACAGCACCACTCTAAATCCAGGTGGACAGGCAACTACTCAAACTCTTCCAGTGTCTTTAAGGACAGACAGGTTACAGTCCTGAGACCATTTTGGTTCCTCCAAATGATCCTCTTAGCACTGTGGTTCACTTTTACCTGCTATTTCTGAAAAAAAATTCTTATTAAATTTCCAATCATCTTTGAGAAACCTGAAATTAATTAAAATGAATTAAAAAAATCCTAGGTAGTAGTTCTATTCTGAATAATGGCTAGTGCTTTATTTTTATTGCATTAACTTATATGGATAAAGGAAAGTGCTGAGACTTGCTCTGGGCTCTGTCTTTTACTTCACAAGGGGCAGAGGGCAGTCCCTTAGCCTCTTTCAGCCTCACCTCCCTCCTAAACATACCGGGGAAAGGCCTACCTGGAGGATTAGTATGAGAATGAATAACAAATAAAGCAGTTGGCACTGTGCCTAGCATGTAGTAGGTGCTCACCAAATAGTAGCTACCATTATTACCCTTACCAGGAATAGGTTTCCCCTAAAATGTGAATTGGACTAGATCTAGATCATATTCTACATCTGTTTGATGATGAAAAATTGAAATTTGTCTTTGTTTTGCACCTCAGAAATTTTCTAGTATTTGTTTTGAAATTAAAAAGAGCTAATATTGGCAGCAATTTTTTTTCCATTTTTTTTTACAAGGACAGCAAATAATTCTATAGGATACAAAAATATGTTTGAAATTATATTCAGAGATGGAGTAAAAAATATAATCCCATTTTGCCATAAAGTTGTCACCTAAATCGTGTGTGTGTGTGTGTGTGTGTAAGGAATAGTGGATAGAGGCAATGTCATCTACTTCGCTTTCCTGGGTCAGCCAGTTCAGAGATTAACTACATTCCTGCAGGCTACTATATCTCCATAGAAAATGACATGGAGTCACATCTAAACCTCCTCACTGTGTGGGATCAGTCACATCTAAACCTCCTCACTGTGTGGGATAGGTGTGCCACCTATGTTGAAAAGTTCATCTAGGTATTTGTAACAACAGGCGGCGCCTTGATTGTGAAGAGGTAATAGATGGGATGGGCCCTCACTTCCTGCACAGGAAGCTGCTCTCCGCTTCACAGAGGAGAAAACTGAAAGTTTGAGCAGTGAAAACAAAATGTCACAACCTAACACTTTTGTAGGGCGATGCTATGTGCATTCCTAAGGCAATCTCCTACATCATCAGCTTCAATGGGAGAAAAGCCATCGGGGCCCCAGGCAGTGTGTGTGGGGGGGTCCCCATCACAGCATCTTGTGAACAGTGGTGACCATGGGACCAGATAGGGTACAGAAGCCAGAAAGAACATGAAGCTGAGGCTGAGGCCACAAGACAGGGAGCCAGACAGTATGTGGACATTTGCTCTTTCTTGTCCCAATCAACTCCTTACAAGTGTGCCCCTTCTGAGGACCCCAGAAATGGGACAAGTGAGGCAGGTCCAGCAGGAACTTGGGCTGAGGGAGCTTGTCCTCAAGGTAAAGAAGTGAGGAAGCTACATGGCTGAGACCCCGTCAGGACTGTGTGGACAAGATTGTGTCGCCCACACCCGTGGGAAGAAAGACCTCAGGAGACAGAGGGCTGACTTGACTTACTGACTCGGCTCCTGCTCTGCTGCTTCTGTGCTTTCCTGCTGGGCCATCTTCTTCTTTTCTTCTTTCTCAACTAGTTTTTTCATAGGGTCTTGTAAGCTCTGGATCACAAGCCATAGATAAAGAAAAAGAGGGGGAAGAAAAAAGAAGAAAGGAAAAAAGAAAAAAGAACCAAAAGTCATCAATAAAAACCAATTGCCATTGGTCCCTGAGACCCAACATTTGAATCAAGGTACTGAGAGGTTACCATGAACCAATCAAGTGGTCAGAAATGAAATTTTATATGGCAAAGTAACAATATTTCCAGGCCGAATGCAAGCAATTTTAAAGGAGAGTTGATTTGCCACTAGATTCATGTTTTCCCTTTTGTGATAAGTTATTCAAAAGAAGGCCTTTTGGCTATTGCTAGCTTTATTTTCCAACTTCGACATGCAGCTAAGATAAACATTCTGTTCTCCTTCAGCCCACACACTGACAGAGTCGAAACTTCCTCTACCACTGCCACCAAAGATGAGACAACTTCATTTTATTTTTAATTTTGTTTGCTATTTTGTAATCTAAAAACTGTGTTAAAAATAGAGAAAACAAAACCTTTTTTTAAAAAACCCCCAAATAGTGTCTAAACATATTCTGACAACTTAACTCCCACAAATGGACAGAGCAGGTGGGCCCAAATCTTTGTAGATTAAATGGGTGAGTCTTTTTTTTTGTTTCACATCATTTGTCAAAGTTACTGTTTTCAAGGTTCATTAAATATTTAAGGAACGATTCTTTTTTTTTTTTTTTTTTTTTTAAAGCAAGGGCCCACAGATTGTATACTAGTAACAAAGGAGTGGGAAAGAAAAAGCAAAACATTTCTTTAACAACGGAGTAATGACTTATACAAAAAGATCTCTATTTCTGGCCCTAATTAAAATACAGACCTATGAATACAAAAGAAACATCTCGAGATGCTTAGCCTTCTTACATTCCTAGAATATAATGTCTTAATTCTTTGGGCCTTCATCTCTCTTGTTTTTCTCCTTCCTATGGTTCACATCTCCAGTGTGACAATCACAGAAGGTTCAGGCAAGTTTCACAGCCAATGCGGATGAATTAGTAATGGCTGACAGGAAGCCTGGGTGAAGAGGCTTCTAAGGCTGTGTCCAGGCAGAGCAGAGCTGTGACTGATTCTGGAGTCTGCCATGGACACCAGATGGATGTTGGTGCTATATCCTGCTAACTGCCAGCTCTGTTTTATGCCCTGCACAGAGAAATTTTCCCCAAACACTCAAGCCTTCCTGTTAACCCTTATCTGCAAGAACTTACAATAGTTCCTAATTTATTTTTACTTCTAATCTAAAAATCTCTACCTGATTTTAAAGATCTTCTAAAATGTGACCCTATCTTCCTCTCTCAGCTGGAACCCCACTATCCACACTCTCCAACCCAATTCCAGCTTTCCATTTGATTAGTCCTGTCTCCTCCTGTCACCACAGTCGGCTGGTTTCCTCCCTTACTATTTTTGTTCCTCTTCGGGTCTCCTCCCTCAAAAGTCCTATGAGTCTTTTCAAAGCCCAGATCGATGACTACTATTTTCCATAAAGCTTCACTAAGCATGCCAAATTCAAGAGTCCTTCTGATTCCAATCTGCATTTAGTGTCTTATTAATACCTGACCGTATCTATCTTGTATCGTTTACTCTTAAAATATTTTTTTAAATTAGAAAAATAATAAAATCCATATGCAAAAAGTTTGAAAAATACAGAAAATAAAAATTACTCATATTTCATTCCTTTAAAATGATGAGTTGTTATTTTTTAGACATTTCCTTTTTTTTTTTGTACTCATCCTACTTAGATATTGGATTCATTGTTATCTATATATTTTGTAGAAGAGTAGAGGTCCTCTTAACCAAAATAATCAGTGTAAGTATTCTTAATAAATAACGATTATTATAGTGGAGAATGTAAGATGATTATATCTCTCTGCATTTATTCACCTATATTGTAACATAGGATCAAGGTTTTCTGAGCATTTGTCCTCTGATTGGAGTCCTGAAGCATTTTCTTGCATAATGCCCATCTATAAGGCATCACTATCATTTTTAATGATGCCCTCCTTCTGGACACTTAAATTAGCACATCCATTCAACAGCTGGTTGGTGAGCACCTACCAAGTGCCAGGTGCTGTTCTGGATGCACTAGTGAAGACAAAATTCTCAGCTAGTAATAGGCGTAGGCAGATAATTAAAAGAGAGGACTAGAAAGTGACTGGATCATTACTTCAGGGAGCAGGGTCGTTCTCTCTTGGAAGAGACATTTCAACTGAGAGCTCAATCCCTGTGCAGCTCAGGGATAAGAGAGGGCCCCCCAATGCAAAGGTCCAAAGGTGGGAATGGCTTTCGCTTGTTTAAGGAACAAAAAGGCTGCCTCTGGGGTTGTGATGTAGTTGGCAAGGGTACAAGTGTTATGAGACCAGGATGAAGAGGCCGGCAGGGTCACACAGCGAGACATTCCTTTACTCAGAGTCATCAATATTTAACATTTGCCCCATTCGTTTCATCATATTCTTCTGCTCCATGTGTCTCTCTATAAAGAATAACTAAATGCAACCCATGATCCTTTGCTGCAGCCTGGACCAGAGGGAAAAATGCTACAAAGGACAGTGTTGGAACAAATAAGACTGTGAGTATGAACTTCAGTCTAGACGGTCATGATTTTTTTATCTACTCCAGCAACTGGTAAAAGTGGGGGGGGGGGTGCGCACACACACACACACACACACATTCTGGAAATGTGCAGTGGCAGGAGTTGATCAGACGTCAAGGACGCGCTCTTTTCAATAGATCTGCCAATCACAGCATTTTATTCACACAAACATTCACCCTTTACAGCAGTTTTATTCCCCACAGAATGGTCCAACTCTGGTCACAGTGAAGCCAGGAATATTTTCAGCCAAGGTTCTGATGCCTCCCAGGACTCACTTTCAGATTCTGTGACACTTGCCCAGGCCTCCTGGTTTGCTCAATTATCTTCTCATTGTGTTTCCTTTTTATCAATCAACGCTAGGCAGGGCCAGGACATGTCTGCCTCAGCCGGCTGCTTCGAGCTGCCACAGCCCTTGCTTAAACCCCTGAGATGCCCTTGACAGCTCCACGGTTATCATCCCTTCTGTCTCTAGCCTGACCTCCCCTCCTGACCACACTTGAGCAGCTCTCAGACAATCCCTTTGTAATGTAAACCACTCATTCCTTCTTTTCAACCCCTTCCCCTGTTGGGCCATTAGCAGGGACTCAATTGTTGGCTCCCTGTCACCACAATCACAGTTAAGACACTATTGTGCTTCCCCAACAGAATGGCTGCAGTTCCAATTGCTACTTTAATTTATTATTAATAATTCCTGTGACAATTGTGCCTCTCCTCCTACTCACCATTGTCCCTATAACAATTTGGCTTCTGAAGTTTGAGAGAGGTGCTAAATATATACTTGTTGGTTGATTAATTAATGTGCAAAAGGTTAAATGAAAAAAAAAATTAGTTCTCTTTAGCTAGGATATGTAAAGACCCAGGGGAATAATATGAAAGGTTTATAAACCCACAAGCAAAATTATTATGAGCATGTGAGCTTGTTTATTAAATATTAGAATTTTGAACCAAGGACTCTTTTGTGCACCCACGTCAGCTTAACCAAAATATAGATCACAAACCCCAGAATTTGTATATTTTTAAGGTGTATAAGTGAATAATGTATAGCATGTTCACAAAATTGTACAATGGTCACCATAATCAATTTTAGAACATTTTCTCTTTTTAAAGTCTTCACAATACTAGTATTTATTAATGGAAATATTTATTGTTATTATAGTAAAAGCAGAGAATATATCGGGAAGTATTTAATACAGAAGAAGTACTTGTTTTAAAAGTTTGTTTTAAAATTTGATATTTTGCAAATCATCTATCATTTTTTATAATTTCCATTTTTCTGTCAAAATGTTTAATTTTAGAACATTTTCAAAGGGCATCTCTTGAGGGAGTTTTTAGATCAAGCTAAGCTAAATGCTCTTCTCTAGAGCAAGGAATAAAGTAACACCACATATGGAACTTGTTTCTCTCTAAAGATGGTACACATTGAAGATATAAAGAGGCTGAGTTAGGGAACTCGGAAAGATCATGGAGGACAGATCAGATCACGGTCCCTTTCCCTCCCCGCAAATTAGTTCCTGGGTGTGACTGTTAGATTTGTAGGGCGCATGAATCCTCTCCCTAGTTTGACTACAAAGCCTCAACCTGGGCGAGAGGGTTGAGGTGAATTGTCAGATCAGTTTGAAGTCCACCGCTCAGCTGAAAACATTTAACTCAACAGCATTCGTGGAAGTCAGGGGTGACAGCATTTTTCATGTGACATGAACACCTGCTCAGGCCTCGTGAGGGAAAGAGGTGTGGCAGGCTGCATGCAGATGGGGCGGTATCCGATGGAACTGTTTCCAAATGCTGGCTGAAGAAGCCACGTCTGAATTCACGTCCAGAAATGAGGACTCCAAAGCATTGTCTCTAAACCCCCAACCCCCTCAGTCCATCATTAAAACCGCTTGTGAAAATCACTGGTATTAGCAGCACACAACATCATACAAGACAGAAAGCTTCTTTGCAGAGGAAAGAATGTTCTAAGACTAAGTAACTTGCTCTGTTCCGGCTGCCCCAACATGCTAATAGTTTCCATCAAGGCTTAAATGGCTTTGGAAAGCACACACACAATATGTAAGACCATCATGGCAGAGGAAATAAGCAGACCCAGCTTGCAAAAGCGTCTTGGAAAGGAAAGAGCTTAATAGAATAATGGGAGTTACTACTTCCTATATTAGGAAAATAAAAGCAACAACAACATTCATTTGAATGGATGCAAAACTACTGAGCAAAACAAATTTCCCAGACAAAAGACCAGCAGCCAGTTCTAATAATCTAAATTTAAAGTCTCACTTAGAGGACTGAGTAGCGTTTCCTCTGATCTTTAATTATGACAACTTAATTTCCTTATTCTACTTTCCATTAATTACACTGTGTGAATAGGAAGGTGTCAAATAATTGTCAATATAAGGAAATAAAAGTATTCAGAATGGCGGGCATGGTTAAAAGACACTGAACTCAGCTGGGCGTTTGTATGTTTATATGATCAGTAGCACATGAGAAATGAAAAGCAGGGGCCATCATGTGGCTGAGCCTGGCAATTTATGGCCATTTAGCCCCTACCATGCACGTAGACACCTATAAAGACACCTCCCAAGGAAAGCTATTAAGCTGAGAGGTAATCTTGAATTATACTGTAGGGGAAAAAATTAAATAAAATTAGAGAAAAATAAATTACAATCATACAGGACATATAATCTTATTCTTTAAAATAAGATGGGGAAAAAATAAGATGGAAAATTGGCAGTGGGAAGGCATCATACTGTCCTGGAAAGAGATGGTCTTTGGAAGTAGATCAAACAGGATTGGGACAAGGACATGGTCCTCACGGCTTGTGGGCCTCTGTTTACCCATTAGAACACTGGAGCATGCAATGCCAAGTATACCTGTCTTGGAATGTTTGTGAGGATGAACTGAGACGATGCATCTACACAGCACCACGCTCACAGTAAGAATTCCAAACAGCTTCCTAATCAGTCATTTGTAAAGGTGTCTTCACCACTCCTGCTGTGTTAGGTGCTGCACTCCAAGTTTTACACATTACATTTAATCTTCATGAAATGTGGATGAACATTGTATTCCTGACTTCCTGACATGGAAATGGAGACTCAGATGAAATAATTTGCTTCAGGCTGTTCAACTGCCAATAGGTAGAAGTAATATTTGAATCCAGGTCTAGAAATTCTACTATTTGTTAAAAAAATGAAGAGCCAAGGATATTTATGGAGTAATTCACTTGGTATTATTTCTTTTCTTATCTTTCTTTTTTTTTGGCCATACAGGGGATTGAACCCAGGGTTGCTCCACCAGTGAGCTATGCCCCCAGTCCTTATTTTGTCAGGATCTTGCTAGCTTGCTGAGGTTGCCCTTAGATTTGCCATCCTCCTTCCTCTGACTCCCCAGTTCCTGGGATTACAGGGATTACAGGCTTGTGCCACCATGCTCCACTGAACTCTCATTTCAATGACAAATGCTGAGGAGAAGGAAAGGGTTCATTCCAAACTCTAAAAGAAGAGCCACCTGTTCCCAGGTGTCTGAGGGACTGCCATATAAATTATGTTTTTCATCTATAAGCAAACACTTCAAAGTGTTGTTTTTAATTGAAAGTTTCTGGCTGTACTATTTAAAGGTGGCACTTCTTCTTTCTCCTGCCTACCTGCCACAGCCAGAAGTGCCCGTGGGAAGCAGTCAGGGTGGAGAAAGTGTGAGCTTCCAGGTTCCCACATCTACCACGCACTGCATGTGGCCTTGGGCAAATTCCTAGACATCTCTGAGCTCCAGTTTCTTCATTTGAAACATGAGAACAAGACCAAGTATACCCAATGTCCCAAGGTTAATTTGAGGCTAAAATGTATACACTTTCCATCTGACTATGTAGAACCTCACAGTATCATTAATTAGAAAACTATCCTTGGTACATTAGAGTCATATGTCTCATATGACAAACTCTCCTAGTCATTATTTCACCTCACCCTGAGCAGAGTGTCTGGCACAGAGTAACTCTCCACACAATGGTAATATTTTTTCCTTTCCCCTCAAAGAGTAAAGTGGATGAAGGAGATGACCTAGGTTGTTGCAAGGAGAGTGAGCTACCAGCTGCCTGGGGGAAGTAATGCCAATCACCAAAAGGCAGAGATGAATCAATGACAGGCCACACCCATCTCAGCCACTCATTTCCCTGGTGGCCTCTGTCAGCTCATCTATTCCCTCTTCCCCAGTGACCTGGATGTTTCCCAACTTGCTGTTTCCAATGATCTGGCCTAGAGCAGCTTGGGAAAAAGAAAAAAAAAAAAAGAAAAGAAAAGAAAAAAAAAAGGTTTTGCTAAATGCCTTGTAAAGTAATGACACCGAGAGAAAACTTGAAAGTCTAAAAGGATATTCTGGATGCTGGCCATGAGTAATTGCCTTGTTGGGACTGGTAACTAAAATAGCATTGCAGGGATATTTACCCAATTTTCATAAAAACTATTATGGCTTTATTTTCAAAGCAAGTAACTACAGAGCCATGTGGCCTGTCGGTAAATGTTCAAATGATTAACTGAGAAATGTGGAGGTGGGTGGAAGAAGGCTGCTAGGCATATGAATTTGAGAAAAACAAAATTTAGAAAAGGATGTTTTTTTCGAATTTGGAACACTAAAAACATTTTGGTCTTCAGGATGACATCCTACATCACAGTGCTGAGACTTACACCCTGAGAGAGAGAAAAAAGGAAACTTGGGCACATCTGTTTCAACGGTTATTTTTGAACAGGCTCAGAGATTTGTTTTCAAATTCAGGTTTCCTTAAAGCCTTGGCACAGATCAAGAGCCAGTTGCAAAGCCAAATTGCATGTTTTAGAATTAGCCCTGTTACAAAAAAGGCAAGCCCTCCTGCCTTGCTGGCTTGCAGGCCTGCCCAGCCCTCTCCTAGCCCTGGTGGGAGTTCTGTGAGCCAGACCAAGGCCTGCAGGGCTGAAGGACAGGTTTGAGAATGGAGCTGCCAGAGTGTCTGTGGGAGCCAGGGAGAGAGTGGGTTGGGTTACCCTGAGGCAAGGTCTGGGGAGACCTCTTATCCTGCTGCCAGTCACAGGCTTGCCTGTGAAGTATACTACAAAACTAACAATCTAGAATGAAAACAGTGAGGATAAAAGTAACTTAAGCTGAGCTACTGAACCCAGCAACCTCAATATGCCTTCCTGTGTGGATGCTCCCAATGGCTGACTTCTGGATCCACTACAGAATTCTTGGCCAGTTCATGCCCCTTACCACTCCCAATTGTGCTACTGGAGCTTTCTCCACTGTGACCACCACTCTCGCCACCACCACCATCACTACCCACCATCACCATTACTTCCTCCACCACCAGTGCCACCATCACACCAGCCCTACCACCATCTCCACCATCATACAGCTGGGCTGGACTCAAAACCAGGTCTGGCTGCTTGTGCTTTTACAAACTTTTCTTTATCACATGAGCAGAGAACGTAAAGAGCAGAGTAAAAACCTGGTGTTTCTTCTAAAAACACAGGGGGTGGAGCATGTCACAGGATATACTTCACTACTGACCATTTTCATTAAACACAGGCAGTCGAGGACATGCCTTCCCCTGAGTCAGCCCTGCAAGAGTGTCCACTGGGCAGCAAAGGGCCCAATCCTCACTCTTCTGTGAAGATGCCCACCTCACCCACTGCCAGGATTGCCAGAGAGAGGAGGAAACCATCATTGACACAAACAGAATTGTAGAATTTTCAGGGAAAAGACACTTGACTTCCAAGGGGCTTTTTTTTTTTTTCTTTTTTCTTTTTCAGCTGATGCCCTTTTCGGGTCCATGGAGAAATGAATAAGTAAATAAGATACTAGAAGGAGGGAGTGAACAGAACCACATCTGAGGGTTGGCAATTTAAGACAGGCTTCTGCCTTCCTAGTAAGACAGAATTTCATTTAGTTTTTAAAAAATGCTTTACACTCAGTCTCAATTACTTTTCCCAAAGAAGGGGCAATGCTTTCAAGATCTGGCAAGTAACATATTCCATTCATGTCCCCAGGACTTGGTAATTTCTGCCATGTGAAGACAGACATTCCCAGATGATCTGGAATCAGTGTAAAATTCATACACTAATGATAATGCATGCAAAATGTGCATGTTTAGCCTCATGTTAATGAATCAAAAAGTGTTGTCTGAAAATAAGTTGAGGGAATTGTTTCTTTTACTAGAAACTACTTAGAAGATAGTCTCTTTAAATCTGAGCTGTTTACAATTATTAGATTTAAAAACTTTTTTTGTAATTTTAAATTTCAAAGCTATTTGCATCATTACTTCACCTTGTGTTTCTTTTAAAGCATCTTATCTATGTTGTGAGCACTAGTGTCAAAGCTAGGTCATATAATGAATATATCCACATATCCATTTAATTGTACATAAATAAAGGGCAATTTGTCATATAACATAAAAAAAATTCAAAGCTAACTTTTCTATAAAGTTAAAATGCCACAAAAGTTATTATTTATTAATTATAAAATTAAAATATGAAGGAATATGCTAATAAAGGTAGAATCAATATAATTACATCAGGCCTGGGTAAAAAGCAATAGCTGTTTTCACATAAAACATCACCACAAAAATGTCCTAAGAGTCACTTGCTTATTTTTCAAGTTGTATGAGGTGGAGACTCAATTCACTCTTATAATACAATTAGCTTTAAAGAAGTTACTATATATTTCTTAGAGGAAGATTCACTTTAAGTGAAACTTTGAACTTCTTAGGGTACAAATTTTATCCCTGCAATACTGCAGCAAGAGTCTTCCCTCCAAACAGGATGCACCAAGTGTTTAACACATTAATTATCATCCTTCATCAAGCATAAAACTAACAGTCAGGAAATACAGCTGCAATGGCACAATTACCAACACACTCAGAATACACCCTGAAGCAAAGAAAACAAATGGCTTGCTTTTCATTAACAGAGCTTGGCAAGCCTCTCCAAAGACAATGTTTTCTTTCCAGTCAGAGTCCCAAAAGGCATTTAAGGGGCTATTTGCTTAGGTAAACCTGGAGAACAAATTAATCGTGAAAACGTTTATTTAAATTTCAAAATAGCCATTATCAACATAAGGTGCCATTCAAAAAATATACATGTTAAAAGATGACTTGATAAAATAAAAATCTGATAAATATAGGACACGTATTTAAAAAAACGTGGTTTAAGAGGGTTGAGAAGTCAATGTCCTCAGACTTGATCATTTTACATAAGGTATTTATGGTCTTTGTTTTTATGTTTTGTAGCAGATAATTTGATATGCACGTGCCTCTATCTATAAAATAATGAGACATGTACAACAGGATTCAGTTGTATTTTTCAGATTTTCATCCCATGAAATAATTAGCTATCAGCTTGAGATTCTAATATGTCATCACTGAAAGCCAAGATGAGTAATGTTCTAGAGAGATAGTAAAAGAACTGTTTATTTGGTTGATTTCTGGACACTTATTCTTTTTTATTTTTATTTATTTATTTTGGGTACTGGGGATTGAACTCAGGGGCACTGGACCACTGAGCCCCATCCCTGGCCCTATTTTGTATTTTATTTAGAGACAGTGTCTCACTGAGTTGCTAGCACCTCACTTTTGCTGAGGTGGGCTTTGAACTCGTGATCCTCCTGCCTCACCCTTCCGAGCCACTGGGATTACAGGAGTGCACCACCATGCCTGGAGACACTTATTATTTTTTTTAATATTTATTTTTTAGGTGTAGATGGACACAACACAATGCCTGTATTTTTATGTGGTGCTAAGGATCCAACCCGGGTCCCGCCCGTGCTAGGCGAGCGCTCTTCCGCTGAGCCACAATCCCAGCCCGAAACTTATTCTTAATATTATTATAACATCAATATACTTTAATGATGTAGCGCTCCTCCTAATATATTATAATTAACCTATGAGCTATCACTTAAACCAAAACTTAAGGAAGGCTCTGGTGATATAAAAGGTAATGGAAACTCCTGCCCAGAGTGGACTTATGACCTGAACCATGGCTGTCAACCTTTCCCTAAATTCTCTGCTCAGAGATCCTCTGATGCAATCAGGTTGGTTCTCTCTGCAGAATAAAGAGCAGGATGAAAATTGAAGAGCTGTGTTTTCCTTAGCACAGAAAGCCAAGGATATACATGTGGGTTTTTTCATTCATGTAACAGCCTCAATCTCATGAATTTATGTTGTGCTTCACATGCAACTAACTCAAATATGAAGTTCGTTGGAATTGTGTTTAGGGTAGGCACCATTTCATCTTACAGCTGGTCAATTTATGTTATGTACAGTTGACTTTCAAAAGGCAAATAACCCTGGGTATTGTAAATAAAATCAAATCTGATTCCTCAATGTGCCTTATGGAAGAGTGATCCACGGGATTCTGCTCAGGCCTGTGTAAGAACTGCGAATGGCACGAGTTATCATTTTGACCTGTCTGCCTTGGATGGCTACTTTCTGAGGTGCTGAAAGCAGCAGTAAATCACAGAGAAGAAATACAGCCCTACTAACAGCAGCAACATTGCCAGAGTAAAGACATCTGCTGCCTAACTGTGTGCAAAAAATTTGGCTATACAAGGGAGGATACATAAAATCTTTCGGTTCTCATCAGTGAGACACGGTGGTGATCCCAGCTACTCAGGAGGAAGAGGCAGGAGGATTGCAAGTTTAAGCCCAGCCTCAGCAATTTAGTGAGACCCTGTTTCAAAATATAAAGAGGACTGGCAATGTAGCTCAGTGGTAGAATGCCCCTGGGTTGTTCAATCCCTAATAACACACACACACACACACACACACACACACACACACATACACACACAAATGTTTCCCCTTTTCATACTTATAGTTCACAGAGCCAAACAGAGCATATTCTGAATGTAATTACCAGGCAGCAAGTCAGCACCAGTGAAAGGGTGAGGGGGGAGTAGGTGTCCTGCCTAGAGTCAGGTCAGGTGTATCACAGGGTAAGTAGACTTTCTTGGGTTCCTCTTCCTGGGACTTTCATTTTAAGGGCAGGTCTTAAAATGTTTCCATCTCAGTACTTCAATAAATGCGGATACACTATAAACATCTCAAAATCAATGAAGCATTTTAAGAAAAAGCAGCTTTTTAATGTTTTGATGTTAACGGCAAGCAAGGTGATAAGACACAAATTGCCTAAAAAATTAGAAGCAAGGCAATTTCAAGGTGAATTTTTCTTTCAAAGATATGATCTAGTAACAAAGCACCCACTACTCTCTTAGCATTCTTAAAATCCTTTTGGAACCCAAATGCTTCCTTACCTTGATATGCATTCATCTCTAGTATCCATTAGAGAGAAAAATAATACCGATTCAGTTTCAATAGTAAGAATCAGACAGTGTGCATGCATTCCTTCTGAATTGAGAAGACCTTGTGTCTAATGTTGCTTTTTCAGTTAGAAAAACTAGTACCAGTCTTATGGAAAAATCCAATTCTACACTGGATGGCACTCTCAGAATTAAAAAAGGTATTTTTCAGAAGAAGGAAAAAAGATATACCTTCTGAAGTAAGCATATTTGAATTTAATAATTAAAAAGTAGGACTGGGGGGGGGTGTAGCTCATGGCAGAGCTTAGCTTGTGAAAGGCTCTGGGTTCAATTCCCAGCACCATAAAATCAAATAAAGAAAAAGTAATTGAGTTTCCCACAATTCACCTCCCAGTCATGTGAGTCCCAAGGTTCATTATGTTTTAGGACTGCAGTGGGCTATCATGGTACTAACTACAGATAGGGTAAAATAGACTCTGCTAGGGATCACAGTTCTCTTTAACACTTGGGGTCTTCGAATAATAAACCTCACTGAAATGGACATTGCTAGTAATATAAGCAAAACTGGATTTTTCATAAAACTCTCTGGTGGTCTGTTCAGTTTTCCTACCTTCAGTGTAGTGAATTCATAGGGCTGGTAACCTTTGAAGCTCTCATGGATGGCTGCCATCGTATGGGAAGTTTTCTCCCAAAAATGAAGCAGAGTGGTCTGTCAAGAGAGATGGTAAAGCTATTAATATTTCGAATGTGCAGTTCCAGTCCTGTGCCCCAGAGAAGGGTGCCATCTGTCACTTTCCAGGTCCTCTAAGATGTGATTCTGATGCTTTTCTACACGGAGTTTCCCTCTCTGCCCTGGGACACCTTGCATTTCAGCCAAAGTAAATGCATCCCTGGCTTCTGCGGCTCCCACCACCTGGGACCCTCTCTCTCCATTCTCTTTCTCATTCAATCTGTCCTCCAAAAGCCAGGGCTGGTCATGAATCTATTTTTGGGATCCCTCAAATGACTGGATTACTCCCTCTTTAAACCCTCTTTGGCTTTTAGAACTTTCTGCTTAGTGTCCCCTTTGTTCTGTCTTACAGGTTTAGGAATTATAGTCAGACCCCACTCTCTCCACTTTTCTTCTTAAAACTTTGAGATCCCTGAGGACAAGGAACCTGGTCTTATTAATTTTATATTCCCTCTAACACTCAGCATTCAGTCTCTCACACTCAGTTGGTGTCGACAGCACTGTTGATAGACACAGATGCTATTCTGAAGGAACTCAGAGGCTATGAGGAGAGACAAAAGCAAGTATGTTGTATGACAATCTAAGGAAGAAAGAACTTGACGCTTGGTCCAGTACATTGAAAAGAGCCGAATTTAGAATGGCAAAGATGGAGGGGAAAGGTGCTCCCCAAGTCAATGCAGGGAAGGCGAACATACAGTGTATGTACAAGGGAACAGCTACTATTGGACATGGTTTGATGAAACCGTGAGATGCTAGGAAGGCACAGATGTCAGAAATAAATTATGAGAAAGGCTTTCAGAACTTACTAATTCCTAAACCATACTTTGAGCTCTAATATCATTTTTCTATTGTCTTAGCCTCATGCCACTCTTTGTTCATTGAGACAGACATCACTTTGTTACCTGGTATGTTGCTAGCATGTGAGACAAGAGGTTGCATCTGCTTGCTCCAAGAAGATCCACTTTCTGACACACATCCATCTTCAATTTGTCAAAATTTTTTTTTGCAAGGCGTACTTGTGTCTGTACCTATGAAAGTAAAAGGACATCTCTGAACCACTCAGACCCTCAAATAGTTAAAATTTGCAGGTGACAAAAGACCAATAGCAGGGCTTCTCTTTTATACAAGAATATGCCTTTGAACATTCCAGACAAATGAAAAGATCCTACAACGTCTATTCTTTACTTCCAAAGGCCCAAATAAGAGTACTGAACATTATAATTTTACAGCGACTTATTCTTATTACGATTTTCTTAAGACTAGTGTTAAAATTTATGCCTTCTCAAGGCATTTACAAATTAATCACAGGGGGAGAAGTCCAAGGTGGCATGGAATTAGTCTTTGCCCTATGGTTTTCCCATAGTACTTGGAAGCTGGATTTCCATACATTCTTCTCTCAGCTTTCCCCAATGATAATATCTCACACAACACTTGTTAAAATGAAAGAAATCGTCACTGATACTTATTTACTTATTTATAGACTTTATTTGGACTTCACCTGTTTTTCCATGAATGTCCCTCTTCTGTTTCAGGAGCCAATCTACGATATTACACTTTTGCCACAGTCTAAAAAAAATTATCCTTACTGACAAACTCAATGTTTATTAATAGTAATGTACAATAACAATCTTCCACCTTTCCCTGCACCAAAGAGTAATCAGGGAGGGAGTGAAGGCCAGGAAAAGATTCACAAATATTAATTCTCTGCATTATTTCACAATAAAATAAAAAGTTTAAACATTTAATGCAGCTACTTGAAAAATTGCTAAGTCAAAAGTTCTCCTTCCTCCAATCCAAAGTGTCAGCACATCATACTCTCACCAGGGAAAGCCAGCCAATTTTGTTTTACTGAGGTATGACTGATAAATAAGAAGCTGTAGCTATTTAATATATTCAACAGGGTGAGTTAAAATATTAATTTATCTCAGGTAGTTTGTGAAGTTTAGATATAGGTGGGTAACAAGTTGGAGGTAACAATGACTCATTGATGGTAAACCAGGTGGCATGGCCAGTATCCGTCATGCTCACCACCTGACAAGCTGATATGAAGCAGGTACAGAGTACACACTTGTTGACAGAATGAGTAACTTTTCCAGGTCATTTCTAAGGGTTCATATTAAAGTATAATATCTGAAGTGGTTTTAGAAGTGGAATATTTGAAGTCTTTTTAGAAGTGGTGATTTTATTTTCTTAAGAAAACAAGTAGATTATTTTTAATAGAATACAATAATTTGTGTCACTAATACAACTACCACATTCTCAGCTTATCAAAGTATAGGGCATTACCCAACAAGAGCCAAATTACCAATTGATACAACTGACTGACCACATGCATTCCAACATTATTTTATTTTGGACATTCTGACCGCTTTCTCTTACTGATGAAGACAGGCTTCACCAGGGAAATAACTTAGGAGTAGGGCTGGCATCCTGAATCAGCCTGCCTGACTCCAATGTCATGCTCCTCTGCCACTCAATCAACTTATTACCGCCTGGAAAATAAAACAAAAAAGCTTAATCCCTGTAGGATTCTATGAAACTGGAAAATAAGGAAGGGGTACATTTAATACCATATCAATAGAATTAATATCCGATATGACTAGAAGCTGTATGAGCAGCATCTATAGCTATATTAAGCATTTCCTAAGAATTCTTCTGTATTCTCTCCATAGATCTGGGAAGATCAGAAAATAGCAGCCATCAGCTCCTCTCCAATGGCCCACACCATGAGTTCACACAATCCCGGTGCCCGATCATTCACCGCTGAAGCTTGCAGAGCTGTGTGTGGGAGCTTGGGAGCTACTCAGGAACTCTGACTAAAAAGAGTTTAAAATGAGCTGAGTATCAGGGATTTTCAACCTTCCTTGAAAAGCATGGGGGTGGGGAGAGAAAGCCCCGTTCCAGAGGGGAGGAGTGGGACTCTGAAGGGGAGGGACTTTCACATGTGCATTTGTTAAATGCCCACTCACTGAGCATCTGTCCTGCGTCAGGACTAGTGCTGGGCACTGGGGTGGCAAGAAAGGATCAGACATAACACAAGTGACCAAGAAATGTCTAGGAACAAATGCACCTTGCCATAAGGGACAGTATGTTTTAAGGAAGACAGTTAAGTCAGCAACTGTCACACAATGGTGGAACTATAACAGCAGAGCTAAGAGTGAGGAACAGAGAATGATTAATGCTGGTAGAGTTGGGGCGGCATTGGAGGATGATGGCATTAAAGCCCCAAGTAATGTCCTTTCCGTATCCCTACCCTTTGCCTTGTAACTTTGTAGCCTCCTCCTCTATGGGCTCTGGGCTTGACGGTGATTGGCTTTGGGTGATTGGCTTTGGCTAGCGAGAGGCTAACAAAATGTAATGAAACTGGGAGCTTGAAAAAAAAGCTAGCATGTTTCTACTTTCTGTCTTGCTTCTCTGACAGTGCCCTGAACATAAGCCCAGCTGGCCATCTGGAGGGGTGTGAGAGATGCATGCATGCAAGAGACATGAAAAGGAGAGCCCAGCAGTAGGGGAGCCCAGCCATGATTAACAGAGCCCCTACCTGGCCCATAGCTGACCACCAGCATGACTCCATGCACCTATAGGAGACCAGAACGGCCCTGCTATTCTCTAAATTTGTGAGCAATAAAAAGATGCATGCTGTTTTGAGCCACTGCATATTATGGCTGCTTACCACATGGCACTGCTATAGCCAAAAATCATGGATATAAACAGTAAGGGAACAGACAATGAAGGCTTTGCGGATGAGGGGATATCTGTGGTGGACCCTAAAGCATGGCTAGGAGGTACTCTAAGACTTGACTACTTAAATGTGGAGGTTCTAGATTTTCTAACTAAATGCAAATTAACTGGCAGGGATGTGAATTTCACTTTTTCCTGTACATTAATACAATCAGTTACTCATAAAATACTCTTTTATCCTAGGGCAAAAAAAAAAAAACTTCACTTGTTTATAACACAAAATTCATGTATTAATATAGTTTGAAATGTGCCCTAATTAAATTTTGATTGAATTTTGAAAGGTAGCTTAAGGAACCAAGAAGACAACTTCAACACTTGACCCAGTGAGTTCTGAAAGGCCATATGTTTTGTGTGTCAACAATGATTATTAAAATACTTAATGCACTGCTGAGTTTCCAAATGCTGAGCTCTCTCCCTGCCAAACAAGGAGGATGTTTCACTGTTGGGCATTTTGAATACGGTAAAATTTGTTTAATATTTTGTGCTCCATGTCTGTTCTATAAAACACATTTCCAGCCCGCAGCCCAAGGACAAAACACCAAGGACACCACCCAGCACAGGCCACCATCAAGAGTATAATTTCATATGCCTCCAGATGCACTTAAGTGAAAAATGTTTTGATTATTATTCCTCTCAATCCCAGATAAATTATATTCAATTACATAAACATCTTGAGGAGTTCCTGGGGTTTTCAAGGCTCTTTAAAATTTTTTTTCACTCAGATAAATGTACCCTTTGTTTATTTCTTCATTTTATTTCAGCTACCTCACCTGTCTCCTCTTATTCCCCAAACTAGGAAATGACCAAGTATTTTAGAACCTCTTTACTCTGGGTCTTGCCTTCCCCAGGCCACAGAAATTCAATTTACTGGAGAAAGCAGCAATGTCTTTGACTGCCAAAACTACAGGGCACTTCTCTGTACTTATTCTTCCTAACCTGAAATTCTACCTCTTAGCCCCAGCTTGAACTACACAGAGGGAAGCCAAAGGTATTCATCTTCTCAGTTCCTATCCAGTGGACAAGGTCTTCGTATTACTCTACAATCAAATAATCAGAGAGTACTTTTGCCTTTTCCTTAGTGCTTATTTCCTTTAAGAACAAAATAACACAAAATAATTTTATTTTTATATCTTCTTTCAGAAGATATCTTGGATCCCTCAATCCATCCATTAGGCAAATATTTACTGAGTAGATTGTTTATGCTGATAGCAATGAGAACAAATGAAGATAGTCTCTGCCCTCCTGAGCCTGACAGTCCTGTGGATATTTTGATATTTGTGCAGATATCACTACAGATTAAGTGAGATGCTCAGAAGAAAAGTCATACACTCTCCCAAAATGGTTGGCTAATGGTTCTGACTCAATGGATGTCCTCCAAGGACATGGTGCTCAATATGGAAGCTGAAGGACTAAGCATGATTAATGATGCTAGGGGAGAGAGAGAGAGAGAGAGAGAGAGAGAGAGAGAGAGAGAGAGAGAGAGAGGGAGAGAGACATGGCGGGGGGAGCATGTGCAAAGGCCCTGGGTGGAGGAGAATAGGGCAAGTCCTAGAACTGACAGTAGGTTAATGTACCTCCGTTGCTGAGAACTGCAGTAGAATGGTATGAGATGAGACAGGAGAGGCGGGTTGGGTCACATTCTGGAGCAGGACCTTATTGGTATGCTCCGGATTTTAGTTTTGTCCTACCTAGAAAAATACTGTAGTCTCTTATTAAGCAAGGAAGAGAGAGGAGTCTGTTTTCAGTTTGAAAAGATCCCTCATTGCACTGTGGAGATGAACTGGAGGAGAGAGATGAAGGTAGATAAGGAGAGATATGAAGTCAAGGGGAAAGACGATGGTGGTATTAGACTTGGGTAGTGACTCTGGATATAGAAAAGAATTATCTCATCTGAGAGATCTTTAGAGGGTGAAATGGGAACTGATGATGAATTAAATGTCGGAGATTTGGAGGAGGACTCCTATGTATCTGACATCCCAAAGCCCACCTTATTGTTGAACTTGCCTCTCCTCCAGCTGATTCTACTCATACCCATTCCTGTGGCTACCCTCAGACCACAGCCGAATTCTTGGCTGGCTTTCCCAATCAACCCTCAGCATTCCTCCCTCGTGAACTTGATCTGTTCATTCCTATTTTCCTATGAGGCAGCATTCTCATTCAGAAAAAATTTAAGATCATAGGAGACACCAACTACTTCCTCTGTGGTAAGGGGCCACAAGAGAAAATCTAAGGGAGCCACTCTGAAGTCACATACAAAAAAGGAAGGCAGATAGGTGGCTTCATTAAAAGAAGATCTTTGTTTGAGGCTAATGAAGCAAGTGTTCTCAATGGTTAGATAATCAAATGCCTTGCTGAATCACGCAGACGCTTTCATGTTTTATCATATACTTATATGTATATGATAAAACACTATCATATAGAGTATTATGCAAAGATACTGTATTATGCAAAGAAGTCCATGTGACTGTGTGCACCATTCATTTGGGTAAGTAGCAGGTGTAGATCTTAGGAGCTACTTACAGCCTTATTCTGTTTTTAGAAATGTGCCTTCTCTTTAACAATGTGGTTCATGTGGGAGTTGGTAGGTGTTTTTATAGGCCACTCCCACTGACTGGCCCAGGATGGGTACCTTAACCCAAGTAGAATCAATTGAATTGAACCAAGGTTTGTTAGCTCAGTGAAAGACATCTGATCCAAGCTAGGTGAAACAGAACCCTTCCTTAGGTTATTTGAACTCAAAACTACAGAAAATAAGTCTCAATCCTTCTCTAATGGCTAACGCACTGGAGACAGTCCTGTCATTTGAGTTAGTTGTGGTGTGAAGAAAATTGAAAGGTGATATACAGAGGAAAATGGAGAAGAGATGGAGAAAGAGCCCTCGTAGCACACAAGTTCTTGGGTCCAATTGCCCTTCTTATGGCTACATGAGATTTCTAATAAACTCCTTCCTTTGCCTTAATGAACTCAAGATCTCTGTTACATGGAACCAACAGAGCACTGATCCAAGCTACTCACATTTGCATTCTTGGAAATTCATTTGAGAGACCCTAAGAAGTTCTATGATGAAGATCCCCTTTTAACTTTGACTATTCCAGTATTTCTAAAAAATTTTGAACAAATAGCCTTTTTTCATATATCATATATCACCCATTATATGCCATAAATTTTCAAAATCCCTGTTTTACAAAAGAGGAAATTAAGACTGACATCCTTACCTAACATATAAAAATTCGGTTTAGACGCAGGTGTGTTTGATTCTATGATTCATCCTTTTACACAAATCTGTGAGACAGAAGATCATTCTCTACCATTGACCATGTGATACGGTATCCTGAGTCTTAGACCTTCCCAAAGTGTGAAGACACCAGCTCAGGACTCCCTGTGGACAATGCTGACCATATCAATTTAGATGCAATATGGGAGGCTTCAAGCCATGGAACCTGAGCAGAACTTCTGTTATCTGAAATCTACTAAAAGCTGCTAGCTCAGGCTTCTCAACAGTGGAAAGAAGTTGGCTGGCCCATCCAATTCTCTCAGGTGTACTGGGGTCAATGGATCACTTGTTTTCTAAGGGAAATATGTAGAGAGGGTACCTGTATATTTGGGCCCTGGGAGAAGACACTATTGCTGCCTTCAATGCCATCATCATGACTAATCTGCTTCACTGTGCTACAATTTAATCGTAGGTGACCAATTCTAGGAGGTTTTGGACAAATATATACAGCCTTACTATAGCTATCACATTCATGATATAGATCATTTTCCTCCACCCTGAAATCTCCCCAGTCAGTTTCTTCCAAGTCCCAGTCCCAGCCAACTACTAATCTTCTTTCTGTCTCTACAGATTAGATTCATCTCTTCTAGAGATTGGCATAAATGGCATCTTTCTGTAACTTGGTATAATCCTTTTGAGCTCTGTGTTGTTGGCTATATTAGTAGTATATTCTTTAAAAATTTCTGAGTAGTACTTAACTGTATGGATAGAGTGTACTTTATATATCCATTAGGGTTCTTTTGAATTTTGGGCTAATTTGAATAAAGCTATTATGCACATTTGAATACAAATCGTTGTGTGGACATGGTTTTTTATTTCCTTGGACAAATAGGAACAAAATACATGTATGTTTAACTGTGTAAGAAACTGCCAAACCATTTTCTAAAGTCACTATATCATTTTGCATTACAAGTAACAAATGCAAGTTCCATTTGCATTCCATTTCCTCATTAACACTTGATATTTTCAGTCCTTTAGATTCTACCATTCTAGTGGTTATGAGTCATAGTTATCATGATTTCTACTTGCATTTGTTTAATGCCTAGTGATGATGAACTCTTGTGTCTTATGTGCCTCTATATAACTTTATATCTATTCAAATATTTTGCCTAGTTTTTAAACTTTTTTTATTATTGAATTATTATAAGATTCTTTATATGTTCTGAATGAGTCATTATCAGACATAAGTTTGGAAATGTTTTCTTTAAGTGTGAAACTTGCCTTTCATTTTCTTAGTAATACACTTTTATAAGAAAAAGATTTTAATTTTGATAGTCCAATTTAATATTTTTCTTCTATGGTTTACAGTCTTTGTGCCTTAATAAACCTTTCCCTATTCCAAGGCAACAAAGATTTTTTTCTAGAAATTTAGTGTTTTTAGTTATTATCTTTGGATCTATAATATTTAAAGTTCACTTCTGGATACTGTGTGAGATAGGAGTAAATGTTCGTTTTGTTTTACCTGCATGCAGATGGCCAATTATTGTAGCACTATTTATTTAAAAACTATTCAATCACATATTAACTTGACACATACAGGAAAATCAAAAAGTCGTACATATACGGGCTAATTTCTTGATTATATTTTCCTATTCTACTCTTTTGATCTATATGTTTAACCTGATACCAACACTACACTGTCTTGTTTACTATCACTTTTAATAAGTCTTGAAGTCAGGTGGTAAAGATTCTATAATTTTGTTCTTTTTTATTTTCTTTGAGTGATAAGCTTGTGTTCTATCACTGAGCTACAACCCCACACCAAATTTTGTTCTTTTTAAAAATTGTTTTGGCTATTCCAGGTAATTCCATTTCTACATATGTCTTAGGTACAGCTTATCGATTTTTACAATAGAGCCTTTGAGATGTTATTAGGATTGCATGGGACCCACAGTTATTGGAAAGAACTGACATCTAACAATATCTTCTGACCAGTGAACATGGTATCTCTCTCCATTTATTGGGCTTTAAATGTGGTCTTAGCATTTTATTTTGCAGATTTTAATACACAGTTCTCATACTTATTTTGTTAAATTTATTTTTTGTCATGTCATATTTTTTATGCTATTGCAATTTCTAAAAAGTTATTGGTAATTATTACTAGAAATACAATTAATTTTGTAACGTAATTTTATATCCTGTGACATTGTTAAATTTGATTATTAGTTTTAAAATTTCCTTTGAGATTCCTTAGAATATATAACATGGATGGATCTCTGTGTGTGTGGTGTGCGCCAGTGAATGTCACCCAAGAATAAAGACAACTTTACTTCTTCTTTTCCAACTTATATGTCTTTTATTTTTTTTTTCTTGTCTTATTGAATTGGCTATGATAATGCTGAATAGAAGCTGATGTGAGCAAATATACTTGTCTTGCTCCTGATCTTAGTTGAGAAACCGCTAGTCTTTCATGATTAAGTAAGATGTTTTTTATATATGCCCATTATCAGATTGATTTTTTTTGAATTTCTAGTTTTCTTGAGAATTTTTATCAGGAATGAATATCAGATCTTGTCAAATGTTTCTTCTCGGTTTATTTTGATGATTATATCCTTTGTTTTATTCTATTCATAGAGCAGAGTACAATGACTGATTTTAAATTGATCTCCATTCCTCAATAAATCATACTTAGTAAAGATATAGTACACTTTTTATATATTGCTGGTCAACTTGTTAATATTTTTTTACAGCTTTTTGGTGACATAATCCACATACCATTCAAGTCACCCACTTAAAGTGTAAAATTCAATTATTGTCAATACATTCCCCGACATGTGCAGGCAAGCAGAATCTGTTTTAAAATGCTTTCATCAGCCCCAAAGCAAACCCAGGCCCATTTCCTTTTGCTAATATTTTAACAAGAATTGTTATTTTGTAATAAACAAATTTTAATAAAAGTTGTTCTAATGAAGGACATTAGTCTATAGTTTCCTTGAAATATCCTTTCTGGTTTTACTGTCAGGATAATGCTGGCCTCACAAAAGGAATTGAGAAGTGTCTATTCCTATATTTTAAAGAGTTTATATAGGATTGATATTATTTTTCCCATTAATGTTTGGTAAATTTTATCATGTGAGACTGGAACTTTCTTTGTAGGAAGGTTTATAACTATAAATCTAATATATTAATATATATAGGGCTATCATGTTATTTCCATTTGAGTAACTTTGGTACTTTGTGTATTTCAAGGAATCTGTCCATTTTACCTGAATTATGGTGAAATGAATTTATTGGCTTAAAGTTGTCATAATATATATTATTATTGTAATGAATATAGTATTTTTAGTGATGCCCTCTTTTTTATCTTGGTATTGATGATTTATATCTTTGATCAATATGTCTAGAGGTTAACAATTTAAAAATATTTTTTCCCCAGAGGAATAGCTTTTGATTATGATTGTCTCTATTTTCTGTTTACAGTTTCATTTGTTTCTGCTCTCTTAATTATTTTCTTCCTTATGCTAGCTTAGGTTTAATTTGCTTTCTTTCTAATTTCTTAGGATAAAATTTTATTCATTTGAGAACATCATTGTTTTCTAGTATTAACATTAATTGTATAAATTTCCTCCTAAACCTAGCTTTAGCTGCATCTGACTCATTTTGATATGCTGTGTTTTTCCTTCAATTCAAAATATATTTAAATTTCTCTTGTGATGTCTTCTTTTGTCTCACAAGTTATTTGGATGGATATTTTTAAACTTCCAATTATTTTTAATTGATTTATAACTTTGTTCTGTTGTAGTTCAAGAAGATAACTTTATATGATTTCAATTTTTATGAATGTGTTCAAGAGCTTGGGGTCTAGTTCAGTGGTAGAGAACTTATCCAGGATTTGTGAGGCCCTAGGTTTGATTCTCAGCATTGCAAAAAAACAAACAGAGAGGAAAAAAACACTGGCTATTTGAACATTTCCTGTGTGCTTGAAAAGAATGTACAATTGATGTTGGATGAATAGAAGTTTCTGTAGATCTAAATTAGGTCAAGGTAGCTCATAGTTTTCTTTTCTATAGGCTTATTGATTTCTGTTTACCATGTCTATCAATTACTGAAATAAGAGTGCTGAAATCTCTATTAGTATGAACGTCTATTTTTCCTACCAGTCCTTGCTTCATTTGATACTCAGTTATAACAAAACTGGGTTTGACAGAAGCTTTTTATGAATTGATCCTTTTACCATTAATAAATAATCACTCGTTATTTCTAGTAAGAGTCCCTAATTTTGTCTAATATTATTATAACCACTTCAGATTTTTTAAAATTGGGATTTGCAGACTACAGATTAATAGACTACATATTAATCTATCCTGTTTTATTTTTAACCTGAGTCTTTATATTTAAAGTAGATCCTTAAAGAGCATAGAATTGAGTCTTGCTTTTTTTTTTAAAAAAAAAATCCAATATCTAACTCACTTTCCTCCATTTTTTTTCTACAGGTAACACCTATGAGACATACAAAATATAACTAGAAGAAATGGGGTTAGTCTTCTGTTGGATTTAAGTGAACCACTTTGCATCAGAATAATTACACTTAATTCCTAAGTTGATTATATACTATCTATACAATAATCAATTTTATACTTGGTTAAGAATCACAGTGCAATTTGCATTTTGAATTTCTGGGTTTAAAAATTTGTCTTTTAAAAACAGGACAATATTTGCTTGTTATGCTCTTTCTGGAATCTTTGATTTCTTAAAGCTCACTGGCAGCATTTCTAAGCTTGCATACATGAGTTCTTTCTAAGACATAATTCATCTAAATCTGGTGACTAAATGCATCTAAACATAACTAGTGCACATTAGCTCTTTTGATAGATTGAGCTTCCACTTTTCCTTAAGAGCACCTTTTTATCCTCTCCAGTTTAAACACCACTTTCTTTAATGGAAACGAAAGTAAAAGAGGAACTTAGTTCTGCTTTCTTTGCTTCCATTATTAAGATTAAATCCCATAAAATGTATTTTCTCTGTGTACTATAAAGCTCTAAGAATAATGGCTAACTCAGAAGCAATGAAGACCCCTAGCATCCAGATATGGCCTCTTACTAACATGCCCCTCTTCAGGTAGCCAGGGCTTCATGACAAAATTGCTGATTCTAGGGCTGGAGTTGGAAGCATATAGGTAGATTCTGAAATATCTTGTACTACACCAAGCAAGGGAGACTATTGCTGGGGTCTGGTTGAAAGGGCACAGGAGGTAACTGAAGAGGATTCTATTAGCCAAAAATGAGACAATTTGAACATCAAAATTCACAAGGCAATGATTAAAATACATCAAATACATTTAAGTATATGATTTTATAATGATACTTATAGATCAGCAAATGATCAAATAAGTGGGAACCCTGAAAATCTCATAGGGCACTTGTAGAGAATACCAGTGAACCAATTTAACACTTTGACAAAGAACCAATGTTTATTCTGCCTTTCCTATTAAACTGTTGGTACTTTAGGATGACCTGATAGGTGAGGTAAAGTGATTCAGTATTGATGCATTCAAGCTAATAATGAAGAAGGAATAGAAAATACATTGTACCCTACGTGTATCCCTTTAATTTCTTTTGCCTGTCTAATTGCTCTGGCCAGTGTTTCAAGAACTATGTTAAATAGAAGTGGTGAAAGAGGGCATCCCTGCCTTGTTCCAGTTTTTAGAGGGAATGCCTTCAAATTTTCTCCATTTAGAATGATGTTGGCCTGGGGATTAACACAGATAGTTTTTATAATGTTGAGATATGTTCCTGTTATCCCTAGTTTTTCTAGTGTTTTGAACAGGAAGGGGTGCTGTATTTTGTCAAATGCTTTTTCTGCATCTATTGAGATATCATATGATTCCTATCTTTAAGTCTATTGATGTGATGAATTACATTTATTGATTTCTGTATGTTGAACCAACCTTGAATCCCTGGGATGTATCCCATTTGATCGTGGTGCACAATCTTTTTGATATGTTTTTGTATTTGATTTGCCAAAATTATATTGAGAACTTTTACATCTATGTTCATTAGAGATATTGGTCTAAAGTTTTCTTTATTTGATGTGTCTTTGCCCGGTTTTGAAATCAAGGTGATATTGCCATCATAGAATGAGTTGGAAGTGCTGCCTCTTTTTCTATTTCCTGAAATAAATTGAGTATGGTATTAGTTCCTCTTTAAAGGTCTTATAGAACTCGGCTATGTGTCCATCTGGTCCTGGGCTTTTCTTGGTTGGTAGACTTTTGATGGCATCTATTATTTAGTCACTTGAAATTGATCTGTTTAAATTGTCTATGTCATCCTGATTCAATTTGGGCAAATCATATGACTCTCGAAATTTGTGGATGCCTTTGATATTTTCTATTTTATTGGAGTACAAGTTTTCAAAATAAATTCTAATTATCTTCTGTATTTCTGTAGTGTTTGTTGTGATTTTTCCTTTTTCATCCCATAAGTTAGTATTTTGAGTTTTCTCTCTCCTTGTCTTCGTTAGTATGGCTAAGGGTTTGAGGACCTGAACAGACACATCTCAGAAGATGACATACAATCAATCAACAAATATATGAAAACATGTTCATCATTGCTAGCAATTAGAGAAATGCAAATCAAAAGTACTTTAAGATTTCATCTCACTCCAGTCAGAATGGCAGCTATTATAAATACAAAAAACAATAAGTGTTGGCAAGGATGTGGGGAAAAAGGCACACTCATACATTGCTGGTGGGACTGCAAAATGGTGCAGACAATATGGAAAGCACTATGGAGATTCCTTGGAAAATTGGGAATAGAACCACATTTGACTCAGCTATCCCTCTCCTCATTCTATACCCAAAGGACTTAAAAATAGCATGCTACAGGGACACAGCCACATCAATGTTTATAGTAGCATGACTCACAATAGTTAAACTGTGGAACCAACCTAGAGGCCCTTCAGTAGAGGAATGGATAAAAAAAAAATGTGGCATATATACACAATGGAATATTACTCAGCAATAAAAGAGAATAAAATCATGGCATTTGCAGGTAAATGGATGGAGTTAGAAAAGATAATGCTAAGTGAAGTTAGCCAATCCCAAAAAACCAAATGCTGAATGTTTTCTCTGATATAAGGAGGCTGATTCATAGTAGGGTAGGGAGGGGGAGCATGGGAGGAATAGACTAACTCTAAATAGGGCAGAGGGGTGGGAGGGGAAGAGGGGGAGGATGGGATTAGAAATGATGGTGGAATGTGATGGACATCATTATCCAAAGTATATGTATGAAGACATGAATTGGTGTGAATACACTTTGTATACAACCAGAGATATGAAAAATCTGTGCTCTATATGTGTACTATGAACTATAATGCATTCCACTGTCATATATAAATTTAAAAAAATTAATAAGAAATACATTATACCCATCTGTTCCCAATAGAGAGCATGTCTTCCAAGGTACTGCTTCACATTCACAATTTTTTTTAAATTAGAATGTTCATAAATCTCAGATCATTCTAAGCTTTAGCTTTTCCAAATGTTAATCTTAATGTTTTTGTTTTTATTGGTTGTGGAACTGGAGATTGAACCCAGGGGCCATTATTATTAATTGTTATTATTATTATTAGGATCTTGCTAAGTTATCTTGCTGAGTTGCAGAGGCTGGCCTCAAACTTGCCATCCTTTTGCCTCATCCTCCCAAGTAGCAGGGATTACAGGTGTGTGCCATTGTGCCCAGCCACACTTAATTCCCTCTCTCTTTCCCCCAAATAGTAATGAATACCACAGTTCTAGGTGCTGGGTTTACACAAGGCATAAAGCAAAGTCTCTGCTTTCAAGAGTACACTGTAGTGTATAAAAATGGATAATAAGTGACAAAAGTTAATATATAGTTTATTCGATGATGAAAATGAGAATGAGAAAAATATAAGTGCAGATTTTAGGAGGGGTAGTAGAGAGTAGTGTTTTATATATTATAGTGGGAAGGCTCCCTGAGAAGGTAATATTGGAACAGAGACCTGGAAGAAGTGGAAAAGAAAATCATATAGATATTAGGGGAAAGAATGGCAGGTACAAAGGCCCTGAGGCTAGAGTACGCTTGGCTTGTTCTAGAGACTGTGGTCATTCTCTTTAATTATGTGCTCCTTTTCTCATCTGTTTTACATTCCTTATAAGCTCATCAGCAAATGGTTAACAAATGGATCTTCTTAGCCTAATTCAATGGTGGCATAAAAATCTATGAAAATGAGTGCAGGACAACATGAATGATTGTACTATTCATCCACAGAAAACTCATTTATATACACATCTTTTATGCTTTTATAATGGATCTAGTCCACAGGAATGGAATATTTAAATGTGTTCTTCCCCCTGCCCTTTTAGGTTACCATATGGTGTTTTCCCCAAGAAGGCAAGAAAAAATGCGACAACTCTACTCCAAGGGAAGGGGAACACCTCCACTTTTAGCAGTACCATCCTAGCAATGTACCCAAGAAAATTCTATCTATATCCTGGCAGGAACATACTGAAGAATAAGAGATTTTAGAACAAGGCCATGAAGAGAGGCGTGTTGCACAGATACAAGGAAGTAGAGAGATGGGTGGTTAACCATGACCCTGGAGACAGCCCTCCACAGTCTGGAAGGCAGAAAGGAGACGGCTTCAACTCTTAGCCGTGTCAGGCAGGGTCTCAATTAATGAAAATGGGATGGGACAAGTCAGAGGTTGAAAGGAGTATGAAGGACATGGAGAGGCCATCTAAGGAGGAGGACAGAACAGATTGGCCATGTTGAGTGTTAGTCTAACTCAAGGAGGGACGGGAGTAGGCAGACACGGGGGAGAGGGAGGCTGAAGTTAAAAAACGAGGATACAAAAAACAAAAACAAAACAAAAAACGGAAGGAATCTGTACATGTTTAATGCTATAGCTATGATGATAGATAATCAGAATCTTGACAAAAACAAGGAAGATGTGGTTATCATTTGACTTCATTTCCTCTCACACATGCACTTTGAACTTGAACGATTCAGCAATAATAAATAAACGGTGACAATGTTAGGTTTTCCAGCTACATTTCTGTTGAATTTACAGGAGATTAAATTGAATCCTTCAGCTAGCATCTTCACACACATGAAAACTGTTTCTACAAGACAAGGATTCTGTATCTGCCTGTGACATCAGGATAAGGCACACATGCAGCTGGTACAATGTGCAATGGCATGCAACTTTCATTAGAGGCTCATTTTCAGATACTCATGTGGAAAAAAAACCTACCCAAATTCTTCCCTATAATGCTCTTCAGAAGTTCATGCTTATAATGTGTTCTGATCTCAAAACAAAGGTTAAATGGGTTCAAAAGACACCATGAATGGTTCCTGTTATACAACTGTTTCATAATGCAACTCTACTCATTTTATAGAGGAGAAAACCAAGGCACAAATAATTTGCCCCAAACAAAACAGCCCAATAACAGAAGAGCTGCTACTTGGGCTGGGTTGGAAGTTCTATTCTGAAATGAAATACAAACCCCACTACATGCCTTTGGCCTCTCTGCCTCCTCTCCCCTATCGCCTCCCGGGCACCACGTGCTGGAGCGCGGCATACTGAGCTGCCACTCTCCAACCATGCCAGGCCAATTCTGCCTCCGCAATTCTGCACATTTCCACCACCTGGAAAGCCCACCCCTTCTGGTCCACATGGTTACCCTTACTCACCTTTTAAGTTTCTGCTCAAACCTTTGTTCCTCTGAGAATGTTTTCCTACAATGTTCCTCTGCAAACTTTGCAGCCTTTTCCTCTCAGCAGTCAATATACTCTGCAAACACCCTTTTACAGCTCAAAACTACAATAAGTGCTCCCATGTGTGCTTGGCTATCCTCTGCACTATAAGCTTCATGAGGGTGGAATCTACATCATTCAAAATTTTTTTTTGTGAGTCCATAATTATGGGCCATGCAGGTAGCAGAGATGCCAAACATTGAATGAATGAAGAGAGGACACTGGCATGAATGAACTGATCACTCCTCAGGCTTCACTTCCCGGCCACCTATTATTGCTCTGCAAAGTGCACACCATGCATTGCTTGCTGAATTACTGCTCAAACTTCCTCAATCACCACCACTCTTGCTTATCACTCCCGCCACCATTTACTGTGTAGGTGTTATACATACATGCACATATTCTCATTCGGTTCTCACAACACGCCTACGGCATAATTTTGTTACTATTTCTATTTCACAAAGAAGGAAATTGGGTTTCAGAACCATTAGGCAACTTGCCCAGCTCCCTCAACTAGTAGGGGTGGGGTCAGGATGTGAAAGTCCACATTCCGTTTCACTAAATCACTCTGCCTTCCCAATTGCACCAGACCAGTGAGATTAACTATATTTTTCCCCAAACAGGGGTCAGCACTTCGTCCACTGCTCTTTTTCCTTATCATTTTGTCAAGTGATGACATAAAAATATTCTATTGCCTTAAAAGTTTGAGATGCTGGCTTCTTATTGTAAAATACAAACTATAACTCATGGTGCAATTATATGCACTGATGCAGGATCAAAGAGCAATTTCAACTTCTACTTTCAAGTTGAAATAAATACAATTGAAAACTTTCACAACCATATAATTTATAATACAGCATGCAAATACATTTCCTATTAATTTAGCCCACTATCGTACTCCCAACATTGTTAATGTTTGCTCAGCTGGTGACTCTCTTTCTTTTCTTTTTCTTTTTTTTTTTTTTTTTTGTTTTTCCTGTTTTCTGTTTTTAACTTAAGAAAGCCATTCTGTCATCAGAAAATTTAACTGACTGGGGTCACTTCCTCTTTCAGGTCATCAGTGGAAGTATTAACTCAGATCACAAGACGGAGCCCAGGGTAGCCACTTTATCAATTTCTCTTTAATCCAAAAAGCACATGTTTCAGCAGACACTAAAAGCCTATGATGCTGTCTTTTTATCCTTTCAGTATTTCTTGTACTCTTGTGATTTTAAAAAAATACATCATTATTCCTTTTATTTTTGTTACTCTTTCTTTTGATTATTTATTCAGGTTGATGTGTCATGTGAGAGGCCAAAGAATTTTCTTGTGTCTCTTGGCTGCCCAAGCTCAACCTGCTCGTATTTTATATTATAATCTCCTTTTATTATGCTTATTGATGGCCAATCACTGTAAGTAACTGTAACCTCCACACACAAATCACCCAAAAAATTGACAAGTGAATGGATCTGCAGAGTGTGTTCCTGTTTGGGGAGAAGGGTTTATTCACTCTCTAGTGGTTTGCCTAGAGAACATGGCAAGGGGTGGATTAGGCATTTCTCTTTAGGGATCCATTTTTCCCTCCTTGAGTTGCAAAATGTGGCTAATCTGGGGGTTCAAAAGTGTGTGAAAAGATTGGTGTTTGAACAACCCTGAGCATCTCCAGAACATCACGGACAAACCCAGCTTCTATAACCTGAGCACGCAGCCTTTGTGATCTGCCCTGACCTACTTCTCTGCCTTCACCTTTGGCTTCTCTCTCGTAATTCTCCCCAGCAAAACTAAACTGTGTGCAACTCCCTGCCCGATGCAAGGATGGCATTAAGAAAGTTTAGTTAAATGACTTCATTTTCTAGATACAACACAGGAAGTCGGTTAAAGTCTCACAGTCCCATAGAAAGTTGACAACTATCCAGAAATATGTTATTTCAGATACTAGTTTGATCATCAACAAAAATATCATCAACAGTATCAGGTGATTGCTGATGTGTTAAAGAAAGTCTCTAACTTCATTTTAATGCCATTAAATTTTTAGAAATGTTGTGCCACAACTGTTGGGGTGTGAGTATGAGGAGGTGGATCTGAAGATGTTGAAACTGGTAAATAATTCTTCAGGGTTTTCTTTTCTCTTAATCATTAGGACTGAAAACAACTGGATGACTCTAGAGAGTTTCTGTTGTTCTCAATGTATTGTTCTAGCTCTCTAAACCAGCTTCCAACTGCTAAGCATACTTTCCATGAAAAGGGAGAATACTTTTTTTTTAAAATTGTTTTTACAGTTTTACAGAAAATAGATCTCTTAAGATGTAAGGTTGGAAGCTTTCTGGCTGAAATGGTGAAGAAATTAAAAAGTTGGATATGTGAATAAGAAGGACATCCCTAATTACACGGTGCTTTTCAAGGTTTTTCTAAATAATCATGCTACTAAAGTTCAATTCATTTTCTGGTTTCTTTCACGCATGCTCTCTAACTATATTCCTTCCTTACTCCTCATAGTCAGCTGTTTTTCTTTACTGTTTTATTGAGGTCTAGTTTCCACTAAGTGCAAAATATGAGTTTGCATTTTCATAAACATTTCAATATCTACACACACATATAACCACCACTTAGGAACATCTATATAGAGATTCAGTACTCTAGAACACTCCTTTAAGTCAGTACTGCCTCAAAAATATAAACAACACTGTTTCCTATTATAAGTTTTGCCTGAGTTTTAACTTAGTCTAAATGAAATCATATAATACATACTCTGTGATGTCCAGTTATTCCATTTAACATCATGGCTGTGAGATCAACCTTATTATCATCAGTGCTTTTAATTTTAACCATTGGTGAGTTTTAATTACTATTTACCCAATGACTGACAATTTTTAAGTACTTTTGCATATTTTTTTTGGCAACTCTGATGTTTCCTTTTGCTTAGTGCCTATTCATAAGTTTTCCTCATTTTTGTTAAAGTATTCAGTATTTCATTTTTCATTTATAGAACTTTAAATATTCTGGATGCAAGTCCCTTGATGGATATACACATTAAAAATATCTTCATCCTATCTGCAGTTTGCTTTCATTTTTTTCTCAATGGTGTCTTTTAGTGAAAAGACTTTTAATGTTCATAAAGTATCATTTACTATTTTCTATTATGCTTAGTGCATTTTGTGTCTGGTTTAAGAACATTTTGTCTTTTCCAAGGTCATTGAAGATATTTGCCTATGTTTTGTTCTGACATATTTATTGTTTTAACTTTAAAGGCTATGATCTACCTCTAATTAATGATTGTGTATGATATGAAATAGGGTCACATGCATTGCTTTCTTTATGGGCATCCAAATAATCCAGCACCATTTATGAGAAAGACCAGCATTTCCTCCAATGAAATGCAGAAATGCTTTTGACATAAATCAGGTAGCCTTTTATGTGTGAGTCTGTGTGGACTATTTAGTCTGATCTATTGGTCTGTCAGGTTTTCTTTAGCCAATAGCACACTATCTTAATTGCTTTAGCTTTATAATAAATCTTAATACCTGCAAAGCAAATCGTCCATTTTTGCTCTTCTTTTTAACAATTACCAAGGCTATTTCATGAACTTTGTATTTTTGTGTAAGTTTATAATCATCTTGTGAATTTCCTTTGAAGATTTTGATCTTTCAATCTGTAGAATAATTTGAAGAGTACTGACATCTTAAACAAGATGGAGTCTCTTAAAACATAAATATGGTATATTCCTCCTTTTAAAGTCCACTTTAATTGTTCTAAGCAACGTTTGGTATTTTGAGTAGAGAAACCTCATGCATCTTTTGTTAAATGTATCCTTAAAGTATTTTTCACCTTAAAATTTTAATTGTGGCTAAAAATAAGCAAGTGCTTCATAAATAGTACCAATAGTATTTAAATCTAAATACTAGTATCATTTATATCATACTAAACAGTATTTCAATTTTGTTTTGATTTGGTGTGTTATAGCTTTCTTTGAATTCACTTCTGGAGAATATAGTTCATTTTAATAGGAAACCTGCTGTCACCTTACAAAGGCAATGTGACTAAGAATCTCCATATGGGGAGACCATGTCCTTGGACAGCATGTCCCTGCATTGGCTGCCTCCATCATAGCGTCCTTAGAACACAGCCTCCTACTGAAAACACTGGTGTGAATAGGGTTGTGCAATGACATTTCCTCAGTTTTCCATGGCATAACGGTGTGCATGTTACAGTCTCTGACCATGACTTTTCCTAAAGACTTGAGAATAACAAAAGAGGAACAGACCTAAGAGGCGGAAGCTACAGCTAAACAGAATGATGAAAATATTTAGTGCATTTCTAAAATTTGTCTTTCCTATGGGGATTGAAAGCAGATAAGCTTAGCAATCATCAGGCAGAGACTGACACCTAAATTCATTTGTGATCTTAAAAGTCTTTACACAGTTGACCAAGTGATTTATTGTTCTATTGTGTACATGTATAAATATGTAACAATGAATCCCACTTTTAAAATTAATTGTAATGCATTAATTTAAAAGTTCTAATGAAAAGAAGTCTTTACCTATGAAAGGGAAGATTAGATTATCTTGACTGTTAAACACCATTCTGAGGAATCTCTTCCCCAAATACTTGTTCCCTTAAAGGCTATTTTAACCCTCATCTGCAGATGTGGTCTTATCCTAAAGCTTGAACAATGCAGCCCTGTCAGAAGGCTAATGCAGGTTGGAGGGGAGGAAGAGGTTTTTGCAGAGGGGGTTGTTTTGATACAACTTGATGCAGTAAGATGATAAATAGGTACTAATCCCCCAGAGAAGGCATCCAAGCTGGGGTTAAATGTTCTGGGTTCACTGCCTGGATCAGAGACTGCATAGCTTTGAAGCCTTGGGAAAATTATTTAAACTTTCTGAATTTCTGCCATTAGATCTGGGAAATAAGCATAATATAAATAGGAGAGAGAATGCATTTATGTAGCTCTCTTCAACACTGCAATGCTTAATATTATTAATTGGAGTTATGTGCAAAAATCCTGTATTTTGCATCATGATGGTCAATTATGTTTTTCTACAAGGGTGGTTGTGAGGGTGATAGGAAGTATAAACACTTAGAATCTATGAGTAAGCCATACTCTTCACTCAAGGAAATTTCAAGTTGATGGGACGATGAGACATGGGTAACAATAATATAAAACAAAATCATTTTGGAAAAAAATGCCCTAAAATGGAATAAACATAAAATAGGAATTGCATATATTTATTTTTTTATATTGTATATCATCACTGACACAGGAAGTTACTTATTAATGTTAAAGAAGATGCTTCTCTCACTGATAAAATAAAAAGAGCTGGTTAATTTACCAGCATCTTCTGCATGTAGAGATCAATGGGCTTTTAACTTCCACAAACAGGCAAGGTCACAATCATTGTGCGTTCTGAATTGGTAAATGTAGCGTCCAGTCAAACAGAAAAGTGCTCAGGTGCATTTTTAAGGCTTGCATTTCCTAAGGGTAATGCACATCTCATTCCGTTTCTGTAGAGTAATGTAAGGCCTGAAGTTATAGACATTACTGCCTGGTGTCATCTGCAGGCTCCAAAAGGACTGGAGAAAGAGCAGGCACACTTCCTGCTGCTCCAGCTGTACCTTTTGTCAATAAGATGCACCAAGCTTAACAGTGAAAGGGCTCTGCTCTTCAAAATAACAGCTGAATTCATATGATGGGTCATTTTGTTAAGAAGTGAAACACCATGGGGAAGAGGTGGTGGTGGTGGGGCTTGCTTTGACCATATTCCTTGGGGAATGTATCACAATTAAAAATTACAAGATATCCTTTTTTCTTCCTAGGTCACTTACAAATAATCTCTTTAGAGTACCTTTGGGTTTGGAGGAATAATTCATACTTGAAATAAAACCTAATGACCTGTTGTGGATTATAAATGGATTGTATAGTAAATATATACCCAGATGTATTGAGAAGATAAACTTGCACTGGAGAGAGATGGGAGAGATCTGTAAACCATCCCTAACATTATTTTGGATTATACATTTTTAAAACATAAAATATAAACGAAGAGAATTCTAACCTCCTCTGATTAAAAAAAAAAAAGAAAAATTGAAAAGCTCAAATTCAGACTCAAAAGAGACAGTAAAAATTACTAAGTAAGGTAAAACAACTTTATCCTTAAAATTTCAAGAATTTTAAGTAAATATATGCTTGTGAAGATTGTGACTAATGTATAAAGTGTGAAACAGATCTACTGAACTTTAATTCAAGTGATTGCGTTCGGGTCTGTCTGTCTGTCCATCCATCCATCCACTCACTGACAAGTGATTGTGCTTTCTCCATGTGCTTCCTGCACCAGCAACATGGGCATCACCTTGGAACTTGATAAAAATATAATTTCCTAGACCCACTGAATCAGAAACAGAGATGGGCTCAGCAATCTTTTCACAAGCCCCACAGGTAATTATGCTGCATGCTGAAGTTTGAAAACCATGCATCTAGAGTGAAAACATGAAGGGCATGCTCTTTGGAGTCAGAGAAACTTGGGCTCAAATGTTCATGCTTAAACTTACTGTTTCTGTGACTTGGAAAAGTCATTTAATCCAAGTCTTAATTTCCACATTAGTAAACATCATGTTTTAAGACTATTGTTAGGATTAAATGAAGTTATATATAAGATGGTATCTTCAGAATTTATATATAGTAACACAGTGCTTAGTGCACAGTAATCACTCAGTAACAAACATCTGCATTTTTTCCAGGCATGTAAGATCCTGTGTTAGATGCTGCAGGAAACATATTATTAATCAGATATGATTTCTTTCTTCAAAGACCTCAGAGCTATACTAGCATATAGATATGGTACAAAGTTGAAAGCATTAGGTGGCATTGCAGTGGTGCATAAAGTACCTTGGGAGAATTTTGAAAGGACAGAAGAAGAAACATTTGGATGGGCTTTGAAAAGGGAAGCTTTTGGATAAACACCGATCAAGGGACAACCTTCCAGGTGAAGGGACCACAGGGAGGAGGCAGGGAATATTGAGTATGACCAAAGGGAGAACAGCAGAGTGACCATAATTTTTGTCTAAACAGGAATACTTTGCAAGTGAAAGGGGGCATCCATGTAATAGTTAAGTCAGAACGAAGGATAAAAATGGGGACCACTGCAGACAAACCAATCATGTATTCACCCTAGAGAACAGGTTGTGGGGGAGATGAATATTGGAAACAGGGTTGGAGACTGGCTGGATTCCAAAGGGTCTCCAATGATAATCTGAGGGCTTCATTCTTTAGGTAATAAAGCTACTGAAAATCGGTCCTCTATTCCTAGTGGAGTAGTTATTTGGAAAGATAACTTAGCAGCTTTGTGCAGGCTACTTCAAGAATGGAGAGAAGGAATGGGTGAGAGAGATTTTTTTAAACCAAATAAATGGATGAGAGAAGGAGGGAAATGGTGACCCAAAGCTTTCAAGCTTAGGTCAACAAGAGCAAGAACAGGCTAAAAGGAACTTGATAAAAATTCCATATGTAAGTTTTCTGTTTGATGGGCTCCATCACATATGTGTGACTCTGCCTCAAAGTGCCCCTGAAATGGGGAATTATGCTATAGTTACTTAAAGGTATTTCAGTATTATTCTCTCTATCTCTCAAAATATAAGCCATTCATTATCTTGATTCAACATATAGACTATTTTGTTTATATTAAAATTGGGCAACATGAACTCTTGGGTGTAATATGGGGCTCATTCTGTTCTAAGAGTCTCACAGACATAACAGATTTAATCCATGTAAAAATCTTTTAAGAGGTTGATACAATTAATATTGTCTCCATTGTACAGATGAAGACACTGAAGCACAGAGAAGTTAAGAGGTCTATCACTCTATTGCTATGAAGTGATGCAGCCATGATTTGAACCTGGGAGACCCTGGTTACAGAGTCAGGTGATTTCTTATACTAAAGCTATCCTAAGGTTATGATGGAAATGTTATCTAATATTTTCTTGGGGTGTTTGTGTTCAAAGGGAAGGATTTTGAGGCATTATTTCCAGTTGTAAATATCAAACCATTTTCATACATGCAAAATAAATAGAATCATTTGAGAACATTAAAAAAAGCTATGTATTTCATAATGCATCGTGACACATTTCTTTGGTTTGTACGTCTCATTATTTCCACCATGAAAATCTCTCTCTCATCTCTTCCCTACTCTCCATTCTTGCAGCACCCTACAAGGGACTACCGAAGTAATCTCCCCCAAACTACACTACTACCATTATTTCCTTGCTCAGGAACATCATAATGTTATCATTTCAAAATGTCAGACATCAAGGCATAGAGTCAAAATTCAAATCTGAACCATTCAGTTATGTCACCATCCAGATGATAGGTGACCATTTTGAATCACCTTTATTGTTGTTATTTTTAATAGTGTGGAGAAGAATGAAAACCTGATGGGAATTTTTGGCAGAATTATAATCACAGATTAATTTGTAGAGTAGGAGGTGATTGAGTTCTAGAAACTTTTTTTTTTGGGGGGTGGGGTGGGTACAGAACTTTTATGCCTGGGAGTACAGAGTTGCTGGTAATCAAAGAGCCGTTCATCCTTCCACGTCTCAAGGCAAGGCAGGCCCCAGAAAAAGAGAGACTCTTTTAGGTTGTGGCTCTCGAGGGCAGGGAAGAAAGCAGCATTCAGTACAGCACTTCTAGTTTGATGGGAGTATCCCCTGAATTCTCCCTCTCAGTGATGCAAGGAGGATGGCAAGACTTCCCTGAGGAGCCCAAGGGACTAAGCCAAACTTCTGGAGCAACAGATGCAGAAGCCACACTTCCTAGCAAGCCGGCCTTGATAACTGGGGAGAGGAGACAATGAAAACAGAAAGGAGGAGGAGGAGGGAGGGAGGGAGGCCTGGCCTCTGAGGAAGTCCACGTGTGATTTAGATGCCACCCTCTACGTTTTTTTAAAACACCCAGTACGCATTTCTATCACAGCACTGTTATAAGCATTTACTTAGGTATTTATTTCCCCTGTTGAACGGTGAGCCCCTGGAGAGCTGGGTCTGCATTATCTGCCTGTATCCCCAACACTAAGCCCAGAGTCTGGCACAGTGCAGGGGCCCTGAGCACAATGCCTCTGAATGAATGAATGAATGAAACCAGAGCTTTGATTAGTTGGAGTCATTATACTGGAAGGATGCTTATACCTCATTTACACCAATCTTATTATTTTACCGATGATGTGAGATCTGGAGGGGGTAAAGGGCTTCCTAAGGCCCCACTGTGGGTCTAGAGTTAAGAGCTGGACCTATAACCAGAACACAGGCTCACCCTTCTCTTCCTCGCCCCATGAGGAGCATGAAGACAGCTCCCGCAGTCTTTCTAATGTTTGCTGACTCCTTGTAGGGATCTTGGAATACATTTTCCCATGGAGGCAGGTTTTTCCTCCTCCTCCTCCTCCTCCTCCTCCTCCTCCTCCTCCTCCTCTTTCTTCTTCTTCTTTTTTTTAAATGGTAGTTCAGTTCCCAGGCCAGGCCACAAAAGCTTATTTACCCCATAGCTGAGCTCAACTATAAAACCAGCGGTAGCTCTGAGGCCTCACTGAACCCCCAGCTAGAGTCCACAGTCTGAGGGGCAGGTGGGCAGCTGGCTCTGTGTGTGTGTGTGTGTGTGTGTGTGTGTGTGTGTGTGTGTGTGTGTGGAGGCGGGCAGAGCTCCCTTGAGAAGACCACGAGTGCTGGAGGGGGCTGGGCAGGGGTGCTGGGCAGGGGGCCCGGGCGGCAGCTGCAGGAGGCTACTGCAGCCTCTGAATGCCTTGGTGGTTCTTAAGTGGATTGTTTGTAAGTTGGGAACTGTCTGTACTTAGAAAGGCGGATTTCAAGAGGTAGGGGATCCTATTTCACTTGAAGGCCCACAGTAATGAGGGTTCTTTATTCGTAATGAAGTAGCCACTAATTGGAGGGACAGGCTCAGGAGGCCTGCTGGAATTCTGTACTCCTGGACCAGAACTGAGTAATATTATGCAGTAGCCTGGCAACCCCTTACTTTTGCATAAAATTCATATAAAAATCTACCATGAAGTGCCTGTCTGACATTCACTACGTTTATTATTAATAATGATAATAACAGGGTGGCTTATGCATAGCATTAGGCTGAGAAAATGAATTGAATTCTCAGTTTCCTCAAGTTTTATTTCCCCCAGCAAGATTAGGAACATTTGGAAAATCCTTCCCTCGGTGTGGGATGAAAGCTTTCGTATTTACCCAGAGGAGACATGGCTCTAGTTTCTAAGGACTCATCCAAGAGATGATCTCTTTCCTTCCTCCACCTCCTCAAAGAGGCAGAAATATTCCATAAATGCACAAATGTTGTAAAAGCAAATATATGAAAAAAAATCTTAATGGGACTGAAAATATTGCAGTAGGGGAATCAATTATAATAAGGTAATACAGTTAGCCTTTCTGGACTTAATGAAATGTGGTCAACTACATTGGAATGTTCTGGTGCCCCCTGGAGGATTCTAAAACCTAATGGAACTAGTTAGATAGTACCTTTACATGGCCCAGAAAATCCTACGGAGGCAATGTGTTTCTCTTCCCCAGTTCAGATCAACTTAACCTGGGCTCAGTCACATACAGAGGGAGAAAGGAGGAGTGAAATCTAACATTTGACAGGTTTTAACCACCATAAGTTTGTCGTTAGAACGCAGGCTCTTGGACCAACAACAGAATCTATTTTTGGCTTGTGAAGTTTATAAATCCAACAGTGCAAAGTTCACAGTTGCATGTGTGATCTCTCAATTTCTCTGGGCTGAGTGTTTAGTGAACAAGGAAGTTTGCTTCTGTGAGCCTTGCTTTGTCTTGCGCAGAAAAGTTAAACATTCTGGAAAGTTAAACATTTAGCTTCTAAATTTTTACTGCCCTGGGATTCCTCAGGGACATGACTCCAGTATGATGGTGACTAAATGTCCATCAGAGTTGTTTATTCCACAGTCACAGAACAGTCAGCAGATGTAAGGAACCATTGTCTGACTCCAAGAAGCATTTAGGATTACAGCTGCCCATCTGCCTTCCCACACTGACTCCTACCACAGCAACTGAAATCACTATCTTGGCACATGATGTGACTGATACCATCCAGTTTTATTTAGGTGACTGTGTCTGAACGACACAGGCCAGGTTTCTCTAAACTTGCAAAAAATCATACTGGCACATTATTGTAATTATATCACAAAAGTTACAACATAAATACAATATTCTAATATTATATTATTGTATATGCATTAAAATATTGTTCAATATTATAACAACAATGCACTTAATATAAATCTTTACTAATGTCACTTTTATTTTGGTGTCATTTCTTTTACGCTTTCATACATTAAATGCTTAATTTCTTAATTTAAACAACATGAAAGTTCAAATCACAAAGTCAGTAAACACAATTTCAGACTTCTAGAAAAGTTGCAAGAATCTTTGTATTCCTGGATACCTTTCACCCAGATTTTCAAAACATTAACATTTACGACATCTGTCTTTTCTTTTTCTAAACACATGCGTGCAGGGATTTTCCCTCTGAACTATTTAAGAATACATTACAGATTCAATGTTTCCCTCTTTGTAAATACTTCGTTGTGTATTTCCAAAAATATGGAATCTCTTACATAAATACTATAATTTTTGAAATCAGGAAACTAACATTGAAATAATGTGATCTTAAACTGCATAACTTACTGTGATTTTTACCAATTGTCCCAACAGGATCTTTTATAGCAAAAGAATATCTAAGATCATGCATGGTATGCAGTTGTTATCATGTTTTCAATCTTCTTTGATCTGGGACAGTGTCTTTGTACAGGCCAGGTATTTTAAGTGCCCACCATTCTGGATTGTCTGATGTGTCCTCATAATTAAATTATGGTTTTTGCCTCTTGCTGCATGCCAAAGTGTCTCTGGCTTTTTCTCAGTAGCTGTCCATCAGTCATGTGTTGATGGTTAGTCCCATTACCACAGATGTTAATATTAATCTTTTGTTTAAGGTGGTATTTGCCAGGTTTCCCTATTGAGAGTTACTATTTTATCCTTAGTTAATAGCAAGTGTCTTGTGGGGATATACTTTGAGACAATGTAATCAACACATGTCTCCCTGCCTCTTCTCTCTTCTTCCTCTTTCTCTTCTGGTATTGGGGATTAAACCCAGAGTCCCAGCCCTTTATATATATTTTCTGTTTTGAGACAGAGTCTCAAAAAATGTCCCAGGCTAGCCTCAAACGTGTGATCCTCCTGCCTTAGCCTCCCAAGTAGCTGGGATTACAGAAGTGCGCCACCACACCTGGCTAAAATCCCATTTCTTATTAAACTTCCACACATTGGTTTTGGATTCATACCTGAATCAGTTATTTTTATGGTTGTTTGCAAAATGTGATTTTTCTAATTTCATCATTTCTTCTGTATCTACTAGTGGGATTTTGAACTGGTCCCATCATCTTTGTTTATATCAAAATAGCTCATGGACTATATTATTCATATTATTTAATAATATGAACTCATATTATTCAATAATATTAAAATTACTATCATTATTTATTTAATTTAATAATTTATTTAAATGCTTAAACTTTCCCACATTTGGCTAATGAGGGTCCCTTCACGTTGGCTCCTGTCATTTTGACATGTCCTTATTATTTTTTAAGAACTTCCTTATTTTTCTGGCATAACAAGATGCTCCAGACCATCTCATTCTTTCCTTGCATTTAGTCACTTCTCCAAGACTTGGGTACATTTTAATGAAGAATAGGTTTATAGAGTCAAAGCTCTGAGATCCAGGTATGCTCACCACTGTTGCAGTGAAACTGTGCCAAGGGCATCTTGGAGCTCAGAGCTGGGGAATACAATACACACATATCAACAGAGGTGTATGTACACACATGCACTCCAATACTCATTGCACATCCACATGTTATATCCATGCTGATCTATATCCATTCTACATACATGCATGTCAATATCTAGATGCATATATGTATGTGTGTATATATGTGTGTATATTAGAAACTGGAAGTTCATACCTGTGTCTCTCATTTTAATTCAATACTGAAAGTTTATTTTATCTTCTCCTTTTAGCATAATTATAGTTCTCTTCCCCCAAAGTACAGACCCCATTATTCACAACTGATTTGTTCAAGAATGTATAAAAGTAATTTCAGAATCACTAATTCATGCTTTCACAAAACAGAGTTCTACTCACTATCACTGAAGGTTCCCAGGGAGTCAATAGGCATGACATTGGTCAAAAGTGCCAAAATATCTATTTTTTTAAGTGAGTCCTCTTGCCAAAACCAGAAAGAAAATGCTTTTGGTGGCAAAATACTCTATCCTTTAAATCCTTCCCTGTGTAGTTCCCACAAGTGTGTGATGTTCTACCAAAGTTTTAGAGCTCGGCCAGGTATGACAAGGAAAAAACTCTTTTGTTCCATTTGCATGTTTTTCAATAACCAAATTACAGTTTGCTTGCTTCAATAACAAATCTTAGAGCAATAACCTATCTAAGCAGAAACGCTAAAATAAATGCTTTTTACCCAGAAAAGGAAGATGACTTTATGTGGATCAGGGATTGCTACAAAGCTCACAAGAAGGAAACTTAGTGACTATGATGGGTGGTGCCCGTGTTTGCCTCTGGTTACCTCAATTACCATACCCTAACCACTCTCTCTGTTGTTCCAAGTTCACCTTCATTCTCTCTGTGTGTATTTATATAATTATCTTCATAGTGAAAATGTTTTTTTAAAACCTTTGCCCTGGTAAACTGATAGCAGGTTTGATTGATGGTGTTTCATATCTGGAATAGTGTCTCCCATCTGTCTTGCTCTAGAATCCTGCACACACAAACACACCCATGTGCGCACATGTGCATGCACAGAAATGCGCATGCATGCGCGCACACACACATACCACACACACTTTCCAAGTGCTTCCCTTATGCCCTAGTTCGCTGAAGCAGAATTTTCAGGAAGGGACCCTATTTATCATTAACAAGATATCTGGCTGCTTCTGAAGCACTTTAAAAATTGAGAGTGACTGTAAGATAAGCATTTTGAATTGACTTAGTTCAGCCTTCAAGACTAAATGCAATTGATATCAATATCAGTGAAAATGACAAACTCAGGTAAAAATTAACAACATCCCTTTAAAAAAATCATATTTGTCCACACACACACACACACACACACACTCACGCACATCTTTCAAAATACTCTTTTGACTTAATTTTGTATTTAGGCTGCTAACAGTTTATTAACTGCAGCTTAGTTATTTGTGGAAAGAATCTATATCCTTTTTAAATTCCTACCATTCCTGGTTTAATTAATTTTATCAACTAGCAAGAGTAAGACCTAATACTTCTTTCAGTCATGGAAAACTTTCAAAATGTTTCTTCCTGTTGACCAAGTTACTTATTTATTTTTGAGCAGATTCCTACAAAATTCCAATAAAATTTTCTGAAATATGGGCAAAGATTTGTGCACAAAGAAGTTTCAGTCAGCATTATTCATAAGTATTTCATATATGTAGCAAACTAATGGTCCAATGTTAGGGAATTTTATATAATTGATCATTGGGTCAAAATCATCAATTTTTTTAATTGAGTTTTTTGGGAGACACAGGGAAATGCTCATAACAAATTCAAGTCTTTTAAAAGTTAGGACTGGGTCTGGTTCTCTCTGAATCCTGAATTGCATGCAGTGTTGGACACTGGGAGAAAATACATGTATGGGATAAAGGCCTGTTATTAGAAAAAAAATCCTAAAACTCAGCAATAAGAAAATAAGCCACTCAATTAAAAAATGGGCAAAATATGCGAACAGACACTTCATCAAAGATGACATACAGATAGAAAATAAGCATATGAAAAGATTCTTATTAGAGAACTTCAAATTAAACAACAATGAGGTAGCATTATACATCTGCTACAATGGCTAAAATCCAAAATGCTGACACCATCAAATGCTAGAGATGATGTGGAGCAATAAGAATTCTGAATTTTTGGTTGGAATACTAAATAGTATGGCTACTTTGGAAGGCAATTTTGCAGTTTCTTATAAAACTAAAGTTTTTACCATACGATGCAGTGACTGTGTTCTTTGGTATTTATCTAAAAGAGTCGAAAAAAATCTATAAAAAAATGTTCACATCAAAATTTATATCAACTTTAGTCACAGATACTAAAAATAGAAGCAACCAAGATGCCCTTCAGTAGATGAATGGACTAATAAACTGCGATATATCCAGATAATGAAATATTATTCAGTGCTATGTTAATCAGTTTTCTATAACAAAAATCCTGAGGTAATCAACTTAAAAAGGGAAAAGGCTTATTTTGGCTCATGGTTTTAGAGGTTTCAGTTCATGATCAGTTGAGCCTGTTTCTTTGGGGCCTGTATTAGAAGGGTGAGGTAGAAAAAATTGCTTACCTCTTGGTTGGGGAGTGAAACAACAACAACAACAAAAAAAAAACTATGGGTTTGAGTAGAAAGAGGGACGAATAGGTGGCGCAGAGGGTATTTAGGAGAGCAAAATGGCTCTGTATGCTACTGTCATGGCACATGTCACTATACACTTATCAAAGCCTATAGGATGTACAACATGAGGATTGACCCCTAATGTGAACCACAGACTTTGGTTGATAAAATGTGCTAATTTTGGCTCATTGATTATAACAAATGCATTGGACTCATGCTGGTGATGGAGGAGTCAGTGTGTATACAAGGGAGGGGAGGGAAGAGGGGAGTGGGTATGTGGAAACTTTCTGTACCTTCCTCTCCATTTTGCAATGATCCTAAAATTGCTTGAAAAATAATCTATTAATTTAACATGTATTTAACATATTTATGTCTACTTTTTCTACAATGAGCAATTAAAATGCATGCAACTATGAAAAGGGTAGAAAAAACCAGAAATGGTAAAGATTTAAAAAAATGATAATAAGGGGGCTGGGGATATAGCTCAGTTGGTAGAGTGCTTACCTTGCATGCACAAGGACCCTGGGTTCAATCCCCAGCACCATCAAAAAAAAAAAAAAAAAAAAAAAAAGATAACAAAACTTAAAAAATAATGTCTACCATTTGTCAAACACATTTAAGATAATAACAACAACAACAAAAGAGGAAACAATGGAGTCTTGGAGTCTTTCTATTAAAGATGAGGGCTGTGAAAGCCATCCATTTAGCTCTATTTACCCCTGCAAATCCATTGAAAATTAAAAAGGGGCACAAACAAGAACAAAGAATGAGAAGTGGGAAGGGGGACTACAACTACTGAAAATGGAAGGCTGCAAAGTGGAAAAATACCTAACTGAATGAACAGATCCAAGAAAGCTGAACCTGAATCTGGCAATGGGAAAAAACTAGGAATCACCTGGTTCATCCATAAACCTCAGACTTTAAAGAGCTGACGATTGGATACCTTTGGAAATGGAGGCTACTAACGGGAAGCTTGGATGAATATGTTTAGGTAGTTAAATGTCCATATTCCTCCTTCTATACCAAGCAGAAAAGGCTGCTTTTCTGGACAATGTAAGAATGGGGTGTTATGGTTTGAACGTGTCCCCCAAAGTTTGAGTATTCAAAACTTTATGCAAGGATATGGAGAGGTGGAATCTTTAAGAGCCCTCATGAGTAATGAGGACTCTATGCTTGTGAACAGATTCATGTTATTGTGGGAGTGGGTTCATTATTGTAAGAGTGGATTTGTTATCAATTCACATTCAGCCCTCTCTTATGTGTCCTCTGCCTCTTTCTTTTGTGAGAAACTGCAAGTGTGTGCATATGCTCTCTTGCCCTTCTGCCTTCTGCCATGGGATAATGCACTCACCAGATGCTGGCCTCTTGACCTTGGAATTTCCAACCTCCAGAACTCTAAGAAATAAATATCTTTTCCTTATAAACAACCTGTCTGTGGTATTCTGTTATAGCAACACAAAATGAACAAAGACAGAGGAGATTGCGGTCTGGAGAATCCAGACACCATCAGAGGAATGGATGTAATTAGAAATAGAGAGGGATAGAGGGAGTTCACATACTAAGTGTTGACTATCATGACTTCGCCTACTCTGGCTGCCACAATGTTGGCAATTTTTGAAGCAAGAAATGGAACAGTCTCATTGTAGAATACATTAAGGTCAGAAAAATATATGTTAAACATAATATGCATGTTAGACTACACTAAAGATACTGACAGCCGAATCACTTCTTCTTTATTTAATGCTATACCACTGAGCGAACTTGCTTCCTTCCTTCCTTCCTTCCTTACTTCCTTCCTTCCTTCCTTCCTTTCTTTCTCTCTTACTTTCTTTTTTTTCCATTTTCTTATTTTAAACAGGGGCTGGACTTGAACTTGCAACTCTCCTTTGTCAGTCTCCTAAGAAACTGGAATTATAGGCCTGTACTATCAAACCTGGAAAATAAAGCACAGTTGACAAAGTCCACCAATATATATAGAATGACATTCTAATCTGTTTTTCTGAGTCTTATTCTTTAATATGAACAGGTAGCCAAAGACTTTAGCCATCGGAGGGAAGCTTCCATATCCTAAAAATAATAGCAAACTGAAAGATGCAAATGAGAAAATACAACAGAGCTATCTCAGATAGAAGAAAAATTAAATAAGTCATATCCTTATGCAGATGAGAAAAATATTTTACTCATTAAACATGAACAAAATGTTACAAAATAGGGACATTCAAAAATAAGCAAAAATCTCTTTTTTAAAAAAGCTCCCACAATAGATTAGAAAATGAAGTTTAACTGTTTTCTTATAAAGTGGAGCAAGAAGACAAAAAAAGGATAAAAAAATTAAAAACAATAGTAATAATAGTAGTTGTAGTTTCACATCAATGGGCAACAGGCAACAGATGAACATTTGAGCTATAGGAAAGCTCCATATCCATTTGTTTTCTTGTCTTATTCTTTAGTATCGTTTGGAACTGGAATGCCTCTGAAGACTCATGTGTTTAATAAAGGTTGGTCCTTGCCATGGTTTAGATATGAGGTGTCTCCCTCATATCTAAAAGCTCATGTGTAAGACAATGAAAGAGTGTTCAGAGGTAAAATGATTAAATTATGGCAGATGTAACCTAATCATTGCAATAATCCACTTGAATGGATTGACTGGGTGGTAAAGATAGTCAGGCAGGGTGTGGTTAGAGGAAGTAGGTCACTCGGGTGTGACTTTGTAGTTAATATTTTGTCCCTGGTAAGCAAAGCTCTCTCTCTGTGCTTCCTGGCTATCATATCCTTAGCTACTTTCTTCAACCATGTCCTGCTGCCATGAAGTTCTAACTTGCCTCAGATCCAGAAATACCGAGTTGGCCCATCATGTTCTGAACCTCTGATACCATGAACCAAAATAAACTATTCTTCTTCTAAGTCATTCTTGTTGAGTCTTTTGGTCACAGCAATGAAAGACTGACTAACACAATCTTCAACTTGGTACTACTGGAAGGTGGTGGAAATTTGAAGAGGTATGGCCTACTGTGAGAAAGTTAAATTACTGGGTCCATACCCTCAAATGAGATTATGGAACCCTGTTCTCTTCTTCTTCCTCTCTTTTTCTTCCGTCTATCATGAGCTGAGCAGCTTGCTGTACTCTGTACTCCCCACCACGATATACTACTTCACTACAGGCCCTAAAGCAACAGGGCCAACCAACTATGGACTGAAACCTCCCAAACTGCAAACCAATATTAATCTTTCTCAGTTGATTATCCCAGGCAGCATTTTGTTACATTAACAGGAAGCTGGATAACATTACTATTATTATTATTTTTGAACTGCAGTACAGGGGTTTGAACCCAGGACCTTCCGCATTCTTGACAAGTACTCTACCACTGAACTACATCTCCAGACCTTTTTATTTTGAGACAGTGTCTTGTTAAGTTGCCCAGGTTGACTTTGAACTTATGAATCTCTTGCCTCAGTCTCCCAAGTAGTTGGGATTACAGGAATACACTGCAGTGCCTGGCTCTAATGTATTTTTTATTTCTAAATTTTCTCATTTTGTTTCCCAATTTTAAGTTATCAGAAATGACAACAAAACTACCTGACAACTTAGCCAGGTGGATTTACATATTCTTATTGAGCAAATGAATCAATACTATAGAAAGAATGGTAACCAAAGACCACTCTCAATTCTCTAGACAACTGACTGGCATTTCACATGGGAAGACGGTGTCTACTTGGACGAAGGAGGCAAACATTTGAATCCAGGCTTTAGTTACATTAGGCTCTGGAAAACATGCCTTTACAGTTCAAGCAATCATGGTTTTAAATTGTGCCAAACGATAGGCCATCCATTGTGCTCTCCATCAGGTGTTGGGAAAGAATAAACTCAAGGCAATGATGGCATTTGCATGCCTGTTCAGTCTTCTTGAGCAAGCCTGGTCCATACCTGCACCCAGAAATGAGCAGTTGTGCTTGTTAAAGTATTGATTCAGAGGGCAACTCAAAAGCACGTAATTCAGTTTCTTCATAGAGAAAAAAGACATGTCTCCTTTTGAGGGAAAAAACAAAACAAAACTCCTCAGTTAGTTTACAGATATGTCAGTGAGCATTTTGTGGAAATGCCACTACAGAAACATCGATAGTTCTTGTCCCCATCCGACGTTGTTCATCTTAGACAATATGCTAACCAAATCTCGTCAACTCAGCTTTTCCATGGTGCTTGTCATTCTTTTTTTTCCCATAGTGCCATATTTCTTGTTAGAATTTTTTCCTTTTAAATGGAGTGCTGTTAAATGTTTATAAAGCTAGCAATTATTCTGAGCTAAAACATCAATATTTTTGTCTCAAAATTTGCATCACTATGAATCTCTTTGGATCTACTGATCCATGTTTGTGAATTGGTAGCTATAATACAATATAATGGTCTCAGGGGGAAAAAAATGCAAATTCAACAAGTACAAGCAGAAACACATCAAGAGCCTGAAGACACACTTGCTATGACAAACTGTCCCCTGATAAATGAATGTTTGCCAAATCACAAAGACCACTGACTATTGATCACTTCCAACTTCGAGGCATGGGTGCATTTTGAAGAATGACTAGCTAGAAAGTAAAAATATTTTGGCAAAATAGTGATAATGAAACTCAATATCATAATAATACATTTGAAATTTGTGACATGTTTGTGTCCTCTCAAAACACCAAGTTGCCTATAGTCTACTTATGGCTCCCTTGGGGTTATCACTGTTTTTGGGAATGAAGGTGTAGACTAGCCTGTGTCTAGCTCATTAGAAAGGCCTCAGGCTGTAAGCACAAGAGTTGGGCAGAATTCAAAGCAATGACCACAGAGGAATCCCAGAACTGGAGGATGGAAGCACGGGAGGGCTTATACATAGCTAAGGAAGCTTTCCACGACTTAGCACCTCAATTTTATATTTCTTTTTCCTAAGGAAGACTCCGAACATTATTTAAGCCTGGGCCTTCGCCCTCAATGGAAGCTCCTTAAGAAATTACCAAGATGAACTGGTTTTACAGCTGAAGGAACGAAGGCCTGGAAAGGATACTTTTCTGAGTCAAAGTGTGGATGTCAAGCATTCATTGGAAGTCAGCTTTCCCTTGTGCTCCCTGGGAAAAGCTTCACTGTATGACACAGTCACACTGCCATCCTTGTCCTAGCCACTGGCTTTTCTAAGGAAAACTGCCTGAATCACAGTCTCAGTTGCAAGATGACCCTCACCTTTGCCCTGAGGAAGAGTGGCTCTGTGGTTACCCAATGACCCTGTTCATCACCTTCATCCCCACTCCATCAACTTAGCTGATTAGACCTGGGGTCGTCACCAGTGCAGGGAAGATCTAGGGAAACCACTCCGTCTGGGTGAATGATTGCGAGGTCAACTGGTGCAAAAGGCTCTGCTTGAATACAAAAGACATAGATGAACTAGCTCGGTCAAATTCTCTCTCCTGGAAATTTGAACAGGGAATTATTAGCCAATTAGTGGAGAACTGAATATGACAGCCCCAGAGCATGGTGGCACTCTAAGCAACCCATGAGGTCTGTCTGCAGAAGGAGACACGAGGTGAGTTAGTCTGCAAGCTCTGGTGGAACCTCTAGTTCCACAGTCCTCGAGGTCTAGTTGCTTTATCTTCTTAAAGGCCTGGCACAGTGGTTCCAATTGTTGCTTGATTTTTACCTCCTTCGAAACTTTATCCCCATGCTGATCAGCAATCCTCAGAGAGCATCCAATAGAACCTTGTTGTGTGTTGGCAGCAAAAACTCAACTCCATGTGTTTGAAAATCTTGATGGCAAAAAGCAGGGGAAATTCCTTGGAATTAAGGTCTGAATTCACCTTAATTCACCTGCTCTTTTGTTGTTTTTGGAACAAAACAACAACAACAACAACAACAACAACAAAAACTTCAGTGGGTCTCAAAATGTCACAGAGGCAATGCCAAGAACATAATCTGGGATGGAAGCAGAAGTTAGAGACCAGGAGAGCAACAGGACTCTGCATTTTAAAGTGGATATTAATTGTGTCTCAAACTACTTCCTTTTAGACAAGTAAGACATTAATCTTTGCTGAAGATCTTAGCCGGAGGCAAGATAAGGCTGAGGCCACTCCTAGGTGGGAGAGGGATGCGATCTTCCATATGGTATGGAGCCCTACTGTGGATCTGGGAGTACTGGGCTGGGGAATTCTATGAGTCACACATGTGCATTATAATTCTCTTCCATGATAGGATGACAAAGGACAATCTGCAGAAGAGCAGCCTGGTAGATTGGAGGCCAATGAGAGCCTAAGGATACAAGTTCTAGCCACCCTAGAATGAAGGGGCACAGAGTGTTCCTGAAGCTGAGAAAGCTTGGGCAGGCACTCCTGAAGAGTCCTGTGTTTCAGGGAAGCCAGGAAAAGTGTTTGGAGCATCATTACTTGATCATTCAAGTGAAGCATGACCACTACATTCTAGAAGTGAATTTGATATCTGGTCTTCACTTGGTTTCAAAATGGTTGGAACAGAATTAAGTAATCATCAGGAAACATTAATTCGTATTCCAGAGGCAGGACAAGATCCAAAGTTAGCTCATTTGATGGGTCCGAGAGAACCTAAAGGCTCAGGCTCAGGTTCTTTTCATTTCCCAGCTTCACCACTCTCAGCATGTTGTCATGTCACATCCAGACATGACAACATTCAGATAAATACAGAATGAACTTTTTTCTGCATTTCCATCTTAGGAGCAATGATAATTATCCCACAAGGCTCATTACTGCCCTAACCAACTTTTTACTTCTCACTGAGCAGAACTGAGTTACCTATATATTTTTAAGTCAGCTCATAGTAGAGAGAATGGAACTATCAGGATTGTCTGATTAGCAGTTCTTAAACTTGTGCTTGCATCAGAATCACCCAGAGAACCTTATTAAAACAGAGGCTGATGAACTCCACTGCCAGAATTCCTGATTCCATAGGTCTGAGACGGGGCTCCAAGATTCAGATTTCTAACAAGTTCCTCAGTGATGTTGTTGTAGCAGGTCTGGAAACCACACTTTAAGAACTTACTGTCTTAAACTATTTGGGGTAGAATGGACGTTGGAGAATCAAACAAAAACAGTGCTATTGGAGATGCTTTTATTGGTAGAGTATGGAATATATTTTGGAATGGCATGTTTCTACCAAATTTCTTTTGAAACATCGAATTTCCATAAATTGTGCATGTAACAAATACTGATGTGATATACGACAGCCCAAAATACGGAAGTAGAAAGCAAGCTAATGGCCTATGGCACAAAATGTGGTTTGAGCAAACGTCACCCATTGTCACAAACATCCACCCATCCTGCCCTACACACTGCCACCCCACACCCCTTCCCTTGCATACTTCTATTCTCTTTTTCAAGGCTGAAGCAATATCAACCACATACCTGATGAGGCATCAACCTCAACCTGTTCTCCTGGCAGAGAAGACAACACAAGCAGAGGAATGAATATAAAAGATAGCTCGTTGTTTAGAGGAAACTAAGCAGTTTAATGCTTTTGCAACATAAAATATGAGGCTGGAAGTGGTGTGAGGTAAGTACCTAGATTTGGACAAGAGAGAAACCACAGTGGCTTTGTGGGATGTGGAGGAGCTTGAATTTGATCCTGTGTCCTCAGCAGACGTCTTTGCAGAGACGTGATGTGGTTGCACTTGGGTTTCCTTTTGAGCCTACTGGGTTATATGGAAGGCAGACTTGAAGCAGGGAGCCAAGGCAGAGACCAGTAGTCCCGGTGGGTCCCAGGCCTGGACAAGAGCCAGGGTAGTAGGCTTAGAGGAGAAACAGAACTGAAAAACACCAAAAGGTCAAATTCTGCAAATATGGTGATTTGTTGGATTAAGGAGGTATGAGAGAAAGTAAGGCATCAGGATGTTTCTTAGATTTTTTAGAATACAGTGAGCTGTTATGGGTGTGGTGTGGTACAGGAGCACAGGGAGATGACATCAGGTTTTGATGCACTGTATGCAAAGCTGTGGCCCAACTCTACAGGCAAACAGACATGTTCAGTAGGTTGGTTTTGAGGGAGAGGCCTGGACTAGAGACAATGATTCTGGAGTTATGTGTAGTTAAATCAAGAATATAAATGGATCATACAGGAAAAAGTGAAAGCTAAACAAAATATCTAGCCAATGATGGACTCTGGGAAATACAACATTTTTCCTGAGGGAAAAAAAAACAACACAATGTTTTGCTGAGAAAAGGAACAAGTGGTAATAAAGGGCAGTGGAGGAAGGGCTAGTGATGTAAGAGGAAGACGAGGGCATAGAATGTCAGGCAAGAGTGAAGGGTCAATATTTGAGGAAGTTTCTTAAGATAAGGCCCCAACAACAGTGACAGGATTTGGCCTCTGGGGAGCCACATACATTTGAGGAGAGTAGCTGCATTGAATTCTAAGGAGGTAAATGGAGACATGTGCTTTGATGGAAAGAGCCTGGGAAGAAACCAAGCAGTATCTCAAAGGTGCTCATGATAACACGTTTCTCATTAAAATGAAATGGTCATGTGCTGAGAATGAGGGTGGAGGAGGGTTATGAAGGTGTCAGGAAAGGTAACTGTTCTCTAGGAATTCTGAGAGGTCTGCCTGTCTCTTGGGCTCTTTCATATAACCAGAGCATTTTGCAACCACAGATTCAGGAAATGATAAATGTTTTAAATGGGTATGCACTGGATCACAGGAAGACATCTGTGAATGATGCTTACAGGAAATTTAGGTCTATGTGGCAGAGGGTGTTTTTCCCCAAATAGCCACAGCAATATTTCTAGTTCCACATGGGAGACACTTTGCAACTTCATTCTCCCTGAAGAGAGTGCAGAAAGGATGCAGTGTGACTTCCAAAGCAACAGCAACACAACTTCTGAAGGATGGTACCAAGCTGTGAGGAAGGTCAGCTGGCACACAGGTCAAGTGGTCAGCACTGGCTGCTACCTGGGTTCTGATGCTAAATTTAGCAACATATCTCTTTCTTTGCCATATTTGATAAAACAGTGCTATAATTCAGAGTTGACAGATTTTTTTTCATTGAAAATCTCTCATTGTTTCTATTATCATAACAATAAATAATTTTTTTTCTTTGTTTGGTTTCATTTCTACTTGACCCTTAAGTGCCCCAAATCTAGGGCCTTTTCCTCTTCGTATTCCAAACTCTCCTTAAACCTTTTCTTATATATACTGATTCCAGGTACCAACATTTAAATCTCCTTTAGCATTCCAAACTTAAAGACACTATTCCATTTGGATCTATCCTACATGCATCTGTTTGATAGAATACCCAAAGACTAAATTATTGTTCTTAAGTCACAAATTTGCTTCTTACCTGTTTTCCATGGTTCACTAGATGGTACATTTATTCAGTATGCCAACCATTGAACACATATCTTCTACTCTTCTTCCTCCATCCTCAGCTCAACACCAATTCTGTGCATGCTAACCCCAAAGCAGATTTCAAATGCCTCCACTTTCCCTCACACTGTCTTGTGTTTCTCCAAACCACCATCACTGTCATCTTAACTCCATGTTAATGTTCTCCCTCAATTCATTCTTGCTTCCCACGCCCTCCCTCATTCATTTCTCAATATATTATAGAAGTGCACCAGAGAGACCATTTAAAAACATAAATCTGAACAATTCATTCTCCTGTTTACAATCCTCCAATAATTTCTCAGTGTACTTGGTTTAAATTCCAAAATCTTAACCCATTTTGCAAAGTCCTTTGTGGACTGGCTTCTAAACTTCACTGACTACACCCCAACAATGTGGGTCTTCCAACCCTTTCCCAGCACAGGACTTTACACATGCTGTCATCTCACATGACACTCATCCTTGCATCTATTCTCCTGGCTGTCACCAATATGTTCCCACACCCTTAGCCAATGTTAGTGACTCCACTCAGAGAAGACTGTTTTTCCTTCCCAAATAAGTGAGGTTCCACCACACACTCTCATAGCACACTGTGATTTCCTTTCAAAGCATATGTCACAAGTTTTAATTATGTGTTCTTGTATGATCACATACCTGTCACCCTATGACTGGCTCAGCATTGTGTCTTCAGTGCTGTGCACATAGAAGGGGCTCAAAATATTTGTTGAAGAAATGAATACTAACATCCAATAGCACATGTAAGCTGAAGTACTGCCCTTCCCTTGGAATCGTTACACTGGACTAAATAACAATTTAAGTTTGTTAAAAATAAATAAAAAAAATTTAAAAAATCTCATCACTGTTATTATTTTATATAGACAAACTGGTTAACAGGTAATGAGATGGTCAGTTATCTAGGAAACACCTCAGGGGATGCTACCTGTCCTCTATGTCTTGGCTCCTTTTACTGCTGTGTGCTATTAAACTGTGTGCCTTTCAATCAAGGATAGTAGCCTGAACCTTGCTTTGCACATATACTCAATGGGAGAAACCCAATGCATGTTTGGAGGAATGAATTATGTGAAGGAACTTCCAAAGCACTGTAAGTATAGCACAAAGAAACCCCAGGATTGTTCTGGAACAACTGAGAAGACGTAAGAGGCAGATAGAATGCTAAGAAATGAAGAGGTCCTACTTTGTGGAGAGAGCTGCTGATTACAGTGTCCTGTGGGAGTGCAGAGCTGATGAAGCTCATCTCTTTCAACTGAGGGTTAATGGTGAAGGACAGGCAAGAAAATTGCTAAGAAGCAGCTACATTGTTGGTTGTAAGCACCTATGTATATATGTGTCTGCACATGGGCACAATGCATGCACTTTGTTACACACAAATATACACACACCACTTGTTCTGGAAATCTCTAGGTTTCCCAAGTAAGATCATTACCACAATGCTTGTTTTTCCTTATTATCTTCCCTAAAAATAGCAGAGTCTTAGCATTCACCAGGAACTTAAAAGTTTTTCTCCCACTATTTCTCAGCCAGAAACTCTGGCTGGTCTGAGCCGTTTTGCAACCATCTCTCCACCAAGGAATTGCATTCCAGTGCAAGGGGCACTGGATCCGGAGCCAGGGGCGGGAAGTGATTTCCAGTTACATCAGACTCTCTGCTGTTAACCACATACAAGCCAGACTCTGGCAGTCTCTCCTTGATCCTGCCATGTCTCTCAGAGGCACTCAAGCTGGTACTTTAAAAAAATGGAAAATGAAAGTATTTTAAATATGACTAGCTATTATTAGGGATCTTTCCTTCATCTGGCTTGTGAATTTTAATTTTAGTAGAAATACATTTAGTTTAGAATAAAGTGGCAATTTTCTCCAATTTATATGGCACCTCATGTCCCCCTCCCCTTAAAGTTCTGGGGGGACAAAAGTCTCTAAATAAATGACACACATGGTCATTACTACTTGCTGATCACCAAAAAAAAAAAAAAAAAAAAAAAGCAGATTTTATCTCCCTCTGTTTCTGTCATGTCTTCTTTCCCATCTAAACTGTACAACCAAGGAGAGGACTGCCCACTATCTCTGTTTTATCTCCCACAACAGTCATCAAAACTGGTCATGTAGGGGCTGGGGTTGTAGCTCAGTGGGAGAGTGTTTGCCTAGCACATTGTGAGGCACTGGGTTCCATCCTCAGCACCACATAAAAATAAATAAATAAAATAAAAATTATTGTGTTCACCTACAATTATAAAAAAATTTCAAAAAAAATGAGCATGTAAGCTAGTGAAAAAGGCCAAAGAATAGAAAATAAGCCCGGAAATTGCTGTTAAATTGATCCAATCGGTCAATTTATTTTTTAAGTGAATGTTCTCTTTGCAAAACATAACTTGTGCTTCAGAATAACAGCAAAATGGTATATGGCACACTATTGCCATGGAGAAGGGAAATGTAGGGATTCATGCTGTGGTAGTCTTCAAACATTTTGTCAAGACCTCATTCTTTTTTACATCAACATTCCCATCTCTGCAGCACTAATTTTGTAGCTAGTGCTCTTCATAGAAGGGTCATTCTGACCCTCTGGGAACCTCTTCTGGGAATCAGAAACCTGACTACTGTTTCAGTGAAAAACTCTGCCTAGAGAGGGAACAGAATAAGAGGTCTATGTGAAGAACAAGGCAGGCCTAGCTGACCTGCTTGGCAGGAGGATGAGGAGCAGCAGCAAGACCCTACGATGCTCTTGAATGACAGGAGTAAGAATTCATAGGTAATGTTCAAACAGGCATACCAAATTCTCAACAGAACAAATTAAGAAGGAACAAATTTCTGACTGAACCAAAAGGAGAGGAAAAATTCACAATAGAGAGCATTCATTGGAGTCACAAAGCACAGCCCCTTTAATTCAAGTTTCTTATCGTGTCTATGGAAGCTTGACCCTGGAGTAAACATGTACATTTCATTAATAAAGTAGAAGCAATGCAGCCAGGAAGGGCTGATAGAGAAATTATCTCTTTGGCTTAATTGCCAAAGGCATTTCAGAATTTGTCAGTAGAAAATGCATCTATTATGTGGCCAGGTACACACTTAAATCTGAAGTGGACACCAGATTAGCCAAAGGTTCCTATATCTAAAACATCCAAACAATTCTACTCTTACTCTTTTAAAATCTACAGTCAAGGGGGGATATTATCTGGCTCCCTTAGAGGTTCTCCACATTTATAGTTTATTTCTTCAAGATCTCTGCGGCTACCCAGGGCTGCAACCTGGCCTGACTGTAGAACCTGAGCAGCTCCTGCTTTACTATCAGGGAGTGTGGCCAGCACTGGGTGGACAAGGTCACCAACGTCACAGAGAACACTGAGTATGGGGTCTGAGAGGGAGGTTTAACAGATCCTAGAGAAGATACACAGCACACAGCATGACAAAGCCACTATTTGAAGAAGGTAGAATTAGTATATGTATGTGTGTGTGGGGGGGGGGTGGGTGGGTGTGTGTGTGTTTAGAGAGAGAGATGGGAGGGAGAAAAGAGAGGAAGGAAGAAAGAAAAAAGAAGAGAAAAGAGAGAGTAGGAAAGAAGTAGGCAAGAAAAGAGAGGGAGTCCTGCCTGTTGGGTGGTCTCTCCTTCAGTTTCCAGGTGATGAAAATTCAAGACTTTGATGGATGGATACAGTGAGAAGCAGGAGGAAGGGTCCATCTAAGGGACATTTTGAAGAAGAAAGACTCACGAAGATATGATGGCTGATTGGATAAAAGAGATGAAGGCGAGGCAAGAGTGAGGTTTTTGAGTTTGGGAGTCTAGCAGCTGTGTGGGGCCATCAGTAAAACCAGATAAATTTTTAAAAAGGAAAAAAAAGGAAAGGAAAGAAAAAGAAGAAGAAGAAGAAGGAAAGAAAGCTTATCTGGGGAGAAGACTAAAAACAGAGAGGTGGAGGGGGCTATGTAGAGTTATTTGAACCCAGGAATGTGGACTATGAGGAGGTGACCTGGTGTTTCCTAGAAGTCCTCACATTATAAGTGAAAAATCAGACTTAAAGAGGTAGATTGAGGGGTCAGTACTAAAAATGTGGAGTTGAACTTTTAAGATAAAGAAATGACACCAATCAGTGAAATCGAGAGAAGGAGAGAGGCAATTTACCAGAAGCAGCCGAATAGTGAAATGCTGAGGAAATGATCAATTTCTTCTCTATTTCCAGGACTGTGAGTGCAGCTCACTGCACTGGAGTTACCTGTCTACCACTCTTCCAGCCTGTCTAGAAGCCTGTTCAGGGCAGGGACCTTGCATCCCTCCTCGGTTCCTGCAGTATCTATCCAGTGCACCTCCTCCGTGGAAGCCTACTCGCCATGACATCCAGATCAAGGGCACAGGTGGAGAATGGAGAAGTGGCTGCCTATATGGTGACACTGCTAGTTTTGCAGGTATTCAATTCCCTGGCATCAAGAAAGAAAACTGAAAAGAAGCTATAACTTCAGATCCAGAGGTCCACCTCAGGACCTCCTTTCTCCTTAACCTGATCTCTCTACCCTTGCTCCTTTACAGACCCTTCCAATGTGCCCCCTGCTACCCTAGTCAAAGGAAGAATTCCCCTGTCTTCTTACTTCTTCAGTTAAGGTTTTATACATGGAGACACACAAAAAAAGTCTTGTTACAGATTTAGGCTATATTCCACTCAAAAAGGCAAAGATAGCAGTTTTAATACTACGATTCATAGAGCTGTAGGGAAGATTAACAGAGAAATGCATGAAAAATGTCTTGGCCTAGAATCTGGCCCACAGGAAGCAGCCAGAAGTGTTAGCGTCACTACCAGTAACAGCAAAATCATTGATCATGCTGCACACCTAGTGCCTAGCACATTCTTGGCACAGAGCCATTGCTCAAAAATGAATGAATAAATTGAACCCAATTAAATACAGGCCTTCATCACTCTCCAAGGTCCCTCATGTGTTGATGATCGTACACACATTCAAAATAAAGCACCTCCTAATTTTAGATTCCTCTCTTATAAAGGTGATGTGTACTTATATTTGGAGCCCCAAACAGGTATTAGAAATATTAGAAAACTAGACTGGGATGGAAATAATGTTAGAAATATTTTAATCCAAGATCACTCTACCCATATACTGTAGATAAAACTAAATTAAGAAAGCAGGTTGGTTGAAAAGCGCTTCCTAAATATTAATTGACATAAAGCATAGTGCTCATCTCAGAGTGACACAGAGATAATGGAGGCTTCTTAAAGTCTTTGAGATCCTTTAGTACAGTTGAAGGAAAGGAAAATGTATCAGAGCAACCACAGAAGAGTGTATTAGAAAAATGACATAGTATATTGGTTGAAAAGTGAGCTCCAGGAAGTTCTGGGTTTTAAGCCAGGTTAGGGGATTTAGTGCCCATAATTTAACCAGGGATAAGTGAAGGGACAGAGAGCATCCTGTCTGGGGTGATGCTCCCAGGAGGGGCACAGGAACAGAGCGGGAGTTTGCCACGTGGAGGCTGATGAGTGTGGAAGGGGTTTTGTTGGGAATCAAAATGTTGAGACTGATGAGGTATAATGAATAGGAGCTAAAGAACACTTGACTAACTACAGGAAACTGGAGGTAATACAGCTCACTACAGAAGGCCAGTTTAGATCCTTGAACGGAAGGAAAGAGTTTCTTGAAGACTGAAGCCACCGTTAGGAACACTCGTTGAGTTTTGAGAAAATGATTCAGGGTTCATCAAAATGTCCAGTCAACTGGTGCCCTTTCACAGTTTGTCATTCTGCTCTATGCTCCCACCGTCTACCATTGAGAAATCCACTTCTAGCCTTAGCTTCTTTTGTAACTGTAGATGTTATGCACTGACTGTATCAGATCTCTTTATATTCATGCTCCTTTTCTGTCAATGCAAACCAAACCAAATAAACAAAACAAAACAAAGTAGCTGTAAGAGGTCAGTGAGTATAGCAGAAAAAAATTAATAAAAATATATGTTTGGAATGAGATTGCTATGTTCTAGTCAGGGGATAGTGGAGTAATATTTTTGGAAATACATCCACATGCTTTTTCTGCCTGCATGTCTACACATCTGATCTCCATGGCCAGTCTAGGTGTCCCCTGCCTGAGATAAGGAGAATGCCTTTGGGATGTTGCAGACAAATACAAATTGATACTCTCTAGCTTCTTACACTCAGAATTGGGTTTTCAAAGGTGCAAGATAATAACCTTGACACTCATATATATTAAGCCAGACAATAAAGAACTCCAGGATTTTATATCCACTTTAGCAGGTGGAATTAATCATGAACTTAAAAACTAATTGTGGTGATGATGGGGTTAATGATAAAGGAGAGAAAGAGAAAAAGCCTGTTCACCTCCTTCAGGATAGGCCCTTCCAATGTGCCCCCTGCTACCCTAGTCAAAGGAAGAATTCCCCTGTCTTCTTATTTCTTCAGTTAAGGTTTTATACATGGAGACACACACAAAAATGTCTTGTTACAGATTTAGGCTATATTCCACTCAAAAAGGCAAAGATAGCAGTTTGGGAGTTAGGGGAGCTGGCAAGGAGACATGAGGCCCAACTTTGTGCCAGAGATGAAAAGTACTGACAAAGATTTTCTAGCCCACCACCTGCTTGGGGGTTTGTGAAGACGTTCCTCTCAGACCTGTTTCTAAATAAGATCAGCTACACCAGAGTAAGACCTTGCAGTCAATGGAAAAGGAAAGAGTTGAGCTCCCTAGCACTTATGTGAATTTGAGGGTATGAGGAGGAGAAATCCAGAGGATCTCACATGTTGTATGGAAAAAAGGGAGAGTAGTGTCAGGGAGTGGTATGGAGTTGCAGTCCAAACTGAAGTAAAGTAACCTGAGTCATCATTGGGGAGATTCATCAAAGGAACATGGCTAAGGCTTCTAGATGATTGCTAGCACTGAAGAAAGAGATCAGACGTTTCCCTAGGCACGTTTCAGGACACACCAGGTGAGCCCAGACTGGCCATGCTAAAGCAAGATAAGAAAGTGTTTTAGTCAGATTTTTGGTTGCTGTGACTAAAAGATCTGACCAGAACAATTTCAGGAGGAAAAGTTTATTTGGGGGCTCACAGTTTCAGAGGTCTCAATCCACAGACAGGCTGCACTCCTCAGGACTCAAGGTGAGGCCGAACATCGGGGCAGAAGAGCGGTAGAGGGAAGCAGCTCACATGATGATGAGGAAGCAGAGAGAGACTCCACTTGCCAAATACAAATATATATCCCATAGCCATGCCCTCCCCACCCAATGAATTACTTCCTTCAGCCACACCCCACCTGCCTCCAGTTCCCACTTAGTTAATCTCATCAGGGATTAATTCACTGATTAGGTTAATGCTATAACCCAGTCATTTCTCCTTCAAAGCTTCTTGCATCTTCTCACATGTGAGCTTTGGGGGACACCACCCATCCAAAGCATAACAGCAAGAAACCATGGCATACACCATAGCTTCAAGGATACTACCTGTGTTGCCCACTTTCAGGACAGTCAGCCCAATGCCTTCCTAGAGAAGAAAAGGGAGGTGGATTTCTAAAATACCACTGAAAAAGAGACTATTTAAATTAGTGCTAATAGGAAGCCAAATTTTGAATAGACTCAACATTTAAATTGAAACAAGGGAGGCTACTAAACCTGGTTTAACTGACAAGTCTTCAAGACCCCCATCACACACATTTATGAAAAAAGCACTTCAGTTCCAGAAGATAAGGAGATTGTGTGTGATTGTGTGTGTGTGTGTGTGTGTGTTCTGAATAAATTTACAACCTCTCCCACCTGGCCCTGCTGTATTCTAACTGTGTCACACTGAGAATGTTACTTAACATATCTAAGTTTCAAAATCCTTCTGTGAAGACATCATAGTATCCTTCCCTTGGGGGATCTTAATGAGTCCATTCATGTAAAATGCTTGCACATGATTAACTTTAAATAAAGTATTTCCCAATTTTGTTAGCATTTCTACTGTTACATTCAACAAAGTTCCTTTTGTCCTGTTTCAGAATGGCTGAACATTTGTCAAGAAGTGTCAAAGTACTATATTCCTGACATTCCTCATTTATGATTTCATAGGCTCTAATGCATTCCCACAAGCATAGAAATGTCATTCTGGGGATAAATAAGAATTACTGCTTTTATACCATCCCTGATTCTTTCTCAGATTGGTAAACATCATGGTCCTTAAAATGGTACAGAAACTAACTCAAAATTAGGATGATATTTCTTATGAATAATGTTAGCGGCAACAAAACAGAGTAAAATGACGGAGGTATTTGTAGGACCTGATGGTGAAACCTGATGGTGAAATCTGCTCTGTCTTAGGGATCTGTTCAGAAGATGAGCCAGCTACAGGCAACAGACAAACCTCATGGATGGAGAAAAAATGGCCAAGGGGAAGATTTTCTGTGACTCTGCAGGCATTTTCAACCTGCATGACAGAACACTTCCATGCCAGAAAATTCCCTATAATGAAATTCTCAGACTTGTTTGCCATGGAGAATTCCAGATATTAACTAAACTGAGGCTTCATTCTAGATCTTTCAGTTTTCTGAGATAATCTGGTGAACACTGAGGGGGGTTTAGTTAAAAGAGGAAGAGATTTGGTGGACTGTGGTATATACATCTCTAGGCTCTAGGGGAAGGCAAACATGTATAGTGAGTACAAAAAAGCACAATGATGCCTGATACAGCAGTGTTCCTAGGGGATCATGTGGTGTACGTGATTTTTCCATGTAACTCATGCTTACTCTTTAAATAATAAAAATAAGGAATCATAAATAAGACACTTGTCTCATTAAATTGTCTTCATTTTTTTTTTTTTGGCTGGGCAGTGGTGGGAAGAGTACCAGAGATGAACTCAGGGGCACTCCACCACTGAGCCACATCCCCAGCCCTATTTTGTATTTTATTTAGAGACAGGGTCTCACTGAGTTGCTTAGCACCTCACAGTTGCTGAGGCTGGCTTTGAACTCAGGATCCTCTTGCCTCAGCCTCCAGAGCCATTGGGATTATGGGCACACCTCGTGGCTTGTCTTCTTAAATGGAACATTTCTGTTTTTGATGGATCAATCATTTGAGTATTGGCTACTTCATGTTGGCATCCTGGTAAAATTTTTCTCAAGGTTTAATTCAAATCACTGGGCTCTCACCCAGGAAGTATCTAACCTGCTTCCCAGAGGGCTCATAACTCATGCCAGAGAGGCCATGACTCAGGGGTATGTGAGGGTTGAGGGAGCTGTCCTTTCCCAGAAATATCCACAGGTAGCTGCTCTCCTTTAGTGAAGTCTCTGTTACTTTCCTCTACAGTGGAAACCTTCCCAGAGAGTACAAGTTTAGGCCAGTTTGCACAGATCTCTGGCTGAGATCCTGGCCTTTGTGATATCTACTTTCCATCCATGGGCCTCTTACCTCCATCCAGGTTTGGGGCCTGAAGCTTGAAGCCTACCAGTCATTTCAGCCCAACAGACAAGGTGGAACAGTGGAACTAAATGCTAAACACAGAAATGTGACCAGATGTTCAGAAGACAGAACGGTTGATGGACAGCTTTGTGAGAGAAAAAAAAAAAAATCCAAAAAGTCCTTTAAGGTGCTTATCCAATGAGCTCTTGGGATCAGTGAAGAGGAGCTCAGAGAATAAAGAATGCTGGAAGACATGGCTGCTACTTTAATGGGAAGCTGTGTCTCCTCTACCACAGAAATACTTTTTCTCATAGTGACCTAGTGCTACACACCAGTCCATCCACTAGATTATGAAGAATTAGGACAGCAGAGATGGAAGGACTTTGGAGTTGCAAAACTTGGCTTGGAATGCAGGCTGGTATGTGTAGCTGTGGGCAAGTCAGTAAGACCCAGGTGACTGACTGGACTTATTTGAGAACTGGACAGAGAATTCACACCCTCACTGAAATGCTGTGTGGCTCTAATGAAGTAATGGATACGAAACATCTTTGTAAACTGGAGAGAATTTTACAAATATTTAATTGGAAATATTCTGCATTATGTACATAATTTAAATGGCTGTGGCATTTATCTATAAAGCAGAATGCTAAGAAAAGCCCTAGACTGGGAAAAAATTCAAATATGGTAATTATCTTATATAAATAAACCTATCATATTATTCATTGTGCAGTTTAAATATCTGCTGTGCTTTTGTACTACAAAAAAAGATATATGCAGAAACAAAAAATGAACAGCGCATGTTTAACATTCTCTTAAAATATGTTGTTCTTATTTTCTGGATTAAAGGATAAGGGAAAAGTTTATGAAATCTTCATTCTATTTTCAATATACTCTTTCATAACATCAATTTCTTAATGTCAACTTTGCTTGTATGATTTATTAGCTGAAATTATAGAATGCTGGATACAAAATGATAGGGAGAGAAGAGAGAATAACTAGTAAGTCCATATGGAATCCAAGAACTCTTGCCTAAAATTTAAAATCTACTAAGGATAGGAAGAGGGAGTCTAATTTATAAACCTAACCATTGTCTGGCTTCACATTATGATTTTTAGCTGTTCCTTTATATTTTAAAATAGAAGACTTTTTTTTTTTTTTAAAGCAAAGCTAGTTCTTTCAGCAGAGAATTAAAAGCAGACGGAGTCCCAGATAATAAGTACCAATAAAAGCTTTAGCTGACATAGCTTCAATTTAGAAATCACTGGTTTTTCCTGGCAGGAATTGAGGAAAGAGGGTCAGAAAGCATTGCAAGCATAGCCTGGATGAGGAAGATATGAAAAATCTTCACAATTAAAGATGCTTTCAGCATCTTCTTCTAAACCACTTGATTTGTGGTGGCCATGGTAAAACTCCAGGGAAACCAAAGTACACCCCGCAGTCTGAACACCCTGGTGGTGGGAAACTATGTCCTTGTGTTTTCTTAGTTGGGCCTTATTTTGACAAGTTCACTCACTTTGTTGGTAGGAGCCCAATCAATCATGTGCATGCAAAAAGATGTGTGGTTTAGAATCTGCATGTATTTCAACTTCTTTTTAAACTTGAGCGTTAGGAGACCCTCATGAGAGTATTAAAAAGTAAGTCAGTAAGAAGCAAGTGTTCTGAAGCCAAAAGGATATAGTGTCATTCATGGCAACTGATACCATTTCTCAAAAAAATGTTAATGACAAAATTAGGGTTCACAGGAGCACAAACACTCTTTTTTTTGTTTTTGTAAGACCTGGAGGACTACCAATCAGAAGGAATTGGTGAAATTGCTAGACATAGAGAACAGAGTGGAGAGACACTGTGGGGGAAGACTTTGTCAGAGCTTATGAAATAGCATGGGTGAGAACAGGGAGTGGCTGAGGAGAGCAGGACAGGTCATTGCAGCCAGCAGAGAACTCAAGAGCCCACAGGTCAGCGTGGGAGGGTGCTGCAAGCAGCTCGGAGGCCCCAGTGAAAGCGAACCATGCAGGCCACCCCTCGGAAGTGGCCGTCCTTCCCCCTCTCCACTCTTCCTTGAGAAAGGATTTTCTCTAGGTTCTCACTGGTGCAAAACATGGGACACGTTGCTTCTAGGACAAAATTGAGGCTGTCATGGGGAGAGTTATCTTCCTACGTTCTCACCTTTTCCCCCTTTCAGGATAAGCATAACTCTGCTTATTGAAGTCCTCAGAGAACAGAGGGGGCTTTTAGAAGAAAAATTCTCTTCATCTTTCCTGATTCCAGTGGGTCTCCCTCAGGCGCTGTTTTCTGATCCTTTCATCCCCAAGTGACTTAACCTCCTCACATGGCTCTCCCTGCTGATGGCTTTCGAAAATGACTTCATCCCCCCTCCTCCTCTATCCGCCTGCCCAAATGACATCACCTTGGGACTCAGCTTCCCCTCTGTGCCCCTAAAGCCTGCCTTTTCTCTTTCCTTTATTATTATTAAAAACAAACAAAACATTCCAATTTTTGCCAGCTTAAGAGAGTTTTTCTGTTATTCTCTCTTTCTTCTACCAAATCTCACCTATTCTTACTCTAATCTTATTAATTCTCATTATTTTCAGTATAGATTATTTTAATGGGTAACATATGCACATGGCACAAAATTTAAACGGCGCATGGTGAAGCTTCAACCTCATTCTCATCTCTACTCCTCTCACCCCATCCCCCAACCTGGTTCCCTACCCTGGAAGTAATTGCTGCACAAGCTGCTCCTAGATGTCCCCCGCCCCCAACCTTAATTTAAAATGGAAAAATAAAATAAAATGGAACCAGAATCTAAGGGTCATACGTGTTACTTTGCTAGCTTCTTCTCAGGTTCTCTATCTATTTAAGGAATTTCTTCATTATTTCACACACATTAATCCAAAGGCTTCTCGCTTATGGTTCTTCCTCCTCCTAAGTGGATATTTTCTAAGGCTCCATGAACTTTTCACTGCACATGAACTATTTTTTGCTTGTCAGCACTGCAGTGTTCCACCTCTAGAGGCCCAGGACAGAAATTATTAAAAAAGAACAAAGCAGAAAAGACCCTCACCCCTTAATCTGTTTATATAATTAATCTATCTTGAGAAATATCCCTATTTCCATGTCAGAAGACACCAGCAGAACCACAGTAAGGGATCAGCATCTAAATGACAATAGTTGTCTTGGAATCACAGCTGGGGAGAGAATTTTAAAAGATGGATGGACAAATAGATGGGTGGTTGGATAGAAAGAACCAATCAACTGTGAAGTGTTACCAAGTTCTAAAATCATATTTCATGTGATGGTAACAACAGAGTCTGATTAATGCATGTGGGAATTTCATTTCAAAGTTACACCAATGGGCTCTTAGGGCTTGCTTCTAATAGGGCTCCCGAGTCCATGTAACACTGGCCCATTTAAGACTTCAGGGCTCCTATCTATGAGTTCCGATGATCTTGTTTAATGATTGAGTGTGGGCTAACTGCTGAAGATAAAACAGAAGTTTTTCACTTGCGATGGTCTTCCTATACATGGAACTGTTCTAAAAATTTTATGCTTAAAGAAGGATGGTGTGCAAATTTTATAGCTGTTTTCTGTTTAAGGTTTTCCTTTCATCAAAAAATCATGGAGGAAAAGTGAAGCCACTCTTGGAGAAAAGACTGATGAAAGTGTTCGAGAATCAGGCACTTTCAGAGAACAGAGTCCCCACTGACCAGGACATAAGTGGGTAATATGTGGGCCTCCCTTTTTTCAGGGTGTCCTTGTTAGATGAGGATTATATCAATTATCAAAGAACAAGAAATCATCTAACTTCTTTTTTTTTTAAAAATCTCAGAATTGTGAACGGAAAATTCAGTTTTCTAATCAGTCATTCTTTTGAATGGATTAAATACTAAAATACAAATACATGCAGTTCTTGGGATGCAAAAGGATTCTGATTCACTGAGAGACTGGGAGACCTGTGAAACCTCACATAACTCCATTACAGGTCAATACTGCTTGCATAATCTTGTTAGAAACTCTTTGCTGAGGGTTAACAAAAATAATCCAATCATTTAACAAAGCATTATTCAAAACTGTCTAATATCCCTCGACGACAAACAGAGAACATATTTTTTTCCAAAAGCAATTGTGATTTAGATCTATCTTTCTGAAATATTAACTCTCTCTAGCCAGCTTATAAATCCAGCTTGATGTAAAAGTGACAGTCTAGACAACCATCAAACCATTATTCTTGCTGTCACTGAAAATTCTGCAAAGAAGAAAGGATTTGAAGAAAATTCTCTTTGACCTTAATAAAAGCAACTTGTACTGTAAAGCTGCTGGTATTTAGGAATCAGTAGATACACAGCTCCTGTTTGAAATTAAATAAAACCCACATTCTATTTTACGTACCTATGTAAATCATTGCTTTAAAAAATAAAAGCAAATAGTAGTGTAAAGGATCCCTAATGCATAAGTACTTTAAAAGGAGACTGCTAGGCTAACCCAGCAGGGTGCACTTGTTTTCATCTTTACTGAATTCTAGCAAATGGTAAAATGGCAACTAATTCATCAAGAAGAATAAGAAGACTAGCTAATATTTGAGCTGTTAACCAAGGGAAGAGGGTAATCTAGAGGGATCTGTAACTATGATAAATTTGGAGACAAACTATAAAGGCAAGAGATAGTAAGTAGTAAACCATACAATTTCGACAGAATAAATTTCCATTGATGTAAAATCTAACACGACACCTTCACGAACTTCTAAAAGAAGACAGAGGCCAAGGGAACAATTCGTGGGTTGGTGGGGGGAACTACCACAGGCACCAGATATCCCTGACCCCCTAGCTAAAAGCACAACAAGATGGAAACATGGAAATAATGAATTCATGCCTCAAATTCTAGCTGCTGAGGCAATGAGAAGCCCTGTTTAGGAAATGGGCTCCATATATGGCAACATTTTTAGAATTTAATGGTTCCACTGGATTAAAGTCTGTATGTTTTGTGTGTTGTCATCTATAAAATTCTAGAAACCAGACTTGCATACGCCACCCAGTCAAGTACATGTAAGTCTTGGGAATGAAAAGTCAGGCAATCTGGCAAAAGAAAAACTATCTTGGATCGGATCAGTTCACACTTAGATAATTTACTTTTGTCCAGGTCCATTCTGAAAGTTGACAATTACGCAAGTTTTTCCCCAAAACAATTAGAAAAATGCCATATATAACAACTCTAGACTCTATGCCTCTCAAGAGGGAAGCAGCCCTTCCCACCCCACCCCACCCTTCAAAAAAATCTATTTTAAGTCAATGCATTGGCTCTTACGGGTATTACAAAATATTCTTATTTTAATAACTGTACCAATATTTCCTGTTTCTATACAATTTAGATAATGGAAATTATGAATCTGAATGTGTGGATGCTATCTTCTAGAATGTTCAAATCATATGACACCTTACTTGTACACCTGAGTCTCCTTTTTATTCAACAATAGGATTAAATTTCATTCAGTAATACAAACACTTATAGGATGCATATTGTGTTTTGTTTATTGTGCAATTGGGGTTCAGAGATGTGTATGACCCCATTCTTGCTTTGAAGAAACTATAAGTCTATGTATTTATTAATTCACACATAAAAATACCTATTGAATTTATGTATGACAGGCTAAGACACATGCACAAATACGATGGGAAAAGTGCAAAAGGGTAAAAGCTTTGCCTTGGCAGTCAGCAAAGGCTCCCTAGAGTGATGTGGCCTTAAATGAAGCCTCAGAGTTTTATAGGCTCAAAAGAAGGAAGAAGGGACTTTCTGGTAGGAAAAGCAGGGTCTGCAAAGGGCAGGGTATGTAAGAATTAGGTGAACGGCACAGCTTTTAATGAGGGTAGAAATACAGGTATGCATGTGTGTGGTGTCAGCAGGCAACAGAGGCAGGCAGCAGGGGTATCATTCAAGAGGGAAGGTGGGAGGGGGTGATGGGTTAGGGCCTGCAGTTGAAGGGCCTGCAGAGCTAACTAAGTTTGGACTTTTCAAATCACTAATCTGGAGAATGATGGGATCAGCCTTTATGTTACAGAAATGGGACTGGCATTACTGTGGAGGCTGGGAACTGAGGGCAGTCCTCCAACTGGAGAGAGAGAACCAGCTCAGACAAGGCTGTGAGGATAAGAGGAAGGAACCCATTCAAGAGATACTTTGGAAGTAGAATCAGTAGAAATGAGAGACCTCCTGCATGTGGACAGTGACTGATGACAGCAGCTAAGGATAAACCTCCAGCTTGGGAAACGGAACAGGATGCCATAGAAATGCACTTCACTTCCTTGTTATTTTGGAACTGTATGTAAATCTGTTTACTGATTTTGTACAGAAATAACCTGAAACTTTTCAGGATATAAACACACCACGAACATTTTATTTCCTTAAGCTGAAATACTTCTTGCCAAGAAATCTAATTAAAACCAGAAATAATATAAAAGCTGTGAAGGTATATCAAGTAGGAAAGACACAAATAAAGAGAAGACACAAATTAGCCCATCCATTTATAAATGCAGAATTATGCTCCACAGCTAATTTTTTTAAAAGACTTCATTCAGTTGAAAGTAGATTATAGAAGTGGGGAAAAACAGTCCTAAGAGTACAGAGGTGGGTTGTCTAACCACATTGGAGCCAAGGGAAATTTCAAAGTGAAATAGACAAGGACACCAGCAGCTCAAGAGAGAGACAACGTAGGCAATAAGGAAACACTGGATTAGCTGGATTCTTAGGACAATCTGGCACTTTGGGAGTCAGTGTAGTTTGGGTTGGAGGTCGCTGACTTGTGGAAGAGGAAGCCAGTGGTGACCAGTCATACCTAGACAACCTTGGATTGCCCCCACAATGCTGGCCAAAGGAAATTTGTTGTCCTGGGTTGTCTGACACTTAGACAGAATCTAGGTTTGCAGATTGAGCTCTGAATTTGCACTGTTTGAGACCAAAGTAAGGTTCTTAACACCGTGGGCTTTGTCATTTCCTCATCTGCAAAATGGGGATGACGTCTGGGTTGCCTCCATAGTGAAAGTGTCAACTGTGGAATTTGAGGAGCCTTAAGAAGGAGGCAGTGCTGTGCAGCAGGGAAAGAGTGTGGATGACTTGATTCCAAGGTGAACTGAATGGCCTAAGGCAAGTTCCTTACCTTGCATGCATTTCTCCTCATTTGCAGAATGGCGATAATAACTACATCTGCTTGATAGGCTTGTTAACAGGATTTTAAAAATTTCATATTAGCAAATAACTTGGAATGGTGCCAGATGCAAAGATTGCACTACAAAAATGTCTTTAAAAACTAAGTACAGTATATTGACTCTATCATATTTTGGTTTAGTCAGGTTCTTGTCACTATGACCAAAATACCCAAGGAGAACAATTTAAGAGGAAGAAAAGTTTATTTTGGTGCATGGTATCACAGGTCTCAGTCCATAGATGGTCGACTCCATTTCTCTGGGTCCAAGGTGAGGCAGAACATCAGGGCAAAGGGGCCAAGGAGGAGCAAAGTTCTTTTCTCATGGCAGCAAGGAGCAGAGACAAGAGAGGGGAAGGAGATGCAGGCAAGATGAACCCTTCGAGGGCACACTCCCAGTGACTACCCTTCCAGCCACACACCACCTGCCTACAGTTACTAACCAGTCATTCCATTTGAACTAGGATAGACTGATTAGATCACAGCTCTCATAATCCAATCATTTCATCTTCCAACATTTTTGCATCAACACAAGAACTTTTGGGGGACAACTCATACCCAAACCATCACTTATTATAATAAAGGTTTTGAGTTTTCAGCTAAGTACCTAATATGAATGGACATCATTTTCTGGTTTATATTTGTACATGAATCTACCCTTCCATGCAGATCTGTCCAGTGGAACATTAGTCTTCCTGCCATACATGTGGTGCTACCCATTTCCGCCTTCTACTGAGTCATGAACTGCAGCAGGCAATCCGTGAAGATCAGGCAAAATGAAAGAACGAAATTTGGAATTTCACTCCCACCTGTACTGTCTAATAAAAATGTTTCTTTACTGAGAATGCTATAAAAGATATACATGCCGGTGGTCCATGTTTACTTAGGGAAAAGCTTCCCAATGATTTTAGTAATTTTGATGCACAATTTCTTAGTCCCTCATCTAAAAGAGGATGTTTAATAAATGTGGGTATGTTGAATTAAATTTTAATCTCATCTATCTGTGTTTCTTCTTCTTTTCATTTTTGGGTGAGAGGACAAGTATCAGAGTTGCTTTTATTTCACACATGGTTCCAGTTTTCTCTGCCTTCCTCAATGTCCTCTAGATGTAGATGTAGAGGTGGACTTTGTATTTTATCTGAGTTGGGTTATATGGAGAATATAAAGAGTGGACTGGTGTCTGAAGTAAGGGAGCTATATGCTAATTATACATGTCTTCTTGTCCTACTCATGGACATTTCCTAATATTTCAAACATATAATAACACCAATTGTTTTAGAGACTTAAGAGGTCAAAGTTCCACTACTCTAAAATAGCATATTTAGGAACCACACACATCTCTGAAATTCTATGACCTTACTTGTTTTAAAAACTTGGAAATATTCCACAAGGGAAATCAGGGTGAATGACAACTTCCTATTATGAAACTTTTTAACCTCAACAGTACAGTGGCTCCTCAATAAATTAAATGTAGCATTATCATATGATCCAACAATCCTTGAGTATCTGTCCAAAGGAATTAAAAGCAGGTTCTCAGAGATATCGGCACCCCCATGCTCATAGCAGCACTCTTCAAAAGCAAAGGGAGAAGCAACTCAAATGCCCATTAGTGAAAAATGTATAAACAAAGCATGGCATATACCTGTCATGGATTATTATTCAGCTTTAATAAGGAAGAAAAATCCTATCACAAGCTACACACTTATGAACCTCGAGGACCTTACACTAAGCAAAATAAGCCAGTCATAAAATGATATACACTGTAGAATTCCACTCATATTAGATATAGGTAGGTATATAAAGTAGTCAAATGTATAGAAACAGAAAGTGGAAAAGTGGTTACCAGGGATTGGAAAGAGGTAGGAAATAAAGAGTCACAGTTCTGCATGATGAAAAAGCTCTAGAGATCCATTGTCCATCAATATGAATATACTTAATGCTATTCATCAGAGCACCCAAACATGGTTAAGATGGCTAAAATTATGTAGTTTTTCACTCTAATTAAAAAATTTAGCAAAAAGTCAAGTCGTTCACCTCATTTGCACTAGTGATGGCTACTGAAATTAGCTACCAGCAAACTGTTTCTGTGAAAGAGCAGAGAGTAAATATTTCCAAATTTGAGGACCTTGAAGCTCTGTTGTCATTACTCAGCTCTGCCAATGGTATTGTGAAAGTTGACAGTAGACAGTGAGCATGAATGGGTGCCTGCATGTTCCAATATAAACTTTATCTACAAAAACAGGTGGCTGGCCTGTAGGCCCCAGGTTGCTGATCCTTGCAAAAGCATTAATATGTCTGCATAAGGGAGGAGAATTATCAGCTTGTTAACATCAAAGTCTCCTTTACCCCTAAATTATGGATGAAACATTCATATTTTTCCAGCATCTAAGATTATAAGCAACAGCAATAAGGTGAGCAAACTCAGCAAGACCCGACCTTATTTACTTGAAGTTGGAGGAAAACACTACACTGATAAAAGCATGTGTTAGCCCTACTCCAGTGTCTACACTTCTCTACAGATGAGCTTAAAGATTTTAGAATTTAGTGATTAGAGAAAAAATAATAAAAATGTTACAGCTAGAAGCGAGTCTGGTAGATGAGAAAAATGCAATAGACTTATCAGACCTAAGCTGCCATAGCTCGTGTAGGCAGACAGGGAACCAGAGGAGGGGCGTCTTGATTCTGAGGTCATGTGTTCCAGCCTCCTTTCTATTTCCAATCAGGAGCAGCAGCCAGCCAGTCAGCTACCAGCTTGGCAAGAGTTATCTGTTTCATACATGTTATTCTAAATGGTGTTGGTTTGACCCTGGAACTCATCTTTGCTATTCACCAAATTCAGTGGGAGAAAATCAGTAAAGACACACAAAGCCCCAAAGGCCGCATCTCATCAAACTCAGAAATGAAAGCAAGGGTGTAATTATTTGTTCCATTCTGAGTTGTACCATGTGAAAATGGCAGGCTTTTCCTATGGTGTCTTGGCAACTAGATTCAATCTGATTGGGGACCACAAATAACAAGTGCCCCAGTTAAACATCCAAAACAAAACAAACAACAAGCACACACCAAACACCAATCAATGAAAACAGAGTTGTGAAACAGATTCAAGACAGCCTTAACTTAACAAAAGGAATTTTCATCTCATAAACTCAGCCCAGTGTAAGCGTTCTAGAACTAACAGAGGCAAAGGAGATAATGGAGACAAATATCAGCAAACCCCTCAGAGTTAAGATACTGCTTAGACATTTCACATTGGTTTACTGTATAGATCCAAGCTTAAAACACTCTCCATTCACTCAACTCAACTTGTTGGGGGTTCCAGACCTATGGAGGTACTGAACTAAAACTGGTTTCAACTGGAGAGCCGATGGCCCAGGCAAAAATGAAAGGCCTTCATCACAATGCAGGGAGATGGCCGAGCAGTGACAGTCCCTGCATTAAGTGGCGTCTCCAGCTCCCATAGGACCTGCCCTCAATTGCTCAAAGAGCCTGACCTCTGACAAAGACCAATGATTTCAGCAGTAATTAATGGAACTGTCAAATTAATTAACCCAAGTCTTTGTTCACAGGGAAAAACCCCTCTAGTATCAATACTGTTGTTCACCAGTCCTTGACCAAGCCTATAGACCCAAACCTTCTCAACTGGGACACAGGGACACAGGGACACCACTAACTGATGGCCCTAATAAGCCCCTACCTAGTAATCTGCTGACATTTGTTAAACCTTCTCACCATAATATAATCCTTTGATGATGTGACCAGTGGACTAACAGGTCTCTAAAACCTCACACTATTTGAAATAGATACAAGCCTGCAAATACCAGCACATACCAAACATATTTCCTATAATATTTCTCAGATATCCTTTTGAATTATGGTGATGAAACACTAGACAAATGCTGTAGGATTTCATCAAGTCGCTTAATAGATGGCCCTCATTAAAACACTGGTCCCCTATCCTTGTCTATGAAGACTCTGACTCCTGCAAATGCCCACGTATACATTTCCATACTATCTCTTTAGAGGATTCAGAACTATTTTCTTACACCTAACACAGCTTTTATTCCATTTAGAATAATTACCCACCATCCCATTTCTGACTTTCAAGAAAAACAAGACACTTAATTGACCACAGGAGGACTCTCTCAAGGGCACCAGGCTGCACCCGCTCGGCTGCAAGCTCCCAACTTCAGCTGATGTAATCGGCTACAAGAAGCTGACTTCTATTTTTAAATTATACCCTTTTACTCTGCCTTCAAAGGGCACATATATCACACGTTGTAACTTTGCTCGTAAAATACCTCGTGTTCCCGGGTGAATCACGCTGTCAGGAGCCGCCTCCGGCTGCACACAGTCACCCCAGCCTTGCCCATTTAGATTCACCCACCACAGTCCATTATTTGGACAGAGGAGAACAGCTAAGTGTGGCCACACTCTCCAGGTATCTTTCTGATCAGGGTCATTTCCACAAGGAGCAAATGACTAGCAGGGTCTTACTTGTAGGCTGGGCTCAAGCTCTCCCCTCTCTGTTTCCACCCCCTTATAACACATGCTTGGTAAAAATTGTCCCACGTCAATGCTACAGCTCTGTCTTCAGCTGCTGAGCTTCTAAAGGTGCCAGAAGGAAAACAGACTATTCGCTTTGTTTGATTTTAAGTTTCATTCATCATTTCAGCTATACTCACTGTGTACTCTTTAAAAGGTTTCTTGGCATTCTGAAAACACTGAAAAAAAAATCTTGGTTGGACATGAAAACACACTTGAACTTGCTATTTATTTATTTATGCTTATTCTGCTTATTTCTAAAAATAATGAAGGGCTCTGTAATTAAAGAGTCAGAACAGTGCCTATCTTTCTGGTCTACTTCCTGCTTCAATACACAGTCACCCCATGTCTCTCCTGGGTTTGTATAAAAGCTTCCTTGCAGATGTGCCAGGTTCAAGACATGGGACCTTCCTTCCTATCCTTTTTCCACCTTAAAATCTGAGTGAGCCATTGAGATCACAAATTTGAGCATGCCCCTCCCTTTCTCAACACCCTTCCCTTCTTGCCTTCTGCTGTGCAGATGTCCTGTCTTCTCTGGCCCTGTTTTCCTATCCAGCTCCATGGTCTGGCCACCCCTGTACCCTTGCCCACCTCTCCTGTGCTGTGGTTCTAAATGCCCTATTGCTATCTTTCACTTAGGGCGCCTGTTCAAGTTGTATCCGCCAGAGAGTACTGCGTTCTGTTGTTCACACTCTCAACCCAAGCTCTTCCTTCTTGCCTTTCACATCTTGCTTAGATGCCCTTTCCTCCAGGATGCCCCTTCTCAGGTGTTCTTGTGGCACTACATGTTGCCCCTAATGACCACGCAAGACAGGATGGGCGGTGATGATGCCTTCTTATTTGCTACTGTATTTACTACTATATAATATCATTTGTCTAATAAAAAAACACACGAATGAAGGCACACTAAAGACTCCAGATACGGAGGGCTACAGTTCAGGATTCATGAAATGTGAAGGCAGGAGCTGGCACAGAGGAGTCCGAAACTCCCACTCCCATGGTAATTCCCGAGGAGCCACCGGCAGCTGGATCGCTATCCCAGATGACTCAGAAACACCTTTAGGTAACACATTCCTGAGAAATCAATGGAGACTCTGTGTAAAACGCAGTCCCACTGGGACAAAACACTAACGATCACGCAAGGTTGGATTTCGTGTTATAAACTCAAGTGAACAGAAAACTTCACAATTTAAAGTCATCCATCAAATAGGGCAGCAACCTGTAAATCAATAATTCTGTTTCTTACTCCCACATCCATGTGTGTAAATTTCCAAAAGATGGGGAGGTCAGCTGCATGTGGTGGGAATGCCAGAGAGGTCTGAGAAAACACGGCCCTGGAACTTCAAACTGGGGGCCTGGCATTCTGCCACTCAATAGAGGAGTGTGAATTTGGGGCCAGGTGCTGGGATTAGGGCTCTCAGGAGAACCAACATGGTCCCTGTCCTGTGGAGGGTCCAGCCTAATCAAATACACACTTAAAAACAGGCTTCTTTTAAAAAACATACTTTTCCCCTAAATTCTGAGTACACCATGTTCAGCTGTTAAATTAAATCCAGCACACCAGGGATTAGGGAGTAAGCCATAGTTTTAGCTACTTCTGCATGGCAAAGGATTTTTTAAAAAACCATATTTTCCAAAGTCAACCAATTGATGACACTAAATGGTGGGAAATGTTTCAATGTTCAAACCAAATGACGAAGGACTTGGTTTCTATTTCATTCTTACAGAGTAACCACCTTCCCCCACACCAAACAAAACCAAATAAACACAATTCCACATGAAATTCTTCTGCCTTCTAGAATAGCTGTATGCTTACTTTTATTATTTGGCACAGGGGAGGGACTCAATAACTGTTAATTGAGTGAATAAATCAGAGGAGAGGAATTACCATGAAAATGCTTTCGTCCATTTTAGGTATGCTTTTCAACTTCCTTTTTTTTGTCTCTTAGGGAAAAAAATTATGCATATTTTCTTGGATTCTGACTTTCACATCCCTTTCTGACCTTGAGTTAGTTACCTAACTGGGTATCATTGTCCTCATCTGTAAAACTAAATCTGTGTGTTGATTACTGAGGGGCTAAGGGAGTAGCAGATACAAGGGTGATCAGCACTATGCCCTGCAGATAATGTTTTTTCTTTCCTTTTTTATACCTATTCCATTCCATTTTTCTCACCCTCTCCCCCAAACAAAGTATGAAAGATAAAGCAAGTTACCAGCCTGGTTAGAAAGCCAGAAAACTTCTAAAGTAGCTTAGATTCACCAGTATCATTTCAAACTGTGACAATTTTATTTACTATCTCAAAAACTTGATTTTTCCCTTTTAAAAGATTACTGAATTTCATAAGATCATCTCTAAAGGAGAGAGATATTTCAATCTTGATGTTCCATGAACTCAGAAGTCTGCCTTATAACATCTATGTTCAGAAAGAAAATGGATGTTGATTCCCTTCCTATGGAAGGATTCTAAATTACAAACCAAGAGGAAATTTGACTTTTAGAGGAATTTGTATCCATCTAATGTGTAGGTCAAGATCTGGTGATCATTCTTTTACACATAGAAGGTCCCTCCTTCCATTTACCCCACCCCCACATCCAGCCTCCAAAACCAGTAAGTTTTTCTATTCATAGTAGCTCTGCAAGGATGTACTTAAAAGAAAATCCAGGAATTTTAAGTAGTTATCTCTAATTACATGTGGATCATTTTAAATGAGTAAGACAGTTGACACAATATTATGTCAAGCTCAACATTTGGCTGATGTTTTTTTTTTCTTTCACCCCCTGAAATACATCCAGTTGACCAAACAAAGAACTACCAAGACTGCACACACACACACACACACACACAAAAAAAAAAAAAAAAAACCACAACTCTCTCCATGTTTTCATAAATACTCAGTGCACCACTGCCACCCAGTGGTAGGATGCATCCTTGTATGTCAAAATCTCCAAACCCTACATTGACACAAGGTAATTAAAAAACTAACTGGAAATTAGCTCTGCTACTCACCAGTTATTTCAGGGCAATTTAAGACCATACTCATCTCTATGGGTACTTATTTTCCTCAAAGAAATTTCTGAAGAGGCCAATATCAGATAAAGTCAATGCCACATTAGCTAATCCTACAACTAAACCCCACTGCTTCTGAACACATCACAAAACAAAGGAGTATTATTGTCTTATTCATTTTAATACACATTAGCAATTTAAAAAGATTGCCCCAATATTGTGTTATCACCTTCCAGATTCATTTTATCTGATCTTGATTTTTAGTTATGCGTGAAAAGGCATTTAAAAGTGACAACCGTACAAAAAGTGCACATTATATAAAAATCTGAGTTCAATTAAAACCAGTTACTGAATCCCAGCAATTTCCAGATGTCTCTTCTATCTTATCCTTAGAGAATTATATATCACATTAATTGGTATTCTGTCACATAAAAAGACGTCAGCAATGATTAATTGCATCCTTGGTGCTTTTGAGCTAAGCCTTCTTCACCAGAGGGATTCAATCACACCTCATTACCTTCTAGCAGGTACCCCTTTTGGTAAACCTCATAAAACCTCCTACCTTCCTGAACTTCTCCATTTGCTTGTAGAGGTCTGGATCGAGCTCCTGAGACACGTCCTTCATCCATAATAATGCCCCCCTGTATTCTGTCCGACACTGTTCCATGCGGTTCACCGTCAGCCATGTATCTGAGATGGCCCGATGCCGAAAAGTCTCCACTTCTTGGTGAAATCGACACAAAGGATTTCTCAAGGCCAATCTGGGGGAACAAAAAAAAGACAAAATGACAACCTTGAAACCAAGGCAATCACCAGTTTGAATCCTTGACACTTTGTCTTAAACTTATGAACCTAGAACAGTGCCTGGAAGAGAAGATTCTCCATTCAGATTTGGTGAATAATAATTAAAATGTATGTGAATCCATGAGTTGGCCAGGGACGACCACCCGTGTTCCATACTTCAGTTTGCTGGGACTAATGTGGACCATTGGGAAACACCTCTCTCAGTGTTGCTGGGGGTGGCCTCAAGCGTGGGCAGTGTTCCTTTGAAGTTGGAACCAATCCTGCATCAATGATGGACAGTCAAGGCATGCCATTTCCATTCCAATCTTGGCCACTTCCTGTCTCCTGATCCCCTAAAGGTGGGCTCCTTGAAGAGACGTATATGACCAGGGCCATTTTGATTACTTTTCAGGAGCCGGGGCATGTGCTGCTTGCTCCAGGAGAAATGAAGCATGAACTGAAGCATTTTCAGGTGGTTAGGAAAGATAAGCACATTTATTGAGGCTCTACCTCGGAGATAGGGTATATAATTTAATTCTTGTAAAAAAGAAAAACCTCTCCAAACTTAAAAGATATACATCAGAAATGTATATTATATGAATGTAAAATTATTATAATATGAGCCAAGCACACTGTCATTTATTCAGAAAAAAAAACATTTGCGATATATCAAACTCTAAGTACAGTATTTACTTTGGGTAGAAAATATTGCTTCTTTCATATTCCTACCCAAAATGAGCAGTGTCAGATGAATTACACTTTTAAAATAAATTCTTTTCCAGAAAGATTCAGGGCACAGGTGCAAAATATAAAAAATGAGATGAATATTTCAATTTCAATTTAAATGCAAACTCAGGGAACAAAGGTGCCAGGGAGCTGAGGGCGACTCCTGGAGGCTCCGTCAGTGTCTGCAGTGCCACCTTATGTGTGCAGACCTGAAAGAGTATAAATGGTTCAATAAGAAAAAAAAAATCCCCTTTGCTTTTTCCTCTTGTCTGAAATGTTTTAAATATTGAGAACTTCTAGAAAAATAACTTGCCCACATTGTCCTACCTAGACATTGGAAATTTTTTCAAATCCATATTGTTACCCCATCGAGGAAACTTGTGCTTTATCCTATTGGTTTAAATTTAATACTCACCTTTCATCAAACAGAATGAGCCATTGTAGCAATGACTAGCAAATAAGTCAGTTAAACAAACACTGGTGTGAAGGTTTGTATAATTGAAGGCTTCTATGAAAAATTGCAGATGTCTCAGATGTCTCCCTGAGTATGGTATTCATTTCTGGACTCCTTTTTCTCTTCCCTTGGATTTCAACTATTTTCCTAAACTGGCTGTAAAGAGGTCTTGTGAATGAACTATTCTTGATTTTTTGCACTACTGTAAAATTGGACAGATACATTTAAAGTTGTAAAGCTTGGTAATAAAAAAGAAAAAGGCATGCTAGGCTCAGTGCCACATGCCTCTAATCCTAGTTGCTCAGGAAGCTGAGGCAGGAGAAACTCAAGTGTGAGGCCAGTCTCAGCAACTTAGTGAGACCCTGTTTCAAAATAAAAAATAAAAAGACCAAGGGTGTAGCTTAGTGGTTGAGAGTCCCTGGGTTTAATCTCCAGTGCTGGGGGAAAAGAGGGCATATAGACTCACCCCATTTTTTTCTTGTTACTTACTCCATATAAAATCAGAAAGGTGAAAACCCAATCACTGTGATACGAGAGACTAGATCACGACTCAAAATAAATAAAAAATATCAAGATTCAGTGATAGATTGGTCCACATTTTCATTCAGGAGAATCCATCCAAGTGTAATAATAAAGTACCTAAAGGTCTACTCCAAGAACAGTTATCCTTTAGCAGGAAAAGGTGGAAATGACCAAAGAAATGAACAGCAGGGCCCAGGTTAAATGTATACCCAGCATATGTTTATTCACACATACTCAGTTAGTGGAATGCTAAGGTGTGGCTGTTTAAGATGTATACACTGAAATTTAAAATGATAGCATATTTGATCATTTAAAATTTAGAATGATAGCATACAATAAGATGCAAACACTAGAAATTATGATATCAGCTATCTGTGTTGGAATATATTCCTGCATACCCTAAATCATGTTTAGGACTGAGAATTCAAAGTCCGGAGAGTTGCATTTAATCCTCAGGAGAGTTGCATTTAATCCTCCTGTTTCCTTCATGTTTAGGAGAACTAGTTGGGATTTCATGTGCCTGGCAACAGTTGAGTGTCAGGAAACCAGAGCCAGTGTGCAGGCCACCTTCCAAATGGTAAAGCTGGTCATACCTCATTAAGTTATGGACACAGCACAGTTTGCTAACACACAGTGCTTACACTTTCAATACCATTCGCATTGTTTTTGTTGGTTTCTTTTACTGTTTGTGTTTGTATCTGAAGCTTAGGTTACATAAACTTAAGGCCCGATATTTGTGCTCTGTGAGATCATCTGGTACGTAATTATGAAAGGGTATATACTGGATAGTCATATAATAGAATAATTAACAATGTTATCAGTAATAATAACCCTTGCATTGTGTTCTGGGATTTGGCTTTGTTTTCCATAAAATAGATGCTAATTTTAGTATGTAGGTATACATAAGAATTTCTTCTAATTAGTGATAGTACATGTTCAACATTTGAGAATTTACTCTATGAAAGACACTTTAGGAATTATTTATCCTCCTAGGGTTGGAGAAGCTCATATGTATACATAAAGCATCTATCAAGGGGTTCAAAGGAGATTATCCCCATTAGTAAAATTGATTTTAATTTTCTCCTTTTATTTTGTCTGTTTTAAAATTTTTCTAAAATGAGTATGTACGGTTTTTACAAGGACAATAATTACTATAAATAAGTATGATAGGTGCATTTCAAGGTTACAAATAAGTATCTTTCTTGGAAACCTAGGGTAGAGAACTGTTGGAAATGGTTTCGTTCAACTATGAGAGTGGGCATGGTCCACACAGTCAGGGTCCAAATGTCATTAGGAAGAACCCAAATCTCTAGGAATGGGATCACTAAAAACTTGACACAGCTGGTTTCTTTTCTACTCCATCTTGGATTTTCATAGGAACACTCATGCAATATGTCAATGGGAAGGAGAATAGAAGGAAAAATTAATAGGAGAAGAAAATATTGGACAATTTGTGTAAGTAAGATTTCTACAGCCTAAATATTTTGGAAATTACCTACAAGCTTTACTTAGATGTGATTCTGCCAAATATTAGTGGATGACAGTTTGGGGGCTTGTTAGTTACTGGAGGAGTTTGAGAGAAACAGTGTCCTTTTCTCAGGCACAAGGAGCAACTGTGTGCTGGGCTCCTGCTTATTTAATACTGACCATAAAAATGAGTCCTGGTTGTATTAAAAAAAATGCCAGTGACCACTCACAGTTTTCTCTGTACTGGAGCTTCTCAAACTTGAATGTACATCAAAATCAACAGGGAATCTTGTTAAAATGCAAATTTCAGAGTCAGCAGATCTGGGGGGGTGGGGTCCTGTTTCTGCATTTCTAATAAGCTCTCAGGTGTTGCTGCTGCTGCTGCTGGCCCAGGGTCTGGGCAGTGTGGGCCAGGGCATCCTGAATAACACCCCTCTGCAGTTAATTGGCCCACAGAGAGCAGGGAGGAAACCCTTCAAGCTGGTCTCATTAGGCTCCTGCTTTAATCAGCTGCTGGAAGCAGACTGATCGTTATGAGCAACGTTGAAGGTCAAATATAAGCCTAGGACAGCACTCACAGTGATTGGCACCTAGAATGCCCCCTATAGGCCCAGAGAAATAAGAAAAAAAAATATTTAAAAATGAACAAGAAGGGAAAAAAGGAATCCTACATGTGATTTTATTCATAGAGTTCAGAAGAAATCAAGTAAACGGAGTAGCTCCTCAACTGCAGGCAAAAGCTTTCTAAAGACAGCGAAACTCCCCTGCATGAGTAGGTGATTCCCAGGTTCTCTTCAGATCCCCCCAAACAGAGCCCCAATAAAGGTCACACACCTTTGCTGGGAAGAAAAACAGAGGGCCTTTCCTGTGGCTTGCATCATTTTTCCTGCTCTGGTTTTATCTTGGAAGCCTTGAGATCGGAGAAATTTTCCCAGTTCATTTTCTTCTTGAGACAAGACTGACGAAGAAAAGACAGAAAGGAGCCATGAACAATGAGCATTTTTATTACAAAGAAAATGAGAGAGAGGAATCACAAGGTCCCCTCTCTCCCAGAGGCAAAGATGAGATGAAATTAAATCCAAGTGGCAGGCTTCAAGGTGAGTTCTCCCCACCTCCCCCACCCTGCCATTTAATGTTCATGCTGTTCTTGCACGTACAATACGAGAGATCAAATTCACTTGAATACATCTGTCAGTGAGTTTGGTGCCTGTAATCAGAACCAGAAAATGACCTCTGTACTGAAAAGCCAGCCCATAATGTGCTGCTTCCAGCTGAAATGAAGGAGTTGGGTTTGTCAAGTATGACGGTGGGAATCTTTTGTGGCTCCTAGAATTCCGTGCTAGTGGCCTCCTATTATTCTATCTGGCTGGTTTTTTGATCTGTGCTTCCTGAGTTACATTCTACTCATGGTAAACCACCTCAAATATCTCACTCATGACACAGGTTTTGGGTAGGAGGTGGGGGTGGGAATTGAGGCTGGGTAGGCCATCAGGTTGATCATTTGGTGGATTTTAAAATACATATGCTGGAACCGGCTCTGAATTGGTTCTGCCTGATCTTGGTCTCCTTTTTAAATACAACTGCAGATGTGACTACTGGTAAACGATCTGTTACAAGTTTTCTACAGATTGATTTAGCTGTAGATATAGTCATAGAATTGCAACATTTTTGACACTGCACTTCTACTGTTAGGGTGTTAGAACATCCTAAGGAGGTAGTCCAGTGAGCACAAAAATAATCAGCATGATTGTTTATTATGGTGAAAAACTCTTGCTTCCTATTCTAGGGACTAATTTGATAAAATACAGAGCATCCACATAATAGAGTAAAGGAGACCCAAATGACACCGAGCTTCCCAGGATTTTTTTTTGTTTGTTTTTTCTCTTTTTCTAAACACAGCATTTACTATCAACATACTTTGAATAACACTCTTGTCCTCATTTCTGTACTGATACATTTCCACACCATGTGTATCTCAAACTGCTTTCTAAATGCTGCTAGGATTCTTGTCTATTTCCATGAGCCATACAGATTTCTTTGAGAATGCACCCCATTCCTAAAAATCTCTCCAACAATAATGTAGAGGTTTGGCCAGGACCCATGAATACAAAGATAACAGCTAAACTCACTACAGCTTCCTTCTTAGTCTGTGACTATAGTTCACTCTATCAGTCCCCTGGGAGGGCCCCATGGAAATGAGGCTTCAGAATCCATTTTTTCCTGAGAGGTAGAAGATGTCCCTCCTTCCTACTTTTGTCTCTCAAAAATCATGCTCACAGATCAAAGCAGGAAGGCTACTTCCTCTGTCAAGCAGTGGATTCCTATTTCTCTGGACAGCAGTGCCTCCTGGGCATGTGTGTTAGCATTTACTGTGGTAGGACCCATGTCAGAGTGTGCATGGGTGAGCATGTGACCTTCCTATGAGACCAGGCTTTCCAGGACAGGGACCTCATCTAAGCTTTATATTTCCCAGTCTAAACATGAAGCCTTATAGTTATGGAAGTAATTAAATGTTTGTGAGGTTGAACTAACTATAATTTTTGCTTTGTTATCCCTGTACATTTTATTTTAAGTTAAAAGCTTATTTCATATTCATGCCATGGTCCTAAGTACCTTAAAAATCCCTGTAACTATAAAAAGTGTTATTATTGTTGTTTTTTAATACCTTCCATTTTTCTTCTCCACTGTGTATTATATCAATCAATCAATTCCACAATGAATCTTTCTCTGTGAAGAGCAATTTCCCATATTTGCTCCTAAGATCATAAGGCTACTGTCACTTTTTTTTTTTTTTTTTAACTTTGAAGCCTCAACTCATGTATGAATGAACACATTTAGTTTAAGGTCAGGAAGAAACCAATTCATGGTACCTTGATGATTACACGGCTGATGAAATGTACTATTTCCTAAAAAAAAAAAAAAATCTAGGTAGATTGAAGCTTTTAAAAATAATTTTCTGGTCATTTTATACATGGGAGGATTAAACCTGGTGGCAAACAAGTTTCATTTAAGTGCTGACTCTGATTAATTGGCAGTGCTTCTGAGAGAGGTGAAAGGAGGTTTGAGCTCCATGGGGCTCAAGGTTGGAATTTTCCAATTAGTGATGGCCATTGTTTAATTTAAACAATTCAAATACTAAAATTAATTGGTAGAAGTTTAAATTCAGGTACAACTTATATATCAGATAACTCAAAAATTTCTACTTGTACAAAGTTTTCAATTAACTGGGGCTTAAAAATTCAAATAAAAACCTATCCACATTTAATTGCTAATTAGATTTTCAGATATATTCTCTCAAAATGCAACTAAAGAACTATGAAACCAATTAGCTTGACAGCATTAACTCACTTAGCCCAGATTTATGGATAATTCAATACGTACTAGACACTTTTCTGCCCCTGGGGATACAGTGATGAGCAAGACACATGAGGTCCCTGCTCTTACAGATCTAATATTCAAGCAGCATGTGACAGAAAAACAAAACATACATAATCACAAATACAAAACAAAAAGAAAAATACAAAAAGAGAGATGGGGAATAAGAGGGACTGGAAGCTGTCTTTCACTGGGTGATTAGGAGAGGCATCTTGGAATAGGACCATTAAGCTCAGTTATCAATGACAAGAAGGGGCTGCTCTAGATACCATTAAGGCAGAGCCATGCCAAGAAGGGGAACAACAAGTTCAAGGCTTCAGATGTCAGGTGGGGAAATGTGGCTGGAGAGGTGTGTCCTGTTTATCAGCCATGGTAGGGGAGTTTGGATTCTACTTTAAGTACTTACTGGATGCTTTTAAAAGGTAGGGAGCAATAGAATCCAATTTATGTTACGTTTAGACCTTTATGAAACCTCTTATGTTGAAATATATGTTAGACTTATAGAAAAATTATGTATAGTATACAGAATTCCTATATGCCCTTCCCCAACTTCCCCTAATATTATATCTTATATGACTGTGACACAAAGATCAAACTAGGAAATTAACATTGGAATACTACTACCAATGAAACCACAGGCTTTCTTAATTTCTTTTTAACCAGTTTTCCCAGGAATGCCCTTTTTCTGTTCCAGCATGGAAGATACTTCAATCTGATAGTTCCTTTATCTTTCTTGTCTTTCAAGACTTTGATGCTTTTTCCCATTTCAGCTTTCCTGAAATATTTTTAAATATTTATTTATTTATTTTTAGGTGAAGATGGATATAATACAATGCCTTTATTTTTATGTGATACTGAGTCCCACTCAGTATCATTCATGTTAGGTGAGCTCTATACTGCTGAGCCACAATCCCAGCCCCAACTTTCCTGAAATATTTTTTTAATGTCGTTCAATTTTGCTTGGTCTGATTTCTCATGATTAGACTGGGGTTATGGACTTGAGGGAAGTATACAGAGGTGAAGAGCCACTCTTAGTGGATGGTATTAAGTTTACATAACAACATGTATTATCACTGGGGATGTTGACTTCTGTCACTTGGTTAAAGTAGTATCTGTTGGGTTTCTTCACTGTAAAGTTAACATTTTTTTTCCTTTTGCAATTATTATTTTGTAATTTTTTTGTAACTTTGAGGAAAGAGTACACAAAACTTTCTTTCCACAAACTAACTTTCACTAATTGTGACACTCTTCAGTGACTCTGACCTGCCATGATTCTCACTGTGGTGTTTACTTAATGGTGATTTTGTGGTATTTTTTCTATATATATTTATTAACTGGAAGTATTTTATAAGGCCTTTTCTTACCTGCCTTTCCATCCATCTACATCCAGATAGACATAATGGGTAATCATTTTTTTCCATGTGTTATATTTCAACAATATCATTGTTTATCTTGATACTTAAATTGTACCAGCTTGGACCATAGGCTTGCTGCTATGCCCTTTCAACTTGCACCCTTTTTCAAAAACTTTCTTGTATGTTGGCCATTATAAAATATTCCAGGCTCATTTTGAACTTTCCCTTCCTCAGCCCTGAAATCAGTCATTTCTTCAAGAAGCACTGCTTTTATGAATAAGGGTGTTTAGAAACCCTTATTCATAAAAGTAGTGTGCTCACTACTACATGGCATTAGTACTACAGGGCATTAGTACTTTGAGGTATTGTCAGCAAAGGCAGGAAATATATGAATGCACAGGAACCCATGTATACTCACTCATCTGTATTCATTTCTGAATCTCTCCATCTGTATCTATGTTAATAACAAAGACTTCATTGACACCTCTGATTCCAGCCCAATACCTCATGTTTATTCTAGCCTTCTCCCTTTATTCACAATTTCTTTCTACTATAGGCAGTAAGAACCCAGGCTGTCATTATCTATAATGTATTTACTTATTTGTTTTACCTCAATATACACACACAGTTTCAGAATTGCTAACCGTTACCCCTATAAGAAATAAACATATTAACAAAAGCAGTTTCCATGTACACTTTGTGTTTAGGTTTAGAATCCTGTAAAAAATACTGTTGCCCAAAATTACTAAGGTTAGTTCTTTTCTTCTCCACTCTAGTCAGTGTGGTGATGCTATTCATTTGTAATGCAATTCAATTTGTTACTGCTTGCATTCCATTTTGGAGCCTCCCAGGTCCTGGCTGGTCTTAAGCATGTTTTGAGTATGTGAAACACCACTAAGCTTGCTAGATACAGCTCCCTCCTCTCCCTTCTGCCCCATTCTCATCCCTACTTCTTTCCAACACTTCCCTACCCACCCCCAGTCTCTTTAATTTCTGGTTTATCTTTCCTGAAATTCTTTAGCATGATAAGAAGACTGTGTGTGTGCGTGTGTGTGTGTGTGTGTGTGTGAGTGTGTGTTTGTGTGTGTACTTTTCATTCTTTACATTTCTATTTTATTATACCCCCCTTCTTTCTTGCTGAAGGGTAGCATACTATCGATATGCATTTGTGCTTGGCTCCTTTCATTTAAAATTATACCCTTAAAATTACTTCATATCATCAGTTCGTAGAGATTTTCCTCATTTCTTTTCTTTGACAGCTGCATAGCAACACCCTCACATTAGCTACCCTATTTTTAGCCTTCCATCCAAGTTGGGATTCCTTTCCATCCCAGCAGTGCAGAACTCCTCCTTCTCATCCCTACTGTGATGGCATGGCTCACAGGAGCTTAGTGGGCAGACACAAAGGGCTCATCCACAACCTACAGCCAAGCTCTGCTGGCACAACCAGACGACTCCTTCAAGGGTGGGCTCACTGTTGCAGCCCCTTACAAGATGATCATGAGATTTTATAGTGTTCAATCCTAATTCTATTAACTAATCTGAGATAGTTGAGGGGAAAGGTCTTTCCAGGTGTTCTACTAGGAACATTCAAATAGATGGTAAGCATAATTTCTATTCGGAGAATCACTGTTTACATAGAATCTGCAAGCACCCATCTTTCCTTCCCTTATGAATATATATATATATATATATATATATATATATATATATATGGCAACTGACTTCATGTGACTCACTTAATATAAAACAATCATAATTTTATAAATATCTTTTGTTTTCTGCTGAGGAGAAAATGATCCATTTCATGCTAAGTATGAAGAGCATGGTAGGTAGAGTAAAAGCAATTTTGACCAATAATTCTCCGAACTTGGGGTTTAAACAAAGGAATGATCTGGTCTGGTTTAAAAGTGTACTCTGGTTGCAGTGTAGACAACAGGTTAGTGGAGGCAGAAGTGTAGACAAGGGGATCAGATAGTAAGCTGATTTAGTAAACCAAGTAGGGGAGTGATGGTGGGGCCTAACTAGGGTAGTGGCAGAGAATACAGAAGAGGAGGGCAAAGCTGAAAGCTATTTAAGAGGCAAATCAGGCCAGCACTGAGAATGACTAAATGTGAGACAGGGAGATGTGAGGGCCGTCCGCATGTGCCTGAATTTCCTCATAGCTCAAGATCCTGGAGTTAGAGCCCTGGAGAAGTCTTAGCCTAAACATTTAGTAAATATTAACAAAGATAATTTATATAATTCTTCCTCTAAGTCCTATGAATTTTGGTCTTTCCTCAAACAGTTCCTCAATGAAACATTACTAATGTAGAAAAACAACTGATCCCTAACTTGTGATTATAGAAAAGGGCTTTGGCAGAGCATCAGAAATAAAATGACACACTGTATTCTAGTCTTAGAAATATAGAAATTATACTATTATATTTATTATGATTTAAAATAAAGTTTAAAAACATATCAACATACAACTTGATATTTAGTATTTCAGGGATAACTTTGTTGCGAATGCTTTTAAGACAGGATGACTGTGTGAAACTCTCATTCCAGCCCAATACCTTATGTCTGACATGAGAAATGTTCTTGAGGACATACTGTCAACAAAATATCACCAGTGAATTAACTGTATATGCCTTCTCTCTCCACCTGACTTCTTTAAAAGGGACAACACTGGATGTAAGAGAGCCAGGGCAATCAAATAAAAATAACCCCAATTTAAAAGCCCAAGGCATAAAACTGAGAAAACTTTTTTATACTTGGGAAAATAAATGGTATGTCTAAATCCATGGGACATCCAATACAATATTCTCCTAGTATGATTCTTACTTTGAAAGATAAACAACCTATGTAAATTAGGTAAAATTATTAGAGACCTTTCTCTTCGTGGCTTAAACAAATAAATACCCATAAAGAGTTCCTTAAACATGTTAAATGATATATGAAGGTGAAACATACTGCTTTTTCTTAGGGTCTATCTGTCACACTTATGATATACTTACAACATATCCTCTTTTGATAGAGTACAATTGCTTTAGATAAATCCAAACAGGTTCTCTGAATTGAGTGAAACAACTGTAATAAAAAAAGAGAACAGAATAAAACAGATAGCAGTGAAATAAAAAATAATTACACTGAACAAAACCATAGTGTATAAATTACCCACTAAAAACAAGATAACATGTCTGTCTAAGTGTGTTTGGTGTTATGAAGAGTATCATATAGAGACTGTGACCAGCACCATTAAATATGTTCTTATTTTCCTTTACTTATTGGAATTCATCATCTCTGTGATCTAAATTAAGATCTACAGCAACAATTATTTCCGCCAGACTATAGAAATAATAGCTGAAAACAGAAAACTAAGTGAAGGGCGCAATTAGAGGAGTTGGTAAACCAGAGACCCAATATTCATTCATAACCTAATTTATTCCCTTCACCATTTGCTGTCTTTTTTTTTTAATGGAAGATTTGTCAAGTAAACATTATATTTAAAAGATGACGTCAACTTGTTTTATGATTTTAATGTATTTTATGGCAAGCTTAAAAAACTGGATAAAGCAAACAAAAATCAATCATCTGAGTGTCCTGTCTGTTTGAAAGGCATCTGGTAAAAATGATGTTTAGTTAGGAGCAAACATCATTACTTATTTTCCTAATGATTTCATAAAATATACACAGTGAGACAACCTAATGCCATTGCTATGGTCATATTGGAGAAAACTGGGGGAAAGGCAAGCAGGATTGAATTGTGGAGAATCTAACTGGATTTTAACTCGGGGGGGGGGGGGGGGGGAGGGCATCTCAGTTTTTGCTTCAGAAACCAAGATAGCTCAAGGAAAGACAGAAGAGATAGCAGGGTTTGAATCTTAAATGTTCCCTGAGAGGCCCATCTGCTAACAGCTTGGTCTCCAACCTATGGTGCTATTGGGAGCTGGTGGGACCAAGCAGAAGGTATTGGCGGGTGGGGGGAGGGCATGTTCCCTTGAGAGAGATAAGGAACTGCAGCCTCTTCCCCACTGTCTTTGCCTCCTGGCTGTCCTAAGGAACACGTTTCCTCCAATTACACCACAGCCTCCAAAGTAATGGGGCCAAGTGACCATGGAATGAACCCTCTAAAACTGAAGCAAAATAAAAATTTTCCTGTTTTTAACTTGATTTATCTCACGTATTTGTTACAGTGACAGAAAGCAAACTAACATAGTTCACACTTTCTTTACCTCTGACTACAGACTCAAGAGACCTGGGCTGGGAACAATTAGAAAACCTGGCAGACAAACATATTGCCTTGCGGAGTCACTCAGTGAGGCCAGGCAAGGTTTTCTTTCTTCCTCTCTCCCTACTTAACTGGCCACGTTGTAGAAATTATGTTACAAAGCACTTCAATATTTGAGTGAAAACAGATGATCTGCTTCATTATAAATTTGACCAAATTATCTAATAAAAATGGATGCGTGCACATGTACATGAAAGATTAAAACCATTCCTAGGAATACTTAATATAATAAAACATGGTCATGAAGAATATAAATATATGAGTTTACTAAATTGCATCCTCAACCTGTTTATAGATATGAAAAAAAATCCTATACCATAAAATAAAACAGAAAACTGGCAGTCTGAATCCATCCCTTAGCAAATGCTTGATGTCAGTAGTCTGGGCCACAGACCACCAGAAAAGGACCAAGTTGGTTCTTTTTCTCATTCTTGAATATAACAGCTAAGAGATGTTCTGTTCTGACTGTTCATTATTTAAAAATTAAGATAGAAGTTGAATGCAATAAAATGCACAGTTCTTTAATGTTCAGTTTTATGAATTTTTATTATTATAAACATTTGTGTAATCACGTCCAAAGCAAGATAAGAAACATTTCCCCATCCATACTGTCCCACTGTACTCTGGCAGCCACTAAAAACTTCTATCACCATAGATTCTTTTTTTATGTCCTTGTACTAAGGATTTGCTTTTGAGAAAATCATTTTAATATCAAGCAATGTGGATAAATGTTAAACTTAGCACAACATTTCTATATTAACTTCTCAATGAATTGCAATAGTATCTGACCTGTATTAAAATTTGGCCCACAAGTTTTCTGAGCCAGCAAGGTCTTGGTTCATAAGCAAGGCTTCTATGGATAACTCAGTATAAAAACATGTCATAATGATTTGCATTTCATTTTTATATTTTATTGATGGAATCAATTTTCTCTATAACCATCAACATCAGTATGAACATTTCTGCAGAATCCTCTGTCATGGGTAAAATTACTAGTCACTGCTAACTACTTTGAAAGTCACATGTTAGGACAGCAGTTATTTGGAATGAAGTACAGTGGTTTGTTAAAAGTGTTGTGGAAAAAGTCAACATATAAATATGATATTTAATACAGTAGTAATTAGCATCTTTCTTTTTGAATGATTGACTTGTATTTACTAGGTTGTTAAAAAGGAAAAAGCTATGAACTATGAAAAGCATTTATAACTTATAACAATTTACCCTGCAAATTTATAATATAAAAATCAGAACTTGTTTCCTGATTCTACTTTTTTTTTCCAATGTAGGAATATCCTTTAGAAAATCCTTGTCAACCCAGCTTCTTTGCAGAATTTCCACTTACAGAAGGAGAGACAGGGCTGATATTAATTGCACCAACATGTACAGGTATTCATTTAGTACCTGTTGAATGTGTACTGTGAGACTGGTGGGGATAAAGTGGTAGGCTAGCACGGACTTTAGCCTTTTACTGGGGATAAGGCAGGCAAACAAACCAACACCTGAGATAATTCCATGAGATGAGACCCTGAGCAAATAAAACAAGGCCATGTGTGAGAAGAGTGGGTGGAGTGGATGAGGAACAGGGGTGGATCTCAGTGACTTTAAACAGCATATTCAAGTTCAGGTGACCTTTAGGCCAAGACTGGAACTATGAGGAGGAGCCATTCAAGGGAAGGTTTGGGAAAAGAGTATCCAGGCAGACCACAGGAAATAGTTTGATAAGCTTGAACTTGCTTGATTGTGGCCTGAGAACTAGGAAAAGGCCATTAAGCCTGGAGGGTGGTGTGGGCAGTGTAAGTGTTATGGGAGAGAATTCTTAGGACAGGGAGGCAGAGCCAGGTGTGTCAGGAGCTTTGTTAGGTTCCAGAGATAATTTACAGAAGGCATTCTGAATAGTCCCTGGGACATAATAAGAACTAAGTAAACATAAGCTATCACTCTACTTATTACCTAATTTAATTCTCATAATAACTGTAAGTAAATAATTATTCTTGCTTCCATTTCAAGCACTAAAAAAACAAGGATAAGAGAAATTTTTTTTTTTTTAGGTCGTTCTCCCCAGGTCACAAAAGCTGGCAGGTGCAATTGTAGCCATATTGATTGCACAGGGAATTCACAGTCTCAAAGTCAGCCCATCTCTCACTGGGCAGCCTACACTTCAGAAAGCTCTGCCTGAGTCTAGGTCTATCCTCAGATGAATGGAAACCCTCTTCCACATAACAGACCTTCCTATGTAATTGACAACTAAGTCTCCCTTTAACCCTCTCTGTTTTGGGATAACCATGGTTTCTACCACCCCAGCCACCCTTCTGGGAAATTTGGAGCTCTTTTTTTTTTTTTTTTTTTTTTTTAGTTCCATTAAATAATGTTAGATTCATTAACTTTATTTTGCACATTAAATATAGAGAATCTGTTGAATCCTTATCAGACCATGTATTGCATTACTCCTTTTGATGCCCTGTCACCCACAGAAATGTTATGGTTTCAAAGTTGTAATCTAAACCATTGGCATAAATGTCCAGCAAGACAGTTAGTGGGCCTTCTACTAGTTACATTAATACTCTTGATCAACCAGGTAGGAATTCAGTTTGCTATATTACTAAATAGTCAAAGTATCTGCTTAGTTAATTCATTCTAGAATTTTCCAGGGTTTAATACCATCTTATTAGGCTCTACTTTCCAGATTATTTTACCCATGTCCTCGTAATTTTATTATTATTTTTAAATGTAAACATCTACAGGAACCTTAGTTTTCTGAACCCTCCCCAATTCTGACTCCTCAGCTATCAATAGCAGCGACTCTTTGTAATAATTTTGACAGTAAACATTTATTGGGAATTTACCACATGCCATGCATTCCAACTAAGAGCTTGAAAAACAAATTAAGGCATGCTGGTGGCTATAGGAGAATTTGTTGATTTTAACAAAATGTACTGGGTATAATTATTTGATTCTAGATCTTCCTGATTTTCAAATATAAAGCACACCTAGGCCTGCCCGGGTGAAGTGATGCTCTCAAGACACTTTGCTGGGGCTGTGAGCTGTAAAGAGCTCACCTCTAGCTTGGCATCCAGGTCTGCATCCGAGGCGACAACATGTTCATCTTCCTTCTTCCCCGTGGCTTTAATGAAGGCCTGCTTCGTTTCCCAGTACTTCTGTTGCATCTTATTGACAACTGACTTATCTTGAGTATATCGATCCTGTAAGTCCCAGGAATAACTGCTGAAAACATATAAAGAGCTATTTTATTCAATACTTTCATAAAGATTTAAGATATTATAGCATGAAAAATTTATCTAGATATGGTGTTCTAATATACATTGACATTTACAACATTCATAAACATGTAAGTACTTTCTTTTTTTATAGAACAAATTTATAACAATTTATTATATATTTTACAAAAAAACTAGGAGAGAGGAATTTGAAGGTTTCCAACACTAAAAATAAGTGTTTAAGGAGATGGAAATGTTAATTATCATGATTGGATCATTATACATTGTAAATGCATATATCAATTTATTACACTGTATGCCAAAAAGATGTACAATTGTCAAAACTAAAAAAATAACATAAAAGGTCTTAAGTAAATAAGAAAATAAATACATTTATTTGATTTTTTTTTTACAGTGTTGGACAAATAGTTTATTTTTCCCGTTCAGTGAAGGATGAAGCCAAGCTGTACAGGATAAATATCTAGGTTCTTTTCTTCTGTCCTGAGAAGATGTGGCTTTCATATTCTTTGTTATAAGTTAACTATTATACCTCCAGGAATCCCTTAAACATTCTAAGCAAGAAGAAGAGAGAAGGGCAGAGAGACTAACCATCCTTATATCTTTGGGGAAAAAAAATCTGGAAACCTAACCCAGTGCCACTTACACATTATTGGTCAAAACTAAATTTCCTGGCCATGTAAGTACTTTCTTATGTAGATATTACACCAAGAACATTAAATCAATTATTTCTAACCTGCTCTAAAATTGCATAAGTTAGAGTGAGGAAATTTAGAATCATTTGTAGGAAATCAAGAAAACTACATCTTCAGGAGAATTTAGATATCAATAAGTGGACACACTCCTTTTAGAGGTGGAGAAAGTAAGGCCAAGAAGGCCAGGTGACTGGCTCCAGGGACCACGGGGAATCAGGGACGAAGGAAGACACCATCACACTTTCTCCATCCCCCTGTATGGAATGAAGTGATGGCAAAGTAGAAAGAGGCTGAAAAATAACACCCTTAACATCTGTTAAAGAAGAATCTAAAATAATCAAACTCAGAACTAGGAAGTAGAATGGTGGTTGAGGCTGAGGGAAAAAAAAATGATAAACTGCTAATCAACATGCATAAAACTTTCATTTATGAAAGATGAATAAGTTCAACAGATCTGCTGTATGATACTGTGCCTATAATTAACAATACTATATTGTACACTTTGAACTTTTCTAAGAAGTAAGTCTTATGTTAGTTGTTCTTACCGCAGTAAAGTAAACTAATGGGGCTGGGCATATGGCTCAGGGGTAGAGTGCCTGCCTTTCATGAATGTGGCCCTGGGTTGGATCCCCAGTACCAAAAAATAAAATAAAATAAATAAAAATTTAAAATCTGTGACTGATTTCCAATGTCATAAACTATAAATTTTTCAAATGATACAGATAGAAAACCATTGTTCAGGAAGGTCATAAAGCAAATCAAAAAGAATGTAAAGAAAAAAACTAGAAACAAAACTTAGAATGAAATGGGATTCCTTCAATGAAAGCGATGAGTACACCAAATGCTGGCGCAAAGTTTCCTGTTGGAGCTCCATCCTTCCCCCTGCTCTGTGTTCCTCTATGTCTAAAGTTCCTGTTCCTAACTGCCACACAGGGCCCCTGACAACTGCCCTCTGCTGATAGGTAACTTCTTCCACCCCAGCTCTAGATATGCCAGCTTATGTCCTGTGAGCTGCTTAGTAGAATTAGATCAAAATACCAGAATCTCAAAACACAATGATTTATACTCTCCTTCCTTGACATTTTCATCAAATCTATAACTTTTAATTCACATGTCTTAAAAAGTCAGCATTTCATGGTGCTGGGAAAACTGGAAATCCATTTGCACCAAAATGAATCTGAATCCCTATCTCTCGCCGTGCACAAAAGTTAACTCAAAATGGATCAAGGAGCTTGATATTAAATCAGAGACACGGCATCTGATAGAAGAAAAAGTTGGTTACGATCTACACGCTGTGGGATCGGGCTCCAAATTCCTCAATAGGACACCCATAGCGCTAGAGTTAACAAATAGAATCAACAAATGGGACTTACTCAAACTAAAAAGTTTTTTCTCAGCAAAAGAAACAATAAGAGAGATAAATAGGGAGCCTACATCCTGGGAACAAATCTTTACTCCACACACTTCAGATAGAGCCCTAATAACCAGAATATACAAAGAACTCAAAAAATTAGACAATAAGATAACAAATAACCCAATCAATAAATGGGCCAAGGACCTGAACAGACACTTCTCAGAGGAGGACATACAATCAATCAACAAGTACATGAAAAAATGCTCACCATCGCTAGCAGTCAGAGAAATGCAAATCAAAACTACCCTAAGATACCATCTCACTCCAGTAAGACTGGCAGCCATTAGGAAGTCAAACAACAATAAGTGCTGGAGAGGATGCGGGGAAAAGGGCACTCTTGTTCATTGCTGGTGGGACTGCAAATTGGTGCAGCCAATTTGGAAAGCAGTATGGAGATTTCTCGGAAAGCTGGGAATGGAACCACCATTTGACCCAGCTATTCCACTTCTCGGTCTATTCCCTAAAGCCCTAACAAGAGCATGCTACAGGGACACTGCTACATCGATGTTCATAGCAGCTCAATTCACGATAGCAAGACTGTGGAACCAGCCTAGATGCCCTTCAATAGATGGATAAAAAAAATGTGGCATTTATACACTATGGAGTATTACTCTGCATTAAAAAATGACAAAATTATAGAATTTGGAGGGAAATGGATGGCATTAGAGCAGATTATGCTAAGTGAAGCTAGTCAATCTTTAAAAAACAAATACCAAATGACTCCTTTGATATAAGGGGTGTAAACAAGGACAGGGTAGGGACGAAGAGCTTGAGAAGAATATTTACAGTAAACAGGGATGAGAGGTGGGAGGGAAAGGGAGTGAGAAGGGAAATTGCATGGAAATGGAAGGCGATCCTCAGGGTTATACAAAATGTCATATAAGATGTAAGGAGGGGTAAGTCAAGAGAATACAAATGGAAGACATGATTTACAGTAGAAGGGGTAGAGAGAGAAAAGGGGAGGGGAGGGGAGGGGAGGGGAGGGGGGATAGTAGACAATAGGACAGACAGCAGAATACATCAGACACTAGAAAGGCAATATGTCAATCAATGGAAGGGTAACTGATGTGATACAGCAATTTGTATACGGGGTAAAAGCGGGAGTTCATAATCCACTTGAATCAAACCGTGTAATATGATGTATTAAGAACTATGTAATGTTATGAACGACCAATTAAAAAAAAAAAAAAAGTCAGCATTTCAGATGATTTCCTTAACAACAGTTATTGCTGGTAAGAGAAGTAGGTTTATGGAAGACTTTCATGGTGGGCCTTATACCCTTCTGTAGTATTTAAACATTTTATTATGAGTTCACAAATGAGAAAATAAGATAAAAATATGCATAACATTTATGTAAAAGACAATCTGTCTATATAACATGCACATTAAAATATTGGAAGGATTGACCCCAAAGACTGCGGTTATTTCAGGGGAATGGGAGTCTCAAGAATAGGGCATAAAATGGATTTAATTTCATTCTCTCTCTCTCCAGCCATCATATTAACAACAACAACACAAAAATTTTATTTTGGCATGTATAAAGATATGAATTGGCATGAATATACTTTGTGTACAACCAGAGATATGAAAAATTGTGCTCTATATGTATAATAAGAATTAGTGATGCATTCTGCTGTCATATATAAATAAAGAATTAATTTAAAAATTTTATTTTGGAACAAAAAAGGAGGGGAAAGAGATCTAATGAATACCCACCAGCCTCTACCACTCAAAAAAAGAAGAATCTCAGATTTCAAAAGTTTAAGAATCTTGCTCAAAATCACCCAGGATTAAAATCCAGATGTTTTCTTCCACAGTTCAGTCATTTAGATGTACTCCGTAGCCCTTGTATTTTAGCAGCAAGCTCTAAAGTATAGTAAGCAGGAGAGTTTGGGAAGGCCTACTTCTTGGGGCTTTCCCATCTGCTTTAGGTGAGTAACTATTTGCCCAAGACTCCTGCCAGGATATGGCAGCCACTAAGAGAGTCACAAGATGGAACCAGTTCATGATCAGGAGGCAAGGTAAGACAGAGAATAAGAAGTCTGACAATTCTTAGATGACTGTCAAATGGGGATTCTTAATTACTTTTAAAAAATAATTACATTTTAAGATATGCAAAAGTTCTTTGAAGTTTGACATTGATGTTACCAAGGACTTGGGCCTAATTTCTTCTCTAATGCGAAAGGAGGGATTAAAAAGTGTATTTCTTGTTTTAATTAATTGTATATTTGAAAAATAAAATGGAATTCATTCTCATGACACAAATTAAAGAAGGTACAACTTGACACAAATCTGCTTGCTGGTTGAGTCACAAGTTCAAAAGGTTTAGAAGCACTGCATAAAGGGCTCTAGAACTTCCCAGGGGTTTAATATGCTATTTCCATATAACATGTTATTTCTACATAAATGAGAGAGCTAGCTTGGTTACCACATCTGTTCTATTCAGCATCATACACTTCAACCACGACTGGCTTCCGAATGTTCATGAAGGTTGCAGTTAGTAAGTCTGAATAGTGTGTGACAGCAGAACCATACTTTATTTCATAGATACCCTATATAACATTCCTTATGCCTTCCAAAGGTGGAAGATATAAATAAGAAAGTAATAAAAATGCATCAACCTGGAAAGGTTATTTACTGCTAATGTGTCTCAATTGTTCCATTCAATAGACATTTGCTGAGCATGAACTATGTGATTTCTACCTTATTAGCCTATCCCAATTTAGTTAAGACAACACACTACTTACCATTTGTGTCCTGACATGTTTTCTTCTTCTTCTTTTTCTACTGTTGTTGATGCGGGGAGAAGGGGCAGGGAAAAAGCATGAGAGGATACGTTATATTAAACCTGAAATAAAACAAACGTGTTTAACAGTTACACATTATGTTACAATTACACATTAATGTGACACATAAAAATTGTCAACCCAAGCCATTTCTGGTTGTATTTTAGGGCCAAACACTATTCCATAGTAATGCTGCATATCAGTGTGGAGAATAGCTCAGCTAAATTACACTGGAAGAAATATCCCAAATGGAGCTTAAGAAATGAACAGGCAATATAATATTACCTATTGTTGACATAATACCAATATTATGTACAATGAGCTGTGTAATAAAACCACCATGGTTTTAATTAGCTTTTAAATTAAATTTATTTTAACTGACATATAAAAACATAAAATTGTACCTATTAATGTGGTAACATGTAATGCTTCCATGTAAAGAATTTCTTAGCACTGAAGAACAATAAATTCCAGACAGCGGTTGTCTGCAAGGGTTGTGATTTAAGTTTCAACATGTTAGGTTCAATGGTGAATTTATTGCATCCAGATTTGAAATATTTCATATTCAATGTTTTAAAGAAATGAACGAGCACATTGCAAAAACAAAACAAATAAAAAAATTTAAAACCCCCAAACCAAAAGATACCAATGAGAGTCTAAAGGAGGAAGCAATGTGATATTTAGCAGCCCAGCAATGAATTTTCATTTCATTAGTTAATACGGGAGCCACTTCTGGCCTTTGTCCTTACTCTATTTGCTCGAAGCTGGGAAGCTAGCCAGCCCAGGGGCACAGCCAAGCAGCCCAGCTACGTGAGCAACACCTGCCTATGTAGATACTGGAAAAAATAGAGAGCTCACTGCCCCAAAGGAGTGGCCTCAGGCTGCCACAGTGAGTGCTCAGCATGTGACCACTTCAGATGCTCCACAAAATCAACCCAATCCTTCTCTGTCTCAGACAGGGTCCTCAAAACCAGTACCCCTAAAATGATTAGAAATTTCCTAGGCTTTAAAAAAGTGGTTTAGGGAAGTAACTTAAGGTGTTGAAATTCCAGATTTCAGGAAGGGGAGGAGGAGGGAAGAGGAGAAAGAATGTTTAGATGTCTCTGCAATGATTGCATCCCATAATTGATCTCTGTTCCTCATGCAGGACACTCAGATATTTGGACAAGTGGCTCTGGGGATGACATTCAGCATGAGTGTGCTTTATAGCTTTGCCCTCAGTGTGGCCATGGAGGGACCACAAACTTCCAGTTCTCTCACAATGCACACAGCTTGCTTGCAAGTACGCATTTCCTTTAGCTCAAGATTTTCAACAAAATTTCTCACAAAAAGAAGTTGTTCAAAACAAATGAAATTGTCATGGTTCTTCCTAAGTTTCATTTTACCATGAACTATAAGGATAGTTAATGCTTTTTGATTAATGTTTTTATTGTGATAAAAAACACTTTTCTCTCTTAATTCTTAAGTATACAGGACATTTTTTGTTTGTTTGTTTTGGGTACTGGAGATTGAACCCAATGGCACTACATCCCCAGCTCCTTTTTAACTTCTAAATTTTGGAGACAGCCTCTCATTAAGTTGCAAAGGCTGGCCCCAAACTTGGGATCCTCCTGCCTCAGCCTCCCTTAAAGATGTGTGCCACTGCACCCTGTTCAGTATTGTTCACTATATGAACATTGCCGTACAGTGGATCTCTAGAACTTACTCATCTTGCATGACTAAAACATTATACCCACCTAATAGCAACTCTTCTGTATCGTTTTTCCAGTCCCTGGCAACTCCCTTTTTACTTTCTGATTCTATGAGTTGACTACTTTGGATACTACATATAAATGGAATCATGCAGTATTTGTGGGTTTATGATTGGTTTCTTTCACTTTGCATAACCTCCTTCAAGTTTATCCACATCGTAGCATGTGACTGGATTTCCTCCTTTGGTAAAGCTGGATGATATTCATTGCATGCAACACATGCTGTCAGTGGTCATCTGGGCTGCTCCCCCATTTAGCTATTGTAAATAATGGTGCAATGGTGATGGATGTTATATATCTCTTTAATATATCTTTCTTTTGGATATATAACCAGAAGTGGGATTGGAAGATCATATGGTAGTTCTATTTTCAATTTTTTGAGGGACTTCCATACAGTTTTCCATAGTGGCTGCACAATTTTACAATCCCACCAACAGCACAGGATGATGCTGTATCTCTTCGTCTTGTCAATGCTTATCTTAATTTTCATGTTTTAGTGGTTTCAGTCAAGTGATAGCCTATTATGGTTTTGATTTCCCTGATGATTAAGCAATATTGAGTATCTTTTCATATTTGTTGCCATTTTGTTTATTTTCTTTGGAGCAATACCTTTTGAAATCCTTTGCCCATTTAAAAATTGGATTATGTTTTTCTGTTACTGAGTTAAAGAAGTTCTCTCTGTATTCCAGATTTTAACTCCTTATTTAATATATAGTTTGCAAATATTTACTCCCATTCTGCAGGTTGCCTTTGATTTTGTCTCTGTTAATTGCTTCAAAGGAATCAACTTTATGATTATTAAAATATCTAACAATTGAAATTTTTTTATGTTAATGACAAAAATTACTGAGAAAACTGCTCACTCTACGTAGATTTCCAGGCTATTCCCAGATCATCATGGCTTGTGGCAGTTTTTGCTGACATACTATTTACAAACCATTGGAATCTTCTGGAGTATTACCATGCAGATTTATGATCCCCTTCCCTTCCCGGCTGACATACAATCTCTAGGAATGGGTCTGGGAATCCATGTTTTTGACAAAAATTACAAGTGATTTTTAAGCACATTAAAGCCTAAGAGCCTTAGTTAAATAACACACAGGATATGTCCCTTGTTTCTTCAACAAACTGCTGTATTATATGCCACTAGAGTAAGGAGTGTGGATGGCCAAGTCAGGTAAGCTCTCCAGAGCACATGTGAAGGTCTCAGGAGAAGCCAGTGCTCACATCTCTTTTTATACCTGTCCCAACTCCACATTAGAGACATTCTTAAGATAACCAGACCCAATCCATCCCATCTTGCTCTATCACTTTTCAAACCCAACATTGTCAAAATCACTACCTTAAAAATCATCATTGAGGCTGAGGTTGTGGCTCAGTGGTAGAGCACTTCCTAGCATGTGTGAGGCACTGGGTTCAATTCTCAGCACTACATAAAACAAACAAAAAAATCAATAAAACAAAGGTCCATCAACATCTAAAAAAATTCAAAAATAATTATAATCCTAAAACACTGATTTCTGTCCAACACTTTGGTTTATCAAACATTTACTGAGCATCTAATAAATCTAGAGTAGACACTGTCTCTGGCCTCAAGGAACTTGTAAATCTAGATAGCTGTGTTCAACAGAAAAAACACTATCAACTGAATATGTAATTTTAAATGATCTCTTAGCTGTGTTAAAAAATGAATAAGAAATAGTGAAATAAATTTTAATATTTTATTTAATTCAGTATATTTAAAACATCTCAACATATAATCATTGTTAAAATACTAATAATATGTTTGCATTTGTATATTTATACCAAATCTGAAATATATTCACTCAGAGTGAATCTCAATTCAGACTTGACATGTTACATATTCAATAGCTACATAGGGCTAGTGTTTTAGTCAGGTTTTTGTCACTGAGACCAAAAGACCCAACAAGAACAACTTAGAGGAGGAAAGAATTTATTTTGGCTCACTGTTTCTGAGCTTTAGTCCATGGTCAGCTGATTCCATAGCTCTAAGCCAGAGGTGAGGGAGAAGAACATTATAGTGGAAGGGAGTGGTACAGGAAAGTTGCTTAGTTTGAAAACCAGGAAGCAGAGAGCTCCATTCATCAGGGACAAAATATAAACCCCAAAGTCACACCCCCAGTGACCTCCTTCCTCCAGTCATACCCTACCTGGCTACAGTTACCACCCAGTTAATCCAGTCCAGTGAATTAATTCACCAATTAGGTTACAGTTCTCATAATCTACTTATTACACCTCTCAACATTCTTGCATTGTCTCTCACATGAGCTTTGAGGAGATACCTTGTGTCCAAAATATAATTTAGTGACTAGAGTATTTAGTGAAAAGTTAGTAGTAAAGACAGATGCATAAACATAATTTCCAGAATAAGGAGACCTTGAACATTTGGAAGCAAACTATAATAAGACCTTTATGAATCTCAACATTTAATAAATTTTGCTGTTAAAATATCATTTCCCTGTAAAATGGAGTAAAGTCTATGATTAATACTTCAATTTACAATTCTACAAAGGAATCTTCCTGTTCATCCACAAGGCACTCACAAAATGAGCCCCAAATGAATGGTGTCCTGTCTCAATCTTCCTGACGGCACAGAGAAGAATGCCTGAAACTGCAGCAGCTGTCTCACCTTGGCAGACAAACAAAGGAGAGCAAGGATCATTGCTTAGGGACCATGAGTACCATGATGAAAGGCCAAACCCAGTAACTCAGGAAGCTTAGGCAGGAGGAGTGCAAATTCAAGGCCAGCCTCAGCAACTTAGCCAGGTCCTAAGCAACTTAGTGAGACCCTGGGTCCAATGAAAAAATAAAAAGGGCTTGGATATAGCTCAGTGGTTAAAGGGCACCTGTTTCAATCCCCAGGACCAAAAGAAACAAATAAAAGAAAAAGTCTGAAGCAACAGTACTGACCCCGTCAGCAGTACTGTCCCCTGTGAATGTCTGTGTTTCACTCTTAATCATCTCCTCAAGGAAGACAAAGTGGTTGCACCAATAACATCAAAGACCTGTAGAAGTCGAGGTCTAAAAGTTAATAAATCAATGGGAAGTGAAATATCTTATTTTGATATAACCCTGGGAGGGTGGGAACACATTGGTGCGAGGCCGGCTGTGAGTCTGTGACAGCAGTAAAGGGGGAGGATGTCTTTCTGCTCAGGGTTGGAACCTTCTACTTATGTGACACTAAAATGACCAACCTAATCCCATGAGACTTTGCAGGCTGCATCTCAATGGGGTTGCAATGTGTTCACCTCATGATCCAAGGCCAGGCTTTAAAGCCACAGCTGTTCTCAGCCACACCATCCAGCTGAGAGATCTTGCCCTGAGAGATAACTGAGAACAGAGAAGAGGGATACTGTATTCAGGTTTTGTGTGGAGGTTATGTAAACAACGATGCCCCATTTTCCCTCTTTCTATATACTTTTTGTGCTGAGTCCTCAATTTTAGTCTCCTATGTCGATGAACAAAAGACAGCAATAACTGTATCACTTGTCTTTACTTCCAGGTGCCACTTAGAAACCATTTTGGACAAACAAACAGCTTGAATATAAGCTAAAGTTCTTCCTTATCACCCTTAAGTACAGAATGCGAAAGGAAGTCCAACTAGAGAAGTTTGGCTGCCTTGAACCTGATACTAGACTCACTCCTTGGAAATATAAGAAGGCACCTTCATTCCATGTAGGTTGGCTTCAGCTGCAATGAGCACTGGTGTGGCCTCAAACCCTTTCCTATGAGCTTCTTCAAGACAATGGAGTTAGCTGATGGTACCTCTGATTACACTGGAATTGTGTGAAGAATCTAAAATTCTTAAACCAACCCTTACTCAGAGAAAAGGTAAGGTCAGTCATCATTACCACCATATTGGTACTCTCAATCCACAAAAGTATTTGCATAGACAACTGGCTTCCTCTTGAATCACATTTTCTAAGCATGGTGTATTTCTTTTGCAAGGTTTCTTGTCTAAAATTAGTTGCCTTTTCAGCTTTAGTAGTAGAAGTTTCTCTTCCATTCAGTGAGTAGTTTTTCTATTAGTTGAACTACTAATTAACCCTGAATTCAGAATCCCCTTTTCCTGCATCTGTACTGAGCATGTGGTAGAATCTGTTGAATTACATACCTGAACAAATGCCAAATTTGTAATTTTCCTTTCTACTTTATTCAAAGTTCCTCTTTTTCTGGATAAAAATGGATGCAACTTTGTAGCTCTCCAGTTCTGATATACATACGGGGATTTAGTTTTATTTGGGAAGTGAACTATTTTTTCCCCCACAAGACATGTACTTTCCAGAAGAACAGAACAGTCTTACAGTGATGTAGGTACAAAGTTGTACATTCAAACCAACCCACAGTGAAATCACTCCTTCCCAAATACCGGTGTCACAGTGCCACATGACATTGAATCTAAGGTGCAAATCTCTTCACATTTCAACATTCCTGAAACTGAATGTAGTTTAGGACCATGTCCTTGTCAAGTATTTGGCAGTCATTTTTCTTTCTTAAAGGAAAATAGGATGGTAAGACCTCCTTATATTTGATGAAATGCAAAACAATTCTTTAAAATTAAACCTCAGTGAAATTGCACATCACCCAGCTATATGCTATTTGCATATAGCTGGAAAAGAGAATCTGTGCTCAGGGAATCCCCAGTATTGCCTGTGGCTGAGAATGAGTGCTACAACAGAGGAAGGTGCCTGGGGTTCCAGGGACATTGGGATTGGGGGCAGAGCTGGCTTCCTATGCAGGCTCTGAACTGTCTCTAAGAATTGGTGGTTGCCTGTCAGGCAAAGGGTGGGAGTGTGTGTGTGGAATAAGCAGAGAGAAAGAAAGGAACAAATTCTTTCACAGTAGAGCTGCAGGTGGTGCCTGTAACCAAGCATAAGCATTAAGGCAAACACAGGCACCAGTCACAGAAAGCACTTCAGGAGGACTGGAAGTCATAATTCAGAGCTTAAAGTGAGGTGAGAAACAACGGAACGAAGCCCCTTCCTCCTGAAGTAGGGAACCTGCGATCCTGCAAGGGCCAGCCAGCCTGGGAGTGCAAAGCCAGGGCTTCAAGGCTGGCTCCTATGTAGCCTCATGAATAGAAGAAATAAAGATTTATCAGAGGTCCTAGGTGACAAGGTAAAAACCAACAGAATGTCTACAGGTTTCTTTTGATGGAATATGTTGTCATCATTATATATATACATATATTTTAGATCCTGGTCATTTTCTCTTCTGTCAAGAAGGTCTTCTATAATTTCTTATGAGGTGATCTAAGTGTGTTTTGAATATAAATATTGCAATGGCTTCAGTAGAAACAGTGAAAAAAAAAAACGGGAACAATTTCTCCAGGCCATAATTAACTGCATTTACTATTGATTTAAAATCTTGATTCATCAGTTGGTGTCCTCATGTGATTGAAAAGAGATCCTCAGGGAAGGTAGGAAGTTCAATTAGCCTTCCATTTTTTAAAAAAGCTAAACATTGAAGTAATTTGATTTTGATTAGTTTTTAGGGATTTTTTTTTTTCCTATCAGATAGCACACAGATTTTCCTTCACATTTTGTTAAGGTTCTGATTACTTGAGCATTCCAATGGATGCTATTTCTGGTTTTGTGTCTCTTGCAAATGATTTTTGACATTTCATAAATTCATGAGTAAATGTGAAGCAGGATCATGCCTTAATTTTCTGAGTCAGCAAATCTTACAAGAGGAAAACAGAATCGTGACCTTATTCGAGGAAGCTAAAAGATGGATGAGTTTTTATTTAAGCCCTACAGATGCAAGTCACTGCTAAAATCTGCACTTACTGGCATCTTATATTTTCAAAAGATAATTTTATTTACATTTCCAAGGAACTCAGGTGTTATATAAAAGCTGTAATGAAGTTTAATGATTCCCTAAAACTATTAAAATCTATTCCTAAAGTAAATATATTTATAATTTGTACTGGGGATTGAACTCAGGGGCACTCAACCACTGAGCCACACCCCCAGCCCTGTTTTGCATTTTTAGAGATAGAGTCTCACTGAGTTGCTTAATGTCTCATTTTTGCTGAGGCTAGCTTTGAACTTGTGATCATCTTGCCTCAGCCTCCTGAGTGCCTGGGATTACAGGCATGTGCCACTGTGCTTGGCTCTAAAGTAAATATTTTTAATGTCTCACAATATGTTCTTTAGTAAAAACTGATACATCTATGACCATGCCACAAATGTGTGTCTCCTCTGAGTCCCTTCACCCATTTGGCTTCTCTTTTTTCATCTTTAAAATATCAGACCAAACTAGTTGACATCTAGGATGTCCTCAGTAACCAAAACTATTTAACTGCTTTCAGAGACATTTATATCTAAGCAAAAGCTTACAGATAAAAAACACATTTTCTCTTTAAAAATGATAATTGGAGCTTGATGTGGTGGTGCACATGCCCTAAGCAACTTAGCAAGACCATGTCTCAAAAAAAAAATAAAAAGATCTGGGGATGTGGCTCAGTGGTTAGGTGCCTGTGACACCAGAAAAAAAAATAATAACAAGAACAAAACAGATGAGGAAATTGGGTTCTAAAAATGGAGATAACTTGTCCAAGATCAGGTTCAAGATCAAGTTCACAAGGAGAAATGCTGAGAATGAAACACCAATGAGCCAATTAATAACCTCCTCAGCCTTTCATCTATTGCAAAAGATGGTTCTCAAAGGAAAATATCAAATATAACAGAAGATAAGGGGGGCAAGCTATTTAAAATGCTATCATCTTCAACATTAGTATTATTTTAAAATACCATATCCTTAGTAAACAAATTAAAAACAATAAACCACAAACTCAAAATGTTCAAGAAGGGAGTGGTCTAATTCTTATACCTCTCTCCTGTAAAGCCTTGCTTTCAAAGGATGATCCTGTGAGTATGTGTTCCAACAAAAATTGTAGCAGCAATAACAAAGAGGCTGGCATTTGCACAGTAAATCTGAAGGAAATCTACAAGAGCTAATCATATAAAATGGATTAGTAGAGTAGAAACAAAGAACAAATGCGTTGCCTTTGCTAAAGAAAAGAGTAATTGTTAAAAAGGAAGAAACCTGAAATTTACTGTATAAAATGTATTTACCTTTGACTTTATTCAGGTTGGTTCATGTACTTTTCAAATGCCAATTCAAATTTAGTATACAGATCTTAATCTGCATTTACTGTGGACTTTTCTATAAAAGCTTAACCTCAAAAGGTGAAGAATGAAGGAACACCCTAGTCAGACAAGGTCTCAATCAACTTCCGGGAGGAAATACAATCCCCTTCAACTGTCAGCATAGAACATTATTAAAATGATAGAACTGAATGTTATCCTTAAATTACATTTCGATTGGGATCCAATTATGAAACTTGGAAGGTTCTTATGTTACTTTAAAAAAAATGACACCAAGTATGAAATTTTTTAACATAAGTATAATGTGAGAGAAATGAATTTTACCCTGTAAGACTATGCTATCCAATATAGCAGCTGCTAGTCACATGTGGCTAGTGAGCACTTGAAATACGGCTATTCTGAATTTAGATGTGCTCAATATGTTAAACTCAGTAGATTCCAAAGACAGCAACCAAAACAAAACAAAAGATCTCATTAATAAATCTATATTTTACATTTATTTGTACTTATATAAATTATTTGTATCTCATTGATCTATTTATATTTAAATTTTATAACTACATTTATGTGTAAGTATAACATATAAATGTATATTATAGAATACATGTATATAAACATTATATATTATATATTATACACTATATATGTATGTATTTTATAGTTCCTTTTCTATTTTATGTTGAAATAATATTTTGGATACAGTGAGCTAAATACAATATATTATCAAGTTAATTTCACCTGTCTTGTTTTTGTACTTGAACTAAAAATATTTTACTACAACCAGAATGATATATATATATATATATATATATATATATATATATATATATATACATCATTATATTTTTGTTGGACAGCCTTGGTGTGTGGCATTAGGCAAATAAGCAATTAATTAATTCTACAACTTGGGTCACAAATATTCTGTACTAGATACAAGTATCTTTACTCAGTTTTCTGCCAAATAGCTGATAATTATTCTGCCAGAGATGCCACTAAAAACATAAAATTATACATATATGTGTGTGTATATATTTATATATATTCATATATATGAATATATATATATATATGTGTGTGTGTATGCAAAATAGTTACACTTAATATTTTCAAAATAAGTTATTCCAGAAAGGTAGAAATCTATGAGCAAAATGTATTGTTTTTTTTCTTCATATCAGATTCACGTGGATAATAATTGTAGTGTATGTATTACTATAAGACCATCAGAAGCTACAAATATAAAGTATACACATATATTTGTAGGTGAAATACAGATACTTCATATATAAATAGAATAGCTACTAATCATGTAGTGAGGAGGAAGAATATGAATGTAGGGGCCATGATTTTGTAAAATTGCATGCAAAAAAAACTGCATAATGTCAGCAATCAGAGGGTAATTAGAGAGACACTGTTCTTTCTTTAAGGCTAAATTCATAATTTAAAGCCCCTTAAAGAGATGGTCAAGCTATTTTTTACAAGTCTGTGGGACCTCCTAGCTGAGACCTAGGAGAAAATTTAGAGATCAACCTCCTCTTTTCATGGATCAGGGAACTAAGGATCGAGATTCAAGGAGATTTCCAAAAGCACTGAATAGACCTCATTTCATTAGTCTTAAATTACTGACATAAACAGACACCAGTGTGTGGTTTACAAAATGTCAATGCTGTGAGCCAGTCCTGTAAACAAATGAGCCACCATGGCTCCTTTCTCTGGAAATGGCTTGAATTCTAGCACTTTCTTTGGTTAAGTCATGGCAAGAAAAACATGTTTGAATTTGGGCTGGCTTCCTAGCAAGGACTGAAGGAGAATTTCCAGGCAGGAAAGCAGGAAGACAAGTCAGCAGCAAAGAGAAGCAGATAGAAATGAGAAACTCTCCATATACCCGCAGCTATCAGAGTCACCCTTGCCTCTGTTGGGCCATCTAGTTGGTGTTATTTAAGAGCTAATAAAGGCTCCTTTTTCCAGGTTCTCTCTACTTTCTCACAGAATTACTTTATCAGATTAAATAGTAAAGCCCAGTGCTTATAAGGCAAAAGATTGTTCTGATGGGGATCAGGAAAGACAGGAGTCACTGGGTATATGCCAGGTAGGGCAGGCCTAGGTAGAATAAGCAGGAAGTTGCACAAAGGCACCAAGCTCCAGGTCAAGATAGCAAAGAAAAAAGCAAGAGCAAGAAGCAGAAAGTGGGCATTCTTCAAAACGATGTCAGTGTTGTGGAAAACAGCACAGAGCAGATGGTACTGATGAGAAGACCCTTAACTCCTGGCCCTTAGGGAGCAGCCAGTGGAATAACGTTCTTCAGATGGATGAAGGAATTTTTACACATTCTGTAATCTATCGCCTGAGCACTGTGCTGGGCACCTTCTTTCAAAGCTTCTGATCCTGGGTCACCACTGCTCACATCTTTGGAACTATCCAGCACCAGGGCCACTGACTTTCCCTTTCTTCTCTCTGGGAAGAACAAGGCCCATTCTCTTACCCTTCCCCAAGGTGGGCCATCTATTAATCCTGTTTCAAGTCCATCGGTCTCCCCTGATTTCTGCCCTCACACACATTTGTTGACCTCTTTTCCCCTCTGGTTACACCTTCCTCCTTTTCTTCACAGTCAGTGTTCTTCAAAGTCTAGTTCCTTTCTCCACCATACCGGAGACAGTCTTTCACTATAGGTCAAACTCAATTCTCATATCACTTGACCTTTGACTATGTTTTCTTCCATTCTCAAAATCTCCCCCTTCCTTGATTTCTCAAGAAACACTCTCTAAAATTTGATTTTCATTGTTAGTTTGTCTTCCTCTGCATCTATGTTGCATATATCAGTGATCCATAAGGTCTCAGTCTTGGCTTCCTTTTAGGACCCTTTACTTGTTCTTTCTTGGTGCTTTTGTACCCTTCCACACTTCAACTACCAGTTATATGCCAATATCTTCCAAAATTAAACACCTCTCCAGAGGACCACATCTGCCTCTCCATCTCTTGACTATAATCTTCACCTGGATATTCCAAAGGCACTTCAGATTTGGCACATCTAAAACTAAACTACTCTTTTCCCATCTCCACCTTGAAGTCATTCTTCTGGTAACCCCTATGTTAACTGCTACCACTAAATCCACTGAATGCCTAAGTAGATAACTTGATTTCTCTCTCATCTCTTGCAGCCAGTCCTCTGCATCCTTCCTCCTAAAAGCAATGAAGTGCCTCTTCTTTTTGTTTTCACGGGGAGGCCTTAGTCTAGACCTTCAAGGCAATACTATCCCCGTATCTGCCCACTCCAATATTTTATACTAAGTCTGCAATATTACTGTGAAATGCAAATCTAATCACACTGCTTTCCAACTCCAAATGCTTTAATTGCTTTCTCTTGCCACTAGAGAAATTCTGAACTTCTTGGCAAAAACCCCAAGCTATCTCATATTCTGGTTCTTTTCTTCCCGTTTTACTCTACCTCACAAGGATCTGTTCCTTCCAGTCATTGCAGACAGCTAGAGCTTCCCTGAATAAACTCTTCTATTTCATGGCTTTGAGAGAATTTTTTTTTCCCACTTGGAAAGCCCTCCCCTTTTCTGTCCAGTGGACCAATTTACAACTTTCTTCAAGATTCTCCATAAATATCACCTCCTCAGTAAAGCCTTCTCAACCCAGTATGGGCCCTCTGTCCCCTCTCTTCCAGGGGTCTTCCCCTGGAGGATTAACTACAACATGCTGGGGGTACCACTTCCCTTCTGTGACCCTCCTGCAATGGGCTTATTACATCCACATCCTGTTGGATATCATAGGTCCTTTGAGAGCAGAGACCCTAAAGTTCATCCTTCACCTCTAACAGCAAGCACAACACCTGAATCATAGTAGGAATTTAGTAAACACATGCTGCATAAGGGTCTATGTGTTTGGGCTACCATCTACTGAGGCTTTACATGAGTAAAGCATTTAACACAATTATTTCATTTCCACAACACTATTGAGGGGATAGCAGCCCACTTTGCAAATGACAAAAAAAAAAAAAAAGCTTAGAAAGACAAAGCAATCTGTCCAAAGTCAAGAACTACTAAACTCAAGTCTGCTTTCAATCCCTGTGCTCCTGTTTTTAACTACTCTATTCTACTCCTGGATGAAAGGAATTGGGTTAAAGGGTGCTGAGAGCCATAGCCAAGTAGGACGCATGGCATTTTGGTTTGAAAGGTGACCCTGCTCAGGGATTAGGGTGGCTCTGGGTTTAGGGTGGATCCTGCTGGGAATAGGGCGGCTCCAGGATTAGGGCGTATCCTGCTGCCTCAGGCGACCGCTCCTTTAGAGTTCTCCTTGAGTTCTCGAGCGGGGTTCTGAGAGTATTGGTACGCAGAGCCCGGTGGAGGGAGTGCAGAGCCCGGTGGAGGGAGTGTATTTTCCCAGAACGTGCGTGTAGAGTGCCGGTGAGAGTTCGGGAATAAAGAGTTGCTGTTGGAATCTACAAGGCTTTTGTGGTGGCTCGGTTATTTTGTGCCCAGCCAGACTGCGGCAAAAGGGCTGTTTCTATAAAACAATCTCACCCAATCACAGACTCAAGTCTGCTGCAACCATGGTGCTACTATGCACAAAAAACCTGCAACTGCTTATGGACATAAAGAAATGGGGGCACCATTTATCAAAGGTAGCACCTTGCTCTCTGATTAAGGGTGCCCTACCCTGGAAACATCAAGCAGAAAGCTGGACTTCCTCTAAGTACTATAATTTCAGACATTGGTGCCCATGCCCTGGTCTGTGAACACAGAATTGGGAGTAAGTGATGGTAATGATGGTAGTGATGATAAAAATGGAATGGATTTTGATATGCTGTTCTTGAAAAGTAGTTAAAACACTCTAGAGTTGCTCCTGGTACAATACTCTTACCACCTAGAAGTAGAGGACCGTTCTACTTTGGACTCTCAAGAGTTGCAATTAAACATCTTAATATATTTATTCAGTCATCTATCTCTGAACATATAGACTTTGTATTTTCCACTCCACAGTACTGTATTATATTCAGTTGTCTTTTTCAATCATCCTTGTTTAATTTCATGTATTTTCTGCTAAATTTGTTCTAAACTTGACCCCTGCAATGATCTCTAATTCTAATGCCTTTTTAATATCAGTCCTCTATTTTCTACTGATACCTCCACCTCCATAACTATCCAGCACATAATTGAAATCTGTTCTGTGTTTACACTGATTAATGCATTTAATCCTCTCAGCTCACAGATGATCAAACTTATTCAGGGCCATTCAGCAAATAGAGGACAAACATGCATATCAGGGTCCAGAAAAAGGACTATCTGCCAGCATTCTCTCCCTTACCTCTGTGCCTTTTGTACATGGATTTTCTGTTTAGACTCTCCCACTATCCTCAGTCCTATCCACCTGCTGAATTCCTATTGGTCCCCCAAGATTCAAGGGTAACCTCCTTCATGACCCCTCTCAGGTTTCCTTTTCCCTTTCTTCTGCCTGGATGGAGTACCTGTGCCATGGGCTTCATCACTCCCTGTGCCTCTCTTGATTCCCTCACTGCTTTTGCTGAATGGTAATTGTCATCTGGCTCTGCTTTCTCCTTTACCAGGATGCAGTTTCCTCCAGATCATGGTAGGATATGGGTTTGGTGTTGAGATTCCCAGCATTTAGTACAGTGCATGGTACATGGTATGTATACAACAAATATTTATTGAACACTGAGCAAATGACCCAATTCTCTGATTTGGTCAAAGGCCTCATGAATGATGTCACCTGCCTTAACTGGGGGTGGGGGGAGAGAGACACTATTCTCATCATGTGCAATGCAATGTAGGACATCCTTTTCTCAGCTTTTTTGTGAACTCATTGTTTCTCACCAGGTTTACAAAGGGACAGTAGTTAACAATAATCAGAGAATGGACACTTCTCAGACACTGAGGTATATGTTCACCCATACCACTTCTTATCTTCACAACATTGCCATGTTGACACCATTCCCTTTTTATAATGAAGCTCAAAATCAGTTATCTTAAGTAATTTGGCTACAGTCATATGGAAAGAAAGCTTTGTATTAAAAGCATGCACAAAGTGCTCCATCATGTACAGTCATCCCTTACCTCCAGAGATTCATTGGCATTTGTGAAAATTACTTACAGACCCAAAATAAACAACAACAAAAACAACAAAACCCAAGTTAATCTGGATTCTGTAATAGTGAAATCATGGTCAACTAGGATTTACAGGGGTTCCACGGCACTCTTACCACATGCATTGTCCAAGGCAAATCATGCCTATAATCTTAGTTTTCTTATCATATAGGTAAAACTGTAATACCTATTTAACTCGAAGGGAATTGTGTACCGAATCATGTCTGTCAAAATGCTTGTCAAAGAGGAGAAAAGATGCACAATTTGGAGCACTGTGCTGGATAGTTTGATGCAGTATTTCTCAAATAACAGAGAGAAGATCTTGAGCAACAGAACTACTTGAGGTGTTAAGGGTAGATGGGGAAGCCAGGAAAAGAATCCACATTAAGTCCTCAAATGACTCTTTGAACACTAAACTTGAGAAATATCTTGTGAAAATGGCAACATTTTCACATGGGAATCTTATTAAAATGCAGATTTGAATTCAGTGGGTCTGAAGGGAAGGGTTGAACAGACCAAGATTCTGCATTTTTAATATGCTCCCAGAGAAAGCTTTCTGCTGATCCACAAACCATATGAGGAGCAGGGGCTTGGAAGATCTATCCCCACAGGAACAAATAAGTTTTGCTTTGTTCTTGGGCCATAGATTGCATATATCAACTTCAGAGAGTATTTTATAAAAAGCCCAGGCTCTCAGTATTGTTGCAAAACCACCTGGACTACTCAAAACCAAATTGTAACATATTCTCTATCACAGTTAAAGTAGTAGCATCCCTTTCAGATACAGATAGCACATGTGCTTTGCTATGAAATAATAATTCATTGCTATTATTTGAGTCTTATTTACTATGCAAAGTGTTTTATATATATAATATATATACATGTTATATACATATACAGTGTTTTATATATATATATATATATATATATATAGCATATATTGTATATGTGTGTATATACACATATATACACACATATAATGCCTAATAGTCACCGTAATTCCAAAAGGTGTATATTCTTGTTCTATAGATAAGAAAATAGTGATTTGGAGAGTGTAAGTAACTTGCTGAAAGCCACATGGCTAGTTAGATGCTGTAACTGAGGTTCCAATCCTGCTCCACTTGGCACTCAAAGACTGTATGTTCTCTGTACTACTTCATGGTGCTAGATAAGACTAAAATATAAAAACATAATTGCTTGAGAGTCTAGAAAATATGGAGGGAAAATGTTTCTCCTCTATCAGTTGTTGGGTTTAAGGCTCAGCTGAGGCAGATTCTGTATGGAGGTGAGGTAGGGATAAGGCTCATTAATTAGTAATGTTACCAAAACATTTCAATACCATCCTTGACCACAGGTCCTCTACATCTAGTATTGCAGATGGAATTAAAAGGATAATAGTGACCATTAAGGTTATAATAAGTGCTATTACATACTCTCCGGTTTCTAGCTTCCAAGTTCAACCATGCTAAAGGAAAAATTCTTCCTGATTCTTGTGGTTTATCAACTTCCCCACCCTCTCTTATATAAGATTTCTGTAATCCTAGAGTTCACACCAAACCCAGGTTTGTACTACCTCCTATCACAGTTGATACACCTGTCTATTTCTGATAAAACTGCTTACATTTGAAAGATGTTCTATTTAGTCAAATATCTTGAAAATGCAGCAATGTTGGAGAGTGTTTTTAGAGTAACAAAATTTTCTGCTATTTCCCATAAGGTTGTTGTGGAGAGAGAGGCACAGCATCAGAGAACACAGTCAGTACTCAAGAGTATGAAAAAGACAGAAAATATCTATAAAATAAACCACTCAGTCAATTACCAACCAGTGTATTTAGCATTCAACAATCTTTGGGCAGAAGAGCTAGGGTGAATCTTTTAACCTCTGGTCTCTCCTCTACTACAATTAGCATTCTGGAGTTTAACTGCTGTTTCCTAAAGATCCACCATTAATAACAAAACAACTGTTTGCCTATGTAGTACAAAAAGATACAATTAGAAAGCAACATCTCCTGCAATTTAAAAAAAAGTATTTGTCTAAAAGCAAACAGTGATATTTGAACTATTAAGGATTTTGTCCTATTGTATTCTCTACAAAGCATGTTTCAAAAATAAAGACTAAAATCCTTGGTTTGAAAACTTATTAAAAAGCAATTTTAGAATGAGTGTGCATGTATATGTGTGTGTGTGTGTGTGTGTGTGTGTGTGTGTGAATGTGTGAAGGTAAGAAATTTGAGTCTTGGGGCATTCATTTCAAACTAATAAGCATTTGCAACTTCACTCCTCACCTCTACAAACAGTTCAGATTTCAGATCTACACCAAAGGGCCCCAGAAAACAATTTGAGATTTTTTTTTTTTTCTGGAGAGACTTTGCTGAAATGTACATACGTGGACATGTTTGCAATGAGTCATAATTTATAGGGCCTAAATGGCCAATTAATGCCATATGACTTTCTTCCTCCATTCTGCATCATTGTCAAACCAGTTGGTGATGTATTTTTCCAGGGCCTGATAATTTTATACAGTTACCAGATCTCAGTTACTAAGGCTGCCACTCAGGTCCATGGACAAAACGCTTTCTTTGGTGCTGATTTTAAAAATGCTATCTAAAAGCACAGAACATGATTCTCTTTCTAAACCTTAATTTTCCCCAACCATAGTTAATACCTTTCGCCAGCCTATGGACACCGTACTTTAAAGACCCCCAAAGAGAAGTTGAGGGGCTTTGGGGCACTCCAAGTAGACAGTGGGAAAGGTTCATGAAGAGCTGCTTTAGGGAAAGGCAGACATAACAGGATGTGTTCCTTTCTAGAGGAAGCAGGAGCTGTAATTGCCGCGGGGCAGGAAAGGCGGAGTCAGCAGCACCCAAAGGAAACCGGCGCGCTAGCGTTTGCAGGAACTTGGCCTGATCAGGGACGCTTGCCCCTGACTGGTACAAGACTGGCAAGCACCTCGCCCGCTAGGAACCAGGCTCAGGCCTCCTGGCACTAGTGGTTATAAAAAGGTACCCATCTGCTACCCCTGCCAAAGACTGGCAATAGGGCGAAGAGATAAAGCAAACATCAGGCACCAAGGCAGGTGAACTTGTCAACAAGTCAGCCCTGGAAGCAAGTCCCTGCCCAGAAAGGACCTCGGGATCCTAGGGCCGAAGTCTCTCGGATGGCGAGGCTCGGCACGGGAGGGTGAGGTGGACTGACGCGGGTGCGGGTGCAGGTGCTCCCAGAGCCGGGGCCAGTGCGAGATGGGGCCGGAGCGCTCCGGCTCTCCGGGGGCTGACGCACGCTCTCAGGGTGCGCGCATCCTCCACACCTTCCCAGGCCAGCGGGAGCAGGCGGGGGAGGGGAAGGAGCTCATGCGGTTCCCGTAAGGAGATCAGGGGCCGCAGGAGTGACCCGCCTGTCACCCGCCGCCCGCAGAGGCCAGAGGAGGCAACCCCGGCTGGCGCCCCCGATCACCCCGGGTGCCGGGCGTTTCCCGCTGCAGCATGCAGCCCGCCCGGCGCGCCCCCGCCTCGGCCCCGGAGGGCAGGTACCTCGGAGCCCTGGCCCCCAGGAGCCTCCCGGCCGCGATCGGAGTGTCCCTCTAGATCCCACATCAGACGTCAGCGTCAGCAGAAGGCGAGGGAAGGGGCGGGGGAGCGCAGGAACCGGCCCTTCCTGCAGCGGCAACCGCCAGCCGGAATAGCAGCCGGCGGAGCCCGTGTGCGCGCCGCAGCGCAGCGCAGCGGCCGGGGGGAGCCGGCGCCCTCCCTTCTCCGCCCGCCGCCAAGGCCCCTCCACTCCTCCCCTTTTGGGGACCGCAGCGGGTCAACCCCTTTCAGCAAGACCTCGGGACCTGGTGTATGAAGGGCGCAATGGTCTCACCTTGTTTGGGGTGGGTCGGGGGTTAGGGGAGTAAATCTCCCTCTTTTTACTCCCTGGGGTCTTTCCTTGACCCCCCATCTCCTGGGGTATCCCCCCTGCTCGGATCTGCTGTCCTGGGTGTCACCGCCTCTGCTCTCCCGCAGGTGTTCCACGTGTCCATAGCATTTGCGTCACAATGACCTGGCTACAGGTGGGAGCTAAGCGGACGAACGCCCTAGGGTTCTCCCCGTGTGGTGTGTAGTGCGTGGGACTTGCTTCTACATTAGATTTCGGTGGTTTTAGGGGACAGGAGATTTCATGACTTCGGTGTCAAGAAAGTTAGAGGCCTGAACCTGGAAACCAAGTTTGGGCTTAAAGGGAAAAGGTCGTGTTCAAAAATTACTGTGTATGTATACATATTTTTAAAATATCCATATATCCTATTTATTTTATACTTATTACTTACACTTATGGACTTCTTCTCTTATCCTTTGTCATATGGAAAGAACCAAATAATTTTTTCTGAAATACTTTACAGATCTAAGGAAGAAAAAGTGTTGGAACAGGTGTTTCTTAACATCTGTGCTGAAATGAAACCCCAATGACCATCCGGGTTATGTTATGTATTTTTAAATAAGTTTATTGAACAGTCACTGATGGAAACAATTTAGGAGGATGGAATAATACATAGGTATTGGGAAATGATGCAAACAAATTCGAAATCCACAGCTAATATGAGGTGCTGCTCCCTGTGTGCCAGGAATATGTTGTATAGTTTACATTTAATCCTTAGAGCAACCAAATATTGTAGGTAACGTTATTGTCCCATTTTACAGATGAAGATACTTCCCAGAATGCTGTAGAGTATCAATAAGGGTTTTAACCTACTTAATCTCAAGATAGAATGGAGTTGAAAAAGAAAGAGATTATTATTTTTTAACCGAATGAAAGGCTTTTGCTAACATTGTGGGTACTCAATAAATGGATGAATATATCTACCAGTTCATTGAAGCATTGAGAAAGGAATAAGACCTCCAGGAAGGTCTTTTTCTCTTTTTTTAAATTCTATAATGTTCTTTTTCCTACGAATACTGATTTGCCAGTCATAGGAAAATGTATCAGAAACTCTATATATCAAAAGTTAGCTCTGAGGCAGATATTTACATTTGTTATGAGAGAGTCAGTCCAATAGCAGATTGCTTGAACATGAAACATGTCCTTAAAATGCAGATAATTGGAGCACAGACATTGGGGGAATCGAGAAAGGCTGCTGATTTATAAAATTACTTAGGTTTTTTAAAATTTTTAGTTGTAGTTGGACACAATACCTTTATTTTACTTATTTTTATGTGACGCTGAGGCTTGAACTCAGTGCCCTGCACATGCTAGGTGAGCACTCTATCACTGAGCTACTCCAGCCCCTCTTTTAATTTTTTTTTCCCCTTCTGAAGATCAGGGTAGAAATCTTGGCTGTGAGTCCAACAACCTGTCACAGATACTAAAAGTGGCTTCAAAGGTAAGATAAAAGTGAACAAATATGCAATACAAGCACTATCTAGTCAACATGACACGAAATTTCCCTGAGTTCTCAGAGAATTTAAGAGAAAACTCCAAGTGACTTTTCATCAGTCTTAATCTTGTGCTAATATTTAGGAAAATATTGAGGAAGAAATAATAAAGTTTTGCTATTTTACTTCATCACAGTGAGTGCTTGTCTGTCCCTTAAAAAAAATTCACTCCATCTACAACACTTGGTTTTTGGATATCAAATTGTTTCCATCTTACAGAGAACCCACAGGTTGCTAGTGAGACTCTAAACTAATTTCTAAGAATGGTCATTGAATAACATAAGCTGATATTAGGAAAGAAATAAAGTACAGTTTCCAGAGTGCAACAGGATGAGAAAGAAAGTTTCCCAATGGCGGGGGTTGGGGGTTAATCCTTACATGTTAGACTCAATAAATTTTCTTATGAGTGTCCCAATCCAAGATGTGCTAATAAGACTGCATGACTTAGGAATAGTAGTAGGCTACAATTAACAGACCCAGGATAGCAGTGGATTCAATGAGACAGAAATTTATTTTCTCTCACTTAAAAGAAATTGGAGAGTGGGCAGCCTAGCGCTGGTATGATCTCCACAATGGTGTCAGAGTGTTACCCTCCTTTCTCTCATTCTAGTCCACCATCCTTAGCAAAGCAATACTGTTTCAAGGTAAATCCAGGTGAAGATGTGGAGAAATCAGGACCCTCACACACTTCTGGTAAGAATGAAAATGGTTCATACACTTCAGAAAACAGTTTGGCCCTTTCTCAAACCATTCAACATAGAATTGCCATGTGACCCAGCAGTTCTACTCCTAGATCTATACTCAAGAGAAATAAAAACCCAGGTCCATGTGAACATCTACAGCAGCAGCATTCAAAAATAGAAGGTTGAGATAATCCAATTGACCATTAGTGGGCAAATGAATAAACAAAATGCAATATGATCATATAATAGAATGTTATTTGGCCACGAAAAGGAACAAAGTATTGATATATGCTGCAACTTTTATGAACCCTGAAAACTTTGTTGAGTGAAAGAAGTCATTCACAAAAGGCCATGTATTGTATTATTCCATTCATATGAAAGTCCAGAATAGGGAAATCTATAGAAACAGAAAGCACATTGGTGCTAGAATATGGGAGGGTATGGAATAAGAGCTGAAGGGTGTGGAGTTTCTTTTAGAGATAATGAACTGTTCTGAAATTAATTGCTGTGATGCATTCACATATGTGCAGACATACCAAAAACCACTGAATTGTACTTTTTACAGTTAATTTTGAATTGTACAGTATATGAATCTTACCTCAGTAAAGATATTGAAAAAGAAGTTTAAATTTTTGTTTTCATAAATAGTTTTATTTGAACTCCACATACACAAAGTACATGCAATATCTTTCCCAGGAACAGATATAGGGTAAGAAACACACACATACAGAGCAAAATGTGAATTATTCACAGATCTAAGAATGTTGTATAAATTCTATTTACACTAAGAAGCTAAATATGAATAAATTGGACAAAAAGAAAAGGGACCACTGTTTATGGAAGAAAGAACTATCCCATGTTCATCCACTGGATACCTCTTGATGGTATAAAGAACTTCCTGTTACACAAATATTTTGAAAGTATCATCTAGTCTTATAGCATCTCAGTCTTCATAACTATTCCTCTTTTAATGAACGAAGAAGCAACCTAGAAATTAGACTTAATAACAAGAGAGTGAAATGATACTTTGCTGAGAGAAACTAGTATTGATGGAAGATACTCTTGGAGGTAAAACAAACACAACTAATTCCCTACTCTAACCCCAAATCCACACCTCCAATAAAAACCAAAAAAGAAATAAAAAAAAAAAAAACAAGATAAAAGTGAAAAAAATAATTCTGGCATCGAAGCTCCAAATTTCTACCTTAATTTTTAAAAAGAACATTAATTTACGTGTTATTTTACATGAACAATTTAGTCATAAAAACAATTCACATAGAAAATTAGTTTCTCCGAAGAGACGTTTCATGGTCTTAAGAAATAATGCTGAATAATGCTTAGGCCCCTTAATGTTTGCCAAGTTATTTTCCCTCTTCACCCTCTTAGGTAATCTAAAATAGATTAGCAGTGGACTTCATTCTATGTGACTAGAACCGTGTCATGTTACTGTTATGTGGGAATATGGATCTGTAGGCCATCTTGATTACTGAATCAATAATTTAGCTCTTTAATATATGCATTTCATAAATCTGTATAATCTTACCTCTGTTATTAATGTACAATCCAATCTCTTTTAGTGGGATTGTTGGTAATCTATTGTTAATATTTTAAATGTTCCTTACACTCTCAGCCACCATGAGCAAGCAAGGCAGAATGTTCTCCTTGTCACTCACTAGTACATAAGGCAATACTCTGCCATTCGAAGTGTGAAATCCCTTTACATCCTGACTCATCTTTGTCAGAATCATATGTACTCATTCTGCCTGGCTGTTATTGTTCAGATGGGAGGTGTCTCCCCAAAGCCCGTGTATGAGACAATGCTAGAAAGTTTAGAGGTGAAATGATTGGGTTATGACAGCCTCAACCTGATAAGTCAATTAATCCCTTGATAGGGAATAACTGAGTGGTACCTGAAGGCAGTAGGGTGTGGCTGGAGGATGTGGGTCATTGGGAGCTTGCCTTTGGGGTATATTTTTGTATCCAGTGAGTTGAGTCTCTCCCTCTTTGTTTCCTAATTGTCATGTCCTTCACCACACTCTTCTGCCATGATGTTCTGCCTTAACTCAGGCCCCAAAGAATGGAGTCGGCTGTCTGTTGACTAAGACCTCTGAAACCATGAGCCTCAAATAAACTTTTTCTCCTCTGAAATTGTTCTTGTCAGGTCTTTTGGTCACAACAGCAAAAAAGCTGACTAAAACACTGGCACATAGTAGGAGATGTTAAGATTGAGCTTAAATTACTGTTATTATCAATGTGTTTAGTAAGAGCTATACATATGACTCTCTCCAAAGCTCAGATCATTAATGAGAAAAAAAAAAATCGCTTTTCATTCAGAGTTTCTGAGAGACTAAAAGTAGATAATCTCATAATAATCAATTTTGGAAAACGGATGTTTCAAAATTACTACTAAAATTATTGTCTGATTTCTATTGGTGTTTGAAATTTAAAGAAAATTAATCTTACATATAAAAGGATGCTGTTGGACTGGATATATTTAAGAACATCGATTGAGCATCTTGGCCAAATTTGTTTTAGTTCTTGTGACCATTTGAGCTCTCCATGTAGCAAAACAAGCTTTTTAAAATACCCTCTATTGAACTAGTTATATCTTTAAGAAAACTTGTATATATGAAAATAGAAGAAATATTTAATTAGTAGCATTAACTTTTGTTAATTAAAATTAACTTCCTTTCTTCAAAATTAGGGCTGCAATGAAGAGAGGAGGCCTATTCCCACAGAGAGAAAGGTAATTATTTTTATTGCCACACTAGCTTGGATTTCTGCATAAATAATGTAGTTTTCCTCTCTTCCATCCCCAGTATCATGCAATGGAATTTCTCTAAGGAGAATGCTGGTGGTGGCATCAAAATGGGGCATCTTGCTCACTGCGGGTGGGGAATTTTGCCTGTCATGCACCGGTAGTGTAACTCAGCTGACTAGGAACTGTGCCAGGGTTGAACAAACCTTAACCCAGAGTTCACAGCTATACCCTGGTCTTGGTAGACATATGGCTGATATTCTCACAAAGTCACAGTGTCCAGTAAAGAACAGGACTTACTAAAAGCTTGGGATGGCATTCTCTAGGTTTTGGGGATCTTTCTTTCCCTCTTCACCGAGACAATTAAGAAGAGTCACTAAGATATCAGGTACAGATGGTAAACGTGGTGCAGGTGAAGCCTCACCTACACATTTAGTCAAATCATGGACTAAGGGGCTGAATTAAGACTGCAGTCCTTATTTCCTAATTCTTAAACTACAGTGTGTTTCCTCTTCTTGTTTTAACTCTTTTACAAACTTGCTTTGATAGAGACTGTTAAAGCATTTCCTCAATAGTTATCCTCTCCTTTATTTAGAGCAGTAAAAGTTTAAGCTGAGCACATTGTTTCCCAGTTTAAAATTACCTATCTTAGTTTCCCTTGCTGTAAGCCGTGTCAATGTGACCTGGTTCTAGTCAATAGGATGTGACTGGAAGACATGCATGTAATTTTTGGGTTATGTCCTTTAAAGGAACACAGCCAAAACCATTGCCTCTTCCCTTTCCCACTGGGTCAATCCCCTTTGGCTATGCAAGTGGGAGTAATCCACTGGGAATGTCAAGGACTCTGGATTCCTGATCTCCTGAACTGCCATTCTGTTCAGATTGTTTTATCAGAAGAAAATTGGTTTGGTTTTCAAATGTGTCCCAAACATCACCTGTTAAAGATTTGGCTATTGGAAGGTGGTGGAAACTTTCGGGGTTGTGCCTAGTAGAAAGAAGTTAGGTCATGGGGACATGGTTTTAGAGGGTGTATTAGTCATATTTTCATTACTGTGACCAAAATATCCAACAAGAACAACTTAGAGGAGGAAAAATTTATTTTAGCTCACAATTTCAGAGGTTTAATTCATGGTAGGCCAACTCCATTGCTCTGGGCCCAAGGTGGGGCAGAACATCATGGCAGGAAAGTGTCATGTCACCCCATGGCAACCAGGAAGGGGAGAGAGAGAGAGAGAGAGAGAGAGAGAGAGAGAGAGAGAGAGAGAGAGAGAGAGAGAGAGAGAGAAGTGGCAAAGGGGCCACAGAGAAGATGCACTCTTCCAGGGTATTCCCCCTGTGACTTTCCTTCTCCAGTCACACCCTACCTGCCTGTAGTTATCACCTAGTCAGTCCATTCAATCAAGGTGGACTGATTAGGTTACTGCTCTCATAATCTAATCATTTTATTTGGAATATTCTGCATTAACACAGGAGTTTTGGAGGGATAAGGAGTTTTGGAGGGACACATGTGTAAACCACAGCAGAGGGGATATTGGGTCCCTGGGCTCTTCCTTTCCCTCTTTCTTTGATTCTCAACAGCCATGAGGTAAGCAGCTTTGCTTCTCCATTTTGTGACAGGCCCCCAAACCATGGAGCCAACTGACCATGAACTGAAACCTCTATTATAAGCCAAAATAAGTCTTTCCTCTCAACAAAATTTTTTATCCTAGACATTTGGTGTCATAGTCACAGAAAACTGATGAACACACACACACAAAATAGCTTTTTTAATTGTTTAAGCCACTATATTTTTGAATACCACTGTTTAGCCTTTATCCTAATAAACCCTCATGTGCGTGGACTAACAAATAATGAATTCTTTAGGGTAAGCTCTGCAGACCTATGGAGTTCTCTCTATGTACACTTCTCTCCTGTCTTGTATCTGGCCTTGCAATCTCAGTCCATCATGGCAACCCCACACTCCCATTTCACCTCTGCAGCTCAGGGAGATTGCCTGTCTCTGTCTTTATTTCTAACATGACCTGGAAATTTTCTCCAGGTGGTAAGTTAGGTGAATCACAGCATCCACCTTATCTATCTCTGAGGGATCTCTGCTCTTTACCTGGTGACCAATATTTTTAAAGACATTTTGTCTACTTTAGTTATTTCAGGTGAGAGCATAAATCTGGTCCTGTTATTCCATTTAGATTTAGGATTTGTAATCCATTTTGAAGAAGTTCTTCCATTAGTGGATTCACATTCTATATTTTTTGTTCAACATATATTATATGCATTACCTCTATTTTGTGGGGGAGGTTCTAGAAATTCCATAAACATCCCAACTAAAAAGTTGGCAAAGACACTGGGAGGGGTGGCATGTATCTGTAATCCCAGCTACTCGAGAGGCTGAGGCAGGAGGATCACAAGTCCTGGCAAGCACTGGCAAGTTTCAGGGAAGCCTTAGCAGCTTAGTGAGATCTTGTCTCAAAAAGTAAAAAAGGGCTAGCGATGTGCTAAGTGATTAAGTGCTCTTGGGTTTAATCCTTGGCACCAATAAACACAGTAACTAACCAAATAAGATAAAAAGGGCTGAGGGTGTAGCTTAGTGGCAAAACACTCCTGAGTTCCATTCCTAGACCTGGGGCAGGGTGGGGGCGGGGAAGAAAAATAAAAAGCAAAGGCTAGGAACAGGCAATTCATAAAAGAAATTGAAATTTGCATATATATATATATATATTCAAAAGACCATTATTCAACTAAAAAAGTTAAAATGAAAGCATTTTGAAGAACCTATCATATGAACAAATATGAAAAAGAATGCTTGGGATGATGAGGATTGGGAAACAGGCACGGTCATATTCTCATAAACTGAGGATAAAGACAAAAAATGTATACATCTTTATGGAAGGCAACCTGGCAAATTTACAAAATGTTAATTTTGTATTTTTCTTTTTTTTTTCTTCTTGTCTTACTAGGGATTTAACCTGGGGTCTCACATATACTAGGCAAGTGTGCTACCATGCTCAGCTTGGATACCTTTTTATTCACTATTTCTACTTAGATATTTTTTTCCTGCAGAAATAACATATAAGTGTACAATGGTGGATATATAAAGATGAGCATCACAACACTGTTCCAAAAATCAAAACTTTGAAAATGGTGAATTGTTCATCTAAAGGAAGGGTTAGTTAACTAAATTTGGTACATTTACATGTTAGATCACTGGCAGCTGCTAGAAAGAGCAAGGTCAAGATGTTTACTTTGTTTAAAAGTGAAAATAGCAGCTTTTACCACACCAGGTCAAATATGATTTAATTTATGTAAATATTTTATATATAACATTAAAATCTTATAATGCTATTCATTAAAATGTTAACTGATACTATCTCTGGGGAGTGCTGTCTTTTGGGCTGAGGATGGACGTGAAGGGAAGTTGTATTTTCACTTAGTCTTGGTAATGTTTGGCGTTTTTACAGTGTACGGAGGACTTTATACCTAGCAAAAATAGAGATTTAAATATCAACACCAGAACAAAGCAGATGAGATCCTCACATTTTAAAATGTTGGGAAATACTGGTTTATATAATCTACAAATTCCTTAATGTGTAATAGCTGATGCTTCTAGGGTCTGGACTAATTTTAAGATTATTGACAAAAGTTGTAGAAGTTCCTGACTTTCTGTCTCCCGGCTGCTGCTGCCAAGACAAAAGTGAATTGTTTAGGTACACCTGGGACACTCCCCGAGGGGGACACCCTCACACTGGCTCAAGCTCTTATTTTCCTCCCACTTCCAGTGACTTTACTCCTGGTTAGCACTCTTGAGCTGGTAAGGGGGACCTGCAGAAAAGCACTATGGTTTAGAAAGGTGAGGAATGGTCTGGGATTCTCATCACCTCTTCCGGGCTTGATATTGTCCAGAACTGGGTGGAGAGAATCACGAATTGACTTTTCATATACAGCTGGAGTTTTTTAATTCCAGAATTCAAGATATCACTTCATGGATGACTTACCATTCATTCAATAAGCACATATTATCTCAAACTAGATGACTGAACAATATTTTTCCCTAAAGTTCTTTTTCCTTGTTATCTTGATAAGATTAATAACCTCAAAATTATTTTAAATCCCTTCCTCATAGTTTCCTTCATATGCTCAATTGCTTGTTAAATTCTGGTTCATTACAAGTTTATGAATCCCTACAAGAAATTACAGCTTCTTTCATAATGTGTCTCAGCTATTCTGTTAGTTTTTCTCAGTGTTATTTCCACTGCCTTTCGAATCCTGAATTTTAAAACTTCTTTCCTTCTAGAATTGTGTATTTTAATCAATGCTAAGTTGGTTTCAATTATCAGAAAATACGTGTTTTAAGTTCTTTTTGCACCTTCTTATGCTAAAAGTTGAGTGAGTGGTGTGTGTATGTTTGTGTGTGTGTGTGTGTGTGTGTGTGTGTGTGTGTATATGTGTGTGTCAGCGTGTCATGGTAATAGAAGAAAGAGCCCATGACTTGGAGTTACTCTTTTTTTTAAATTTTTTTTTTAGTTGCAGATGGTCACAATATCTTTATTTTATTTATTTGTTTTTATATGGTGCTGAGGATCGAACCCAGTGCCTCACAGGTGCTAGGCAAGTGCTTTATCACTGAGCTACAATCCCAGCCCTGGAGTTACTCTTTAAGTAGGAAGTTAATTATATATTGATTGGCTTCAATCTGAACTAAAAATTATTCTAAGGCTTGCATGCAAATCAATTGCCTTCTAGAGAAATTCAAAACATTTATCAATCCTAATTGCTTTGCTCACATTCCACACTGATTTCTGCTTATTTTCTCCTGTTCACCATCCCCAACTTTTATCCTCCTTTCCTTTGATTCATTCACACTAGAATGACCATTGTCTCCAACTGTCAAGGCCCAACTCCAATTGAAGTGCCTTTCAACTCCTAGTTTGGAGTTCTCCAGAAACTCCTTATGTTCCCTTTACTGCCACCACCCATGCTACTACTTTTTTTTTTTTTTCTGATTCTCCCAGATAATTGAGCTTTTGGGAAAGCTTGACAAAGTTATATTTAATGCAAACATTCTCAGGAAAACAAGGACTATAGGACTTATACCCAGACTCAGCTCAAACACTTAGAATTTTTCCAGAAGAGATGTGTGTAAGCACTCCCATCTGTTAGAACAAGAACTCTTATTCATCTTGTGTGTCCTCTAACATGTCTACCATAGTGTCTTGGATGCACCATCTTAGATGTTTAATGAAAGTTTGTTGAATTAATAAAGGAGTGAATTTTGCATACACGTAGTTCCTTTGAAGATGGAGTATCCAGTTAATCCCTTTGGTATTATTGTTTTGGCAGTCTCTATTAATTCTTCACTTTTTTTATACCAAACTTTTGTACTCAGTGACATAATATAATATTGATTGTGGTCTAACATTATTCTTCTTTTCTTGTTTTTTTTTTTTTTTCAGTACTGTAAATTAAACCAGGGTCTTCATACATACTAGAAAAGTTCCTTTGCCCCTGAGGCACATCCCTGGCCCTCTGATATTCTTTATGATAGTTTTTCTAAACTTATTTTAGCTTAGGAAATCAGGTAAACATTTGTTAAATGTGTACATTAGTCAGGTCTTATCCAAACCAGAAAGTTTTCTGGAGTGTTCTGAGACTTTTTTTTTCTAACAACCAATTCAGATAGTTCTTATGACCAAAAAATTTTGAAAATTTTTGGTGGTGCATGTCTATAATCCCAGTCACTGAGGGAGGAGGATTGCAAATTCAATACCAGCGTCAGCAATTCAAGGAAATCCCAAGCTACTTGGTGAGAACTTGTCTGAAAATAAAAAATAAAAAGTACTGAGGATGTAGATTAGTAGTAGCACCCCTGGGTTCAATTCCAGGTTCAAAAAAAAAAAAAAAGAAAGAAAGAAAAAGAAAATCCTGATCTATTGTAAAACTCAAAGGCATTAATTGAGTATAATTATCATCTTGAACTTTATGCCGAATATAATTTTGAGATCATTAACTTGGTATCAAAATAACTGAACTCCAGTTGCATTTATTACCATCTGGGTTATTTGGGGCTAATCTGGTATTCCTTGAAATTGCCTGCATATTGGAATCACATTTAAAAATTCCAAAATTCATGCCACTTTAAGACCAATAAAATCTCAATTTCTAGGGCTATGAATATCAGTATTTTTTGGAACTCTGCAGGTGATTTTTATAGGAGTATAAGTTTGGGAAATACTAGGCTATTTTGATCCACTCTGAGCCCGATTTCTTGATATATTGAATGTAAATAACTCTCATTCAAAAATGTTATTAAGAGTTTATCCAATTAATGCACATGGATATACTGTACTTATAAATTATAAATCTCTATATAAACCTAATGCATTATATTTTCAGCTTCAAAATAGTTTAAAGTTTTAGCTTTGGGAAGAGAGAGAATACAAAAGGAGGGCTAACAGGACCTAAGTGCAAAATTCTGTAAGGAACACTGTTCAGAATCCCATCTTTACATGCATTGTCTTTGTGCAAATAGTAGTAAGCATGTTATGATTCATGTCAGATCTGTTTCTGTGATATTGAGGAGATTTACCACACATTGGTTGCAAATTTGCAACAACTTTTCTTGCCCTTTCCAGCATAGAGCATGGGACAAAGTGGATGCAGTAAATATTTGTTGGTTTGCATTGAAGAAGTCATCTTCTTCCTCCTTATCCTGCACTTCTCCCTCTGTTTTCCTTTTGTTTCTCTACCTGACCTCCTCCTATCTCTTATCTTTTCTCTCTGACATGTTGGTTTGCAGTCCCCACCCTTAAACACCCATCTAGCCTGGGTGCAGGAGCACATGCCTTTCCCAGCCACTTAGGAGACTGAGGCAGGAGAATTGCAAGTTTGGGGCCATCCTCAGCAACTTGGTGAGGACCCTACCAACTTAGCCAGACCCTGTCTCAAAAAATAATAATAAAAAAAGGAAGGGGGGATGTAGCTCAGTGGTAAAGTGCCAATCCCCATTTCATCTTTAAGTTTCAGTAATAGAGAAAATTTGATAATTCACTTAGGTTAACTATTTTTACTGTCATACATAATCATATTTAGTCTTTAGTTTCATGATTACGCTTTAATTTTCAGTAGTTTGCTTTTATTTATTAGCATTTTAATACAGCCCAAGGCTTCATGGGTCTTTGATTTCAGATAAACTGTTCTTTCTGTAAAATATGCAGTAAATGATTTTGTACTAAAATATGTAGGATTGGCAGGGGCATATCATCAGGATGTATCTGGATTTTCATATTTGATATTTTGTGTACGAAAGAAACTTGCAAATTACTAATAAATCATGTTAAATCAGTAATGAGTATTAGCCTCAGCATTACTGAAACTTATAGAATATTAAGATTAGACTTTAAAATGAAGTAAGATTAAGCTAAAGCTGGAAAATTGATTAATTTTTCTAATCTTTACTTAAATGTGGAATTATACATACAATTCTTTCTACTTCTGCCCTATAAACAAATAGGCAAAGTTAGAGTGTTTATTATGATTTGTAAAGTACCAACTGCAAAGGGCTAGATTAGTGCTATTTAAATAAGAACTTTAATCTTATCTGCACTATCTCCACCTGGTTCTGGCACTAGGACTATCACATAATTATGGCAATTTCTAGTACCTTCCTTGTCCATCCCCTAGCCTAGAGCTAGGGCAATCTTTCTAAAGTACAAATGTAATTATTTCTCTCTTGCTTAAACTCTTCTGGAGGTTCCCTGTGAGGTGCTTATCTCTTGCTCTGGCCACCAGAACTACTTCTTTATTCATGGAAGTGAAATGACATGGGGTCTCACCAGGTTGCCCAGCTTGCTCTCTAACTCCTGGGCTCAAGCAATGCTCCTGCCTCAGCCTCACAAACACATGGGACTACAAGCCGCACTCTTGCACCCAGCATGATTCTTAATTTAATGTAAGAGAGGCATGTGCAAATCCTTCCTGGGGAGAAGCAAAAGAGAAGCTCAGAAGCTACCAGTGGCGACATTTTTCACCAGGTGCAGGAATCTGTTAGCAGTAAGGACGAGCAAAGCCAGGCCATGGGGAGAGGCAGAGAGGAGAAGTAGAGTGCATCCTGCAGGTGGTATCCAATCTCTGGTTCAGGTTGTCCCTAAAGTTTGGTGGTAGTCCTGTCCTTCCAGAAGTTGATGGTATTACTCTTTCTTGGATCACATGGAATACCCCAGAACACTCCTATAAAGGTTGCTTTTCGTGTAGGTTAGGTAGACATGTTTCTATGTTGTACATAAAAGCGTGTTGGGCTGGAGGCATAGATTAATGGTAGGACATTTGTCGAACATGCTCAAAGCCCTAAGTGTGATCCCAGCACCATAAATAGTAAACAAATAAATATATGTTGATTAGAATACCTTTAAACTCCCTTCACGATTTGGATCTGGCTTATCAATTCAAAATGCTTAGCTGTAAGAAACAGAATGCATGACAGACTTAAATAATAAAGGTATTCTCTCTTCTCCTACCATCAGAAATGTATACACAAGACATTTCCAGGTTAAATTAAGTTGTAGCAACTTGGTCAGTGCTTTGCAATTTGGGGGTCTTTTCCTTCATCCCAGGATGGCTTGTAGCAGCTCCAGTTTCTAAGACCTCTGAGCATTTCAGACAGGGAAGAAGGGAGCAGCTTTGTCTGTGAAGACTTCTCCGTAGATCTCATTGGTCAGAACAGGGTCACATGCACAACCCTATCTATATCCAAAAATTGTGAAGTACAAATACTTAGATTTTACCTATTTGTCCATAAATAAGGAGATCCCTGCCAGTTATCTGAGGCTCTGAGAGTAGAGAGAGGGAAGAGGAGCTGGAGTGTGGGTGAGGAACTGTGTCTGCCACACTCAGGTATTTCCATTAGTACTGTTGCCATCCTTCTACCCCCCAAACCACTACCATCACCCCAACTGTAAAAGCCAGCCTTACCGAACTGCCTTTAGTACTCCCAAATGCTATGCTTTCTGTGGTTTCTGGGTCCCTGCGCATAACTTTTGTTCTGCCCTGAACATACACTATTTTCTTCATTTACAAGCATCTTCGTGTGGGTGACCCCTACTTCTCAATTTAGGTCTCAGCTTAGATATCACTTTCATTAGAAGGCCTTCCCTGACTCCCAGTACCACAGCACCCTCTGTTTAATCCTGTCTTACAACCTATCAAACTATATTGCTTTTTTCCATTTACTTATTCATGTCATCCACTGGCCTATAAACCCTTCTATGGCTTATTGACTGGGTCTCATTTCTCTATTACCTCACATAGAGCCTGCACATGGTAGATGATCAATAAATACTTTCAGAAATAAGTGAAGTGAAGCACTTCTTTGGTGCATTCAGAACCTGCTTGTTTTAGACATACTTAAATCATGGCTCATAGGAAAGTGGGTGTTCATTTACTTCTGATTTTTGTAAAGAATATGAACAAAAAATTGACATAATAAAAATTTCTGAGCTGGGCGCTGTGGCACATGCCTATAATCCCAGTGGCTGGGGATGCTGAGGCAGGAAGATCATGAGTTCAAAGCCAGCCTCAGAAAAACTGAGGTGCTAAGCAACTCTATCTCTAAATAAAATACAAAATAGTGCTGCGGATGTAGCTCAGTAGTTGAGTGCCCCTCAGTGTTCAATCCAAGATACCTCCACAAAAAAATTTTCTGACAAATAAATTTTATAATCTTTGCTATGATGGCTTTGAATGGAAGAAAATAGAAAGGGATTTCACTTTTAGGCAGGGCAATATTTATTCAGCTTGCTTCACACCAGAGCTAAAGATCCTGTAAGTTTTTTGAATGGTTCTTAGTTTTCCAGATGGGCAGATTTCTGCATATGGATTAATAACATACAAACATGTATAACATATACATATATTTAGGTGATTAACTTACTGGAATTTAAGATGCTGTTTTACTCTGCAACTTCTCGGTACCATTTTGCTAGTGATAAGCAATAATGTGACATGTCAAGAGCCTTTCAATCCTTTTTATGAGAAGGTGAATTTGAAATAAGGATTGAGGAAATGAAAGAAATTAAATGGGAGAAAAAATTACCAAATTTGATTAATATAATATAGCAGCATTTTGAAATTTCAGCACTTGAAGTTAGACATTGAGTTTATGATTTATATGCAGCAAAAAAATTATTTGTTTCCATCATTTTAAAGAGAATTTACTAGGCATACTATGTGGAGGATTCACTGGATTTTAGTGGTATTGCATTTTGGGGTGCCACATTCTGAACTTTGGGTGGTCTCTCTCCACAAAAAAAAAAAAAAAAAAAAAAAACTGCTCATTTTGAGAAGAGCCTAAAGCAAGAGGGAACTCTCTAGCTGGCGAAAGGACGAACAGCTCTGCCTTTTGACCTTGGTGGGCTAGTGAATCCTTTACTGCTGGAAGTCTGTGGCAAGTTCCAAAGCTATAGAGAGCTTCATATGGGCTCCCAAAAGGCCATTACAGAGAAGAATCTTTGTTTTTGAGAAAACACAAAGGCTCCTGTAGAAAATGTTCCTTTATTTTTGAAACATGATTCCTGGCTTTTTCCTAAGGTCTGGCAGAGACTGAATCATCCAACTATCTGGCAGGAGGTGATTACAGTTCTTTGATGCCTGGCATGAAATGTGTGTGATCCTATATTCTTAGCCATAAAGTCAGGCATTCCCAGCAGTGACTCACATCAAATAAATTGAGAAAGAAGAGAAACCTATGAGGCTGAACCTGTGAGAAGCCAGAAACACAAGGAAATTATATGACCAGGCAGTTGTACTCATTCTGCATTAATTTTCTTTCTCTTTTTTGGGGTGTGTGTGTGTGGGGGGGTGGGGTACCAAGGATTAAACTCAAGTGCACTCAACCACTGATCCACATCCTCAGCTCTATTTTGTATTTCATTTAGAGTCAGAGTCTCACTGAGTTGCTTAGCACCTCGCTTTTGCTGAGGCTGGCTTTGAACTTGCGATCCTCCTGCCTCAACCTCCCCAGATGGTGGGATTACAGGCGTGAACCACCATGCCCGTTCTCTATATTATTTTGCCTTCCCAGGCTAAATGGAGTTTCCCATGACCAGTGGATCAGGCAGATAGTGATTTGAACCTGGTGTAGAATTGGATTTGTGCAATAAACTGAGATCAGTCAGGATGCTGTTCTTCATGGTGGCCCTGAAATATAATTGAAAAGGAAAATGCTCACAATAGTTAATTTTGAGCATAAATTTCACTGTCCACTTGACATGCAAGGAAAGATTTTTTGTTTACTTTATCTGAAGTTAAGAATGTATGCCAATTATTGAGCTAATTATTTGCTCAAATCAGATATTAAAATATTTAATGAGCAAGAAAATTGGAATCTAGCACTAAAACTGGGCTGTTGCTGTGCCAGGTGATAATCCTTTGGTTGCTGAATTATAGGGAAGCCAGAGATGTCTCTGTGGTGTGATCAAAGTTATGTGGGCAATGTGGAGAGACTGGGGTGGGAACTTGGGACACTGATAATATTTTCAAGATAGTTAGGTCTAAATGAGTTCATACTGGGTAACTTTTAGTACAGATCTGAACATATGGTCACAGACTTGGAAGGCTCAGAATTGAAGAATTGATAACAAGGAAGTTTTAGGGAAGGCTGGAGAGAACACTGAGAATGGTCCCAAAGTGTGACAACATCTGAGTGTACGTAAATGCTAAGAGGCCATTACTTCAGAAAAAGGTTCTCAGTAATCAGGAGAACAATATGAGTCTTTCTATGGGCATCTGCCATTTTCTTTCCTCAGCCAGGATATTGATTCACAAACAGAACAACTGTGATGCCCAGACTGGAAGTAATGCTTGGACTCAACAGAATTCTTTCACCAAGACTCTTCTATATACTGTTAATAGCAGTGACTAGTACTTACTGTACTTCTAGGGCACATGATCTACTGCTTTATGGCAAGTAGGTTTTTTCCTTTTTCTTGGAGTTGAGAAGAACACCTCATCACTGAGGGGCAGCAACTTGTCATCAATGGAATAGACTTTGTGGATTTGGATTTGCTTTTCTCTGCTTTGGCACTTCTAAATTATCAGCATGGCTGCTGACCAATGAACTCACTGCATGATGTAAGAGTTTATCATCTCAGTACATAATATATAATACAGAATCCACCACCTTGATAAGGCTAAGATTTATTGAATGACTTATTGAAAACTTAGCCCAGCTCCATCTTGGAAATAACAGCTGTGATATGGGGGCTATGCTGTAGGATGTAGACATGAACAGGTATTGTGTTCAGAGCCAGAAGACAACCTAAGAATCTAGACACGAAGCCTCCCTCCTCTTATAATTATACCTGTTCTATCACTCTTAAATTTTTTTCTTTTTTCTTTTTTTTTTTTTTTTTTTTGCTTTAACTCTTAAATTTAACTCTTCATCCTGGAATTCAATACCCAGTGGAAGAATTCTTCATCTAAGAGTTTAAATGAAAGTAGGTTTTAAAAATTGAGGTGCTAAGGCTGCCACCTGGACGTTTTGGATTCTATTTGCAATCAAGGCAAAGATCCTTGGCATGCTGAGGTTGGCTGAAAGCCAAAGGAACTTGGAACAAGCCAAGAAAGAATATATTTTATATGTCACCAGCAGTCTTTTCAGTTCTTGAAGAATGGAGGGCTGTGGCCTGAACCAGTATTTCCTTATTTGCTGCTACTTATCTCATATTTCCTTTTAAAGTGAGAATTGTACTAAAAACTTCTGCCTTCTTTGTTCCAGGGCTGTATAGTGTCTTTGAAGGATTCAAACAACTATGGATTGAAATTTTTTTTGCGGGGGAAAATGTATCTTTGATGAACATGTACAAACTTTCTCTAAACAATATAGTATAACTACTCTCAGAATTTATGTTGTATTATATATTACCAGTTATTTAGAGAGGACTTAAAGTGTACAAGAAGATGAGGTATATGCAAATAACAATGCCATTTTTTATCAGGAAGTGGATATCTGTGGTTTTTGGTCATTGAGGGAGGTACTACAACAAATACCCCTGTGGATAACTGGGGGACAACTGCATAATGTTATATAGGTAGCAGCTGAATTTACCACATGGTCCATAGGCTGTAGAACACTGAAATAGGATTGGAATTTTAACTGAAGAAGAATGACATATGTCAGAAGTCACAGACCTAAAGGGCAATGTTTTGCTGCTGTGTGCAATGGCTACAAATGACTTTGGATGTTTTCCATTACTTCTATGTAAGGATTGGTTGGATCATGTGTAATGCATGTGTTTTGGGATATAGGAAAGGACAGCTATGTATGTGTGTAGTATATCTCTGTGTGTGTGTTCTGGACAGCCAGAAGGTGGACTGTGGCAATGGCTTTGGAGATAGCTAGCTGTATGGAGTATGATTTCTCCTTTCTCAGAGGTTTTTTTTTTTTTCTTTCCTTTTTCTACTGTGTTAGTTGGCTTTTCATTGCTGTCACCAAAACAATTTATCAGAACAACTTAAGGGAGGAAAATTTCATTTTGAGCTCCATAGTTTCAGAGTTTCAGTTAACCATTCTCTGGGTTTGAGATGGGGCAGAACATCATGGTGGAAGGATAGAAGGATGTAGTGGAGGATATTGGCTTGACTCATGATAGACAGGAAGGAGAGAGAGGAGTCAGGGATATATATATATATCCCACTTCCTCAGTCATGCCTCACCTGCCTAGAGTTACCACCAAGTTATCCATTCAAATTAAAAATTCATCAAACAGATTAATCCATGGATTAGATTCCAGGTGTCTTAATCTAATAATTTCCCTCCTGAATTAACCTAAGAACTTTGAGGGGACACATATCCAAACCATAATATCTACATAGGCCCCAGGAGATCACATTTAGGAATGAATGACTACCTATGTGTGCAGTGAGCCACTCAAAGGTTCTTTCTTGTTTTTTACTTTTGTGGTAGGACCAAGGAAGAGCTACCGGTTTTATAAAGACCCAAGAGTTTCAAATGCATTTCATCTTTGACTGCATGATCATATAAATTATTTTCAAAACCAAGACATTTAGGAAAGTGGAGAGGATTGAGACTAACAGTGATGCTGGGATAACATTAAAACCAGCTCTGTCGAAGGCAAACCCTGACATAAGGTCACCACCAGTCACTGAGCACATCTGAGGAGCACTAAGTGAAATGAAGTTTCAGTTATAGCAAGTCAGGCTGGCTGTTCACATTTAGACCAATTGTAGTATAAAAGGGTTTGTTAAATGAGAAATTTGGGGTTTCAAGAAAAACGTTAATCTTTTTTTTTTTTTTCCCCATCAGATGGGCCATTGCCTGGTCTGCATGGTGGAGAACTGATGAACCTGCACATGAGCTAGCACATCCCCTCAGCCTTGAGTAATGGGTATTGAACTGGCATTACCTACTGTGCGAAGCAAGTAGGATTTACCTTCGGTGGGCAAGGAAGTGCCTAAGCTCTGGGCTTGGGTGTTACCCAATGGGATTGGGCTACCCACCTGTTTCTTGTAGCACAATCCCTTGTCTTATTTGGGTGAAATATTCTATCGAATGTCTTTTCCCATATAGGGGTTGGGTATGCTCTCTCTCTTGCTCTTCTTGCCCTCTTTCCAGATCTATCCAGCGTGCGAGCTGACCTTTGAGATTGCACAGCCGTCTCCGACCCCCGCTATTGAAAAAAAGATACTTTCGTGTTTCTGTGGTCTTTTGTCGCCAGCCTTAACCCTGTGGAGTGACCCTGGTTCCATTGCCTGTGGAACGTGAGCCATAGCTGTCTGTTGTGTCTCTCAAAACTCATGTCACCTGGGTAGACATGTTTTCCCAATTGAATTTTGAAATTCTTCAAAAACTTCTACATCAGAAAGTTCTTTCTTTCCTCCTTGGTCTCTCCTTCTCTCCCTGCCTCCCTTTCTTCTTCCCTCACCCATTCATTTTCCAAATATTCATTGAGTAATCAAAAAAAAAAAAAACCTGGGAAAGTCAGAGACTGAGAGAATACAGCCATGGACCATCACTCCTCTTAATATCCACAAAACTTAGAGAAAACCTAGTTCCTGTAGTCTGTGATTTGCTGCTGATCTGGACAGATGTTTGACTTGACATTATTAAAAATAAAACAGGACCAAAAAGAAACCATGTGTTTCACTTTAAAGCTAGTTTCACAACTTAACCAGAAAAACTCTAACCTTGAACATTTAGAAGACTAATTACTTTCAAGTATTTTTGAGCAATAGTGAGATATAAATAGGAAATTGCATCTCTTTTGTCTGGTCTGATTGTTAAAAAGCTTAGGGACATTTTTGAGTTTTACAATAAGGTTTAGCTTTGTTCTTTTTTCTTTAATACTGGTTTTGCATGGTAGAGAACCCATGAAGTGGGTTCAGACTGGCTGCTCACATTTAAGCCAATTGTAGTATAAAAGGGGTTTGTTAAAAGAGAAATTTGGGGTCTCAAGAAAAACGCACCAACTTGGCCAAATCATTGATTTCATATAACACCAAACAAAGATAGGAAAAATTCTTGGCAGTCATGTTAAAATTATTCCATCCACTGAAAATGGACTCTTTTCAAATCAAGTAAGCACCTGCCAGGAAGAAGGAAGGCATTAACTATTTCAGGTACCAATAAGAAATAGTACTTCTTGTAAAAATAAATTTAAAAAATTATGTATATGATGACATGGAAGAATGTTTCCTTAGAAGATCTGACCATATGAATTTCATGCTTAAGGGAAAATGATCCCTCTCTACAGTTTTTTTAAAGTTAAAAGTTCTAGTGAGTTTGGAAGAACTTTGTGCTGTTTATTTTGTTCTCCTTTATCAAGAAAAAAAAGGAATTTATTCTCAGGAAGATACTATCATCTGTCTTTGATCTTTGTTGATGATGTGTCATACTAGAGATGTTTTAGAATATTTGGAACAACATAAAGCACTTTGATGGAGAGATACGTGTATTTTAAACAAGCTATTATTTTTTCCCTTGACCTTTCATCTTTTGTATATGACTTACTATAAACACAATTTAAAAATCCCAAGTTGAAATTCTTTATTTAGATTTAGTTTTTCCTAAGAAACTCAGCAAGAGGGAAATGTCAACTCTAAGCAAACATTTCTTATGCATAAGCTATACCATAGTGTATTTCCTGTAAAATAAAATTCACTTCAACTTCCGTTAAGCTACATTTTGCCAGGAAATTCCTTAATGATTCTTTTTTCCTTCTTCTTTTTCACTTGCTTTCTGCAAGTCTATTATGTGAAACTTGTTCCTTCTGGATTCCTGCTGTGTTTCTCTACTATTGCATTACTGGTAATCACTGTGTTGCAATAATTTCTCTTCATAAATTAATTTTATCCTTCTAATTTTTCCAGTGCTCTTGTTGTTTTGAATTTGTACAAACATTTTTATTTTTAATTCTGAAAAGACATCCTTACTTAAATGAGATTTATTCTGCTTAAAATTTTTAATTAAAAAATTTTCTTCCTCAATACTTTAAATTTGTAGCTATACTTAGATTTTAGTATTTTCTATTAATTTGAATCAATAGGGAGATGAAAATATTTTTATAGTGCTCTAAATTATTTTACTTTTCTGTCTTCTGGGCAGGTGATTGGATGTCACTTTATCATCTTCAGTATCCTTTAAATATAAAAACATGTTGTTCTGTTTCCCCTATGTAAAGTTATTTTATAGTTCTTTTCATATAGACTTTATATCTGACATTCTTTTCTCTGTCTGTTCATTTAGTCAGATGATTATGGAGCTTCTGTCATGGGTTAGATACTATGTTATGTTTATTTGTTATTGTTTCTTTCTGTTTGCTTATTTTTGGGGTTATTGTTTTAATGTTGCTCACAAAAACTTTGTTAAAACTCTTTTCCTATGACTTAAATCTTATTTCTTGCATTAATTGAACTGCATGTATTTATATATCCAAAAACATGACTAGCACATGAATATAAAAGTAGTTAACAATAATTCTAAAAATACCCAGTGAGGGCTTGGGATATAGCTCACTGGCAGAGTGCCTGCCTTGCATGCATGAGGTCCTGGGTTCAATCACCAGCACCACACAAATACACACACACACACACACACACACACACACACACAAAAGCATACAATTTCACTGAAAGCTGGAAAAAAAACTACAGAAAATTTTGTTAGCTTTATTGGGAACAATTTTATTTAAAACGACAAAGTAAAGACAAGCAAATGTAAACTGTAAATTAATATCACTTAGTTATGCACCAACTTGACCAAATCATTGATTTTAGCTAGCACCAAACAAAGATAGGAAAAATTCTTGGCATTCATGTTAAAATTATTCCATCCACTGAAAATGGACTCTTTTCAAATCAAGTTTTGGTTTTAGATCTTTATAAATTATTCTATGGGAAAAAAATTAAAAGATATTGGAAATAAATTAAACATGGAAATTTTGCTCAGATGATTTAATTAATTGATATAATTGTAAACCATTGACATAACTCTGTCTGGCAAGATTGGTAGAACAGAAGATGCTGTACAAAGCTACTCAATGCATCAGGCACTGTGGAACAGCCCAGAGTGGAATTCTTGACTTTGGCCTCTTCTGCTCTCACTTTGCCCATTTGATTGGACCAAGGCCTGGTCAGTAGTTTATGACTCATATATTTGAAAGCCTCATTTATTGGAATCCCTGCAATGTTAGTATGCATAGGAAAAGAATTTAATATGAACTAATCTCATGAAATATGAATTGAATATCACAGAGAAAAACTATTCAATAAATGTGGGTGTTGGACATAGGTCAAATGGGCTTGGGAGTATTTAGACTATTACAAGTGGGTGTTAGAGAAGAAATCCTCTGTAACTAAACTGGAAGTCCTCTGGGATGGATATTGGGGGGAGGAAAGGGGAAGGGGAGAGAGAGAGAGATGAGGACAGGAGAGGGGAGGAGAAAAGAAAAAAGAGAGAGAGAAGGAGTAAAGGAAGCTTGGCTTCTCACAGGCAGCTTTACCTTTGCCCGTCCTGGGAATTTGGGGTTACCTCTTTCTCCTCAAGACCTTCCCATTTTTTTTTTCTGCTTTAGGTGAACTCTATTTCATGAATTTGGAAGATTCTGACTGCAGCTTTTAGATAGACTTTGATCATTAACTATGACAATTATGTAAAGGGAGATTCAATTTTTGACCCTTTAATGTGGAAGCCCTACCAACAGAGGAGAGAATTCTAGCATTCTTTTTTTCCATGAGGCAAGCTTCTGGAGACAGAGCTTTCTCACCTCTAGCCATACCCTTAGTTTTATGTCCCTGAGGGATAAATAGCTAATAGGAGTAGTTAAGAGTCTCCTGTTAATTGGGCCACACTTTGACTGCTGGGAGGCTGGCCAGGATCACTATTTGAAAGTACCTTGATCCTGTTGGGTGTATGTTCTTTTGCTCTCTCTTTCCTGATTTCTTAGACCATGAGCTGATATGGTAAGAAAACCAGAGCTATGTTCCCTGTATGGGCAGCAGCTCAGCCATGTTTGTTTTCCTACTGCAGATGGCAGTCTGATTTAGGCTGCTGGTAGATAAGCCATCCAGGGTCAAGACAACTTCACATCAAGCAAGGGCACAAATGGGCTGTTCCTTGTGGTCTGTCTCCTTCCTTTACCCTGATACTAAAGAAGGATTCTGTATTAGTTTCTTTTCTCATTGCAGCATTGGCAGTCCACCATCTGGAACCAGTATTGAAACAAGGCAATTTATTGTGGGAAAAACAGGAAACATTGCTTAATATCTCTTAGCCTAAGCTATGTTCTCCAATCTAGCTTTTAAAGAACTGTATAGAAGAGTATTTGGCTACTTGCTACTTACCAAGATTTATCAGGTTGCACTTTGTTTCATATTTGTTCCTGTATGTTTACTCTCTGGGTAGGAAATACTAGGGAAAAGGAGAGACACATGGCAGCTGGCCCTCATCAGTGAGGTTTCACTCCATTATTTCAAAAATAATTTAAATTAAAATTATACTTAAGAATGTTTTAGTCAGCTGTAGGTTGAAACTTCTGTTTTAATAATGTGAAAAGCTGTCATTAACTTTTTTTTGGCAATTTTTATAGAATAAAGTCTACTTTATTGGTTTAATTTATATTAATAGAAACACACACACACACACACACTAAAAAGATCACAATTAATCCTAAAATCCTGGTATATAGGAACATCTGAACAAATTTCTGTTTCAGTACAATCTCCATCATTGAACAAATATTCACAAAACGCCTGCTGTGAGCCAGGCAGAATGCTGGGAATAAACCACAGTTCACCAGGATCATGAGCACGGATGTTGTCTGACTTTACTCTTGATTTAGGGGTATGGGTTCTAAAGTCACTTGAAACTGAAGTTATATCATTTGTGTTAGTAATCCACACATAAAATAATGTCCCTCTTGAACATTAATATTGGTCTTCTTAGTGTGCGTCATGTAGCTTTGGTTTGGCAGAATCTGAAGTGCTCAAAGATGTGTCAGTACCTAATGCAAACAACTCACTCTTGAGCTAGGTTAAATAGAATGTCCCTCATGTGGATGGCAGTGTGCTACTTAAATAGTATGAAATATATTTCTGAAACATCATTTAAACATTTAGTGGTCTATTTCCTAGAACCCAGAGATGTGGCACAATTTAAAAGAAGTACCTGGCTCTGCTTTAGCAACACCTATGAGTTATAACCTTTCTGCTCTGTGAGATCTCTTTTCCTAATCAGCAGTTTCATCTTCCTTATATTTACAGATGTTGTCTAACCTGGGTTCATTTGTCTTGTGGTCACATGTGTTCCCGAAACTTAATAGTTTCTCTTTGAAAGTGTACCTTCTTTCTCAGACTTATTTTTCAGTTTCATTGCCTGGCTTAATCATTGAATACATCTTCAAAATTTATAGTTGAGGTTTTTTGGTAGTTTTTTCCCCATCCTCTAAAACAGGGGTTTGAAAGTCACTTGCAACTGAGGTTATATCATTTTTGTTACTAATTCATACACAAAATAGTGTCCCCATTGAACATTGGTATTGGTCTTCTTAGTTTGAGTTACATAGCTTTGGTTTGGTAGAAGTTGAAGTGCTCAAAGATGTATCAGTACCTAATGCAAAAAACTCACTATTGAGCTAGGTTAAATAGAATGTCCGTCATGTGGATGCCAGTGTGCTACTTAATGGTCTTTCCTAGGAAAAACCATGGTTTCTATAGCTCTGCATCATGGAGAATACATATTGCAACTACAAAATGCTTTTTCTTACCAAATGGAGTTTAAAAACATTGACATCTTTCCCATTCTAAATAGTCCAATATTTGAGCTTTATTACTAGGAAACCAAATAAAAAAAATTGTACATAAAGAAGACCTGACATACATATATTTTCTATTCAAGTATATTTTATTATTATTTCATATGAAGAAATCTCTACATGAATGTTTGTATTCAATAGTTGGTCCTGAGATAGTTGATACTGATTTATTTCCACTGGCATATGTTCAAGTGAACTTCCTTGCAGAAGGACCTTCATGTAGGACAGAACAAGCAGTAAGCAACCTGACTGTATAGAATTCACTCTCATGGAGGCTTATTTCTAGTTTAGTATATTTGGATTAAATCTGATGCTTACAAAATGCTCAATAAACACTTTTTTGGATGAACACATAAATGAATGAACAAGTAAATTGAAAAGCAGAAAAATAAAATTACTGTGATACCCTGCCTCTTATAATAATGTGTAGAATTTGACAATTTTTACCCTGGTAAAATACAATAAAGGACACATGTGACAGACCCATAGCTAGCATCATACTGATTAGGGTAAAGCTGGAACAAGACAAGAATACCCACTTCCACCAGTTTTACTGACATGGTACTAGAAGCCCTAGCCAGAGCAATTAGGTAAGAGAAATAAATAAAAATCAGGCAAATAGGAAAGGAAAAAAGTCAAATTATCACTGTTTACAGAAGGAAGACAGGATTTTACTTCTAGAATATCCCAAGGATTCCACCAAAAACGATTAGAACTAATAAATAAACACAGAAAATTTGCAAGATATAAAATCATCATAAAAATCAGTAATATCAGATAATTATCTGAAAAAGAAATCAAGAAAGCAATCCTTTTTTATAATAGCTACCAAAAAAAAGGAATAAATGTAACCAAAGACATGAAAGGATTCTACAATGACAACTATAAAATATTGATGACAGTAACGAAGAGGACATAAAAAAATGGAAAAATACCTTTTGTTCATGAAAAATGAACACTATTAGTAACTCAATACAGTATATAAAATCCCAAATGATTTAAAAATCAATATTGTTAAAATGTACAGATTATATAAAGTAATCCAAAGCTTATATGTAATTGCTGTCAAAATGTCAATGACATTCTTCACAGAGTTAGCAAAAATAATCACAAAATTTGTATGAAACACACACACACACACACACACACACACACACACAAAAGCTAACACTGCCCCCCCCCACTCCTGAATAGTCAAGCAATCTTAAGCAAAAAGAACAAAACAGGAGGTATTGCATTACCTGACTTCAAAATATACTACAAAGTATTGTAATCAACATAGAATGATGTCGACATAAAAATAGATGCATAAACCAATGGAACAGAAGAGAGAGCCTAGAAGTAAACACACTTATCTACAATCAACTCATCTTCAACAAAAATTCTAAGAACACACATTGGGGAAAGAGTATTCTCTTTTATAAATGATGCTGGGAAAACTGGATATCAACACACAGGAGAATAGAAAAATAGAACTAGACCCCTGTCCCTAGTCATATACAAAAGTCAACTCAAAATGGATTAAGAACTTAAATATAAGACTTGAAACTTTAAAACTACTAGAATAAAGCACAGGGGGCCTGTTTTAGGATATTGGATCCAAAGAGGTATTTTTTTAAATTTTTGATAAGATACTAAAAACTCAGGAAATAAAAGCAAAACCAAAAAAATGAGATTATATCAAACTAATAAGCTTCTGGTAGCAAAGTAAACAACTGAAAGGGTGAGAGGACACCCTAAAAAATGGGAGAGCATATTTGCAAACTCGCCATCTGACAATCATATAATATCTAGAGAATATAAGGAACTCAATACAGTATATAAGAACCCAAATCGTTTAAATTAAAAATGAGGAATAAATCTAAATAGACATTTCTCAAAAGAAGACATAAAAATGGGCAGCAGGTACATGAAAAAAAATGCTCATCTTTAATAATCAGGGAAATGCCAATCAAAACCACAAGGAGAAACCACCTCACTCCAGTTAGAATGGCTATTATCAAAAAGAAAAAAAAAAAGAAAAGAAGTGCTGGCAAGGCTGTAGAGAAAAGAGACCCCTTACCCACTGTTAGTGGGAATGTAAGTTAGTATATTCATTCTGGAATGCAATGTATGGAGGTTCCTTAAAAGAATAAAAATGGAACTATCATATGATCCAGTAATCCTACTATTGGTTTCATCTCAAAGGAAATAAAATCAGCATATTAGAGACATCTGCACTCTGATGCTTATTGCACCACTATTCAACTTATATATATGGCTGAATACTATTTACCCATAAAAAAAGGAAGGACAGAATCCTGTTATTTGCAACAACATGTATGGAATGGAGGACATTATGTTATGTGAAACACACTGGGCACAGAAAGACATATTGCCATATGATCTCCCTCATATTTGGAATCTAAAAACAACTCATCTCATAGAAGTTGAGAGTAGAATAGTGGCTAGCAGAGGCTGGGGAGATGTAGTGGGAAGGGATAAGGGAGAGGCTGGTCAATGAGTACTAAGTTGTGGTTGGATGGGAGAAAGATGTCCCAGGATTCCATGATAATAATGTACCATGTATTTTGAATAATCTGGAGGAAAGAATTTTGAAGGTCTTAACCACAAAGAAATGATAATGTTTGTGGTGATAGATATGCACATCTTGACTTGAACATTTAAGCATGTGTGCATATACAGAAACATCACAAGGTCTCACAAAATATGTATATTTTTAATATGTTATATAATAAATATAAAAAATTACCCCAAGAGATTTTAAGTCATTCTTGAATGTAGTAGGACAGGGATAAGGCGTAAACAAAGCTCCAGCAGTTAGTTCATTTAAGGTGGGGGTGAGGTGATAAAAAACATACAGTGAGTTATCGAGGACTCACCATACATCATGCTACAAGCTTCCACAGATGTTATCCTATTTCAACCACACAACAATTCTGCTGATGATACATTGCTAGTGTCATTATATTAGGGAGTATATGGGGACCCTCCCAATTAGTCTACTACTCAAGGTTACACCATCTTCAAGTGGTGGAACCTGGATTTAAACTTGTAACTCCATAGGGAGTGATTTTAGGGTAAAGACAGGATTTCAGCATCTTTCTGCTGAAAAACAATAGAATTCCTATAACTGCTAGGTGAGTTTGAATTTGAGAAGGAATGAAGAAGCAACGTTGTGTTCAGATGTCATTCATCAGGGAAATATGGGGATTTAGGAATGCAAACTTGTCTTAAGGATCTGAGTTCCAGAGTATTTCATTTCATTGATTTGTTTAGGATATATTTATTCATTCATCAAACATTGTCTTGCCATTCTCCACATACCATGAGCCCACACTGCTCACATTTGGCGTGGGCCTTGGGAGCCTCTCTGGTATGCTGTTGTATATTATTTGGCTCTCCAAAGTGAAACCTGTTTACAGTTTCATCTTTGAAACCACCCACTCAAGTTCAGATGATAATTTACCTCTTGGTTTGCAGCCAGGGGCTTTCCAGTTAGAGAACCTGATTGATATAAAGTAGAATGAAGAACCAAAGGAGGTAATTTGTCTTCATTTCTACTGGTGAGGCCACCCAAGCAAGTTTTCCTGGGGCTATGGTAATCTGAAAGGCTGTTTCTCACTTGTTATCCACAAATCTAGAAGCCCTGTGGCCATATTACAGAGATAAGCTAATGAGCACGCATTACCCAATAAAAGACACTCAGCCTTTCTTTGTTATTGTAAGGTGGCCTGGGAACACCAGGTGTTAGAGACAGGTTTTCCTGTCACTTGTCTCACCAGTAGCATATGCTATGTGCAAGAGATAACATGTACAATGACTAAATCAAGTTAAAAATTAACCAGTTAACTCTGAGAATAACAGAGATAAAATGAGATTGTAGAAGAGCTTTATAATACTAAAGTGCTGTGACACATTTCCTGATGCTGAGTCTTCAATGGACTGGTACTGTCACCATTGGAAAGCATTGAAATCTCACATAAATTTATCTATGGATGGCTGTCCTCTGGGGGGATATAAGGCAATACTTCTCTAACTTTAATGTGTATGTACATGCCCTGAAGATATTATATGCAAGTTGAGTTGGTCAGGAGGTCTGGGGCAGAGCCTGAGAGTCTGAAGTTTTAAATGAAAAGTTCCCAGATGATGTGAGTGCTTCTCGTTTATGGACCATATATTGAGTAGCATAGAGGTAAATGGGAGTCTATATTATCATTTCTCAATTCATGGAAATTCATACTGCCTACAGATATATATGTATGAATGTATGTATTTTTATTTTTTCTTTTTGGTGTTTTAACCTCAAAGTGCATGGCATATCATCAATTCAACTTTATTTTTGTCTCTCCTGTCCTTATAAAATGTATTCAATAATCATCGGGTATCCTGGATTAAAATTTCTTTAGACCCCATCCCTTTCCTGCTCATGCTTAAGTAACCGGCCATCCTACTGACAATTAAGATCATGAACACATGCTTCATTCAATAATTAGATTGCAGGCCCAAGACATGAACCAAACTCTGATCTTGATTTAATAGGCAAACCCTTGGCCAGCCTGGGCCTGCTTTTCCTGCGAGTCTTCTCTGGAAAGGATCCCTCATTACGCTTTCTCTATCTGCTCCTCCTGGGCTTTTTGGTTTAGAGTGGATTCTCTTCCTTGTGAGGTTCTTTGTGGAGTCTGTGATTCTCTTAGCAGAGGACCTCTCTCCACCTTCCCTGCATTGCAGACCGACAGTCATTTCAGTTCAGATGGACACTTGTTCCTCTTGCTTCAGATCTTAGGAGTCTGGCCTCACCTTTGCTGCTGCCCTCTGGGACCCGCAGTAGACCAGAATCATGCTGGCTGGCTATCATCTGCTGCCCCCTCTAGTCCACAGGAAACACATTTGCCCTGGAAAACTTCTGGAAATGCAGGAGATCTGCCCCAGAGCAGTTATTCACTTTTCCCTGGCTCTCTAGATTTCTTCAGCAGAAGGTAAAATGCAGACTCCTGGTCCCCGAAGGGTAGGGATGCACCATCAGGAGCTCCAAGTGGACCACTGGGCGTCCTTCTCCAGAGAGTGGGAGGTGGAAACTATTAACAAGCCGATGGTTTTCTCCTAAGTTCTCTCTTCAGAAATATCCTTGTCCTCCCCTCTCTGAACTCTTTCTATAGTCTCTTAATGGGTCAGACAGATCAGAGGTTATGAGGTGGATTCTCAAAATTTTCCTTTGAAATTCTTTCTGTGGTAGATCAGTCTCTCACTTTTAAACGGGACATTCTGTTACATACAATAATAACCTAAGGTCAGCAAGCACAGTAGCATCATGAGGCAAGTTACATATCCCCATTTTATGGGTGAAGAAACTGCAGAAAAGAAGCATAGTTTATTTACATCAAGTAAAAAAGGCTGAATGTGAACTTAAGGCCCATTAACCCATTATTCTCCATTGTCCCATTTATGGAACAACTAAAAACTCAAGCAACTTTGATAACTCATACTACTTATGGTAACTTTGAAATAAATATGTCTATTTTTAGAGTTCTGTGCTCTATTGAGAAAAAGGAATAGAGGAATTATTGATGATAATAATCATATTAATAATATCATGAATAATAAATTATAAACTCTATGATTTTTAACTAATTTTTAATGCACCTGTGTCAATTTCTTTGAAGCAGTTACAGAACTAAAAGTCTTGCTTCAGATCCTAGGAGTCTGGCCTCATCTTTGCTGCTGCCCTCTGGGACCCAATGTTATTGGTAACACCAATAACATTCTTTGGAGAAGCTCCCCAGAATGAACTTTTGGAGGTTTGATAGTGGATCCATTTGGGATCCATTCAAAGATGAGTGAAATTGCATTTGCTAATTTTGTTTTCTTTTTCCCGTTGACTGTGAAGAATTTTAGTTTACAAATCACCTTTTGCAGTGATTTGATGGATTTCTTTTTCTTCCAAGCACAAGTTAAACTTAACTTGGAAGTAAAGGCTTTATAAAGAACATGGGAATAGCAAAACAATAATGGGCTAACCTCTGTATGTATAAAATTCGAGGTTAGTTGTGAGGATTTTTAACTTTGTTTGCCTATTAAAATCACCTGGGAAATTTTAAACACCTGATACCTCCATCACACCCAGACCAATTAAATAGAAATCTCTAGGGTAGGATCCAAGTATGTAGATCTTGTGCTGTGATTTGATCCTATCACAGTTCATGTGACAAAGGACTTTACGTAATTGAGTGCAAAGTACCTTTCTCTAAAAAAAGAGATCAAATTATCAACTATCAATAGTTTCAGTCTGGCTCAAATAAATGGGTTAAAATATGTAAGATTTTCTTTTCTTTAAAAGAAACAAACATCCTGAAATGCATACTACTTAAATTTTCTAGTTATGGCAATTATCTAGGTTATTCCTTATTGAGGCTTTATAATTTATGACCTTTTGTGTAATCCCTCTGTCCTTCTGTGGCTCCCATTTATCAATTTTAAATTTCCAAACTGCATTCTACTGAAAACAGTATAATTACATCCATATAGTTATGTTAATAGACATAATATGCACCTCATTTTAAAGAATGACAATATATATTTTCTTAAGTTTTATATTATTCAATTCATTGACCAGAAATGTGTTAATGGTATAATACTAGTATTTTGAATGTCTGAGAGGTTCCTTGATGGCATCCTAGAGATACAAAACTATTTGATTCACCTGAAACTGAAAAGAATGACTGCACTGAGTGTACTTAAATTATTGTTAATGTCCTGTTTTTAAAAGCAAATTTTATTCAAACTCCTAGACAATTATTCCAGGATTTAAATAAGTCCACTATGTTTTTTTCTTCATCTTGGCTCACACAATTCTTTGTCATTTTCTTCGAATAATGAGTGTAATTCTGTTGCCAAACAAAAGAAACAAAATTATGTGGCTATAAAAACACAACACTAGAATCGTCTGATTTCATAAGAACAAGGAGTAAATTCCTATTTTTTTTTCCCTTCGCATTTCAGTTGCTCGTACTTCTTCACTCTCTTCCTTGGCCTTTATCTTTCCTCTGTTCTTCGCTCCTGAGAGTTCCACGCATAGTGGAGAAAACAACACTGAGAGTTTCTATGTTGTGAGCAGCTTCCAAGATAATCTTTGCAGTACATTTAGGAGGTAGAAATCTGTTAGATATTTCTCCCTAGAAGTTGTAGAAATTGTGAGAATGTGAAGAAGATAGCAATTAAATACTTATTGAAATATCTGCGTAGTGGTGAGGATGCAAGAGTCTCACTGGAGAGAAAATGGATTTGTGTACATGGAAGATTACTTAATATTCTATAGAGAGATGCCAAAGGATTAGCAACCAAGGGAATTAGCATGTAATCTTCTGTATACTCACCAAAATATTAGAGGAACTAAGAAATAAAATAATCGTGGGTATACCCGTTCAATGAAAAATTCATTTGTGAATTTCCGAAATGTGAACTGCCTTCTAGGGACCACTGTTTAAATGTCACCTACCTAAAAAGAATACATTTTAATTTGACTTCGATTAGTAAGTCCTTCACTCCTTCCTTTGTGATGATCTTTTTCAACAGGTAATATCCAAGAGAGCATCATTTTAAACAGAGAAAAGGTGAATAAACACTAGATCTGACTTGTGACAAAGGCAATGATTTTGATATACTTCTTTGTAGCTGTGGTTTCCTAAACTAGAAAACACTATCGGGCTTGTTTATCTTGAATATAAAACAGGGAAATAAAATATAAAACAGGGAAATAAAATAAAAAACAGGGAACAGGAAAGCATTAGCAAGGAAGTTTGAAGGTGCTTAACTGTGGCCTGATTCTCTGTGGATAGCTAGGAAGTCACTGGAGCCTGTTTCGTTACCTGTCACAGTGGAGTGCCCTCCATGATTTTGAAGGAGTCACATATTCTTGAATAATTCTTCAAGCATTTTGAAGAATTGCGCGAATTAGCCTGGAGCTAGGTACATCATATTTACTTAAACCAATAGCGACATCTGGTGGCTGGATACACCAATGACAGATTTAGCCTCCTTCAAGCTTTCCTTGTTTTGAAAAATGGCCGCCTTTTCCATTAGATGGTGAACCAAGGACTGATTGGAAATCTTATTGTTCAGATTTAATCTGATTTATGTCATAAGTTCAAAAAACTTTTCAAAATTAAGTAGGTGAATGAGCAACATGTTTTCCAGCGAATGGCCCTGGGTTCATCATTTTCTTTTAAATGTGATATGATGAACAAAACTCTAAATTCCTTTGCTCTTGCAGCCAGTTCTTTATAGCAGATTGCATCGCCTTGCTTGCTTGGATTAGCACAGACTTAAATTTGAAAGTAAGCCAATAAACTTTATTCTCCCTCTTATTGAACTCCTTCCTATTCTTTTCAACCTCTGTGTTACACAACGTGATTCCATAGACAGCAGGTATTCAGAGACAAAAACACACTACTAAACTGTTGGTGGCTCTGGCTTGTTACCCCAGGAACTGACAACATAGTGGATGGGGTTTGAGCCCTCCTTCTGTAAGCATAGACCAAGGTAGGGCAGATCCCAATTTTTACTTCATTTATTGCAATCCCCCAATTTTCTAGCCACCTTTTCATGGTGGTTAGGGCCTTGCCCCTGTCTCTGAATCCCAGCTCTTGTTTTCTCAGATAGCTTTCTTAGTTTCCATACGTGAACAAATGCATCAGCAAGTACACTCCTCATGTTTAATACCCATGAGTTTTGATGTGTGGAATGTTAACTTTCCCTTTAATACAGAGCAACCAGCACTCAAGCTTAGCCCTTCTCCGCTTGGACTGACACAAATACACACCAGCCTCCGTTTCTACTGCAGTGCTGTTTTTTTTTTTTTTTTTTTTTTTTTAATTTACAGCATTTCATAAAACTATTTAAAATAACTATTTATGGATCTGGCTATTGCTAGTTCTTTCTTTCCTATTTAAGATAAGAAACTCAAATTTTAGCACATTTAAACAAATTCCCCAAGTTTCTTGTAAGGACCAAATTGGGGAACTGAACCCAGGTCTTTAGGCTTTGTGGTCTATGTTTTTCACATCACGTCTGGGTTGCCTGAACGTGCCCCTGCAAGGCTGAAGCTCTCTTTACCCAGTTGTTTCTCCTTCTTTAACTACTGTCTATGGCTTCTGGGAAGTTTGTGGACAAGACTGTGGATTTGATAAGAATGTGAAGACAGTCTCTCTCCCCTGGGTATCTTAGTCCACTGTGGCTTTTGAAACAGGGAATGGAGTCACAGGCAGGTTTATATTCCATTCGGTTTCCCTAGGAACACAGACAGGTGGTTCAAACAGAAACCTGAATTATTTATAAATGACGGAAGGAAAATATTTACTCTGGGAACCCAACCATTTTATGTTTGAATCATTTATATTCTCTGTTATTTAGAGATGCAGCTATCTTTACTATCATCTGTTCATTTGTATACCGAGTCAGAGAGCCTAAACTCAGTAGCTACTATGGGAATAGATCAAAGTAAATTTGATAGACTTACAGTTGTATTTTAAAAACATCACTCCCATGCTCATGTTCCTCTATGAAGTCTAGATGGATGATAATTTAGGCAGTTGACCATGACACAGGGATAACTGTTGTTGCTCCCCCATCAAGGGACTCATGTGGCAGCACCTCACAGTGCCTGTCACATGGCGGATATGCAGTATATAATTAATTGCTCACTGAGTGAATGAATGAATATGCATCTGCTAAGATTCACCAAGTGCCTCCTACTCTACATGCACTAAGGTCCTGTTTTAGTCAGCTGTTCTGCTGCTGTGACTAACTGACCTGACCACCCCAACTGTGGAGGAGGAAAAGTTTATTTGAAGGCTCACAGTATGAGAGTCTTAGTCCATAGAAGGCTGGCTCCATTCCTCAGGGTTCAAGGTGAGGTTGAAAAACACGGCAGAAGAGTGTGGCAGAGGGAAGCAGCTCACTTTGATAATCAGGAATCAGAGAGAGACTCCACTCTCCGGATATAAAATATATATAAATAAATAAATATATATATATATATATATATATATATATATATATATATATATACATATATCCCATATATACGCCCCCAATGAACTACTTTCTCCAGCCACACCTCACCTGCCTCCAGTTACCACACAGTTAATCCCATCAAAGATTAATTCTCTGATTAGGTTAAAGCTATTGTAAGGTCAGACACTGGTGATCAGAAGGAGGCAGATTAAAAGCTGCTGAAGGAGGCTTTATTAGAGATTCTCTCCCTGGCCAGACCTTCCAGTTCAACAGAGCGGGTCTGGGGGAATCAAACCCAGGCTCAGCCAGATTGTAATTTTATCTGGCTTAGGGCAGGAAGGGAGGTTTTTAGGGTTGCTTGTCCTCCTGGGGTTGGTCGGGGGATCTTGCTGAGCTCCAAGTCCTTCTAGGTTCAGTCAGGACACCCTGCTGATTGACAGGTGGTTATTACTGCTTGTCTGTTGGCGCCTGATTGGTTGTTGCCAGATGCTTTGCTCCCTTAGCCACTTCAACGGACCTAATGGCTATAACCCAATCATTTCTTTTCCAGACCTTCTTGCATTGTCTCAAATGTGAGCTTTTGGGGAACACCTCACATCCAAACCATAACAGGTCCTGACTTTGACCTTGAACTTCAAGCCTTGCATTTGTTTGTAACCTCATCCATCCCTGTAGTCCTTTTAAACTTCAGCCTACCAAGGATTATTTATTTGCACATGTTTTTTCCTCTGCCTGGAATAGTTTTCTGTTTTTCCTCAAGTCTCAGCTGAAATATCACATTCTCTGAGAGGTGCGTCCTGGCCACCTAATTTAAGTAGATTCTCTTTCTATTTTCCATAGTAGAACCTTTTTTGTTGACTTTGTAACATTTGTTCCAATTTTAAATTAATATTTAACATTAAAAAAATCTATCTACCTTTGTTTTACAGGCAACAAGGCCAACATTGGCCCATGGTTAGATACTAGTGGGCAATATGGGAGCACGGGAGTGAGTAGTCATGAAAGGAATTTGCTGTATGTCTTTTCAAATGATTGGAGAGATGACGGGGGTAACATATTTTTTCCCTCTTCAGTATAAACTTCAGAGAATTATCTTTGATAGGGTTAAGAAAAGTGCTTCTTTGTCTCTAGGTCATGTAATTTTGACCTAGAGACAAATAATTTCTCTGCTACTATAATCTTCATTTTGTAGAAGCAAAAGCATGTGTATTATGCTAATGTTTTTGTTCATTGACTGTTTATTGAGTGTATTGAGTATCTGCTAGGTACCAGGCATAATAGGCACTAGGGACTGAACAATCAGAAAGACAGAATCCTTACTCTCAAAGAGCTTGCACCCGTCTTCATCCATGAGGTTACCATAACAAAATACCAGAGCAGAACACTGAAAATTTATTTCTCATAGTTCTGGAGGGTGGAAGTTTGAGATCAGTGCCGGCTTGATCAGGTTCTGGTGAATGCCCCTCTTCTTGGATTACAGATTACTTTCTTGGTGTGTCCTCACATGGAGGAGAAGAAGAGGAGGTGGGGAAGGAGAGAGAGAGAGGGAGAGAGAGATAGGCAGCTTTCTGGTGTCTTTATAAGTGTGCCGATCCCATCATGAGGACCCTACCCACATAGCCTCATCAAACCCTAATTACTTCCAAAGGGATCATTTTCAAATACTATCACAACAGCAGCTGGGTCTTGACATATGAGTTTATAAACATTCAGCTCATAACACACTTCATGCCAGGGAATTAATAATGTGAATAAGAGGGAATGATCAGACAGATAGGATATGGATAAGAGTCCAGTTTGGAAGTTTCCTGGAGAAGTGCTTTCCAAGTGGATACCTGAAGGGAGAGCAGCCCATATGTGCAGGCCATGATAAACCAGGCCGGTGAGGAGACAGCCAGAGACATTGGTTTCTGGCCATTCTTCCCTGTGTTTTGACAGGGAAGAAGATGTGGAAGTATTTTGTTGAAGATACTTCCAACTTCCCAGGCAGTTTGATATCTGAGAAATAGTGCTGTACTTGACTTTCGAAGTCTTTGTTACTCATTGTAACAGGACTCTCTGTATAATAGCTACATCTTTAAATTTTTTTGTCAATGAGAACAAACAAAAGATCCAAAAGGGTCTGTGAAATAATGTTTTATTTTGGTCAGAAAATTGCCCAGGCCCTGGGCAGCACAATGTCACTTTACCTCTTGAAGAACAGTCTTAGAAAGGAGGTGCCAATAATAGGTGAGGACCCACCTTGCTCACAGGCCAGTGGAACTAGACCCTTCATGTTTTATATGCTGTTTACTGTAGTCAGCACAGAGGCCCAAGTCTCCCAGGCCTCCTCCTCATCCCACTTGTTCCCACAAGGCTTGGTACCTCCCCCAGTTTGGCACAGTTACCTATGATGCTTGACTTTCCAAATCCTTCCATGGTGCCCTCTGGGTCTGGGGTCATCATCAGCAAAATCTACTGATTCCTCAAACTCTTTTTCTGAATGATTTCTTCATCTTCCTCCTCCAACTGAATCTCAGCTGTCTCTGGAGGCCTCTGAAATGCACACTGCTTTCACTCCCACGGTCAGTTCTGAGGACAGGTTGGACATCCTCCTTGGTCCAACTGGTACTCTCAGCCCATTTGTTATCTGTTGGACCTCTGAAGCCCAGTTCCTTTGAAGATAATGCTTTTAATGTACTCACCCACCTCGTCTATTCAGTGACCTTTGGTTACTCTCTTTTTTTAAACTTAGGTTTTAACATCAGTCTTATTTTCCTTCTGTGTAAACACTGTTCCTGTCCCCATTTTGAGTGACTTCAATTAAAAAAAAAATAGGTTACACATCTAGTGCTCTAACTTTGATTCCATGATCTTCTCACTTCCAAAGATTTCTTCTTCTGTTCCCCTTGGTCCTATCCTAGACCTTGTCATTACTGAATACTGCCTCTGAAATAGTCACGTTAAGCAGACCATCACCTCCTGACTTCCTAGGTGACTAGTACTCAGCTTCCATAATTTTAAAACTTTATTGGGAAGTAGAATAGTAGCACAAGCCTGAAATCCCAGTGACTCTGGAGACTAAGGTAGGAGGATTGCTGTTGAGAGCCACAGCCGAAGGGGCCCCAGCAAACTTCCAGCTGCCAGCAAACTTTCAGACTGCCAGCTGATGATTGCTCACAGTGGCCCCAGCAACATCTAGCTGATTGGCTCCTCTGCGGTGATGCTCATTGGGCTGTTTCCCTGCCCTTTCAGACCACGGAGCTGCTCATTGGGGGACTTCTTTGGCTCCGCCCACACGACCCAGCCAATCGGCCTCAAGAGCAGGAGGATTGTGGGAGGTGGTGAGACTTGTGTTTTGTGTGAGAGGCTTGTGGGAAGCCGATGGTGGCGGTTAGGCTCTGAGGGTTTTTCCTGAGAAGCTGTTTTGTTTGGCCTGTGTGGTTCTAAAAATAAAGTTCGTTTCTTTTGACAAGTGGCTCCTGAATGGTGCTCAGCCAGACTGCGCAGATTGCAAGTTCTAGGCCAGCCTCAGTAACTTAGTGAGGCCCTGTCTCAAAATAATAAAATAAATTTAAAAAGGGGCCAGGGATGTAGCTTAGTGGTACAATGCCCCCAAGTTCCATCCCCAGTATTGCAAAAACAAAACAACCCACAAAAACAAGACAAAAACAATTTCTCATACTTTACTGTAACCTTTAGTTCATCGTTCCCTCACGTCCTTCAGCCGCTCACCTCCCTCGTTACCCTGCTTATATTTCATGGTGATCAACACGAACCCTTCATTTCACACACCTTTCACTTTCTTGTCCCAATCTCCTTTGATTATTTATTTTCCTGATTAAACCTAACCCTTGTTAGACCCAATCCTTTCATTGCTCTGCACCAGCACCCAAGCATCTTCAAAGTATTGCAGAAAAACACACATTTGTGCTGATTAGAGTCACTTTAGATTTAGGACTGTGGTTTTCCAGTGGCTTATAACACTTCTAAAATGTGAAATTCAACTTTATCTCCTTGATACATTCAGTTTCCACTTTTTCTAGATAACTGTATTAGATAAAAATCTTCTCTCCTTTTCAACTTTTTACTCCAGAGACGACTTATTTCTGGGCTTTTAGCTGATGATAGAACTTCTTGATTTATTTGGAAAATATTAATCATTCTGCCGCCAAGTGGACAAACCTTCCTGCCCCATACTTAAACATGCTGTCTTGTCTCTAGTATACCGTGAACCTTCCATCTCATTCCAGGGTAACATTTGCGTCTACACCTTTACTCCCTTTAACACTCTGCTTACCTTCCTGTCCCTCATTCCTTTTCGGCTGGATCATTCCTATCAATATACATTGGTTACCTGGGTCCCCCAACTTTCTGCAGCGTTGTCCTTTGTCTACTTTACTTCATAGAAAAATTCTTGTGAAGATGCTCAGACACTCTTTTTCCACTTTCTTACCATCCAATCTTTCTGAATCCTGCTTTAATCAGGATTTTTATCTCAGCATTCCACCTGGATGTTCCAGATTTGCAGAAGCACCAGTGACTTTGATCTTATTAAATCCAGTTGCCACATCATGGTCGGCAGTCTATTTGAGCTCTCAGCTGCATCTGACAATAAGCTTCTGTCTCCTTCTTTTTCTTATCCCTTTTAAATTAATTAATTAATTAATTAGTTCTAACTTGTTGTACATGACAGCAGAATGCATTTCAATTCATAGTACACATATGGAGCACAAATTTTCATTCTCTGGTTGTACACAAAGTAGAGTCACACCATTTCTGTCTACATACATGGACCTAGGGTAATGATGTCCACCACATTCCACCATCTCTCCTACCCCCATGCCCTCTCCCTTCTCTTCCCTCCTCTTTGCCCTATCCAAAGTTCCTCCATTCCTCCCACATTTCCCCCCACCCCCGCAACCCCTATAATGGATCACATCCACATATCAGAGAAAACATTTGGCCTTTGGGTTATTTTCAGGATTAACTTACTTCACTTGGCATGATGTTCTCCAGCTCCATCCATTTACTGGCAAATGCCATGATTTTATTCTGTTTTAGTGCCAAGTAATATTCCACTGTGTATGCATACCACAGTTTCTTTATCTATTCCTCTATTGAAGGGCATCTAGATTGGTACCACAGTTTAGCTATTGTGAATTGTGCTGCTATAAACGTTGATGTGGCTGCATCACCATAGGATGAAGATTTTAAATCCTTTGAGTATAAACCAAGGAGTGGGATAGCTGGGTCAAATGGTGGTTCCATTTCAAGTGTTCTTAGGAATCTCCATATCGCTTTCCAGATTGGTTGCACCAATTTGCAGTCCCACCAGTAATGTAAGAGTGTGCTTTTCCCTCCCCCCACATCCTCGCCAACACTTATTGTTGTTTGTCTTCATAATAGCTGTCATTCTGACTGGAGTGAGATGAAATTTTAGAGTAGTTTTGATTTGCATTTCTCTAATTGCTAGATATTTTTTAATATATTTATTGATTGATTGTACATCTTCTTCTGAGAAGTGTCTGTTCAGTTCCTTAGCCCATTTATTGTTTGGGTTTTTGTTTTGTTTTGGTATTTTGGTGTTTAGGTTTTTTTGGTTATTTTTTTTCTGTATATATCCTAGAGATTAGTTCTCCATCTGATGTGCATGTGGTAAAAATTTGCTTCCATTCTGAAGACTCTCTCTTCACCTCACTGATTGTTTCTTTTTCTGAGAAAAAGCTTTTTAGTTTGAATCCATACCATTTATTGATTCTTGATTTTATTTTTTATGCTATAGGATTTTTCTTAAGGAAGTTGGGGCCTAATCTGACATGATGAAGATTTGGGACTACTTTATCTTCTATTAGGCTCAGCATCTCTGGTCTAATTCCTAGGTACTTGATTCACTTTGAGTTGAGTTTTGTGCATGCTGAGAGATAGGAGTTTAGTTCCATTTTGCTGCATATGGATTTCTAGTTTTTGCAGAACCATTAGTTGAAAAGGCTATCTTTTTCTCAATATATGTTTTTGGTGCCTTTGTCTAGTATGAGTTAACTATGTTTATGTGGGTTTGTCTTCATGTCCTCTATTCTGTACCATTGGTCTACATGTCTATTTTGGTGCCAATACCATGCAGTTTTTGTGACTGTAGCTCTGTAGTATAGTTTAAGCTCTGGTATAGTGATGCCATCTGATTCACTCTTCTTGCTAAGGATTGCTTTGGTTATTCTGGGTCTCTTATTTTCCAGATGAATTTCATGATTGCCTTTTCTATTCCTATGAGGAATGTCATTGAAATTTTAATTGGAATTGCATTATATCTGTATAGTGCTCTTGGTAGCACGGTCATTTTGACAATATTAATTCTGCCTATCAAAGAGCATGGGAGATTTTTCCATCTTCAAAGGTCTTCTTGAATTTATTTCCTTAGCAGTCTGTAGTTTTCATTGTAGAGGTCTTTCACCTCCGTTGTTAAATTGATTCCCAAGTATTTTATTTTATTTTTTTGAGGCTACTGTAAATGGGATAGTTTTCTTAGTTTCTCTTTCAGAGGATTCGTCACTAATGTATAGAAATACATTTGATTTATGGGTGTTGATTTTATATCCTGCTACTTTGCTAAATTCATTTATTAGTTCTAGAAGTTTTCTGGTGGAATTTTTCAGATCCTCTAAGTCTTTGGCAAATAGTGGTAGTTTGAGTTTTTCTTTTCCTATTCGTGTCCCTTTAATTTCTTTCATCTGTCTAATTTCTCTGGCTAGAGTTTCAAGAACTATGTTAAACATAAGTAGTGTAAGAGGTCATCCGTGTCTTGTTCCAGTTTTTAGAGGATGTTTTCAATTTTCCTCCATTTAGAATGATGTTGGCCTTGGGTTTAGCATAGATAGCTTTTACAATGTTGAGATATGTTTCTGTTATCCCTAGTTTTTTTTTTTAGTGTTTTGAACCTGAAGCAGTGCAGTATTTTGTGGAATGCTTTCTCTGCATCTTTTGAGTTGATCATATGATTCTTATCTTGATGAATTACATTTATTGTTGTGATCAATTACATTTATTGGTTTCTGTCTGTTGAACCAACCTGGCATTCCTGGAATAGTCTCCACTTGATCATGGTGCACTATCTTCATAATATGTTTTTGTATTTAATTTGCCAGAATTTTATTAAGAATTTTTGCATCTATGTTCATTAGAGATATTGGTCTGAAGTTTCCTTTCCTTGATGTGTCTTTGCCTGGTTTTGGGATTAGGGTGATATTGGCCTCATAGAATGAGTTTTGAAGTGTTTTCTCTTTTTCTATTTCATGGGATAATTTGATAAGTATTGGTATTAGTTCTTCTTTGAAGGTGTTGTAGAACTCAGCTGTGTATCCATTTGGTCCTGTGTTTTTCTTGATTGGTAGGCTTTTGATGGCATCTTCTATTCCATTGCTTGAAATTGATCTGTTTAAATTGTATATGTCCTTCTGATTCAGTTTGGCCAGCTCATATTTCTCTAGAAATTTGTCATTGTCTTTGATAGTTTCTGTTTTATTGAAGTACAAATTTTCAAAATACTTTCTAGTTGTCTTCTGTATTTCTGTAGTGTCTGTCATGATATTTCCTTTTTCATCACGAATTTTAGTAATTTGTGTTTTCTCTCTCCTTCTGTTCATTAGCATGGCTAAGGGCTTATCAACATTTTTTATTTTTTCAAAGAACCAACTTTTTGTTTTGTCAAATTTTTCAATTGTTTCTTTTTTCAATTCCGTTGATTACATCTCTGATTTTAATAATTTCCTGTCTTCTACTGCTTTTGGTGTTGGTTTGTTCTTCTTTTTTGAGGGCTTTGAGTTGTAATGTTAGGTCATGTATTTGTTGACTTTTTCTTCTTTTAAGGAATGAACTCCATGCAATGAACTTTATTTTTAGTGCTGCCTTCATAGTGTCCCAGAGATTTTTATATGCTGTATCAGTGTTTTCTTTTCCTCTAGTAATTTTTTAATCTCCTCTCTGATGTCTTCTGTAATCCATTGTTCATTCATAGCATACCAGGTGTTGAAGTATCTTCTATTTTTTATTTTAGCATTGATTTCTAATTTCATTCATTGATCTGAAAGAATGCAGGGTAGTATCTCTACTTTTTTTTTGGTATTTTCTAAGAGTTGCTTTGTGGCATAATATATGGTCTATTTTAGAGAAGGATCCATGTTTTCCTTAGAAGAAAATGTATTCACTCATTGATGGATAAAATATTCTATATATGTCTGTTAAGTCTAAATTATTGATTGTTTTGTTGAGTTCTATAGTTTCTTTGTTTAGCTTTGATTTGGAATACCTATTCAGTGATTAAAGAGATGTGTTAAAGTCACCCAGTATTATTGTGTTGTGGTCTATTTGACTGTTGAAATTGAGAAGAGTTTGTTTGATGAATGCAGATGCTCCATTGTTCGGGGCATATACATTTACAATTGTTAAGTTTTCTTGATGTATAGTTCCCTTAAGTTCTTTATCTCTTCTGACTACCTTTGCCTTGAAGTCTACTTTATCTGATATAAGAATGGAAACCCCTGCTTGTTTACACAGTTCATGTGAGTGCTGTGTGTTTTCCAAATCTTTCACCTTCAGTCTGTGGATGTCTTTTCCTATGAGTCTCTGAAGGCAGCATATTGTTGAGTCTTTTTCAAAAATTCCAATCTGACAGTTTATGTCTTTTGATTCATAAGTTTAGGCCACTAACATTCAGGGTTGTTATTGAGACATGATTTGTTTTCCTGGTCATTTTTGTTTATTTGTAACTTGACTTGGTTTTTCCTTTAGTGTAATACCTTCCATTACTGATTTTTATTATTGTTTTTTATTTCCATCTCAGGGAATATTTGCTGAGGATATTCTGTAATGCAGGCTTTCTAGTTGTAAATTCTTTTAGCTTTTGTTTATCATGGAAGCTTTTTGTTTCATAATAAAATTTAAAGATTAATTTTACTGATATAAGATTCTTGGTTGGCATCCATTTTCTTTCAGTGCTTGGTATATGTTATTCCAGGCCCTTCTAGCTTTGAGGGTCTGGGTTGAGAAATGTGCAGAAACCCTAATTGTTTTCCCTCCATATGTAATCTAATTCCTTTCTCTTGTGGCTTTTAAAATTCTCTCCTTATTCTATATGCTAGGCTTTTGCATTATAATGTGCTTTTGGGTAGATCTGTTGTGATTTTGTACATTTGGTGTCCTGTAAGCCTCTTGTACTTGATTTTCCAATTCATTCTTCATGTTTGGAAAATTTTTTGATATTATTTCATTGAATAGATTGTTCATTTCTTTGGTTTGTAACTCTATCCCAGTAATTCTTAAATTTGATCTTTTCATGCTATCCCTTAATTCTTGGATGTTTTGCTCATGGTTTCTTATCATCTTCACTATGTAGTCAACTTTATTTTCAAGATTATATGTTTTGTATTCATTGTCTGATGTTCTGTCTTCCAAGTGATCTAATCTAATCTAATCTGTTGGAGATGCTTATTAAGTTTTTTATTTGGTTTATTGTTTCCTTCATTTCAAGGATTTCTGCTTGTTTTTTTTTTTTCAGAATCTCTATCTCCTTATTGAAGTAATCTTTGTTTCCTATATGGGCTTATGTAGCTCTTTATCAAAATGATCTTCTGCTGCCTGTGTTTGCTCTCTTATATCATAATCCATCAATTCACAGAATATTTTAATTATATATATCCTGAACTCCTTCTCTGACATTTCTTCTGTTGTGTTGGTCATGGATTCTAATAATGTAGTATCTTCATTTATTTGGGGTACTTTCTTCCCTTGTTTTTCGTTTTGTTTGTGTGTCTTCCCTTCTCGCACTGAGGATCTGAGTTACAGTTTTTACCCTATAGGCTTATAGTGTCCCTGCAGAGTTTCAACACCTCTTTTTTAAGGAGGAGATTAATACTATCAGATCCCCAAAACAATATACAGCTTTAAACCAAATAGCTCCTATTAAGATTTTTACGGTTTTGTCACAATATATAGAAATGATGAGTTCAATTATTATCTACAATATAAACAGTAGTTTTGCAAAAGGGTCTACAGTTTCTGATGGTGGACAAAGAGAGAACTGTGGGTGGGGTGTAGGATGAGATGTTAAGAAGGGAGGAGGTGAGGATATAGAGTTATTAGCTCTTAGGAAGCATAAAAGAGGAATCAGAAGAAGTTGGCTAGTTGCAGAAGAAAAGAGAAAAGGAGATTTTGAGGACACAAGTAAGTGGGAAGATAATAGAATACAAAAAAGCAAACAAACATAAAAATTAAGAAAAATAAAAAATGTAAAAATAGAAAGTAGGTAAAGGAATATATAACACTATTGTAATATATTATTTAGACAAGTCAGTCTTTAGTAGCCTAATGTATGAAAAGTATTTGGTTTCATAAATGTTGGGGATGTGAAGGTATGAGATGAGAGAGACAAAAGAAAAAAAGAAAAGAAAAGAATCTTGAAGGAAAATACAGGATTGTTTTTGTTTTGGAGTTCAGTATCTTTTCTGCTTCCTTTCTCATCCAGTAGGTAGGTTCCTCTGTTGTTTGCTGGTATCTCCACCCACAGGGTGGTGAAGGTTATTAAGATGGGAGGATTGGTCTTAGAGGCAGAATTCCTGGAGGTGGGGTATAGTGCTTTGCCAGTCCTGTCGTAAGACAGTACCCCAAGATCTCCTTTGGGGCCCACTTGTGTGATGAGGGTGCCTGGTCTTATCTCCTTATATTGCCTGTAGACTTCACAATTCCCAGTCTCTAATTTAGTCTGTAAACTGTATCTTGCTCACCCACTTCCTTTCTACTTCCCAATCAGGAACTTCTCTCTCAAGATGTAAATGTCTTGTGGGCTGTGCTCTGGGGCCTGAGCATCTGTCATGTTTAGTATCAGGCAGGTCAGGACCAGGCTTTGTGAGCTGCTGACTGAAAGGAAAGTGAGGAACTGGGAGACAGCAAGAAATGAAAAATAGAAACCAGGTAGAGATACACATGAGAGGTTATTTGTCAGAGATGACAAATAAAGGCATGTCTCTCCATAGACAGAGAGAGGCACTACAGGCTTGGGGTTTGGGACTTTTATGGGGCAGGCTTGGGGATTAGAGCCTAGTAGGTCCTAATTTGGGTGGTTAAGGGTGGGATTGGTATGAAGGAGTTGTGATACACCCTTGGACAGGAAAGGGTTGGGTTGGTATGAGGGAGTGGTAAGCCTTTCTCAGAAATGTCCTTGGGTGGGAAAGCAAAATTTTTCTTGAAATGGTGGCTGTCACTTAAGATACTAAGCAAGGACCTTACACCGACCAGCCAAGTAGCTGCAAGCACTGTGCCGGGTTAGTGGCTGCTGGGCAGAGGGGAGAGTTAGGGGACTATGGTATCTTGATATTGCTTCTGGGCCCCAGCCAGTGTTCCAAGCTGGGAGTTGCTCCAACTAAAGATGGTGATGGATAACCCAAGATGGTGACAAATGTGTCCCAAGACAGAGGTGGTTGCTTTCAGAGATGGTGTGTTGGGGAGGGCTGGGCAGTGGTGTTGGGTGGCATGTTTGTAGATGCAGTTCTGTGGCATACAGTATTGTGTTGGGCGGCTGTCTCCAAACCCTGTCTGGTGTTCCCTGATGCACAAAGGGGACTAGGGCGAGGCAATCAGGGGAGCACCATGCTGGTAGATGGGAATCCACACAGGAGTGGAGGCTGGGCATCCTGCGTGCGTGGACAGCCAGGGGTCCTGCAGAGATGGTGAGGATGAGGGACCTGTGCAGACGCACACAGCTGCTGGGATTCCTGTGCAGGAGTTGTTGGGGATCCTCTAATAACTTGCAGAGAAATAGTTTTCCCACTGCTTGAATCCCAGGTCATGGAGCCTTCCTCTAGCCTGCCATCTTGGATTCTGTCTCCTTCTTGAAATACATTTCACTCAGATTTTGGGCCCTTCTACTGTCTTTACCAGTACCTTCTCAACTTCTGTTTCTGGCTCCTTCGAAGGGGTAGGATGGCCTGTGGCTTAGTCTTTGGACTCTCACCCTTCTCTCCCAGTCATCTCATTCAGTCTTATGATTCTAAACACCATAAGACAAACACCATCTAATAAGACTCCCAAGTCTGTACCTCTAGCTGGAACTTTGGGCTAAACCCTAGACTCCTACATAGAACTGCCTACTCAACATCAATATCCATTTGGATATTAAACAGTACCTCAGTCTTAATATGATGCATCTCTCAATTCCCACTGTTCCTCCAACTCCTACACTTATTTTCTCCATGTCTTTCCTCTCTCAATTTATGAAAATATCATTCACTTAGTAGTTGGGGACAAAAATTTAGGAATTTCTGTTTTCTTTACTCTGCCCATTCAATGGGTCAGCAATCCCCTTGTCAATATATTCTGAACCCAGCCATTCTCCCTCTGTCACTGCCATCTCAGGTCTAAGCCACCATCATGTCTGGCCTTGATAATTTTGCCTTATTATATTTTGTCACTGTCATTGGATTCAGTGTGAATTTTAAAGATAATTAGATGGTCTGTCCTGCAATCCCTGTTCAAGCATGTGTGATCATATGTTATGAAATCTCTCTGGGCCTCAATATTCTTAATTGTATAATAGGAAGAATATCACCTACCTCATAGGCTTGTAGGAATTCAATGAGTTTGTATTCATGAAGCATTTAAAGCAATTCAATCCAAGCACATGGTAAATACTATTTAAAAAAATCCCCAACTCTTCAATTATAATAATGAAGACTCCAATTACTTCTCATTTCATTTAAAGTAAAATGCAAACCCCTCCTTATTATGAACATTTAAAGCTCTACGTTGTTTTGTTCCATACCTACCTCTTTAACTGATTACTTATAACTCTTCTCTGAGCTCACCATGCAGCCACGCTGGTCTTCCTTTGAGTCTTTGAGAGACAGCCTGCTCTTGCCTCTACCTTGCCCTAGAACACTCTTCCTCCAGATCCTTGTTTAGCCTGCTCACTCTTTATCAGTTAAGGGCTCTTCCTCCCAACCTCTACTGGTTGCTGGGAATCAAATTCAGGATCTTGTGCATGCTAAGTCCATACTTTACTCTTGAGCTACACTCCCAGACCAATTCAAGGGTCTTTGGAAACACTATCTCTTCAGAGAAGATTTGTATGACTGATTTATCGAAAAATCACCCTACTTCTCCCTCAAGCATACTTTGTTCCCAGATCTCTAATATTTTTTAAGAGTTTTTATAATCTGTAATTATCTTACATGAGAGAGACTTCACTCTCCAGATACAAATATATACACCAAAGCCACGCCCTAATTCTCACCTCTTCCAGCCACATCCTACCACTTCAGTTACCACTCAATTAATCCCTATCAGAGGATTAAATTACTGATTAGGTTAAGACTTACAAACCAATTATTCCTCCTCCAAACCTTCTTGCATTATCTCACATGTGAACATTTGGGGGATACCTCACATCCAAACCATGACAATGGTGGAGAGATTAACTAGGATAAATACAACAGCCATACTTCTCCACACTGACACCTATGAGGTAGTGCTAGTACAGTAATGCTGTACTTGAAGGGCTTTCTGTGCTGAGCTCCATATTCCTGGAAAAAAATTCAATGCCATAATATTGTTACTCTTCTAGGGTTTTGCTTTAGGTTGGTTCTATAAATACATTTTTTGGCCCCCATGATCAGGCATCAGTCAGAAGTGGCCCCATGGCAATGTGAACAAAAGTTACCCAGAACATTCTTAAGAGCTTTACTAGGTCAGGATATTAAGGAGGCCACATAAATATTCCCTGTCTCCCACATCCAGCCCCTGCTAAGAATATCTTATAATTGCATTTGAATGAGACTTTGATTCTTCCAAGCTTGGTTTGTGCATGTTTTTCCCAGCATTTTTTTTAGGCTTGGAACATTTCCTGAACTGGTCATTATTAGCTATTCACCTAGAACAACATGCAGTATGAAATAGAATATTTTGACAAATCTGTCAGAATGCAGAATCTCTGTCTTCTATCTCTGACTCTTAGCCAATTATTGGGAGCTCTGAGTTTTTATTTTATTTGTTGCTATAAAGGTTGGATTAGAAATATTTTCTTGGTCCATTATAATTATATGTAGTAGTAGAATTCATTGTTACATATTCATACATGCACTGTTTTATTTACTTTTTTGGCTATTATGGCAGAAATACCTGATAAAAACAATTTTTGAAGAAGAAAAGTTTATTTGGTGCTCATGGTTTCAGAGGTTTAAGGCCTAGGTGATCAGCTCTGTTGCTCTGAGCCCAAGGTGAAGCAGAACATCCTGGCGGAAGAGTGTGGAGAAGAAAAGCAATTCAGATCCTGGCCACCAAGAAGCAAAAATAGAGCTCATGCTCACAAGGCACAAAATATATACCCCAAAGACACACCTCCAGTGTCTTACCTCCTCCAGTCACATCCTATCTGACTGCAGTTACCACCCAGTTAAATCATTCAGGTGACTTAATGCACTGATTAAGTAAAGGCTCTCATCACCCAATCATGCCACTTCCGAATTTTCTTTCATTGTCTCATACATGAATATTTGAAGGATACCTTATGTCTAAATCATAATATGCATGCAAGTTTAACAATATAATTTGTTCAGGTTTTGTTTTTTGTTTTTGTGGTGCTGGGGATTAAACCCAGAGTCTATGTATGTAAGGCAAGCACTCTATCAACTGAGCTATATCCCCAGCCCAATTTGCTCAGCTTTATTCTCAAGTGTCTTCCTCTTTTATTTTTAACAAAAATGGGTTACACTAATAACATGCAGGTGGTTTTAAAAAAAAATCTTAAGTGATGTTGTGGACAGAGCCTAAACTGACTCCCAGTGATTTTCATAAATTTGTGTAGATTTCCCTTTGAGTGTAAGTGAAACCTATGACTTGCTTCTAATCAATAGAATGTACCAGAGATGATGGAATATCATTCTTGTGGCTCTTATGTTACATACTAACACAAGATTATTCTATACATGGCAGACTTGGTCAGATAAGAGTCCTTAAAAGAGGTGTTGGGTGCTCTCATATGTGAGATACTCTCCTGCCAAACTTGGAAGAGGCAAACTTCCAAGGTGACCTGCCTCTGGAGAGGGCCATATGACCAGGAACACATGGTCCTACAACTACAAGGAACTAAATTCTGCCAACAACCAAGTAAACTTGGCAGAGGACCCTGAGCTCCAGGAAGAAACATTGCCTAGCTAATTGTTTTAGTCAGCTTTTTCACTGCTCTGACTAAAAGATCTGACCAGAACAATTTTAGGGGACGAAAAGTTTATTTGAGGACTCACGTTTCAGAGATCTTAGTCCATAGAAGGCTGGTTCCACTCCTTGGAGCTTGAGGTGAGGGAGAACATCATGGCAGAAGAGTGTCACAGAGGGAACCAGCTCACATAATGATCAGGTGGCAGAGAGAGTCCCTCTTCTCTCCAGATACAAAATATATACTCCATAGCCACGCCCCACAATAAGTGACTTCTGCCAGCTACACCCCACCTGCCCCGAATCACCTCTCAGTTAATCCCATCAGGGATTAATTTGCTAATTAGGTTAAGGCTATAACTCAATCATTTCTCCCCTGAACCTTCTTGCATTGTCTCACACGTGAGCTTTTGGAGGAGACCACACATCCAAACCATAACACGTTTAACACCTTGCAACCTTTTACAGAGGACCCAGCTAAGCTCTGCTCAGACTTCTGACTCTCAGAATCCTAAGCTTAAAAAAAAAGCATGATGTTTTTAAGCTGCTGAACTTGTTATATTTTGTTATATAGCAATAAAAAATTCAAGTACCAATTTTTTTTACATGCACACACACAAAGCAGTTGTGAGTTTTATGATGTCAAACACAATGTAGTCAGTTTATATGTGAGACTTATGTGGAAAAGGGTTGGAGAGAGATTCTCTATTTTCCAAAGTAAATGTGGGAACATATATGGGAATGTCATGTAGGGCATATATGGGAAAGATATCCATGCTAAATAAGGTTGATTTAGACAAGTTACTTGAGAAGGTGTGAATTTCTCTCATAGACTAGAGAGCTTTGGCAGAAAAGTAATCCTAAAGGGACTGTTAAATAAAATCTATATGAGGTCATTGATTTAGACTGAGTTGAAATAGCTAAATTCAGTTGTGGCCAACATGATAAAGAAGTGTCCTCTGTTTTAACCCTTATAAGAAAAATAATCTGATACTGACCAATTCCCTTCTGGTACCTTGTTGGTGCTCTCTTCAGCCCCTTTCTAACTATAGTCAACTTTCTCTGCCCTGCTCCAGAGAATACGTTTTCTGAATTTTTAGAGTTGTTACCCCAATTTATGAATTGCAAATAAAATATAATTAGATCTTTTAACTAAATTTGTTGCAATCTTGTCTTTCAACAGGGCTTCTTTTTGTTGTTTTTACATAAGGCAGTGAGACTACCTCTCCCCTTCCCCTTGTGATTAGAGAGAGGAAGGGAGACCATAGCCAAGAGGATACCAGGGACAGCCCAGTCCTCCCTTCTCTTGAGCAACATTAATTACAGAGGTGTACAGCCATTTGAATGTGTTCCCAAGCTGAGAATCAGTGAAAAGGATTGATAGGTACATAAGTATTTCAGTGGGGAGACATCAGGAGCCTGATTTGGAGTAGGGGGTGCAAAGCAAGAAGTAAAGCAAAAGAAGAGAGTTGGGACGAGGAGGTGGTGTCCTGGGTTGGCCTGGGGAAAGATCAGGTCTCCTCCGACCCCATATCCTCATCAATGGAGAAGAGTGGGCCTGAGTGACAGGAGAGGGTAAGACAATTAGCCCAGTGGCCACGATGCCTGAATCCCTGATTTCCCTCCTTTACTCCATTCTCTCAATGTATCTCCTTCCAATACACAGGTGCCCCCAGTACAGTCCCCTGGTAATCATGACCCCTTCAGTAAAGAAGTGCTGGAAGGTTGTCTGTAGCTGGGGTTAGCTGTGGGCAACTGCCTTTGTGAGGCACCTACCCACACAGCAGGACAGGTTGGGGAAACAGTCAAGTGTACTCCCTTTACCCTGGGCAGCTAGATGCTAGCTCTTCAGGATTTTAATAAAGGAGCCTTCACACAAGCTCCAGCTATAAATGAGAGCATTAAGAAAGCTATTAGAAATTCAACAGAGGATTTCCTGTGAGGCTGAAGCTGAGACTAGAGAACAGGCTCTGTCCTGATACCCAACCTTTCCTTCCCTCATCCTTGGGGTTGGTGGTGGGAGCGGGGGGCGTCCTATGGAAACATAATCAAATGAGACTGGCCTTGACAAGAAGAAAACATTGAAAAAAAGCAAAGGAGCCCATTCTCTCATGTACAAACACAGCAAGTTCTATTATTACGCAACTAGAGATTTTTATAAAAGTAAATGACCATTCAACGTGAAGTCAGTTCAAGATACAGGTGAATATTTAGATAATGACAGAAATTCCACCTAGAATCATTGATATTCCTCTCTCAGATGTACAAGGGTGGGAAACCAGTTCTCATAGATGGAAGCTAATCTCAGCCCAACTCTCATCCATTTCCGATTCTCTTGGTCTTGAGCTTTATCTTTGGAATCTCAGAGTTGGAATGAAGCTTTTGATACGTGAAAGAAAACAAAAGGTAGAAATCTGGCAGTTTGTTTTTAGATAGTGTCACAATGTTCCTGCTTCAAACGGGTCTCCTTAAATTGGCTTCATCATATTGTCCTTGGCATCAAAACGGTTGTGTCAAAATAGCTTCATCAACAGATCACACACTCAAAACAGAAAACAGGTACAACCTTACCTCAACACAAGCGTGGCTGTCACACCATCTGCCCTTGCAAATGTGCATCACTGACATCCACGCTAATTAAATCAAGTCGATTAGAGCTCAGCAATGACCTAATCCCATGTCTTACACATCAATAGCTGTTTGTTTATATCAGTTAGCAGAACAGGGCAGCCAAGCCATAGAAGTAATTTAGGTAGCACTGTCTAAACAATGTAGATCAATTTAAAGTGAGGTAAGTGACTCATGGTGGAATAATGAGATCAAATCTATAATAAATAATGTCTGTGAATGGAAAAGAACGTAACAAGGATAAAACATTCTTAATAGAGTTATTTTAATACTTCAGATAAATTAATCCCAGTAACAACTACTTCTTGAGTGCCTGTTATGGACCAGGCACAAAAAATCTCTACCTTTCACTTATGGGGAGGGATAATAGAAACATTGAGAATTAAATTGTAGGATGTCAGAGGTGATAAGTGCTCTGAAGAAAAAATAAAGCAAGAAAGAAGGACATGTCGCACCTAATTTGTCAGCTAATCTTGATGGTTTTACTTTCAAAATATATTCAGAATTTGTACTTTCTCCATTTCTGTTGCTCAGACCAAGCCACTAGTGTATTAGTGGCCTCTCAATTATTCTCCCTGCTTTAACTTGCCCTTTTTCAGTTAATTCTCAATACAGCATCCAGGGACAATCTGCTAAAAAGTTGGATGATTTCATTCATCTCCTCTACACACTTCGATAGTCCACATCATCACAAGAGTAAAAATTTAAGACTTCAAGGCTCTGCATTTGCTGACCTCTGTTTTCTCTTTGTGTTTGTGTTCACCTCTAACTACACTCCTTCTGGTCCAGCCCCACTGGCCTGCTTGCCTGTCCTTTAATCCTGGGTATCTCCTGCCTCGGGGCCTTTGCTCTGGCTATCTCTGTAGTAGGAATCAGCTCAATTATTCCTTTTGCCTTGAATATCACCAGCTCCTGTGTCATCTCTGGTGTGGTGACTGTTCTTGCATGCTGCAGTCCGGCTGCAGCAAAATAGCCGGGGGGGGGGGTGATGAGCAACTTCTGTACATTGATACAGCAGGAGTGGGAGCCGTTTATTGTAGGACAGGAGGGGTATATATACATTCCACACAGCTTATCTTAATTAACATAAACTAGATACAGCAGTCAACCAATAAAGAATCTCCACACTTAATGGCTCGCTGGCGTTACTTCACAAACCACTCCCTCTGGCAAAATGCCAGGCGCCATCTTGACTTGTTTACAGACCCTAACACTTGCACAAAGCAGAATAAACAGGGGTTTGACCTCAGTGATCACCAGTTATTTTGGCCATGCTACGGAGGCCACATTAAGAGTGACAGCAGTTATATTGTGTCCTGCTTTGTGCATCACTGCCCCACTTCTCCTTATGCGCTCTCTGGTGTCTTCCTGATGGTGCCCTTGTCTCCTCTGCACCAAGACCCTGTCACTCCATCTTGGTGACATCCACTTGAGCTGCCTTGGTACTGTTCCTTCCTTCTGACTCAGATCGGGAGTATTTCTAACTGAAGCCTGTCAAAATTCACCCGTGCCTCATACATAGGAGGCAGAATTTTGATATCGCTAGCTTGAGAGAGCAACTTCAATTTAAGGTTATAATAAATAGCAAAATGAGGCCAAACATATGTATAAAATTTTACCTTAGAGCTGTAATGACCCTCAGCGTGGAGTGGAAGTTCTCCACTCAGCTCCTTATTGCAGGAAGACATCTTCCTTCTCCCATTCCCTCTTGAGTTCTGAAGTGCAGGAAAGGTTATTTAAATTGGATATTTAGATGATTACTTGCACTGCTCATGATGGAGTTACTCATTGGCGTGGCTCTCTGCAGAGATCTACACTTCTCTTGTCTGCATCTTGCCCCAGTTGCAACTTTGTTAAATTCTGTTATCCTTCCCTCTTTCAGTCCCTTTCATGTAGCTGGTCTTAGGGTTGTAATATTAAATACTTAAGTATAGGCTTGGGGTGGGGGACATATGAGGACATGGTTCTTGCTTTCCAGAGTTCTTGTCAATAGTTTCATTTGCCAGGTATTTATATATGTAATGCATATATGCATACATAAGTGTATATATAATGCATCTATCTATCTATCTATCTATCTATCTATCTATCTATCTATCTATCTTTGCTCCATGATATTGGAGATTCCAGCAGGGAAAAATTGAATGGCTGCAGGCTGGAATCATCTGGAGGATGCAATGTCTTAAAGGGTAGGCTCAGCTAGATATGTCAAGAGGTGCATCTATATGCATCCTTTCCATGTGGCATGGAAACAATGATTTTGTGGCACATTAAAATGCCTTATAATGCTATCTAAAATATAGCTGCTGAGTGAAGAAAAATAGCTTTCACAAACTTCATGTTTCCAAGTCTGTCAGCCCTCATTTAGGAAATTGTTACTCTTATTTTTTCACATATAATTCCAACTGGAGTGCATTGTATGTTACATGGCCTATAGCAAATTATATGCAATCAATTAGACAGGCAAGGCTGGCTGCTACAGGCAGGTGGAAAGACAGGGCAGTAGCTGTCAGATTTGTACTGGGGTTGCAGAATCATTTTTAATCAATTAGAGGAGGCATATAAATCATGACTGCAACTCCAAAAGAACAACAGTGTGAATCATTGAGCATAAGGATCAATACGTCTACACAATTCGCCAGCCCTTCAAGACAGTATAGTGTGGTAGGGGACTGATTTCATTTAATTTTCTGGACAAGGACACAGGTTTTATAGCGAGACATTCTTGGCTTTATATTCCTATTTCTGTTACTTAATGTCTGTGCTCCTTGGTTCTGTAAAGTAAATAAGGTCAACTTATCAGACCAGTCTCATAGCTTTTTTTTTTTTTTGGCAAGGTAAAAAAGGGAGATTAGATGAGGTAATGTCTGTAAGGCATAATGTGGAATGGTAAGAGTTGATGAACAATTGTTCCATCTCCCAGAGTCACTGATGACCCTGAATCTGAAAGAGAAGGGCTCATTATCATACAGACCCTCACTTTCTTATGGAAACAAGGAAATGGGGTTAAATATTTAGATTTTAAGAATCATAAATAAAACACTGGTATTGGACAGGGTCCTGATGGAAACAGACAAGTCAAAATAAGTCATTTGTGGTACATTGATGCTTGGGCAGGTCATAGGGAAACCACTGGATGAGTGTGGAAGAGAGTGGTGGGTAGGAAAGAATTAGACTCCTAAGTTTTAGGTGAGGGAGGGACATTACCAGGACTGGACACAGTGAGGCTATGTGCAGAGTGAGCTGAGAGCTTCCAGGGAGGTATGAGGCCCACCCCTTGGGGAGGGAGGTGGAGTAATAAACAGCCCGGCCTCACTCCAGTCTCTCTAATCTGTTGCTACCATGCCCACTGAAGCCCTCAAATAGCCAGTGGGAAGAGAAGTTTGTGTATGAAGTCTGTGCAAGTTGGCCTTCTGGGGCTTGGAACAGAGTGAACAAGAGTATCCTTTTCATCTCTCAGACAAAGAGGATGAAAAGATAAACAATATGAAGTATGCAAAACTTAAAACAGAACTTTTGCAAACAAGATAAAAGGGCCTTCTCCATCTGGGTTTGTGAGTGTTCTCTTCTCCCTCTCCTTCCACCTGTCCCCCACCTCCCCCCACCCCGTGGCTGTCATGTAGCAGTGATTTGAGATGAGTTTAGACCTCTGTTAGCTTTTCATCACTGTGACAAAAATACTCAAAACAAGAACAACTTAGAGGAGGAAAAGTTTTTCTTGAGTTGACAGTTTCAGAGGTTCAGTCCATGGTTCACAGGTTCCATTGATGTGCCCAAGGTGAAACAGAACATCATGGTGGAGGGGTGTGGAACAGGAACTCCTTGTCCACCCTGACCCTCCTCTTCCAGCCATGCCCCACCTGCCTACAGTTGCTACTCAGTTCATTCAAACTAGGATGAATGCATTAGGTTATAGTTCTCACAATCTAATCATTTCATCTCTGACTATTCTTGCATTAACACAGGTATTTTGGGGGAACATCTCATTTCCAAGACCATAGTAGATTTTGCAGTGAAATGTTTAATGTAGATATTTTTCTTGTTTCTGATTATTGCTGTTCTCATTAAACAGCCCTATGAGATGAAGAACTGTGTTAAAAACTCTGGGAGAAACAGACTAGGTGGGAGATTCCATCCTTGTTTTATAAGAACTTGCTGTCTAGTTAAGGAGGACCATGATACTGGGAAATATATGATAATGTATAATTTAAAAAGTGGCAGAAATTCCAAAGAAGGCCACCTTGGAGGACATGGTGTAGAGGAGGGAAGGTTTGTTGGAGAGGAAAGCACAGTTGAGCTGCACTTTGATGGTGGGTAGGTTAGGAAAGCCTTCTAGATAATCTTTAGCAATAGAGTAAATTTTTGCCTCCAGCACCACTGGCCAGAAGAACAAATATTACCCAGTGAGCAAGGTTATCTGACTTGGAGGAGTTAAAGGATCTTAAGACTGGTTTAGGGGAAAATGTAATATAGTGAATCTAGGGAAAGCAGTAGGTTTGTTTTTAAATTTGCTGTCTTAATAGGTCTGGAATATCATGCAAAGAGACCAGAACAATTCCTAATGTTGAATTTTTTGATCACCATAGAATTTTCAAACTTGACCATGTTTAATCAAATAATTTTTGCCAGTTTTTCTAACTGCTGAATTTGCAATAAGGTGCTGTGAATCTCAAAATAATAAGTTTGATGGATTTACATTAATTAATATGGTTACAGGGATTTAGCTGATTGTGTCTTCCTGATACTGAACTCTTAATTAACTAACAATGAACATAAAAATAGAAATTAACAGTATAATTACACTTAGGAATATAAAAACAATTACAATGTATTTTAAGGGCCTGACTTTCAAATGAGCCTTCACAAATATTTGAAAACATTAATAACATATTTTCTATGTGAAATAAACTATTGACTTGATTTTATATTCTTAGGATTTCTATAATAAATTTTTAGTGCCCTTGTGTGGCACCTTTAAAAAGTTCTCCTTAGCTAAATTCAAGATGCTTCTTCCTTATATCTGTGCTATTACTTGATTTATCAAGTCTTCTAGCAGCCTATGTATTTGTTGTGGTTTAGATATGAAGTGTCCCCCAAAAGCTCATGTGTGAAACAATGCAAGAAAGTTTAGAGGTAAAATGATTGAGTTATGAGAGTCTTAATCAGTGAAGTAATTCCCTGATAGGGTGGTAACTGTAGGCAGGTGGGGTGTGTATGGAGGAGGTGGATCTTTGGGGAGCATTCCTTTGGGGTATATATTTTGTCCTTGTTGAGCAGGGCTCTCTCTGCTTCCTTCCCTCCACATCATTCCACCATGATGTTCTGCCTGACTTGGAGCTACCTGCTATGGACTGAGACCTCTGAAACTGGGAGTGACAAATAAACTTTTCCTCTGCTAAGATTGTTCTTGTGAGGTCTTTTGCTTACAGTGGCATAAAAGCTGACTAAAACAGCTTTGAAGAAGGAATAAAAGTTACACACTGAGGGTTGACCCCATGACAGTCACAATAAACGCAGGTTTGTAAAGAACCTTCTACCTACCAATCCTTTTTTATGCTTGATTTTATTACTATACACAGCAACCTAGTGGAAAGTTAATATCACCTCCATTTTATATTTGAGGACCTTGAGTCTCAGAGAAGGCAAGGTTGCAAAGTCAGAGGGCTATAAACAGATAGAGTTGGGGTTTGCACCTGGAACCATCTAGCTCTTTATCCCGAACCTCATTACTTTTGTTTTTAAAACTAAATTCTTTGCTGAATTAATTCTTAAAAGTTCAAAACACTTTATTAGCATCTTACAAATATTTTATAGACAACGATTATTATTATTTTTTTTACCTTGGGGCATACCAAACAAAAATATGGAAAACCACATATTTCCTCTCCCATACCCAGGAAGAATTTAGGACTAATGCCTAGGTTTTCTTGAATGACTGACCACCTCCCTAAAGATAAAAAAATCAAACTTGCGAATCAACCTAACAAAGGAGGTGAAAGATCTCAACAATGAAAACTACAGAATACTAAAGAAATAAATTAAAGAAGACCTTAGAAGATGGAAAAGATCTCCCTTGTTCTTGGATAGGCAGAATTAATATTGTCAAAATGACCATACTACCATAAGCATTATACAGATTTAATGCAATTCCAATCAAAAACCCAATGATACTCCTCATAGAAATAGAAAAAAGCAGTCATGAAATTCATTTGGAAAAATATGAGACCCAGAATAGCTAAAGCAATCCTTAGCAAGAGTGAAGCAGGTAGCATCACTATACCAGACCTTAAACTATACTACAGAGCAATAGTAACAAAACCAGTATGGTATGGCATCAATGTAGACTGGTAGACCAATGGTACAGAATAGAGGACACAGAGACTAACCTACATAATTAAAAACATACATTGGAAAAAAGAGAGCCTCTTCAACAAATGGTGCCAGGAAAACTGGAAATCCATATGCAATAAAATGAAATTAAACCCCTATCTCTCACCATGCACAAAACTCAAAGTGGATCTAGTACCTAGGAATTAAATCAGAGACCATGCGTCTAATAGAAGGAAGAGTAGACCGTAATCTCCATCATGTTTAATTAGGCCCCTACTTCCTTAATAAGACTCCTATAGTGCAATAATTAAAATCAAGAATCACATAAATGGGATAGATTCAAACTAAAAAACTTCCTCTCAGCAAAAGAAACAATCTGAGAGGGGAATAGAGCCTACAGCTTGAGAGCAAATTTTTACCACTTGCACATCAGATAGAGCACTAATCTCTAGGGTATATAAAGAACTCAAAGATAATACCCAATCAATAAATGGGCCAACTGAACAGACACTTCTCAGAAGGCAATACATAATCAATCAACAAATATATGAAAAAATGTTCAATATCTCTAGCAATTATAGAAATGCAAATCAAAACTACTCTAAGATTTCATTTCACTCCAGTCAAAATGGCAGGTATTAAGAATACAAACCACAATAAGTGTTGGCGAGGATGTGGGGGGAAAGGCACACTCATAAATTGCTGGTGGGACTGCAAAATGGTGCAGCAGATATGGAAAGCAGTATGGAAATTCCTTGGAAAACTGGGAATGGAACCACCTTTTGACCTAGTTATCCCACTCCTTGGTCTATACCTAAGGGGCTTAAAAATAGCATACTACAGGAACACAGCCACATCAATGTTTATAGGAGCACAATTCACAATAGCTAAACTGTGGAACCAACCTAAATGCCCTTCAGTAGATGAATGTATAAAAAATGTGGCATATATATTTACAATGGAATATTATTCAGCAATAAAAGAGAATAAAATATGGCATTTGCCAGTAAATGGATAGAGTTGGAGAATATAATGCTAAGTGAAGTTAGCCAATCACAAAAAAAAACAAATTCTAAATGTTTTCTCTGATATAAGGAGGTTGATTCATAGTGGGGTTGGCAGGGAGAGCATGGGAAGATTAGACAAAGTCTAGAAAGGGGTGGTAAGGGAAGGGAGGAGGTATGGGGGTAGAAAAGAGGGTGGAATGTGATAGACATCATTACCCTAAGTACATGTATGAAGAAACAAATAGTGTGAATATACTTTGTATACAATCAGAGATATAAAAAATTGTACTTTATATTTGTAATATAATTTGCAATGCATTCTGCTGTCATATATAAAAAATCAGAATAAAAAATTAAAAAAAAGAAATTCTTAACATTATTGAAATCCAGTGAATCAATCTTCCCTTTATGGTGTGTGTGTGTGTGTGTGTGTGTGTGTGTGTGTGTATGTTTTAAATAAATCTTTGCCTACCTCAAGGTCATCAAGTCATTTCCTTATGTTATCTTTGGAATACTCGACTATTTCACTTTTTCACGTTTAAATCTATAATCTGCCTAGAATTGATGTTTACTATGATGTGAAGTAAGGGTGAATTTTCATTGTTTTCCATATGGATATTCAATTAATTCAGCACCCTTTTAAAAAAAAATAAGAGCCTTTCTCACTTCTCTACAGTGTTACATTTATCACAAATTAAGTAACCACATAGGCATGAGTTTGGACTTCTAGCCTTCTGTTGGTCTGTTTGTCTGTTAATGTATCTGCAGCACATTGGCTTAATTCCTATGGTTTTAACGATTCCCAGTTAAATGGTAAATTGTCCAACTGTCTTCCTTATGCTTGTTTTGGCTATTGGTCTGTTTGATTTCATAAAACTTGAGTGTCAGGTAGTTATCTAACACACACACATTTGTGTGTGACTGAAATTTTGGTTGAGATTTCAGTGTAAAGTATAACTTAGGGAGAATTGGTATGGTCTATGTGATTATTTATTTAGATCTTTAATTTATTGTAATAATGTTTTGTTATTTTCTGCATAAAGTCTTACATATCTTTTATTAGATTTATTTCTAAGTTGATGTTGTAGATGACATTGTTTTGAAAACTTCATTTTCTGGTTGTTGGATGCTGGCTGGCATAGAGAAACGTAACTGATTTTCTTCTGGTATTCAGTGATCTTGATAAATTCACTTAATAAGGTCTAATAATCTATTTGTAGGTCTTTTGAATTCTCTGTGTTCTCAATTACGTTTTCTGTGAATAACAAGAGCTTTGTTTCTTTCAGTTTCCCTTTATTTCAAGTGTGGAGTCTTTAAGTTCCCAGCCAAAAGCAGAGGGTTGTTTAACAAGTTTCCCAACCTTGGTGGCCTTGGGCTGCTCTGTCTCTCAGGTCCTCAGTGCTGTGAATTATACAGTTTAGTTTCTCAGCTATTGCTTCCAAATAGACAAATGCTAACAGGCAAAGCCGCCTACATTCTCTGGGTTTTCTCTCCTTTGGATCTTAATCTTCATTGTTCCCACTCTCTTGTTAGCTCTTTGTTATTTTTTAAGAAGTTGTTTAAAATATTCAAAATGTTTTAAAAATATTTCATCTTGATTTTTTAAATCTATCTTTGGTGGAAAGTTTGATATTAATTAGCTAGTCTGCAAGCCCCAAAGCAGAAGTTCATTAGATTATTTTTTTCCAAGCAACCCTGGGAGAAAAATGATGCTGGGCCTCAGGATTAAATTCTTATATCTGTTTGGAAGGATACAGATGACCCATGGGTGACTGCAACTGACAGAGCCAGGTCAGAATGACCTACTGGCTTTTGCTGTTCTGGGATTGCAATTATCATGGACAGAGCCAAAACCATCAAACTTTGTGCACTGGGGATGAGTGTAAGAATACCCTAGGCATGTATGAAAACTCTATCTTATTTATACTAAACACAACTGATTAGACCTAACCCCAAACTTTTTCCTCAAGCACTTTTTTTTTTTTTTTTGTACCAGGGATTGAACTCAGGGGAACGTGGCCACTGAGCCACATTCCTAGCTCATTTTTTATTTTAAATTTTCAAAATTTTTTTAAAATATTTATTTATTTATTTTTGGTACTGGGTATTGATCCAGTGGGCACTTAACCACTGAGTGACATTCCCAGCTCTTTTTTTGTATTTTATTTAGAGACAGAGTCTCACTGAGTTACTTAGGGCCTCATTAAATTGCTTGAGGCTGGCTTTGAACTCGCAATCCTCCTGCCTCAGCCTCTGGAGCTGCTAGGATTACAGGCATGGCTGGCTTTGAACTTGTGATCTTTCTGCCTCAGCCTCCCAGGCTGCTGGGATTATAAGCGTGAGACACTGTGTCCAGCTCATGCATCTATTTTTAGTTTTAATTCCTGGGACTATAGTGGGGGTTCCAGGATTGAGCTCTGAATCATATAGTTCCGATAGCTCTGAATTGGACAAGTAGATATGGTTTGCTGGAAAAGGCATTTTACATGTTCAGGGACCAGGAATTCAGTTGTTTGTTTTACAGCATTTGCTAAGTCATATCTACAAAGAGTTGGTACACAAATAGCTTTGTTCCATCGAGAACTAATCTGAAATGGTGTTTATTATAGTGTGTGTTTTACATATGGTAATTCTGGGCTTGCTTTTCCATGAATTCTGGTGCAATTCCATCTGAAAAATGCTATATAACCTTGTGCTTGTCATGCATAACTAATTAAAACAAATAAAAAAATTAATTTAAAAAAACCCTTGCACTTAGGAGCCCACCTTAATAGTTGCTGAACCGCCTTTAAATGTTTCTCCTCCCCTTGCCCTCTACTTTCTTACTGTTAAAAAATGAAACAAAACAAAACAAAACAAAAAAGAGCTCCATTATTTCTTTAAAACATTTCCTAAAAAAAAAAAATCCATCCTTCACTACTTACAGAGCTGAAAAATTGGCAATCAATTTAAATTTTCACATTAAATGTCTGAAAGCCTCCCAGAGTCTCTTGATCAGCCTCCATCCAGCTTTCGTTGACTCAGGGACGTGTGAGAGCTGGAGAGCCAGCTTTTCTTTTTATTTGCTCCTTAAGAGACCCAAATTTTGTACATTCTTTATTAACAACTAAGCAAATACATTTAAAAAAATTATGTATCAATTTTCCATGAAGTGGTGTTTTGCAGTGCTATTAAAGGTACTATTTTAAGGAAAGTGAATTTTTTCAATAAAATATATCTGCTATAAAGTTAGAAACAGTCTGCCTGAGGTTATTACTAATCCTACACAACAAAAACATCCAGATGTCATAGCTAATATTTTTCAAGTGAGGTCCAAACTAAAGATTGTTCATCCTGTTTGTCTCATCTAACTAGAACCTACTCCTTGCATTCAAATAATGGAAATGAATCTTTAATAGCTTTCCGTGAAATGTACAATAGTATTCCAAAATGCAAAAAAAAAAAAATCCTTTTAGGCTGTAAGAGCAATTTTAATAAAACTCAAGTGGCATGTATGAAAAGTGACAAGTAACAACACCAGCAACAACCACAAAATCATTGCTGCACCTGCCTGTGGAAGTAGCCCCTCCCTACCCTCCCCAGTTGTAGGTAATGTAATTAAAAAGGCAAAACCTTAAATGAAATTGATCTTGTATACTGTACTCTATTGCCTAAGAAAGTCCCCTTCTTTCATACGTGGTGGTGAAAAAATATAAATAAGGGAGGCCAGAGAACATCATCATGCATTTATATTTTCGGTTGGTTTAAATGGTTATACAAATTTTGCAGGTTTGAACAATAACCACATTTTATAGCTACATTTTAATGCTATTGGTTTGATATTTCAAAATAAATTGAATGCATCATGGATGTGCTTTTTGTTTGCTATTACTCCTTGCAGAATATTCCCAAATAAAGGTTGTCAACATGGAAGAGTGAACAGATGTCACCAGAAGGTAGGTAGACGTGATGTTCACATTAAAGTGCCTCTAATAACAATGAAAACCCACAACAGCAAAAACAAAAACAAAAAAACAAAAAGACATTGCTATGGGTCCTTGTTTTATTCAGTTTTTTCACTACTGTGACCAAAAGATCAGACCAGGACAATTATAGGGGAGGAAAAGTTTATCTAGGGACTCACAATTTCATTTGCTAGAAGGCTGGTTCCATTCCTTGGGGCTTGAGGTGAGGCAGAACATCATGGTAGAAGACTGTGGCAAAGGGAAGCAGCTCATGTGGTGAGCAGGAAGCAGAAAGAGAGACTCCACTTTGCAGAAACAAAATCTATACCACAAAGTCTCACCCCCAGGGACCCACCTCCTCCAAACACACTATACCCATCTTCAGTCCCCCTTCAGTTAATCCCATCAGGACATTGATTCACTGACTGGGTTAAGGTTTTCATGGCCTAATCATTTCTCCTGTAAGCATTCTTGCATTGTCTCACACGTGAGCTTTTGGGGGACACCTCTCTTCTAAACCATAACAGGCCTTGAGAGTCAAGCATTAGAGAAATGTGAATAAGGCACAAAGTAGTGGTGAAATAAAAATCTCCAATTATAGATTCTTTGGAATAACACTGCATCAGTGTCAAAATATGACAGATATTTCTGTTGAGCCATATTGGGATGACTTGAGGTAATACGTTGGGGTAGAATTCATTGTAACTGAAGTCAGATTTTCAAGGTTTATAGCACTTGTACTGTATAAGACAACACACTTCCCTAATACACGATTAAATCAGCTCCGTTTGGAGTAAGAGGAAAGGGAAGAAGACAAGGACACTTAGGTACTCAGGGCAGCCGTGTTAAGAAAACCAGGATTATGTAATGTTTTGAATGACCAACAATAAAAAAAAAAAAAAAAAAGAAAACCAGGATTGAAACGGCAACTTGAAGACCCATATAAATACAATACTTTTAAGATCATGAACTATTATTTAAAGCACTCAAGAATGAAGGAGTGTTTCTGTTACTTCAAATTGTTTCTTGTTTCTCCAACTAGATCTGGGAAAAGTGAAATTTAGAAGAATCTAACCAACTTTCTTCTCTTGCCACTAAATCCCCATCAGCTTGCTTGTGGGATGGATGCCTTAACATGTGTGACTAGAAGACAAGGTGACAGGGATTGCCAAGGTCAATGATGATGATACGAAGACAACTCCCAGCTCTGGGGATATAGAGATGACCAAGACATAGTTCTTGTCTTCATGATTAGTGTATTAATCATAGTTCTATAAAACCAACAGGATATGTGTATGTGTGTGTGGATGTGTGTGTCTGTGTGTGTGTGTGTGTATACACACACACACATTTATGTATATATATATATATATATATATATATAATTATAAAATGGATTTATTAGATTGGCTTACAGAATCAGAGGCTGAATAGTCCCACATTGGTCATCCTCAGGCTGGAAAGACCCAGCAGCTACACTGTTCAAGAGACTGGAGCCTCAGAACAAGAGGAACTGAGGGGCTGGAAACTCCCTGGAGGATCACTCATCAGAGTCCGCTTTGAAAGTGTGAAGGAACTGGAGTCTCATGTCCTCAACTGATCACAACAGCAATATAAGCACCAGCCCAAGAGGAATCAAGTTTATGTCTGTATGGGCTTCCTGCTTCTTACACCTTTTGTTTCATCCAGGGGCCCAGCCTAGTGGATTATGCTGCCCACATCCAGGTGGGTCTCCCCCCTCTGTTTGCTATCTCACATACTAACAATTTCTGGAAACACCCTCATTGATATATCATGAAACATCTTAATCTTAGATGTTTAATCTTAGGCATCTCTCAATGCAATGAAATTGACAATCCAGATTAGCCATCAGGACTAGTTAGGAATCCAAATATATTAGCAAATAATTGTAAACACACTACGTTGGGAACTACAAAAGATATTTGTATAAAATAGGGCTATGCAGGATGGGGATGAAGTAGAGATGGGTGGTAGGGATGGTATACAAAGAGCCCAGAAGGAGGTGTCCCTTGAGTGAAATCCCACAGGATGAGCAGAGCTTTATCAAGCAGGAAGAAGTCATTCTGTGTGGGAAGTGGATACAAAGACTCGGAGAGAGTTAAGAGCTCAGAGTATAAATGAAATGCTGGGAAGACTGATAAGGAGACTAGAAAAAATGCAGAGAGCTCAAAAGGCTGAGGATGCCAAGTTTAGGATCTGGATGTTCTCCCATAGGCCAGGAGGGCAAATATAAGGGCTCTGAATAAGAGCAAAAGATGATGCCATTTATTCTTTGGCAAAACCATTTTCTCTGCCCTATAGAGAGCTAACTGAAGAAAGACTAGAGGAAGGAAGACTAACTAGGAATCCATTGCCAGAAATTAGGACTTGAACAGGACAGAGGAATAGAAGGAAAGTGTTTTCAAGATACTCATCAGATTTCAGGCTGATTCACTAAGATAAGAAATATAGATTGGAGAGATAATTGGTTGTATGCTGGACAAGCTGTGTTTGTGGTCATGGATGAGATCTTGGTTGATAGATAAGGGTGCAGACAAAGGGTAGAGGGCAGCTTGGCTTGGTATCATCCTCAAAGGTTGAAGGATATACATCCATCAGCTGGCAAAGTTCGTCTCTGAGAGGTGGCCGTCTCTTGTACAGAAAGCTTAGGAGAAGAGGAGTTTTACTCATTTACACTGTTTCCAGTGCCATCCCCACCCCAGCACTGCAGTGGATTTGGATCTTAAAATAGAAATATCCATTGGAAGGTAAATGGGCTTCCTGTCACTCTTAAACTTATGTTAAACAGAAAAAAAATAGTAATTAGCTGAGCTGATCCTAGATTCTGAAGAAGTGGGAAGAACTAGTTTTGGGGAATGGGGGACATGGCAAATACTAAATGGTGGCAATTAGGCAGCTAGAAGTTCATGACACCACCCAAATTAAGAAATTAGGAGGAGAGAAGTGCGAGGAGGAACAAATATGGATGGGGACAGAGGAGAACCCCAATCATAACACCTTGGAATTTTGTCCTTGGAGGGTTGTTCCTGTTTGCTGTATTGTTAGCAATTTCCAACAGTGAGAGTATAAATAAGAAGCAAAACATTAATGTCCCAAGAACTTTTAATTTAAAGTAGTCATGACCATGTCTGTGAGTCCATTTTACAGATGGAAACCTGGGCCTTAGAGAGTTGGACAATTGCTAAGTGGCAAAGCTGGATCTCTCCGCCTACAAAGTCCACAGTACTCTTTCTAGTCTATCACACTTGATCCTGAGAGATGAGAGGAAGGGAATGAATAGGACCAGCAAAAGTGTGAAAGTGAAAAGGATGAGTTGCACTATATAAATGTCTTTGATGGATGTAGGTCCTTGAGAAAGGTGTCCCCATGACTATTCTATTGTAGCACCTGGGGTCAGCTTCTTCCCACATCCTCACATCTCTCTCAAAGCCCTGAGGGTTACGTTTGAAATAAACCAAATTCAAAGATAATAATTTTACTTTCTCAAGGTATCAATTAATTACTGGAGATAACCTTTCCATACAGTGGCTTTGCTTCCCAAATTTATCTAACATGGAACATATTGATAGTGTAAAGTCTTATGAATGTATAGAGGTTTATCATTTTCAATGGGCTTAAATTTCAAGATCTCATTTGCTTCTCACATGAGTCTTATGACAGACTGCAGATTAAGGAAGCAAAGGGTCAGAGAGGTTAAACAACTTGTTCAAACCTATATGGTTAGTAACAATTGGTGCCAGTACTATAAATGCTACTTTTCTGACTAATTGGCAATATTCTTTCTAATATACAACTCAGGCATTGAGTGGAGAGAGATTAAGAAAGAGAAGGGAGGGGATATACAATAGAAAAAAAAAAAGGAATGGAAATCAAAATTCAATAAAAATCCTGGAAAAAAGAACCAACAACTCACATACTTTGAAATGCATCACTTAAGTCTTTTGGGGTTCTTCCTTTTGTTTTGCTTTATGCTTTTTCAAAGATCCTTAGGCTTTGGAGATTTCAATGAAGAGCTACTTGATATAGCCACTTAATATAGCCACTGTTTGTGGTCATGGATGAGATCTTGGTTGATTGAAAAGGGTGCAGACAAAGGGCAGAGAGCAGGTTGGCTTGGTATCATCCTCAAAGGCTGAGGGATATGCATCCACCAGCTGGCAAAGTTCATTCTTCAGAAAGGTCCTGGTTGATAGACAAGGGTGCAGACAAAGGGCAGAGGGCAGCTTGGCCACTGAGTCCTTCAGAAAGGTCCTGGAGGTTTGGGAATCAATGGAGCCCCAAAGCCTACCACAGGTGCAGTGAAGCCAGTGACAGAGCTACAGTTTCCATGCCAGGAATGAGTTGAGGGTGCCCCATGGTTAAAACAGACCCCTGGTATGCTGCTACTTGAAGCAAATGACAGCAAACTGTTAACAGCACCCATGTGAGGCCTGGAATCCACTGTAGCACAAGTTTGACCCATTATATTTAAATGCTTCCCTTTGAGAGCCACCCTTGATAAGGAACAGGATGTGCCAGGATCTGTTAGCACCCTTGGACTGCAGTTCCTTCCACCCATCAGATTTAGTGGGCACCAGTCAAGGTGCCTTACTTTCAAGGTGCAATCCCGATTCTTTACTAAGCAGTGCAGCCATCAGACCCTTCCAGGTTTTTTTTTTTTTTTTTTTTTTTTTGCAGCAGCTCTACACTTCTCAGAAAATGTTTATTTCTTCTGAATACCACTGTTGAACAATGATAAATGCTGTTCTGATTTTTTCTCTCTCCGAGTCCTCTCTTTGGAGAGGGAGCAGAGATGGCACCCAGGCATACCTACAAAACTTAATTCTGCCTTTCCTTCAACTGTCTTGCCTGCCACAGCTGCTGAAGCCAGGCTAATTAGTTAGTTCCTTCCAGAAATATCCATCCAAATACGTACTAGCTAAATCAAAATATCTTTATAATACAGCTTTCAAGGTGCATAAATAACATTGGTTCTGTGTCTCTCTTTTCTCTTGAATGACACTGATTTTTTTCTAAACGCTACCTTATTCAAATTACAAAGTTTAAAAAAAATGTCTGTCAAACTATTAAATGTGTCAGTGATAGCAAAGTAGTTAAAACCCTGCAGTTGCAGCAGACTTGGGGTCATTACTTTTGATGAATATTTTCCTTTTTAAAGAGGCATAGCTAATATAAGCAAATAGTCCAGAGAGGATGTTTAAAATATATCCATAGATTGCCTTTTGTTAAGATCTTTAACCCTGAAAAATCATGTTCATAATCATAGCTCATTATCTTAATTAGATCTGTCCTACATTATCTCACAATTTATTCTCATTACTTCATAGGTGATCAGCCTTTTGAAAAGCATGTGAACAGAAATTGCTGATTTTTATTGTGATAGTGTCTGTCTTCTCTTTCAAACTCTATTTAGATCTTTTGGGTGTAATAATGGTGATGCTATATTTAATTAAAAATTACATTAGAAAGATATTAATATTCATTCTGTTGAATGAACACTGGATTAACTCAAGAATTAAAATCTCTATAATAGCTAATGAGGTGAACTGTGCTGGGACATTCATAAAAACAGAGATGAATCATAAAAGTGGCTGAAAATCTGAAGCATTTCTTCCTGCTATTATGCTCTGTGTGTGGAAAGCAGGGTTCTCCAGTAGCAAGTCACTTCAAAATATGCCTGCTTCTCCAGAGAGTGAGGGTTTCTGAATTGTTATAGTTTAGATAAGAGGTGTCCCCCAAAAGCTCATGTGTGCAAGAATGTTCATAGGTAACATGATTAGATTATAAGCACTTTAACCTAATCAGTGGATTAATCCACTGATACCGATTAACTAGGTGGTAATTTAGGCAAGTAGGGTATAAGTCATTGAGGGTGTGCCTTTGGGGTGATGTTTTGTCCCTGATGAAAGGAGCTCTCTTTGCTTCCTGGTTGCCCTATTCTGAACTGCTTTCATCCTCCATATCCTTCTGCCAAGATATTCTACCTCATTTGGGCCCAGAGCAATGGAGTAGGTCTACCATAAGCGGACTTCTGAAACCATAAGCCCTAAATAATCTTTTTCTAATTGTTGTTATCAGGTCTCTTGGCCACAACAATGCAAAGCTGACTAAAATCCTAGTGGTCAAATTGCAACTTCTTAGAATCAAGGTTATGTTGCCAGAAAATTGTACATTTTCTCTCTTCCCTTCTCAGGTTAAAAATATAAGAATAGTTCTGTTTCTAACACCTTGTCAGCTAAACTAGTTATATATTTTTTGAAGTAGGAACTAAGTATCACACAGTCAGTTTTCTGGTTTATAAAGTAGATTCCAGAGAAAAACTACAGTTAAGGATGGGAGAATGGTAGCCATTTTTGCAAAATAGGAATGAAAAATTGCAAGATTAAAATAATTATTAGCAACTGTTTCTGGGGGCATTTCTTTCAAGATGAGGGCAAATGCTGGCATACTCTGGGGCAGGTTGATTCTGTAGGGAGGGACTGTCATGTGATGAGGCAGATAATTGGGATGGTGGAGGTGTACTGTTGGGAGGTCTTGGGTTGTGTACTTGTGGCAGAATGCAGATCAAAACAGAGCAGGGTACAGCCTCTGTGAGGGGACTATGGCCAAGAACCAATGATTTGGGTTGGCTTCTCTTTCAGAGCAAATATAGTGGATGAAAATCTGTAGAAGAAAACCCCATTTTATTTTGTCCTTAAAGTGTCCTTGAAAGAGAAGATAGTGAAGTATGTAGAAAGAGCTCTAAACTGAATCAGAAGTCATGCCTCATCCTGCTTTGCAATAAGCCATTAATCAAATTGCTTACTGGCTTTGGGCCTCAGATTCCTTATTTCAGAAATTAGAAAATTCAAGTAAACAATGATTGTAAATATTTTCCAACTCTAGAGTTCTGGGAAACTGAAGGAGAGTGTAACTAAGCTTCTCCCATACAGTTTTGCAGTAAGAGTAAACAGACAACCAACAAAAGCACCCCAGGTGTGACAGAGTGGTACAGCAATGGCCCAATTATTTCTGCCCCCTTATTCTCTCCTTTTCTTCTAATCAACTATGTCACTTTTCCATCAAGAGGAGAAGTCGACACCTCACCCCTTGAAACTGGCCTGGCCCAAAACTTACTTATATTGAATGGGGTGGAGCTAATTGTGTTCCAGGTCCATGCCCCAAAAAGTCTTCTGTTCTCTCTCTCTCTCTCTCTCTTTCTCTCTCTCTCTCTCTCTCTCTCTCTCTCTCTCTCTCTCTCTCTCTCTCTCTCTCTCATCCTTCCCTCCCTAAAAGGACAAAAGGAAAACTCTGCTAATTCTCTAGAGGGATGTGAGAGATAACACATGGAAGGTAGTTGTATCATTTCAGTCAAGGATGCCTAGTTCAGCAAGCCTTCAGCTGACCTGTTAGCTGACCACAGACACTTTAATGAGCACAGAGGAGATAATCCAAGTCCCTTCCAGGTCACCAGAGCTGCCTAATCACCTAGAATTGTGGGAAATAACAAATGGTTCTGATAATATGACGATGAGTTTTGTTTTCATTTTTAAACTTTATTTTGAGACAGGGTCCCATTAAGCTTCCCAAGGAGCTGAGACTACAGGTGAGTGCCACTGTGCTGACTTGTGTGAAACACTTTTTCATGCAACGAAAGATCACTCATACATGAGGCTTCACTGGTTCTACCCTTCCACGTGCTCTCTGGCCTCTTTCAGGGTCCTTAGGCAGCATTTCGTAAGTGCTCATGAAAGTCTGATTAGCCAAATAGCATTCACAGGATGCTTCCACCATAAGTCTGATTAGCTAAATAGTATTCACAGGATGCTTCCATCATTTCTCCTGGGCACTGCTGTTCTTACTGGGCATGTTGATACCTCATTGGTGGCAGTCCTTGTGCCTGCCTTTCCTCATCTGGTACTCTGGCATCAACAAAAAGTGTTTCACATGCCAAAGCTTTGTTGAGAAAAGGATGGTGCGGATGCAGAATTACCTTCCTTCTCATTTGTAGCCATTCTCTGTTACGTGGTTATCAAAGTTATTTCAACAATCCTAATGTCTTGGAGAAGTTTAAATTAAATGAATTTTAGGTATTTCTTATAGCCTTCTGTCTTTCCAAGTCTTAGAGACTGAACTCAGGAGTTATTAGCTATACCCTCAGCTAATCCATTTTAAGATATTTACAGAACATGGACAAATCGTAGATATTATGCTAAGAAACCAAACTTGAAAAGCTGGTTACTTAATGAGATCCTAGAAAAGGCAAAAACTGTATGAATTGAAATTTGATCAGTGGTTGCCAGGAGTAACAGCTGACTATATAAAATAACCTGAAGGAAGCTTATGAGGTAATGAAAATTCTTTTGGTGGTGCTTTCACAGAATCATGGTTAAAAACATTATTTTTTCCAGATGTAAATTATGTACCAGTAAAACTGACTTAAAGGCTTGCTCTCATTTATTTTTAGACAGGGTCTCATTATGTTGCCAGGCTGGCCTTGAACTTGTACTCCTCCTGTGAGGCATAAGAATGAAGGTGCCATATTATACCTGGAATAGTTCTCCCATTCCATGATCCAGGCTTTGTTGTTGGGTACATTTTTATTATGCCCAATGCCTTCCTTCCTAAGTCTGAGCTCTTTTAAAGGAGGTTCCTTTGTACCCTTAGCAATTACCCTTCTGCAAATTTGCCACATCATTATATAAGACATATCCAGATGTGTTCAGACTCTGGCCCAGGATGAAGCTGGGACATCCCATTGCAATGGTTTTTGAAAGCTGTTTGCTGTATCTAGAGAGAGGAACATTGGAAGCTAAGAGGTGGTTATTAATAATAATTTACATATCAGCTGCTCCTCATAAAAGATCTTCTGTGTGTTCTCATAATATCATAACATTTTCAGCTCACTTAACCTTAAGCACCGAGGGGAACTTTTTAAACCCATCCTTTTCCATTTATTAATTAACCTTGCTAAACATTTTGGGGGGAGAATGACAGTGGGTTTATGTTGCATAATGTATTAGTTAATCTAATCTTGGCTATGTTTTAGTCCCTGAAATTCTAGTGACTTTGTAATGAATGATGGATATTTCTTTCTCATTCAGAATCTCAAGCCATCATCTGCCTAGTAGTAGGCCACCTAAATCACATAGCCTTCAAGGACATCAGATTAGGACAAAATGTAGGTGGGAAGTTCCCACATCCCTCTTGCTCTCCTTCCACTGGTCTGATCTGGTCACAGGATTCCACTCAGGTTGGTCCATGGGGGTTTGGAAATTTAAACATGTGAATATCTGATAGGCGTTTATATTCCCTGCAAGAATCTCCCATTCTAGTCACCAAATTTTCAATTAGTTCCTTCTTCCCATATGTAAGACATCACAGTCTAGTCTTGGGGAAGAAATGCTGATGTCTAATCTGGGCACTGAATCAAGTTCTATGGGATACAAGGGCCTCTCTGTCAGGCCTCTAGGAGGCTTTTTTTGATCAAGTGATCTATGGATTGAGAGGAAAGTTGCATTCATGTCCTCTCTTCACACAGGATATGTACTGGTTCAAGAGATATATACTGGTAATTGTGCTACATCTTCTCGTTTGGAAAAGGGAGTTAGCCAGTGATGATGAAATACCATTTGGTAGACATGGAGCAGGGTCCCTCTCCAGGAATGGGGTTTCTTGACTAGGCCTTCATTCTGATCCTTAGGAGGAGTTCTTTCTTATATTGTGCTCCATTGGTTCATGCTGTGTCCTCTAAGATGTTCTTTCTTCTCCATTTCTGTCTTCAGCCACCCCTACAGTGTGCGGTGGGGATCTTACCTTCTTCATGGGCTGCACAATTTTCTCAGTAAACATCTTTCTCATGAAACATTGGCATCCCAAGCCTTGAAAGTCTCAAAATGTCCATGACTTGTCTTAATCAGGCTTATGGTTTCATTGGCAGTGTAGTTCCCTTGGAACCATAGTAGGATTCTGATGTATCTGCTTTTAATACATTCCATGTGCTGGTAACCATAGCTGAAGTTCTTCTCTAGACACAGTCCTAAAATCTGCTTTCATTTCTGTCTTCCATACTTTTCTCTCTGAACTTTATGGTGGCTACCTTGAAGGGTCTGGGCAAGTTTATACACTTCATTTTATCCTTGTTGTAAGTAATTTCTTCCAATGCAAAAATTTCACTGATTTTTGTGGCGAAGTCTTTTAGTTGCCACGTCTTACTGTTGTGGGTCTAGAAGCAGTCACTTTTCCAACTTGTGAGCCTCTATTTTTTTTTTCAGTGCTAGGGATTGAACCCAGGGCCTCTCACATGCCTGGCATGCACATGGCACATAACATGGAGCCACATCCCCAGCCCAAGTCTCCACATTTCTGAACTAATCTCATCTTTTTCATTTCTGATTACAAACTAACCAGAGTTCCCCTGAGCTTATTCATTCTTTAAATCTTTTGTCAAATACAGCCAATATTCACTTTTAATATTCTTCTACTAAATTGCTAGAGCTGGAAGCCACATGATATGCCTCCCAAATTACCATGGGATTTTAATTTTGCCAAGTGCTTTCCTACTGTATATAATAGATCATCATTTTCAGTCTCCAATATCAGTTTCCTTTCTGCCTCTGCTTAATTGCTAATTCATTGCTATGCATTTTAGGTTTCTTTGTGATGGCCTCTTATCATTGATATAAGCTCTGAATTTGTTAGGATAGGCTAGAATACAATGTGGAAACAAATATTCCTATCCCAAGCCACTCGCTAACTACAATGAAGTTTCTTACTGTTCATGCAAAATCTCCAGGGTTCTGTCTTATTTCACTTTAGACCATGCTTATGAACTACTATCAGATCAGAGAAGGAAGTTGTGAGGAAAATGGAGCAGGAAGTTCAAGATGACATTTTGCTTAGTAAATCTGGGTTGTATATCAACACTATTTAGGTATGGTGTATTTATTTGTATATCTATGCAGTGATTGCTTAATGGCATTAAAACATGCCTGTAGTGCATGGATTATTGGTTTCCCTTATTGAGAAGACTAAGGGATGAGAATAGTTGTAAGGAGGTATTTTACCAGATTTACCAGAATGAAATTGTAAAAAATTTGTAACAGTAGCTGTATAAAATAAAATCTCCCCTAAAGTACACTCCTACTTGAATTTTCTGCATAGGATTACTGAATGAATGTGTGCTTTCCTCTGGTGGAGTATTGATGGACACCAAACACAGATGTTTTTACTTGTTTTAGAGTTTTAGAGAAGAATGGCTGGACTGATCTAATTCTTAACATCATTTAATGATGTGAAGAGAGGCACCTTACCAAAGACCCCTTTGAGAGTCTTAAATAAATTTTGTTGAATGAATGAACAAGTGAAGATTAAATGAGTGAATGGGACAAGTTAAATGACTAGTTCTAGGTTGGTTATTAAGAGATCTAAACCTACCCAAGTTTTCTCATCTTCCACTAACCCTGCCTCCAAGCAGCTTCAGAATGCAGGCTTATACTTTGGCTATAAATATTTTCTTTAGAGTTTTGCTGATGAATTGAAGTTTCATAACAAGAAGAAAGCAGATGGCTTTTGGAAGGGGCTTATACTTGCTCTTTTAACTGTGTTTCTGTTTTGCTTGTTTATGCAGAGTGTGCACAAAGGTTGCCAGAGTCTTAATTTCAAACTGCATCATTTAATAAAATACAATAAGGAGAATTAAGAAGAAAGGCTGCAGGGAACATCCTGCTTATTATCTCTGTAATGAGAGGACTATTTTTTCTCCCATCAGTTGCCAATGATGGGTTTTTTTGTTTCCTTTCGTCTGGGCACAATTGCAATGTTCAATGAGAGGAGTGTGAAGTGCCACTTTAAAGCCAAACATTCAATTCCTCCTAATTCACAAGGGAGAGAAAGATCAAGTTGTGCAGCTGGGAGGTGATGTTTCTTCCAAGCAGCTGTCATTGAAGAGACACGTGCAAACCATAGAAGTCATTTGTCACAAGAACCCCATCCAGAATTTGTTGTGTGTGTCTCACTTGCCTAACGTGACATGAAATAGTGAAGCTTTCAAAATCAAGTACAGAGACTTCGTTGTGTTGACACGGGCAAAATGAAATGAAGAGCTGAGGCAATTATGTGGATAAATCAGGCCTGAAATATTCCAGCCATCGAGAGGAAAAGTTCTTTGGGCTCAAATTATTCAGAGTGACTGTCCAGGTTCATCAATTTATCAGGATAATGAATTTTATCCTATACTTTGTCACTATAGATACATCTTTAGTCTATAAATTTGAATGACTTTGTGATATTTTTATTTCACTGGAAATTATAATAAGAACTGAATAAGCAAAGCACTATGTTAAAAGATTGCTATGAAGCTATGATAATAGTCCAAGAGAATTTAAACTTCATTATTCAATAGCTAGTGGATAGAACTATTGGAATGGGGATAGAGAGGGATATGTGAAATCTGTTGAGAATCAAATGCTTGTAACTAATCTGTCTCTCCCATTTAGCATCCTCTTATCCAAAAGTATCTGTGGCTCCTCGATAATAATATGTAGCTCCCAGCTGTTTTTCTGGTCCTTTGACAACTAGTTAAATGAACCTGGAAATTTATCAGGATTTATATGAAGATTAGTTTTTATAGCTATATACATGCAAGTGTTAAATTTGTCTATTTTAAAAAATATCTTATTTATCCTCAAAGAGATAAAAATTTAAAACATAAAGGATAAGCAAGGTCAGTCTTTTGTCTGTCTATGCATTTCCTTTGAGCTTCTGCTTGGAATGCTTATCATGTCTGTTCTTCAGCTATGATGATCGGATCCTCCCAGAGCCTCCTAAATATTAAGAATAACTTTCCAGTTAGAAGTTACAAATCATGAACATGTTCATTGAAGCAGTAGAATACCATGTAAGAAATAAAAGCCTAATATTGATGACCATTTTCATTTTTATCATAAAACTATAAAAAAAGGAAGGACCCTAATGAATTACCCTTCTGCTCCTGTCACAATAATAGTAGAAATTTTTATTTTGCAAAATGGAAATACATGTGCTTTCCTAATTGAAAAACAAATACATTGTACAAGATTATTGAAAAACATAAAGAAGAAAATAAAATGGCCTTGGGCAATTTAAGTCATTTAAACCCTGCATTTAAAATGGAAGAGAAGTATTTACTTTAGAGGTCATCATGATGCCTAAATGATATGATATAATGTGTATAGCACCTATACATTATGCTGGATCACACTCCATAGATGGTGGCTAAAATTTCTTTTGAAGTAATGAAATGTGAATCTTTATTTTACAATAAATGCTGATTTATATATTTGGAATGTCTTCCCACCTAATAAAGTCCATAAAGTCTAAATTTATAGACATGTGCCAGAAAGTTAAACGTAACCATCAATATTGTGATTTCATTGCAAGACATTGTGTGTGTCTGTGTTGTGTTTTGCCCACACTTTGGGAGAAGTATACAGGGGAGAACATGCTATCACAAATATCTTCCAGGGCTGACATGCACCTTTGTTAAACTGAATTTCAGGGTCTATTATAGGCTTTGTTAAGTTGAGAGCTCAGGTAAGTATTTGTAATAGTGGAGAACAATCTTCCAATTTCTTAGTTGACATACATCATATTGCTCCAACCATTGCCAAATTTAATAGCCATTTCATTTATTGACAGTCTCAGCAAAAAGGCTAGGAAAATCAATTCTGAACATGAATTATGGCATTGCTTTGAATATCAACCATTTCTATTGTTTCTAAAATTTGCACCATGGTGTCCTCTGTTTCTGAGTGGTAGGTTATTAATGAATTCCAGTTGCACCTTTTCCTGCCTTGTTATAATTTTTGTCAGAAAGATAATAGCAGTTCCTGGCACAATAACCTTTCCAATGCACTGTTGCTTGATTTGCTGACAATTCCATTCCTCAGTTCTTATAACCAAGGAAGAGGAAAAGTGGAAGTGTTGATCAAAGGACAGAGATTATCAAAGAAGTTTAAATAACTAAATCATTAAAATGCTGATATCATTCCGCATGATGACACATATTAACAAGAAGAGGAAACAGTGTAATATGAGAACATTTTTATGAAATAAATGTCATGGGATTACAGAAAAGGAAATTATATCAATTTGGTTGCTTTCATTATAGTCTGAACATTGGCCTTTGGAATTCATTCCTATATGTCCTGTTTCCTGCTCTAATATCAGGTGTGATCATTATGGCTCTAATCATTATGGTGTTTTTGAGGATCTAAACCGGTCTGAAAACTATCTTTCTTTAAAAATAAAACTATTGTATTAGTTGTATTTAAGTTTATCCAGTGGAATCTAAAACCATGGTGATTTGACATTCACCACCATCTGCTTAAAATTACAAAAACAAATGCTTAGTTCTGCCGCAACCCGGCTGGGCACAGAAGCACGAGCCGCCGCAACCTGGCTGGGCACAAAAACACAAGCCGCTCAAGCGGGAAACAAAGCTTTATTTTAAAAAGCCGCCAGCGTCCCGTGTGTGCCCTGCTAGCAAGTCGGTCGACCCACATGTCTCTCCCACCGGAACCGGGGGTCTGGACTTCCCCTGGAAATTCCCTCCTACTATCCTTCCTCAACCAATGGGAACTCTCCCATTACATGAGTAACATGAGTAACATGAGTCCCGTAACAGGCCGAGGTGAACAGCAGGAGTCCAATTTCCATATGAATGTAAAGCTTAACATAATCATATCATCTCAATGGCTAGCTGGCAGTCACCTAAACCAAAAGTGCCATGTATCATAATACTTTTGCTGTGGCTCCTAGCATAGTTCATCATTTTGACATTGACATTGTTCCTCTGGTCTTACTTCTTCCACAAAAATACAGTCCTTCTTCATTGATTATTCTATCAACTTCTCTGCTACCAAAATGTTTATAAATGGAAATTATTTTTTCCTAATTTTTAAGGCTCTGGGTGTTAAATGTTTTCTTTATTGAGTTGTAACTTTATTAACTGATAATTTATAAAGGCAAAATAAACATACTAAAACTTACATAGATTCTTACTGAAAAATAGAAAAATTGTTGAAAGTTTATTTCTTAATAAGAAATGTATCTCTGTATCTCATAGAAGGAGAAATTTAAAGTGTTCTGATCAGAAAATGCTTCATGTAGAGCAATATGTTAAATTATTGATAAGAAGCAGCAAACAACAGCAGATGAGGTAGAGAGGGAAGATGAGAGGGGAGGGGAGGGGGGATAGTAGGGGATAGGAAAGGTAGCAGAATACAACAGTCACTAATATGCTATTATGTAAAAATGTGAGTGTGTAACCGATGTGATTCTGCAATTTGTATTTGGGGTAAAAATGGGAGTTCATAACCCAATTGAGTCAAATGTATGAAAGATGATATATAATGAGGTTTGTAATGTTTTGAACAACCAATTAAAAAATAAAATAAAAAATAAATATAATAATCATAAAAAAAGAAATATATGAAAAAATGTTCAACATCTCTAGAGACAAGCAAATTAAAACTACACTGAGATATCATTTCACTCGAGCCAGAATGACAATTATCAAGAATACAAGTAAAAGTGTACAACCAGAGATATGAAAAATTGTGCTCTATATGTGTAATATAAATTGTAATGCATTCTGTTGTCATATATAACAAATTAAATTTTTTAAAAAAAACTTAAATAAGGAAAAAAAAAAAGAACCATCTACTCAATCAGCAAGATGGCTGAATAGGGGCACCCAGCACTCACCAGCTGAAGGAGAACCAAAGCACAGGTGTATGTTGAGGTGAGTGACTGCAAAAGAATACTGGAATTCAATAGTAGAGAAGCTGAAATCTTATAAAATCCAGACCTGGGGTAGCAGCATAGCAAGAGATACAAAATATCCTAGCACCCGCTTCCTGGGCTCTACAGCCAGAGAAATGGGGGTCCACCTTTCACAGGGTAAAGGTGAGAGAGTCCCAGCAAACTCTATAAGCACAGATACTGGCAATCCTAGCTTTTGGAAAACTTTACAGCCCTTGCAGACTTAAATGGAGAAGAGGCCTAAAATCTGTGCCATAGTCTAGCTTTGGAAAAGAAATTCACCTCATCCCTTTGTGAACTCCTGGAGATGCAGTCAGAAGTCATCTTGAGAAGGCAACTATTTTCTGAATTTGGACTTTTGTAGGGGTCATATCTAGGACTCCACAGAAATGCTATTGCACTGGCTTACCACTGCGCTTGTGACCAAAAAGGTAAGAAAGAAGTCTGAAATTCTACTGCTCCCCCACCCTCTGAGGCATGTTGGGCAGTCCTGAGCTATATTGTCGCAGCTCCAGCTATAGCCCGTACCCTATGTCACAGAACCTAAAGAAGGTCTGGAGAGAAACTCTGCCCAGTGCCAACCATATTCTGTTCTTGCTAACTCCAGTGATCACCTCATCTGGGAGGAATTTTGCCTGGCTGAAGCAGCAACCCCCTCACGATTAATCACTGATAGGCACTGCAACTGAAAGAATCAGAGGAGAAGGGCCCCTGGCCATTGCTTTGTCCCCAGGTGTGCCCAGCTCTATGGAGTCTGAGATCCTGCTCCTAGGTAAGCATACTCACATTTTCAGCAGACAGGAATAACATGTTTGCTGCCATTGCACCTTGTCAGATCATGCAGTATTGACAAACTCTGTGTCTCAGAGGCATGTTGTAATTCTTTTATCTACCTCTCCCCATGAAGCACCTGGATCCATACTAATGTTTAATAAGAGAACAAATGCTTCTGACCCTTCTTAACTACTGGAGCAGTAGAGATCCATTCAAGTAACAGAGCCAGTATCAACATTGCTTGAGGAAACCCACAACATTTGATGGGGGCCAACACTCCAATTTAGAAGTAACCACATGCACTCTGCTGTCTATACCATTCCTCCCTACACAACTAGAATGTCCCCACTTTTGAAAGACATGCTGAGACAGTGGGTCTTTCCAACTCCAACAGTAATCTCAAATTCACTAATCACAGCCATAGTAACTCCAGGGAGATTACACAATTGTGTACAGCTGGAAAAACACTCAACTTTCAAAACAAACTGATAAACCAAGGCATCTTCAGGAGAAAGCCTCCTACCAAGAAGGTCATCCCATAAAATTTGTAGATACCTATCCCACCAGAGGCACAAATCTAAACATAGGAACATCAGAAATATATTTTTTAAATTTTTTAGTTGTAGTTGGACACAATACCTTTATTTTATTCATATATTTTTATGTGGTGCTGAGGATGGAACCCAAGGTCTCGCACATGTGAGGCAGGTGCTCTCCTGCTGAGCTACAACCCCAGCCCCTGAACATCAGAATTAAAAAATTAAAAAAAAAGGCAATTTGTCACCTCCTAAAAATCACAACTCTCCAGTAACAGATTCCAAAGATATTGAAGATGAAATGACTGATGATTCAAAAGAATAATTCTTTAAAAGCTCATTGTAATGGCTAATTCAAATTGTCAACTTGATTGGATTAAGAGATGTCTCAATTAAGAGGATTATGGGTGTGTCAATGAGGGTGTGTCTAGGGATGATTGTCATAGCCAACTGAAATGGAGACCCTCCATAAACTTGAGCAGAACCAATCAATAGGATGATGGCTTGGATGGAATAAAAGTTGGAAGAACAAGGAAGAAGCAGCAGGTGCAAGCTGGATTCTTCTTGAATGGTTCTTGATTGCTCCTGCTATCATCTGAGGATATCAGACTCTCACTTCTTCACTCTTCCAAAGTGGATTCTCCAGAAGCTTTTGGTCTCAGACTAGGGTAGTACTATTGTTCCCTCTTGTTCAGGGGCTTTGGCCTCTTGGACTGTGCAGTTACTGGTTCTTCCAGCTCTCCAGCCTGCAGACAGCCATTGTGAACTATTCAGCTTCTGGTCATATAAGCCAACCTAATGAGTCCCCCTTTAATAAGTACACTTCCTATTGATTCTGTTTCTCTAGAGAACCCTGACTAATACACTCACTGAGATCTAAGAGAATATAAACATCTAAATGAAATCAGGAAGGCAATGCAGGATATGAATGAGAAATTCATCAAAGAGACAGAGATTTTGAAAAAATATAATCAGAAATCTTGCAAATGAAGATCTTAATAATTCAGGTGAAGGCTTCAACAGATTAGATCAAGTAAAATATCACATTCAGATAGAAATTCTTTAAAATTAATAAAAATAAAGCATTCAGGATCTTTGGGACACCATTAGAAGATCAAAGATTTGCATCATTGGCATATCTGGAGAAGAAATAAAGATTAAGAACATAGAAAACTTATTCAATTAGATAATAGCAGAAAAAATTTCTGTTCTTGAAAAAGATGTGAACATCAAAGTATAGAATTATAGAATCCCAACTAAAGGAATAGAAAAGATCCTCATCATAATATATTACAGTCAAACTGTCAAAAGCACAGGGCAAAGAATTTTAAAATCTGTAAATGAAGTGCAAGGTCACATTAAGTCCACATTATTAGACTGACAGCAGATTTATCAGTGGAAATCCTAAAGGCCAAGTCTTGAAAAACAAAACAAAACAAAAAACTAGCTACCAATCAAGATTACTATACCCAGCAAGGCTATTCTTCAGAATCAAAGAAGAAATAAAGACCTTTCAAAATAAGCAAAAACTAAGAAAATTCTTGACTACCACACTAACTTAACAAAAGATGCTTAAGATCTTATAACCAGAAGTATAAGAAAAAAAGAACCATTATGATAGCAAGTGAAAGTATAAATACCACTAGAATAATTCCACAAAGGAGAAAAAGAATAAAACAATAATACAATATCTCCATGTTAAAAACTTGAGCAAATTAGGTCTAGAAGTCTAATCAATATCATAAAAGGTATGTATGATAAACCCATAGCCAACATCATACTAAATGAGAAAAATTTAAAAGCATTTTCTTATGTTTAGAAACAAGACAAGGGGTCCACTCTCACACTGTCATTCAATACAGTACTAGAAATTTTAACTAGAGCATTTAGGCAAGAGAAAGAGAAGACATACAAATAGAAAAGGAGACAGTCAAGTTATCCCTGTTTGCAGATGTAATTCTATACATAGAAAGACCTAAAGACTCTACCAAAAGACTTCTAGAACCAATAAACTATTCCAAAACAGAATATAAAGTGAACACAAAAATCAGGAGCTTTTCTATACAATAATAATAAATGTTCTAGAAAAGAAATGAAAGATATCCCACTCATCACACGCATACACACACACCACACATGAGTGAAAGTGCATACGTGTAATAAACTAAGGAAGTGAAAGACTCCTAACATCTACAATGAAAATTATAAAACACTGAAGAAAGAAATTGAAGATACTAGAAGGTGGAAAGACCTTCCATATGCCTGGACTGAAAGAATATTAAATTTCTATGCTACCAAAATGATCTACAGATTCAATGCAATCCCTATCAAAATACTAATAACATTATTTGTAGAACTAGAAAAGAAGTTCTAAAATTCATATGGAAGAAGAAAAAACCCTGAATAGCCAAAGCAAATTTGATCAAAAGGGGCAAAGTTAGAGATAGCACAATACCTGGTTTCAAGACATACAACAGAGCCCTAGTAGCAAGAACAGCATGGTGTTGGCATAAAAATAGACACATAGACCAGTGGAACAGAGAACCCACAAATATATCCATGCATCTACAGATTATTCCCTACAGACAATCCAAAAACACACTGAAGAAAACCAATAGTGCTGGGAAATCTGGATCTCCTCATGTATAAGAATGAAACTTGAACCCTATCTCTCATCCAGGACAAAAATTAACTCAAAATACATCAAAGATCTTTATGAGATCTTAAGACCTGAAACTTTGAAACTACTAGAGGGAAACTGGGGAAATAATGCAAGCTATTGGTGTAGCCAATGGCTTTCTAGATAGAACTCCAAAAACACAGGAAATCAAAGCAAAAATTGATGAGTGAGATTACATAAAACTAAAAACCTTCTGCATAGTAGACAATATAACAACAGAGTAAAGAGAAAATATATACAATGGGAGAAAATGTTTACCAGTTATTTATCTAACAAAGGGCTACTAACCAGAATATAAAAAGAACTAAAAAAAAATTCACAACAGGAAAAAATAGGTAATCCCATTTAAAAATGGCAAATGATCCATTTAGTAAGTTCTCAAGAGAAGAAATACAAGTGGTCAACAAATATATGAAAAAAATGTTCAAAATTATTAGCCATTAGCAAAATACTCATTACAATGAGATACCATTTCACCCCAGTTAGAGTGGATATGATTAAAAAAAATGTTGGCAATAACATGAAGAAAAATCAACTCTTATACACTGTTGGTAGGAATGTAAATTACTATAGCCACTGTGGAAAAGAATATTGAGGTTCTTTTAAAAAACTAAAAATAGAAATGCCATATGATTCAGCTGTGTTTATCAGTTTTTCATCACTGTGGCTAAAATATCGGACAGGACCAACTTAGAGGAAGTATATTCTGAACTCACAGTTTCAGAGGTTCTGTCCATGGATGTCTGAGTCCATCACTCTGGACCCAAGGTGAGGCAGGACATCATGGTGAAAGATGTGGTAGAGTAAAGCTAATTCCCTCACTGTAGCCAGGAAGCAGAGAACAAGAGAGGAGCCAGGGGACAAGATATCATCTCCATAGGCACACCCTCGGTGACCCACATCAACTAGCCAGGCCCCACCTGCTTACAGTTACCACCCAGTTTGTCCATTCAAATTATTAATTCATCAAATGGATTAATTAAACCTAACCAATTAGGTTACATCTCTCATAATATGATCATTTCATTTCTTAAACATTCCTACTTAACACAGGAACTTTTGAGGGACACTTCACACACAGACCCTAACACCAACAATCCCACTCCTGGGTTTATATACAAAGGCAATGAAATGAGCATACAAAAGAGATACCTACATGCCCATGTTTATTGTGGCAATTTTCACAATAGCTAAAATACATAATCAACCTAGGTGCCTGTCAACAGATGAATGGATAGAAAAAATATGGAATATATACATAAAAGAGAGGAATGAAATCCTGCCATTTTCAGCCAAATGGATGGAACTGGAGGACATCATGTTAAGAAAAATAAAGGAGACACAGAAACACAAGTATCAAGTGTTCTCTTACTTACGTGGAAACTTAAAAGAGAATAAAGTTGATGTGAATATAGAAGAAGGATTATTAGGAGTGGGAAGTGTGCTGGAGAATAGTGTGAGGGTAGAAGGGTAGATGGACATGATCAATGCTTATGTATGAATGTATGGAAATACTGCTACTGCAAATCCCATTAACTTTTACAATTAATAAATGTTAATAATAATGATGGCTAACTGATTATCCTCTGAGATATTATCCATAGAGACAGAAGTTATGGGTGAAGGCATAATTATATATATATATATATATATATATATATATATATATATATATTTATATACACACATAATTTATATATAATATATATATATATATATATATATAGGGGAAAGAAACATCCATGAAAGGTGTACGAGGTGGGAAGGTAAAACCCAATAGATACAACTATAGAGACATTCACCTGGTAATCAAATTTGAATCTTGAATCTTGAATCTCCAAGGTCAGTAACCCCTTTGGATGACCTAGAGTATAACTCTTCCATGTATCTTGGTGGAACATGGACAAATGGAAAGGGCTTGGAAAAGAAAACAGCTTTCAAGCCCTCCATCATTTTCTAGGTGCTGGGCGGGGGGCTGTGTCTGACTAGGCAGCTGGGTCAGTCAGCATGGTGAGGTGGAAGTATCTTTGTTTTGGTGGGCTGGCTTTGTACTCTTTAGCAATCCAAATGCCAATTTTGTCACCAGTGAAACAAATATCTACCAATACACTTTAGGAATTGCTGCAAAGATTCAATAAAGCAACATAGTTAAAGCTCTTGGATCATAAACACAAAGGGGATGCTTAGTAAGCGAAAAATTTAAAAAGTGTGTATAAGTGTACAGCATTTATTCCAGTAAAAGATAAATTTAAGGACATTAAAATTTTAAAACACTTATTTGAGTAAGTAATGATTCATAAATCTGACAATTCCAGATTCAGATTCAAAAGAGATTCATGGCCCTACTAGGGCGATGTGAGGGAGAAACTTTTGTAAGTTGCTCTTAGAAGCAAGCCAAAGAAAACATTTGCTTGGTTAAGGTGAAAAATTCCTAGACAAAAGTTAGTTGGTGGTCTCTGATTGGTGAATTCTAAGCAGGGGTTAGTTGGCAGGTTCTGATTGGTGGAGCTTCTTTTGTTTCCCTAGGATCTGACCACTCACTGGAGTTTCAGTTTGCTTAACTAGGAACTCAGAATGCTGGAGCTGTCTCAGCCCAATGGTCTCCCAATCAATTTTTAAAACAATTTTTAGCAAAAATTTTCAGAGGAAGGGTGAGCTCAAATATGCCCCAAGATTTGTGTCAGATATACTCAGAAACTAGGTATTTACCTGCTGACTGAAGGATAATCTCATTTAGTTGTCATTTTGTAAGAAAAGGGGAAGAGAAAACAACTCACTAGTCTTCTAAAGTCTGCTTAGAAAATTGCTGATATTTTCTAAGCCATATGCAAGTCAAAGAAGATATATGTAAATGCTACTCAGAGAGAAGGCCTCCTACTCTATACTCTTATCATCCAAATACAATGCCCAACAAACAGCTAGGTTTCATTGCATCAGAGGAGAGCTCTTGCTTTGAAATGTTTTCAAAGTTTCCATGACAAAATATTCTTTCACAGTCTCTGCATCAGTGAGCTGCTTTGTATTTCTAGCACAGCTAAGCAATTAAAAGAAGATGAATAGATGTATTCCAGCATGTGTGATAACAAATGGCATACTTAAGGTGACAAGGTTTTCTGTGTTAACTGGCTTTGCAGTCACTTGCAAGTTTTTGAAAAATATTCCCTTTTATTGGAAGTTTCCCCACTTCTTAATCTCAGCTATTTTTCTCAAAGCAAATTGGAGGAGAACTCTTCAAGTCATCTTTGATGGGACAAAATGTATGTACATATTCTCTCTGTGCAAAGGAGCTGCCGCTTTTCTTATGACAGCCTAAAACTCTGAAGTTTTAAGAGTCAAGCCACTCACCATTACAAAAGATGCTCCTCATGGTTTTGAAAGATAAAAACTCTGCAGGAAACTGAGGTGGTCCCTTGAAATTGCTACTCTGTGGTTTCTGATTTGCAGTAAGGTTAATGCAAACTAGGAAGGCTCTCTAAGGCTCATAGACTCAGGAAACTTTTTGACCTAGTCTATTCCCAGAAACAGGGAATAATGGGAAACTGGGTACTGTTTTGGTTGCAAATGGATGGAAGAAGAACCAGATGGCATTAAAGCCCTTTTAATTTGATCTTCAGTTTTCATCATATTTCTCTTGCTCTTTTGAAAAATTACCTATTCTGGGTTTTATTTAGGCTCTCTCTAGTTACTTGAATTTGTGTTTAGTAAATCTAAAAATTAAAGTCATAGGAATACTAACCTTCTGCTTGGCTCAGGTACTGTCTTATGACTTCAGGAAACAGATCATGTGACATAAGGTAACATACTAACCTGGAGGAAAACAAACTGGGATCAGGTTCTAATTCTGACCCTTTTGACTTTATGACCTTGACCAAATTATTTGACCTTCTTGGCTACCAGTTGTAAATATAAATGTAGTCCATGGGACTAATTAAAATATTGAGGGCTGTGATATGCACAGTGGTTAAAAACTTGTTTTTGTAGAAGGAAGGAAGAAAGGAAAGTAAAAATATTTGTCTTTGTGACTAGATAAATATAGACTTTTCTGATATCATAACTATGAAATCTTGAGAATTTTATTCAATATTTTCAGGCTTGCTCATTATCTTACTTAAAATTTTGAATGATAACAATTTATAGGGTTGTTGTAAAGATTAAAAGTGGTAAAGCCAGTGGTTGATAAACATTAGTTCATATTGGCTGAGATCTCTTGCCCTAAAAATGTATGTACCATTCTATGGTCCTTAAGGAAGATTCATGTCATAGATCATTGAATGGGACTTAGAGTGTCTAATTCTTCATTTTATAGATGAAGAGAAAAAACAGGTAGATAGATGTTAATCCAAACCCACACCCATATCCCACATCTGCCTGCAACTTCTTTAAAGCTAAGTGCATATGGCACAATCAACAAATATGCTGTTTACTCTAAGAAGTCCCAAACGTAATATTTCACCCCCAAATCAGCAAGTGCAACTAGACCTTTTTTCTTATGAGGGAGAGGGAGATCTTTATGATCCGTCTATTCTCATTTTACCTAAAGTAGCAAATTTCATGAGTAAACAAATAAATGAACTATTAGTTCATCATTAATGTGACCAAAACACCCACTAAGAGCAACTTAGAGGAGGAAAGATTTATTTTGGTTTATGATTTCAAAGGTTCCTTCTGTGGTTGGCTGACTTCAAGGCAGAAACATCGTGGTAAAAGGGCATGGTGGAGGAAAAGCGTCAGCTCATGGCAGTCAGATGGGAAGACAGAGGGAGGGAGATGGAAGGAGGGAAAGGTAAAACCTGCTCCACTGGGACCATGCGTTAACACTTTTAATCTTTAATCTTTGTGGGAGATTCCAGATTAAAATCATGAAGTAGACTGTTAAGATAGAGGATTCAACCTTCATCACAAGAGAGAATGTTTACTAAGACTGAGAGGCCTTCGCCTAGTTCAAATCCAATGGTTTCTTATAGTAAGGAAAAACAGAGGGCCTAAAAGAGACAAATTTTGTATTCTCATCTTCTCTACAGAAAAGGTTTCCAAACTTCTCCAACCACAATCCTTTCAAGAATTATTTCTATTGTACTTTCAGAGAAGCATTTTTCCCCTTAGTTCCATTTTAGACACTTTGCTTCATTAAGCTGAAACTAACTAGGGATCCCAGTGGGAGAAAAGGAAAAAAAATGTGAAAATCCAATAAAACAAATGTGTACTTTGTGATTTGCACTTCGTGATGTTACTTTGTTATTTGTCCTGACCAACTGGTGCCTTCAGACACAAGATCTGAACTACCTGCTAGACTGCTAGAAGAGACTAGGGAAATTCCTAGCTCTTTAAAACTATAAAGTGGGAATATAAATATATTTATAGTGGTAAACACATCTTGCCATTTCACAGTTCTATGCATGATATTTTTTTGAAGATACTTCCTTGTCCATTTTCCTCACTCCCCACCATTTTCTTCTATGGTGGAAAAGAACAAATACTACATTGGATTTATCTTCAAAGCATTTTGAGGCTGAAGCTATAATGTTTACCCATATTTTCCAGTCTCTATCTGAATAAATAAAGTAGTATCATGGGATAGGCCGCTCTACAGATAACGAGTTTTAAACTCATTCACCCTGAGAAATTTCAACTGATATCGTTTGCCTATCAAATGGATTTGGAATTGTATTGTCACTGCCCTGCTTTGTATGGTGATTGCTGCTGCCCCGTGGTTCCATGCCTCAATAGACGGTTTGATTGTGTATATCTGCTGCTTTATTTATACGATGCTGTTTATAATGGTCTGTAATGTACAAACCTGCTATCCAGTAATAAAGCTGAGCATAACCCCTCCTGTGATTTTAACTAAGGAGTTTATCTGTTTCTAGTGCTATTTTCTGAGTAAAAGAGGATACCTCCCCCCCTTTTTTTGGCTTATGATTCTTGCTCTTTCTCTTTTTTTTGTTCCCTCTCTCCCTCCTTCCCTCCCTCCCTTCCTTCCCTTCTTTCTTTGATCTATGGGTCTTTCTTTCACAATGGGCTTGATGGATATTTCTGCTGAATTTTTGTGAAGAGAAGATAAGTTATCAATGCATTTTCTCCTTGTTAATGGCTCCAGTGGCCCATCATTTATTATCTGAGTGCTGCATGCCCTGAATAGATGTTGGAGTAGATGGGCAGCTTGGCAATCTGCCCCCCAACTGTCAGGGAATAGTCTTGGATCTTTGATAGAAATCAAGGACTGTCATTTGCCTCGTATACTTTTCTGGTTCCAGGAAGGAGGCCAGGATTATATCCCTCTGGAAAGAGAATCAGCTGTATTTCCTTCAAATGCCCAGATTTCACTCACAGGCTCAATTATCTATAAAAAGGCCTTTTACAGCAAAGAGACTTCACCACAGAGAAATGATGTTAAGTCAGTGGAATATAAAGAAAACCATATTTCAAACTGTCTCTGATAAGTCATTTAATATTAAATGAAATCTGAGGTTTCAGAATTAAATAATGAAAAGAAAAGAAAAAAAAAACCCAAACTCTGCTCTTTTCTTAAGGAAAAAATTGCCAGGCTGTCTTGCTCAAGCCAGCCCCTGCATTCTTTCCACATAATCATCCTGTTGACTATTTCTCTTACTACAGTCCTTAGAGCACTAACATCCCATTACTTAAAATGACGAGGTAAACAGTTTAATCTAGAGACAAAATGAGGGGAAAAAAACTGTTTGCAGAGATATCAGTGGGGCAAAGTGTTGGTACACAAAGAGGAGAAAATAGATCTGGAGACACCCTTCATCCAGGGTTCCCCTTCAATGCCACCTCAAAGAAAGCTCCTCTCACCATCCAATTCACTTTCTATGCCCTCATTCAGTTTTATTTTCACCATTTATTTATATAATACATTAAATATATTAAATACATGCATTTAAAGATGAAGTTATTACTTGAATTTCCCATTAGAATTGAAAGTTAAGACAATAGCTTTGGTTCATTGCTATAGCCTTAACTCCTAGAACATCTGCAGTAAATAAACATTTGTGGAAACAATGAATACAAAATGGAAAGTATAAATTGCTTATGTTTCATTGCAACTGAAAGGTTTAACTTGGAGCATTGATTTCTAGTAATTCAATCAATCAGCTTTTGGGAGGCTTTATATAAGATCTGCATTCTGTCTGGTACACAATGGTGAGATATTAGAAATAGCACAGAGCTTTAAAAACAGATGAAAAATAGGTGCTTAGCCTTTGTTGAAATTTCTTACGCTGTCTGAACCTTTTAACTGGGCTATAGACAAGCCTGCTCCCAGCTGTGAGCAAACCTTTGGACTTAGCCACCTTCAGATTCCTGAAACATGATTTGTTAACCTCTGCTGACCTTCCATATGACCCATTCCTTCTCCCTAACTGCTCAGAGACCAGGGCTGCACCCAGTCCCTTTCTTACAAGACAACCTACTTTTGGCCAGCACCAATCACAATTCCTGATTAACAAATGATAGAATTTCAATTCCTACTCATGGTTTCAAGATATAAATAGAGCCATCATTTTGTAAAACCTCAAATCACCCTTTCAAGTTTACATGAAACTCTGTTTTCCTGGATCACAATCCTAATTAGCCAGATATAAATATAATTTTCTTTGTTCTTGATCATGTTAATTTTATTTTCAGTTGACAATCCTTTTAAGTTCTTGGCTGGGACTCTTGCAACAAAAGACAGATTACTGAGAAAAAATAAACAAATGTATTAAAATGCATACTTCATATATACACAGGAGAAAACTTCAGGAAAGAATAACTCTGGGGTGGGTTAGAATTGAGTTAGATGTCATCTTCAACAGAAAGCAAAAAAGAGAGACAGTTTTGGCCAGGGCTAGTTATGAGAAGGTGACCAGGAAGAACAGGCAAGCAAGAGTTAGGTATGTTAGGCAGATTTAAGTTGGTTACTTCTCCACTGATAAGAGTCTTTCATGATTTAGTCATCCCCTTCTTCCTGGTACAGAGAGGAGATCCTTACCTACGGAGATTTCTTCATAGATGTAAATTTCCTTTATAAGTGTAACTTCTCTGGTTTCAGAGCTTCTCCTATATCTGTAGTTTCTCAAAAATAATAAGCTCAAAAATAATACTTAAGTGAAAGAGGCATATTTTGGGGGTGGCATATTCTGCTACCTTTAGTCTCTGCCTATAATTATTTTTTCTTTTAATTGGAATATGTTGCTCCTCTGTGAGTTTTCCTTTGTCTTCCCCTACCCTTGACTGGCATTCTAAAAATCTAAGAAAGGCCACAACTAAATAATTAAGATGTTAACTGCTAGATAATCATTCTTTAGGTTTCTAAAACCCAGAATATCTGGTGATCCTCAGATAACATCAGCCTGTCTAATGACCCTCCTTCTTCTAGTCCTACATGTCTACTAACACAAAACATGGAAACTGCTGTGAGGTTAAACTTGTAGAAAAGTAATGTTTGTCTACAGAATTACAGGAACTAGTCTTAGAAGGTCAAGGTCAATCCTGAGGTTCTGGGCAGAAGATCCTGTCTTTTTGCCTCTTGCCCAGCAGCCCCCCACCTCAGCTCCTTTCTCTTCCTAATTAAAGCCCTTTTACATTCCTAAGTTCTCTGAGATGATCTCTCTTTTTTGGACAATTGCCCCCCTGCATCTTCTCAGATTGCAGGTCCTTGAGTTAGCCCAATTTTCTTCCCTCTAATTCTTCTTTCCTCAGTATTGCCTTTGTAGCAGCAAGCAGATTTGTGTCCATGGGCATGCTCTTAACCATTACAGAGTTCTTACCTTAATGGTTGAGTCCGTTTCAGTTTTCAACAGTTGTGGGGTTAGACTGAATCATTTAGAATTCATTACCCAGCCTATGCTTTGATTTTTGAACTTCTGGCTTCAGAGCTGGGAGAGAATACATTTCTATTGTCTTAAGCCACTCTGTTTATGGTAATTTGTTACAACGGCCCTAGGAAATGGATACAGTATTTCAAGTTTAAGATAGTCCATCTTCCGCATCCATGGGTTCTCTAGCTGTGGATTCAACTAATTGCAGATTGAAAATATTTGAAAAGTAAATGGCTTCTGTAGTGAACATGTGTACATTTTTTTTCCTGTTATTATTCTCTGAACAATACGGCACAGGAACTAATTGTATAGAACTTGACATTATATTCGGCACTATAGGTAATCTAAAGACACTTATAATATATTAGAGGATAAATGAAGATTGTATACCATTACCATGCCAATTTTTATAAAGGACTTGAATATAGTATCTACAGATGGTCCTAGAGCCAATCCCCCAAGGATAACAAGGGGCGACTATATGACAAAAACAGGACTCTTGACCTGTTCCCACCCAGTGATCAAAATTCTCCCATCTTGCTTTTTCAGCAGATGTCAACTTTATCCATGCAGTTGCTAAAATCAAATTTGGAGGAGTCATCCTTGATTCTTCTTTTCTTAGCCACACCCACACCTGGCCTTTTACAGATCTGTTGCTTTTATTTTTATTTTTATTTTTTTTAATATTTATTTTTTTATTTTTTTATCTTCAAAACAGAAACACCTTTTCCACCTTCATTTGTCTCCAACTCTTTTGTAACTGATCTGCTCATAGCCACCATCATCTCTGGCCTGGACTACTATAATACATTTGTCAGTGCAAAATAATGACTCTGTTTTAGAGAAAGATAAAAAGATAGTTTATCCTGAGTGATATGAGTGATGTAGGCCCTGGAACACAGATTCAGGTTACCCTGAAAGACTGTTCTGAAGAAAATGAGGTTGAAATGACCTTTATAGGCAGAGAACAAAGTAATCATAAATCAATACATTCACACTGGTGCAGGACAGTACATAGTTAAGGTAAAGTGACCATTGGACTGAAATGATCTCACATGCCATTCTTGGTGAGAAGACTGGTCAAGTCAGGGTCTGTGCTTTTACCTAATTGTCATGAGAATGCTAAGTCGGTACAAAAGATAAGAAGTAATGGCTTGTTTTCTAAAGGTGGAGGCAGCCCTCATCCCGCAAGCCTCCTGATGCGTTTTCATGTAGGCCCACCTACCTGGCTTTATCTGCTTTTTGGAGGGAAAAAAAATGACCATCTGGTGCTTGCTCCAAAAATTGTATCACAATAGTTTATTTCAGAATGGTTAATTTTTTCCTTTCTTTTTTTTTTTAAAGTTTGTCATTTGACAGATATTTATTGAGATCAGTGGTAAAGTACTGACTGACTATCTTGCTTCCCTCAGAGGGCTCACCTTTTCTAAAATCAAAGAAGAGTTAAAAGATGTATCAGAAAAATGAAAGAAAATTAAGAAAATTTTACCTTTTCCATTCATATAGTTCAAATGGCCCTGCTCTGAACCAAGTTTTAAAATGCTGCAGATGTTTTCTTTTACAATTATGAAAGACTTGCAGCTTGCAATTTCTCTCTTTCTCTTTGTATGTGTATGTGTGTATATGTGTGTATACTGGAAACTCACTATTCATGGTTCAAATGAGATAATCTAATGAAACTAAGCTAAACAAAACCGAACATAAAATAACAAACAACTAGAAAACTAACTGTCATGTGTATAACATTCTAAACTACCAATATGCCAGAAAGATATTTGCATTCCAAGGCCCTGTATCAAAACTTTTAAAGTCCTAAAGGTTCAAAGATACAGAATCTCTTGCTTTCACCCCCAAATTGGCAGGTGCCTAGACTTCCTAAAAATCCACTGCTTAGTTACCTCTCTCCTCTGTCCTACAGATGGTGCCCCAATGCCCTATCTACTCTGCAGCGAAGCCTCCCTTGTCTGGATACCTACACAGCCTAAGTCTTTAAGGGAAAACCTTTCTCCCACTTCTCCCATATTTCATGTTCCCATATTTCACATTCCCATATCCATAACTTCGTGGTCATACTTTTATGCTGGCCTGAGTAGGCCATTTGATTTGTTTGGGATGATGGGAAGTTAATAAAAATGATGCAATCAGAAACAACAACAACAAAAAAATGCATGTTGTTTTCACTTGATTGCTCTTCCCCCTCTGTCTTGATTATGAGAACAAACCTGACTGGTTCTGGAGCCATTTGGATCATAGCTGAATTGCTGTAGGTGTCCCAACTGAGGCAACCAGCGAACATTCACATGTGTTGAGCCCAGCTAAGATATCAGAGGCATAATTGTCTAGTCAGCCACCATAGTCATGTGAAAAATAAACACTTATTGTTCGATTTCTTTAAAAAAAAGAATGTTTAATTTTATACTTTTCTTATTGATCTTCCTCCTTTAATTCTTGCCCCACTGCCCTTAAAGTGAAATCCAAACTTCTTGGCCTGGCTTACAAAAGGCTACATGCAGATATTCCTTTTGTTTCTCAAATAGACCAACTGGTTCTCACTTTAGGCCCCTGCACCAGTTCATCCTGGCTGGAATGCACTTCCCTCTGCTCCTGATACATCTGTGGTCTTGTGAACTAAATCTAAACATCAGTGTCACCTCATCCAAGAGACATTTCCTGATCACCTGATTTAACTAACTTTCCTGGTGTTTACTCTGCCACTTAGCCTATCAAAATTCTTTGCATTGAACTTATCGTTAGCTAACATTTTTCTTTTCTCTTTGTTCTTCTTCCCTTACAAGAATATAAGTGAATATTTTCTAGAACAATAGAAAACTTGCTTGCCTAGTTCACCCACACCATTGCTTGAGCCATCTTTGGCACAGGGAAATGCAGGACCTCCACCCTCCCTGCTCCTTATAGGGAGAAGTCATCCTCCCTGTAAATCTGTTCTGTAAAACAGATATCATGTAAAAATACTGACACAGGTTTCAAGATTCAGGCAAATCAGTTAGAAAGAGATAAAGAATGATTTAACATGTTTGTGTGTGTGTGTGTGTGTGTGTGTGTGTGTGTGTGTGTGTGTTTTGCAAAGTCTTTTTTATACATTTTAGTAACCGTCAATGGGAAACTTGTGTAGTTCTCCCTTTTGTCTGACTTAAGTTACTTAATTGGAATGATTAAATGTCAAAGAGAAAATGCATATTTATTTCTAAAAAAAAATATGGATGGTACCTCTAAAGTTGTTAGTATTTGTGTACAGGAGGAGGGCCATTGCATAAAATGAATGAGTAAATGTGCTAAGTGGTGCCTTGAAGCCATTAAGACCTAATTTAATCACCTTGAATTATTCACACGCTGTAAAAATAATGTTTGCAATTTGCTGATAGATTTAAAAATTTCTTATTGTTATTAGAAAAAATTGAAAAGTATATCAGTAAAGTTCTGATAAAGGACTCTCTTCTAAAGAAGCACTTAATGATTATCTTAAAACTTTCTTTTTAAAACATGAATTTCAATTCAGTATCTATTTAATTCATGCTTTCAGAAATTGAATTTTATGGTATGTAAAATGATTGATGAATTTATGCAATGTTCTAATGTAAGTATTTTATGCAAACAAGTAATATCTTAATCCCAAAAGGACCATTCTTGCATGGCCAGTGAGTGAAGCATGTTTTTATACTTCAACATATTTGAAATAAAAATAAAACAATTTTTGATAAACATAAAAATTGCATAAAATTCAAATTTTAATGTCCACAAATAAAGTTTTATTGAAACCAAGCCATGTTTATTATTCGCATATTGTCTATGACTGCTTTCCCATTACAATTGTGGTGTTGACTAGTGTGTCAGAGCCCATATGGCATGCAAAGTCTGGATGTTTATTATCTGTCCTTCCACAGAAGTTTTGCTGACTCCTGTCCTAACATATTTTTATTGCTCTGTTCATTAAACTATCTAATTAGAAGACACTAATGTAGTATGTTTAAACTTTTCTTGTATCTAACAGCTATTGCTATTAGGTATAGGAACAGTGAAGCAAAAGGATACAAGAAACGAAGTTACCCACACCCACTGTAATAGCTTCCATCTATAGGACCTATTAGTTAAAATGTTGTTTCTGAGACCATGTAGGAATTATTTTTGTTGGAGCATCTATTTATATTCAGATATGATGTTCAATCTAACATGTATTTAAAGTCTGCAGTGTAGTGACATAAAGATAACAAGAAGTCTTTATTCCCTAGAAGGTCATAATCAGGTAGGAGTTCACATTCTCATTTAATTCCCATATAACACAAAAAGACACTGCTATTTTAGAAGTAAGGCAACAGAAATGCAGAGAGATCAGCAATTTGTTCAAGATACTCTGAAACATTCAAAGTTTCTATTTTTAAATTTTAGAAAAAATTTTTCTGAATTCAAGTTAACAAGGTAGTGAGAGACAGATGTAATTTTTTATAGATAGCATAGCGCTGAGCAACTGCATAGGAAGAGGAAGAACCCAAGAACCGTCTAGACCAGGGTGGTCCGTGTCAGAATGAATTCCTGTGCATGCCATTTCTTTTTCAATACCTGATTAATTTCTACATACATTCCAGGTCTTCCATGATTGGGGACCAAGCATAGGACACAGGGAATAAGAGGGCATCCGAATCTCCATTTTTCTAAAGGAGTGTGTCCTTTAGAAAATGTATTTCAATGGATCTCACACACCATGCCAACTTTCCCACTTCTAAAAAATCTCGAAATAGACTCTGTGGAGTCCTGCAAAGTATGATAACATAAGGGATCACAGCTGGGGATCTTAGAGCAGCACTGAAGCCCGACCTTTCTTAGATGTGGATGTGATGACCCACCTCTATGCCAGGTAAGGACACATGCTGTTGTCCTGTGGAGCCTGCATGTGGACTTAAAAATGGGCATGCTGCCAGAGCTCAGAGAGGCCAGGGTAGGAATGCACTGGCAGTCTCTTTAATGGTTCTGATTAGGAACATTAAAATGACCGGGGAGGGAAGAAGAAAAAAAAAGATCTGATCAAAACAATTTAGGAGAATAAAGGCCTGGGCTGTAGAGGTTGCCTTCGGAGAAGGAATGGCTCCTCCTTTGGATCTGAGTCATTATTATTATTAATAGTAGTAATAGCAGAATTAGTATTATTTGGTGCTGGAGATCTAACCCAGAGGTGCTCCACCACTGAGCCAGACCCACAGGACTTTTTATTTTAAGACGGGGTCTTGCTTAGTTACCCCGCTGGCCTTGAACTCATGAACCTTCTGCGTTAGCCTCCCCAGTAACTGGTATTACAAGCATGGTGCCACTGTGCCCAGCTGGCCTGAGCTACTTCTGTAATCTAGGAACTGTACAAGAAAAAGTGCTGTAATCGGAATAGCAGAAGGGGGAGGAGCATAAATGTTTCCCTCACAACCAGCTGGTGATGACCAACTTCCTCAGCTAACACACATGGACATGGTTATTTACTTCATTTAAGCTTCAATAAACATCAAACTCTGGTTTACTCCCCTCTCTCTCTTCTTCTAGGATGGTAGATCCTCATTAGAACTGGCATGACTTACTCAAATTATATTTCCCAGAATCAAATTTAAAAACAGCCCCCAATAAATTTCAACTTTATTGAAACGGTACATCCAAGAAGAGTTCAATAAACACCTATAAGCACATTACTTTGATTTACTTGTCAACATCTCTGTCACTTTTGTGCTTATGTGCTTTCTCTCTGTTGCCATTCAACATCAGAACTGTTCTGCTCGGACATATATGATATGACATTTAAGAGTCAGATGATTACCTTCTCATGCTTGATAGAGTTAAATAGATAATTTTTTTCTTTGCCTGAATTAATTGAGAGTTAGTAAAAGCTTTCTTGACATTTCCTCCTTAGCCATGTTTTCTAAGAGATGAACAGTCTTCAAATTAACCAAACATTAATATCATAATCAAGATATTGACATGGATATAAAATTATTAACTTATATATTGTGCTTATTCAACATTTCATAACTTTCCCAACAATGTAATTTATAGATATTTCAAATTTTTAGAAAATAATTAAAAACCCAGGAGCTATTCAATGATCATAGATAGTTTATTTGTCATGCCTCTTTAATGCCCTGTACTCTGGGACAGTATTTTGGCCTTTGAAGAGTCAAAGTTTGTTGTTTTGCCTTTGAAGAGTCAAAGTTTGTTGTTTTGCAGATTGTCCTTCAGTTTGGATATATCTAATGATCTTCTTTATTGTTCTTTTTTTTCTTTTCTTTGTGGAGCTGTGGATAGAACCCAGGGCCTCTTGCATGCTGTCAAGCGCTTCACCACTGAGCTACACCCCCAGCCTATATCTAATAATTTCCTTATGACTCAGATTAAACTTTTTTTTTCAGGAATACTATAGAAGTGGGGTTGTTATCATCACCCTTCTTACTATATTTAATTCAGAGACACATTAGGTCAGTTTTTCTTCTTACTGATGAAGGTGAGGTCCATCAGATTTTCCCACTCTGAGTCAAAACTTTTCCCTTTTAAAATACATAAGTAATCAGGGAGTGATACTTTCAGACTGTATGGATATCCTGTTCAACAATCTTTCATCCATGGTTTCATCCTCTGTTGTTGATTCTTATCTCTTTCAGTTATTAATGTAGTGGTTGTGAATGGTGATTTTTTAATTCTATCACCTTTTCTGCATTTATTAGTTAAAATTCCTTTCTAAAGAAGAACATTTCCTTCTGTAATATCATAAAAATAATAAAATATTATTTACTCATCATTATTACACAATATACATAAGACACCTGCTCACATATGTACAATTTACATATATATATATACACATGTAATGTATTTTACATATGTAAGAACTCATGGATTGTAAAAATCCATTGTGTTATAATCCATTTCTGGCATTGCTCATTATGATCTTTGAATTTGAATCAGTTTAATTAAGACACACACTGATTTACTCCTGCTGCAGGAGTCTAGGATGTGTGTGATTGTGAATCTAACCTGAACCAAAGCTCTTCTGATACCTGTAGACTATGACTATTAAGAGTTGAAGAGATTGCATAGCTGGGCACAGTGGTGCACTCCTGTAACAGCGACTTGGAAGTCTGAGGCAGGGGAACTGAAAGCTCAAGGCCAGCCTCAGCAACTTAGTGAGTCCCTAAGAAACTTAGTGAGAACTTGTCTCAAAATAAAAAAATAAAAAGGGCTGGAGAAGTAGTTCAGTGATAGAATACCCCTGGGTACAATCCCCAGCACTAGGGGAAAAAAAAGAAGAAAAGTTGAGAAGATCTTAAGCATTACCTTCTCACGGGCAGTACGAATCATCGGTGTAAAGTCTTGTATCCAGGCTGTGAGAAAAGTCCATACTATTTTGTTTACTCTCTGGAATGCTTCTTCCGAGTTAAATCCCAGAGATTTGGACTCTCTTCCCAGTTAGGATGACCCTATGCATAGGATTCTTCACACATCTTCTGCCATCTGGTGGTAGGTTGCTGGGCCTACAAGGAGAAACCAGATTGACAAGGTCCATATGTATTTGAAGTCCTAAGTAGGGGCCCTGTGGCCTAAGGTTGTTCACACATCAAATGACAGAACCTAGTCATTGGATTATTACTTTTTAGGTAGGGCTCTTTAATTCCAATGGCATGTGACTTTTGGGGAGTGAAAAGATGAGAAATGTATGCTGGAGTCTGTGCTGCAACCTATCTTAAGTGCTACTTAAGTTAAACCTCAAGAAGTCTTGGAAAGTAGACACTATTATACTCCTTTAATAAATAAGAAAAGAGAATTGACTATTCTGTAATAGAAACATAAAATTAAATATTTGATCTCTTTCCTCAAAGAACTTAAAAACCGGTTTATATTTTCAATTTAATAAGATTACTATTAGTAAATATATTTAATTGGTGATGAAGAAGGGGAAGTTAAAAGAAGTTGAAATAATTTGTGAAACATCATCAAGAAGTAAGAGGCAGAATTATAATTTGGGTTAATTGATATTTTAGTAATATTCCATTTTATTTCCTGTGTTGTATTTTTAACTATGTCTCTATGTTTTCTTAAGAGATTGATCTGGAATTGAAATATGCAACCTTAACTTATTAGGATCTACTTGGAATCTAAAAGTATGATACAACCTCCCATATGACATAATAATCACACAATAGTATACTTCCATTTTCCACTTTCCAGCTTTTCATTTTATTTATACACATTATAAACCCCCAATTATGTTATTAATTTTCTTTAAGTAGCAAATTTTCTTTTGAAGTGATTTAAATAAGGATAAAATCTTACATTTTTTTTCCACATAGCTACCATTTCTAGTGTTCTTTTTTCCTTCAGGTAGATCCATATTCTGTATGATATCTTTTTCATTCTGCCTGAAGGATTTCTTTTAACATTTCTTGTAGTACAGATCTGCTGTTATAAATAATTTCAACTTTTTCATGTCTGAAACATCTTTATTTTTCTTTCCTTTTAGCAATATTTTTGCTGAATATAGAATTCTAGATTGACAGGGTTTTTCTTTTCATATTTTAAGAAGTTTCTCTATTGTCTTCTTGCTTCTTTTGTCTCAAAGAATCTGCTTTCATCCTCTCCTCTTTTTATTATTATTATTATTATTATTATTATTATTATTATTATTATTATTATTATTTAGTTTTCTCCCTACTAGGTGCTTTTAAGATTTTCTCTTTATCACTGGTTTTGACCAGTTTGATTACAACATTACTTGGTATTTTAATTCATTTTACTTGTTTTGCATTTCCCCAGCTTTCTTTGATTTTCATTGATCTAGAAAGATTTGGCCATATTTTGTTAAATTTAGTCTTCAGTGACTCTAAATATAAAAATATTAAGCCACTCAAAGTTGGCCCACAGTTCATGGATACTCTGTTTTTATAAATACATTTTCTTTCTGTGATGCATTTTGTGTAGTTTTTATTTTTTCTTCAAGTTTCCTGATCTTTTCTTTTTCCATATCTAATAAGTCCTTATTCCTATTCAGTGTACTGCCATTTATGTATTTTTTATATCTTAAAGTTTGGTGCCCTGGTTCCTGGCTTCAGAAAGTCTCTTCCTTGTTTTATATTTCTTGTCTTTACTTAACATTTTGAGCATACAGAATACAGTCAAAATGATTATTTTGATGTCCTTGTCTTTTAATTCCAACATTGGCCTCTGTTCTGGCTTGGTTTCACATGATTGATTTTCCTTTTCCTTATCAATTGTATAATTTGGTTTCTTCATATGCCTGGCAATTTTTTATTGGATACCAGAGATTGTGAATTCTATCTTGGGTGCTGGATATTTTTGTGTCCTATAAATGTTTTTGTGCTTTGCTCTGGGATGCAGTTAAGTTATTTGGAAGTGATTTGAATCTTCTGGATCTTGCTTTTACAACGTAACTAGGTTGTGACCAGTGCATCATTTAGTCAGGTGGTAATTATTTCCTATTTCTAAAGAAATCCCTTTCTAAATACTCTACCAAATGTGAATAATTCAGTTCTCTAGTTTACCTGGTGACAATAGGCACAAATCATTGTCCTAGGGCATCACCGGGTACCAGTTCCTTTAATTCCTTGGCCTCAAGTGAATGTGCTGAATCTTTGAGGAAGATGCTGTGAAGGTTTACAGACTTCTGTCTTTGTGAGCATCTCTTCCTTCTGGTTCTCTGTCCTGCAAATTCTACTGTCATGTTTTCCCTGGACTCTGAACTACATTCTTTCAACTCAAAAACTGAGGTCTGCCTGATTTTTCCCTCGCTGGGAGAGAATATATATATATTTCCTTTGTGTTACTTTAGTTTTTTTCCCCCTATTATTACTCTGACTTGGCTAGAAAGAAATCTCTTTTTTAACACTTTAAAGATGCAGTCTCATAGTCTTCTAGTCTCCATTGTTCCTAATAAGAAATAGAGATATTTCTATTATTGTTTGTTTATATGTAATCATTTTCCCCTTTGGGAAACATAAATAAAATGCTTCTTTATTTTTGTGTTTAATTATTTTGCCATTGGGAGTCTAGGTATGAGCAGCTTTACATTTGAACTGCTCTGTGTTTGCTGGTCATCTTCAGATTAATGGGTTTATGGTTTGCACCAAACATAAGGAAATTTTAACCATTCTTTTTTCTTCAAACATATTAAGACCTTAATCTCTTTCTCTTACATCCTCTTGAGACTCTAATTATATGTCTGTTAGACATCTTGCTACTGTCCTACAGCACATGAGGTACAGTTCGTATTTAGGCATTTTGATCTCTGTTCTTCAACTTGGTCATTTAGGTTTATTTTTAATTTTACATAATTCATTTCTCAGTTTTTGAATATCCCTTTGGTTCTTTTATCATAGTTTCCATGTCTCTGTAGATATTCTATATATGGTCACCCATTTTATCCATCATTTCCTTTAAATCTTTAAACACATTTGTGACAGGTTGTTAAGAGTACTTCTCTGATAATTCCAACATCTGCATCATCTTGGAGGATTGCTTCCACTGACCATTATTTTTTTATTTTGACTTCAAGTGACATTTTTCGGCTTCTTTGCAAGCACTAGACATTGTAAATGTTATATGATTCACAGATTATGTATTTCCTTCAACGAAGGGGACTGTCAATCAATTCATGGTGGATCACTTAGACCTCGTAGAGCTGTGGTGCTTGGCTTGGGGTAATTTTCCTTCTCCCAGACCAGGGAACATTGGACAATGTATGGAGATATTTTTAGTTGGGAGCAATGGTGGCATACAGAGGAGTAAAGGCCAGGAATGATGCTAAACCTCTTGGAATTCACAGAGGTTGAGAAAACTCATGTACTGGATTTTCTCAGGGAAGGTTTATTTTATTTTTTCTAGTTCTAGGGCATGTGTCTTACTCTATGATACGGTTATTACTAAAGAATGGCCTTTCTGGAGCCTTAACCAAATGCCCAAGTGTTCCTAAGTGAGGTCTCTTCACTCCACTCTGACTGGCTGGTTCTCCAAAGTCTCCTAGGACTCCTCTTATTTTAGAAGTCAGTTCCCAGCAGCTGTTGCACTGTTGGTCTCTCTGAGTCTTTCCCAGCACATGTACAATCCAGTGTTTGGCTAAGGTCCTGAGGGGCACTTTCAGGCGGAGATCTGGGGACTCAAGTTTTTTACATCATCACTGTCTCAAGTACTTTTGTATGTTCCAAACTCCCTGGCATCCCCATTCTCTTCCTGAGAATGCCATTTTCTATACTTCAGAAAATGCCCTAGACAGAAGTAGAGGGTCAAAATGACCGCATGTTTCTCTTCTGTCAAGGATCACAGAGCCCTGGGAAGTGTGCAGTTCAGTACTGACATTAGTCATTTTATATATTTTGTCTGGTTTTATAGTTTACAGCAGAAGAATAATTTCTGTATGCCAGTCATTTTGTCATGGCCAGTGGTCGATATCCCAGAATTGGAATTTGAATCCCAACTCTGATTCTTAGATTTCCCATCATTCTTTAAGAGTAGCAAGATGTTCTTTTATTCAGAAGTATTACTTTGATAATAGATGAAGACAGCATTGAAGTTTCTTTTTCTAGGGGTTGGCAGAGAGAAATATTTCTACTAAATAAGTATTTCTTGTTTCATTATGCATTGCCAGTTACATGTTGGCTAATAATACCATAAAAGTGATGTCCTATGTACTGAAGATAATAATGGCTGTCTTCTATCATACATTCTCTATTGCCAGGTGCTTTGCCAAAAGATTTACCTACACTCTGCTTTATTTAATGTTCACAGTGGGTGGCCCTACTTTCCACGTTATGCTTATATTGAAACCAAGACCTATTCAGTAATTTGCCCATGTTTTCAGAGCTAGCTGCATTATAAAGCTGAGAAATAGACCTAAGTCTGATTGCAAAGTCTCAAACGTGTAACAATAAGGATGGATTGATTCCTGCAAACAAGTAACCACAATAACAACTTATGGAAGTGTTCTTCTCATTCCCATCATATTCCATAATGGGTTATGGAAAATTAGTCTCATAAAATTCCTTCTTCTAGCATCTCCTCCAATCCCTGGAGCTGTGCAATTTCCTGCTGTTCCACTTCATTGGAAGACAATAGAAGAGCCTGGAGATCAAGTTGGAAGATTTTAAGCCTGGTAAGTGAAGAACATCATCTCTGATAACATTCAATCAGGCAGAAGTCTGGGTCCCTAATCACAGAGAGGTTGGGAAATGTAGTCCAGCTGTGTATTCAGGAGAAAAGGGTTTTAGTGAACAGCTGGCTAGCCCTTTCTGTACCAATTAAGCCAAAAATCTCTCTCGTAAGTTGCTCTTTGAGAAATATATATATATATATATATATATATATATATATATTGCTTTAAATGGAGTTTTTTCTACTCTGGGGGCCTGGTATTATCATAAATGATCCTTTAATCCAGCATAAGTTAACACACATTATACTCTCTGAGTATATTTGAATCTTTATTTCATTTTTAAAAATATTTGGATATTTAGTTCATGTATCACACTATTGTAAGACCTCTGGTAATTATAATTATCATCATCTCCAATTTTTAGATTAAGTTTTATCATTAAATTTTTGATATTCTAGTCTACAGGTGGTATATACATTTTTTTTGGGGGGGGGACAACGTATTGCTATTATGTCCAGGCTGACCTCAGACTCTTGGGCTCAAGTGATCCTCCTGCCTCTGTCTCCTGAGAAACTTGGTCTACATGTGTACATTCCCACACCCACTTTATATTATTTTGATTAAAACTACTCAAGCTTTCTGTCATTCCTTCCTGTCATAGCAAGGTCAACCAACATCTTGTTGTCTGACCAATATTTTGTTCATATATCAGGCTCTCAGAATGATGACTTCCCGTGAAAACTCTGAGTCTATAACCACAAAATGAGTGTCAGGCGCTTTGTAACTGTTTTGGAAATAGTATTTGTGCTAAATGAATAGTCAAGAAAATAGTAAAAATCACTGGTCTGAGGAAGACACTTTTCAGAAGGGTTGGCTTAGGCTTCTTCAGGAAAGAGTGGTGAAACCAAGGACTATCTTAGAAAGAGGTGAAGCTTCAGAGCCCTTTAGTCAGAGTGTTTCCTCAGATGTTTTATGAGTACATTTCTTTATTTTACATCCAGGGTCACTCCATTCAGATCCCTACCTATATAAACCCAACCTAAAAGTACATTTAATGGCCTTTTTAAGTAAAAGGCAGAGAGTGTAGCTCAGTGGTCGAGAGTGGGATTAGCATACACGAGGCTCTGGGTTCATTTCTCAGAACTGCAAAAGGAAAGCATGGGTGTGTGTGTGTGTGTGTGTGTGTGTGTGTGCGTGCGCATGTGCAGGAACACACACACACACACACACCTCAAAAAAGTAAGCTGGGTGTGGGGCTGTACCCCTGCAGTCTCAGCTACTCAGAAGGCTGGGGCAGGAAGATCACCTGAACCTGAGAGTTTAAGGCCAGTTTCAAACACACTGAGAACTGTCACCTAAAATATGAAAAAAGAAAGAATAGAAAGAAAAAGAAAAAAAAAGAATCATGGTCTAGAGCAAGGAGAAAAAAAAAACAAAGAAAAGAAAGGAAGAATTTCTTCAGACAGTTAATTTTTAAGTAGGTTTGTAGTGTTCTTGGTAATCTGTGTTTTCTTAAGAATAATATTATCTGCACTACTTAAATAGGAAGAAAGCCTGGAATTATCCTGGATGGATTCTGATGTCTAATTTCCAAAAGGCATCCTCACTGGCAAGTCTTTGGTGTCCCTGGGATGGTGCTGCTTCAAGCGTCTTCAGCAGTGACCTGGGTACAGTTTTGCATCTGGACTGGCACTGGTTTGGCCAGGGAGAAGCTCTCCTTTTGTTGGCAAGTGCAACTCCCTGTGCAGCGGGGCAAGGATAAAGGGTTGCATAGGAGAGCGGTCCTTCAGAACAAATGTGTGTCTTCATCAAAATTCTAAAGGCATTGGAACTGTCATTCAAAGAGTTAACATCTGTGAAGAATAAAAAAAAAATGCAATGGAGAGGTTTCAGGCAAAGCATGGGGAGACTGATAAAATTATCAGTGAATTAAATTCAGACAGATGGCTTTGGAAAGGAATGAAGTACACAAACCTTATGTAGAGTATAATGACTCTCACTTTGACAGGGGCTTTGTCAACAGGGCAAGCCTTCTCTCTCTCTCTCTCTCTCTCTCTCTCTCTCTCTCTCTCTGCTGAATTTTAAAACAGTTGGAAGTCAAATTCTCTTTTTCTGAAGGTGTTGTTTAGTACTTAAAGCAATCAAAACAGCAATGAGCATACAAAGCAGCCTGGGCAGCCACAGACTCTCAAGTGCCCAGTGTGGGTGCCAGCTTGGTAGAAGGTACACGGTTGGCGGTTCAGCCTTTGTGTCATCTCTCCTCACTGTTCTCAGATTGGCCGCCTGCATCAGAAGGTCCTTGGCAGTTAAAATAGTTCTACAGAGCAGAGGCCACGCATTAGCTCTGTTTGGAGCAGCAGGATGGCAAAGAAAGTTTTCACCCATCCAAATGAAACAAAAGAAAGGGATAAAAAACAAAACAAACAAACAAACAAAAAGAACCCCAAGTTCTCCAAACTCACAGAATAAAAAGACACATATCAGCTGATCTCTGCTTAAAAAAAAAAATAAAACCCCTAAGAAGACTAGTGCATATTGTCCTACATTTAGACAAAAACTCTGAGAGAATAATCTGTAATTTAACTCCTCTCTCAGGGGTTCTTTTTCCTTATGGTTTCTATTTCATCTTCTCTTATTTGGCTCTGGGGACCCCCTCTTCCAGGTGATAGGACCTGGCACATTCATGCTTGAACGATGATGGCCAGGCTGCTTCTTAGAGATGGACTTTGCTTTTGTTCCAGACCAGATGTTCTGTTTCTCCCTGGTAACAGTCTGCATTGTGGTACCTTATTATACAGCACTCTCTGGAGCTGGTGCCAGGGTAGCCTCCAAATCAGCCAAGAGCAGCGCTGAATCAATGAGACAGCTGGCAGCCTCCCTGGGGAGGGAACGTTTTTACCTTTTTGATTCATGCAGTCTCCACTAGTTCAGATCCAGGATGCCATGAATGATTTTTCTTAGTGACAGGTGAGAACAAAAAAGCTTTGTAAACCTAATTCAATAGAAGCTGGAGACTCAGTGTGCTATTGATTAAAAGGAGAAGATGATGAAGAGGAAGTGTACACACAGTCTCGTTGCATTTTCCCCATAATCGACTTCCATGGTTCTGTCTGTGTCAGAGTTGTCAGGTTTGCCGGGAGGGAGAGCTTGAAATCAACAGTATTGTGTTTATTGACCTAGGATTAGGATTTTAATCATGTCTCTGAGATTGCTTGCTATCTGCAACAACAAGAATATTACTCTTCCTCCCCCCTCCATTTTTTTTAGCTGTAAAATTTACTGACCTATTGTTAACTTTGCTAAAAATTCAAGGTGACTTTAATGGGCTTATTCACACAATCTAGGGTTTAATAGTTGAAAAGCATTTATTTGTTAGGGGTATGGATTTGAGTAACCATATTTACACTCAAGCAAAGGACTACAACTCAGTTTGCATCCTCTTCCTAAGTGATGTTCATTTCAAGACACTTTTTTTTTTTTTGTAGCAGGGATTGAACTCAGGGGCACACTACCACTAAGCCACATCCTCAGCCCTGTTTTGTGTTTTATTTGGAGACAGGGTCTCACTGAGTTGCTTAGTGCCTGACTTTTGCTGAGACTGACTTGAACTCGAAATCCTCCTGCCTCAGCCTCCTGAGCTGCTGGGATTACAGGTATGTGCCACTATGCCCAGCTTCAACATACTTTTTGAGTCAGGAAGAACACTAGTCCTGGTCTCCCACTGCTCTTTCAAGGCAGCCCAGTTCTTGGGAAATTTTAATCAGGGAGTCATTAGAAGATGAGATGGTATAATATCTGGGAGTTCTAGTCCTGGTGTGGCTCAGAGGCAAAAATGTGACAGTAATAGAAGTCAGGGACCCTGCAGGGCAACGCCCCATCAATCATGGCAGACATATTGGCAACATGATGAATGACGCCCAACACTGACCTTGGTGGTTTAGGCTTTGTCATGTAAGTAACAGGAAAAGTCAAAGCAGTGGGTCTACCCACCATCACATAGGAGAGATAAGCTGTTACAGCAGCAGAAGGAAAATGAACATTAGCGGCAAATGTGGTCCATATATCTGAGCTAACAGGAGCAGCTATTTTATTGTTCAACCATGGAATGGGCTGGGTCATTCTGGAAGGGGGAAAGTCAATGTCATCAATGCATACTGGTAGTATTTTTCTTTCTTTCTTTCTTTCTTTTAGGTAAGGTTTAACTTAGAAATTAATAGGTTTTTATATAGATCTTAGGGATCTGTAGACACTCTTATAAGGTAAGAATGATAATAAGGCTCTTCACTTTAAACTTAAGAAAGAATTAGCCTTATACACACTAAACTGTCCATCCCATTTGTGATGTATTGGCTTATACACATGCAGTTCAACAATCAGTTGGGAACAGATGGTTGGCTTGGGAGTAGAAATAATTTAGTTGGGGATATCTGATGATTTTTCATATATGAGCTAAGAATTTGTAACAGTTTGAAAAAGCTTCACAGTTACATATGACCTATTTTGAATCCCCTTTTTGAGTTTAAATATTACTTTAGTGGTCATAAATATTATCGGAATAAGATATTTTAATAGTCTGCAGTTGGATATTTGGAGGACTCGATGACTATAGAGAATAAAGGAAACAGAAAAAAGATTATAATCGACTTACTATTCATAAGAAAGTGAAGTTATAACAGACCAAAACAAGAGTTATCATTTATTTTCTGGATGATGAGGAGTTATGCTATATAGTAAAGAATTTGGTCAGCATTATCAATGAAAAGAATTAATAGTCCTTACAACATCCCTAAGCCCATGGAATCAGTGAAAATCCTGTTATCCCTTTTGGAATAAGTTTAAAAAGAAACATAAAACAAAAAAACCAGTAGGCCCATGTACCACATGCTTGTATCAGGATCCTAATCTGAATATTCAAGTTGGTGGCACATCACATATGGGGGTCAGACCTGGAATATTTCCAATCCAGCCAATTCAACTTAATATTTATTTTCTCCAAACCTTTGTGTGAATACCATTTTGCCAGCCATCAGTAAAGAAGTGGTTTGGAAAAAAAAAGAAAAAGAAAGAAAAAAAATGTACTACTTCTCATAGCCAGCTTTATAAACTTTTTTGAACTTCAAGTAGTATGTAACTACTAAAAATGCATACAAGAGTCAGGAAGAATTTAGAAAACAAGGGAGTAATATTGTATGCATTATTAATGAAAGGAAATTTAGTAGTGTGTCAGAATCCACCTTCCCTCTTTTGAGACTGATGTTAGGGAGGACATTCATCTCCTCTCAGGGATGATTTGATGATAGAAGATATTTTTGTGACCCTGCACGACATTTCATATGTTTTCTAGTTCCTGTGATGGGAAAAGATGCTGAGAAGTCAAAGGATCTGAGTGGGCTGTATTTGCTGTGTGGACTACTGTCTAGAGACAGCAGATACTGCCAAAGTACAAGCCTTGATTATTTTCTGGGTGCAATTCTTTCCTTTCTAGATGAAAGCCTAAGATGTTGCCAGACTAAAAATGGAATTACTTCTCTTGTTAATCTTTCCCATTCTTCTTGACTGCATGATTTATAAAACATTGCTCTTTGGGTCTGGGTATCATTTTGGGATCACATCATGATAACTCTATGTATGTGAGCCGGGAGGGCAAAGTTGCAAAGCAATTACTCAGCAATGCTGAGGAAAGGAGCAATTACCAGAACACATTTTAGCCCTGCTTGTCAGAGTGAGTCTCACTCGGGCACAAGGGAAGCATTAACTTGGGCAGACTCCCTTTCAGAGGTTTAATTTGGTTTCTTCTATTCTTTAATAGTGATTCCAGCATTTTAGCTACAATCCCAAGGCTGTAGGGACCTTTAGACAGTTCTTTATAAAAAGCAGGGCATGGGTTTTTGAAGAAAACAGGGAATGGCATAATTTGTAGAAAATGGCACAATGGACTCTTTCTTCATAAAGAACATGGGGTTATAATGGAACAAGCCAAATATCCTTTTATTGGAATAAGCTAAATATCCTTGCTGAATTGTCAGCAATCACCAGCAGCTACTGTAAGTGCTTGAATCTGTTCTTCCATGTGCTGTGTGTCCATAAAGGAAGCATCTGGTTCTCATTGCTGATCATGCATGTGTAGGCTGGCAGCTACTCAGACCTCCTGCTCAGACCAGCAGCCTCTCATGCTCAGCACAGAGCATCATGAAAAGTGGAGGGCTTCTCTCTTTTAGTATGTTCAATTTCCATTCGCTTCAAATATCATGATGGAGAAAGGAGTATTGACAATACATTCCACTTTCCTTTGTAGATCTATTTCACAGTTTGAGTTTAAAGACAGCAGTATTATATTCCAGAATGTAAGAAAAAGAGTCTATACCAAGAACCATTAAAATAAAGCAAAAGTTTTTAAATTTAACACTTTTTATTTATTTATTATTATTATTATTTTGTGGTGCTGGGGATTGAATCCAGGGCCTTGTGCATGTGAGGCAACCACTCCACCAACTGAGCTATATCCCCAGCCCTAAACTTAAAACACTTTTCAAGCAGCACTTTATTTCAATCGCAGGTGTCCAAGTTGCTTATTCCTACAAAAATGCGCACACGCTATTTTCAGCACTTGCAATGTATCGCCCTGTTTCATTTTCCATTTTTCAATATTTCTAATTCTAACAACAACCCTAACAAACTACCTCAGAAAGATAATTCATTTCTAGTTTCATCTGAAGCTATATTGTGTTCACTCCCCTACTAAATTATTTATTAGTTTCTGTGAAGTTAATATAAACATATACCTTATTAATTTTTAATGAGGATGCTTGAGTATTTAAAAAAATCCAAACACATTTTCTGGTTGAAATGATGCTATATGTAGAAGTTACCGCTCCAGGCCAAGCAACAAAATCTATTTAAAACTCAAAGTATGAGCTAAGAAGACATATTCAAAAATTAAAAAAACACAACAGAAAGTAATATTGCAATATTGAAAGCATAACAATATATTAGAGTTTTATATATATGGGGAACTGTTTTAAGTCCTTTAAAAAAAGTATTCATTCATTCACTTTCCACAATAGTCCTGGAAAGTAAATATATTATTGTTCTTATTTCACAGAGAAAGAAACTGAGTCCCAAGAAAGTTTAAATAATTTCCCAAGTTTGTATAACTAATCAGTGAAATTCCTGCTCAAATTCTTTGATTTTGATCTAAATAATAATGATTTTTAATTTTTTTTATTAAATAGAAGAAAGCAAACATAGAAAACAACTTCGGTCAATACATTCAGAAGATAACTTTGGGAAACTGCTAAATGCTTTAAAAGCTGACAATGTAGAGAAAATAACCTTCTATTAAGGTATAGACAAGTACTGCCTTTAAATTAATTTTTGACTTCCAAAAGCATTAGAGAAAAAGTATAAAGAAAGAGAGGGAAAGCAGGTAAAACTTTTTTTTTTCTACATGAACTTGGTAAGAATTTAAAACTGAGGGAGAGAAAGAAGAAAGGAAACTATAAGTAATTCATGAGAAAAAAGATTTTCAAATTTTTAAAAAATTAAATAATAAATTTTGGAAGAGAAAAATTATGGAATGGCCACATATGTCTAAGCTCCTTTAAACTGTTTAAAGAAGGTAGAAAAAAATGACTTAATTAGTGTGAGCTGGCATAGTTTCCTCAAAGGCCCATTGTGGTGTTGTCTGAGACAGTCTTACAGCTTAGCCAGGGGTTTATAGGGGAAATGAAAAGTGAGAACATCCATAATTTTTACTTGTTATCCTTAAAGTTTTTGAGTTTCTTTAAGTTTTTCCTCTGAGTGAATTATAGTATTTAGGCACAGGAGATATTGTATTTAGAAATTTAGAAAACATGGTGGTTGCTCCTGCAGAGAGCAGAAGCCCAGCCTCACCATGGAGCCCATGCTCATCAAGGTCTTTCTTCACTCAGGCAAGTTCTTCCTGCATCTCATGTAGTGATCTGAATGCCGCATTCGCCAAAGTAATATTTTTTTGAATAAATACTATTCTGAGTCTTGATTTTTATATAAGCACAGTGATATTATTTCAAGCTTAAGCCTGAAAAGTATCTGTCATGTTGTTCCATTAGCTGAGACTGGTGACTTCTGTGGCTTTCTTTGATATTTTGCCATTTCTTGCCTGAGGAGGGAGTAATGTCAAAACCAGGAGATTGGGGTAGAACGTAAGCACCGTGCAGAAGTGAAGTGCTTAAGGCTTTGCATTAGGTAAGCAGAATTTCAGCAAGTGAAGATCAGCAAATTTGTGCGATGTTCTGGTAAGCCACTTCCCTTCTGCAGCCCACTCATTAATTTTCGGAAGCCTGACAGAATGGCTAAAAGGATGATCAATTTCAAGTGTCACTCCTGGCTTGTTTTTAGCCTTATGTAAAAGGAGTTCCTGACAAGTAACCCTGTTCATGCCCTCAAAATGTCTTCTATTATTAAAAATTGGGAATAAGCTGAAATAATGAAACTAGCTTTTTCTGTCACTGGAATGGTTGGTTTAGAAGATGATGAAGTTAGTGTCAATTACTGACCTGTAGGTGGGCTTCACCACTCAAACCAGCAAATCCTGAGAGATGAATGTTTCAAAACTTTTACTGAATGGATCTGTGTGGAATGTCTGGGACATCTCTACTTGTGTTCCAAGTGGTGGCATGGCATTGTAGGGAAAGCTCTGACTCTCTCCTCCTCCCTATTCTTTTGTATTCTGATGTTTTGCTTTAATCTCGAGTAACCTGTATCATGGGAGTCTCTGGGCTGCCCCTGAAGACGTGGCATAGTAGGTGTTTATCAGAGGTACAGTTTCTTCCTGCTGTATTTACTTTTCCTTTGTTTTTCTCATTCAGTTCTTCCCCTTCTTTCCTGGGTTGTCTCTTTTTCCTTCTTTTCCTTTCAATAACACTTTTTAAAAATTTTTGTACCAGAAACTGAACCCAGAGTTACTTAACCATTGAGCTGTATCCCCAGCCTCCTTTTAATTTTTCTTTGGAGATAGCTGTCTCACTGAGTTGCTTAGGGTCTTGCTAAGTTGCTAAGGCTGGCTTTGAACTTATGATCCTCCTGCCTCAGCCTCAATAACAGCTTGATGCAGGAAACCTGAACTGTAGCTTGGGAATTCCTGAGGCTTAGTGCATGTTTTAGTCAGCTTTTTTTCGCTGCTGTAACTAAAGGACCCAACCAGCACAATTGTAGAGGAGGAAAGGTTTATTTGAGGGCTCACAGTTTCAGAGGTCTTAGTCCATAGAAGGCTGGCTCTATACCTCAAGGCTCCAGGTGAGGCGGGGCATCATGGTGGAAGAGTGTGGGAGTGGGAAGAAGCTCACATGTTGATCAGACAGCAGAGAGAGTCTTTACTTGTCAGATACAATGTATTCCCCAAAGCCATGTCCCAATTTCCACCTCCTCCAGCCACACCCTACCACTTCAATTACCACTCAGTTAATCTCTATCAGGTGATTAACTCACTGATTGGGTTAAGACTCTTACAATCCAATTATTTCTCCTCTGAACACTCTTGTATTGTTTCACACTGAGTTTTTGGGGGACCCCTCACATCCAAACCATAACATTGGGGATTGAACCCAAGTGTGCTCTACCATTGAACTACATCCCTAGTCCTTTTCAAAATTTTTATTTTGAGACAAGGTCTCACTAACTTGCCCAAGCTGACCTTGAAACTGCAATCTTCCTGCCTCAGCCTCCCAAGTAGCTGAGATTACAAGGGTATGCTACCATACCCAGTTTCCCCCTGTATCTTTAGGCCAAATCATAGGCAATGTTATTTTGATGTACATTGGTACTAAAGTATTTGCTGATGTTGATCTCAATTCCTTTACATTTTAATATTTGTGGAACTAATTTTATTCCTAGTGTGCTTGGTGAGAAAAAGGGAGAAGGTTATCATGGAACCCAATTACAGAATCTGTATTGCAAAAACATGGAAAGTCCCAAGGAAGATACAGTCTTTAGGCCACGCAAACACTGTACATGGCCCTGTACATAGATGAGTGATGGCAAAGGCGAACACCTGCCACAGGTACCAGGTACCTAGGGTAAGTTCAGGGCATGGGCCTAGTATGAATGGGGAAGAATAGGAGAGCATGTAACCCATGGGAAGATGACAGGTGCTACTAAAAGCTCCCTAGAAACACTGTTTCTACCTTTTAGGAACATGAGAGCTACATGAATTTTCTTGACTTAATGTAATAATTTAAAAAATTGTCATGGTGAAGAAAGAAAGAAAGGAAGGAAGGAAAGAAGGAGTAAAGAAAGGAAAGAAGGAGAAAAGAGAGAGAGAGGGAGGGGGAGGGAGAGAGAGAGAGAGAGAGAGAGAGAGAGAGAGAGAGAGAGAGAGAGAGAGAGAGGGAGAGAGAAAATAAGGGGGAAAAATAACAAGAGACAAGGAAAGCCATCTGCAGTCCTGAAGTACCTTGGGCAGCTTGTCTGTGATTTCTGCCATAAACACTATAAAATTCCAGAGACAGAGTGTTGTACTTTTGTTACATCTGGGAATCTTAATGTTACCTCAGAGCTCTGATAGGCATTTGAGCACAAACACTTTTCTAGATGAATGTTCATCTACTCAATTAAAACTCGGTAACTCATCAGAATGCGAAGTTCTGAACTAAGACTGGGAAAAATAAGCTGGCCAGTTAAACAATCTCACCTGGTGCTGAACTACAAAGAGCTATTAATCGATAAAGCTAATTAGACTGGAATCCCCCTAAACTCAAACCTGAATTACATCCTAATTGCTCTTTTACTTTAGAAAATATCAAAGACTACTAGATGATATTTTTATGGGGATGGTTCTTAGCAAGGCATGCTGGTCTTCATCAGAAGCCTTTATTAAAATAGTTTTGTTTGAAAGAATTAAGTGTACCAGGTCAAATTCCTGGATGTGGCTCTGTCTGTATTAGAAAAGAAAAGGACTTTTGAAAAACACAGCCTATATTTTATACATGCTAATATCTAATAGTCTCATATTTTTTTTTGGTAAATTTTGTTTTCTGAATAAGTTGTTTTCAATTCTTTGAACCAGCTAAGAATGGTTTCCTTTGTCTTCATAGAGCTGTCAGGCGGTTTAAATCATCTTGGCTTTCATCTCTGTCAAGAACAGACACACTGAGAGAAGGTTGGGAGACCTGTTGGACAGGGCCCTCCCCTCATAGATGCAGAGTGACTGACTTAGCCAAGTGGAAGAGCATGTTAGACACTGTGACAGGGGCTGGGGGACACACAGTCATCTAGCCCGAACCCTGACTGATGTTCAGTGTTAAAGGGCTGTGTACACTTCCATTCAGATCTATTTCTCATATTTGCCTTCCAGGAAGGCCTCAGATCTCAGGTGCTCTTTCTTTCATGCTGTTAAGTTCGAATAACCTCAAGTAGACCCTGGCATCGTTTCAGTTTTCCTTGTAACGTGTTTCCTCAAGCTTTTATTCAGTCCCTTTAAAATGGGAAGCTTGCTGAGTTTTCTTGGGAATCCTGAGTGCTTCTGTGTTCCTCAATTTTTCCACTGTCCTACCAGGAAGCATCTGTCACCGCTTAATCTTTAATGCTAAGGGTTATCAGAGTGGTAATCTGAACACGAAAATTAAGTAATACTTAAGAGCAGTGCTGAAACAGGATGCTCCTGGGAGTGTCAGGGTGTGTCCGCTGGGCAACCCCTGCCTGTTATTACCTCTTTGTGGCCACTCTTGCTTAGCTGGGCTGTGCAGGGAACCTCCAGTTTCCTAGGCTTATAGCCACTGTTGGTCATGAGTAGATGCCTCTCAAGAGTGGGTAACCTTTATCTTTTGGGGCTCTGTCAGTCATGCCGGCTGCCCAGTGACCTTCCTTTCATGTCTTCTCCTGAGGTGCCTGTTAACGGGTGCAAACAATGTCTCATTACTGGCTCCCTTACTTTGTCCTTTGCCAGCTTTGTGTCACCTGCAGTTCAAGACCCATGTTCTGGTTCATTGTTTCCTGCACATATTTCCTCTCTGTCTGGCATGGGATGGAGCCTCAGTGTCATGCTTGGGGAGCCACTGTATAGCATCAAGGAGGACGGGGTTGGGAGAAGCTATGACCTCTGTCACCTGTCAAAGATTGTGTCTCTATAAGGCAGCTTTCAACTCGGCTTTGTTATTTGGCTCCTGGTTCTTCCCTAACCCCTCCCATCCTCCTTCCCTATTTATCTCTTCATCCTCTAACTGTGATAAATATGAGACGGGATTTTATCTTGAACAACTTTAGGACTGGAAAGTTGAAGGACAAGGGCAATACCAATGGAATGAATGGGAAGAAAAAAAAATGGTCGTAATTAAATTGCCACCAATACACCTCTGTGGGACTGCGATAAAGAAACAATGGGCATGGAAGAAACATCCATAAGGGTCCTTCAAGGTTCTGTACAAGAGAAAAAGTCATCTATTTTAGTTTAGATATGGGCTTATTGCTTCTGAAGTTGAATGATCTTGTCACATGATCACTCTTTCTCCTCTTTGAAATGCACTTGCTTTCACAGTGCCAAATTCAGTAAAGCTGGGCTTCTTTGACAGTAAAGAAGCCATGTGACTCCAATTTAAGTCTGAGACATGGTGTTATTTTTCCCCTGGACTGCTCTCAGAACAAAATGAGTCTGAATGCAATATACGCTACCCTGTAACAATCTCTTTGTCATATCTTTGCTTAGATAGGTAATGTTTTATGTAAATAAAGTCTCTAATTACTTTTTACAACCCTGGCAGCCCTCTGCAGTTCTTTTCATCATCACCATTGTGCACAGACTTAGCATAATATTATTAAATACTTTCTAACAATTTGCATTCCTTAACCTGTTAACCTACTTATAATCTGTGACACTTAAAAATTTTTTTTTCCTTTGAAATCCTCCTTTTCCTCAAACTAGAAAACTTTGCAATTAGGTGGAAGAATTACATCAGAAACATCAAAAAGAATTTCTCTAGACTTAACCCCTCATGCTCTATCTTTAAACAGCAGCTCACAAGGCATCTGAGTGCATGGCCTAAGCATTTAGGTTTAGACTGCACTTTTTTTTCTTCAGAAGATGTAGTCATAATTCATATATGAACACAGGTTGCAAAATTCTGTAGTAGTTTGTTTGTTAGTAGTTTTATTCTTCCCTAGCAACATCTGCTTTATTTTCTGATTACATTTATCTGTTCTCTAGAAGCTCTATGAGAATTTAACCTTTCCTCTTCAAGAGGACAATGAAAGACTGACAGATGAGAAGGGGTCTTTTTATATCTTCCAATTTTCGAATCATTCAGCACCTGTCACCCCACTTCAGTTCTATGATTCTTATAGAAAGTAAAAGCATAAGTTCATCCATATCCCTTCAGGAAGATTTATATTTTTCATACTGAGAATTCTTAGTTCTGCTTGAAAAGAACTTTTTAAAAATTTTCCTGGTAGTAGGATTGTTATGTTTGAGATTCTTGTGTGTGTGTGTGTGTGTGTGTGTGTGTGTGTGTGTGTAATTAAATAGAGTCTCAGGTACTCAAAGCTATGTCTATCCTTTACCTCGTTATGGATAAATTGTATAAATTTCCTGCTATGGATTGTGTAGTTGGAAATTCCTTTACAAGCATGAGGGAACTTTTCATTTGTTTATGGGATATGTCTCCAAAGACAAATTTAATCTTTTCCACAGACAGCAGAGATTCCCCCCCCCACCCCTCCCCCATCAGCCAGAACAGATCTAGTCAGTCTTTTTTATTAACAAAATTTCCCACATATAATGGCCTAATTTTCTCATTGTTCACTTTCTGGAGTGCTACTCACATGGTTGGGTGTCATTAGGAAGTGGATAGTAAAAAAAAAAAAAAAAGTAAGTGGTTAGTGAGATCAGGTAGCCCCATACCACGTTGGGACCAGCCTGGAGGCACAAACTTCAGAAAATGTGTGAAAGAACTTCTCACATTTCTGTTGGTTTAATTTAGCAGTTTAGTATGCCCTGGCTCCATTTTTCTAGAAATTGATACTCTCTTCCTCTAGATTCACTAAATATTCTGTTATTGAGGAAAAACCTAAATAAAGAGCTTCACTTGCTCTTAGTGGTCTTAAAAATCACTTATTTTGGAGGTCACACAGCTGGACAATATGTTAGTCTCTTGCTGCCTTTTTTCTAGATAATACCTCTGACATGTGGGTTATAATGATAACGGTTGCCTAGGTTACTTTTCAGGGAATTGATGGCCACTTTTGATCAAAACACTGACTCTTCACTTGGACCTCAGCTATCTGATGAATGACTGAAATGGAATGAAAAGACTTGGTGGCTCTGCCTTTGTATTGTGTCTGTCTCTTTTTGCCTCAGTCTTTGGATCAGATTCTGCTCAGCTCTGCATGTAGACATGTTGATCATTTGAGAAATGTTTTGCCCAGAATTATCGTGCAGGGTTAACTTGACCTAGACTTGCCAAGTCTCTCTTTTCATCCTTCAAGGCTAAAGACACCTACTATCCACCATGACTAGAAACATCAGAACATGAGAGGATTGAAAATATAGCACCCTGAGTTCCTGGAAGATCTCTGCCTATTCCCAGAAAAGGAATGAATATTCCCAGCTTTAATTTGCCTATCTTTTTTCCTGGTTATTTCTGCCCTATATGTGTAATTCCTTGACACTCCTGGAGTGGAGAAGTTGATTTATGAGAAGAACTCCTACCTCTCCATTCTTTGGCCTCTGAATAAAGGCTTTCATTCTCTCCAACACTTGTCTTGTGAGTATCAGTTTTCCATAGGGATGAGCTTCTGGACCTGTGTTCAGAAAAATTCTGTCACAAATATATTGAGGTTTTTTTTTTTAAACATTGTAGATTAACATACTTATTACTGGAAAAATAGTTTTAGTACCACACCCAGAGGATGAAGTTGAAACAACGGTGAATTAGAGACAAAGACCTTATGTGTTCATGTACACATCTGCCTTAAGTTAGGCATCCCAGCCTAGACCCCAAAATGAGAATGCATGTGGAAATCAATTGCTAAAGAAATGCTCTCCGGACAAACTTAAGCAGGTAAGGGAACCAACAATGTGGTTCCAAGCTACATCTCAGAGGAGGTTGGCTTTAGTCCTATTCCATGGAAAGCACCTGAGCTGGGCAAAGCCAAAAGCTCCAGTAGCTAGAGGGATGCCTTCCACAGGAGTGGTGTGTATTGAAAATTAAGGACTGGAGATGTAGCTCTCAGTGGTAAAGTGCCCTTGGATCCAAATCCCAATACAAACAAAGCAAAACAAAACACAATATCATGAAACCCCACTTGAAGACCAGGAGGGCCACAGGCCATCTCACTTCCTGATATGCTGTAAACAGTTCAATTCAGGCCAAGGGACTCTAGGGGGAAAACTTCTAAAAGCATTGATTCATACTCTCCTCTATTCCAGAAAGGTAATGTATCCTGAATTTTATAGCTGAGTTTTTGAAACCCAAGTATGGTAGATAGAATAATATCCTAACCCTGAAAAAGATAGCTACATCTTAATTCCTGACAACTACAAATATGTCATTTATATGGCAAAATAACTGTATATTCATGATCCTGAGAAGAGCTTATACTGGATTACCTGGATTTGTCCAGTGTAATCAATCACAAGGGTCCTTATAAGAGGGAAATAAGTGGGTCAGAGTCAGAAGAAAAAAATGTGACAATGGAAGCAGAGTGATATAAGGAAGGGGCCATGAACCAAGGAATGCAAGTGGCCCTCTAAAGGGCTGGAAATGCAGGAAAACTGATTTCCTCAAGAGTCTCTGGAAGGAGCAGAACCCTGCCAACACCTCCCAAACCTATTTTAGACTTTTATTTTTGCAGTTCTGGGGCTGGAACCCAGGGCCTCATGAATGCTAAAGTAAGTCCTGTACCACGGGGCTGCATTCTCAGCACCTACTTTAGATTCTGACTTTTTTCAGAAGTTTAAGATAATAAGTATGTGTCATTTTAAGCACTAAATTTATGGTAATTTGTTATAGCAGCAGTAGAAAACGAATATATCTTGGTTCTAGACTCTCATTTGAAAGTACTCTTTATTCTTCCTTATTCATAATGCTGTGTAATGATTTCCATGAGCTGAGTAGGCAGAATAGTAAAGGCAGCTCCAGAGAAAAATGCCACACGTGACTTATAATGAACTCAAAGAACTTTTCTGTATTGGTTCATTTATCCTAACAATTTTTTTATCAGAAGGGATTTTAATCTAGCTTAGTACACAAAATATTAACAATTTCTAATATATGGAGTCTTTTCAAATTTTATTATCTTCTTGCTAATCTGATTTTTGCAAGATAAGCATTTTCTATTATAAATGAGCTACTTATTCATTATAGAAACTTGGAAATAGACACAGAAGGAAAAAGAAAATAATTCCATTTTTCCATTATCAGAGAGAACCACTCACCATTTTGATATATTTCCTTCCAGTGTTTTTTATACAGTTTTTATATTTATTGCACTCATTGTAGCATTTAGTATCTTGCTGTTTTTACCTAAGTATTGCATAAATATTTAATCTGTGATTGTGAATTCATTATAACTATAATTTTTGCTGTTCTCCAGTTTGAGGACTATACAAATAAGGTCTCTTGCATACAAATTTGAGAGATCAACTCTGGCTAATGTAAGTAAAAAGGTATTGTAATGAAAGGGTATTCAGAAGGCTTTTGTAACTGATGGGAAGAATGGAAAATCAGAGAAGATAAGATGTATCCATCATCATTGCCTATAATGCTTGGGATTCTGCTTATGTGGGATCCCATTTTGGACTGTGCCATCCTTTAATGTTGTATCCAATACACAAACGAGTCCCATAAGCATTGTGCCTTTCTTTGTGGTAAAAGGCTTGCCTTGGAGAGAATATTTTGACATTGTGCCCCTATAAAATTCCTTGAGTTAACTGAATCTTGTCATTTTGGGGGGGGGGGATTTATCTACCACTCTGTGATATGTAGGTGTCTCTCTGAGGTTTGGGTAGTAATATATTTATTTACAGATCTTACCATGATGATGTCATTCATATGATAGACTACTGCTTTGTCCTCTAGGAAGGTGTGATGTTCAAAAATTGTTGGATTAAACTGGCACATAGAGCTAGAGATTTCAGGCAAGATAATAAGGTACACTATGCTCCTCACCAGATTATAGTAATCTGTTCTAGTCCTTTTGGCTTTTAGAGATATATAGAAAGAAAACTATTTTTTGTTTAGATTAAAAGTTATACACTAGATGCCACAGCCTGTGTGTAGCTGCTTCAAGAAGAAAAGCATAGCTTAAGTTGCTTTAACTACAGCAACTTACAGCTGAAGCTAACGTGAGATCACTAACTTAAACTCTCTCACACCTACATGTCTTCTGCACAGGCTCACTTTAGCAGTTAAATGGAACTGTACATTAATTTGTTCATAAATACATATCTAGACCTTTGAGATACATTGGTAAATGAAACAAAGCTTCCCACCATCATATAGTCTATTCTAAGTAATCATCCCTATGCATTTTTCAGATTTGGAGGCAGAATTACTCCTCCAGATTCACTATTTTGGTAGAGAAGGAACACCAGGAACTTTCTGCTGTGATGGCACTCACTCCATTCACCTGTCTTTGGTGTGGGTGTACCACTCCAAGGGACATTTTGGAAATTCAGGGATATGTTTTTAATTGCTACAATGATTTATCAGTGCTACAGGGTACAGTGGACAAGAAGCAGGAATGTCATGTACAAGATGGATCTGTGCAAGAGAGAATTGTCCTAGTCCTGCACAAGTTGCCAATGAGACTAAATATTCTATAGCCTAAAGCCTAACTCCATCTTTCACAAGAATAGTAATTAATTTTGTAGTTTGAATGCTGAGTCTTCCAAGAGTAAAACTGTCATGTAGATCAGGAGTTGATTTTACTGTTTGGAATTTTTTTAAGGTTGCACTTGAATTATCAATAATAATAAGTATATCAGCTTTTACTGACAGCTATAACATTCACAGTGGTTCCATAAAATGGTATAAGCATCTGACTGATCCATTACAATGGATTAGTCTAGTGCAATCACAATTAAGCATTTCCTTTAAATATTATTATGAATTATTTTTCTTTTATTTCTTCTTCTTCTGGCGAGGCTATTCTATTTTCTTTTTTAAAAAATAAATGTGTAGATTGTTATGTTATCTGTGAATTTATTTAAGGACAATAATCAGGTTTTAGAAAATGTCTGAAAAAGTTTTGGGTTGGAATGACTTGAGATTCACCACTACATTGACCCCAACAATTGAAGAGACAAGGAAGGGATTCTATTAGCTGATGAGCTGGCAACAATGTACCTAAGAAGTGGAGAAATAACCACTAGAGATGTTTGAGGTTCTACCAGGACTGCTATGATGTGCTTTTGGTTCATAATTCATCAGTATCTATCAGCAGAGCTATCCAGACCTCTCTCCACAGACACAAGTGGTGTTCTGGGTGACCAACGTTTCAAATTAGCTTTAGCAAGTCATCAGAAGTCCCCAATGCCACAGGAGCCTTTTGAAAATTCACAGCAGATGCTATTATTGTCATAGAGTCCTTTTCAAGGATCCACTGATTCCCCTTCAGTCAAGGAGCTCTTTACTGAGATGCGATTGCTGATACCTGTGGTTCACATTATGCCTCAAGTCACCAGCTGGGAGACTTAGTTACAAACATCAAGGAATACGCTGGTGGTACGTTCATTTACTTTGGTGCTGTCATCCTCATGATCAATTATCCTTTGTCAAACAGTACAGTTGAGTAAATATCTCCAATTTTAACCACAAATCCCCCTTTCTTGTAGTGGTAGTTACTCCCATCTTGTCTCAGGACTCCTGATCCCCTGATCTCAGGATCCTCCTATCCCCAGGAGGTCAGACAGCCCCGTCACTGCTATGAGTCTCACCACCATCCTTGTGATTGGACTAAGGGAAGAACAGCTTATGTGCTTTTCCGAGATATGAGCACTCTTCTCAGCACAGCATTTTTCAAGACCTTGGTGAACAAAGTGTCAGATCCCCTGGGTAAGTGGTAGATGAGCTGAATGAGTAATCCATTCCAGTGATCCTGTTCTCTGAGCTCTTTGTATGCATTCTTATTTATTACAACAAGGTTTTTTTCCCCAAAAAAATCTCATCTTCATTTAATGTTGTCCATTTTTATGTCTAAGTTTCAGAAAAAGCATCCAAATACCAAGTAAAATCACTGTAGCTGCTTGAATTAGTTAAATCCAGTATCTCTGGTGAACATATTTGAGCTAAGTATACTTGTTTGAACATCTTCAGGATTCATTTCCACATATATCCCCTATGTGTTTCTGATATAAAATTGTAGAACCTAGGAATTCTTTTGCTGTATAATCCTTCCCTTCAAGTATTATCCTTTGAAGTTGCACTCTCGAAAGATATTCTGGAATTTGATTATAGTTAGTTATAAGACTAGTGGTGGAGAGAAGTGAAGGATAAGGAGAATTGGCTTTTACTTGCAATGCAACTTCTTCAATGAGGTTATTATTAGGTAGCTTCATCAGATGGGTGGATGAACTGCTTGTAGCAGATAAAGGTTAAAGGAATGTGAAGTTCTCTAAATCTTCACAGATACATTTGTCAGCTTGGTCTGCTATAATAAAATGCCACCAACTGAGTGACTTGAACCATAGGCATGCATGTCTCACAGATCGAGAGAAAGTCCAAGATAAAAGTGCTAGCTGGTGACTACTTTCTTCCTGCCTTGCAGGTAACTGTCTTCTCTCTGTGTGGAGAGGTGGAGAGGGAGAGAAGATGAGAGCTCTCTGGTGTCTCTTCTAAGAGGGGAACTAATCCCATCATGAGAATCCCACCCTAATCTAAAACTAATCACTAATTAAAAGCCCCATCTCCAAATACTATCACCCTGATGGTTAGGGTTTTAAGGTATGAATTATAGAGTGACACATTCAGTCCATAACACCACACATTCTCAATATACAGTCATTCTCAACATCCGGTCACCTCCTGGTTAATGTCCTGATTTTCACATGTGACATATGGTGAATATACAAATTCAGATAACATTGTGACTCACTAATTCACAGGATAAGCATTCTAAATTACTGTTCATTTCCACCATCTCCTGACGTTTTGTGTCACTCCCTCAATTCAAGAGTCCAGGTACAGCTATCTGATTACTTGAGCCTGGGTTGCAGGTATGTGGTTGCTTTTCATCATGGGAGGTGAGGTCTCAATTCTTCACCTCTTGAGGTTTATCCTTAGTCAAAAGGATGTTCAGGTGTTAAGTATCCAATGACCAAACAAAACACTAATTGTTTGCTATAAAGATGTTCAGGTATTTTTTCTTCATTTTTCTTCTTATTTTAAATGACACTTTCATAGTCCAATTTTCTGTTATATTCAAGACAGAGTCTTAGAAGTAAACTTTTGAGGTCAAAGGTCTAAAAATGTTCAGAATGTGTGATGTATACTGACAATTGTTTGAAAAGTTTTACCAAATTATTCTCATTCTAGCAATGTTTGAGTGGATTCTATTTTTACTGTGTCCTCACTCCCATCAACCTGACTTAAGACATTTTCTTTCAACAGTTCATTATTATTTCTCAAAAACATCAATTCATATTTTTAACAAAACTTAGCATTTCCTCATTGTTTCCTTGATTTCTTTAGTTTATTCTCAAGCCCTTAAGAATACATATAAGTAGCAAGAAGGGCATAGTATCACTTCTGTGATATTTCTGTTCCAAGTACATAGCCCTCCATCTGATGAGAGAATGTCAAGCCCAGCTGGGAGAGTCTACAAAATAATTGGTCTTCAAAAGTGTCCAGGTCATAAAAAGACCAAAAAAGACTCAGAAACTGTTCCACACTAGTGTAGACTAAGAAGACAATAAAACTAAATGCAAAGTGAGATCCTGAATAGTGTCTTGGACCAGATAGAACTGAGTGGGAAAACTGATGACATTAGAATAACCATCTAGAAAATGGATAGTATATTATCAACTAATGTACTATCCATTTTCATTTTCTGGCTTTGATAATTGCTCTTTGATTATATAGGATGTTACCATCAGAAGAAGGTGTATGCTACCTTTCTATACTCTTATTGTGACTTTTCTGCAAATCTGAACTAATCTCAAAATAAAGTTAAAAAGCATAATTTGGGCTGGGGATATAACTAAGTGATAGAGTGCTTGCCTAGCCCATATGGAGCACTGGGTTTGATCCCCAGTACCACAACAACTGAAGCAAAGAAGGAAATGTTTTGCTTTTATCTTGTGTTTTATTTGTACATATTGAAAAATAAACAATAAAATTTAGTATGGAGGGCTGGGGATGTGGCTCAAGCGGTAGCTCGCTCGCCTGGCAAGCGTGCGGCCCGGGTTCGATCCTCAGCACCACATACCAACAAAGATGTTGTGTCCACCTAGAACTAAAAAAATAAATATTAAAAAAAATTCTAAAATAAAAATTTAGTATGGAGACTCTGGCATTACTTCTGCTCTTTCCTATTGTTTGGGTTAAAAATGAGGTGTCCCCCAAAAGCTCATGTGTGAGACAATGCAAGCAGTTTAGAGATGAAATGATTGAGTTATGAGATCCTTGATCTAATCAGTGCACTAATCCCCTGATACGGGTTAATTAGGTGGTAACTGTATTCAGGTGGAGTATGGTGGGTCCCTAGGGGCATGCCTTTGGGGGTATATATTTTGTTCTTGGGGAGAGGAGAAGTCTCTTTCTCTGCTTCCTAGTGGCCATGTGCTGAGCCATTTCCTCCTCCACATCCTCCCCTCATGATGTCCTGCCTCACCTTGGGCCCAGAGCAATAGAGTTGTTCATCTAAAGACTGAGACCTCTGAAACTGTGAATGACAAATACATTTTCTTTCTCTAAAATTGTTCTTGTCAGGTCTTTTGGACACAGAAACAAAAAAGGCTGACTAAAACACCTCTCTTTCCTTTCCTTACCATGGTGTCCAAAAAGGATGCTAACAAGATGTCATGAGTGTGGTAACTTCCCCTGTGCCCCACCTAAGACAGACATAGCCGACACACCTGGACTGTCTTTCTGATTGAGCCTATTGCCTGGCATATTGGCTTGGTTAAAATTATTACACTAGTTAAATTGCATCTACCATCTCTATGTGATAGGATATCCCACTATGTAATTCTTAATTGATTTCTGTAATTTCATTTGAAACCATGTGTTATATCACATGATTACATTTAAAGAATATCTGCCTGGCTATTTTTCTAAAGTTTTCTTTAGATAATTCAAATACTCTTCCTCCATTCCTCCCTCCCTTCCTTCCTTCCTACCTTCTCTCCTTCCTAGGCTGGGGATCAGGCCCCTTCCGTTGGTTTTATAACCATGTACTCTGAGCTCTTTTAATTGACTATGCCTTGCACTATTTCAGTTATTTCAGGGGCAAAAAAAGGATAAGAATGCATGATTCTACTCCTCACAAAAATAAATTAGAGTCCAAGGGAAGAGATTAAATATCCCCCCCCCAAATTAGGTTATGAGTAGAAATCACACAATAAAAATGGTATAAAAACAAAATGGGTAAATTCTTAGAGCATTACAAATACACTGTTTTGAGGATGAGTTTAATTTGAAAAGATCATACAGAAAAATCCTATATTTTTGTAATTCCTATATTTGCGTAATGCGAGATTGGCTGGGTCTCATCAATGTATGGATATAAATACAGATCATATCATTATTGATAACAGCTGTTATTAGTGGCAATACAAATTTAACTTCATCTGCTCTTTCTGTACTTATTCTCCAAGTAGTGCAGAAGTCAGAGGTGTTGAGCAAGAACCTGTAAATAATCGTACTCAGCCTTTGCTTCTGGACCCTTATTAATTCCTGCTACACACGCAGGCACTTGAGGTAACCACTCCCTACTGTCATTGCTGCCCCATGCCCTCAGTAGGAGAGCTGATGCCCAAACCAAGGTTGCTCATTTTCTTCTGCTTACTGGGATCTCATGCTGTCTGAGTTACACTGAGGTTTGTGTAGAAGTAAAGAATGGACTCCTATTCCCCACTCTATATCTCACATTGATATCTAGGCAACAAGAAGCATTCTTTGTGTCCATGAGTTTCATAGATTCCTAGGAAAACCTGCTCCTTACCATTTGAGGGGCTTAGACCTCAAGTGAGAATCCATGGAACTAGATGAGAGAAACATTCAAGGAAGACACCATGGGTTTCTCCCCGTAGCATCCATGCCAAAACCAAAAACAAACAAACTTTAAGCCCAACAACTGTGAAGCAAATTTGCTGGTGGAAGAACTGTTGAGACAATCAGACTAGTGGAGATATTTCTAGATTTTTTTTAAGATAGCACTGTTACCACCTCACTATGTCTTACTTTGTATCATCATTTTTTTTGTTTGTTTTGGTAGGGTAATTTAAAAATCTGAAATACACTTTCATTTGGATTGAATGATTTGTGTCTTTGGAGAAACATTTCTGCTAGCCAATATTGAGAACATCTTCTAAGTGTCTGCTCTGTGTTTGGTGTCATGGAAGACAGCAATGGATGAAGATGCAGTCTTAGATTCAGTAACGGTAAAGTTTTCATTTCCAGGTGTTCATTAGAACCCTATTTTACACAAAATAATAGTTCATCTTTCTATTGTGAATATTTTCCTTATATCTGAGTCCAAGACTTGTTTTACCTTTCAAGGGCCTTTATAAAATCTACTCTCAGAGCACTTTCTCCTCTATGGAAAAAGTCTCATTCTATTGTGCTTCTTCTTGTTTATCATCTTTCTCTCTTTTTCAACATGTCTCTAGTCCAGACTGCTTAGGGCAGCCAGCTCCTCAGTGCTTCTAAGAAAATTAATAAAGGTTCCTTGTGAAGCATACTTGGTCATGTGGTTGCTGTTGTCCACTAATCTTTTCTCCAAAGAATTGAACAAACTTCCCGTGTGGAGTACTCACATGCTCACTAGTTTCTGACTAGCATGTCCATTTGTTCAACTGATGACCGAGGGGGGCTCCTGCTTCCTTCCTCTGTCTCCTGACATGGACCTGCATAGCACAGAATTCTGTGATCATGGTGCCTACTTGTCTCTTGTGCTCAGAAGAACATCTTCAGAACAATATGCAGGAATAAAAAGTCTAGAAAATATTTGCATGCCTATGAGCATATTTATCACTTTCAGACAGTTGGTCAGGATTGGGTTTGCTGCCTGCAGTTCAATGAAGTGTTTGACAGCTTTTCTACAAACCATGGTTCATAGACCACCTGTATCAGAGGTTGTAGGAGAGCTTGTAAAAGTGCATGTTCATTTGTTCCTGTTACACCCACCACTAAATCAGAATCACTGGATTCATGGAAAATTATTTGCATGTCTTCACTTTTTTCTTAAGCATATTTGAAAGTTTTCCTGAATATGTTATTAAAAATCAAAACTAATATTTTCTTAAATTTGAAGAATATGTTTTATAAGAATTCATTGGCAGAGCTGTTCTTTTCTAAACTTGGAATCAGCATTGGAGAAATACCAAAAAAGTTTCTATCAAATTCTTGTTGTGAAAACAACATATTTTTAATAAATAATATTATTATTTTTCCCTCTTGCCATAGTAATTTCACTATATGGTTAACTTTTTTGGAAGTTATTTTTAACATTCATTTTTATACCTCTATTTCATGGCAAGAACAGTGATTCCTTCTTTCAACAAACATTGCTATACTGAGAATCTATTTTGGACTAGACACTAATACAAAGAATAGTCATAATCCCAGCTTTCTAGCAATTAACACTATAAAGGGAAAGATAGGCCATCAATCACAGGCCAGCTGGTGAGGGGCTGTGTTGGAGGAAAGCACACTGAGCCAGCTCAGCTTGGGGGATCAGGCAGGGCTTCCTGGAAGTACCAACACCTGAGTGGGTATCAAATGTGTCTGTAGATTCTGCTTCTTGAGCGTCTACATGAGTACTACTTTCTTTATGTTAGTTTGATCTACCTAAGCCATTTTATCTATATGATATTCAGTTCTAGTAGAGTAGTTAAATCTCTCTTGTTTCACGTATTCTTTTCCACCTTTTTTATCCTGTGTTAATCAGTTTTTTGTCACTGTGACAAAATACCTGAGAAAATCAGCGTAATATGGGAAATATATATTTTGGTTCACAGTTTTAGTCCGTGGTTGGCTGGCTCCATTGCTCTTAGGTCTGTGGTGAGACAGAAACATCATGATGGGAATGTTGGTAGGGGAGGCTATTCACCTTGTGTCTCCTGGGAACAGAGATACAGATGGAGAGATAGAGATGGATATATATATATATATATATATATATATATATATATATATAGAGAGAGAGAGAGAGAGAGAGAGAGAGACCAGAGATAAAATATACACTTCATTGACATACCCATCAGGACCTTCTTCTAACTAAGTCCCACCTGCCGGTAGTTTCCACCACCTCCCAATAGTGCCTCTAGCTGGGGATAAAGCCTCCAACACATGAACTTTGGGTGGATATTCCATATTTTAATCACAACACACCCAATCTCTTCAATTTTTCCTTAAAAAAATCATTCTGGGAACCAAAACTCTCATTTCCACTGGCCTTGACTGGTCAGATTTTCCCATGTTTCCACTGCTTATTTCCTTTGCCTTCATTTCCTGCCCTTCTGCCTGTTCTTATTGGACCTTGAAGGAGTGAATAGATGTGCTCCTTCAGGATCCTTGCATCCCTCACGATGTGCAGCAGTCCCCATGGTTATTCTGACACTGAATAACACTGAACGAGGAGGTATGATTGACTGAAAACACACACAGTGATTTCTCTCCAGCTTTCAGAGACCCAGGAGCATGTGGCTTACCACATCCTTCTCCTGCCATAGCTCCGCCCTACACCAACTTCTCCCAGTCCATCTATTTGCTGCCTCATTTGGAGGAGGGAAGGGGCAAGATTACGAGCCCTCCAGGATGACTTTAAGGACTTTGACCATAGAGCATCTATTGTACTCTGTGATCTCTAGATCATATACCTCAGAGGATTTAAGGTGATTGATTTTAAGTCACCTGAGGGTCAGCTGCTGCCTCCTTCAGGATATTCTTGTCCCAATGGCAAACTATCTTCTAACTGAGGACTCCCCATCCTTTATTTCTTGTGTAGAATCAATATACATCCTTCTTTCCTTCTCATTATTTTCCCTGGGCAGACTTGAAGGTAGGGCAAAGTCATAGTCCTTAAACATTAATTATTTGGGTAAATTTGAGTTAAGGAGAGATTCAAAATGTGATCAGGAAGGGGGCCTCAAGAGTATCCTGTGGAGATCCTTCTCGTGCACCACTTTGCATCCCCTTAGCTGTTTTAGTGACTGTTTTCATACACCACTTTGCATCCCCTTAACTGTTTTAGTGACTGCTTCCATACATCTCTCAAGTAGCTTTCCTCATGTATAGGATGTTATCACCTCATCTCAGGTGTCTGCATATATTTTGGCTTTTTTACTTCCAAGAGCATGATCTCCATGCCTGTGCTGCCTAAAAGTACACTTGATCAATGGATAATGTGGCTGTCTCCTTTTTTCCTTCTGGGTGGACATTTCTGACATTTCTAAGGCTATTCACACTATCTTAGCAGGATCAAGGAAACTCAGGTGATGACATCATGAGCATTCTAGCACATACTCTTTTTCCACTCTGGGAATTTTGGGATCATGATTGAAGCACAAGGAACACATTGTTCTGTTGTTTTTATTGTTTCTTCCTGTTCACATATTTCTTTTTTTTTTCTTTTACTCAACAAATGTTCATTGAGTACTTACTATGTGCTAAGAATCATTCTATGAATTCAGGTTATATTAAGTCAATGTAACCAACAAGGATTCCTGTCCTTGGGAAGCATTTTTTTTCTAGTGAAAAAGAGACACAATAAATAGTAGATCACTATGTCATAAGTAAGTTGCATAGACTTCTAGAACGTAATAAAATCTATGAGAATAAAAATAAAAGTTAAGGTGGGTACAGGAGAAGCAAGAGCTCCAGGGACTGTATATGAGTTGGAAACTTAAACAAAGTGTTCAGGGAGAGCTTATGCAGAAGATGATATTTGAGAAAAGACTTGAGGAAAAGGAGAAAGTTGCCCCCATGCAGATAACTGGAGAAGTCTCATCAGAGGCAACAATGATACATATAGCTCTCAGGCTAGAGCAGGTACGCCCTGTTCAAAAACATCAAGAGTGAACCCTTGTGTCCAGGCTTCTTTTCTTTTCCCTGTTGGCTTCTTACCTTAAAGCAGGTATAAATATCACACTATGGATTTAGTGTCAGACTATTTGTAGTTCCGGTTTTGTTTTCCACAGACATCGAATTTCTTCATATTTTCCTGCTCATTCTTGAAAGGAAAGTGACCACAACACTCAGAGCGACCAAGGGATCTTTATTGCAGCAGTGCAAAAGAGAAGAGAAGAGAAGAGAAGAGAAGAGAAGAGAAGAGAAGAGAAGAGAAGAGAGAGAGAGAGAGAGATGAGAAGAGAGAGAAGAAAGAGAGAGCAAAAGCAAGAGAGGGAGACAGGGAGAGCAAGAGAGAGGGGCCCAGCAGGAGGGAGTTTTTATAAACAAAATCTAATGGGGTCTCTGGGTCTGCAAGCCACCTTGTTGGCGTATGATGATTGGATCATATAGTAGTTGCTAAGTGTGTCATCTGCCTTCAGACAGATGGGGCAGGGGTCAGATGTGGGTTTCTGTTGCACCAGACAGGTGGGGGTTGAGTGTTCAGCCTTGAGTGGGGTTGAGTGTTCAGACTTGACACAAACAGGTGATAAAGGACCAGACAGAGGTGGGTTTGAGTGCCCGGGCTATCCTGAAGCTAACATTTGTTCAGCCTGCCCTGCACCTAACAATTCTCCTCTTATTTCTCCACACACTCTTAATTAAATCTTGCCTCTTCTTTAGAGGTAATTTTGGGTGTATTCTTTCAAAAGTACAGATGGAGCAAACATTTTTTTTTCTTTTTCATTTTGTCAGATAAGTGAGAGAAGGAATATTCCAACCATTCAAATGAGGAGACTAGAACATATGGATGATTGAACTAAGGGAGAAGGAACTTTCAGTTTCCTCTGCCATGGATTTGATAGTTTGCTTGCATAAAAACACAGTCTAGAATATCACACACTTTTGGATGGCTACTATAAAACAAAACAAAACAAAACAAAAAACAGGAAAAACATTGGTGATGATAGGAAGAAATTGTTACCTTTGTACCCTTTTTGCAGAAATGTAAAATTATGCAGCTGTGATAAAAAACATTATGGTTATTCCTCAAAAAATTAAAAGTATAATTACTGCCAGATCAAGCAATTCAATTTCTGGGTATTTACTCATTATAATTGAGAGCAGAATCTCAAATTATATTTGTATACCCATGTTCATCACAGCAAGATTCACAATAGACAAAAGGTAGAAGTAACCCAAGTGTCCATTGATGGATGAGTGGATAAACCAAATGTGGTATGTACATATGATGAAATATTATTAAGCCTTGAGAAGGAAAGAAATTCTAATATATGTTTCAGCATGGGTGAAACTTGGGAACACAAAAATATTCTAAATAAAATAAGTTAGTCTAACAAAGAAAATTTGTAAGATTCCATGTATATGCAGTACCTGGAGTAGTTCAATTCATAGAAACACAAAGTAGTAGGGTAAAACAGAAAACAAAGCGCTGAGGGGAGAAGGAATGAGGTTTGTTTAATGGGCATGAAATTTCAGTTTAGCAAGAAGAAAATCTTTCTGAAGATTGACTTACAACATTGCGAGTATATTTAACTACTGAATTGAATACTTAAAAATTGTCAAGGTGGTAATTTTATGTTATGTATATTTTGCCACAATTTAAATAAATCTCACATTACTATTAAGTTTTCAAAAGTATTTGATAATCAATGCATAGCTGGAACTTTGATATTCAGCAGGTTAGAGGAGTTCCCATATCCATGATACTGTTTTGAGGGTTTGTTTGGCCACCCTGGAACTGTGTGAAGGTGGAGCAGGGAAAGAAAAAAAATCCAATGCTCTTTATGGGCCAGTGACCCAGGTATCTCCTGGCATTTGCAGGCTAGAATGAATTCTGTGGGGCATGGCATGGAAAGTCCTTTGTGGGAAGCCCTCCATGGGCAGGTCACAAACTCTGCAAGTACAGATCATGTTGACAGATGAGGAAAATGATTCCAGGTGCTGAAGTTGTCCTTATGCATCTTGCACAGCTATGAATGGAGACAGGGAGTGGGATCCTTTGAGAAAAATTTCCATGAGCTTTTGTGGTGATAAAGGTGTCTTGAAACATGACCACACCACTGAAGAGCAAAGGGGCCACCACCATGCTTTGCCTCTCTGGAGAGGGGTCACCAAGCCCACGGCACTGCAATTCCCTATCCACCAACATGTGACTCCACCCAAACCGCCTTCATCTTGGGACACTGCAGCCACTGCTATAGTCCTCTCCACGTGGGTGGTAGTATCCACTGTGGGGCAACAGTCAGGGTCAGGAGGCAGCTGCCCATTGCAGCACCACACACCACAGTGCACCACCACCAAACAGGCTGCCCAACACCATTGCACAGTCCATCCTTCCAGCCCCATCTCTGAAAGCAGTTGCCTCCATCTTGGGACACCTCCACCACCATCTTGGGTTATCTCCACTGCCGCCTCTGCCATCTTTAATTGGGGCAGCTTCCAACTTGGGACACTGATTGAGGCCTGGAAGCCCAATGTCAAGAAAACTACAGGCTTGATGCTACAGCCACCACCAACTAGGGATGTGGCCGCTTCCATCTAGGGACGACAACCAGGACTTGGAATACCATCACCAAGGTCCCTATGGGCCTGGTTGCACCAGAATTATCCCTATTAGGTGTGCTAACAGACACCATCCTGTTGCAGAGGCAAAAGGGAGCCTTGAATGGGGTAGCCTCTCTCTCTTTTTTTCTCCTGCTAACAGCCAACTTCTTTTGATTTCTCTTTCACTGGTTCTATAATCTAATACCTCTATATTCTCACATTCTGCCTCATAAACATCACAGCCTACTCCCTTCTCCCTCTATCCACCATTAGAAACTGTAAACTCTTATGCAAACCTACTGGCTATATGGTAGAAGATAACTGAACTCATCATTTCTATTTATAACAACACAACTGTAAATGTCTAAATAGAAGCTAATTGAGGGCTGGGGTTGTGGCTCAGCGGTAGAGCACTTGCCTAGCATGTGCAAGCCCTGGGTTTGATCCTCAGCACCACATGAAAATAAATAAAATAAAGGTATTGTGTTCAACTACAACTGAAAAATAAATATTAAAAAAAGAAGCTAATTGATTTATGGCTGCAGATTGGTTGCACTGAGTGTTGTAAATATTGATCTCCCCCTTAAAGGTGAGGTATTGGTAACCTGCAGGTACACTACAAGATTATAGGGTAGAAACTGCAATAGCTCAGATCCATAATGCAAGAGAGGAAGACACACAGACAACATGAAAAAACAAGGGAGAAAATTGCCCCAAACAAACTAAGATACTACAATAATATAATCCATTGATTATAATCCAGTAGATGAAATGTCAGAGAAGGAGTTCAGAATGTGCATAATTAAAATAAGATGTGAATTAAAGAATGCCTAAGAGAGCAAATATAGGCAAAAATTGATCACCCCAAAAAAGAGATAAGATAGCAAATACAGGTAGAAAAATATTACTTCAAGAAAGAGATAGATATTCTGAAAAAACAAACAAACAGAAATCCTTGAAATGAAGGAAGCAATAAACCAAATTAAAAATTTTAATAGAAAGAATCACCAACAGACTAGATCACTTGGAAGACAGAACCTCAGACAATAAAGACAAAATATATAATCTTGCAAAGAATGTATATCACACAGTGAAGATGGTAAGAAACCATGAACATAACATCCAAGAATTAAGCAATAACATCAAAAGGCCAAATCTAAGATTTATCAGGACAGAGAAAGGCACAGAGATTCAAATCAAAGGAATGCACCATCTCTTCAATGAAATAATATCAGAAAATTTCCCAAACATGAAGAATGAATTAGAAAATCAAATACAAGGGGCTCACAGTTCACCAAATGTACAAAATCACAACAGATCTACACCAAGGCACATTATAATGAAAATGCCTAGCATACTGAATAAAGACAAAATCCTAAAGGTAGCAAGAGGGAGAACTCAAATTACATATAGAGGGAGACTAATGCGGATCTCAGCAGATTTTTCATCTCAGATCTTTAAGGCCAGGAAATCATGGAACAACATATACCAAGCTCTGAAAGACAGTGGATACCAACCAAGAAGCTTATATACATCAAAATCAAGCTTTAGATTTGATGACAAAATAACAACCTTCCACGATAAACAAAAGTTTTAAAAATTTACAATGAGAAAGCCTGCACCACACAGTATTCTTGGCAAAATAGTCCATGAGGAGGTAATGAAAAACAACAATGAAAATCAGCAAAGGGAGGAACTACACTAAAGGGAAGGCCAATCAAAGGAGAAACTAAGTTAAAAACCAAAATTAAACCAAATGACTGGCAGGGAATACAAAACATATTTCAATAATAACCCTGAATGTGAACAAACTAAACCCATCAACTAAAAGACATAGATTGAAAGATTGGATTTTTAAAAAGACCCAACAATGTGCTGCCTTAAAAAGAGTCATCTCTTAGGAAAGACAGCTACAGAAGGTGAAAGAATGGGAAAAAAAAACGTACCACTCACATGGACCACATAAACAAGCAGAGGTTTTCATCTTCATATCAGATAAAGTGGACTTCAAACCAATGTTAGTGAAATGGGATAAAGAAGGACATCTCATACTGCTTAAGGAATCAACAAGACATAACAATCAATACATCAACAAGACATAACAATCATAAAGATCTATGCCCCAAACAATGGGGCATCAATGTACATCAAACAAACCCTTCCCAACTACAAGAATCAAATTGACAACAACATAATAATACTGGGTGGCTTTAATAAACCTTTCTCACCACTGGATAGATCTTCCAAACAAAAACTAAACAAACTATAGAACTCAGTGAAACAATCAATAATTTAGACTTATCAGACGTATATAGAATATTCCACCCATCAAAGAGCAAATACACATTTTTCTTGGCAGCCACATAGCAAGTCTTAGCAAATAAAAAAAGTAGAGATACTACCCTGTATTCTATCTGACCATAATGGAATGAAATTAGAAATCAATAATAAAATAAAAAATATAAGCTGCTCCAACACTGGTAGACTAAATAATACACTATTATTATTAGTGTATGACATTGGATAACAGAAGACATCAGGAAGGAGATAAAAAAATTCTTAGAGGTAAATGAGAACTCCCATACAACATATAAAAATCTCTGGGACACTATGAAGGCAGTGCTAAGGGGAGAAAGTTCATTGCATTAAGCTCATTCAAAAAGTCAACAAATAAATGACCTGACATTACGTCTCAAAGCCCTAGAAAAAGAAGAACAAACCAACACCAAAAGTAGTATAATACAGGAAATAATTAAAATCAGGGCTGAAATCAATGAAATTGAAACAATGAAACAATTCAAAACATTGACAAAACAAAAGAAAAAATAAATAAATAAAATTGACAAACCCTTAGCCACCCTAATGAAAAAGAGAGTGAAAATTCAAATTACTAAAATTTGTGATGAAAAAGGAAATATCATGACAGACATCACTGAAATACAGAAGATAATTAGAAACTATTTTGAAAATTTATACTCCAGTAAAATAGAAAACCTTGAAGACACCAACAAATTTCTGGAGGCATATCACTTACCCAAACTGAAATAGGAAGACATACATAATTTAAACAGAGCAATTTCAAGCAAGGAAAAAGAAGATGCCATCAAAAACCTACCAACCAAGGAAAGCCCAGGACCAGACAGATTCACAGCTGAGTTCTACGAGACCTACAAAGAAGAATTAATACCAATACTCCTCAAATTATTCCATAAAATAGAAAATGAGAGAACTGTTTCAAACTCATCCTATGAGGCTAGTATCATCCTGATACTAAAACCAGACAAGGAAAAACAATTTCAGACCAATATCCCTGATGAACATAGATGCAAAAATTCTCAATAAAATTCTGGCAAGTCACATACAAAAACATATTTTAAAAAATAGCACACCATGATCAACTGGCGTCCAATCCAGGGATGCAAGGTTGGTTTAACATACAGAAATCAATAAATATAATTCATCATATCAGTAGACTTAAAGATAAGAATCATGTGATTATATCAATTGAGACAGAGGATGCATTTGATAAAATAAAATACCCTTTCATGTACAAAACACTAGAAAAACTAGGGATAATAGGAACATACCTCAACATTGTAGAAGCTATCTATGCTAAAACCCCAAGGCCAACATCATTCTAAATGGAGAAAACTTGGAAGCATTCCCCCTCTAAAAACTGGAACAAGATAGGGATGCCTTCTTTCACCACTTCTTTTCAACATAGTCCTTGAAACTCTTGCCAGAGCAATTAGACAGATGAAAGAAATTAGAGGGATATGAATAGAAAAAGAAGAACTAAACTATCATTATTTTAAACTAAAAAGCTTCCTCTCAGCATAAGAAACAATAATTGAGGTGAAGAGAGAGCTTACATTTTGGGAGTAAAGTTTTGCCACACGCAGAACAGATGGAGCACTAATCCAGGATATATAAAGAACTCAAAAAAACTTAACACCCAAAAAACAAACAACCCAATCAATAAATGGGTAAGGAGCTGAACAGACACTTCTCAGAAAATAATATACAATTGATCAACAAATGCATAAAAAAAGTTCAACATCTCTAGTAATTAGCGAAATGCAAATCAAAACTACTCTGTGATTTCATCCCACTCCCATCAGAAAAGCAGTTATCAAGAACACAAGCAATAGAAGTGTTGACATGGATGTGGGGGGAAAAGGCACACTCATACATTGCTGGTTGGACTGCAAATTTTGGTTCAACCATTCTGGAAAGCAGTATGGAGATTCCTTAGAAAACTTGGAATGGAACCACCATTTGACCCAGCTATCCCACTCCTTGGTCTGTACCCAAAGAACTTAAAAACAGAATACTATAATGATGCAGCAATTTCAATGTTTATAGCAGCACAATTTACAATAGCTAAACCATGAAACCAACCTAGATGCTCTTCAATAGATGAATGGATAAAGAAACCATGGTACATATATACAATGGAACATTACTTGGCATTAAAAGAAAATAAAACTATGGCATTTGCAGGTAAATGGATGGAGCTAAAGAATATCATGCTAAGCAAAATAAACCAATCCCCAAAAGCCAGGAGCTGAATGTTTTCTCTGATAAGTGGATGCTAATCCATAAGGGGGGGCATGAAATGAGTGGAGGAACTTTGAATGGGTCAAAGATGGCTGGATGGGGCAAGGGTGTAGAAAAGATGGTGTAATGAGATGGACATCATTACCCTAGGTACACATATGATCGCATGAATGGTGTGACTCTATTTCATGTACAACCAGAGATGTGAAAAATTCTGCTCCCGTTTGTGTACAATGAATCCAAGAGCTTTCTACTGTCATGTATAACTGATTAAAAATAATAAAATAAATTATTTTTAAAAAGAGTGAAGTTGGCTAGCAATAGAGAGAGAATTAAGGCCCCAGTGTCTGGAAATTAGTGTCTTATATGATCATCTCATCATTTTTCAAAAAGGTATAATTTTTAAATTTCTTGTTGTTTTTTTTTCCTCCAAATTCCTGGTTTAATAAGGACTTGTTTATTTTGAGAAAAAAGGTCCCAAACATCAGGCTGTTCACAAAAATAACCCACAGTATCAACTTTAGAAAACAAATAAAGACTATTACATTAATTATTCTTCTAGAGGATGCATTTAACATGCCAACTCTCATTCACAAAAATACATTGTTACTTTTGTGTTGAACAGCCCCACACAGGACTATTATGTGGGGGATAACACACATACCTCTAAAACTCAAAGCTGCTCTCAGGTGCTACAACAAAATGAGATTTGCAGTTAGGGAAGCAACTACTGAAATCATGTATAAATGGAAAGAACTGTACTCCCTGCATAACAAGAGGTTATTTTGGAGACAGCTGATAAAAACCATACATCCTTTTTATTGTTAAGTCATAAAGAGGTATCAAAATTAAAAGCAAAAATTACAGGGTAAGATTTAACAAAACTACTAGGAGCGTCAAAGGAAGTGAAATGGGACTAGGCACAGGGCAATATGAATTAATGAACACGGGAAGGACAAAGATAGGGAGAACAGTGAGCATGTGCTGAAGATATTAGGGGAGAGGATCTGGTGAAATTTTGATCTTAAGACAAGCGCCTAGGTAAAGAAATAATGGGTAAGATTTCTAAACCCCACTATGTGCTTAAGAGTCATCCTCGCCATTGGCGCTGTCTCTGTCATCCTCTCCTTCCTCTGCCTCTTTTTCGTCATCCTTGATCAACTCCAGCTGGTCATCCCCCTGATCTTCATTATCATCATCATCCAGTAGATCCCCCTCCTCAGCAGAGTCATCTGCACCCCCCTCAGACTCCATCTTCACATTAGTTTCATCTTTCTTCAGGGAGCTGCTGCTCTGATCCTCTTCCAACTTATCATTCTTCGTCTCTACTGCTTGTTTGCTCTGCTCCTTTTCAATTTTTTCCAGACTTTCCAGAAGAGAATCCACTTTTTTTTTTTTTTTATTTGGGTCAGCTCCTTCTTAATGGCCTGAAGGTCATCTCCTTTCAACTTTCCAGACTTGGAAGAAGATCCCCGCTGTCCACTCTTAGAATTGAAGCCACTTTTGCCCCTTCAGGAGGTTTTTACCTGAAACACGCTGGCTTTTAGAGGGCACTACAGCCCTAGCAATAGGAGGAGGAGGAGGAACTCGTGCTGGGTAACTATACATCCTGTCATAATGATCACGTTGAAAATCATAGTCCAAGTCAGAAGAGGAGCTGAGTAGAGGGGACGGAGAAGGGTGTTCTGGTACTGACCCGTACATCTCCGCTGCAGATCGTTTCACACCTGCCTTTCCTCTGTTCACTTTTGGCTCTGCAGTCAGACTAATATCTAAAACCTGGCCAGCAATCATTCTGCCATCCTCTCCTGCTATAGCAGCCAGGGCATTTCTCTCATTAACATACTGGACAAAGGCAAAGCCCTTATGGACAGAGCAGCCCACAATTTTTCCATACTTGGAGAAGATTGCTTCCACATCGGACTTCTTGACCACCAGAGTGTTTAGATTCCCAATGAATACATGGGAGTTCATGGAGCGTGGATCTGCCTTGTTGGTAACGTTGCTAGCCATCGTGTTTGATAAGGTTCCTCACAAAGGCGGAAGAATGTAGCTGAAGATCAAAAAAATCTCACTCAGCAAAGATCCACTAACTTATATATTTCAAGTGATTTGTAACCAGGAGGGGGAGGGAGAAGAGATTCGATTCTGAATCTCCTACTCCCAGATTCTATATGAAGAAGTTGACCGCTGCTCGAGGTCAGCAAGGCAGCCGCAACCGCTCAGCCTTCGTCTCTTCACAAAATGTTTAAATTTCTTTTCTTAAAGCAAATATCATGTTTATATTTCTTGTGGCTTGGGGCTGGGGAATGGAGGTTAGTGGCAGAGCACTTGCCTAGCATGTGTGAGGCACTGGTTCAATCGTTAGCACCACATAAACAAATAAATAAATAAAATAAAGGCATGATGTCCATCTACCACTACAGAAATTTTTTTTAAAAAAAGTAAATTTCCTTGAAAAAAAAAAGTGTCTTGAAGTAACCCAGTATTATTGAGTTATGGTCTATCTGCGATTTAATGTCATGGAGTATTTTTTTAATGTAATTGGGTGTACTGACATTTGAGGCATAAATATTTACTATCATTATATCTTCTTGTTGGAATATTCAACTTATTGGTATGTAATGGTCTTCTTTGTTTCTTCTAATTATTTTTTGCTTGAAATCTGCTTTATCAGATATGGGAATAGCTACTCCTGCTTATTTTCAGAGTCCCTTTGCATGGAATATCTTTTTCTATTCTTTTACTTTCAGCCTGTGGGTGTCTCAATTTCTATTTGACAGGTTACTCTTCAGTTGATCTTTCTCTATTGGGAGCTTTGAGATTTGTTTTGAGTTCCTCTGTGTGCAGTTTATCTTTGAGTATTCTTTGTAGTGTTGGCTCACAGCCTTTTTAAACAAATGGTGCTGGGAAAATTGGATAGCTATGTGTAGAGAAATTAGTTAGGTCCCTATCTCTTACCCTGCACAAAAGTCAAATTAAAAAAGATCAAAGACTCAGGAATTAGACCAGAAAACTTGCAACTCATAGAAGAAATCTCAGGGTCAACATTCCATCATATAAGTGCTGGCATTGAGTCCCTTAACAAGACCCCCAAGTGTGAGTAATAAAGAGATGAATCAATAAGAAGGAATCTATCAAATTAAAAAGTTTATGCACACCAAAGGAAATGAGTAAGAGCATGGAGAGTGAGCCTACAGAATGAGAGAAAATCTTTTCCAGTTACTCCTCCAATAAGGGATTAATATCCAGAATACATAAATAACTCAAAAAATTTAACACCAAAAACACCAAATACCCCAATCTACAAATGGGCAAAAGAACTAAACAAAAAATTCTCAAAACTGATGTCCAAAAATACATGAAAAGCTGTTCAACATCTCTAGCAATCAGGGAAATGCAAATCAAAAATATACTAAGATTTCATTTACTCCAGTCAAAATCACAATCATCAAAAACACAGACAATAATAAGTGCTGGTGAGGTTGTAGGAAAATATGTTGTAAAATGTTGGTGGGACTACAGACTAGTACAACCATTTGGACACCAGTATTGAGATTCCTCAAAAGCAAAAACCAGGGATGAATCCACCATATGACCCAGCTATTCCATTTCTTGGTATTTTCCCCAAAGCACTAAAATCAGCATACTGTAGTGATGCAGCCACCTCTATATTTATAGCAGCACAATTCACAAGAGCTAAGTTATGGAATCAACCTAGGTGCCTCTAAAATGATGAATAGGTTAAGAAATTGTACACAGTGGAGTTCTAATCAGACATAATGAAGAATAAAATTATGGCATTTACTGGTAAATGAATGAAAGTGGAGAATATCAGGCTATGTGAAATAAGCCAGACTCAGAAATTCAAAGGTCAAATATTTTCTCTCATACATGGAAGCTAGAATAAGATAAAGGAAAGAAGGCTAAAAGGATAGGATATTGTAGAGACATAGGGTAGATCAGTAGTATAGAAGGAGACCGAGAGGCAAAGTGGAGGAGTGGGAAAGGGGAGGCAATATGAAATAGATTTTTAAAAAATCATATGTGCATATATAAATATATCACAGGGTTAACCTTTATGTATAAGTGAAAAGAACCAATCGAATATAAATTAATAGGTGAGTAAATAGAAGTCTAGAAGAGCAGAGGGACTAGGGGAGGGGAGGGACGATGGGAGGGAAAAACGGGGGGGGGGATTTGTGAACTGTAATCGAATTCCATGCATGTATGGTTATGTTGGCATGAACCCAACTACTATGTATAATTATTAAACCCCAACAAAATAAAAGAATTACCTGTTAGTCTCTATGAAACAATATTAAATACTCTGATGTGAGCAAACTAAAAACAAAAATCAACCATAGAATAACCAAAACAAAACAAAACAAAACAAAACCCCAAAAAACCACCACCACCACCACAACAACAATAACAACAGGATAGAAATTAAAGTTCATCTCCTGGAGGGAAGAATTAAAGCCAGCACAGTAATCACAGTAATTAATACATGTTTTGGGGAGGTTTTTAAAGGCTATTCAACAGTCATGTTTCTCATTAAAGTTTCAGCATTCAAAAGTGGATCTTTTTTTTTTTTACAGCAATTATTATTCTAGTATTAAAATGATGATTTTCTATTTCACGCAGTCCTCCTTGGTTTCACTCACAGTGAGCAACCACACTATGATTTGCCCCTTTGTTTCCTCTTCCTCCTTCCTCCTCCTCCCTCACTCTCTTTCTTTCCTTATTTTCTGATACCACAAGATGCTCCACGCTCATCCTGTATTTCTCCTGCCTGGCCCTGGATTCAGCCATTTCTCAAAGGAGCCATGGTTCCTTTTATTGTAGAATGGCATTTAGAAACCAAGATCTGGGTGTAGTTAAGCAAATTCATTTTAAGAAAGGATGTGCAGAAACTAGATTTGAAAACAAGCTTCACTTAAAACTGTCTGTAGCCACATATTCTCAGTAAATTCTTATGTATAGAACATTAGTTATTAAAAGGCTTAAGTGAAATGTGTGTGGTACAATTTAAATACTTGAAAAATAAGTTCTATAAAATGCTAAAAAAAATGACTGTGTTTACCACCCCTAGTCTATGTGTGATAGCTACTATGTTTTATTTAAAATTAGTCGCATGGCAGGTCAAAGTTGATGAGGAAAAATGATGCCTATTAACAAAATGCTATGAATTTACCCCATTTCCTTTCTTCATAAGCTTCCTTAAAGCTAGCCAATCTCAAGTCGGCAATTAATTAGGTTGCATTTCATTTCTGGAATGCATGTTCTGTGCCCTTTCATGTCTGTTCCTATGGCTTCAGGTAGACATTAATATCTCTGCATTTTTGCTTGGTATTCTTATGTTTTCCCTTTTCTTCCACATATGTTGCACTTGCAATTTCCTGCTTCATTGCTCCTCCCTATAAAACAAGCTATAAGGTTTCATAGTCTTACAGAAGAATCGAGTAAGAACACTTCCATTTTTCTTTATAAAAACCAGCCTTCTATTTCGTACCTGGTGTCTGCCTTAGCACGTTCACTCAGACTTTGAGGATATTTAAATGGTACCAAAGGAATCTAAGAAAACCACCCCATCAGCTAGTCTTCCTTGTAATCCTCTCAACTCCACACTGACAATATACATGCCCCTGCTCTACTCTGTGGGAAGTGTCTGAGATCAGTGTCAGAAATGGACACACATATAGTAACTAAGGATCTGGGCTGCACTTATGTTACTCAGTTTCATACTGTGGATTTGAAGGAACGTTTTGGCCTTGAAGGTGGATACCATGGTCAATTTTAAGGCTTTTTTTTTTTTTTAGCATCCCTTATTGAAAGAAGACAGTAATTGAACATTTCAGAAAGAGATAAGATCATTCAATTTTTATCCAACATTGAGCACAAACTAAAGAAGGAATGGCATTTGGTTTAATGTGTTCAGCAAGTGCATGGTTGCCTACCACCACCAAATTTGCAAATTTTTAACCTCTTTGAATATCATGGAAACTTTTAAAGCTCCCCTGAACTCTAAAATCCTTATAAGATTATATTTTTTAGAATCTTCTGAGAAAATAATTATAAAAGACTTTATGAATTCAGCAATGCTTGAAATACATTTTTATTTTCACAACAATATGTTCCTGTACTAGAAAATTGTGTTTAATCTCTATGGAACATGTAATACCCATTCGATCAACAAATAATTCTTGGTTAACATACAGATTCTAGGACTCCTCACAGTAACTAAGGAGTCTGAGAGCTAAGAGCACCATAGCCAGGTAACTATAGATACAAACAGTTGATTTATATAACTGGTCTTATCAGGAGCTCTTAATTAAGGGGTATAAACAAACAAAGATTAGGCCTTAGGAGAAGAAGCATATCCCCCCAAAGATTTATGAGTAAGAATAATACTTTACAATATCAACAGACACAGATGCTTATTAAATTGTTGAATTGTAGACCTTAACTCTTTTTTTTGAATCACTTAATACCCTGAGGTAGGGGTTTGAGTAAATTAAATTGTAGTTGGTTGGTCATGATAAGAACAAGGCTCAATTCTAATGACCATTTGTAGAGCAGAGATTGCTTTTAAACCATAATCTTAAAACATGGCAGCGGAATAACTATTCTACTAATATTGGGGAGAATTAAATTAGTACAACTCCCTATGATAGCAAATTTGGCACTGTGTATTGAAACCTTTAGTGTTGCCCAGTAATTCTATTTGTTGAAGATATAAAAAAATTTTCAGCAATTTTTCTGTTGGTAAAGAATGTGAAGTTATCTACATTTCTAACAATAGAGGCACAGTTAAGTGAATTATGGTCTACTGACTGCATGAAACATTAAACAGTCATTAGAAATTATATTTACAAAGACTTCATTAGATATAGAATGCACATATGTTATTTAAGAAAAATAGTGCAGCAAGTTGGATATCTTATATAATAATAGAATTGAAAAAATATATTTTTTCATATTTTTATAATATACATTAATATAGTTTATAATTAAAACTCACTATTTTTATTTATTTTGAACAATATATTACAATGTTGTTTCCCCTGTTTTATGTTATTGAAAACTGATATGTAAAATAGCAAGATTGTTGGTTTTCTAAACAGGCAGACTTGGTTCAAATTCCACTTCTAGGAAGTGGTTAACTGTGTGACTTGAATAAGTTGTTTAAATGACCTGTGCAGAGGTATCCTTGACTATATCATGGATTGTCAAAGACAAAGTACAATAACATATATGTAAAGAGCCAAACGTAAAACATGGTTAAGCCAAGCATATATGGTTAATAATTCAGAAACTTTTATGCATATTGGAGTTGAGCAATGGATAAATGGATGGATGGTAGATGATGGGAGCTAGGTTTTCCCCTATTCAAGAATGAAGTTACAGAGAAACAAGGGGGAAATAAAGAATAAACCATGTGATATTGGATGAGAAATGGAAACATCAGTATACATCCACATTTAATTTAGATTAAGATGGATAGAAACCAAAATAAATTATAGATATTTATAATTAATATCCAGGGATAAGCATACAAGCATAATATTTTATAGCTCTGTTTGCTGAGAGGATTTAGAAGCAGACATCCCAAGACATCTCCAAAATGGTGACCTGGGAGTAGAGACCAAAAGGAATTGAAGGAGTGATCCTACAGGCTATTTAGAAGTGCATTCTAGTGCCAGGTGCGTTCCTATAATCCCAGCAACTTGGGAGACTGAGGCAGGAGGATGGTGAGTACAAAGCTACCTCAGCATCAACACCCTAAATAAAATACAAAATAGGGCTAGGGATGTGGCTCATTGGTTGAGTGTCCCCAAGTTCAATCCCCAGTACCAAAATAAATAAATAAATAAATAAATAAATAAATAAATAAATAAATAAAATAAACAAACAAAAGCACATTCTAGCTAGAGGGAACTGCAAAGGCCCCAAGGCTCTGGTAGAGATTATCCTTGGAATTGAAGAATAGCAAGAAGTCAATGTAGGGGAAGAAGAGAAACTGAAGGATGGTAGAATGAAGGAGGTGACATCAAAGAGGCGAGGAGATGGTACCAGTGTTTCCTGGGGCCATTTTGCTTTTTTGAATTAAAAAAAATTAGCACATTAAAGTCATATATAATAGTGGGGTTCATTTTGACATACTCATAAATGCATATAATTCTTTCAACTCTAGGTACATCGGGGCTGAAGAGTCAGGTGATAGGATTGTGCAGCATTGCTCTGGCTGCTGCTTGGAGACTGAAGAAGTGTCAGAGCAGGAGCAGGAATAGCAGTCAGTGGGCTATTGCAGAGATCCAGGAAGCAGATAATGGTGACTCAGACCAGAGTCACCTTTGCTTTGAGAAGCAAAGCAGGTCTGCAGCCCCAGATGGGTCTCACCCAGAGATACTCTGACAAACACAGATTCTAGTCACAGAGCCTGATACTTCAGACTAGGGTAATGCAAGGCAGCACTCTCCTTCCAAAAATCTAGGCTCCTCAAAGAGTCCCTGAGTCCTATCAGAAAAATTTGGACATCTCTGATAGATGAATCCACAATAAAAAGATTTTTGGAGGGGCTAGTTAAGTCCCACAAGCAGTGCTGCTTGACTTTTTTTGTGGGGGTGGTGGTCAGAGCGGGAAATATCTTAAATGTCTTAAATATATGATTGAAGCTACGAAGAACCTTTTCCAGAAATGGAAAAGGACCTATACACAAATTCACATTTTGCATACATTTTCAAGGTGTTTATAATCTTTGCTTCTAGAATTAAATTATTAAGAATTCACTCCTTTGTTGGGTGTGGTGATACATGCCCATAATCCCGGCTACTCAGGAGGCTGAGGCAGGACAACTGAAAGTTCCAGTCCAGCCTGGGGAATTGAGCAGGACGGTGTCTCAATAAAAAATAAAAAAGGATAGGGGTGTAGCTGAGTGATAGGATATTCCTGGGTTCAATTCCCAGTAAGGAAAAAAAGTCCATTCCTTTGGTGTTTTCTAAATTAGAGCATTGACCTTAGAGTTGAGAATTTGAAGCTCAACCAGAAGAGAAGATAATACTTCACTTAGTGAAGGGGGAGATATGTCAGTTACCTGTGAACTTTGCTGTATTTAAACAACACTGAGCCAGTTGGCTATTGTGCCCAAATGTGGACTGATTCTTTGCATCTGTGTTAGTGAGAATAAATATTTATGCGTAACAGAGTTTAAAATTTGTACATTTTCAATATTCTAAATCCTTAATTTTTAAGATCATATACTATATAGTAACTTCTGATAAGCTTACTGATTATTTTTTCAACCCTAAAATAAAGAATCATTCCATGACTGGGGATGTAGCTCAGTTGGTTGAGTGCTTGCCTTGCATGCATAAGGCCCTGGGTTCAACCCTCAGCACCACAAAAATAAATAAAGAATTATTCCAGCCCAAATGTATCTCCTACTGTATTGAACAAAATGATGTATTTAGTAATATATATTTTTAAAATGTACTAATGTTATAAAATATCATGTTTTCTTGTACAAAAGTAAATAACCAAATATCTTGTTTGAAATATTTATTTGAAGATCTAGTACAAGGTGACATAATAATTCTCCTTGTTACATTCCTGCTCCCATTCACAATTTATAAATGAAATTGAAGCAGTTTTACAGGGGACTTAGACTCTTCATTGTCTTGACTTGAAATGAGGAGTTGCAGGGAAGGTTATTCAGGCCTAAGTGATGAGCTTTCTCCTTCCTCCTTTGTTACCTGACTAGAGTAGCAGAGCTTGGTTGGCTTTTCCTTGAGAAGACTAAGCTACTTCATTGCTCTGGTGTATATCTGCATTGGAAAAATTCAGACTGCAATTCTTTGCCTTAGACAATGGTCTTTTATCAGACCCAGTCCTAACATTTCTTATCTATTGGTGAAGCAGTTTTTCTGGTTGTTGCATTACTTTGATAAAGAGATTTGAAAAAGAGAACAAGAATAACTAAACTGTTCTTGCAGGCACATCTCATTGTCATGAGTGCTTGAGAGCAGGTGGGTATACATAGGGTGGTGGTATGCTGGGTGGGACATACCTATCATATTTGACAGTTGGAATGCATCATTTTTAACAATAACTTTCCTCCATATGACAACATTACTTTTAGTGGTTATAATCAAGTAAAATTAAGAGGTCTACAGCTTTTATCCATAGGAATTTTGCCTAAATCTTTAGCCCTAAGTGGTTTCATGCCTAGTCATTGGTTTTGAATGATTTCTAATGGCCTGATGTTGATTGTACTATAACAAAATTCTGCCTGAAGGATCAGTCACATCAACCTCAAGTGAATATTTCCTGTGATGTACTAAACACTAAAAATAATAGAGCTAAGATTTTATTAAACTTATAGACTATATGAACAGTTTTGTACTTACTTGCTACTGAATATTGTTTAATAATTGTCTAAACAAATGGCATAATTTTATCTAAGATGCACTTTCATTTCAATTTGGTACTGATGTCATGGGAGAGTAGCTTTAATCCACCTTAACCTTCCTTTGAGACCATTATTTAAAACAACAAAATTTGACAATTTACTCAATCAATTTTATTTGTCAGGTCATAAAATGGGGTATTCAACAATCACTGTTATTTCCATGTTTCTTGTGAATTCAGCTCTTATGTGTGTAGACTATCTACTATGGCATACCCAAATAAGAAGTGACTTGTCTTGTATCAAAAAATGATCCAACTTGATAGTTGCACCCATTTGTCAGGAAACAGTGTTTTTACCCATTGGAAGGAATCCAAGTATGCAAAAAGACTTCTATTTAACAAAAATGACAAGAATCCTTCAGCAATTCAAAAGCATTACAATGGAAGAATAAAAAATATTTCGAGTATAAGATATCTAAATCAAGTTTCGATGTCTTCCTGTTTCTTTTCATCTAGGAAAAATGACTATTTGTAAGAAATTGTTAATTTGGTTTAATAGGTGAGATGGGCTACAGCAGTATGTGAAAACACTAGGTGGCGCTAGAGGACTGCAATAATTGACCACAATTAGAGCTCTTTACAAATCACATCCTTGTCAGAATCAAGAAGAGTGTGAAATTTTACATTAAAAATGATGCATATGATCAAATTTCTTTTTCTTCTGACTATGGCTTTGCTCATTAAAAATCCAAGTGCAGTTTTGTCATGAGTGAAACAGTTTATGTGATACTAACTAGGCAATAACTTTTCAAAAAGAAATTATGCAAGGGAAACAGCATTCCTTTGTTTGGATTTTCCCATTTTCAAATTTTGTTGATCTTCAAAGTCATATTCTTAATTTGGTTAACAGTCATCAACTCATTGTAAACCATCCACAGGAAAATATGTTTGCTAGTCACTCCTCCAGTGACTGACAATTTCCTTATTTTGTGCATTTTTTTTAAGGGTCACTGTAAATCTTGGTGCATAGCAGAGTATATGGATGAAAGGTGAAGGCTGTTCCTTCATCCTCCATTTGCTCACGTTGTAAAAAAGAATGAAAAATGTCTGCTGCTTAAGCTGATCTTCTTCATGCCTCATCTTTACTGCTCAGCAGGAAAATTCGTCTAATAATCATTTCATCATTTCATTGAGGCTATTTTTGCCCATTTTTATTGAGAGGTGTCCACTTCTGGAATATAATTGAAATTTGGCAAAAGAGAAGATAGTATACAGGGTTAATTATCATTACATGGTCTATACTTTTAAAAAACATGATAAAAGAAAGCATGTAACTAATTGTTCAGTTTTTGTCAAATTCCTATGCAATATCTGGAAAGGTCTGTTTCATTAATTCTGAAACCTAAGACACAGGTAGCAATAGTAAATCTGAGATTTATAATATAAAAATACATAATCTAAAGATATAATACTATCATAGTACCTTAATTAATAGAAAGATCATCCTCTTAAAATTAACTTGAGTCTAATATAGTTTGTTATTTTTAATTTTAAAAGCTAAATTCCAAACCCTCTATATTACAGATTCATAATTCACCATGAAAATAACCTAAAAGCACTTAGTGTTATAAACAGTAAGAAACATAACTATTAATATACAATCAAATTTAAGTTAAATTATTCCAATTTTACTCTCCTTTTTCAAAGTTGATTTAAAAATTAAGAATAGCATCTTAGTTTAATATACAATTCCTCTGAAGATTTCAATGTAACAGGATTTGGGACAGGAAATTTTAGAGTATAAGGTATAAGTTGAGGGTACCCTGGCTGGGTACTTGAGATGCTGAATAAAATCATTGGCTACCTTAAATGTTGGTCCCTCTAATCAGAGAATATATTTTCTTTATAGCATCTATGTTACTGTATAACTTTTCTTTCTTTGTTTTCTTAGAGTCTGTGGCCAAAAATAAAGCAAGTAAGATTGTCAGACTTTGGTTGTTAACCTTGAAGGATTCAATCATTTTGGGAGGTGCCTGTGAGTAAATTATTCATGCAGATCTCTAATGGTGCCCCAATGACCTAGGAGGGTTAAGAAAGCTTTCAAAATTCACAAGAGTTTCCATACTGAGGAAGTAAGTAGAACGTTTAAAAAAATATATCTGAAGTGCGGAGTTCAAACAGGCTCAAGAAAGCACTTACTTGGTAAACCATTCTTTGATTTATGCTCTTAAGATCAGAAATCTGAGAGCAAGAACATGTGGCAGAAAGAAGCCCACTTGGAAAAGGAAATGTACTCCAGAGAACATTTCTAGCCTGTACACCAAAATGAGTACTTTGATACGTTTCCCGGATATAAAGACTCAACAGGAAAGAGAGTTGTTTAAAATAAATTTGCACTTTATTGTATTGGGATTTGGTAAAGTAACACGATCAAACCCGTTGTGAGACGAGACATTTAGTTGTTATTAAAAAGGAAAAGAATGGAATTGTAGGACTGCCACTGAAAAATAGAGCACAATGTCTTCAATTCTAAAGGAAAGAAGCTGGGAAAACAATTTTGAATGCTAGGTTTTAAGTGGCTTCATATCTGTATACAGGAAGCAACCATGGTATGCAGAGAAAAAAGAGCTGGATTCTAGAGTCAGAAATTAGGGTTCTGTTGTCCTGGCATGAAATTTGGGCATTTCAACTTCTTTAAGACTATTTCTTCACCTGAAAGATGTATGCCACCCACGTTCTGTGCTTCCCATGTGGACTACACAGGACAACGCCTGGTATCACTGTGAGATAACTGTAGAATCTAAGAACCTTTACAGCCGCCCACTCAACCACCATTCATTATTCATGTGCTTGTTCCAATATGTGTGATCAAATGTTTATAGGCATGGTAATATTTGTTTCTCATTTGGTTTTTGTTGTTTAATCCTTCAATTTTATTCATCAAAATTACTTGATTTTTATTGATCCCGAAAATGCTAGGTGACAGAATAAACAGAACCCAAAATAGATTATGGGTCTAAGATTTTTTTTAAAGTAAAATATATACAAAAGTAAAATTATTGAATGGTATAGACAGCACAAGAAATATCTCAAAATGTTGACACTCGGATGATAAGGACTAAACTCTGGGGAAACTATAAGTTAAAGCAAAAATCATCAAAAATGTGATTAGTTAGTTTCTGAGAGATGTCCTTCCATCGAAGGAAGGAATTTCCAGACAAAGGTAATTAAAATGACAGATCAACAGAAGCATATTCTTTTTAGGAAATGGTAAATAAACTATCTGAACTAAAGCAGAGGGCTATATAAGAAAATTCCCAAAGACAAAGTTTGAACATGATCATTTCATGAAGATCTTTAAAGGTCAAATCTAGGAGCAAGAATTTAATCTACAAGCTGTTTAAAACAGGAAGAAGAATTAGGAGAAGGTCATTAGAGAAAATTAATTTAATTTTTCCTTTTAAAATTTTTTCACAGTGCTGAAGATTGAACCCAGGGCCTCAATTATGTTAAGCAAGTACTTTACCATTGAGCTACACCAGCCCTCATCATGCATTTTGAATGCTCTTTATGGGCACAGAATTGTACAAAGCACTAAGGACATTGCTATAGATGTGAAAAGAGATATTGATTCTATCCACCAAGAACTTCCAAATTAATTGGAAACAAGATAACAATATAATGAGGAGTTAAGCATCACTGAGGGCAAAATAAATAAAATGCCTCAATAAGCAGACTCGTCCTAGATGGTACAGAGACTTAGGGTGAAAAAAATGAAAAGGAATAAAATTTGCATCTTCAAAGAGTGGTCCATATTTACTGTTCACCCACCCCCCTCATTATATTTTCCCTTTGAATCCACTTGATTTTCCTTCTCCCTCCACTCACTGAAATTGCTCTGGTCAAGGTTACCAAAGATTAAGTCATTAAGTTCATTGGTCATTTTCCATCTTATTTGACTTACTGAAGCATTTGGTTTAGTTGCTTCCTCCTCTTCCTTAGCTTCCTCCTAATCTCTGTGTGCTCATTCTTACTCCCTTGTCCCCCAACTTTCCTGGACCTCTTACCATTGCTATGCTCTATCCTTCTTTATCTGCACTGATTCCCATCATCCTCTCATGTCTTTAAATACCAACTCTATGCTGATAATATCCTAATTTATATTTCCATTCTAGACATTTCCCCTTAATTCCTGACTTCTAATATTCAATGCCTCCATGTGGATGTTGACTTTCATCTCAAACCTAACATGTCCCAAAATGAGCTGGTGACGTCCCATCTTCTTCTGTGACCTTCTTCTTTCACAGTCTACTTCATGTTAATGATGACTCCAAGCTTTCAAGTACTCAGGGCAAAAACCTTGTAGATAAGTGTCTCTTTCATTCAACTTTCAATCCCTCAGTAAATATATCTTTTCTTCCTTCTTATCCAGAGTTTCTTCACTTCTCACTCCACCCCTACCATCTATGCCACTAAGTCTTCATTACCTGTGTTGGGATTATTGCCATAACCTCTTGACTCACTTCCTGCTGTGGCTCTTGCCTTCCTCCAGGAAGTTCTTAACACACTACAGTAATAATTGTGCTAACATGTGAGTCCTGTAGACTTATTAAGCCACGTCCTTCCAATGTCCTTCAGATGCTCTTCAGTAGTTTGCCTCTGTCTTCATCTCTGTCAGCTCTTCCTGGCTCACTCTTCCTCAGACAAGTAGACATTATGCTATTCCTCTAATAACACAAAATCTACTACTGTCTCAGCTTATTTTTTTCTGCTTGCTCTTCTCTGTAACTGAAAAGTTTTTATTCAAAATGTCTACATGGTTTAGTACCTCACCTCCTTCCAGCTTTACTCAGTTTTCACCTTCCCAATGAAGCCATCTCCAAACACTCCATTTAAAATTATTCTTCATTTTCTCCTGCAATTTTCTAACTCTCTTCCCTTTTTTCTTTCCTCTGTAGAACTTATCACCAACTAACTTAGTTCATATTTTAACATACTTTGTTTATTGTCAGTCTCTGCACTAGAACATAACTCCTTAAGAACAAGGATTTGTGTTCCTGCATTTAGAGTGCCCAGAACCATCACTTTTTTGATGAATTTCTATTGAGTGGGTGGATGGATAGATGGAGGAAGCTTCTGAGAGGCAGGCCTTGATCTGCACGAAGAGCAGTGGTTGGATTTGGAAAAGTGTAAAAAAAGAGGAAGTGGTTTGAGAAGGACATTCCAATTAGGGGGAGCTGAATTATAAATAATTTAAGTCAAGCCTGAAAGGATTGGAGGGCAATAGGGCAATAGACTAAAGCAAATTGTGAGAACTATCTTATTAAATCTGTTTAAAAAAATATTTTAGGGTGGAAGGTGTAGCTAAGTGGGAGACCATTTGTCTAGCATGAGTGAGGCCCTGGGTTCAATCTCCAGCACCACAAAAAAATATATATATTTTATTTTTAATTGACAAATTATTATATGTGTATATTTATAGAGCACAATGTGAAGTTATGGCATATGTATGCATTGTTCAATGATTAAACCCAGCTAATTAACATGTCTTTGTTATTCAGTCTCAATGCCTGGGTACATGCCTAATTTTGACAGACCTTAATTGCTGCTACAAGAGATTCAAATGCCATCTTGTGAGGTAAAGTTTAAAATTTTCAATCTACTATCTTCAAGGGTAGGTTTTCTCAAAGTTTATTCTAACAACTTTATTAGGGTCATCTGAATACTTGTTAAAATGTATTATTTTAAGGACCAATAAATCTTAATCAAAAATGGGACCTGGTAATGTATATTTTAATAAATCCTCCAGGTGAATGGAAATTAAGCAAACTAAAGCTTGGGGACTATTGTCTTAGGGTATCCTAGATAGTTACTAACTTCAGGATTTCCTGGGGATGGGAGAGGCAAGGAGAGGGTGGAAAAGGCCATAGGTGTGGCTCTAAGCTTTTTATCTGAATCAACCAGAGAGTTGTCTTCCCTCCATGTTTCTGATAAGGTTTTCTTGAAGAATTGATTAGAAAAAGTTGATAAATACCTGAAAATAACCTTGCTCTAGATATGGAAAAAATGAAAGAATTTCTTTCCTCCTCCTCCTCCTCCTCCTCCTTCTTCTTTTTTTGTATGTGTACCAGAGGGTTAAAGGGCAAGGAGACTATAATGCTAAGTGAAATTAACCTGTCCCAAAAAATCAAAGGTTGAATGTGTTCTTTTCTATGTGGCAGCTAATCCAAAGTCGGGGGAGGGGGTGTTTAAAAAAAAGAATAGAATAAATATCAGTGGGGTAGATAAAGGGAAATGAAGGGAAAGGAGGTGGGATGGAATAGGAAAAGACAGTCGAATGGATCTGGCCTAGCTTTCCTGTGTTTATATATGAATATGCCACAGTGAATCACACCATCATGTGCATCCACAAACATTAATTAAAAAAAAAAAACTTTAAGTAAATAGCAGAATGATCAGAAGAATAGAGGGAAGGGAACAAGGGGAGGGAGGGGAGACAGGGAAGTACTGGGGACTGAATGAGAACAAATTATATTCCATGCTTTAATGATGGTACCAAAGTGAGCCCTAATGTTATTTATAACTAAAATAACCAATAAAAATAAATAATCTTATGATAGGATAAAGAATTGGTCCCCCATATCAAGCAAACATTTATTAAGCATATACTATGCCCTAGGTATCATACTAAGTGCTGGAGTAAAAAAAAAAAAAAAAAAAGACATAGTCCCTAGAATTCTGGTGCTCAGGGTAGTGAGATTAGTGGGAATTGGGAAGCTACTTAGAAGAGGACCACCCGGATGCTATAGGCTGAAGATCTCAGCTCTTGCGTCCACCTTTACACAGGAAGGAGGCCTTGCCAGGAGGAAGTAACTCACTGGTCTTCAAGATACACACACACACACAAACACAAAAATAAGTGCTAATTCTGAGGTGTAAAGGCTGTGCACAGAAAATATTTGCCACTAATGAAGTTAAGGGAGCTGTGAATGGGTACACATATATGTGGTCAGAAGGTGGCTTTGGGGTACTGTTGAGCTCATTCTTGAACATTGTGTATCACAAGATAGAGGGCATTGAGGAAGATGTTCTCTGGTAGAGGTATAAGCCTATAGTTTGATCAAAGAGGAGAGTTAAAAAGAAGAAAGTTGTAGGCTTCAAAGGTTAGTAAGAAAAGAAAAGTCAGCATGGGAGGCAATTAGGAATTGTCAGAGACATAAGAAAGAAACTTGGGAAAGATGGTCTGTGAAGTTAGCTGTGGATGCCACATATTATAGAGTAAAATGGAAAAAGGCCACTGAATTCAGTTAAATGTACAGGTGGCTTTACAACCTTTCACTGGTATGATGGAAATATGATACAGGGTATTGTTAAGGAGACCATGAGAATAGGAAGCTGGAGTCACTGGTATGGATCATGTCAGGAGTTTCATGGCAATAGGAAAAAGGTCCTTTGTTGACCAAAGGCTCCACAGTTTCCCTTTCAACCAAAAAAAAAAAAAAAAAAAAGTTCATTTCAAAAACCCTGAGTTAGAAAGCCTACTGGTCAGTGTTTCTGTGGTCTATTTCCTGAGTCCAGGGTTTGTGGTATTTATGGAATGATGTGCATAGTTCTAACTTCCTCCTTCTATCCCCTTTCTTTCTTTCACCTGGTCCTGATGGCAGAGGGAAGAGCAAGGTATTAGCATGATAAACCTTTGAGTATGATACAGTGCTAAAGTAACAGAAATGTGAGATAGAAAGGGAGATGCTACTGTGTAAGGTAAAGCTAGATGTTAGGGACAGGTGGGGCTTTTTGGTGCCACCATTCACTCAACCTGGCCACCGTTCACTCAACCTGGACATGAGGGTGGTTAATGGATCAGACACCTAATAACACATTGCAGCTCAATTTCCCAGTCTGTTTCTGGCAAGGGAGCTTGTGCCTCTGGCCTAAAATAAAGCAGAGAGAGGTCAGTTCATAAGAGGTGTTCTGAGCTGAACTAAGGAGTTTGACTTGATTCTGTAAACAACTGGAAGTTTGTAAAGAAATTTAAATGAGTGTGTGATATGGACACATTTTAGTTTTAGCAAATGACAATGAGAAGAGCATTTTTATGGAGCTGGGAGCTGAAGATTGGGAAGACCAATGAGAATTCTATTGCCATTGACCAGATGACTGGTGATATGAACCTGAGTCAGTAGCAGCATCAGGAACAGAGAAGAGAGAAGACATGTGAGAGATAATTAGGTCTCAACTTGAGAGGTGTTGGAAAATTTATGTTTGACATGTTGGACAGAAACAAAGGAAAAAGAATAAGGGAATCTGATACTTAGTTTTCTAGGGTGGTAGTGGTGTCACTAGGCAGTCCTTTGGGGCTGTGATAATGCTGGAAAACAAATAGCCTCAAAATCTTGACAATTAAACAATAAATATTTACTTATTGTTTTTGAGTCTGCAGGCTGGCAGGTCAGCTTGCTGACTGTGCTCCAGATAGTGGGTCAGGTTCTGGTCCCTTTCATGTATTTTCCCATTTCGGGTCCTATGATGCAGTTCACAGATTCTTTCTGGGGTGTGCTGGTCTCCTGTTGGCCAGAGGAGCAAATGGTGACATGCTATGTCTCCTGAAGGCTCTGGTCTGAGTTGAGAGGAATGAAAAAGTAAGAAAAGGACAGGGAGGCGAAGAAAAGAAAGAAGGGAAAGAGAGAGAGAGGGAGAGAGAGAGAGAGGAGAGAGAGAAAGACATGTGAGGAAGTGTATTTCTTCATTTCACCATGAGGTCTCTTGGGTTAGCATGGGCTTGGTCCCATAATAGAGAATAGCAGAGGCTCTCATACCAACAAATAGGATATATGTGCGATGTGTTCAATTCTAGGCATCTTTGTAAACACGCAGGCAATTGAATATTTGGGTCAAGGAAAATATTGGAACTAGACTTGTGAACTTAGTTGTCATTGGATATTAATAATCAATAAAACCATGGAACAAGACAGGATTGCCTAGTCAGAGTAGAGAGAAATAGGGAGTTGTTGTTGGCTCTGAGGATTCACCACGTTTGATGCTAGTGAAGAGGAGTGCACGGACAACCTAGAAAGAGTGGTTAGAAGGTTAATTGATAATATGGTGGCACTGATAGGGCAGTGACAAGAGGGAGGGACTGCACATCAGTGGTCTAGTGATTCTCAGAGATGTTTCAAGTCAGCCTCATTGGAAAACCAAGATGAAGAAAAGCTTGTCTAACCTATGAAGTTTTCTTTGAAAACTAAACTGTTGATTGAAGCTCATGGACTCATCAGTGGAATAATACAAATAAAACTTGGGTATGGTACCTGGTATGTGCCTGCTTCTTGATAAATGGTAACTGTTACTCTATTGAAAACTGTGGAGCTTTGAGACAATATGATTCATTTATTATAAAATTTGATGTTAGACCATGCGACCATTTTGTTTTGAATTTTATCAAAAGCATTTTATTACTGGAACTAGAGGAAGCAGAAAAAATGTGATATGTGAATTTTATGGCATTACCCTTGAAATTAATTATGGTAAAATTCCAGTTGTTTTCATTAATTTGATGTTAAAAAGGGAGATTGAGAGGACAACTGTATCTGTGTGACATCTCTTATTCAAAAGATGCTTAACCCAAAACATTCTTATCTCTACATTTGAGTTGAAGTAGCCCTTTGTTCCCTGTCTGTATAAATCATCTCATTCTAGACTCTGTATTAATATTGTCAAATCAAGATAAAAGCTGGACAAACATGTGTTTCAAAATACTCAGGTATGTTAGTTGATGAAGATGAAATATGAATCTGCAGGCCTGTTTTTTTTAGAGCTGGTAGCCTTTGTTTTCACAATTTCTTCTATCTCTGTGTAGTTGAGAATCCCAGAGTTCCTTCTGGTTGAAAGCAAATACTGAATTTTGTGTTGTTCACAGAACATTGGTTATCACGTTCTTTACTTTTAATGATTCTGCTTTAGGCAACTGTCAATTAATCTCTGGAGGGACCACCATGAAGAATTTCCGTAATTAGATTATAATGCAAAGGTTTGCTTAGTCACAATATTTAAAAATTTTTAATTATGATTTCTGGGCTATGACCCCAATCTTCCCATCTTTTACATTCAACTGCCTTTTTAATGCTGGCTTTCTTTAATTTCTTTTATTGGGTTCATTCTCTTTTTAAAGTTTGTGAGCATAATTAAAACTACCCTACCTTTGAGAACCCTCTATCCTTACCTAGCAGAATAAATGAAATATGGATACAATGACTGAGCATATAAATTATTTCTAAAAAAGAAAATTCCTTTTACATAAAGCTTTTTGATTCCCTTTAATTTTTTTTCATTCCAGAGCTTGATGGCTATTTTTTTTCTCTGTAGTCCAGTGATCTTGTTATTAAAGCATTCTGGTAATGGTAATTTAGCACACATGCCTCATAATTATTAACCAAGTTCTACTACACTCAAATACCAAATACTGCAGGTTGGTAAATCATTTTGCAAATGACCCTTCCTTCCACTAGAAAAATATATTGTAGGCGTGGAAGGGCCAAGAGGGTTCTTAGTTGTCCTGAGTGACATTTAACAATTCTGCAAAAGGAGTAGAAATAGCTTTGGATCTTTTGTAACAAATATTCATAAGTATAATAAGGATGCCACTCTGGCTGTAGATTCTCATAAATCAATGACATTAAAAGCTTGTACAGAACAATTTATATGAGAAAGTGATGTGATATGATTAATACAATAGAGGCAACCCTTGACCTAGAGGAAAGGTTATGAGGGTGGGGCAGGGAAGAAATACACAAAAAACTTTGGTTGAAACCCACAAGCACACTTGACTACAAATCTTTGGAATGCATTAAACAAAATATCATTTTTTAAATTGCTAAAGTCTTTGAGAATCATAGCACAGTATACAAATGTTTATGAAGTTAAGATTTTAAAACCATGGATGACATCACATTTAATTAGATGAAACAGAATCAAGGAATTCTATTCATCATTAAATATTTCCTCATTATATACAGAGGGGTACTGAGATTAGAGGTATCTCCAAGAACTTGCCTAAGGTCATATAACAAGCAAATATCAGGTTATAGTGAACTCAAGGATGAAAAATAATATAAGCATTATAAAAAAATTTTTTTGGTGCCATTAGGAAAAAAAGTAGGTACAGAGCAACACTATGTACGAACTGATATAATTTGGCCTGAAGCTCATGCAAGACCACAGCTGGGTGCTTCATAACAACAACTTTCTGTTTTTACTTGAATTTGGGATAAAATATGATATTTGTGTGTTTAGGATAAGTTCATTTTAGGACAAAGTTTTGAAGAATTCAAAATTAATCTTTCTGTTTGTTCCCTAGCCCCCAAAAATCTAAACCTTCAACTCCTGCCCTCCCACTCCCCTGCCAAAAAAAAAAAATCATATAAATGTATCAAATCAAATTAACCAAAACAGCTATGACATTTAACAGAGCTATTCATATATTTCAAATGAATTCTAATTTCTTCTGATTTTAATTATCAGGAAAATTGCTCAGTGTCACTATTTTCTTTTGAGGTCAGTCCATTGGACTCTTTAAATATATATATTTCTTGAAAAGAAATGTGTTTTATACTGTCTGTTTCAGGTTGGACCAGGTAGACTTGGGGAAAAATGGATGGCACTTTTTCAGTCGTTTTATTTTATTTAGTTTTTTAGTCATTTATATTTTATAGTGGTTATGATTTGTGATAAGTTTATGTGTATTAAGTCGAACTGCACACAAAATTTAGAAAGTGTGGGCTAGGAATGTAGTTCAGTGGTAGCAAGCTTGCCTGGCATGTGCAAGGCCCTGTGTTCAATCCCCAGTACAGAAAAAATTAGAAAGATGTCTGAAAGTATCTTAATATGAATGAAGTCTTAAAAAGAATTGGCACAAATACTATACTCCTTAAGGATAATCATACTTTTGTTCTACCCTGGTGGAGATCATGGTTGATATACTGTATTCTAAGAGTGCATTTTAGAGTAGTGTAAAACTTTAAATGGAAGAATGTATAAAAGATTATGTTCTTATTACTTTTGTTTTTAAAGAAAACAATAGGAAAGAAGGTGGGCCGTCCTTTTATGGCACAGAATTATGCCATTAAAATTGGAGAGGTTTAGCAGAAACAATAAGTTTTTTAGTGTTACTTGGTGGTTGCAGGTTCTTTTCTGATGATACTACTCGAAATGAAGACTCCAGCAAAGATACAAAAAATGACAATCCACTGCTGCTTTATATCTCAGGATATAAAGTATCTTGTAGGATCTGGTAAGAGTTGAATGACTGGGCAGAAGGTCTCAGGTCATTAACATAAAGAGCTCTTTGGCACCCTGTGTCATAGAACAAAGTGTCTTACCAGTTCCCATTACTAGGTTCCTGTGGTGCTTTTCTTAAATAATCAGTCCCATTCAGACAGAGATTTTAAGGCCCTTGAACATCTATTTCACTAGCAGTAATTTTTTATGGCTAAATGGCTCTGGAGGCAGAATGTGTTTGAAGCAAGGCTTAGAAAAGAACTTGCTGTATCCCAAAGCTGGCCTTTTTCTTTTTTGTTTCCCAAAGGTCAAACAGAAGTCCAGCTCTGATAGTACTGTATTTGGCCATCCAGGTACCATTCCCTCCAGCTCCATACTCCAGCTTGATAGGGCCCTGAGGTTGTTTACAAATAGAGATCTGTTTTAGAATGGCCTCAGAAATCTTAGAAGGTGGAATCAGACCAAGCCTTGTTTGCTCTACTTTGGTCTCAAATATAGGTGCCCCAAGATTTTAATCTTTCTTCTTTAAACTTTTTTAAAACATGAAAAACCCAGTAAATTTTGAAAACAGTCAAACCAAAAAGAACATTGCAACCATGCTATTTACATAAATCTATTATTTCTAAAGTGGACTTTCAGTGCCCCATTTAGAAAGTATGCTTCAACACCTTACTCTGCTTTTGCCCTTGTGAATTTCAAGGTCACACTGACAGAGTATAACTTTTGAGATCAGGAGAGCTTCCTCTTTACGGAGCTATTTTTAGTGGAAGGTAGGAAAGCCACAAAGCTCAAAAGTAGGTATGTCCCATAGTAGAAACTAATTCGGAGGCTTTTGGAGATCTTACTCTCAGCAGGGCTCCTTTTGCATCTGCTTCAGGAGAGGGTATTTCTGCTGACTGTCACTGCCAAGTTGGGGAGAGGGTAACTTGTTTCCTCCAGGGAATTCAGCCTGTAGTCACCCTGACACATCCTGTCTGAAAGGTACATTGTTTAGTCCTGGATTGACCACAGTAGAATCCACAGAGCCTGGGGTGTTCTATACCCATACTCAATGAGACTCACCCGCTTGATTCTATCTTCTACAAACTTGGGCCCCTGAGATAAATTTTAACCCAATTATTACAAAATGTTATTCTGCAGTGTGTATCACTCCAGACTAGACTATGGTGAAAGGCAGGCTTGGAGAAGTAACCTGCAGAGTGGGGGAAAAGAGAAATACCCTCAGTCACACTTAAGACTTATGGCCTGAGTCTGTGCATGCTGAAAAGGCGTTGGCAACCCGGCTTACACTAGAAGGGCCTAACTAACGAGTCTGGAATCTCAGGGGATACTGGGGAAGCTGGTCCGATGGTTGTGCGCTGGGGAGGATGGAGGGAAGAAGAATAAAACAGGATTTGAGGGATAATTGTGGGGGGCCAGGTAGAAAAATAAAGATGCTGAGACACACAGAGAGAAGCAGAAGGGAAGTAAAAAGACACCAAGGGACTGAGACATGAACGGTGGGAATGAAAGAGGAGAGACCAACAACGCACAGACGATAGATAGACAGCAACCTCAAAGGAATGATAGAGAAACTCAAGAGTCAGAGACAGAGCACAGAGGACGAGTATAGGAGACTGATGGGAGGTGTCCCTATGAAGGGAGGTGGCAATGGCTCCAAACATCCCGCATTCTCGCTCGGCCCAGCCGGCGAGTGGAGTCCAGAGAGTCCAAGGTCGTCCAGTCCTCTCCGCCGCCGCGCGCTGAATGGCTGGCAGTCCGCGGCACCCCCGCCTCTGGCCACGCAGCCACAGGTCCGCGGTGCGTCGGTGCCCCGCCCGAAGTCGACAGGGGCGCCCCGCACTCTCCCGGGCGGGTTCTTGCCCTATGCACCTCCCCACCACTCTGCCCGCGGTTACTGGGGAGAGGGCGCTGCAGCCACCAGAGGCACCGCAGGAGCTACTTCTTCCTGCTGGCCCAGTTAGCCGAATGTCGAAGAGTGGGATCTATTTACTTGGGGTATTAATGAATCTTTGAGAAACCGTTCACACACGTGCCAATGTAATCGTCGGTGTCAGGAATCTACACACGCCAAGCCGCGGCCCTGCGGAGAAACCATCACCGCCGCGCGGGGAAACCTAGAGATCTGCAGAGCGTCCCCCGGTGGCCGGGCAGGGCCACGACTCCCCCATCCCCTCCCCGCAATCCGCCCCCCCCCCACCACCCGCCCAGCGGTTCCAGGGCTTCTCAGTGTCGCGGGTAAAGCAGCTGCTGCCTTGTATGCCCACAGCCTACAAATTCTCACCACCCCAACCCTCCTTTAGAAACTAGGACTGTCCGTGTCTGCTGTTTGGCTTTTTTTTTTTTTCCTTCCCTTCCAAAAGGCCAGTATCTTATCTCTCAAGTTCAAGTTCCGAGGACTTGCCCAGTCTCCTCCCCTTCAATCATTTTTACCATCCTCTGGCATCCGCGGAAAGCTGGGAATCCTGGGCTGCTGGTCCCAGTGCCAGCTTTGGCAGTCCCAGTCTGTCCGGCACAGCAGCCCGGCGCATTCTCTTTTCTCCCTCCCATTTTTCTTCCTCCCTTTTATTCTTTTCTTTCCTCCTCTACTTCCCCCTCCCTCTTTTGCCTCTTAAGTTTCCTGCACCGTGAATCCAACTGTGCCAAGCCTGGGCTCTCGCGAACCAATCCAGAGCGCGACCCGGGCATTGGGACGCCGACTCCGCCAAGGCTGGAGGAGGCAGCTGGACCCGTCCTCGCCCGAGCATGGAGACGGAGCTCCAGGGAGGGCACGTCCGGGGCGCTGGAGACGCCAGGCCCGAGTAGCTCCTCCATGGAGCCTGCCCAGAGCGGTCAGTGCTCGCCGGATTATCCTCCAGTCCTGTGTGGTAGGTACCCTTCGCCTTCACTGTTTCCAGAAGGGACACCTTGGGGCAGGGTCGTAGAAGCCAGTAAGGAGCGGCAGGGAGGGGGAGAGAGCATGCCTGGCAGGTGAGCCTCCCAGCCCCTGGCAGGTTGGTACTCTAGAAGTTAGCAACTGGCTGTGCCCCTTGACTAGCAAAAAGTAGCGCTAGTGATGTGATGTTGTGTATGTGTATGTATATCTGTATGTGCAGGGGACTCGAATGGGTAAACTGAGCCCTGCTTTCCTATATGCAAATTGCAACCCTTTCCCCACCCCCACTTCAGCGATCGTGTTGAGATATCCAGCACCTAATCCTGGTCAGTTCTACCTACCCCTTTCTTTCACCGCGCCCCCTCGCTCAGTCTCTCTCCCTCTCTCTTTCTCTCTCTCTGCTGGTGTGTACGTGTGTGAGCCTTGCCAGGGCTGGCGAAGAACCAGCCGCCGCCTCTTGTCCGAGCTGCCGGGCTATCAAACGTTAGGGCAGGACTCGCTGCCAGAAACAGTTGGGCTCTGAACCAGCCTGCACGCGGCTCTGTGTGCCCAAAGCCTCCGGCCTCTGCCGCCCCGGAACTCACACCCAAGAAGCGCAGGGCGCAAGGAGCCCCTCACCCTCCCGCCAGCCCGCCTGCCTGCGGACTGCGCGCTCGCTCATTTCAGACGCTGGATTTACTCGCTTTCCAATTTTTCGCACCCCCATCTCAGTTTTTTTTTTGGTCCACCCCTCCCCTCCGCGACCCCCTTTCCCCGCTTGATCGCCAAGCCTAACCTTGCCCGCGTGGTCATGGGTTGTCTAATTTCATTTGTATCTAGGCTGCTGAGAGCGCTCCTTGCTCTGTAAAGTGGATGTCAGGTGGATCTATGTTTTTGAAGGAACAAAGACTCAGCGAAGGCACCGCCAAGGAAGTTTGAGACGCGGGAGGATGCAGGCTGCGTGCTGGTACGTGCTTCTCCTCCTGCAGCCCACGGTCTACTTGGTAAGTCGCGGCGGGTCGGGCGCCTCTGAAATTCCTCGCGGTCCGGGAGACCAGGCAACTGGGGGCGCGCGAGAGGAGTGTGAGGCCGCCAGTTCAGTGAGAACAGTGTTCCTAGTGACTGTGTTGGAACAACTTTGGGAAGCTGGTCTCTAAATTCCTGCTGGATTTTCTGGGGGGTTCTCACCCCCATAGCCTTCTCCAGTTTCCCTTTTCCTGAGTGTGGTTGTAAACTGCCGACGGGGCACCCCAGACATCCAGAAACCAAAGAAGTGGTGGGACTAGATAGTTTTGAGGGAGAGGGCAAAGAAGAGGGGTGGAAGGCATGGCATTTTTAGTAGTTCATCCACAGAGTTTAAGAGAAAGGAAATGGGAATGGGGTTAAGGGGCTGAAAGCACAAATCTGCCTAAGTCTGTGACTTTGAAATTCAATGTACCCACCCCCTCCACCAGTTTGGAGATGTGGCACATAAAGAAGTGCAGGTAACTTACTTTGACTGGGGTGGGGGGAGTTCAGACAGGATTTAATTCAGCTACTACCATGAACACTATAAATCAGAGCTGGGTCAGAGATACTCCAGCAAGGTGCCCCACTCCAGTTCCTTTCAAAAACCTTTTCCATCAAATATCAGAACCCGGGTTCAAGTGCCCACCTTCTTATGAGAAAATGACGAGGCCTTGTCTCCAGGGAGATAATCCTAAACAAAGCCTCTGTCAGGGTCCACCCAGAATAGTTTTCCGGGATTAGGACTTTGCACGGTGTAGGAACTCACTCCAGGGAGAAGGGCTTTGTTGTGAATTGGGAACTAAAGACACCACCAGAGTAGAGTGCACTTTCCCCGGATCTGGCTTTTGGAGGGCCAGGGACACTAGCACTCTGCTGGTGAAGCTGTACTCTGTGAAAAAACAAAAACAAAACCAAAACCCAACAGTGGGTCATGGGCTGCAGAAGTGTGCCCAGGACTCACTGTGTTCTGCCTAGGGTTGAGGAGAATTGGAACTGCCTGTATTACTAGTGAGGCTGGATAAATGGGATTGGAGGTGGTGCTGGTGCCCCTGAGCCCCAAGATCTTCAGAATCCTTATAATCCTGGGAGCAATAAGGTTGCCATCCTGCAATTGTCTGCGTTTCTCAGGTTTCTCGGTCAGCCTTTGCCCTGGTACATGTGACTGCAGGGCTTCGAGTTGTGTGAAATTTATTTATTTATATATGAGAGAGAGAGAGAGAGAGAGAGAGAGAGAGAGAGAGAGAGAGAGAGAGAGAGAGAGAGAAGACAAGAGAATATGAATATGTGTATTTAACAGGCTCCAGCTTCAGTTTCAGATCCCTGTCTTTGCACCTTTATCTCCTGACCATAGCAGCCGCGGACGCCAGAGGGCGCTGCGCATCAGTGTCCTCGCCCACAGAACACCTTGGGGTAAACAGGTGAAAGCCTGGGCAGCCAATCCAAAAGAACAGCTTCTCTGACTCTGTCACTGAAGTCTGTGCCTTCCACCGCTAGAACGCAGACGGAATGCAAAGAGTGTCCTTCCCAATTCCCATTTTCTATCCTTTTCGCCCCCACCTGTGTCTAGTTAGCCCACTGACATTGAGAGCCTAAAGTTGGAGGGCAGAAAGTTTGGTCAGAGGAAATACATATTTTCTTTCTCTCTTCTTTTTCTTTTTAAATTGAGGGATAGGGGAGGGAATGTACAGTGAAAGCTACAGAGAAGGAATATTAACGATTCCCTTGACCGTCGTAACCCGCCTGCCCCTCTCCTCTGCATGCCTTTACGCATGACCTGAACCTCAGGACCGTTCTTGCGTCCTTGGGCTGTGCTCACACACACGGCAAGGGCTCCTGGCTACGGTGCAGTTTATTGCTTGAAGCAAGTATTTCGATAGTCTGGAAAATAATCTATCAAAAGCAGAAGTGAAATCAATACGTTGTGTTAAATTTTAAATGTGTTTGTTGGCAGTTAAACCGTTTTCCACTCATTACAACAACAGTGCTGGATTTATTCTAATGCGCTGCGTTCTCAACAACAAGAGCATTAATTCTCCTTTAATTGTAAACTGGGAGCATTTGAAAACCATTCAGTGTGCAAATTATGCTGATTCAATTACCGTTTAGTTACAGACTTCATTACCTGAATGCCTTTTGGCAATACAGAGAAAGGAGACAATTTTTCCAATTTCACTCAAAACAATACGATATGTGAACAATAAAATAGAGAAGACGATTTAGAAGTCCATTCTTTTCTCTCCAATCTAAAGTAGTTTTGTGTGTAGGGGATTAGAAAACAAACACACACCACAAAAACAAAAGGCTGGTGGCCATGACCCAAAGCAGTATTTCCAGTATTGTAATCCCATGGTTATTTCCCAGCAAAATTCCAAGCTGTTTTCCTGATGAAGGAGGAAGCTGACTTTTACCATGGAAATGAATATAAAGGGTGAACTGGGCAGTCAAGTCAGGATGGTTTTAGGCAAATAAAGAAGCAGGGAACCTTGATTAAAACTCTAGGGCAATGAACAGACCAAGAAGTGATCAAGGCTTCTTTGTCCATCTATTGTATTGAACACAAGACATAGTAACTGAATCTACCATTTATTTGTAGTTGCACACCAAATCATCTCAGCCTTTTGCAAAAATCTGCAATAAATGCATACAGGTTGTCAGGAGCTGCTTCAAATTATACCCCAAGAAGGCAAGGGTGGCAAAGCCATTATTTTATTTTTTCTTTGAACTGGCATGAGCTAGAGAGGAATTGAATAAGTAATTTTCTGTCTCCCTGAGCTCACACCACTACCTAAATGACTGGAACACTCTATATATGCCTTGCTTTCTAGCTAATACATCTAGCATACCTTCTTTTGTGTTCGTGGAATCCCAGTTGTTTCCCAAGGAATAATTAACACATTATGCCCAGGGAGCAGGACACGTTTAAATATGTTTTATACAGAAATATTCAAGTTTTTGCCTGTAAAAGATAACTTAAATATCTCCAAATTTGGGGGAAATTTCTTATGGAAAAAAACTGTCTAACCAGCAAATAAATGGCCAATACTTAAGCCACAATTTCTGCCTGTATCTTTGAGAACCTTTATCAGGTTTGAGAACCTTTATCAGGTTTAAGAACCTGATAAAGGTTCTCAAAGTATGTTTCTTGGCCCAAGATTCTCTGAATACCTTTTCTAGGTTGAGGATTTTGAATCTCTTTGTGTTTTCGGAAAGATGGGTCTTTCCTAGTTCTTATTAGAGGCTTAATCTGGTATTATATTGGGAAGCTAATTAGAAATACATTTGCAAAGGTACCTTTTGAAGCACATTTGTTATAATACTCAAATATCACCAAGGGGTACATTCTAGTCATAGATGTACAGTGATAGAAAACCTCTTAAAAATTAAGGTAAGGAAAATTTCAGTGTACTAAACGTTTTATATTGCAGATTTAAATATCTGAAATCAATAGGAGAGAAACTTATGGTTTAACTTGCTACAATTATTTGTATAGTCCTACTATCTTTATTCTCTTGTAAGTTCTGGACTAATTCCAGGGTATTTTCAGTATGATATAATGGGATAACAGTTCAGCATTTTATCTATATTGAAACACATACTGGGATAAAGTAGAAAAATATGATTTCTTGTTCTAAAGAATGGGGCGAGGTCCTAAACTGAGTTACTCTTAGTGGATCAAGCTGTAGGACAGGGCAGGGAATAGGGAGAGTATTTTCCAGTAGAATATGTGGTATTCTGTTTGGGGGCTCACCTATGGTAATTCTCAGATAAAGAACTGAGTCAAATGAACACTTTCTAATCATGCCAATGAAAAAGTTACACAGAAATTGAGTCCAGATTATCTGACAAAGGGTAGAAGATGTTTTCTCTTTCCCCTCCCTCCCTTCCCCCTCTCTCTCTCTTCCTTCCTTCCTTCCTTCCTTCCTTCCTTCCTTCCTTCCTTCCTTCCTTTCTTTCTCTTTCTTTCTTTCTTTCTTTCTTTCTTTCTTTCTTTCTTTCTTTCTTTCTTTCTTTCTTTCTTTCTTTTCTATCAGTCATACATTCATAGCACTAATCTAACAAGAAAAGCTTCTACCAGTTCTGCTAGAAATTCAAATAGCTAATAATCAAGTTGCTTTTTAAATAAAAATGAACAAGAATTGAAAACCCTTTCTAAACCTTGTGTCACAATACTTTGAATCATCTATTCGCTCAAATTTAGGGTGTCCTTACAATGTAAATTCTACATCATTTGTTCAATTGAGATTAAAAAGAGGATTAATGCATCCACAGGATCACTACCTGTGCACTACCTATTTGCCTTTGGTTATAAGGCAAGCCATTTGCGTAAATTCCACTCATTATGGCAGTGGTTGTCTAAAAATATGGAGACTGGGGGAAAGCAGAAGGAAAGAAACTACCACTGTCTGTTCTTTGAAGAAGGCATGTGTATTTCCTGTCCTTTGAAAATTAAGCTAGCTCCTCATTGGAAATTTTACTCAATTTGAGCTTATTGCCAAAAATAAAGTAAAAATGGATTAGCTACCTAACAGTAACTTTAAGTATTTTCTATGAAGGCTAGTTCATAGAGACAGTACTAGAGTTTTCCTATAGCACATTTCCTGACTTTTCTACCCAAGACCAACCTTCTAGACACAGAATTAAACCTAGATTTTTAGAGGGGCCTATGTCCCAGTAGCACAACAGGAGAACTCATGAGCCCCACAGGAGTACTCCAGAGCTTTGTAGGACAGGGAAGAAGAAGTTCCTACTATTCCAGGCATTTTCCTGAAATGCCCAACTCTCCATTGACCAGGAAAGCAGCTCTTTAAAGTGTGTGAGAAGTACTTGGATGGGTTGCCCTTTTGCCCCATTTCCACAAGTATTATGTTGGGGCCTTCTAGTGACAGCTTCAGGAAAACTGCCTTCAGTATTAGAGGGACAAAACCAGAATTGCTGCAACTCTGTTAGCAGTGTTTTCCCAGAAACCTATTAAATTCGTGGCTCCTTATTGTGCGAAGTTGATTTCTATTTGGCTTTGAATTGTTGACAGCTATTTCCCCTTAATGAAAGTGTTGTCTGGGTGAAAAATATATCCGGTGGCAGGGAAATTGGTTGATTTTTTTGAGATAGGTGCCCAATGTCCTACTTTCCTATCCGAGGGAAGGTTTTCTGCAGACTACAGAAATTGACAGCATTGTCCGGGTAATAACCACCGTCGACAATATTTTCAAAAGGGCATTTGAGTGATGAAAGCATTTGGATATTGCTTTTTCAAATAAGCAATTTTCTATCCTAGGCTTCTTTGATTTTATAGTGGGTGGGGAGTGCAGTAGGGAGCAACTGGGGAGAAGGGGCCACACTTTGGCAAAGGGATGCCTCCCCATTTGTCCAGTCCTGAAATACTGAGGTGCTTGCTACCTGGGATTCCGGAGTCTGAAGAGCCCTTAAGGAATGAGGCTTAGATATTAAGAGCAAAAGGGAATCCCGACAATGAGGAAAAACACCTCTTGCCCTCCTCTGCCCATGAAGCAAGCCAATGGAAGTTTGCCTGAAAGTTTGCCTGCTCTCCAGCAGCAAGTTAGAAAGTGTGCATTGTTTTTTTTTTTTTTTAAACATAAAAAGTGCCTAGATTTAATTCGGTTCAAGAAAGTTCCCTTTGGGCAACCACGTCCTACGGGAGTTTCAGATTTCATGTAAGACCTTAGCAGCTCTAGCTTATTTAATTAAAGGAAGGAGAGAGGGTCCACTGGTCTCGAGCGTCCACTGGTCGGGAGCGGTCGGGTCAGCAGCTACAGGGTGCAACCTGATCACTAGGTGGGTCTGCGCTTTCGCTGCGCCCTACAATCTCCTCGCCACCGTTTGTCTGGTCCCGCCACGAGTTTGCTGGAAGTTGTGGTCTTGATTTATCCGCTAGTCAAGTTTCCGACCAGCTCTTTTTCTCCATGTCAGCACTAACCCCTCCCGGAGCTTGGTAAACACAGCGCGCGCATTTTTCTGCTGTGGATTGGCATGTTGACGACTCTGCTTGAAGGAATGTGACAATAAAGTGGAAAACCAAAGCTTGGCAAGCACTTAATCAAGGATAAAAAGGTTCCGCTGTAAGGATGTCACTCAATTTATTGTGAAAGTCGAATGAATTACGTTTAATGAAAGTGCTCCCCAGATGAATATTACCAGCAATTTCCTGAGTTGGCTCTGTCAGCTCGAGATGAGGAAATGCCAACCCAGATCAGAAAAGAGCGCCCGTCTCAATTACCATGCAAGCTTTCCAAGAGCGGCTTTTTTATTGAGGTGATACATATTGGCGGCTTCTTCTTGCCCCCTCTACGCGCTCAAGAGCGTGTTTGCGTATTTTCCAAGTTTGCCGTCTGCCCTCGCGGGTTGCTGGCTGTTGCTTAAACTTCAGATGAGAGCGCCGCATCTCTGCTGCGGGCTGAAAACTCAATTTACTTACTTTGTAAACAGTTATTCCTAGTATATTTTATTTACTACAGATATGGGGGCTGGTGGGTGTATGTGTGTGGGTGTATGTGTGAGGCGGAGACAATTCCCTTGCTCCGTGCCCTGTGTTACAGCAAGTCCCTTGCCACCTAGACATGGGCTCCAGATAGTGGAAAACGAGTTGGCGCTGGGAGCGGAGGTGTTGGAATGGTACGTTCTTTGGGTTCCCGGGAACAGCAAGAAAGCTGCACGTGCTTCTCGGGCCCGAGCTCCGAAAAGCTTTCCCAACTTCTTCTTCTTTTTAATTAATGTGAGTATTTTACTCCTTTAAGCCGGAAATACAAAAGGGGGGGGGAGTACACAGGCCGCAGCCAGAACGCATCGCCTCATCTGCATAAGAATGGAGAACCCGAGGCTTTTCTTGTGCTGTTTCTCTCTCTCCCACAACAAGACAAATTGCTGCTTAGTAGAATCGAGTGTTTCCTTAGAAACTGGCTCCCGGGACTCTGTGCGTCTCTGCTGAACCTGCCTCCGACCCGGCCTCGCCCATCACCCCTGCCGACCTAATGGATTCTGACGCGAAGAATCCGAGCTGCCGCTGCGTAGGGCTCCAAGTGCAACCCATCGGAGGGAGGGGGTGTCCTCCTCATACTTCATGCCTTTCTTCTCAGACCCCCTCCCCACCAACTGACTGTTAAGGCCATTGCAAGTCGTCTTCTGAGATAAGAAGAGAGAAACTTTCTTCGACATAGTCTTCAGACCCTCCACTCCTGAAACTCAGTCCTCTGCCAGAAGCCACGGTGTTTGGGCCCGGGGAAATTTCCCAGCCGGAGTCGCTGCCACCACAGATATGCACTTTATAGTCTACTTTTAGCCTCAGGTGATCTAGAGCTTCCCTAGAGGTTTATGAAAACACAGGAGCCGCACTCTCGGGTCTGAAACCTAAGCCCCCAAACCAAAACGTTGCTTCTGGGAAACTTTGTCCACGCAGCCCAGCCTCGGTGCTCTTGGGGCAGTGGGATGGACAGTGGCATTTCTCTGAAGAGAAGCCGCCAGCACCCAGATCGATTGGGTTGCTGCTCCGCAGCTTGACAAGCACAGGCCTGGAAAGCGATGCTTCAGAACCATGGCCAGCGCCGCAGGCTCCGCCCCTTCTAGTGCCAGCCGCCGCTCTGGCTAGGTCCTTCTTAAGGTCGTATTAGCGTGCTCTGTTTACTGCCCAATTGCGATTGTAAAGATCCACTTCCCTCTGCCAATCATTTGGGAACACCAAGCTGCAATCGCTAGGCCCCCAAGGTGTCCTGCGGTTAGAACCTCTTGTTTGCAACCCCCACCCCTTTTATGGTTGCGTCGTCACGTGATCGCCGCAGTTTATGCTGTCTTGTCTCTAACCTGCACTCCTTATCACAGTTCATTAATTTAGTCTGCCCCCCCCCGCAAACAGAAACATGTGCCATATAATGCAGAGCATCGAAGTGTCTTTTAGTGATGTAAAAACCTCTTTTGATAGACAAGAAAACTGAGAATCCTAGAAGGAAACCAGCTTTGTCTCAAGAATAAAACTAGATGGGGAGAAGGTGCTTCTTCCTACTCCAACCCCCACCTGCGGGGAGCAAGCCTGCTGAACTACCCAGACGCCCTCCAGGATCAGTCGCCTTTAAAAGCAGCGCGGTGGGGGTGGGGTGGGGAGAGTCCTAATTATTATGAATTTCTGAAGGAACAGTAATTATTCACGGGGAGCAGGACAAACCGCGGCCCAGGCCAGGGAATCGATATATTTGCTATCGAAAGTGCCTAGCTCGCCTTTAATGCAGACGAATGGGGATGCAGCCTCATTATTTTCCGTGGTTTGGCTCGCTGGCATGGGGCACGGTGCAGCATAGAATCTATCATCATTAGACCCGGGATGGGGCGAGAGAGTTCCTCTTTATTTACTTACCAAACAACAACAAACCTACCAGCCGACCAAACAACTCCCCCCCACCCCCACCACAAACATTCACATTCTCCCAACCAGAACCTCCCCGCTCCATTGCTCTGGCCGCTGTTGCACACTCCCCCGGGGCCTCTCTGCTCACTCTACAGCGGACGCTGCTGTCACTTAAAGTGTACGCGGTTGCTCCTCAGCGGCGGGCATACAGTTGATTTGATCCAGAAATAAGCTGGATAGTACCAAGCATTGGCGCTAGGGGTTGTCTATGTCAAAGGCGAAGGTTGGCTGGGAAGTTCTGTCCTATTCTCTGGTCTTAGCTTGAGTCAATCCTTTCAAGACATTCGATTCTGCAAATCCTTGCTGTATTAAAGGAGCAGAGACCTGACAACTAGTGCTCCATCAACCAGTAGGAGAAGTCAGATCCCAGGAAGGCAAGCCCTCGAATCTAGAGGTGAAGAGAACTCGGAAACTGAATAGAAAGGGAAGGAAATGTTTAGAAGTAATGCTTCCTGGATATTCTTCAAGGAAGAACCCCGCTCCCTTCTGTCTTCTTCCTGCGAAATTCTAGCGTTTTGCCTAAGAGCCATCCATCAACAGTTAGTCAGGACCGGGTATGGGTCCCACCTTCACCTCTTAAAAAACACAGAACTGTCCAATGAAAGCGTTTTCCCATTTTCCCTTCCCTTAGCAGCAGGCACTCAAGGCACTGTCTTGGGTCTTGGTCTTTTTCACTTTCAGAAGTTGCCTGATGCCCACCCCCCCACCCCCCCCTTGTGTGGGCAGCTACTAGGATGAAACGCCTGTTCCTGAGCAAGTGTCTTCACAGTTCCTGCAATGCCTTAGTTCTCTTGGTCAAATGGTGTATGCTTTTGAGTGTCTGGTCTTCAGCTGGCAGATCCTTCTTTTATTACAGCAGATCAATGGCTGCAGAGGAGATAAAACAAGGAGCTTAAAAAAAAATACTACCTCCCCCTTCCTCTCAGTACAATTATTATAACAACATTAATGAGAATAAAATTTTAAAATCTGGACTTCAGGACATTAAAATAATAATATCTGCCTGTCCCATTGGATTTTCTTTTCCTCAGAGCCCAAGCTTCCATAGTGTATTGTGATTACCTGAATATCTTTGTTTCCTTGGTGTCCGAGAAGCCATCCCATGCAATGCCAGAACCTGTATGATCTACTGGCATCATTTCCTTTCACTATCTTCATTTTTAGAGGGTTTGCAATTAAACTCTGTGAGATATATGCAACATACATCCAGTGGAGAGCCTTTTTCTTTATATTTATGTATCATGCTGAGAAAGGAAAATTAAGGAAGTGTTTGTATTGAAGTTATAAGCCTGCTCTGGTATTAACAGAAATATCCTTTTAATTTACTTTTTGCATGTTTAAAGGACTATCTCTGTGATATCAGATCCTACAATCATGCTTCCTTAAAGAGAGAGCCCAATAAAGTGAAAAAGACATTCACTAGCTCATACCAACTTATAAGAACAAAAGGCCAGGGTAACCATTTACTGGAAATATACACTGTGGTAAAGAGCAGTGTGGTGCAGGAAGCTGAGCAGAAAGAGCAATCTGAAAACAGCTGCAGGGTCCTACATTTTTTCTGCCTCTCCATGTTCCTAACCTACCACAATGCACATACTATAACAGGGCCTTCCAGAGACAGCACAAAGATATCACAATGCATATGGCAGGAATTTTAATAAAATTGAAAATCACAGACACCCCCCCCCCACACACACACACACAAATGGTGGCACTGATTTCCTTCTTTAAGAGGTTATTGCCAGAAAAAAATGGTGATAGACAGGTTTGGAGAAAATTGCTTGGCTTAAAAGAGTTATTTTTATTTACAAATTAAACACACACACACAGAACACAAACACTAGATGTATATATCTATATATCTATTTCTTTGAAGGATATCATGGAAAATTATTGTGGGGCATTCTTTTGTTTTAACAAGTTGTTGGCTTTGAAATTCCAATTTGGGTTTGACTACACTATTTTTTTAAATATGTGATATGACATTGTTATCCTGTACATATAAATATTTCCAGCTATAGCATGAAAACACAATTTTGGTAAAGTGAAACTGGCATGATAGTTGGAATTTTAGTCTTGCATGTATACTCCAACTAAACTTTAGAAAATGATTCCTCTCCTTGTAACCTTGTAGTTGTGTGTTATTAGAGGCCCACAGGTATATAAAACAGCTTATATAAAATTAATGGACTGCTTTACATTCACACTCTCCTACTTGTGTAGCCTTTGTAAAATATTGCATCTATTTAAAATAGGAAGAACATAAAGTCAAGTTTGGTGTGCAATCAATAGCTGTAAATGGTTCAGTGAAATATTTGATTGTTTTGAGTTAGTTTGACAATGTGGTGGAAATTTATCGTCCATTTCTGTACATTGATGTGGTAATCATAAGGTTGTTCCTTTTTTTTATGTACTTACTTTATTTTGAAACTAATCTCTAAAGATTCCAAGGTAACACCTAAATACATAACCAAAATTTTAGAAAAGATACATATTGTCTTACCACATTACAAAGAGACTCATTATTTCTAAAAGGTTATACACAAGAAAGAAATTGTCAGTGTTTCATTATTTTATTTAAAAATAATCAATTGCATATTTATTGCAGTTGTATGCTATTGATATTTTATACGTGTTTTTGAACAAGTAAATGGATAGAGATTTTCATTTCAGCATGTAACCTCATAAAATGAGTTTCTGAATGCAGTCAAATTATTAAAAACAAATATCTTCCTGCTTTTCAAAGGCAAAATTTGGAAAAAACATTCGAGGACCTCATTCTTTTTTCCATTTAACTATAAATAAAACCTACATTTTTCATTTATACTGTTTCTTACTTTATAGATCTCTAAGAAATGCCATACGTTCCACTATGAATTTCTTTTTCCCTTACTGTGCATTTTTATTGCAAGAATGAAACCAACCTCCCCCCCCTCTTTCTCCCCCCCCCTCTCTATCTCTTCCTTTTGCCTTATTTGACTGAGAACTATCCATGGACAAAAACCATGGTGGCATTTTCAAAACCTGTTCCCTTCCTAGTTCATTCCAAGGCTAGCTAGAATAGTCATACTTTTTCCCCTCCTCCTTTTCCCCTTACAGAACTGTTTACTGCAACATCTCCTCTAAGTTAGAAACTGTGCCTCAACTTAACCAACTGGTTATGTACATTGCTGATGCCATCACTCTAAAAAGTGTGGGTTGGATTATATGAGATCCATTATGCTTTCTGTTTGAGAAATTTTCAGTGAAAATGCCATAATTAATCCTAAGTTTAATTCTAAACCTAATGGTAGAATGATGTCCTGTGATTTGTTGTTGGAGCAGCTGTGGAGTTGTTAACAGAGCCATCTACACTATCTCTGCAATTGAAAATATAAAATACCTTTACACACATATTTTTCCAGCAATTTGTGAAGATTTCTTGCACCACGGCACCATCATTTATTGTTTTACAGAATTAAATGCGGAAAAAGATGCAAACTGCTGCATATGAAAGGAAGTTATTCATGCATGGTCAATGTACTATTTCTCTGGTCTTGATGTGAAACTTAATTGCTATTGATGTGGAGATTTTGCAGAACACGACAGAGTTTTTGCCTCTTTCACAAGAAATATGTAATTGAATGATGAGTGCCTCATGTTAGATTTTCAACCTTATTTCTTTAGTTTAACAAGGCAGAATTATGAACAGCTGCACCAACCAGGCAGCCACACTGTCCAGCCGTTATCAAACTAATGCAGATCTGGCATTAGTGCTTATGGGCTGAGCTATCACTTTTGGATCTGAACCTCTCGAATAAATGTTTTGCAATGTGCAAGCATGAAACATGAATGATTTGGCGTGAGATGTTTAATCCTGCCTTGCATTATTGATTGAAACCCTTCACAGTTAGAATGGTTCTAACTAATGTGTGTCCACATGCATTTGCACAGATAGCAAACATTTTTACCAGGTGTTCTTTGGACAGAGGTGAGGAGTTGGGAGAGGAGGCTTTAAAGATGAATCAATATCCCTGATTCCAAACAATGGGTGAAATCCTCCCAGAGACCCAACTTCCAGTCAGGCATTAATGTCATGGCACCTGACTAGGTGTCAACACTGAATGGATTCACAGTAGAAGGGCGATGAGGGAGAGAAGTGGATAAATGTCTTGGTTCCAGTGAAAACTTTGCCACAGGAGGGAGAAGACAGGCTCCTTTTTACTCCTTGCAGAATCTTTCTTTCTTCCTGTCTCATATGCCATATTGCAATTCCTAATGCAAGCAAAATGGAAAAAAAGACTTTTTAGGAGAAAAGAGTAAAAGATAATGGTAAAGGTTTTCTTTCTTTCTATAACCTTGGGTAAACTTCTCAGATCCTCACTTTCCTTAGCTGTAAATTGGGGCTAATAATCCCTTCTACCCCACAGAGCTATTATGGAGGATTGACTGAGTTAACGTATTATAAAGAGCTCAGAAAGGTGACTGGAACACAGTAGTGAATTAATAAAGAAAAAAGTCTAGTTACCTAGGTTTCTGGATCAAGTTTCCAGGGTTTTCCAGCATAGTCCTTATAGGGATGCACACAGGGACTAATTGTACCCTAGCACCATCCTATCTTTTGTTTACTCCTTTTAGCTAGTTGATAGTTATACAACCACCCAGTGGTGCCCACAGGGCCATATGTCTTTAATGTGGATAGTAAGCATTGTGATTATAACCAGAAGGAAATGGCTATTTCTGTAGCCACTAGCCAACTGTTTATGGAAATGAAAGAAATCATCCCCAGATGAGAATCCTTGTGATGTTTTAATTTCAGGTGGCAAATACTAAGGATATTTATTAGGCTCTTCTTTAAACCATTGGTTGAATTGTGAGCAGTATTATTTTGATTATTTTTAAAACTCAAATTTCTCTTAAAATTTGCATACAGAGTAACCAAAACTTAGAGTTTCTGGGATTTTAAAATCCAGGGACCTTTTACTAGGGAATATGGGTGGCTTTTGCCACTGAAATTCACTCCAGCTAAAAATGTGGATGTAGCAGCACTTTAACTTCCCAGAAGTGCTAGATGGATTTGTTTGGAAGAAAAAGAGCTGTCATAAGCTGCTCAAAATATCTCCTTCCAAGCACTGCAGTGGGTACCCCAGAAAAGTTCCTTCACAGAAGCACTATTTTGTGTATTAGATTTAACATGAGAATGGATATGGTGTAAGAATGACCAGAAAGGATAATATGTCCCATCTTACAGTTTATGTTCTGAGCCAAGTGTTTGCTAAAAATTTTAGCCTGGTATCTTTTTTAAAAAAATTTTATTTGTTTTATGGTCCTGGGCTTTGGCTTTGCTGCTGAGCCACACCTCAGCCCTCATTTAGTTTTTTTAACAACACTATGAACTAAAAAACACTATTAATATCAGTAAGATCCTATTAATATAATTAATATTAGTATATGACTGTCCTAGTGATATTAACACTCCCTCATTTTATAAATGAGGAAATAATTGTGTCATTGAGGGTTTCATTGTCTAGAGAAAGGCAGCAAGAATCTATGTCAGGTAGTCTTATTCATGAGCCAGGGCTTTTAGTTTACCACAACATATTATGAGTACAGGTGCTTGTTTGTGCATTGGTGTGTGTACATGCATGCACATATAACAACAAGGTAGGGAAATTAAAATTTTTGGAGAAATTATGTTGCTTTCCATTTTAATAAAGAGTTCTTTCATCTTCTTTTGACCAGAACTTGCTTGGGTAACTGGGTGTGCATAACAGTGCTATTGGTACCATGATTGTTTAGTAGTTTTCTTAGATATAGTTTACATTCTTTGGGAGTTTCCCATCAAATGGGGACATAAATTCAACAAATGTAGATTTTGTGCTGGTGATTATGACTCTAGCTTCTGCTGATGGCATTCAGACATAGCTTTCTAGGGAGCTTGCATCTTTGACCTGACTAATGTGAAAAATGACTCCAGGGCCTCAGGGCATGGCAATAAGTGGGAACAGGGTATAAAGTTCAGCCCTCAGAGTCATCAGTGGTAGAGTTTGAAATGATACGGAGCATCTGTAACAATTCACACACAGGATTTTTGAATTACTTGCCGTATCTGGGCTGGCAGAGGTGGGAAGAGAAGAGAACACTTTATTTGTAAATGTATGAGGCATAAACTCTAGTTTTCCTGGGGCATTTATTTTCATGAGTTTTGTCTTGCTGATAGCTTATCAAATTTAAAAGAGAGATGCAAATCCACATTCTTTTAAGAGTAAAACCTTTACACAATAATACAAACTAAGAAACTTTTAAAAAATCTGCTTAATTTAATACCTGATTGTCAAAGTAGTCCTAAACATTCATTTAGCCTAGCATAGGCATTTCCATTGCATTCTGGACATGTTTTTCAAAAATAAAGTAGCAAAATGTCCACAAAACATTTGATAGAATTACTCAGTCTATGTAGAATCTAGAAATTCTCCTATTCTGAAGAATGAAAGTATGTCCAGGATACTCTTGTCCATAGTGGAAGTTCTTGGGCGGGAGATGAGATGGGAGAGTCTAGCTTCATTTCAGTCCTGTACTACATTTGACCTTGGGAGAGCTTAGTTATGCCTTGGGGCAAAAAATTAAATGTTCCATTTTGCAGCAGTATCATCTTTCACCTTTATGTGGATTTAAAAATGTAAATAAAATTGCTTTCTGTAAATGGTATACATGAAGGTCATACTCATATTCTCTGCAAGAATTCAAAATGCCATTTGACCCATCATTGGCTCAATAGATAATAATGTGTTCTATTAGTTTCTAGTAATCTACTTTTTAAGCATTTTATGACCCTATATTTTTATGCCTGGTTCTTAGTTTGTAAAATAAGAAATCAGAAATAAACCTTTTAGCACTTCATTGTAGACTTATTTATAGAATGTGTGCTTTCAACTCTGAACTTTTAGAAATGCCAAATCTTCCCGGAATACATTTCCTTAGTTATTAAAGTGGTCAGGATGAAAATCTGCAATGAGAGAAGAATATGCTTTTGAAATATTTTGAAGATGCTTCCTTTCTAATCTGTGTTTCTTTAGCTTATTATTTTCCTTGTAGATCATCCAGGAAACAGGGCTTGGGAACCTTAACAGCAGCTAGCAGCCAATGGACTTACAAAGTTACTGCTTCTCTCTTTGAGAGAGAGGGTGTTTGAATTCTTTTCATTGCAATTTGGATAATAAGACCATGATAGATCCTTGTATTTAATTGTCATGATTTTGATCGTTAATGACTTTTGATTGCTTCTTCTGGAGGCACCTGTCAGCCGTTTCAGAAGCACAGATGGCTTTATCAGCAGCAGTAGGAGTTTCTCTTTCTTACTAACCTTGAGCTGAACAAATTATTTGGGGAACATGAGCAGACCAATGCCATCCCAAATTTTTCTGTCTTTAGGAGATTATTTTGTTTATTGAATAATAAATTGAAAGCCTTCTTTTTCAAAAGTGTCTGTCTTTTTTTTTTTTTTGTAAGGAGTATTAATCCACTTTCTGAGTAGATCTGTGATGATTTATTCAGTGACCAAGGCCATATGACTAAGGTGAGAATTCTTCTTGTTTTAACTTAGAACAGTTGTGGTTTATGCCTACTGCCTTTATTAACCTTTTTTTTATTTTCAATAGTGCCCTGGTTTAGAATATAAATGATGTGATCATCTTACCTATGAGTCAATATTCAAGTGCCTGACTGAGAAAGTTTGACTGTGAGCCTTTATAAAAGCGATATGATAATGAAAGAGTGTTGTATAAGCAAGTAGAGTATCCCTTTCTATTTCATGTTCCTCAACTCCCACCAGGCATTCAGGGAATTATGAACTTGAGTGCCAGGTCCACCACCATGGTATCCTGCATGGAATATACCCCATATGCCTTAATTTAAAAATATAGCAGAATTTTTAAATAAAAATATGTCAGGACACAGTCATGGGAAAAGCCAAAAGGAGAAGTCTGACTAACCACCCATTGATCCTGCAGGGTTGCATCAGCCTGGAGACATAGCTTTGATCCAGGACCAGAAAGTGAACTTTGCCAGTTAATGGTTACTCAGAAATAGTCTACCTTGAACCAGAATACCATCTTGATAATACCCTTTTCCTGTGAGAGGAATATTTGAAGCCCTATTCAGAACATTTTGCCTTTTATTATGGTGGCTCTGGAAAGTGAATCTAATTAATAATGAGAGCTTGCTTGGTGTATTAATGTGGAAAGAAGAGGAAAGCCTTGAGGTTATTTTATAAGAGGGCATGGCAGAACCCAAAGTAGAGTTGAAAGTTCCCTTTTTCTGAATTGTTTCTTCCTGTCCTTAAGAATGATGAACATGCATCATGATGACTTGCTTCTCTGAATCCCAGGTTTTTTTTTAGGTTTAAAAATCCATCCAGGCTTTTTGATATGCTCTTTCTCTAAATGTGTCACTGATGAAATGTCAGTCAAATAACTCTGCCTGTAGACCTATTGAATATTCTTCCTTTTCCCATTGTTTATTGATTTTTATTAGATCCTCTAAAGGATTTTCTTTTCCTTTAATATCTTGGTTTTAATATCTTGGTTTTTGATAGACTAGGAACTCATTGACATCCTTACTCTCCATTACGTTTTACCTATCCCCTTTGTTTGGCTCTGTTTGGCCTTGAGACTAGGAATGGGAACATATGATGTTGATTTAATAGATTACTCACTCACATCTCAACTCTGAGGTTTTTCAAAGTGAGCAATTAGTGTCCGAGGCAGAGACATTTAAGTGGGTGGTGGGAAGAAGGGAAATGGAAGCAAGACATATCTTGCTTTCTCCAAATTTCTTGGGATTATGGCATTTGGCACCTGGTAAAGAAGATCAGGGGAATGATAAGGTGGCCATGGGGACTGATCTATAACCAGTTCATAAATTCTCCTCTGTTTTGCAAATGCTCTGGCAAAAATCCACAGGGTTCTCCATGGTAGGAAGCATCAATGCAGATTGCTACTTCTGACAGCTCAGGAGATGAGTGTATTTCCAAGTTTGCTTTTCTGGGAAAATCTTGTGAGGAATTGTACCCAAATGATCTAGTTTGTGCAGACTTTTTGCAAGGATACAGTTAGTAAGATAACAGACCAGAAATTTCCTTCTAACCTGGAAACTAAAATGGACTAAAAGACAGAAAGCATTAGCTTTCTTTTCAAAGATACTTTATTACAGAATTAGTAGGTGAGAGAGGAAGAGGAAGAGAGTGGGGAAGGAGAAGGGGAAAACAGGGAGAAAAATATCCAATATTTGTGTTCCATCTATTCTGTATTCAGAAAGTATCAACATAAGAATATTACCCTCTCCAAGGAGCTGAATAGTTGACATGAGCTCCTAACTTCTTTGCCATTCAACATCTGAAAATTATTCTAAAATATTAATCAGCAGAAAAGAGACCAAAACCCAAAACAGAACAAACAAACAAAAAAATCAAGCAAACATGCACAATTAGCAAGCATTTTATGGAAATGCATCACTGCTCTGGTTTCTAAGATGACTGCAAGTCCCAACCAGGGCATTTTGCAGTAGGTGGTAAATGTAGTAAATAGGCAGATATAGTCTTAAGGAAGAGCTGTAAAGACTTATTTGCTTTCAGAAAATTCAAAGTACTTTATTAAACTTCCTTAGCTAAGGAATATCTGAATTGTTTGGTTGTAATTGCTCCCCGAGGACTATTATAAGATCAGTACTATCAAATTCCAAATCCAAATGACTCTTTGAATATATCACTTGCTCATTATGGTTTTAGAATTTTGAAAGAGAAAGTAAGTGTAGGGACTTTAGGGCCTGACATATTGCCAGTGAACCCTGGGATGTAGCTGAAAAAAAGTTTTTTTTTTTTTTTTTTTGGTTGTTGTTGTTTATGTCTTAGGTGTTTGGAGTATAAGGTGGGTGATCAGTTTTAACTACCACAGGTCAAGAAAAAACATTTCTCCTCTGCATTTGTTCACTTATTTCTCTTTTACATAATCCTGCCTCTTTTCCAAGCTTTTAAGTCATTTCCTGATTTAGCTTGACTGGGGAAGTAATAGAATTTGGACCACTCACAGAGACCAATATAGAAGATCCTCTGTGTTTTGGCCAATTGTTTCTCTTTCTAACCCCTAACATAACTCTCCTTTCTTTACCTGTGATATACTCAAAATTATTAATGAGTGAAAAAGAGCTCTTTAAAAAGAGAAAAGTGGCTTAGAAGATAATTGCTGGCTCATGATAAATGTAGACGAGATGAGTCAACTTTGTTAGCAATCAATGTTCAGTGGAATCCAAATACTGAAACCAGAGTTTACATCTCTAATGGACAAGATTTAAACTTGTTATAAATCTGAATATCTTTATTCTTGGGGATGACTACATCTAGAACATTATCTTTCCTTGGAATCACTGCTTAATATTTATGTGCTTATGGAAGGTTGTGATTCAGAGACAGGAAATGGAGATATGAAGAGAATGTTAGAAGTCTGTTTCTTTGCTATATGCAAAGGACAAGGACATTCAAAAACTAAGCTAGAAGTCTAACTTATGCTACTGATCTCATCATTTGAACAGTCATGCCTTGTAGAGTGACCTGTGGGCCAAAGGGCTGGACATCTGTGCCTTAGATTATCAGACACAACCCTGCAAAGGAATGCCATGCAATTATTTTTCCATAAGACCGTATATGACTCAATGTATTATTCCAGGAACTGTATCATTATTCTTCTGTACCTAAATCTTATAAAAAGGAACTAAAGCAGTGTTTGCAGGATTGTGGTATAGTGCTAAAAATAAAATAAATTGGCTTAAATTAAACATCAACTTGTGGCCACTTTACATGACTAATCCAAAGACTTTAATCAGCTGGCATAATATTCTATGCATGAAGAAAATTGATGTACTGTATATTGTGTCTTGGTGAGTAATCTCTAGCTCTATTGTCCTTTGTGGTACCATTGAAAAAGGAAATGAGTGGATCTTTTAATGGAAATCAGGACTGTTAGAGCTTTAGCAGAAGGGTGAAAGGTAAAGCTTTATTTCCAAGCCAGAGCATTTCAGCTCACAATGAGAACAGACTTCCTTCTTTCTGTACACCATCTGCACAGCCTTGCAGCCTGGGTTGCCATTACTGTCCAGAGAGAGTGGTACTTTCCAGAAAAGATAAGAATTTGAGCCATGTTCCAGCTTGAAATTTTAACACTCTCAAGCCATTTGTGAGCACAAGTTGGGAGGAAATTGCCTGCTGCTTATCAGCGTCCACTTTTTGTTGCTTCTTCCAAAATGATTTGGGCCAATATTCAATATCAGATGCTGTTGGAAGGCACTAACCTATAAAATATTAAGTGGCTTGTTACAATGCACAATGGTGTGCTTGTCATTTGTTCAAACCAAATATGGAATGGCAGGGCTTCATTCCATGTGTCCCAAAGGTTATTTCTTTGCCAATCATTTTTTTGCCAATCTTTATGAGAGAGAGAGGAGAGAGAGAGAGAGAGAGAGAGAGAGAGAGAGAGAGAGAGAGAGAGAGGAGAGAAGAGTAGGGAAGGGAAGGGAAGGGAAGGGAAGGAAAGGGAAGGGAAGGGAAGAGGAGGGGAGGGGAGGGGAGGGCAGGGGAGGAGAGGGGAAGGGAAGAAAAGGGACAATTCTTTGGAATGCTGCTCATCAGACATTTTTTTAGATATAATCTAGACTTTGAAATGGGAAGGGAGGGTAGGTGTGGGAAGGTCTTTTTATCAGTGGAGAAGACAAGGCACGGTTTGTTAAATTACTTACCTGGATTATACCTGTCCGAGTTAGAATTCAAGTATCCTGTCTTCCATATTGACAGTAAGAGAATTCAAGAGCCTCAGGACTTTACACTGTTTTACTGCTCCTCTGTCTCCATAAGGGCATAAGGGGAATATCTTGACCAGGAGAAATCTTACTAAAAGGGAAATAAGAATTGTGGTCCAACCTGGGAGTAGCTGATTAACTCATTGATTGGGAATAGTAATAATTGAATATTATTATGATTTTTCATCAATATGCCTTCGTTCTGAGATTGCTGCTGTTTGAGTAATTTCATGAAATCATCTGCCTATCTCTTCAGAATTCACAGAGGCTGTGGGACCTTGAGTCAGGTCCAAGTGGCTATGTGTGCTCAGCATGTGACAAAAATGATGAATGGAGTTTCAGATTCAAGAAACCAGAGGTCTTATTGGAATGACATCTGCTTCTCTTCCAGGCCAGACATGACATACCAGGGATCAGTGAATCATGGTGGAAGAGAAATTCGACAGGCTTGAAAACATAACTTTTTTTCTGGTCTATTTGATTTTGAGTAGCAAAAACAAACCAAAGCAAAGGTAGTAGATTTTTCTATTACACATATGTTTATACATGCAAGTCGGTGAAGTTATATTAAATTAGCTGCAAGAAGAAATACATTTTGACTTTAGGAGACATATAATTTAAGCCATGGTTCCCTTTTTGTTTCTATTTACTCAATGAGGTCCAGCTTGGTGAAAGCAATACTAATTTTATTTTATTTTATGTTTTAGGTACTGGGGATGGAACTCAGGGGCACTTGACCACTGAGCCACATCCCCAGCCCTATTTTGTATTTTATTTAGAGACAGGGTCTCACTGAGTTGCTTAGTGCCTCACTTTTGCTGAGGCTGGCTTTGAACTCGCCATCCTCCTGCCTCAGCCTCCTCAGCTGCTGGGATTACAGGTGTGTGCAGCACACCTGGCAGTAGTATTGCTTTTGATATGTATTTTCAGTATATTTCTTTGCCAATGGTTTCTAACTCTTCAATTGAACCTCCCCACAACTGCCTAGATTAGCTCTCCAACTCTCTAATCATATTGGTGCTTTATTCTACCATTAAACATGATCCCTCACATCTAGAACAGAGAATCTCTTATTTCCATGAAGCTCAAATGAATATTTATGTTCCACAGGTGGGTTTAAAAAAATATCGAAGGAAATATTTTCACGTTTAAAAATGTCTTTTAAGAGTTATTTTCTTGGTTGTGGCTCAGTAATAGAGTGCTTGCCTAGCATGTGTGAAGCACTGGGTTCAGTTCTCAGCACTGCATATAAATAAATGAATAAATAATAAAGGTTGATCTACAACTAAAAATATATAAATATCAATTTATATATATATATATATATATATATATATATATATATATATATATATATATAAAAATACCACATTAAAAAAGAGGTATTTTCAGACTCTGTAGTTGTGAAAGAGATATTACTTCTTGGCTTTTCATTTCATTTCTGGTGGTATTGAAGAAATGCTCTTTGCTGTGCAACTGTTTTACCATGGTGGACAACTGATGAATATGGAAATAAATTTCTACTTCTATAGTCTCCGAAGTTAATTTTCTTAGGCAGTTTCAGATCCTTTTCCTAAGTAGGGTAAATAAACAGCCCACAGTTGCAATCTGTGGCTGGTATTTGCTAAATCATATTCTGGTATGTATTGGTATGCTGATAGTAAGAACATTTATTAAGTTAGTTGGGGAAGAATCATGGTGCCTGTGACAGTTTGGCCCAGAGGCCTATGTTTTTTACACAGTTGAAAAAATGAGGGTTAGTCACACACCATTTTTTTATTGGTAGGATGCTTTTCATTGCCTTAATTCTTGCCTCTCTTAAAAAAAAAAAAGAAGACAAAAAAGAAAGAAAATATCCTTGAAAGAAGCTTCAGAAGGCAGCTAAGCCAATTTCATTGGTCCATTTGGTCTCATAACTCCTGGCATTCTCCCCATTGTTCATACTTATATTTCCTCAGCATTCACCATGCAGAGAACTATCCATGAGGGTCACATAACTATTTGCATATCATTGCTTGCTTCTCAGCCTTCTGGCAGAGACTAGACATGTTCTTTCTCTTATCCCTCTGTGTGTTTTTCTTTCAGACAAAGGTAGGCACTTCTGTCATCTTGGTTGCCATTGATTAATTTGAAACACTTTCCAGATCCATAAAAAAATTAGAAATTATTCAGACCAATTCCTTCAATATAAGAACCAAGACATAGAGTGAGTCATTTACTTGCTTAAGATCAGACAATTAAATGGCAGTGTCAGGTTCTCATTTAGTGTAATGATGTCATACTAAACATTCTTATTTAATTCTCTGAACTTTGTTTTATTCAGAAGTAGTGTACTTTGAAAAAAAATATGAAAATAAATGCCAACTTACAATAATATAAGTGGGGCTAATGCAGTGGGGGCCTGATGAGATTGATTGCCATTTGTCCTTTTTCTTACATAGCCTGTGGGACTCTGCTGATGTGCAATAATGGCAAATGGTCCTGCAAGGAGACGTGGATGATCTTTTACTTCAGGGTTTATTGGTCTATATGGTAAGAGAAGACTAGAAGATGAACTGAAGACCTGAATCCTAATACAAATTCTCTCAACCTTAGCAAGCTTTCATGTAAAACTGGAAAGAACCTTAGAGTTAATTTTCACTAGTCCCCTATATTATCCTAAGGAGAATGATCTGAATGATGAAGCCACTAATTCAGGATCACCTAGCTAGTTACAGGAGGAATCAGAAACAGAATCCCATCTTTTTGACCTCTAGTCCGTGTTTCTCCTGTAATAAACTACTCTCAAGTTCATTCAGATTCTCCAAGTCACAATGTTCTCATCTGTAAAATCTGATCGTGGAATTTGTTGAATTATTTAATAAAGTTGCTGAAAAGACTAAGATGAAATTAATGAGGGTGAAGGAAGTAGAGATAGGTTACAGTAATTTAGTGTAGTATGAGTTAGGAGTGAAACATTGTAAACTTTTCAGGTCAAAATAATTTTTGGTGGAAAGAACAACTTCACAAAAGTATTTGAAAAGACTCTGACATGGCGATGGAATTTTGGGGCAAGGATGGAAAGGAGCAAATGGCAGCTCTTTTTTTTTTTTTTTTTTAAAGAAACTGAATTTATAAATTGACTATTGTCCTGGGACCATTCCTACCCATAAACTTACAGTTACATAAAACTATCCTTTTACTACATAGTAGCTTTTCTATTCTGCTCTAGTAATGATTTTTCTTTGATTTTTTTTTCCTAGCAGAAGGAGTTAACTTAATGAACATCTTGGGTTGTCTCTGTGGTCTAATCATTTAATGCTTATATATTTTGCAGAGCAAAGTGGTTAAATAAGGATATAAAATCATTCACTTTTTACCTGGACTTTAGATGGAGAGATATGAGAGAAGGATGATTAATTTTATCATGTTGAGACTTTACTAGATTTTACAAATTAAAGCCAAACACCCTTCATGAAATTTCTTGGAGATGTGACAAACCAATTTATATTCTATTAATTTAACTCTATTTAGGCAGAATCATGGACTTCTGTAATAAAACACAAAATTAATTAAATTGCCCAATAGGATAATTACAGTTTCATCAACAGAGAAAACAACTTTGAGTGCCAGAATTTTGAAACGTTAAACTGCATTTTCAGTCTAATTTGGGAAAATGTGTGATTGTACTCTGCCCTGCCATCTTCTTCCTTCTAGAAATATTAATGCAAATGCATGCACTGTTTTTCCCCACTAATGACTTCAGCTTTGCTTCCCGTCTATTAAACTTGTCCACTGTGGGTCCTCAGGACTGAGGAAACTGAATTTGGGGAGGCAAAAACACTGATGAAATGGAGTGGAAACGGCATGGGAAACTTAAGGGGAAAGAAACAAGGATGGACAGTAGGTATAAAATCCCATTATGAAGTCTGTGTGTCTGTGAAGGGAATGACAGAAAGCAATATAGAGCTAGGTTTACAATAAGTATGTGTTGCATGAATGAATTCATGAATGTGATTTGCTGAAGATCCCTTGAAAATGAAAACAGCCATGAGGTATATCAAACATGGACGCTTAGCCAAACTGAGCTATGCTGGGGTCAGTCCACAAAGTTCAATGGAATAAGGGACTTTCCTTAGGATTACAGTTTACAGTGTGACATTTCTTGTTTTCATATTAAGTCCTCTGTTAGTTTTGTTCAGATGAGTAAATCAAAAGCTCCTTTGTAACAAAAGCAACTCAATAAATATTTAATTGACAAATTAAGAATGTTAACAATATGTCATTTTCCCTTAGACTAAAATTTTAAAGTTGAACCTTTTATTAATTGTATCAGAAATAGTTCATTTACCAATTTTGTATCACTGTTCTTTTTCACTCATTTCCCCTAATGGCCCCAGACTTCCCTTCCAAAGGAATGCCAAGTTAAAGAGAAACTCTCTTTACATCTTTTCTTGTCTGTGCACTTAATTAAACAGAATCAAGCATTAGTGCACCAATTTAGGTGATAGCAAAATTGATTCCCCATTGCATTATACTCTCATGGAAAATTCATCAGAATTTTCCTGAATCAGGCCCATGTAGTAAGTAACAGGGTTTGATCAGTGGGTAGGCTTGGGTGCAATGAGAATGCTAACTTTCAAACCTTACACAGACCATTGGACTTACTAGCTCTGATCTTTCCACATGAGTTTTAAGTTAGGGGAAATAAGTCAACAAGATTTTGGATGATTTTTGCACTCCAGATTTTTGTTTCTGATGTAATAAATGTAGAAAGTAAAACAATAAGAGTCTTATAACAGACGTGACTGCATTTGAATTGTTGGCCATCTCTCATTGGCCAAATTACTTACAGTTAAGCATCTTTAGCTTATCTATAAATAGGTAGATTAGAGTAACCATCTTATGGGATGCTGTGAAGAATGAGTGAATAAATCATCACCTGATACAGAAAGTTCTCATTACATTTCCTCATCTTCTTTTTCTTTTCCTTTTAGCTCCAATATCAATAGTAGGTATTGCAAAATGCTGACTTAACTTGAGTACTAGATTTACTAAGAATGTGGTAGGAAAATACAGGAAGGTCTGAGGGTTGCTTGGAGAAGATCTCAGCACTGGGTTGCAGATGAGTTCAGCATTGGGGGAGTGAAGGCTGTCCCCAGTGTTTGTTCTTGAAATTTTCAATTTTCAGTTCCCTGTCCTCCCTCTGTTACATGTCATGATCAGAATTCCAGTTCGCACAAATCATTTTCTCACTTTCCAGCTTTTTTTCCTCTCTCTCTTTTGTTTAATATGCAAGTTGAGGAAAGAGTAGCTTCAACTGCTTCCATGTTCTAAAGAAGAGGGAGATGAAAACAGAGAAAAAGGTAAGTGAAAAGAATTGAGAAGGCTAGAAGGTAAGAGAAGGCTTTGTGGAGACTCTCGAGATGAAATTATTAATGTGAAGTAGATAACATTATCTAGGAGACTGTACTTCCCCAAATCCAAATACTTTTATTATTTTGCCCTCTTACAGTAAAATATACACAAGGGTTTCTTTCTCTCTTTCTCTCAAGCATCATTTAACACAAATGTTTTGTCCCAAAGTATATTTCCACTAACAAAGCATGAGAAAACTATTTCTCATCCCCCTACATTTTTTGATCATTAACATTTTCACTGATGAAAAATAGTAAGTTAGTTTTATCATTTGCATTTATTTAATTTTGAATGATTTTAATCTTCTGCTTTGTCAAAAAATTCAGTGGAGGGGGAGGTACATAAATAGGGGATGCATGTAACTTTCTTTTCTCATCCTTGAAGGTGCCCTTGACAGCTAGTCTGGGAGTCTCTTATTTTTTTGAGAATTCATATAGCAAGTGAACTACTCATTGGTCAGCACCATTTTCAGCTCAGGATTCACATGTGCATATTCTGATGGATTTAAAGGTAACCTAAGGAGTTTAGACTTTGGACTTTTGGTGCTTTCTGAATAAGGGAGGGAGATGACCAAAGCACACTTTGGGAAATCCATCTGGTGGCATGATGTAGGCCAGGTGGGAGAGAAGGAGACATGGAGACCAAATACAGATACTAGTACTGGGGTTGAGAGGGAGGAACTCTGCCTATGAATGGTGATATTCATAACAGAAAAGACAACAAGAAAAAATATAGATACAACTTAGGAAGTCTGCCCAACATTTGAAAAAAAAATAAAACAATAAGGCTTTTAATTGCATAAGGAGGTCTTGTTTTGATGGAAAAATGTAAGAGAAATCCATTTAAAACACCTGGAGGATTACTGTGGCACTCTTACAGAAATACTTAGTTTTCCTTTGGAATTTCTGATATAGCCCCTTTTCAGTGTGATCTATTTAAAGAGTTTAGAATGGAGGAATTTCCTACTTGTTCTTTTTTTTTTTTTTTTTTTTTCTCAGGTGACATTGGGGAGTGTGCCTCCTGGAGGATTAATTACCATAAAAGGCCTCTCACCCCTGAAAAGCTTCCTTTTAGGTCATGGTCCAGCTCAGCCCGGGTCAAGCTGGGATGGCTTGTACATGGGATGCCTGCAGTGCCCTTGACAAGTAGATAGATGAGCTCTTGTTTCCCATATTGTGCTATTAGACTCTGGAGCTAGTGTAACACTGGATACCAGGAAAGTACTGCAAAGCAGGGGTTATTGTCATAGTCCCTTTCCAGCTGTTGGCTGTTAGCAGCAACATCCATTCTGCTGCTGACACCCTGTTCTCCCTGGCGGCAGTTACATTTAGGAATTATTTAAACCACTTAAAGACAGTAGAATATTTAAAAGTCAAAATGCCTGCTTTCTAATTATTCCCTAGACCTCACTTAGCAATAGCTGGCTTCACGTCATACATCGAGACTCTCATGGGGATCACAGCAGCCCTCTGAGCAAAAGTGGCTGTTGGCATGCTATTAACAGAACAGGAGACTGCTCTGCTAGCAGCCTTCCCTACCCCAGTCGCTTGTGTCTCTGATCTAGTGGACTGGGCAGTTTCAGTGCGTTGTTCTGATGTGTTTGGGGAAATCTTGAGGCTGTGCCTTGATTTGCTTCAATTCATGCAGTTCATTCCTAATGACATGATCTGTGAAAAATGTGAATGAGAGAAAAGGGACACAGTACTCTTGGCCTCTCCCGACCGACCCTCCCTGACTTCTGTGAGCATCATGAAAGTAATGCAAATACACAAAAGATTGAAAGAGTTAAAGGAAATAAAAACTGGGACTGGATATTGTCAGAAACTTTGTTGAATGGGCTTTTGAATTTGCTTTGTTAAATCTTGAAAAATGGCATTAAGCAGCTAATGGAGTTAATATATTAAGTACAACCCTGGTCTGTACACAAAACGGACACTATTTCATCAGTGACTTGGTGAATCAATTGATATGGGAGAGATGAGCTCTTTTTATTATGTCCGCAGAACCAGTGATGTATGGAGACACTAAACCAAGGGAACAGATTAGGCTGCTCTTTGCAATTTTAATTATAAATTTTTATGAACAGAAAAAGAAAATGTAGACATCTTTGACTGAGGGAATAAAGGTGTCCTTAACATTTGCAAGAGTTCTGATCCTTTCGTGTGTTTCATTTTTCTTTAGCCTCACATCTAGATAAAGATTTGAAGGGACATTATGAATTCATATATCCTTAGTTTTTAATATATTATTGAGGAAGAGGAGGTGGGGGGAATTCTTTTATCTGATTTTCTGTGATATTACTCATATTACCCATTTAAAAAAAGTAAAAGAAATAGAACTTTGGTCCTGGAGGAAACTCAGGAGAGACTGAGTATTGGCTTTTTGTGAATTCACTCTTTGTTCCTTTTGTTTCCTCTGCGTGTGGGAAGTGGTATAGGACAGTGGCATTGGGCACTGGGTTTGGGGTTGGTAGAGCTGATGATGGCATTGGGCATTGGGTTTGAGGTTATTAGAGTTGTGTGTGCCTCCTAACTATGGTAATTGTGTGATCAGGTGCTCTTTCCTCAATCTTTCTAAACCATGCATCTGTAACACACACACAATAGCCTTTCCCAATTCCTGGGGCTATGTTGAGAATGAGTAATACAACCAAGAGAAAAGTGAAGCACTTAGCACTGCCTGAAACTCAGTGTTGAGTGAATTTGCTTTTGAGTTTTTAAAATTATTTGGATAGGAATCTTGTAAAATCCTCCTACTATACAGCAGACCTTTCAATATGGAAGTCTGTGACTATGCTGAGTTCCTTGAATTTTCCTGATTAGGGTACTTCCAGTGTATCTGGGTGTAACTAAAATCTGGTTTAAAAGCTCAGTGTATTTTTATAGGTCTATTAAATGTATTAGTAGCTAAATATGGCGAAATGAAGAACCAGAGAAACATCAGGTGATGAAGCCTCTTCTAGAATTCTCCCGAAGGTCTTATCATGTCCAATTGCATACAGTTGGCATATAACTCACAGAAACTTTCTTTTGTTCTGAGATATTTTCAGTTTAGGGTTTTATGACGGTTCCACTTAGGATGCTAATTTCCCAAGATTCCCTATCTTCTCACCGATTTTCTTGTGTCTAAATTGTACACTTTTTATACTGTTAATTTTCTTCTCTTTTCTTTCTTTCTTTCTTTCTTTCTTTCTTTCTTTCTTTCTTTCTTTCTTTCTTTCTTTCTTTCTTTCTTTCTTTCTTTCGTAATGGGGATGGAACCCAGGTACATTCTACAATGGAGCTACATCTCCAACCTTTTTGTTATTTTTAATTTTTTATTTTGAAACAGGGTCTCAATAAGTTGCTGAGACTGGCCTTGAACTTGTAATCCTCCTGCCTCAGCCTCCAGAATTGCTGGCATTACTGGCTTGTGCCACCGCACCTGGCCTGGTAATGCTCAAATTTGATCTGAATGATTTATGTGGAATTTCCAAATTTAGCATCTCAGAATTAAAGAGAAACATAAGTTGGAGATAGCAGATATATGAGTTAGGTGAGGAGTAGAGTAGGAGACTGGCATAAACCTTTGCTAGAGCATCTTAACTTATTTATGAGAATGCTGAATTTTCTGTCTAGCATCTCTTACTCTTGCTAGGGCATCCTGGAAGTCCAGGGAAATCAGGTTGCAGTTAGGACTACCTGGTTAATATGGGTGATCAGTAACAAAATAGCAAACGCTCTGATTTAAAGTGAATAGTCATAGACATTTTCTTGGAAGGAAGAAGTTACTGGGTGTTCTGCCTATTTTCTTCTACAAAATTTATTACCAAGCACTGCTATTTATTTTGAGGCCAATTCCACGTTTTTTGGGCATCTCATACTATCAGTATTATTGATTGCACTTTGTTGGGATGCCTGTAATTTGTATGCAGTTAATTAATAAAGTTTATTGAGCATTTAGTTGTGAAATAAACTGCAGAAAAATAAAAAAGAGAACAGAAATTGTGATGCATCCATGTCCCATTTAAATGAAGCACAAAAAAGGAGGAAAATGTTTTGCTTGCATTAAAATATCTTAAACAAACACATCAGTTATAAGATAAATAACATAATAAGATCTTCCAGAATATAAAATATAGGGTACTGACCAAAATACAATCTAGAAGTCAGCTGGGTATTTCAAAGCAAAGTCATAGAAATATGAGATAACTTAGTAAAATTGATCTTTCTGATAAGTTTTTCCTATAATGGCTATGATGGTGAGTTTAGAGAAGTTGAAGGTGAATTCTGACTTCTTCCAAAGTCCATGCCCACCCCACTCTACTATTTGGGCTTTGATTGTATTAACATTGAATATTTTAAACAGTGGTGGATTGTATTCCTTGTCCCTACAGTTGAAATACATGTTTATAAGAATCCAGCTCATATGTGGTCAAGTTGATTGACGTTGCCTTTAGTTAGCTTAAGCATCAGGGTGGCCCTGGCTCAGTGTACCAGGCTTACAAAGAAAAGTGTATTTGCCACTGATGGTGTACTTGCACTGCCATCTGAATCGTGTGGAGACCCACATTGCCCTCTATGATGGGTGAGGTACAGATTTAAAACATTTAATGCGCATATACGTAATATCAATATGGGTCATTTAACAATGAGAGGGACTTAAATAGTTGGATGGTCAAGAGCAACAAATTAATATTCCTGAGGAATCCTGAATTTGGAAATAATTTTCCTTCGAAGGGAAACATTTCACTTTATTCAAAGTGTAGCTTTTTTTCATAATTCTGAAAATTCATATTTTGTTGAAAGCTGAACCACTTTAGAATGTTAGATAGACCATTTAGGGTCAACTACAGCTTTTAAGGAAAATATGCAGAGTAGGAACAGAGACAGACCTTAGGCAGGGAAAATGGGTGCCTGGCTGGGCCTGTGGGGAGGCCTCAGACCTGGACTGGAGGTTGATGAGAGCGTGAGCATAAAACAAGCACCCCCACCTGTCAGACCCTGGCTCATGCCTGTCATGGCCTAGTTTTCACATGGATTTTTATATTGGCTCTTTGTCAAGTTTTTTTCAAATATCCTGTCAACCAATTATCATAAAAACCTTGTTGCAAAGCCACTATTTTATAGAATGCTTTCAGGCCTTGCAATTGTGAATTCTGCTTCTCTCCACTAGCTATGCCTCTAGGATGATGAAAATGGACTTTTTTGTTCTCTCCATGTCTCTGTTTCTCTCTCTCTCTCTCTCTCTCTCTCTCTCTCTCTCTCTCTCTCTCTATATATATATATATATATATATATATATATATCATCTTAGCTTATTTATGAGAATGCTGAATTTTCTGTCTAGCATCTCTTACTCTTGCTAGGGCATCCTGGAAGTCCAGGGAAATCAGGTTGCAGTTAGGACTACCTGGTTAATATGGGTGATCAGTAACAAAATAGCAAACGCTCTGATTTAAAGTGAATAGTCATAGACATTTTCTTGGAAGGAAGAAGTTACTGGGTGTTCTGCCTATTTTCTTCTACAAAATTTATTACCAAAGCACTGCTATTTATTTTGAGGCCAGTTCCAAGTTTTTTTTAAATATATATTTAATCTATATAAAGGAACATAGGATAAATGGTAAATGGCCTGGGCATGGGAATGTGGTCACGCAAGGTCAAGATTTTTAAAAATTCTCTGGAGGTTAGGGCAAGGATAGTAAAGGGGAGAATTGCTTAGAACTTATTCTTGAGGTTCATTTTTGGGTGATTGGACAGTGGGAAGATGAAAAATGATGGTACTGGGCTTTCTAGTGGGTTTATCTGAAAATCAGAGCTGGTTCAGTAGGCCTGGTAATGCTCAAATTTGATCTGAATGATTTATGTGGAATTGCCAAATTTAGCATCTCAGAATTAAAGAGAATAAGCAAGGGGACATGATCACCTTTGAATTTTGCTCTTTTAAGTAAAGATCAAGCCCAAAAGGCAGCACTGATTGGATTGCATTTAAGGGAATCTATAAGTAGAATGAGCCCTCACTCTGAGGGGAAGGATTTGTGAGTAGTAAAAACACTCTGGGTCACAGGAACATGATTAACATAAAACTGACCTTCAAATCAGAAGACGGGTGGAAGGACACAGGGTTGAGAAGGACGAATATTAAAACAACATGCTATCTCAATTCTGCTGCTCAGGCTGGGAACTGCTGATCAATAATTGCTCTGGAGATGGATTACATGTATGTTAGAAGATGACTTCTCTTAGGAACTCATTTTGTAGTTTACTACAGAACAAGATCTTGATATTGGCATAAAAAAAGAGGAGGGAGGATTTGCCTATGGCCTTTAACTAAATGGGGAAGTCACTTTTAAACTTTTTTTAAAAATTCTTGACCTATCTATATTCATTCTTTTGTTCCTGGTGAATAGATCAAGATCTTTACAAAGGTTTTCTTTTTCTTATGGAACCAAATGACCTATTAGTCTTTTACATTTATTATTGTTAATATGCTTCAGAGCTGTTACTTTGTTAGAATATATAGAATAGTACTTTTAATTCTTCTTGTTTAAAATAGGTTACAAAATAATATGTAGTATGTAATCTCATGGTAAATTATGTTTACCATAATATCAACACTGACGTTTTTCCTGAGAGTGGGATTGTGATTTTTATCTATTTATTTTTATTCTTCTACCAGGTGGAGGATCCATAAAATTGAAAATCTAATATTTTTTATCATATTTACAAGATAATAACAATAAACTGTTCATTATGTATTTCAAACTTCTTGTCCTCTCTGATTCTTTTCTTTCATTTCTATAGGCATGTCACCTCTTTTTGTGCTAAGAAGAAAGAAAAATAAGTTTGAAATATATCTACACTCATATTGGCACTGAATTAATTTGTGATAATTGGGCTTTTACTGTGTAGCAGCTTTGATTCTATTTTACTTTGTTCAAGTCATTTAAGCACTTGGGAACTGTTTCCTCATCTGTATAATAAGGGGCTTCACTAAATGATCCCTAAGGTCCTTCTAAAATTCTGTGATTTTTAAGTGAACATTTTTCAAAGTGCTTTCATATTCATTATTTCATTTGATTCCCTCAGCACCCAGTGACAGAGAGAAGATCATCACCATTTTACAAATGAGGGCCCAAGTCGCAGAGGGGTTGGATGGTTTGTCCAAAGTCACCCTGAATTGGTGTCAGAGCCTGTGTGAGACTGGCTGAACCTCTGTGGCTGTCCTCCTGTCACTGGGCTACCTGCCTCACTGCTACCAGTGCTCTCAAAGGCTCCAGCATCTGGACGACATATCCTGCCTAGACCCAACTGCTTGGTAGGGAGGAATGAACCCTGGGCAGGATACTGCATTCCAAGAGTGCACTGGTGGCAGGAAAGGAGATGGGGGAAAAGTCTCAGGCCAAGACAGGGAGGGCTGTCTTGCAAATTATTCTTCTCAGCCTCTTAAAAAAAGTGAAAGTAGACTACTGAAGGAATCAGCTCATTGGCCAGAAAAGAATCCCACTTGCCAAATGGAGGCTGAAGCCTCCAATAGAAGGATCCAGACTAGAAAGAGGAAACTCCCTAGGTTTTAGCACCTAGTTGTAGCTTTCTCACAGACTTCTAGAAGTTTGGAAAAAACATTGCAGCTCTGATGTTCATTGTTCTGAACGATGTTCCCTATTGTTCAACAGTTCTTTCTCACTGAAAGAGCTCCAGATGGATTTTATATAAAAGAGGCCAATTTCTATTAGTGTAATGAGTTGCCCTTCAATTGTAGAGGCAGAGAAAGACCTGTAGCCAAAAACTACTTTTCCAGTTATGGTGTTTAGGCATGGCATGACTAACGGTCTTTGCCACTCATTCTTACCATTACCATACTTGAGGTTTTCAGTGAACACCCCATGGATTAATTCTTCAACAGAGGGAAATGGTCAAGTGCCTGAAACTGTAAATGCTTTAGCAGTGCAGTTGTTCCCAACCAAGCCTTGGAAATCATTGACTGAAGGAGGCTGTATCATCTAAGTTAGTTGTTTCAATGCATTACATCCAGGCTGTGTTATCCATCATAAATGTACAAGAAAGCCTTTTTCCCACTGCTATTGATTTTCTCATGGTGACTATTTGTCCGCACTTTTGACAGGATGACAGTCGGCTGACATTGCTAAGCTCCAGTGTCCTATTATACCCCCTGCTGTCTAAAACTGGCCTATGAGTGGGTGGATTCCGATGAAAATCCACTTAAATAATTGATCTCTTATTGGATTTTCCCATATCTTTAATTATTGTACTATCTTATCAGTTTCAATATCTTGTCTCTTTCCACCAAACTTCAGTTCTATTTTTTTTCATATTCTTTCTCCATATGCTGCATTTTCTACATAAATAATCTTATTTCTCATTTCCTAGATTCTAAAATGTTTCAGAGGCAGAAGACAATGACTTGAGGTAGACGTTGGAGCACCGAGCTTTCCTAGGTAGACAGACCTTCCATCTCTGTATTTTCTCAGACCAATTTGACCAGTCCAAATGAATCTACCCCTAAAGCACAGACATTTTCAGCTTGGTAGGGAGGAATTTTTAGCTTGGGCAGGGTTTCATTTCCCCTTTATGGGCTCTTCCAATTTCATTTTCCACTTGGACTGCTGCAGGTATCCTGAGTTCCTTTCAAATTACTCAGGGGTTTGATGAATAGCTGGACTTGCCAGGCCAGTGAGTGGACAGCTCATTAGCCAATCTGCGAGGTCCTGCTGTGACTATTCCGAATCAAAAAGCCAGATTTCTAATGGTGGATAGCAAATTAACAGCAAAATATATCCTTCCAAATTTTAACCATTGCCTTGTCAGAGTCTGAGTTCAAACTCAGGATATAGGATAGAGGTAAAAATTCTCTTTTATTTTCCTTGTTGTGATTAGAATCACAGGAAGGATTTGGCTGGAAACAACAATAGAGTGTGTAAAGATGATATTCAGATGATTACATATATTCTGTGTTAGTTTTTATTTTGAATTTTCAGTTGGTATAAGCAATTTTTATCCCCAGTTGCCATCAGATGTGTGTGTGGAGAGAGAGAGAGAGAGAGAGAGAGAGAGAGAGAGAGAGAGAGAAAGAGAGAGAACAGAAAAAGAACTAGTGGCAAAGCTTTCTGGTTCTGATTAATTATTACTATTGTTATTATAGATATTATGCAATATCAGAAAATATAGAGGGACATACAAGATAAGAAAATCACCTGTGATCTTATCGTGCAGAGTAAACTCACACTGGCATTATGTTGTAACTACTTCTGTTATCTGGGCCTTTCCCCCTGACATACATCTAATATAATACTTACAAGTATATAAGCCTTTGTGTGTTTTATCACATTTCCAAATTGGGCACACACACTGCAAACTATTTTGCCCATGTCATGGGGTATATTAGAAAACATGATTTTCATAGTTGGATAGTAGCTCAAAAGGTTTTACTCAGCCTGGTTCTAATCACTCACCTCTTTTTCTTCTAGTTTACTTCATCCAGGCCTATCCTTTTTTTTTTTTTTTAACCCAACCTCACTTTTTACCTGCTTTTTTGGGGTATATTATCAACCTCATGCTGAGTTTTTCTTCCCTCTAAGCTGGAAGTTGTGGCATCTTCTTCTAGGGCTAGGAGAATGTAGGTGCACAGGACTGTGTGGGAGGTTAGAAGCATGTGAGAGGGCTGGAAGACCCTTGGGCTTATAGGTCCTTTTCTGAATTTAAAATATTTATAGACCCTTATTTTTTATGGTATTAAGGATTGGACCCAGGGGTGCTCTGCTGGCCTGGAATTTGTGATCCTTCTGCTTCAGCCTTACAAATCCCAGGGATTACAGGCCAGTGCCACAACAACTGGCTAGACCCTCACAAAAATGTGAAACTTGTGGTTCATCTATTTCAAATAGTATCCTAAATATACTGTATCCACATAGTTGAAAGAGGAATCAGGCAAAGAACTCCTCTCCATTTTCTTGGTTTTAAAGTGGAGACCACCATTTGACCCAGCTATCCCACTCCTTGGTCTATACCCAAGGACTTAAAAATATCATACTACAGGGACACAGCTACATCAATGTTTATAGCAGCACAATTCACAATAGCTAAACTGTGGAGTCAAACTAGATGCCCTTCAGCAGATGAATGGATAAAGAAAATGTTATACACACATACACACACATACACACACACACACACACACACATTGGAATACTATTCAGTATTAAAGAGAATAAAATCATGGCATTTGCAGGTAAATGGATAGAGTTGGAGAATACAATGCTAAGTGAATTTACCCAATCCCCAAAAGCAAATGCTGAATATTTTCTCTGATATAAGGATGCTGATTCATAATGGGGATGGGGGGAGGGAGCATGGGAGGAATGGATGAACTTTAGATAGGGCAAAGGTAAGGGTGAGGGCATGGGGATAAGAAAGACAGTGGAATGAGATAGACATCATTACCCTAAGTGCATGTATGAAGACACAAATGGTGTGACTCTACTTTGTGTACACATAGAGACATAAAAAATTGTGCTCTACATGTGTACTATGAATTGAAATGCATTATGCTGTCATGTATACCAAATTAGAATAAATAAATAAATTTTTTAAAAATAAAAAAATGGAGACAGGAGTCAGAAGTAAAACTCTGAAAATGTACTTCCCTGTTAAATAACCTGATAGAGCAAGTTCCCATACACATGTGCAAGCATGTGCACACACACACTCACACACACACACACAAGGTGGCAGAGAGAGAGAGAGAGAAAGAGAGAGAGAGAGAGAGAGAAGAGAAGAGGAGAGACAAGGAGAGGAGAGGAGAGGAGAGGAGAGACCTTGTCTTCTAAAGGACATATTTCTATTTATTTGCCCTTTCTTTTTTTCTTTAATTATATTACCAGAGTGCAGGTACCAGTGGCTATATGACTTTACCCCTGGTGGTCCAGCTGAGGTGTCAGATGCAGCTAATGAATATACATTTGCTTGATGTGAAGTGCAAGTGTGATGGAGGAAGCAACAATAATTCTTTCCCCTTTCTAGTCTATTGCCTAGCAGAACGTAATAATATGCTGTAGGATATAGGTAACTGTGTAATTGAAAGAGGAATATGCAAATGTGCCTAATTTTATCCAAGTCCTTAATGGACCTCTTAATATAATTTCAGACTTAATGGCATTTTAGTGCTTGAGTTAGACCAATGATTCCTAATAAGAATCACTACTTGCGGCAGGGATGGTGGTGGGGATGGCTGTATCAGGTCACGTGGAGGAATGTTTGATGTGTTGCCTTAAGGAAATGATTTCTGAGATGACAAGTCATCACTGCCTAGTTAGTAGCTATTGCTGTTCTGTTCCCCATGTATATTATATAGAAAATGGTTGAGGATCACAGAAGTAGCATGTGTTTCATGACTTCATTATAATTACATGTTTAATTTTCTGACTTACCTAATTTGATTGTAAATGTGTAATAGCCTGGACCATCTTACTAATCATTAATAACCTTGTTAATAATTTGTACCTCATTGCTAAACATATAGTAAGTGCTTTCAAGACCTTTGTTCAATCAATAAAAGGATGAATGTTGATGACAGAGAGACATTGCAGATGGGGATTTTTCTGAGGTTTATGCTGGATTTTTTTTTAAATTATCTTTCACGGGTACTTGCAAAAATGTATCATTGTCTCTTCCTCTTCCAAAGCCACCAGAAACACATGGTTTAAAAATAAAAACTTGCCAGGCTCAGTCATGGACTTCTGGAGGTCAAGGAAGGAGGATCACAAGTTCAATGCCAGCCTCAACAACTTAGCAAGGCACATTTTCAAAAATAAAGGGCTGGGAATGTAGCTCAGTGGGTTTGATCCCCACTATAAAAAATATGTTTTATAAAAATAAGCATAAACATTAAGAAAATGGCTTAATACATAGACCAGCCAAATATAAATGAAAACTAGCTAAAATGAAGAAATAAAACTCATGAAAAAATCCTAAATTAAAAAAAAACAGTTCAGAAATAAAAATTAAAATAGAATAAATGCAAAAATGAATCAACATAGCAGTTAATAAATTAAAAGAAATACAGATTAAAAAAAGAAAAATTTAAGGATAAGAAAATGAAGATGTGAAAAAATTTTAGAAAAAAAGATCGAGCATAAGTATAATTGGTATTTCTTAAATAAGCTCAGAGAACAGAACTAATCCTAAAAACTGTATTTCAAGAAAACTATCCTGAAGTTAAAAAAAGATTTGAAAATACATATTGAAATATTTAAATTCCTATAATCAAGAAGAATAATGCCAAGACCTGTCCAATAAAATCTGATGAAAAAGAAAACCAGAATCATTTGCTCATTGAAACAAAATATTATGAAAGAGAGAAATAGAAAGTGGCATATTCAGAAGGAGGGAGAGGATGGGAGACCCAGCTACAGTTCTTGAGGAGTCAAACCACTTAAAAAACATAAAAAAAGTCCTGTTGTTCCAATTATGATTGAGCATGGAGGGACACCTCATACCCCAGACCAGGCCAGTCTTTAGCTAGGCCTCCAAGGGCTCCTTCTCAAATAATGGTTTACTTATAAGTGAAAGAAAATTAGATTTTTATCAGACTATTTGTTTTGATAATAGGTCTTGATGCCAGAAGAAACTGAATATATTTAAGAAATTCAGAGAAGGAAAATCTGAACCAAGGATGTTTATAGCTAGAAAAACTGACTTTCAGAAGGTCACAGACTATTTTTGATATACATTGACCCCCCCCCCAAATATTGTTTCCCTGACATTTTTCTGAGAAATATACTAGAGAATGAACTTCAGACAATGAAAATAACTGGAGGGCTGGGGATGTGGCTCAAGCGGTAGCGCGCTCGCCTGGCATGCGTGCGGCCCGGGTTTGATCCTCAGCACCACATACCAACAAAGATGTTGTGTCCACCGAGAACTAAAAAATAAATATTAAAAATTCTCTCTCTCTCTCTCTCTCTCTCTCTCTCTCTCTCTCTCTCTCTCTCCTCTCTCACTCTCTCTTAAAAAAAAAAGAAAATAACTGGAGAGGTATTGACACACGGATTAGTGAGGAGCATTAAACATACAGTTAATTTGTAGAACTGAGATTAGAGGAGGGTTGGAAGGAAGCAAGTACCTATAAAGTAGCAGTATATTTATAAACTTTAGATTAAGAATACTATGAAAATGGGGGTCCAAGTGGGGAAAGCATGTTCAAATGAATGTTTAAAAATGATTGTTATTGACCAGGTGTGGTGGCACATGCCTGTAATCCCAGCTGCTCAGGAGACTGAGGCAGGAAGATGGCAATTTCAAAGCCAGTAGTGAGATGCTAAGCAACAAAGTGAGACTCTGTCTCTAAATAAAATGCAAACAGCAGCTGGGGATGTGGTTCAGTGGTTGAGTGGCCCTGAGTTCAAATCCCTAGTAACAAAAAAAAAAAAGAAAAAGATTGCTATTAATTTAATTATATTAGCAGTGGTAGTATTGCTATTCTTAGACAGTAGGGCATATAACACAGGAAAAATAGTGAGATTATGTGATTGTCTAATTCTATTTTCCTATATATTTTTAAGCATTAGCACTTTTCATGTGGAATAAAGAAGATATAGATGTAATATTGAAAGGGCTGAATAAAAATGTCTGTGTTCTTGAATTTAAATGGGAAGTAACAACAAGAACTCATGAAGTACTTCATATGATAAATGCATGTAGCATATCTGTTTCCAATGTCTATTCACTCAGGAGGCTTAGAAATGGTGAACACCTCAATAGCAGAGGGCACACCAAACATCCAGATGGTAGTGGCTTCGAAATAATGTTTATATTAAAAGAAACCAGGAGTTCTTGGAGCAATGGCTAATCCCAGGTTTGGGACAGTATATGTACAACATGAATCTGGAGCCTTTTGTTAAAACTTACAGTCAAGAAACTATCAAAAACTATTTGGGTTATGTTAAAAGAACTCAGGAATCAACTTTCATAATCTCTTCCTGAGACAATTAAACTTCAAATGAGTAGCAATTGCAATGTAAACAAGTTTAAATGCATGAGGGCCTCAATTGTACAGTTGCCCTCTGTATCTGTGGGTTCAACATCCATGTACCCAACCAAACTTGGATTAAAAATATTTTAAAACTTGTATTTGTATCAGACACATACAAACATTTTTTCTTGTCACTATCCTCTAAACAATACATTATCACAAATATTGACATTGTATTCATGATTATAATTAATTTAGAGATGACAATGTATATGGGAAGATATGTGCAGGTTTTATGAAAATACTATGCCCTTTTATGTAAAGGACTTGAACATCCATGGATTTTGATATCTGAGTGGTTTCCTGGAATCAAACTCCCATAATACTAAAGGATGACTATATTTTAAAAACCAATAAAATTTGATGAAAAAGAAAACAAGAATCATTTGCTCATTTTAACAAAATTTTATGAAAGAGAGAAACAGAAATTTTATCTGTATTTCTTCAGAAAATTATCAAGAATCAATTCATTATCTCTAAAATGGGTCACTACTGAAAAAGAATCAAACATCCATCTTTTATAATACCAACTGTAGCAATGGAAAATCAAAGAGTAGATGAGGGGACCTATCTGATTTATAAACATATTTTAATTAATAAGTAAAAAATAATTTAAAAATTCAACTATTTTACAAACCCAGATGAATTACGAGACCTACGAGTTAGGCATCAACAACTGCTAACATGGAAAAAGAGATATCCAGACATTTTGTGGGTTTTGATGAAAGGCCATATGAATTAGAGCCTTTGCAAAGGGATGGACTTGAGCCTCTCAAGCTTCTAGATCCAGCTGCTGAGCTGTAGGAAACACAGAGGGCAGAACAGTGTGTTGAACTGTACCCTATCAGTAAGAACCCCTGGACTGGGAGAAAGTCTGCATATCAGGTCTTCCAGGTCCTTGAATAAATAAATTGTAACTCAACAAACATACAGATAAAAACAAAACCATCAAAAAGCAAAAACCAAAACAAAACAAATAAACAAAAAAACTCTAAGAAACCTGTGGATTAAAAGAGACTTAAATATGTATCAGATTTAACAAAATATGTGAGACTATGATGCCTAGGAATGTACACTTACATGATAAAACTATGAAAAAGTGATTATTGTTTTAAAAGTTGGGAGGGTTTAATTTTGGGAGGTGTTTGAGATATGAATTGGGGCACATGGGTAGGATTTCTGGGAGGATGTAGTCTGTATTTTGTAAGTCTATATTTTTAGGCGGTGGTTTCAACTATGCATGTTTTATTGGTTTTCTGTATGTGTTTTGTAATACAACTAGAAAGTTAAAAAAAAAAAAGAGGAATAAAAGATTGGATGGGGTTTTGAAATATCCTTTCCAAGTAAATTCTGTGATTCTTTCTCTGTACATTGTGAGGTCCCAGATCTTATTATAGTCCAATTGATGTAAAAGAGGGCAAATCCACCCTTACATGAGAATAGGCCCAAAGTCCAGAGAATAGACAAGCTTTAAAACAGACATCATTTCCTTTTGTAGTCCAGAATTTCTTTTTGTTTTATTTGCCTCTGGAGAAAACAAAGTGACATATGCTTATTGTCACTAGTGAGAATTTCTAACACTTGGTGTCAGGGAACTGGGCAATAAATCTCAGTGGACTAAACCACTGCCCTAAGTGGCTTACTTACTTCTTAGCACTCCCTGAATAGCTGCTAACAATGCCTGTAAAAGCTGTACCTTCCAGAAGCTAGAGTTGATCTTTATTTAATCTATCTATCCATTGTGTGAACTTTGCCACCTGGGAATTGCAAGAAGAAAAATGAGTCACCAAGACTTGTACATTGTGCAAGGCAAATTCCCCCCAACCCCCCACAAGCAGTCCTGGAAATTAGATCTTTTATTCCTTAGTGATTCACTAAGTGTTTGCAATCATGGTTCACACATTTAGTCATTGTCAAGATGGATGTTTCTAAAGGAATTATTTTTTCATTTCATGGTGAGGCTCTTTTTATCTTCTAGACACTTCAATTACTGACAGAAACTGGACATGAGAGGCTCGAGTCGGGTAGTTTTATTCGTATAGCAGTGCTCAGGGATGAGGATCCACATGGACTATGTTGTGTTCAGTGTCTGATGAGCCATAGCGGCCTCTTCCTGGATGCTGATGAAGAGTTCTGAAACTACATTTAAGGTCTCCCTTATCCATGAACATCTTAAAAAAACAAAGGCAATATCTAGTGATGATTATATTGGTCAACTCCTTCTTTTTCTTTGCAGAACTCATGTAAAATAAACTGTGTCAGAAACAATGAGAGAGTGACTCAAAAGGGCTGAAGGCAAATTATTTGCAGGTGGCCTTAGAGCATATTTCAGAGAGAACTTTGCAAAAATGCCATTTATCAAGCTGCAATGGTAATTGGATGGGTAGAGAATCATCTTGGGAGAGCAAAACACCTCCATAAAATTATTTGTCAGTGGTTGGGAAGAATGTTTTGATTTAGGAGTTAAGGGTATTACAAGATGAAATAAATACTATGAAATGAAACATAAGAGGTCAGAGGTGAAATAGTGAACTTGTTCATAATGCGTTTGGATTTCTTATAACTTAGAGAAGTACAGAAATGAAGTTGGTGTTCAGGATAAGCTAATAACTTACAAACTAATAATAACAACAAGCTTTCAACCAACCAACCATCTACCACCATAAAAGTAGTTTGTCTTGCTTTCAGAACTGATATAGAAAATGAATTCTAACAACTTCGGTTTTTGGAGCCCCCTGGAGTTTTTGCGTAGACCAGACTTAGTGCTGGCAGAACAGGCTGGCCAGGACCTGATGCCCCCCCTTTGGACTGCTGCATTTTGGCTTGGATCTAATGCACATGGAGTCTTGTTGCCTTTTGACAGAGGCTTCCTGTAAGACTGGCTCCGGAGGCCCTGAGCATCTGGCCAATGTAGCAGAATCTGTGGGTTGGGACTCCGTAGAAGCTTTGGCCCAACAGAGTGAAACTGCTGAACTTCAGCTTTTTCACCAGTTTGCTTCACTTTAAAGAGCAGCCTCAGCTTGAACAGCTGGGGCTGAATTGCAGGGAGAGTGTTTCCGTGAGCTTCGCTGGCTTTCCCAAATGAGAGTGTGGAATCTGGCCCCTGTCAGCAGTGCCCAAACTCAGCCATCTGATTGTGCCTCAGTGAAGTGAGGGTGCTTTCATTTCCCTCTCTAAAGTCCATTTCCCACACAATCAAATCTCTTCTAGGCAGGCCCACTTGCTTCTGTTTTTAGTAGGGAGATGTTTAGACCAGGGAAATATCTGGAAGCACTTACTGTTTATATGACTTTGGGGGGCTTTAGTTTCTCTCCTGGGCTTCTCAAGCCTATGCTGGCTGCTAATGGGACTTAATGAGAAAGCTAACCTACTGGAGCTCAGGATTTAAGTCTCAATATTTCAGACTTTTTCCTCTATTCTGCACTTACGTCATTTTAAATCAGAGATCATAAAGATCATTTCTCCCTGGGTGCTAAAGGCTGACATTGCTCATGGTCATTGGCTGCTTCCTGCTCAGTCTGCATTCGACCTCAGAATACTTAGTAATGTGGCCAATCCTTGAGTTAGGTTGTGAGTTGAACCCTGTTTCCTATCCTTGCTAGGAGTGACAGTGGAGGGCAGTATGCAAGAGAATAGTGGGCCTGGCTCCAGTATTTAGTGAATGGTGTCTTGTAAAGAATGATGAGAGGTGTGTTCTTGTCTCCAGTTCTGCCACTTAGCAGTTAACTACAGCCACACCAGCCATTCAATACCCTTTAAAATTAGCTTATCTATAAACCAATCTAAATATCTGTTCTAAATATGTTGCAATTTGTTATCAGCATGCAGAAATAAACAAATGGATGTGAGTTCCTTTGCAAATTGTCTAGTATTGTATAAGTTGTTATCAATGTAATAAACTGTACATTTCTGCTTCTCTTTTTCCTAGATGTGTAGGAATTATTAGGTTCTAGATACTTTAAGAACCTAATATTCCCAGTATTAGTAGCACTGTCAAATGAACACTAGATTGAGAATCAGGTTTTGTTTTTGATGTATAATAATTGCTTATAACATCTTGGGTGTTTGGGCTCTACACCCATATTTTAAAATTAATTATAAAGATGAATTAGATGAGTGGTATTCAGCATTGTTTTTAATACTAGAAACCATATTTCTATTAAAATATAATCTTATATAAAGTATATATATGTGTATATGTCATATCTACATATATATATGAAATTTTATATAAAGGATATATATGATTATATATCATATATGTGTGTGTCTATATATGTTTCTCTCTCTCTCTCTCTCTCTCTCTCTCTCTCTATATATATATATATATATATATATATATATATATATATATAAATTGTGTTACATGATGTGGGAGTTGGTATTCAGAAGGGTGCTTGTATTGCCTCTTCTGTAAGTGTCCCAGGGGCAACTCTCTGGTACTTAGGGGTCCCCTGGAAAACAATTTTAAAATTACTAGGCCAGATGTCCTCTTATGTGGGCCAGAGATTCACTTAAGCTTTAACATTCTATGATTGTAATTGAGAGAAGAAGATTAATTTCTCATTACCTTGATCAACCTTTTTTTTTAAAATTGGTGGAAACAATTGGAAATTTATGGTATGCCTATGCAAACCCAGCTAGCAACTAGAATAAACGATACTCATTCCTTTGTTATAAGAAGTAGACTGTAAAGGACATCAGAAATGTCTCTTATAGTCTTGTCTATGAAGCCATCTGTTTCATTAAGCCTTGAATCCTCCATATGCTCTTCCTGCAATGAATCAGGTCTGCAGAAATTTTTTTAGTGTCCTCTGTGTGCCAGGCATGATGCTGGTACTAGGATTAGAAGGGTCACTAAGACACAGCCCTACCTCTAGGAGCTCACACAATCACAGTAGTTACCACTATGCTCAGCAAATCTCAACTGGGACTTTATATCTTGGGTTTTACCTATCAAGATTCTATTAGATTTTCAAGGGTTGATATAAACCTAGTGCTACAATTTAGATGTGGTATCCCCCAAAAGCTCACCTGTGAGACAATGCGAGAAAGTTTAGAAGATAAAAGATTGGGTTAAAGCCTTAACCTAATCAGTGAACTAATTAATCCTTAATGGGATTAATTGAGTGGTAACTGGAGGCAGGTGGAGTATGGCTAGAGGAAGTGGTTCATTGGGTATATATTTTGTATCTGGTTCATTGGGTATATATTTTGTATCTCTTTGTGCTTTCTGATCATCATGTGAGCTGCTTCCCTCTGCCACATACTTTGCCATGATGATCAGCCTCACCTTCAGCCCTGAGGAATGGAGCCTACTCATAGACAAGACTATAAGAGACATTTCTGTTGTCCATGGATTGAGACCTCTGAAACTGTGAGCCCCCAAATAAACTTTTTGTCCTCTACAACTGTGCTGGTTGCTCATCTGTGTTGAGTCTTAGTGGTGAAATAGCTGACTAAAACATCTAGTTTGATTTTTGTTTCCCAAATACTTGGTCTGCCTCATTTATTGCAAGTTGTTGAGGTCAATATTATCAAGCAGGATGATGGCAATGTTTGTGATTTAGGGCCCAGTGATGGTAGCTGTCAAGGAATGTTTTGGCTCCTGTGTAATTTCTATAAAGCATCTGAACATTTTCATTAAGAAAAATTTTAAAAAATTAGATATTTTAAAAATGCATTTTAAATAAAAATTTTGCAAGCATATCAATGAATGAAATGAAGTTTTTTGAACTCTCCACAATATAACTATCACAAAAGTTGCTTTAAAGTTGCTTTATCATGTACTTGTTTGGGCCAATATAATAAAACTAAGCTTTCTTTTTTTTTTTAAAGAGAGAGAGAGAATTTTTTAATATTTATTTTTTAGTTTTCGGCAGACACAACATCTTTGTTTGTATGTGGTGCTGAGGATCGAACCCGGGCCGCACGCATGCCAGGCGAGCGCGCTACCGCTTGAGCCACATCCCCAGCCCATAAAACTGAGCTTTCTTAAAAATGATAAAAATAATCTCCGATAATCTCTCACATTTTAGAAGTAGGAATAGGAAAATCTGTATACAACATGGATATATTTGACTGTATTTAAATTTTTTTTTCCTTCCATAAAAATGATGGTTTTCTTTTTTTCACCTAGGAAAAAATATTGCATCATCCATTTTTGAACTTTTCACCTTTCAAATGAATCAAATTCCAGCAAGGATATTTTTGCCTTTATTTTTCTAAACTGTATTTAGATGAGACTCTAATCTAAGCAATTTGAAAAATATGTAAGCTTCTGGTCACAGGAAAAATGACAGATGAGGTAACTGTGAGTGTGACGTATACTTTCTGGGACGCCAACCCCCAAACCAAATGAAAACCTGTCCACTCCTCCTCCAGTGTCCCATTCATGAATACTGTAGCAGTTCCGGGGTTAGGAACTTACAGTTTCTTCTTACCTCTCCCAGGTCCACAGGAGGATGGAATGAACTTCCCTGGTCTTCCCCAGGCTCCATGGAGTCCCATTCTTTTAAGGAGGTGGATGGAGGTAGAGGCGGATAGGCTAGAAGGGGAGCAGGCTCAAAAGACTTAATTTCCCATTTGGAGAAGTGTGTTTGTCTCTCTGTGTGTATGTTTTAGCTGTAGTATTTAAAGACTCATTTTTAAAAATTCAGGTGAATATGTTTCAAGGGACACATAAAAAAGTACAAGAGGCAATAATTTCAAAGTATTTTTCTGATGAGAACACTTTGGATTCAGGTATTGATTAGGATCCTCTGTGAAAATGAAGAGGAAGCCGGGGTTGATAAGCTCAAATCACTGTCATAAAAATAAGAACAGTAGCTGCCAGAATCATTTGTGGGTTAAACATCATAGTTGTTCATCTAGTACTGATCTTGGTTATTAAGCTTGATTTCAACATACCTGGTTTCTCCTTTCCAGCTTGACATTTTATAACAAATTTCCTAAAAAAAAATCGCTCTTTAGATTTTTAAATATAAATATTATGGGATTTGAGGTGTCCCCCCAATACTACTACTTTCCCCACTTGTGTTTGAACCAGTTGAGAGCGATGAGGAAGATGAGCCCCCAGATATCTTTATTTCTGATAACATTGATTTTGGAGACTGTAACTTTTGTCTACTTGCTAGTGGATTCCCTCATTCTGAAGGCAGGAGTAGCCAGAATTCCAGTCAGTCCCATGGAACAAAGTGGTAGTCTGCAGGATCAGAGCAGAATATCTGCATCTTTAAGAAAGTGAAGGAGGGGAGGAACGGTCTAGGTTCTGACTGCCAGTGTTACCCGTGGAACCTCAGTGGGCTCTTCCTGCAAGATCAGAGAAAGGCCAACTTTTGTGCTGTTTGGATTGCCTCACTTAATCATCTGGAAGGGACAGAGCATTTCCTCTTTTAAGCAGACTGCATTCTCCCACTGATTATATGTGGGAGACAAGTCATTGGACTTCTGAGTCTTTGTTTCCTCATTTGTAAGTAGGCATAGGACAGACTGCCTCATTGATATAATACTATGTAAATAACACGGTACACAGGATCTAGCCCCTGCTTGCCTCTCCAAACTCCACTTGCCTATCCTACTCTTACTTTCAACTTTCTGGCTTTATCACCTTGCTTTAGGTTACTGACATACATCAGGCTCTTTCGGACCCCAGGATTTTGGTATGTAGTTTTCTCTACCTGGATAGGTCATTTCATTATTCTTGATCTGGTTAGTTCTTACCCTTTCTTCAGTTCCCAGGTGAAATGACTTCCTTAGTGAAGGCTTTTGGAACCTCTCATTTATTTAAATTACAAGCCCTTCATTATTTCCAGGTCATGGCCCTTAAGATTAAGAACTCATATTGATCTAAGTTATTGCTTGTTTTAATGTTTGTTTTCCATAACCAGATATTAGGGCACATGAGAATAAGAATGTATGTCTGTTTACCACTGCATACTGAGAGCCTTGTAGAGTACCTGATGTAATAATGGCTCAATAATTATTTAATCTGCCTAGCACCTAGCTTGTATTTTTTTTTTTTTTTCACTTTCTCTTCAATAACTCATTAGTTTACTGGCTTCTATGGTGGCAGATCCATCAAAATATACCTTTGCTCTTGTCTTTCTATTTTATTACTCTACTTCTGTAAGTAGAATCCTTCTTATGAATGGCATCTGATCTCTTTAATCACTGTGGAAGACTTTTAGGTATCTTGAAATATAAATATTTTAACTTTCCTCACTAGCTTGCCCTGAAACAGGTGACCCTCCTCCCAATAGATAGTCTTACAGAATAAAATTATAGAATCCAGTTAACAAGGAAACTTCCCTATTTGTAATGAGACTGTACAGCATTGAGACAGCATGGGACAGTGGAAAGGATATCAGAAAATGTTTCTGATTTTCTCTTTTGTTACCTAGTCACATGATTAAGTTATTTAAGTTTTCTCCAATCTTTATTTCCTCATTTATAGAATTTTAATGGTCTCGTGAAATAACATGTTGAAAAATAAACTATACAGGAGGATACAATGTTCAGAGGGCTCATCATTTAGGGTGTTACCACTAGATTACCTTGGGTTCTGTGACTGGGTTTAGAAAAATCCTTTCTTCTTTATTTTATTGACCACAGTTCATCTTGTTTATTGGTAATAATATTAATTGATAGGACTCATAATGATACTACATGGAAACTATCAGCTGATAGTGGGAACTTCTATTCTTTTTTATCCACCATTTTATACTATATAACCTTCTAACTATTTTATGCACTATTTATCTATGTACTGCTAAACTGTGATATATCAGTTTAAAAACCATATGTTAATTGTGATATCAAACTTCAAAAATAAAAAGTAATGATTTCTCCCTTTTTTTAAAGGGAGAGAGAGAGAGAGAGAGAGAGAGAGAGAGAGAATTTTTAAATATTTATTTTTTAGTTTTCAGTGGACACAACATCTTTATTTGTATGTGAGGATCGAACCCAGCGCCGCGCGCATGCCAGGCATTTGTGCTACCGCTTGAGCCACATTCCCCAGCCCTGATTTCTCCCTTTTAATGTTATAAACATTTAATGACTACTTAACCTGAGAGATTAAACTGATGAAGTAGATTTTCCCAAAGACATAAAGCTATTATTCTTATAAAATGAGTGAAACCAAGGCCCCAGATCACTTAATTTTGTATTCTTTTTCCCAACTGTGGCCACTTATGGTGCTACCAGAAGCTGTACAGAATGTTCATTTTGTGCCTTTTATTCTAATTTGTATTACTATTATTATTGTTTGGTCTTCTGAAGACTAATGGAGGATTTACCTCTTTTGTATTTCCTTTCACATAGGCATCTCTGGTATAGACCAATCACTTACTAGCTGTGGAATCTGGAATAAGTCTAGATTGAGTTTTCTTATCTGTAAAGTGGGCATGATAGTAGGACTCATTTCAAAAGTTATGAGTGTTAAATGAGGTGATCTATGTATCGTACTTTGTACAGTTCCTGACAGATAGTAAGAACTCAATAAATAATAGCTATTGCTATTAATTTTAAGATGATGAGTTATGCAATTGTCCTACAACTTATTGTAGCCTACTGAACCTCATTTACTGTTTTAAAGTCTGTAGCAAATCTTTCTCAGATTGGTTCTGACTGGAGAGTCTTTAGATTCAAATCTTTTAGAGGCATTTTACTTGGTCCCTTGCATTTGGAATCACAATGTAAAAAGTTCTGAAAGATAACATGTGGCTTCAGAATTCCTTCCTAATAGGGTTTCACGTGATTAGAAGCTTCATTTGAGAGGTGAGGGCAAAACCTCAGCACCATTTGTCTCCCCATATGATGGGGTGGATTTGATTTGTCTGCTTGTAGGATGTTCTCTCCTTCCTTCAGTACTTCATATAGGACCCTTTGAAAAGTAGATGGGTGGTCTTCTCATATAGAAGAAGATCCTTCTTCATTCCAGCATGCCTGAGTTTTAATTATATCACTGAGTCATTTGTTCCAGATACAAAATATAGAGCTTCAAATCACCAACCACAATAAAGAAGGAAGAGAAAGAAATTAAAATTTATTGTGTTTGAAGCTCTAGGTATTGTTCTCGGATAGCTTAGAGTCTCACATTTATTGCCTCTAACACCCCTGGAGGTTTTACTTGGGCTAATGGTTGAGTGGGTGGCGCTGTTACTATATTTGAATGGTTGATTCATTCATTCATGTTCTCTTAGCTAATATTTGTCCCTCTCAAAACCATTGTCCATCAATATCAGAAATCCTTGATTTAGGAAGAAAAGCTCAAGATTTCTGCTGTAGTATTCCAGTTGACAAAGCCACTTAGATTTGTGGCTTATGAGTGTAATGAAAGGCTTGGTAAAAGGATTTTCCTCAACATACCCTCAATTTCCTCAGCTGCATACTCAGTTTTAACCAATAGACTCATGTCTGTTCTATGTTCAGAGACAAGTTGGATGGTGGAGTCAGAAGGATTTCTTTGCATATCAGTAGCTTTCCTGGGTCATATTTTGATCTGATACCTTGGTTCTGGGTAATTAGCTCCTTGATTTAATTAAAAACCCAAATCAATCTTGTTCTCTCCAACCTATATCTTGGTTCCTCCTGCACTCAAATTCTGTTGTTTTCTCGTGGAAAAAAACAGAGACTGTGGTGTTCCTGAGTCCCAGATTAGATATGGGTCCCCTGAGTATTCTACCAATTTTTATAAAATCTCTCTCTAGGCGTGTACTTCATTTGTACATTCAAATTCCACATTTTTTCAAATGATTTTTCTGTTGGAAAAAAAAAGTTTTCATGAATATTACTTAGTGGAACATTAACCAAATCACTTGGGCACTATTTTAGATTAAGACTAAGGAATGCTTTTTAGAAACACAGAAGAAATTAAAAGGATGCATGAATGGTAATCTAATTAGTACAGAAATTGTTGAACTAACTTTTCAATTCACGTATTTTCCATTGTTTTAGCAGGAAAAGGGGTAACTTTTCATAGTTTCAGATACATAGGTGCTTTTATAAATGAGTTTAAGTCACTGATTATGGTTGTGTATCCAAACTGTCTACTTAGTACTTCACAGAAAGGACCCTGTGAATGAGTGAGCTCATTCCAAAGTGAGGGCTCATTTTAACTGGTATTACACTTAAAACTGGGGATGGATTTGCTTCCTGTGAAGCAGATTAGTTTCAACATTTGTGGGAATATTTTGACTACCACTGTTTCTTAGTAGAAAATCTGTGCTATAAAATGTGAGAATCACTGTTTTTTTTTTTAATGTAACATGTCAATAGTTTTAAAATGGCAATAAATATTTAAGGAGGAAGGAGGCAGAGTGTTTAACTTATTCTAAAGCTTGACATCCCAAGCTATATAATTTAATCACAACAGCCCCACCCTCCAGTTCTTTAATATTTTACCAAATACATTTCATGAATAAATATTAGCTAAGTACTTCTGGAGTTTGTGATAAAATATTAACAAGGTTATTTTTACAAAATGCACAAGAACATTTCACAGGATTGTGTCTATGAATGTAAATAGGTCTGCAGACATTTTGATAGAAGTTTGTAGTTTCTTTTAGTGACACCTGCTTTGGTTATTATTTGCTATTAAAATATTTTTGCTAATGTTCACCATTTGCCCTCTTCCTCATCGGTGTAGTTAGCTGCTTATTACGTCTGAAAGTGTGATTTTACCAGGGCTATGAATAATAAAAAAAATTGTAATTTATCCTAGTAAGTTTGAGTGGGAATCCACTTGCCTTGGACATTTTCAGCTAGGCATAATTTATCCCCATCCTTGGCTGTGAAACAGCATGGATCTTCTTAACTGAGTCCCTGACAGATGGTTTCAGTATTTTCAGGACTCCATTTCCAATCATTTTGCCCATATTGCAAAATTGGCCTTGAAAAAGGGTAAAGAGTTGTTATGCTGCATTAACATCCCTTCAGAACTGATCACTGTGAAGGGCATGAAGAAATGAAGGAAATCAAGAGTAATGCTTGAAAAATATGCTTCTGAAACTTAGAAATGTTAGCCATGTATAGATGATCCTAGATTATATCACAAGCTGCATTTGATTTTGATTGTAAATCCCAAAGACACATTAAATGCAACAATAAAAGCACAAGTGTTCAGTTATCACGGTTCATAAGCCATTCTGATGGTAAGCATAACGTGGAAAGTTAGAAAGGGCTACAGTTTAGGCAGACTTCCTGTTGCCTTAAATCCTGCTGATAGTTACCACCACAGACTCTGAGACGAACAGGGATTCTCATGGTACTTTTCAAGTACTGCTACCAGCACATAATGAAAGCCCTGAAATATCTACATTCATTTTCCAAGAAACATGAATTGATCACATTCAGCTTGCCAAATTTTCATTTTCTTTTGCAGCTTCAGCTGACTGACTTCTTCATCTAAAGTGCTGTTCTTTTCTTTTTGTCGCCTTTTAGTTTATGATCAAAATCAATGAGGACTGAAGCTTTCCACAGCCATCTATAAAATGCAATTACTGTATACAACACACAGTAAAACTCCCGTGGTGTATATGTTGAGACATAATTTATGCCACTTACCTCCAGAGAGGTATCGATCTTTTTCCGTGAATGTTTTACAAAAGGGTCTCTTGAGTGCAAGTGCAAGGAAATATGTGGCTATTGGGGCTGATCTATAATTTGATTAATAATGACCAATCTCTTGAACTTGGCTTTTCACTGCATTTTTATTGTGATTTGACCTTAGACTTTTTAGATTTTCTTTCTTTTGCTGTTTTTTTTTTACCAGAAGCATAGTTATTCTTATATTTTGACATGCTAGTCTTGTTCCTTATCTATCCATGATGAAACTCTCATCAAGTTTGGCAGCTCTATAGAAAGAGGAATACTACATTTGGAATTAGGAGATCTTAGATTGGCTTCTGACTTAGCTACAAAGCCACTAAACTGTGTGACCTTCGGTTATCTGCTTATGTTCCCAAGTCTCAGTTTTAATTTTGGTAAAATGGGACAAATTATCCACATCATCGAACATTGTTTTCTGAGGATTAAATGAGATACTTACTTTATTTATTCAACAAACATTTATGATCCAGGCATTTTGACAAGCTTTGGGGATATGCTGGGGAACAGGACAGACATGATTCCTGCCTTCACGGAGCTCACACAATCACCCGGTATGTAGATACATTCATGTGTCTTGATGGGTTATACATATGGAGGGTGGTATCATCCTCCTTATTGTTTTGTGGTTGCTGTTGTCATGCCTGAGTGTGGAAAGCAAAATAATGCTGATGCTGTTCCTGACAGTCCCATTGGTGGAGAAGCATTTAGAGTTAATGACATGGAAATTGTTCTGAAACTGCACAATGAGCCTTCTTAATGCTCTAAAGCTTAGCATTTACTAGTTTATCCCCTTAAGTTTGGCTGGAAACTCTATTTATCGATTATTTCCCTTGTAGCCAGAGTGTTCTAAGTGAAAGAGACAGAAAGAAAAAGGAGGAAAGGCCTTTTCTTTTTACTCTTCTAAAGTGTAATCTATCAGAGTCAATGAGCAGGGGAAGTTCATTTTCAAAGAACGAACTTTCCTGCTGCATCCGTGGTCCCTCAGGATCTTATCTTGGGCCACCATGAAAGTTAATCTACCACCCTCTTAAGTGTCTTTGTGAGGCAGGGCAGATTATGATTAAGGGTTGTGGCCCCTTGAACTTAGAAATTTTGGTCATCATCAGGATTTTACTCTGGGTTTCTCTGCAGCTCTTATGTGGGGATGATGGTTAGCTCACTCAGAGGAATACATCCTTCTAAGACCCTGTGTCACCAATGGAAATAAGTATCTTTTAAGTTTTTGTGATTCTTAACCCTCCAGCTCTGGATGATTCAACATTGCTGGATCAGGGTAGGGGTAATACTCAGTACTTTCTTGGTATGGAAAATGATAGCTGATAAATACTGATATATCAGAGCCTTGTGCTCAGCTCACAGTTATTCTTGGAACCTCACATTCTCCTACAATATTTGTCTGTACCATGGGAAGAAAGAACATTTTGTCCTAACGCAAAGAGAGAACAGCTCAGGCTAATTTACCTTGAGTAGAAACTTGAAGAGTAGTATAAACTTCATCATTATATGACTACGATATATTTTCTTCCCTTGACCTGGAGTAAGGGTCCATTTTGGGGATTAGAAGAAAATTAATTGCCTATTTCAGCTCACTGAGGTCAGCAACATAATAAAATGCGCATATATATGCAATCAGAAAGATTACATGGTCAAAGAAATGTTCCAGTGGAATCAAGGTCTACTTTTTGGCTTAGTAACAGAAGTCTGGAAGAAACCACTTCTAGTCAGATGAGATAATTGTGTGCACATGAAAAATGATCTCTCTGTCTCTGTCTCTGTCTCCCTCAACTTGAGGGAGTTTTCTTAAAGTTTGAGGTGCCAGGAGTAAAGATGACATGCACTATTGGGTAAGATCCATGTAGAATTGGACATGATAGTTAGTCTAGTTTTGTTTGCTCATAAAGGAGGGAGACTCCAAAAGAAAGATAACAGAAAGCTTCAGGAGCAGTCAGTCTAATTTTGAAATCATTCTTTCTATAGGAAGGGTCATTTGTATGTATCTCCTATGTTTTTATACTGTCTCAGAATATGAGAAACTCTTATTGAGTATCAGGACATCAGCAGATGCACAAGGAGATACTTATTGTCACACTTTGTTTTCTAATATCTGTTTTGAATTTTCATAGGAAAAAATAATTTTTAGATAGATAAGCATAATTTCTTTAGGTAGATATTTATTTCTTTAAAGAAAAGAGGGGGCAAGTTTTGTTGAATATATAGACTGATAAACACTGGGATAAGCATTTTATATGTATATTTCAACTTCCCTCTCCTCCAATCAACCAGTGAGGCAGGTGTCATTCATTCCTATTTTACTACCATGGGGGTTAGGACTTAAACATATTTGTTCTGCAGACTTGACATCTGTGAGCCTCAGTTTCTTATTGTAAAATGAGACTAGTAATAACTTCCTCATAGATATTTATGTTTTTTATGTATGTAGAGTGAATATCAGTCACATAGTAAAGATTTCAGAAAACTCTTTTTCTAGTTAAAGATTTTACTATTATTAGTAGTGTCTCTGCCCCAAGTACTTTGATACTTTAGGCACATAAATAAATGGATAGATAAAAGTAAAAAAAATACATAGAAACACAGTCAATTATCTGAAAGTTTTATCCTTGTGTAGGACAACCAATTGATCTTAACAGGTTGAGAGAATTATTTTGAACTTAAATCACTGAAGTAACTGCTTTTGTTCTAGGCATGTATAATGTTATGGATGAGTCCACTTCTAAGGTACAACTAATTCAGTGGTTTAGTTTTCATGGGCACTGAGCAATATTTGGTGGTGATGAGAGCATGGTCATTGGAGTCAGACCTGCATTCAAATACCGTGGCTACTCCTACCAAGTGCTATTTCTTTGGTTAAAGTTATATCTTGTTTTGTGATGATCTGAAAATGGGGATGATAGAGATTTTTGTAAAGTTTAACAAGGGATGTTAATATGGAAGTTTCAGGAAAACATCATGCATTGTGGGAACTGGCAAGTGTGGAGTTTTGGGGGGGGGCAATTAGGCAGGCTAGAAATTTCTGGAAGAAGTGATGTTATAGTGTGAAGGCAGTCTGGAGGCAGAATGCCTTTCTCCTTAGAAAATTTCATTGAGCAGATGCACAAGGTTTCAACTGATAGCATAAGGAAAATCCACATTATGGAGGATGGCCTGCTTTGCTCGAAGTCTACTGATGTAAATATTAACCACATCTGGAAAATACTCCCATAGCAACATTGATATTGGTGTTTGACCAAATGATGGGATACCATAGCCTAACCAAGTTGACATGTAAAATTAACATGCACCAGGATACAATGGATGAGAAATTCTAAAGCTGGTTTTCTATAGATTGAAATCACAGGAGATGGTCAAGGGTTAATTTCATACTTGTTTGACCTTTTCTTGTACTTTGAAAATATGAGAGAGTCTATGGAGAAAGAAGAGGAATTAAGATTTGTGAAGAGATGTAGCTGAAGAGAGGTATGCTATTTTGTGAGTCTGTACCCTCTTTCCCTCTAGGAAGTAGAATGGTGTTACCACCATTGCCTCCAGATTTTTCCCCATATTTTTTCTTGGTGTATTACAGTTGTACATAATGGTGGAATTTGTTTTAACATATTCATACATTTACGTAGTATAACAATATAATTTTTTCAATATCATTCCCCAGTATTTGTGCAAGAGATTTCCATAAGAAACACTTGGAGAAATTTATTTATTCTCTGTAGTTGGCAGAGGACCTAGAGGACTGGGGTTTACACTTGCATGTACATGGTGAAGTGGGCTTGAGGCAGCTGCTCTGAGGCACTTGACATGGTATTGGTCTGTATTTCTGGAATTTGCTGGTATAAGGTTTGTGATTGAACCACAGGAGCAGCTCATGTGGTTGTAGATCTTTCCAATAGGGCTTCCTGAATGGATAGAGTGATCCTGTGGAAAGATCTTAGAGGGTGAGTACTGGATTTTTAGGAGTGGAGGAAGGAATCTGTGACAGCTAGTTGCAGCAGAGTTGTATTACATGAACTGCAACAACAATATTCTCCAAATAACACAAAATACCTATTGGAGACTCAACTTCAAAATCTGCCGGACCTAGAGAGTGCAAAGGTTGTTACCACAGCACTGTTTCAGGGAGGGCCTTTCTTCCCCCATCACGTCTCTTTTCTCCACCCCCACAAAATCCCCTTGCCAGTGTGCATGCAGTGTAAAATAAGAAATCCAGAAGTTAGCCATGCCCCTCTTTCCTACTGCATTGCCTTCCAGCCTGAAGAAGAAAGAAGTTTTAATACTAAGTCAATTTAGAGTTTTGGAAATATCATATACTGAACATTCTAATTTCTGATTAAGATCGTGTTCATAATTTAGAGCAATAGTCAATGCAATTGAAGAGCCTTGGGATCTACTCAAGTTTTCTTTGGGTCGGTAGGAACAAAAGAAAATTGTGTCTCAAGTGCTTAAAAAGGGTTCTCAAACTGTGATTCTCAGATAGTAGCATTGCTGGGAAAGTGTTGAAGTGCAACCCCTTGAGCCCTACCAGAAATGGTGACTGAGGAACTGGGTGGTGGGCCTTGAGGTGATGGCGGTACATGCTAAACTCTGCAAACCCTTATCCTAGAACAATCTCTTGACAACAGAACAAGAGAAAGAGTAGATCCCTCTTGTCATGTCCAGATACATCTATTTAATAAGTGATGATGCTTCACGTAATAAATAAAAAGGAGACAGGTAAAGGACAAAATATTTAACCTCTTTATGGCAGTAATGTTACAACTGATATTTCCTCAACAGTCATCACTGCTGTGCTTATTTTATGAGAGAGTACTGTGCTAATATATATGTAAAAATGCTTTTTAATCCACTAAGCACTGTACATACATAAATTATAATTATTACAAGTACCTTATTTACATGGACATCAACTTCATTTTGAAAGGATATCCCTGGGGTTTGCTGATCAGTTTACTTTCATTATCACACCTGTCAACCAGTTTCCACCACTAACCAATTAGGTATCAAGCAGAAGAGCCAAATCAGAGGGGAAAATTGGTCAAATCATGGCTGAATGCTTTAATTTCAGTGAGAAAAACTAGAGTTGATGGATTTTGCCTGGGCTGAAATTGGATATTTATAGTAGCTTAATGACCACTGGTTTACCATCCCTCTGTTTTTTCCCCCTTCTATTTTCAAAAATGCTTCTGCCCATTCTGTAGACTGCAGCTTTGGGCAAGGTTAATAAAATTTGCAAACCAAAAGGAATTTAAAGTTGTGATTGACTTGTTTTGAAATTTCCGTTTGTAGAAAGTCCTTTTCATATTGAAAATAGACTCTCATTTTGCTTGTTCTTATTGGAACATTTCTTTTGCAGTTCTATTGAGGAATTATAGCCCGATGGGTTTATGTTTTTATAGATACTGACAATTGTGTATTACAAACCAGTGTCAGCGTGCTAGCAGTCAATGAGCACACTATTTGAAGAAGCTATGATGTGCAAGGTCCTAGGGGAAATATCTAATGAGTCCTTGCTCCAACTAGTTCTCTGAGCACAGAGGGATAAAATTTAGACTTAAGAAAGGGAAATATGATATTAGTTCAAAGAATGATGAAATGGTATGAAGAAATGGTGCCTAAGTTAGATCTGGGCAGACAATGGTTGTGCATCCATGACTCCATTGAGAATTTGGGATTTTAGCTATAGTTTATATTTTAGATGGTATATATTTTATTTAACAAGAGCATAATGATTGGCAGTTGGCATTTCCAGGAGCTTGGACTTAAGAATATTTAGCATGCAGTAAACAGATTACATCAAATATAAACCTCACATGAGGGAAGATGAGATGAAGAACTTCAGGTACCTAGGTGATTACCGGTTGTGTTAGGAAGTATCTTTGAGCCATGCCAAAGGATGATTCTTCTTTGGTTTTTGCACCACGCAGGAAGAGACTATGCCTAAGGAAGGGACTTTAAAACCCATCCTATCACCACCACAAAAGTGATAAAGTTCTTAAGCATAAGAATTCTTCCAGCTGAGATAGGTCAGACAGAATGCACAGATGACCCACAGTCTTATACAGCCACTCACGGGTTCACAATCTGTTCTCCAAGATTATATTTTCATCAAGTTTCCAGGGAAAGACCAAGACTCAGTTAACAAACGCCTTGAATGCAAACAGCAGTGATTCCAGCTGAGCTGAGCCAGCTTACCAAAGGTCAATCCACATTTGAATACTAACAAGAATGAGACTTGGATTTGGTTTAAGTTACTTGCAGTTTAGTTAACTAATGAGCTACTAAGACTAGTCTTGAAAAAACAAGGGGTGCAAGTGAGTGAGTGGATACATAAGGAGGTGCTCCCAAGTTCTGTAACTGATACTGATTCCAGTTGGAAATCCACCAAGTCAGAACCACAGAATTTGGGGGCAGTTACTTATGCCATGTCACACACTTTTGTGCACTTGGCCTAACCATAGCTTTCTCATGCCACCATGCTTCTTGGGAGAGAGAGGGTCTAGACCAGCACAGACTCCCTGTGTAGCCACATTGGTTAAAGGTGATCACTACTCTCCTCCTGAGGAAGAACCACAGGTAGAAAAATCTCTCCATATTCTTTATAGTTTGTTTTATATGAATTCAGTGAACTATAAAGTAAATAATATTTTTATAATACAGTGTGGGTTCCATTTGGATATTTATAGTAGCTTAATGACCACTGGTTTATTAATCCCTCTATTTTTTTTTCCCTTGTATTTTCAAAAATACTTCTGCCCATTCTGTAGACTGCAGCCTTGGGCAAGGTTAATAAAATTTGCAAACCAAAAGGAATTTAAAGTTGTGATTGACTTGTTTTGAAATTTTCATTTGTAGAAAGTCCTTTTCATATTGAAAATAGAGTTTAATTCTTAATGAATTAAATTCATATAATAAGAATTCTAATTAATTATTTTTTTAGAGAGAGAGAGAATTTTTAATATTTATTTTTCAGTTTTTGGCGGACACAACATCTTTGTTTGTATGTGGTGCTGAGGATGGAACCCGGGCCGCACGCACGCCAGATGAGTGTCCTACCGCTTGAGCCACATCCCCAGCCCAGAATTCTAATTCTTAATGAATCTTTTGTCAGTTTCATGTATTTGCAAGTTGAAATACTGTGTTCAGGTATAGACTTGCACTGGCAGAAGTTTCCTGACCATCACGATTCTGGAACCCAAAGACTTTGAGAAGAACAAGGCAAAGCTTTTTGGTGTCTGGTATGGACTTATGCAGTGGTCACCTTTTCATGCTAAGTCTCAAAAGTTTCCCTTCAATGGCATCAATTCCTTTCTGTCTAATGGCCCCCGATGGTAACAAAAATGCTACCCATCAGATACTGGATCCAGATTAGGTATTCAGATTTCTTGGTGTATGGTTTCTCTGTCAAATGGATGACTCATTGATTGGTGGAAACAATTACTGATAGGGAATTTTTAAAGTTTGATCAGCTGGGAAGAGGCAGGATAGCATGAGGACTAAGAGCACAGACTTTAGGCTCAAGCTGCTTGATTCTGAATCTGAGTTTCTTTTCCCAGCTATGTGACACCCAGCAGGTGGCTAACCTCTCTGTGATTCAGAAATGGTATCTGTCTTCTTTATCTGTTGTGAACATAAAATAAGTTGCTGTGGTTTGAACACTTATAACAGTGTCTGACATGTGTTTGCTATTATAATTTCCAAACACAAGCCTCCTATTTTGTGAATGCAGTGTTATTTAGACTGCTTTACTATCCTTTATTTTCTTAACCTTGCTTTTCATAAAAATCATATAATTTTAATTAAGACATTCTCTAGTTGACCTTCTTCATTTTTTAGACATATGACCAAACATTAATTAAGCAAATAGGGGTCTTTTATCTTGTAGTTACAGCCAGAATTCAAATGCAAGTCTTTATACTTTTAGATTTGCCTCTAATAAAACAATATTTGAAGGTAAACAGCATGGATGAAGTCCCTGAAACTCAAATCTGGAAAGGTCTGCTCTGTGATTGTGGAAGGTGTCTTATTAAATTATTTTATGGCACTTGTTTATGAGTTGGGATCTTCAGCATATGTTTTTGGTTTTTGCTTTTCAAGCTTTGAAAAATCTGTCAGCTGTCACAGATATGGTTTCTGTCATCTGGTTCTTTCAAGCACTAAGGATTTGTCATTTCTAAATTTCATAATATTATGCGGCTATCAGTTCTCACCATTGAAATGAAGTTAGGCTTTTCATGTGCACAGTGCAAAAATGAGAACACTGTGATTTGTTACTGAATAATGAAACGACAAATAGTAAGTCCCTGGAAGTTTTTAGGAGTTGTGCCATTGCAAGACATGACCATAAAACATTGAGCCTGAGTGCTCATTATGATCGTCACACCTGTCCATGTATCCTAGGTACCAAGACCTTTAAAAATGTAGATTTGGGGATTCATTTAAGACTTGGGAATTCTGATATCTAGTGAACAGGTGATAGTTTAAAAATTCCCTGGCGATTCTGATGAACCACTTTCCCACATGACACAGTAAAGCAATCTCAAAACTCCAGAGTCATATTTCAAATGCTAGAATCAAAGCACTTGGGCACTGGTAGAAATTTAGTATAAGAAGTCCAATATCACATTTTATAGGTGAATAAATTAGAATTGGACATGGTTCAGCAATTTTAGGATCGTAGAAGTTTAGGAGGAGGAAGAAAGCTCATAGATTTCTGATATGTCATTGATATTTTATAGATAAAGAAATGGAGAACCAGGGAGTCTCCATAACTGGACCCCAGTTACAGTCAGTGCACCAAGCAGAGAGCAATTTGTCACAGCTCCTCATGACAGAGATAAGAGAATTATAACAGGTACCTCCTAGAGGTCCTTCCCAAGAGTCATACCTATTGAGCTACCCTCAAGAGTGAAGAGTGGAGGGAATAAACACTTGGTTGTAAGCTGGGAGATCTAAGATCTGTTTTCACATCCATCAGTAATTAGCATGGTGGGTTGTGTATAAGTTTCTTCCCTCTTCTAACTTTAGCTTCTCTATCTCAGAAAGCACAGGGATGATATGATATCTTCTTTAAGCACTTTACAAATCATCATGAGTATAAAATTAAAATAAAAACTGTATAGGAAAATGTTTTGAAAAGCATAAGGTATTATACATTTTAATATTATTATTGGGAAATCATTTAGGTAGAAATGCCTTTTTTTTAAGTAAGGGGATATTAGTAAACTGAAGTTTAATCCATCATTCAGTCAGTGTTAAGACTGTCCGTGAATTGAAATTCTATACCATATATGCTTTCACTGTACATTTATGTTTTAAAATGTCATTTACTATAAATTCTTGGTCTTTACCTAGTATGATATTGATTTATTGTAATAAAATGTACTAAATGGTAAAAATCAAATAAGATAAAAGAAGCAAATATTAGTTTTTGTTTTCTTAAGAATACCAGGTGATAGGGGACATTTACATATGGCACTGGGTCAAAAACTATACTTGTTCCTTTTTTCTTGTCTGGCTCTCATGTTAAATATTAATTTAATAATTACTTATTTAAAACACATATCATATATAAGGCACTGTTTTACATTCAACAAACAGAATTTTATTATCCTCCTATATCAGTCAAGGTCCAGCAAGGAGATAGAAACTCCACAGTAATCTGAACAGGGAAAGTATAACAAAAAGAATTAAAAACCACAATAAAGGATTGGAGTAATGAGGGGTTGGCTAGTAAAAAGTAAAGAGAATGTTAAAAGATAGAAGGATGGCAAATGTAGGAGGAATCACTCCTCCTAGACTGAGATAGAGCCGCTATAAAATAAATCTGAAAATGTGTCTCTCCTATACAAAATTGAGATCCAGAACTCACAGGTAGGGGTAAAACCACAGCCCATTGGATAGCAGAGATGCTAAGGTGGTGCACTGGTAGAACGTGGGGCAAGCTCCTCCTCTGGGCAGCCAGGGGAATCTGTCCATAGGAATGCATTGAACCTCAGAACTTGGACATTACTGTCTGCAAGTGCCAGGGGGAAGCTTCTGGGTGCAGGGATGCTGGCCCCTGTATGATGCAGAAGTTGGGCAATAGAACAGCCATCTGCTGTAAAATCTGGGTGGTAGAAGGACCACACACTGCAGAAGCCTGTTGATCTGGGAAGGAAACACCTTCCTCCTCTAGTTTCTTTTCAGTGCCCTTTAATGACAATGCTTAGCTCATGCCAACTGACAAAGGAGAAAGATTTAAAGGGTACTACTCCATTTGTACAGAGTGAGCAACAAAGAGAGGATATGGAACTTCCAATCAATAAATTGATAACTGAAACACCTTTCAACTGTTCTGTGACATAGGTGCTATAATTATCACTATTTTACAGATAAGGAAACGGAGATGCAGAAAGACAAAAAATAATTTGCTCAAGGAAGGTCATAGGTAGTAATTGACAGAGCCTGGAGTTGTATCTTGATATTCTGCCTTCAGAGTCTGTTCTAAATTACTTCCTTATACAGCCTCTCTGACCTCTCTGTAACCTGTTTTGCATGTTCAATGTTATTTCAAGTTATTTTGTGCAAACCCCACAGTAGTTCAACTTGATTGACTTCCACATTTATAGATATCATGTAAAATCCTCGAAATTTATCAGTTTTCTTGTTGCTTTTCCTTTTTAACTATTTTCCTGCTTGGTTTCCATATTTTTTCAATTTCTTCTCAAATTGCATGTCCAAATCAAACCTTAAACCTACCACTTTTCAAGTTTACTGTTTCATATACAAGAGGAGGTGGGAAGTTTTTGGGTTCTCTCTATAACACTTCTGTTTCCTGTTTTCCATCTCACAATGTGAATTTAGACCTGTATAGTGAGTGCCTCTTACTTACTTATGAATGTAACCTGCCTACCAGTCTGCTGCCTACTTGAGGTCATACATCAGCTTTCATGAAGGGCAGCCATGTCATATTGCCATTCCCTTTAGTATTCTGCAATGGTTTCTTGGGCTCTGCTCTGTTAAATCACACTTTCTGAACTTAACCTAAAAGCCCTCCACATGATAACCCTAACTAGACCTATTTCTAGCCATAACTCTCCTCACTTCCACTGCTTTCCTGCCTAAAGTGAAGTGCACTATTCCTCCAGGTTTATTTCAGGTTATGCATTTTCTGCTCAGCTGCCTGTATCCAATCCCACCCATCTAAGAATCATTCCAGATGCCCCTTCATCCACAAAACCTGCCCTATTTTCAAACAACCCTTTGATCTTTTGAAATTCCAGAGTAAAATATTTTTAATGTCATAGTTTGCATTTTTGAGTAGTAATATTCATCTTGACTCTCATCCTATGATTAGATCATAAGTTCCCTGAAGACAGGACAGTATTTTATTAGTTTTTATTCCATTCACTTATTTATATATTTATGATTGTGTTTCCTTCAATCCAAGGGACTACCAAAACAGGTTTCAAGGTCTGAATTTTCAAGCAACCTTACGAGGTTCAATTGGACATATTTAGCACCAAACTTATTCAGAAAGACTGTGCAACTGGGAAATCACATATGTATGGCCACAGCATCCTAGAGGCCACAGCCACTTAAGTGCAGTTTCTAGCTCTTGGATATGGCTGAGGCATTTTCCTGTCTTAAGATTAATAGTAAGGGCTGAGTGTAGTTCAGTGGTAGAGTGCCTGCCTCACATGTGTGAGGCACTGGGTTCAATCAACAGCACCACATTAAAAATAATAAATAAATAAATAAATAAACGGTGTCCATCTACAACTAAAAAAAATTAAAAAAAAAAGATTAATGGTAAATAAATGGAGAACAACAATTTTAGAGAAACAACAAGCTCTGTGGTCCCTATGTAGTATAGATGGAATGTGTGCCCCCCTCCATATGCTGCAATCCCAGTGTGATGGTATTAGGAGCTGGGACATTTGGGAGGTAACTAGGTCATTTGAATAGAACCCTCATGATTGGCATTAGTGCTTTTTCAGAAAGAGACTTGAGAGCTTGCTCTTGCTCTTGGCTCTTTCCTTTGTAAGAACATAATAAGAAATAGTCATCTGCAAACCACGATGTGTATCTATCTGCACAGCACTGTATCTGCAATGCCTTGATCTGGGACCACCCAGGCTCCACAACTGTGAGAAGTAAATATCTGTTGTTCAAGCCATGCAGTTTGTGGTACTGTGTGATATCCGCCTAAATTGTCAGATTAAGACACTCAGTTTAAATGTCCTGCTAGCTACATAGCCCTGCAAGAGGAAGCAAGAGTCCCCAGCATGGCCTCCTGTATAGAATAGGAGATTTTAAAAAGTTAAGTTTAATTTTGTATCATCTTAGATTAAGTTTTTTACTTTGTTCTGCATGGAAGAATCAACATTTTCCTGTTTTCAAGTGGACATTAGGCCTCCGAGTCACTGCTCTCTCTGATTCATTCTATATGTGCCCTTAACTACCTGATTCTACTTCCCATATTCATGCAGACATCCTGTAGCTGCTTAATCCTTATCACTCTCCCAATGTTTTGGGCTTATTTCCAGTGCCAACAAACTTCTTGATACTTGAAGGCTTGCCTTAGCCTCCTCTTCAATTCTAGGTGCTTAAAATTTGTCTATAATTTGCACTGAAATAATCTGAGTGGTCAGAGGAGTCTGTTTTAGTTTGCTTTTTCGTTGCTGTGACCAAAAGACCTTACAAGAACAATCAGTAGAGGAAAAGTTTATTTGGGGCCTCACAGTTTTAGAAGTTCAGTCCATAGATAGCTGGCTCTGTTCAGGGCTGGAGGAGAGACAGAACATTGTGGTGGAATAATGTTGCAGAGGAAAACAAGTTAGGACTCCCCTTACCAAGGACAAAATATAAACCAAAGGGCACACCCCTGTCAACCCACCTTCTCCAGCCACACCCTACCTGCTTACAGTTACCACCCAGTTAATCCCTATGGGGGAATTAATGCACTGATTAGGTTAAGATTTTCATAACACAACCATTCACTTCTAAATTCTCATGCATTGTCTCACACCTGAGCTTTTGGGGACACCTAATATCTAAAATATAAGAGTCATTTATGAGTTACATATCTGTGTATAGAAAAAATAACAGAGCTCAATGTTACAGATTGTATTTTTGAGCCATTAAGCAGGGTTTCCTGGTGGAAGCAATACAAGAAAATAGTTTTTAAATCACAACATTTTTTCATATTAATAAATTTAGAAGATGTATCATTCTGTATACCTATTAGATATTTTCCATACTTTTTTGTAAACCTTGTGTCCAATAGGTTTCTCTTGTGACTAGAGATTTCCATTTGTACTAAAGTTTTGTACATACTTAGCAGTTGATAGCTTGTCAATTGAATAACTGTAAGACATGTTATCAGAAGTCTTATTAACAGAAGTCTTATTGTTTGCTAGAAAATTAACTCTGAGAACCATGGCTGGTATCTCTGTATTCCAAACTTTTGTAGGTATAAGAACCATTTTTCATGCAAATTAGTAGTCCAAATTTCTGAGGAACTTATCCCTAATCATTTTGATTCAGTAGGTCCAGAAATGGGTGCAGGCATCAGCATTGTTATAGCATTCTGTATGGCTTTGATGCACATGTTCTGAGGACCAAAATTTAAGAATCACTCAATATATCTTTATAGAAAGTGTTTAAGAATTTCATATTATGAAAGGTGCTTTCTGGGTTGAAATTCAAAATATCACTGAGGAAGTTCTGGTGATTTTAAAAAGTAATTTTATGGAAATAAAATTCACATACCATAAAAGACACCCACTTTAGTGTACCATTCAATAACTTTAGTACATTTGGTGAATTGTGCACATATATTTGTGATGATTTTTACCTCCTCTCTTTTGCCTGGATTGGAAAAAATCCAAATGGTAATGTACAATAGGCATTTTTTTTTTAAATTTGAAAGGCAGCTAAATATCTTGGAGAGGATCAACAAGTTAAAAGACCCCAGTTTGAGCTTTGACTCCATCACCTAGTAGCTGAGACTTAGAGGCAAAGGACTTGGCCTTTCAGAGCCTTGGTCCTCTCCTTTACAAAATATTACTACTAATATTTTCTTTATAGGGCACCTATAAAGAAAGAATAAATGGTATAAAAGAAGTTTGTTCTTTTTAAGTTTGTTAAACCCTTTAAATAAAAAGAGGACCTTTATCTCTATCAGAGAGACAACATGAAAATGAGCACCCTTCTCTGATAGAAAGGCATTTGATTGGGTGGGAAGAGGGGGTCTATTCAAGGGACTCAGGGAAGTTCTACTCAAGGAGATAACACTTGAGATGAGAGTTGACAGATGAACCAGCACTAACTAGGCAAAGGGTCGGTGGTGATTATATACCAACTGGAAAGATTGGAGGACAATGTGTCCAGAGAGTATGTGAAACATTTGAGGGATCTGAATAAAAGCTGATGTAGCCAATATGTGAAACTCAAGAGTAGGGCTGAGGGGCATGAAATGTGAAGGTCTGGGGCTGATCCTTGGAGAGATTAAGTATGTAGGCATGTGTATGTGTGGAGTAGATGTGCATTTCCAGTGTCCATCCATGGAAAGAGGGAGGTGGAGAAGGGCAGAAGATGCCAAAAGGCCAGTTGGAAAGCTATTACAACAGCTTAGGTGAGAAACAATGGGGAAAGAGTTGCCGTGGACCTGGAAGATTAGGCATGCATTAGAGATAGAGTGCTCAGCATGGGCAGTATAGATGGAGTATGAGCCAGAACAAAGACAACTGAGTTTGACTACAGGCTGTATTTGGGAGAGGGAGGTATCAGGATGACACCTTAGATTTCTGACTTACATTATCAAACAGATGATTTTTAATTCACTGCGATATGGAACACTCCACAAGGACCAAGGGTTGAAAGCAAAAGGGGAGACTGTGAGTAAAACACAACCAGAGTATTTAGATCAGAGTGTGCTGCTTAGTAAGTGGCAGCCACCATGATAACAGTCGTGGTTTTAAGATGCTGTAGAGGCATCCTAGCGGTATCTTGAGCTGTAATGGACTACGTGAATGTTAATTTTTTATCAGTATTTAGGTGGTAAAACTTGGCAGCAATATATTAATTCATGTTTTAATTTCTTTAACTTAAACTTCAAAATCACTTGTAACATGAATCCTTCTGGTAGTTTTTCCAATGATGTAAAAGTAGGGTTTTACTGTTTTAAATAGGTGTCCATGTTTCATAATCCTCCAAGTTTATTGATTGAAACTGAAAGCTGCAGCTAGATCATTCCTCAGAGCTCCTCTTGGGAGTGTTACATTAGAAAGATAACAGCAGGCTTGTAAATTAGTACAGTTTACCAACCCGCAAACATTTGTCACCCTCTCTCCTCCTCACAGGAGAGCAGGAGGAAAATAAGCAGTCTTTCCTCAATGCCTCCTGCCTCATGATTTGTTTGGCATAAATTGCTACCTGCCTTGTGGCTGGGCAGTTAGCTAATTTAAAGGCTGAATGAGAAAGCTCTGAAAACAGCCAGAGTGTTCTATTGAAGTCGACGGCCAGTCAATAGGGAAAAGGGGGGATAAGCTGATTAATGATGAAATCAGGAACACCCTTTGAAAAGAATTCTCATGCTTTGCCAAGCTGATTTAAGTGGACCTCATATTACTGGTCACCTGTGCCCATCCAGTATTTCTGATTTCAATTTTAGACAGTTCCCAGTATAACACTATAAAATCATGACTGATGTTCCTTTCTTTGAAACAATTTGCAGATAATTGTGACTTGGCTTTTTTTTTCTATTATAAATTTTGTTGTCTCTTTACCTGTGAAACAAAATCATAATTAGATAAACACTTGCATGGTTACAGGTATATTTATCTAGACTTTTCAACTAACAAACTTTGACTGCTAAGGGCATGTGTAGTTAGTGGTTGGCTATGTTGGGTTATAGCTCTGAGCCTTGCTTTTCTGTAAAATAGAAATGATAATAATATTTCCTCCCTCGTAGGGTAATTGCTGAAATTAAATGAAGCAAATATCTGTTGTAAAAATCCGAAAAAGTGCTTCGAATAGTGCCTGACATACTGAGAGCTGTACTTTTATTAAAGAGTTCCCTTTTGGCTCAGCATAAGGAGATAGTGGAAATATTTCTCCATCTGTGGATGAGCACTATAGATCAAGTATGAGCCAGACCAAAAGAAGGTGCACTTTGCTTATAAGATCTTTTTATTTGTTCAGCTTATTTTCCCTCAACCTCAAATATCTAGAATGTGAATCCTGGTGGATAGACGCTTCACCTATTCCTTTTATAACCCCAGTGGCTGGCCTCATATGCCATATAGGGTCAAGGTCCAATCAATTTAGGTTCATAAATGAATACATAGGACCTTGACTTGAAGCCTTTTCATCGGTTTTCTCAGGTTTCTGGAAGGAAAAAATAGGGTCTTTAAAAAGATGTATCAGTCTGAGGCTGTTAATAACAGGTCCACGGTCATTTGGGAAGGAGGGGAAGTCATGGTCCTATGTATTCATTTATGTACTTACATCGATTGAACCTTGACCCTTTATGGCACGTGGAGCCAGACACTGGGGTTATAAAAGGAACAGGTGGAGCCTCTATCCTCCAGGATTCACATTCTAGAGAAAAAAAGAAAGGATTCATGCCAAAAATAATGCTGATTCTTATAATGAAATTTTTTTGTAACAACCCCAAAAGGGGATCTTTGTAAAATCAAGACTACATTGCTGGATTTTCCTTGTTCTAGTTGATCACATTTGCCTAAAGTGTACGGGAATCACCAAGGCATAAAAACTTTAACAGTTGGCATAATTTTGATATCTTCTAAACAGGATATTATCCATTAGTGTGTGACTGCCGAGTCTACCATTTACCAGCTTGAGATGAATGGCAAAACTTATATATATTATTTAAAACTTAAAGTGTTGGTTCCACGGGGCTATTGAAGAATCTCATATTGCAAATTGTGTAAGTGGAATTGATTTTGAAAAACATTTTGTACAACTTAAGCAGTTTAATTCCACATTAATAAATATGTTCCAGTGTCTACGATAAACCAACCCCTTGTTTTAGAGCAGTGGATGTTTGTAACAATCCTTTACCAAAGACAGTGTCAGCTTGTGCCCTGTCACACAGTGGAATATCATAGGTGGCACGTCTTTTCTTTTTTCTTCCTCTCTCTTTTATCTCACTTGGGACTTACGCCTTCACTTACCATGGTCTATAGTGATTGGAGTCAGTCCTAAGGAGACCCTGATTCTTCCTCTCTAGGGTTCTCCCTCCTTTTCTTGTGTGGAGCTTCTCAGGGAGCTAGTGAGGATCTGCTGAGGGAGAAGCCTGTTTCCTATCTGAGGGAAGGCAGAGTGGCAAAATGGGACTGGGAGATTTGGGTGTGACATGTCTGTTGTGTGTGGCCTCAGTTTCCACCTTCTTCACCATGGGCTGACTCACACCAGGGAAACAGCATGTGATCCTACAAAAGCAAAACCAATGTGGGGACAGCTCATCAATGCCTTTGTGTAATGAGGAAAAGGAAGTATAGGTGATGACGTTTTGTCATGTGGCTGAGAATTAGCAATGATTATTTCTTCTTAAAGCATCTGCTTAATGACATCTCTTTTAAACTTCATCAGGAGAGGGTTATAAATCCTACAGTGAAGAGGTCCATTCAGTTTTTTTTCCTGTTTCAGAACAAGGGGCTCTGAATCAATCCTGTCTACACTACATGCTGACTCTTAAAGCAGGATTCCCTCAATATGAAGGGAAAGTCTATTACTACACAGGTCTGAGTCAGGCTGAAATCCAGGTGTGACATAGGCTATGCGGGATAGGCAAGAAAGGAAAACCTTGATGTTTTGCTATTTCTGGCTCTGAAATGACTATTTGTAAGCTATTGATGAATGCCATCATATTAGTAATTCCTAACATTGATCACTGCACAGAAATATTAAGTGAAATTCTTTCACAAATATTATTTAATATCATTTTCATAACTACCTTCTGAAGTAGTTATTATTATCCCTGTCTTAGAGGGCAAAGTTGAGGCTCAGACAGATGGAGATATTTGTTAATTGAGACATATTTTACACCTATAATTTCAGCATTAGTCCCACTAAAATATAGAGCCACAGGGAAAGATATACTCTTTCAAAAATTTTTTTAAGTTTGATGATTAAAGAAATATATTTTGGTTCTAATAGGATGAGAAGTTTGGTAAATTTAAAAATACTTATATATGTATATGTTCATATGTACATATATTTACATATACCAGTAATATTTATTTTAATTTTTCTGTATAATGGTCAAAGTAAAGGAATTGCGTAAGTTTAAGGTATTTGTTACATCTTTTCTAGAGGTTTACTCTCTCTCACTAGACAGTTGCCTTTGGCTTCAATTCATTTAAGTTTGAACTTCTTATCCCTTCCATTGGAATATTCCATTTATTTTGTCATATGCTCTTGGGAAATAAATACCTGTAGTATGCTGGTACTGGTCTGATCTTTTTTTTTTTTTTTTTTTTTTTTGCTTCCCTGACCTTGAATCAATAAAGGAGAGCCTGGAGTGGATGTTTGTAACTTTGCAAACAAACCTTATTTTAAGTAGAACAATGGATCTTGTTTTAAACTGGAATCCACAAAGAATATGACCTGAATTACAATTACAGAGAAGTCCTCTGAAGAAATAATGCATTATGTATAGCATTAAAGAATCATTGTAACCTGTAATGATAACAAGCAATGCTGGGCATTACCAGTGCCTCATTTGTGAGTTCTTGCTGTATTGCTAGGCTTCCTGTTATTGGTGACTTTCTGGGTTAATTGCTGAGGAGTTTGTGTCCTTTTCTATATGGCTTACAGTTCTTGAAAGAGAGGCTACCAACCACAATTTTTCAATCCCTCCATAAGTGTGGAACCTGTCCTGCCTATGAATATTGTCCTGGCCTTTGATTTCAGATTTCTGCTGCAGCGAGCTTTGGCTCAATGCTCTTTAGCACCTCACTCCTTCTCTCAGGTGTGAGGCCATTTGTACCCTGTAGATTCATTCAACTAGAGACCTTGAAACATCTCCTTCACTCTGTAAGGAGTGGAGATGAGCAAACTAATAGTAGAACAAAAGGGACATTGCCACGAGGTATCCAGAAGAATTGAGAAAAACCTTTCTAACTCTATCCCAACCCATGACCCCAGGAAACTTGGGGGCTATGTGCCAACATGTGCTAAATGTTGGCACCAACATACTACAGCTAACAACAATTGTTTCTGGTCTGGTGCTGAATTAGATTCTTGCTCTAAATTCATCTACAACAGATTGGTAGATGCTGCTGAAGATTCTGGCACAGTTTCAGTCCTAGTGGAGGCAGCTTCAAGATGACATGGTCTGAAGGACTGAATTGAAGGCACATTTCCTCTTATCAAGGTTGACTGAAAGAAAGTAGCACCAGGAGCTTCTGACAACCCAGGAGTGGGTGACCCTGCCCTGGCAGCCTTGGCCCTTGGAACCCAGCCAGGGCAGACGCTAGAGATGAGTCTCACTGCAGCTGCAGATGCCAGGACTCGAGATGCATAATCCTGAGCTTGACAGCTGCCAAACTAGCCCCCTGAGTGTCCAAATGAGTTGGCTCTTCTGAAGGAGATGACAGGAAGGAACCAGAGGGATTGTGATGGCTCCTTTCCAAGTGTAGCATTAAAGGGAAGCCAAGAGAACATTGCAATTTTGCCTGTATTTTAAGAAGCACAAAGAATCATACAATAATCTTAACCCAGTATATCATTGCAATGTCTGGAGGGGGGGTTTGTGAGAGAAATCACTAATATTTTTATATAACTGTTTTCAGTTTTTAAAACATTTATCCATTCAACCAATTGACTAACAGTCACAAAATGCCTACTACAAGAGAGGCAATGAGAATGCAAAGCTACTACATAAAGGTGTAGTAGCTTACTCAAGTGGTGGTTCTCAAAATTTTTGAGCGGTCTACTTAGGAGAGCCACTCCTACAGATGCTGTGGCTCACCAATGCCATCCGTACCCCGCTTTCAATAGGGAAAGATTTGAGAGAGTGATTATGATGAATTTACTTTAGGATCAGTGAAATATATGACATATATTTGAATCTTAATGCCTTGTCTAAAACACCTAAAATAATTTTGATGCAAATATATATTTCTTCACATTGTAGTCTAAAGTAAATTGATAACAAAAATAGTACTTTTTAATAACTATAACAAATGCATACTATCTAATTTCTGCTACTAATATATGGTGGCAAAAAAAGTGTTTTCTCTTAAATGCAAATCTCTATCCATCTGCTTGTGTGTGTGTGTGTGTGTGTGTGTGTGTGTGTAGAAGAGGAACTTTTCAGTGTTGGCTGCATGGCAGCCAGAATCCTTATTGAAAAACTGAATGTGTTAGTTGGCTTTCTGTCATTGTAATAAAATGCCTGAGATAATGAACTTATAAGGAGGAAAGGTTTATTTTGGCTCATAGCTTGGGGGGTTTCAGTCCATGGTCACTTGGCCCCATTGACTTTGGGCTTCTGACAAAGCAGCATATTGTGGCAGGGGTCCTGCTCACCTCATGGCAACCAGGAAGTGGAAGAGAAGGAGAGAGAGAGGGAGAGAGAGAGAGAGAGAGAGAGAGAGAGAGAGAGAGAGGTGGTGGCGGTGTGGGGGGTAGAGAAAGGGAGAAAGAGAAAGAGCATGCAAGTGAATGAGCAAGAAATCAGTGTTCAACAGTTCTCCTTGAGGGCTGCTACCAATGACCTACAACCTTCCATTAGGCCCCGCCGCTTAAAGGTTTCCACTGCCTTTCAAGAGCACAAACCTGGGAACTAAACCTTTAACACATAGGCCTCTGGGGGATAATCAAGATCCAAATTATAGCCTCAAATTATAATTCTAACTACACTATTAGAGACATTAATTTTAACTTATGAATACTAAATGTCAGAAACTTCTGGCATACTTGGGACTTGACTAACAAGTAGCCCTCACAGCTACATTAAGATCATTAAAACGAGGTTGTTTAGTGTTGACCTTCATTCTCCCCAAGGACCTGGAAAAAATTGTGTTGTTGTTGTTGTACACAGTCAATATGAGAAAAGCTAAAGTAAAAATCTGTATTTAGAAGAAGAAGGGGAAAGTTCTCCACTGCCTGAGTAATGCAGGAAGGTTTCTTGGGAGGATGCTGTTGAATGGGATCTGAATGTGGCACAGGGATTTTAGAGATGGATAAGCTATGAGAAGAGCATCCTAGGAGGAGGAAACAGAATAATTGGGGATGTGGAAGGAGAAAATGATCTACAGGTTCTCGGTCCATTACCAGCAATTCAGAATTACCCCCAAACTTTAAGACCCGAGGTCTTTCTTTTTCTTAAACTCACGTGGGAACAAGACTAACCTGAAGTAATGTGGGACCATGGGTAGTTTCTATTTATCACAATCAATGTGTTCCTATTCACACATTTTTCATGTAGAAATATTAATGTATGCTGATTACAGGGTGTATTACCTTACCCCACGACATACCTTTCTAAAACATGAAAAACTTTAGATTCTAAAACACATTTATGCTGAGGGTTTCTGGTAAGTGATTGTACTCCTTTGGGCAGCTGTGGACATTCTATTTTGGTTTGGGGAAGAGTTGGGAGATGTGATGGTAGATGGAATGAGGGTGGCAGGGAGGACTCATTTGAATCCCTGAATTTCCTAAAGTTTCATGGAGAGCCACCCCTGTCCCACAGTTCCTCAGACTTGCTGGTACCTTGCTGCATGTCTGGGTTTTCTAATGCTGCCATAAGGAGGCATTACTCATGGGAGAACATCATTGTTATGGTTTAGATATGGTGTCCTCCAAAAGCTCATGTGTGAAACAATGAAAGAAGGTTTGGAGGAGAAATGACTGGGTTATGACAGCCTTAATATAATCAGTGAATTAATCCCTGATGGGATTAATTGAGTGGTAAGTGGAGGCAGGTGGGGTGTGGCTGGAGGAAGAGATTCATGGGGGCGTGGCTATGTATCTGGAGAGTGGAGTCTTTCTTTGCTCTCTGATCAACCTGTGAGCTGCTTCCATCTACGATACTCCTCCACCATGATGTCCTGCCTCACCTCCAGCTCCCCCAAGGAAAGCAACCTGCTCCCTATGGATTGAGACCTCTGAAATCATGAGCCCTTTAATAAATATTTCTTCCCCTAATATTGTTTTGGTCGGGTCCTTTAGTCACAGCAGTGAAAAAGCTGACTAAAACAATAATCAACAGAAATGTTTTGCATCAGTTATGTAGAACAAAATCCTGAAGTCAAAATGTTGGCAAGATTGACATCTTCTGAGAGTTTCGAGAGAAAGATCTGTCACAGGCTTGTTCCCTTGGCTTGCAGGTGGCTATCTTTTCCCTGTGTGTCTTCACATTGTCTTCTCTCTCCATCTATCTCTGTGCACAAATTTCTCTTTTTTATAAGAATGCCAGTCACAGAAGGTTAGATCTCATTCTGGTGACCTCATCTTAATTAATTTATCTGCAAAGACTCCAGTCCCAAATAAAGTTGCATTCTAAGGTACTGAGGGTTAGAACTTCAATACATGAGTTTCAATAAATTGTGTTTCTTGCATTACTAGACTGCAGATGTAAATGTTGCTTCTCCTTCATAGCTTGTCTTCCTGTTCAAACTTTATTAAGACTTTAATATTTAGAAACCCTGCAAGTTATTTATTATTCTCATTTTTAAAAACTCATTTCTCTCATTCTAAGGATGATTCAAAGAAGTCCAGGAATATCTTTAAGGCCACACTCCAAATAGCAGACTTGGTAGTCAGTCTTTGACTTTTCTACCAATATTAGGTTTTTACCCAAATGCATTGGAAAATAGTTAAAAACAAAAAGAGAAATCCACTCTCTGATACTAGTGTGGGATGCTTGATAAAACTTCACTTCCCCCTGTACTGCTCCTATGTTAACTGTGAACTCATGAGCCTTATATGATCTATGATTCACAAAAGTAGATCCTGCAAAGTCTTTGGTGTTTTAAGCTGTAATTTTGTGAGATGAAACAAGTCCTGTATCTATCTTTGGTCCAAACAGGCACTATGCAAGGCACACACAAAAGTTTCCTGTTTCTATTGCATGCTTTATTTTATTTTATTTTTTTTACTATGTGGATGTCCACCCAGGTGTACCTTCTACTCCTTCACTTAGGTCCTTGCTACCAATTCAGTGGTTTAATTGTAATGAAAACAGATGACATATGCTAAAGGAAATATACTGTCTTACTTTCCAAATGTTTCATGGTCAGTTTAGTTCTTAGAGCCCATATTTCCTCTGTTGGGCAGAAGCCAGCATCCTAGCATCCTGGTTTTCTGGGTGCCTTTGCTCCTTTCCAAAGAGCATTAGAAAAAACAGTGCATTGCAGAAAGTGTGTATGTGTGTGTGTATGTGTGTATGTGTTTGTGCATGCACATGCCAAAGCACTCAAACCCCAAGAAATAGTAATAATGAGAGGGGGTGGTGGTAGTAAGAGATTGAGATGGTTTTTGGATTACAAAATATTTTCTAGCTAAAAATGACCTTTCAAAGGAATTTCTAATTTAACTGGGCTGAAAATGTTTCCCATAGGGGTTGATTTTGAGTGAGGCAAAAAGTCTGCATTGCCGGGCAGATGTGTATCTAGGTGGGAGGTGGGATAAATAAGAAAACTGTTCTGCAGAACTCCCTCTAGTCTGTGTGATTCTGCTTCATCATCATCAATTAATATTTATTGAGTGATAGATCATGGGCACAGTTGCGCTGCTCTGAAGGGTAATATTTTATTTCCTGCCACAGGGTCCTGGAGAGTTGCTACATTTCACAGCTAAATGGTAGATAATTGAACAGTTGGTTAAAGGGACCTATTATATGTTGTTTATGAAAATGTTTTGAGGTCTTTGGAATCAAGAGAAATCTTTTGTGAGAATATATCATTTTAGCTGATTATTCCAGAGAAGAAGAGGAATGTATACATTACACTAAAAGGTAGCCCCCCATCCCAAGAATAAGGTAATAACACAAATCATAAATTTCTTATTCCTTTCACCAGGTTTTTAAAGTACTTTAGAGAAGACCAAATCCACATTCTGAATCATTTCTGGGAAAAATGTTTATTGTGGGTATGATTATGTCAGCAAACTACGTATGGAGCATGGATCTGATCATATCTATCCTCCAGGTCACAGAAAATTGAATAAAATACAAATTCCTTTTCTGTTTGTCCCATAATTTACATTTCATGCTGTCTTATTTTGCTTTAAATCTTCCCGTCTTTCCTTCTTACCTTTTGACTCCCAGTCAAATGCATATGCATTTGTTTTTCTCGCTGGTCTGGACTATTCATAGCCTTCCATCAGCCATGTATTTTCTTGCCACCAAATCTTTGGTTGTATTGTTTTTCATCTGTAACACCATATGCTACTATCCAAGTTTTCTTCTTGCTTCAGTCTTGCCATCTTTAAGGAGCTGCTCAAGTTCTACCAGTTCTCAAGGTGTTTTTAGATACTCCTCTCTTCCCACCCTTAGGGACCTCTCTGGTTTCTCCTCTTTTACCCATCTTTTGGTTCATCTCTAAGTTTTTCCCTACCCCTTCCCATTCTTCATGCTCTGTCTATTTGGAATTTGCATGTTAGTGGTTGGATATCTTCTGACCCTAACTGGGTGCTTCTCTCAGACCTCCAGGCATTAAAACTATCAAACAAGAACCAGTTAATTAAAAGCATTCAGTTGTCTACTGTGAGGTAATAAGATGAACAAATCATGAAGCATTCTGGAGATTCATAGATGACTATTTAATAATCTATTTGATGATTATGTATTAAGTTATTTTGTATGAAATGCTATTTGCAATTCTTCAGATACCACTGTGGGCTTGGTGATAGCTTGATCCTGCTGAGATTTTTATTAAGTTGATCAATATCAGTAATGGTTTTGCCCTCGAGGAACATGCTTGCTCTAGGCCAACACCTTAGTGGGAGAATTGCTTTATCCAAGTTATTCTTGCTTTGTCTACATATAATGTTTACACTTGTCCAGTTTCCAAGAGGAGGTAGAGTTTTGAAGTGTGTTGAGAAGTGGGAGGGGAGAAAGAGAAGGAACCTCTTTTCACTTATTCCCATTCAAATAGCTTTATGAAGCTCTTCATGAAGCAAAAGATTGAGTAATCAGAGAGAGAGATAATGCCCAGGGTGAAAAGTTCTGGAAAGGAAAATAGCAGAACTGTTCTCTGTATGGTTTCAGCTCTAGTTGTCTTAGGAGCTTGTGTTTTTTGTCCTTTAGGGTTAAATTATATAGAATTTGTTATTTACTATCTAAGAAAGCATGCATAAGTTAATACATGATAAACAAGTACTAATTGGTCGATTGATTCATTGAATCCACAAGTATTTACTGAGTACCTACTATGTGCCAGGTAGCATGAGGCACCAAGAATCCAGTAGTGAAGAAGAGAGATGCTCTGTTTGTCCCCACTGAGCTTGCCAACTAGTGTGCACCACAGAAGGTCAAGAGTGAACAATCACTGAGTATGAGAGGGGAAGGCTCTTAGAGAGGAAGGAGAGGTGCTAAGGGGGCAGAGAGCCACTTTACTCAGACTAAGGGCTCAGAGGGAGGCTCATCTGTAAGCTGGGAACTGAAGGATAATTAGGAGTTAATTGTTCACACTGAGGAGAAAAGAGTTGTAAACAAAGGGAAGGATGTGTGAGGGCCTGGGGTGAGAGAGAACATGGCACACGCAAAGGTCACTGCGGCATGTGTCAAGGTCACTGTGGTTGAAGCAAAGAGATCCAGGGACAGAGTTCAGTGCTGCTCAGGAGTGAGGTTTGTTTGGGGAAGCCCTCCTCCTAGACAGGGGAGCAAGAAGTGGAATCTGGATTGCTCCTGGCGTACCAGCTTTTTGCTGTGTGGTTTCAGATCTGACTTGGAGTTTGAAGCAGACAGATAGCCACACAAAGACCAAAGGGATGCTCTGATTGTTTTTCTTTAAAAAGAACATATGGCGCTGGGATACGGAGTCCTCCCAGATGAGATCTCTACTCCTATTTGAGCCTGGGCTTGTGTTTATCGGAATGGTAAAGTGGGACTCAAAGTGGGGGAGACAGGAATAACATTTATTTTTCTTATACGCTACTTGGGACTTTTATATCCAGGCAGTTCCTGCAATTCTCTGAGATAATATAAAACACAAACTGAGGAGAAGGCTACAGAGATGATCCCTGACATCTCTAAAGAACTGATAGGAGTGAACAGAGCTGCCTGGGACTGTGTTTTGGTAAACAAAATTGTTTTAGAAATTGAGTTTCACACATGTTCGATGTCTTGAAGCAGTTTCTTTCCCATCCTGGAAATATTTGTCAAACACATGAATAAAAGTAGTAGAAATGGCAGTTCTCTGGTGTTGAATTTTGGTAGTTCTACATCTGTGACACTTTGTAGGCATGAAGTGTGCCCTCATCTGGATTATCACACAATACTTTGCACAACAGGTGTGCAAAAAATGTTATTGGATTGAAGTTGAATTTTGAATGTCACTTAAAGCTACAAAGCATGAATTTCAAAGAAAAATGCATATTCGATTTCTTCCATCTTATTTCCTTCTTTTATATTATCCCAACTTACTACCAATTTAAGTATTGAGTATAGAATATAATACATTGAAGGAATATAACATAAATATCTTCATTGCCAGCAACATAGTTATTACACAGTTATTATAATGCCTCATGTTTACTGAGGGATTTCACCTTTACCTGTCCTAAATCATAAAAATTATCAAAGTGAAGAAAGAAAATTGATAAGAGAAACAGAAGAATTTGTAAAATACACATTTATTTTCTAGTTCCAAGTAACCCTAATTGTTCTTTTTGTGCTGAGTATTGAACCTGGGGTATTTAATCACAGAGTCACATCTCCAGTCCTTTTTATTTTTTTGTTTTGAGACAGGGTCTTACTAAGTTGCTTAGGGCCTTGCTAAGTTGCTGAGGCTAACTTTTTACAATTTATTTTTTATTCTAATTTGTTCTATATGATAGCAGAGTGCATTACAATTCATATTACACATATAGAGCACAATTTTTCGTATCTCTGGTTGTATATAAAGTATATTCACACCATTCTTGTCTTCATACATGTACTTAGGGTAATGATATCCATTCTCATTCCACCATCTTTTTTACCCCCTTGCCCCTCCCTTTCCCTCCCACCCTTATCTAGAGTTCATCTAACCCTCCAATACTCCCCCTTCACACCCCACTATGAATTCTTCCTTATCTCAGAGAAAACAATCAGTATTTGATTATTTGCAGTTAGCTAACTTTGCTTAGCATTCTATTCTCCAACTCCATCCATTTACCTAAAAATGCCATGATTTTACTCTCGTTTATTGCTGAGTAATATTCCATTGTGTATATATACCACGTTTTATTTATCTATTCATCTACTGTAGGGCATCTAGGTTGGTTCCACTGTTTAGCTATTGTGAATTGTGCTGCTATAAACATTGATGTGGCTGTTTACCTGCAGTATGCTGTTTTTAAGTCCTGTCAGCATAGACCAAGGAGTGGGATAGCTGGGTCAAATGGTGGTTCCATTCACAGATTTCCAAGGAATCTCCATACTGCTTTCCATATTGGCTGTACCAATTTGCAGCCCCACCAGCAATGTATGAGTGTGCCTTTTCCCCCACATCCTCGACAACACTCATTGTTGTTTGTGTTCTTAATAGCTGCCATTCTGACTGGAGTGAGATGAAATCTTAGAGTAGTTTTGATATGCATTTCTCTAATTGCTAGAGACGTTGAACATTTTTTCATGTTTTTTTATTGATTGTATATCATCTTCTGAGAGGTGTCTATTCAGGTTCTTGGCCCATTTATTGATTGGGTTATTTGTTTTTTTCTTTATTTTCTTTCTTTCTTTCTTCCTTCCTTCCTTCCTTCCTTCCTTCCTTCCTTCCTTCCTTCCTTTCTTTCTTTCTTTCTTTCTTTCTTTCTCCTTCCTTCCTTCCTTCCTTCCTTCCTTCCTTCCTTCCTTCCTTCCTTCCTTCCTTTCTCTTTCTTTCTTTCTTTCTTTCTTTCTTTCTTTCTTTCTTTCTTTCTTTCTTTCTTTCTTTCTTTCTTTCTTTCTTTCTTTCTTGTTTGATGTTAAGCTTTTTGAGTTCTTTATATACCCTACATCTATCTGATGTACGAATGGTAAAAATTTGCTCCCAAGATGTAAGGCTCTCTATTCATTCACCTCACTGATTGTTTGTTTTGCTGAGAAAATGGTTTTTATTTTGAATCCATACCATTTATTGATTCTTGATTTTAATTCTTGTGCTATAGGGATCTCATTAAGGAAGTTGGGGCCTAATCTGACATGATGGAGATTTGGGTCTAGTTTTTCTTCTAATAGGCGCAGTGTCTCTAGTTTAATTCCTTGGTCTTTGATCCACTTTGACTTAAGTTTTATGCATGGTGAGAGGGGTTTAATTTTATTTATTTTTTGAATGTAGATTTCCAGTTTTCCCAGAACCATTTGTTTTAGAGGCTCTCTTTTCTTCACTGCATGTGTTTGGTGACTTTGTCTAATATAAGATAACTGTTAGTCTCTGTGTCCTCTATTCTGTACCATTGGTATACTAGTCTATTTTGGTGCCAATACCATGATGTTTTTGTTACTATTGCTCTGTAATATAGTTTAAGGTCTGGTAAGGATTCTTGGTAAGGATTGCTTTAGCTATTCTGGGTCTCTTATTTTTTCAGATGAATTTCATGACTATTTTTTCTATTTCTATGAGGAATATCATTAGGATTTTGACTGGAATTACATTAAATATGTATAGTGCTTTTGATAGTATGATCATTTTGACAATATTAATTCTGCATATCTAAGAACAAGGGAGATCTTTCCATCTTCCAAGGTCTTCTTTCTTTCTTTAGTGTTCCGTAGTTTTCATTGTAGAGGTCTTTCACCTCTTTCATTAGGTTGATTCCCAAGTATTTTATTAGCTATTGTAAATGGGGTAATTTTCCTTGTTTCTGTTTTAGAGGATTTGTTACTGATATACAGAAATGCCTTTGATTTATAGGCATTGACTTGGTATTCTGCTACTTTACTGAATTCACTTACTAGTTTTCTGGTGGAATTTTTTTTTGGGTCTTCTTGGTATAGAATCATATGGTTGGCAAATAGTGCTAATTCGAGTTCTTCTTTTCCTATGTGTATCCGTTTAGTTTCTTTCGCCTGTTTAATTGCTATGGCTAGTGTTTCAAGAACTGTGTTAGATAGAAGAGATGAAAGAGAGCATCCCTGTCTTGTTCCAGTTTTTTGAAGGAATGCTTTCAAGTTTTCTCCATTTGGAATGATGTTGGCCTGGGGCTTAGTATAGATAGCTTTTATTATGTTGAGATATGTTCCTGTTATCCTTAGTTTTTCTAGTGTTTTGAACATGTATGTGTGCTGTATTTTGTCAAATGCTTTCTCTGAATCAATTGATATATGATTCTTATCTTTAAGTCTGCTGATGTGATGAATTATATTTATTGATTTCCGTATGTTGAACCAACCTTGCGTCCCTGGGATGAATCCCCATTTGATCATGGTGCACTATATTTTTAGTATGTTTTTGTATTTGATTTGCCAGAACTTTATTGAGAACTCTTGCATCTGTGTTCATTAGTGATACTGGCCTGAAGTTTCCTTTCTTTGATGTATCTTTGCCTGGTTTTGAAATCAGGGTGGTAATGGCCTCATAGAATGAGTTTGGAAGTGCTTCCTCTTTTTCTATCTCACAAAATAATTTGTAGGGGCTGGGATTGTAACTCAGTGGTAGAACACTTGCCTAGCATGCGTGAAGCACTGGGTTTGATCCCAGGTATCACATAAAAAAATAATAATAAAATAAAGGTATTGTGTCCATCTACAACCAAAAAATATTTAAAAAATAATTTGTAGAGTATACGTATTAATTCTTCTTTATAGATCTTGTAGAAAGAACTCAGCTGTGTATCCATCTGGTCCTGGGCTTTTCTTGGTTGGTAGGCTTCTGATGGCATATACTATTTCCTTGCTTGAAATTGATCTGTTTAAATTGTGTATATCATCCTGATTCCATTTGGACAATTCATATGCCCTTAGAAATTTGTTGATGAATTCGATATTCTCTATTTTATGGAGTGCAGGTTTTCAAAATAATTTCTAATTATCTTCTGTATTTCTGTAGTGTTGTGATATTTCCTTTTTCATGACGTATGATAGTGATTTGAATTTTCTCTTTCCTTGTCGTTGTTATCATGGCTAAGGGTTGGTCAATTTCATTTATTCTTTTTTTTTTTTTGACAACCCCATGTTTTGTTTTGTCAATTTTTTCAATTGTTTCAATTTTACTGATTTCAGCTTTGCTTTTAATTATTTCCTGTCTTCTACTGCTTTTGGTGTTGTTTTGTCCTTTTTTTTAGGGCTTTGAGATATAGTTCTAGGTCATTTATTTGTTGACTTTTTCTTCTTTTAAGGAATGACTTCATGCAATGTACTTTCCTCTTAGTATTGCCTTCATAATGTCCCAGAGATTTTCATATTTGTATCAGTGTTCTCATTTACCTCTAAGAATTTTTTAATCTCCTCCTTGATGTCTTTTGCAGCCCATTGTTCATTCAGTAGTATATTTTTTAGTCTCCAGGTGTTGGAGTAGTTTTTATGTTTTATTTTATTGTTGATTTCTAATTTCATTCCATTGTGATCTGATAGAATGCAGGGTAGTATCTCTACTTTTTTGTATTTGTTAAGAGTTGCTTTGTGGCATAATATATGGTTTGTTTTAGAGAGAATCCATGTGTTACTGAGAAGAAAGTGTGTTCGCTTTTTGAAGGATGAAATACTCTATTTATGTCAGTTAAGTCTAAGTTATTGATTGTGTTTTTGAGTTCTCTAGTTTCTTTGTTCTGCTTTTGTTTGAACGATATATCCAGTGGTGAAAGAGGTGTGTTAAAATCACCCAGAATTATTGTATAGTGTCAATTTGACTCTTGAATTTGAGAGGAGTTTGTTTGAACATGGATGCTTCATTGTTTGGGGCATATATATTTATAATTGTTATGTCTTGTTGGTGTACGGTTCCCTTGAACAGTATGAAATGTCCTTCTTTGTCCCTTTTGATTAACTTTAGCCTAAAGTATACATTATTTGATATGAGGATGGAAACTCCTGCTTGCTTCTGCAGTCCATGTGAGTGGTATGATTTTTCCCAACCTTTCACCTTCAGTTTATGTATGTCTTTACCTATGAGATGAGTCTCTTAGAGGCAGCATATTATTGGGTCTTTTTTTTTTTTTAATCCAGTCAGCTAGCCTATGTCTTTTGATTGGTGAGTTTAGGCCATTAACATTCAGGTTTATTATTGAGACATGATTTGTATTCCCATCCATTTTTGTTATTTAACTACCTCTCTCTGCTGATTTTCATTGTTGTTTTTAATTTCCTCTTCAGTGAATATTTTGCCAAGGATGTTCTGTAGTACAGGTTTTCTAGCTGTAAATTCTTTTTGTGATAGGAATCAACTTTTGTTTATCATGGAAGGTTTTTATTTTATCATCAAATCCAAAGTTTAATTTTGCTGGATACAAAAGTTTTGGTTGGCATCAATTTTCTTTCAGAGATTGATATATTTTGTTCTATAATCTTCTGACTTCTGGTGTATGTTTGAAAAATCTGCACATAACCTAATTGGTTCCCCCCTGTATGCAATCTGATTTCTTTCTCTTGTGGCTTTTAATATTGTATTCTTATTCTCTATGTTAGGCATTTTCATTATAATGTGCCTTGTGTGGCTCTGTTGTGATTTTGTATATTCGGCATCCTGTAAGCCTCTTGAATTTGGTTTTCCAATTTGTTCTTCATGTTTGAAAAATTTTTTCTGATATTCTTTCATTAAATAGATTGTCCATTTCTTTGGTTTGAAACTCTGTGCCTTCCTCTATCCCAATAACTCTTACATTTGGTCTTTTTATGCTGTTACATATTTCTTGAATGTTCTGCTCATAGTTTCTTACCATTTTCACTGTTTGGTCTATATTCTTTTCAAGATTATATATTTTGTTTTCATTGTTTGAGGTCCTGTCTTCTAAGTGGTCTAATCTGTTAGTGATCCTTTCAATTGAGCTTTAAATTTGGTTTACTGTTTCTTTCATTTTAAGGATTTCTGTTTGGTTTTTCTTCAGAACCTCTATCTCCCTATTGAAGTAATCTTTTTCTTCCTGTATTTGCTTATGTAGCTCTTTGCCGAAATTATCTTTTGCTGCTTGCATTTGCTCTCTTATATCATCCTGTAATTCACAGAACATTTTAGATATGTGCATCCTGAACTTCTTCTCTGTCATTTCATCTGCTGTGCTGGCCATGGGTTGTAATAATGTGGCATCTTGATTTGTTTGGGGCATTTTCCTGTCTTGTCTTTTCATGTTGCTCACGTGTCTTCTTTTCTAGCTCTGTGGATGTGAGGTGTTACCGTTTGTTTTTACCCTGTGGGCTTATAGTGCTCCTGTAGGGTTCCAATACTTTACCTGGCTATCCGGTGTTCCAAACTGGTAGTTGCCCTCACTAAAGATGGTGATGAAGGTTTCCCAAGATGGAGGCTGCTGATTTCAGTGATGGGGTGTTGGGCGGGTAGGGAGCCGGGCGATGGTATTGTGGAATGCTTTCAGAGATGAGCTCTGTGGCCTGCAATGTTGTGGCTGTAGGCTTTCTTCAGAGCCTGTGATGTCCCCAGGTGCAAGGAAGCTACCTTTGTGACTGCTCCACATTAGTAGATGGGGGTCCACAAAGGAGTGGTGGATGGAATTCCTGTGCGTAGGTAGCGGCTGAATGTCCTTCATGGGAGCAGCATCTGGAAATTCTGTGCTGGTGCTGATGCTGGTGGTCCTGCTAAGGCACCTGCGAGACCTGCATGGGTGAGTAGTCAGGAGGGGGGAATCCTTTTCTAGCCTGAGGCCCAGGGTCCCCGGCAGCACAGTGGCCATAATTCATGTGTGGGATCAGCTGTGGAAAGGTCCTCTGTCGCTCTCAGCAAAGCAGTATTCCCACTAGTTGAGACCTGGGTTGGGTCACTGAGCGACACAGAATGCTGCCTCCTTCTGGCCCGCCATCTTGGAGTCCCCCTGAGGCTGACTTCGAACTCACAATCCTCCTGCCTCAGCCTCCTGTATCTGAGATTATAGGTGTGAGCCACCATGCCCAGTTAATTTGGGGACTTTTGGAGCCACACAAGTTTGTTCTTTACTATTAGAGAACTGTGGGGCAAAGTCTAACATTCTTTGTGATTCCTTCTTCAGTTTTTCCCAAACCCTGTCCACTTTTTCCCCCAAAAGACGATAATGGCATTTGTGTAGGATTTTTGTGAAGATACAATGAAATATCTACCTTTATGTGAAGCATTTTTAGAATTCCAGGCACAGAGTAGGAATTTAATTATTATTTATCTTCTATTTCCATCATCCTTCCCCACCTATTTTTTATTTTGAAGGAAAAAAAAGAAATTTATTTTACATTATATTCATTTTTTTTGGAGTAAGACAAAAGACTCGTAGAGGAAGAGCCTCTACAAGTGACCCAAAGTGAAAATAATATTTACCCTCCAAATTGGATTCTTCACCCATTGCTGTTAGGAATGTAAAGTGGTACAGCCACTTTAGAAAAATCTGGCATTTTTTCAAGAAGTTGAACCTAATTTCTGCATGACTCAGTAATTTTATTCTGAGGCATAAACCCAATTAATTGAAAACCTACTCACAAAAAACATATAGTCATAACAGAATTATTTACAATAGTGAAAAGGTAGAAATAACCCACATGTCCATCAGTTGATGAATGGGAAATGGAATATGGTACACACACACACACACACACACACACACATAATGGAATATTATTTAGTCATAAAAAGGAGTGAACAACTGATAAGGCTACAATACAGATGCACCTTGAAAACATTGGTTTATATTTTGGAGGAAACAAAGTGAGAGTAGTTTTTAGGGCCTGGGAGGAAAAGGGGGATGAGAGATGATAGCCAGTGAGTACAGGATTTATTTTTAGATTGATAAAATTATTCTGAAACTAGATGGTGGGGATGGTTGCACAATTTTGAATATACTAAAAGCTGAATTACACACTTTCAAAAATCACCCTTTGTTCTTTTATTAGTATTATTTAATTTATTCTGAATTATGTGTTATTTTTGCCAGGAATGTATGGAACATACTTTGTATACTCTATAAGTCTTTCTTCAGTAAATTCATGATGTAAAGAAAATTATAGGAAATATATTAAAATCACTTAAAAATACTTGCTTAAATGGTCAAGCAAATGACATAGACATTAATTAAAGCCGCCCTTTCTCATGTAGGCAGTTCCTAAATGAGTTGATTAAGTAATGTGTATTCTGTAATTTGTGAAAATGCAGAATGACTTCTCCTTGATGTAGTAACATTTTTCTGCAACGTTCAGCAACATTTACAAATGCTTTTTTGTTTTCAGCAATGAGCACATTTAAATTGTAAACACATTTAAAGTAGGGATTCCAGGAAAAGAAAAAGAATAGACTATGTAAAGAAAGAGTTATTATATGGAGCAAGTGCGCTTGCAACTTTTTTTGTTATGAAATTGAATTGTCAATATTTCTATCTTGATAGATTGTAAAACAGTATTACTTTTACTTGGTTTCTTCTCACTGTATCTCTTTTTTTCCCACCTGTCTTTTTAGCTTTCCATATCTATGTGTGTTACTTGAAAGCCAGGCACAGGCTGAAGTATGGTGTAGTAAGAAAAAATACATGAAGAGGGCAAACTAAAGTTTATTGATTTTTCACTACTAACATGAAAGAATGTGTGTGTGTGTGTGTGTGTGTGTGTGTGTATACATATATAGGTACTTGCTTATGCTCACATAAAAATTGCAATGAGAAAGCTTACTTGTGAGAAAATATTAAAAAAAAATCCCTCCATGTCACAATATCAAATAGCTATAGATTAATGGTGGGCTGGTGTTTCTCCCAATTATCTTCATGATAATGCTAATCAATAATTATTTATTTAAAGGATGATATATAATGTATATTTAATCATACACAACAAATGGGAGTATAGACCCCACATTTAGAAATGAGAAATCTGGACTCAAAAAAAGCTCCCTGACCATGATGTTATGTGACTCTGGAATCATCTTTCAATCTTTTGTGCTGACCTGGATGAGACACTCAGAAAATCCATTGTGGTGATCTATCCTCTCCTGCCAGTAGCTAGACAACCTAAAAGAAAGGGTTTTTTTTTGCAAGTCACTGTCTGACTTTTCCAGGCAATTCAACAATTTCTTTTTAGGGAAAAAAAAAGAGGTGGCATTTGTTTTCCTTCAAAGCATTTTTGTTCTATGATTGAGATGACATGGTTTCTGGACGGCTCCCTGCAGGAGGAGAAGCCGGACGGAAGGCAGCTTTCTCTCAGCTCTGGCAATTATAACAAAGTCATAAAACCCCAGGTAAATGGGAACTCTTTAAACATTTTCAGATATAAATCCGACACAGTAGGAAAGTGACCCAAAGGGAAGTGCTTATTGATCCACTTCCCCCCAAAGCTGTCAGTGACGAATGAACATCATCTAATTGAATAGGAACAGCTCCAAGCCTGCAACCTTGCAGGTACTGTCCCTGGCTTTCCTTGACTGGCTGTTTGACCATGCCCAAGAAACTTAACCTTTTCAGGTATCTCCTTCTCTGCCTCTCCGTGGGCACAACAGTGCCTCAGCTCTGAGTCTGTCTACGTGAGGCAGCTCTGGAGAGATGTACTATTATTGGTTCATATTACATTGTAAACATATTTCTTGCCAGGTTTTGTCACTTGGTTTTCTCCTCAGTCTGGTCCATCACTGGCCGGTTTGATTCTGTCCTACGGTACAAAGCAGCAAAGGGGGAAGTTTTCAAGTTGTGGCACTCACGGGTAGTTGATCGAGACAGCCACAGGAATTCTGACATGCCTGCCACTTCCATTTGTCTCGTCAACCGAAGCTCCACCATGGAGCAGAGGCCTATGGAAGATCAAGTAGGATGTTTTTCCTGTCTGTTTTCAGATTAAATCCATCAATAAATACTCCCTAAGGCAATTCTAGCAGATAGCACATGAGGCAGGATTCTGGGAGCTCGGGTAGAATTCTGGAGATGGGTGTCATGAATGAGTTGCACTTCAGGACTCTGGAGGGGCAGACAAGTCAGATCCGATTTCAACCAGCAAGCCCCCTGTTTGGGTGTCCCCATCTATTTGGGATGTCATGTGGGCTCTCTATAGTAGAGAATACTACCTGAATCTATCACCTGTATCTAGTTCTCTTATTCTTTTAGAACATTTGGGTATATTGCAGTTCTCAGTCTCTTTTGATGTTGGGTGGGCTGTGTGACTGGTTCTAGCCAATTGTATGCCAGTGGGCATGATGTAGGTCACTTCTAGGTGGAGGCATGGAAGATCTGAGAAAGGTATGACTGTGCTCTCTCTTTCCCCACCATGGCACCCTTGAAGGTCAGGTGTTGAGATGGCAGCATCATAAAATGAAGGGAGTGGGATCTCTGAATTGCTAAATGACAGAGAGACCCTGCTAATCTTTACTGGACTTTATGTGAGCAAGAAACAAACTTTTGAAGGGTTACACAATTGAGATATAGGGATATTTGTTTGTAATGATTGCAGCATTTGGCCTACTCTGCCTAAATAGAAAGTTAAACAAAATCATAAGAATCCAGGGGCAATATACAATATAATGACAGAATAATTGTCCCCAGGAGGTGTGAGGACTCTCATCAAAAAAGAAGTAAGGTCAACAATTTTCCTCATCATAGGAGAAGACAAGGCCAATGTGGGTGGAAGTGGCTCTAGGAACATGGAAGAAATGGATGGAAAGAAGCTAGAACCAGGAATAGAGACGCTCTGAGAAGGCTTTAGTATGGTACTGTGAACCAAGACTTTCATAGCTGCCTCAAAGAAGAGAGAAAGGAACAGAAACTACTGTGTATTGAACAAAACTACCAACCTATATACCTATAGATCATTACTGTTATTCAGAGACAATGTGTTTCAAAATTTAGGTCTTGTAACACATTTGCTAACATTCAGGGTAGAGAACATTGAAGTGTATTTTCTTAAAATAGAGCAAGACAAGTTGTAGTTGAACAAAGTCAATGTGGACCTCTGGAAAGGAAGAGGCCTTCTTGTGAAATCAATGATACCGGCATGAATCCAGCTATAACCCTTGGTTCTACTGTCTCCAGATTCAGATTTCAGGGGTGTTCAGTGCTGATAGCAAACATACTTTCCTTGCACGGCATTGAGGCCTGTAAATCAGTTAGTTCATATAATCAAATACGATAGCTAATTACTTTCAACATTGCTAAAAGTCCCACAGAAAATGCATCTAATTTGGATTATGTAGTTAATATTATTTTATTGAGTATGCATTATTGATTTTATAGAGTAGAAAATTCTTTGAGAGATCTGTTTATGAATTTGTATCAGCTCTAGCATCATTCTTTTTAAAACTCAGGAGATGCTAGTGAGTGACTTAAAATTCAAGTCCTCATTTTGTGATTGTTAATTTTATCCCATTGTCATTTAGATTAATTTCTTCCTAGGTTACAGAAAACTAATTTTCTTTCTTAAAGGCTGAATTGTCAGCTCAAACCTGACTTCCTCAACCTGTGTCAACTATAAACACCAAAGCTGCATTCATTGCTGCTTCTCACCTGCAGCCCTCCATCTCTCTGATGGAGACAATGATCAAATGAAGCTCTGAGCACAAAGGCCTGCAGGCTCATTAGAGTCTGCTGGGCACCTGTGGGGCTTCTTCTTGGAGAGTGTTGTAGTGTGCACAGACTGTCTGTTTTTGGAAGCAGATGAACCTGAATTTTAATCCCATCTCTGTCACATATTAATTATGACGTTGGGCAAATCAACTCTGCATGCTTGACTTTCCTCATCTGTAAAATGGGAAAAAATACTGGGGTAGTTGTAAGAATTACAAGAGATGATATATCTCATACTGAAGATCACAGGCACTTGGAAGGATTTTTGGATGAATGGCTATAGCAAGCAATGCTGAAATGGTCTCTCCTAAGACTTTCTTTGACTATACTGGACCTGACTCAGTGTCCACCTTGAGCCTGCATCTTTTAGAGTTAAGGCAGAGAGCCTATTGCTACCTCTCACACATGTTTTCCTGTAATAGGCACAGTAAGAATTTCCAGATATCAGGAGATGTTGCTAACATAACATCTGCTAGCACTGGCATCCCAAGCCAGTTTTCTCTCCCCATCCAGGAATCCCTATATGAAAATTTAGGGTAATTTTCACCCCTTCAAGATTATATGAAGATGACTGAAAGATCTAAGTATGACTATACATTTGCTCTTTAATGAGAAGTACAAGTTGCTCTATATTAGCATTTCTAGAACTATCCAGGGAATGCTAATTATATGATATGTTTTAAATGTAATTAGAAGGAAATATCATATTATAATGATGAAGCACATTTGGAGAAATTTGAGTTAAATATATATATTTTTCAATCCATGATTTCTCAGAGCTTTTGTATAATAATTTGTAGTAAAGAACACTAATGGACTGGATATGGACTAGGAATTTGACAAATATTTGTTCTATGTGTGAATAAATAAATGGATAACCGAATTAAATGTAGATTGTCTTTCTGGATTTAATTTTGGAGCCTGAACAGCTTCACATCACTCCAGGTCCCATACTTGTTCCTTCCTGAGGGCCTGGACATGATTTACTCTCCTTCTCCATTAGCTATGTTTTTGTAGATCTGCAGGCCCTTGGCCAGAATTTCAGATGTGAGAGTAAATACCAGTGTTTCTGGTATGTTAAGGGTACAGAAAAGCTATTTCTATGCTTGTGAAACTTTATAGCATGGGTGTGTAAATCTCAATCAATCCCCTCTCACGGACTAGCCCTTTTCCTTGGAGATGGTAAGCTCTTGAAAGGAGTTCTCCAAACAAGACTTGTAAGTCAATGTGCAAGGGCTGCTTCAAAAGTTCTCTTCTCCCTGGTTTCCCCCTTCACTTACACAATTACTATTCAGAATCATGGCAAGGTTTGTTCCCCTAATCTTTGTGCACATAAGGGGCTGTTGCTTTACCAGGATGTTGCTGGTATGTGTCAGCAGAAGTAAGGCATAAGTAAAAGTGCTATTTTGCTTGGAGTTTCATTTTTTTTTTTTGGTGGGGGGATGACATGGGCTATCACAGTCTTCAATTTCCATTCTTTTTGTAATATAATTCAGGACCACTGTGATGATAATATCTCATCAGAAATTCCCCTAAGGCAATTTTCCAGCAGAATTTGTCAAAAGAAAGTGCACAGAATTTTCCTATGAACTAAAATTTGGCTAAACCAGATGTACAACCCTTCCTTTTTCATTAATGGCTAGAGAAATAACTGCTAGTGGGTAAGAGAAGATCATTTTGAGTGGCTGCTTCCTCTTGGATAGATTCCAGTTGGGGCTATTGTTGCCAGGGATTGTATATTGATCTATCAGTTCACATTCGCCAGTGTGAGCTTTCATGTTCTTGAATGCATTCTGGGGGTTACAAGCCTCATCCCTACATGATGACTGGATAGCAGACAGAAGAGGGAGGTGTCAGTGAAGCTCATATGGTCTTGGAGTTGACTTCAGGATCTTGTCTTTAGCACACAGAATTGGATTTGCTGATACTGGTGCATCCTTCAAATAGCTCATTTATCTAAGATGTTGCCTGAAATTCTTTGACAGACATTTCTTCCTCTTTAAGAAACCTAGCTATGATTTAACATGGCAAAGGGATACCCACAACTTGATATACTTTCTAAGTGGGAGAAGGAATGTGGAAATGTGGGAATTGACCAGATTGTATTTGACCCACTACTAATGGCCCATGACTTGCTAACTAATTTTTTTTTCCTAACCAATCATTTGGCAAAAAGCCTTTTCTGGGGAAGACGCTTTCCTCTGTAGATTAATTTCTTTGCTTTGGTCTTTGCTTTGCTGCTGACAGAACTCACAAGGGTGGTTCTTTGACCCAGCTCCAGAAGCACAGTAACTGCAGGCGAGAATGAGCGAAGAACTATGTGGGAAGGGGCAGTTTTATTTATAGACAATGGAGGCTGGAGAAGGGAAGTAAGTAAATGCTTCTTTTGGAAAGGGGCTTCCCTCCTGTGAAGGGTGAGCTTGGAGACCTATGGCAGTGGCCAGCACCAAACCACAGATTGGGCACCTATCCACAGTGCCTGGGCTGCCTGCTATACAACTGCCCTGCAGGAAGTCCTAGTAGGCAAGGGAGCCCGTGCAGCCTTGGCTCTGGGTTGGAAATATTTAGGCGGCTGTGGTGGGATTTAGGCATGATTTTGGATTGCAGAACCTCTTTTGTTTTTGTAACAGATTGCATCTCACGAGTAAACAACATGTACAAACACATGATTTGTTTTAACATGAAATCTGCACAGATGAAATGCAAGGCATGGACCATATTGGATCGTCTCTGTTTTAAGACTCTTTATCTGAAAATATGCTTAATTTGCATATGAAAAATATGTTCCTTTATCTAGTGTTTTCTCTCTCCCTCATGTTTCCTTCAAGGACCAGCTCCAGTTTATCATTGAGGATCATAAAGTATGTTAGTCAACCTTTCATCACTGTGACAAAATACCTGACAAGAGCAACTTAGAGGAGAAAATGTTTATTTTGGGTCATGGTTTCAGAAGTTCAGTCTGTGGGCAGTTGAATCCATTGCTTTGGGCCCAATGTGAGTCAGAATATTATGGCGGAAGGACATAGCAGAGAGAAGCTTCTCCATTCATGGCAGCAAGGAAGAAGAGAGACAGAAGAAGAAGGTGCTGCAAGGCAGATGAACCCTTTGAACTCCTCCACTCCCTACCTGCCTACAGTTACCACTGAGTTGATTCATTCAAATGAGGATGGATTGATTAGGTTATGGACTTGTGATCTAATCATATCAGTCCTGAATTAGCACAGGAGCTTTTGAGGGACACTTCAAATTTAATCTATAACATATGGTTATTTTGTTGAGAATGGAGAGATCTCAGGAAAATTGTACATACCTGTTTTCTAGGTATACCTTGAGAGCAAAGCTTACCAGACAGAAGAGGATGTAATAGTTTTGTATTGCAGATATAACACATTGCAAACTTAGCAGCCTAAAATAATATCCATTTTTTTTAATCTCACAGTTTCTGTAGTTCAAAAGTTTAGCAAGGTATAAATGGATGTTCTAGTTAGGGTCTTACAAGGCTAAAATTAAGGTTTCATCTAAGGCTATAGTTCCCATATGAGGTTCAGAGTTCTATTCCAAGCTCTCTACTTGTTGGCAGAATCTAGTTCCTTTTTGAAAAATTTTAATTGTACAAATTTAGGGGATGCTATAATAATAGCAATAATTTAAAAATGTTATAGTGTATAATGATCAAATCAGGGTAGTTAACATGTTCATCTCAAACATTTAAAAATCTTTCACTAAGACATAACAGTTTATATATTTATGGTATACACTGTGATATATTTAAAAACATGTATACAATATACACATATCAAAAATATACTTGCTTGCCTATGTTTATTGCTGCACTCTTCATGGGAACTAAGCTATAGAAATTAACTTAGACCCTTACCAATAGATGAATAAATAAAGACAATGTGGTCTACTTACACAATGAAATATTATTCAGCCATAAAAGGACAGCTGTCCTATCATTTGCAGCAAAATGGATGGAAACAAGAGACATTAAGTAAAATAAGTCAGATGCAAAGACACAAATACTGTATGTTTTCTTTTATTCATGGGTATTAAAAAAGTGGATCTGAATAATATAATAGTGATTACTAGAGATCAGGAAGGTGAGAGTAGTGGGAGATTGGAAATATGGTACCCAAATGTAGTTATAGAAGTGGTAAGTTCTGCTGTTCTCTTTAACAATGAAGGAACTATAATTCACAATAACTTATTATACATTTTATGAATAGTTGGAAGAGAAGATCTTACAATCTCTAAACAGAATGTAATGATAAGAAAAGGGAAATATTACTCTGAATTTAGTTCCTTCACCCATTCCCTGCAGGCCTCTGTGACCTTGACACATGACCTTCATCATCACTGTTCATAGTGGTGCATTGACTCTTTCAGACACATCAGATCTCTCTAATTTTTTTCTCTGTCACTCTCTCTGACTTCCTCTTCTGCACTCTGCTTTTAAGGGATCATGTGATCAAATTGGGCTCACCCAAATAATTCAAGGTTTAACTCCCTATCTTCAGGTCATTAATTAGTAACTTTAATTTCATGTGCAAAGTCCCTTTTGTAAGGTAACATATTCAGGGGTGGGGGCAACAAGAGGCCAAAATTCTGCCTGCTATAGGGAGGGAAGAAGGGATTCAGGCAGGAAGCATAGCCTGAATAAAGATGAGGGTGTGGAGCACATAGGATGGTAGAGGGAGATATGGTCAGGTTTGTATTTTAGAAAGAACACTAGAGACTAAGATACTAGTTAGGATTTATGTTGGGGATCTACATTTACCTAGATTTAGTGTTCATGCTGGCAAAAAAGGGTACCACTATTAGTATGGTATAGTGGCTAAGTGTGAACTGAACATGATCAGGTGGTCTATGTTCAAGTCTTACACACCTAATGGAAATAACAATGACAACAACACTTAGTTATGGGGTGTTATGAGGATTAATTGAACTAGGGCCTATCCAGGCATATAGTTAGTGCTCCAAAAATTTGGGGATTTTTTTTTTATTATTATCACCTTTTTTTTCCCTGTGTCAGAGAAAATGCTCTGGATTAATGCACATCAAGCTGAGAAGGTCTTGAATTTAATTTCTGCCAACTAGCTTTGTGATTTTTCTTTCTTTGTGTCACAATTTTGTCACTTTTAAAATGAAAATGATGTTAATTATGTGAATCATGTCCAAAGAAATTTGATGATTTTAGAGCACTTGGAAATAACCCTTGATCATTTTCGAAAAGTATCTGACAGTCTAGAAAAAAAAAATAATCCTGATTTCTTTTAGCTCATTCTTTCAGTCATCCTATAGTTATTGGAAGAAGCCCAGGACATAACTTCTGGGCCCATTATTCAATAGTATGTAGAGAAAAGTAGTCCTGAAGAGTATGCTGGGAATGGACTGACCTCATAGAATTCTGGAGCAACTGGTTGACCATGGAGTATGAGTTGAGAAGTATCGAAAACTCAAACTCCCCTGCTCCAATTTGTCATCTGGTAACCTGTAGCAAATGCCCCACACAACTAATCTTCAAGATGTTTTCTTTACCTAAAATGTAATATGGCAGAGAACATTGGCTCAGAGCATGAAATCTGGATTCTAGTTTGGTACTAGGACTAATAAACTGTAAGTCACACTTCCTTTTTGGTCCCATTTGTGAACAAAGGAGTTTGGTCCAGTCTCCTCTTGGAGGTTTTTTCCTTCTTTAAGATCCTATGAACTTGACCTGCCAAGACCTTTGAGCTTCACTTGTAAGAATCAAGACAACCATTCTGGTGGGTGGCAGGTGTTCCAGGAGGCTTACTCTGAGCAAGTGGGCAGGAGTGAAGGATGTGGTAGGATTTTTGCCAGGGACCGTGGAGGCTTTCCTGGATCTGGCGAGAGTGGGGCCTGAGGGGCATGAAGAAGGAGGTATGTCAACGCAGCAGATGGTCTCATGGGGAGGTGAGCGCTGAGGATGCCATTCAGGCCCTTTCCCTCTTCCCCAGCCCTGCTGACGATCTCTGATCACAGGGAGCATCTATGCAGACATCTGGTTTGTACCATAAAATTACTAGCCTGTTTCCTGGGCTGATTGAACTCTGTTGGTGAAAGCTGCATTTATAAATGAAGCTAATAGTAATTTATTTGTCTGAAGGCAGGGGGTTCAGTTATATAGCTTTTTGAGGTTCATTTAGCAATGAGGTAGAAGTATGCTTATTCTGGGATGTACATGATCTTCTCCTTTGCCTCCAGAGAAGACAGAGAATTTCATCTAAGGTTTTGTATGTCATAGGAAAACTTGAATAGGAATCCACAGGATTTTCATCCCAGCTCTGGCACTAAACAGGGATGTGAACCTGGATATTTTGTGACCCATCTGGGTCTCATTTCTTATTGGTGATGGAGACATAATGATTTCTGCCCTGCCAGCCTATTAAGCCATGTAAAACACTGTATACAATGTTTCACTTAGTAAATGCTCCATAACTGTGAGCTATTATTTTTACAGCTCTGGCACGGTACCTAGAAATTTTGAAATAGTCAATAAACAGCTATTGAATGGATGTAGGACAAAAAAGGGTATAGTGAAGTTAAAATAAGTTAATATATGAGGTGCTGCATAAGAATAAGTCATACTCTGTTTAATGAAGCAGCAGTTTTACACAGACTGCAACATTCTAGAAAAATCCTCAAAACTTAAACGTCTCTTCCTACCTACGTGAGGTGGATGATATAATTGTTAGTACGTCACCTAACATCGTAGAAATCTTCCACCTTATCTAAAGCAGAACTCTCTCCAATTCCTCTCTACCCTTTATCTTGCTTTTATTTTCCATCTTAGCATTTGTAACTCTTGATAAATATATTTTTATTTGCTGATTGCCTTACTCCTCCCACTGGAATGTGAGACCTTGGAAAGAAGGTCTTTGCTTGCTATTTTCTTTCCTCACTGTTGTAAAGTATGTTCGTAAAACCTGCATGGCACATGGTAGACAAACAAAGGAGATGATGAATTAATATCTCTTGGAGCTGTCTCATCTGTGACAATGACTGTTCAAAAGTAATCAAGCTCTTTTCACTCTGACATTACTTAAAACCTTTTCACCCTATCTGACATTACTAGAAACCTCCCTATGGGTTAAAGTAATAATAGGACTTTCTCTATGTGGCTCCTAGTGGGTAGGTATCATTACATATGGTTGGTCTTATTACCAGGACCAGGAAGCCATTTGTATATAATCCTTTGTCTCCTTCAGATGGTCAGGATAATTGTTTCCCAAATAGGGGTGCCCTCATTCCCTCAGTAGCTACAGAGGTGTCTAAGTTAGGAGTAACACCAGTAATTCTCCTCTGTGCTCCATAAAAAATTTATAGCCATAAAAGTCAAATCGGCTTCCTTACTAGCAAATGAACTTTACAACCCGCTTTAGCTTACGGACTCTTAGTAACCAATATGTAAAAAATGCCAACCAGGGAAAGATATTTTCCTGCTTTATAGGCTTTAAAAAAACCATTTAATTCAATCTGGCACCCAGGCTGAATGTAAAATAGCTGCAAAGCAGTATTGATGGGACAACACATGATATAATTAAATCTATGTATCTATCCATCAAGTGTAAGATAAAAATCAATCACATGCAAATGGACACCTTCAGGAGGGAAAGGCTGCAGGCTTTTGCTGTGGCCCTACATTGTACCCTATGGCTTTCTCATTGGAGCAATACTCTCACCTGCTGCAGGATTATGTTTTGGTGCTTTCTGGAGTCTTTCTTTGTACAAGGCTTTGAATAACATTCAAGTTTTGATATTAAGTTGAGGGTTTGAGATCTTTGTGTAAACGACAGAGAGGGACTTACATGTAAATCATTCTGTAGCAAAGAAGTATGATCTGAGGCTTACAATCTACCTGGGAAACTTGTTAAACTTGCACATTCTTGGGCTCCATTACAGAGATTCAGATTATGCCGATGCTGTTCCCAAAGCCATAATTTGAAAAATAGTGTCATTTCAGCCCTGGGTGAGAGTCCAGACTCAACCAATTCTACAGCCTCAGGCAAGATAATGAATCTTTTTATGCTACAATTTTCTCATTTGTAATTCAAGCTTGTGGATGATGAAGTATTCTGGATACATTCTCATTTAATCCTACTTTCTAGGATGGTGTAGGAGTAAATGAGGCAATGTATGTAAAACATTTAGCTCACAGCCTGATAAATATTGTACTATTACCACTTCCCGCAGCTAATATTTCCCAAGTGCTTCATGTCTGAGTGACACTGTTCTAAGTGCTTTACATATATTTCCTGTTTTTCAATCTTGGGTTGTTTCTGCTGTTATGCCTATTTTACAGTCAAGAATATGGAGTCACAGAGGAATTAAAGAAACTGTTCTAAGTCACACAGTGCTGAGGTGGTAAAGATGAGAACCTGGGTTTGTGTGACTTCAGACACCACATACTTTACTTGCCATAATTACTTATTTTCAAAGGGAGCTTACCTATCTTATTTTCTTCTAGGTTTACATATATCTGGTTGTCATCAGCCCAGTATTGATGCCATCTTCCTGGTTGATCTGTTGTTCTTTTACGGATTTTTGCACTGGCATATTTCATCAGTGACAGAACCTACCTCACAGACTTACGATATACAAATAATCTATTATTTCTTCTCCCCAACACCCCAAATCGACAATAAGTGACAAATAGGAAGAATCAGAATTGATCTGATTCAGGGTAGAGTGCATCCTAAAGGGGAATCATGAAGAAAATAATCTTAAAAACAACTAGAAAACTTAGTATTGTTTGTGGCTATGTATGGATAAGGGTACTGTGGGTAATTTGTTTAATTCTTTAGAACTTTTGCCTTCTTTCAACTTTGTACTACAAAGAACCATAATATTTTTATAATCAGAAGAAAATGCTTTTTTTCCCAAATAAAAAGCAAATTAATTGCAGACAGAACCTCATGGCATTAGTGGAGATTCTTCAGCCTGCTGTTCACTCCCAGGCATGCATCCTGGTCACCTCCATAGAACACTAAGAGAAAAGCTGATCAATATTTTGATGCCAAAGAAGGAAGGAGAGACTGGTGAGAGGGAATATTTTAAAAGTCTTTCTGTGAGCTCTGTTAGAAGTACACCTCAGTTCACTGACCTTGAAAATTAACCTAGGGTGTCCAGAGGACTAAGCCCCAGAATAAACAAACAAGCAAGTTAATTCATTTCTAATTTTGACCAAATGTTAACAGCATATTGTGTTTCCATGATGCCAAAACTTATTAGTTTAATGAAAAACAACATCAGTCACGTCATTGGAAACACATAAAATCAATATGGGTGTTATTTTATAGATCAAGCTATCACTTTATGGAAGGAATGTTTCTGTTGCTCATGTGCATGTTATCACTCAATGTAGTTAGAGGTCACATTGGATTCTGAACAAATACTGGTGTCTCCAAGACAACAATTATGAAAATAACATGTTGAAAAAGGAAATATGATAAGAAGGCTATAGTGTCTTATAGGGCCATAGTAAAACAAGTGAAAATATTTTTTTTTCTAATAAAATAATTACTGATTCCTTTTTTTAAAGAACACAGTGAATCCATTTGCCACTAGATTGGAAATCTTTAGGTATAAAGAAATTGTAGACCCACTTTATCTGTCTCTTCCTGTTATAGTACTACATCAGGCATACAGTCTCACTGCTCATTGATGAGAAACTAAGGCCTGGCTAGGTCATTTGCTCAGTCACTGGTATGGTAAAAAACCACAACCTAGGTTGTTGTGCCTTTTAAATTGGGTTTATTTATATCGTATTTTTTGTTTGTTTTGAGCATTTGTCAATATGACACAAGTATATCTGTGTGGATAATAAAAGAAGATAAGCAAACAGAAAGAAAAAAGATCCAACACCTAGTTTGCTTAACTTATGCTTCACTTTGGATTTTTGAAAAAAATTATCTAAAAGATTTTCTTTTTTTTTTTAATTTGAATTATTTATTTATTTATTTTTATTGGTTGTTCACAACATTACAAAGCTCTTGACATATCATATTTCATACATTAGATTGAAGTGGGTTATGAACTCCCAATTTTACCCCAAATGCAGATTGCAGAATCACGTCGGTTACACATTCACAATTTTACATAATGCCCTAAATCAAGTCATTGATGATGTACTGCCGACTACACTTGTCTATTAGAAAAAAAGAGACTGAAGTTAGGTAACCTGGGTTCCATTGATAGGGGCCTGATATGGATATGTGCTGATACTGTTTTGGTGACTGGGGTCAACTGGGATATAACACTGGAAAAGAAAAAGAAAAAAAAAGACAAAACTAATAATAAATCATGATTCTACTTTTCTATCACAGTGTCTATGATCTAGTGGAGGAGGAATTAAAACGAAAACAAAAACAAAAACAGAATCAAATGTGTGCCATTGAAGGTGAGTATTAAGTACTAGGCACAAGAATAAAACTAAGAAGAAAGAGGCAGCAAGTGACTGGGGTGCTCTTTTTAGATGAGGTGATCATACAGTCCTCCTTGACAAGGTGAAGTTTTAATAATAAATTATAAACAACTTATGATTATGGAAAAGGCTGGGTCTTTCAGGGACATGAAACTGTTAAGACAATGTATGATGGCAAAACCAAATCCTGGCCATCTGCCATAGTCCATTCTGTTTCCTCTGTGGGAAGCTTCTCCTTTGATCCCACATCCCACCTAGCCCTCCCTTTGTTTAGGGACTCTGTTGACTTCTATTTAATCTGCAGGTCTCCACCCGACTGATCCTTTGCTCAGACTGGCATTATCTCTTCAGCTTTTACTTCCACTTTTGAAAACACTAACCATTTCTGTAATTATGGATTGATATCAGGTTACCCACTCGACTGAGGTACTAAAGTGCTAAGTTCACGTTGCTCAGTTACCTTTGCATTTTCTTTCTTCCTTCCTTGTAAATGTGGAGCTCTAAGATAAGAACGTAAGAGTTTTATCTGCTGGTTTGAGCACTGAGCTGGCATATATAAATGCATATTGATAATACAGAATATTTGAAGTTCAGTTCTGATCACATATTGAGGGGAACCAAAGATGGGGGACAGTAAGTAGATTCTGGGTTGATAGGAAAATGATTTTAGAAAATTTATGTTTTTTCCATCAAATGGTGAAGATTAAACTAGCAATATATTTTTCTGTTGTTTGCCATTCTGAATAAAAGTCGTGAAATATATTCTGGTAACTGAAATCATGAATGGCTCTCTTTATTAGTAGTTTATTTAGTTAACTAGTAGTTAACTAGAGATGTACAAAAGTAGGCTATGATCTTTGATCGACTTAGGAAAGGGAGTGACATAATCTGATCTACTTGTTTTTAAAGACATTCTGGTTGCTTATGTAGAAAAATTTTTGAAAGAGGCCAGTGTGAAAGAAAATGGACTATATAGCAAGTAATATTAGTTGCCTGTGAAACAGAATATGGTGGTTCAGATTAAGGTTGTGGAAATGGAGTAGTGGACATATTGAGATATATTTTGGAAATGGAATCAAGAGGATTTATTTAATGGATTGCATACATGGTGAGAGAGAGAGTTAAGGATGTCTGCTGTTTTTTTGGCATAGGTAACTGACTGAATGGTGGTGCCATTTACTGAAATGGTAAGCCTACATGGTTGGTAAATGAGATTGAGAGTTCCATAATGGATACTTTAAATATGAGCTGCTAAATTATACATACAATTGTATGTTCTGGGTTATGACTACAAATTATTACATTTCTTACAATGTTTTAGAATCATTGTAACCCGTTGTCCCCTTTTTTCCCCTTTAATTGTGACTTCCATCTGAGGGTAGAATGCTTTTGTATTCACTTTGTACACTCTTTGTATTCTGGTGTCTCAATTAACTGGATGAATGAATGGATGGATGGTAACATGGACTTCAACATTGCATACCCTTTTTATTATTTATTTTCTCTTGGTGCATATTAATTATCCAGAATGATGAGTTTTTATTGTGACATATTTGTGTATACAACTTTACTCCCTAATACCTCTACTACCCTTCCTTCCTCACTCTCCCCCAGCTTGGTCCTCTTCCTCTACCATACTGATCTCCCTTCTAATTTCATGGAGTTCCTTTTTCTTCATTCTTTTTGTTTTTTTTTTCCTTCTAATTTCCACATATGAGAGAAAACATACAGTACTTTTCTTTCTGAGTTCAATTTTTTCACTTAAAATTATGGTCTCTGGTTCCATCAATTTTCCTGCAAATGACATAATTTCATTCTTCTTTATGACTAAGTAAACCCCATTGTATATATGTGCCACATTCTCTTTATTCAGTCATCTACTAACAAATACGTAGGCTGATTCCATAGCACGGCTATCGTGAATTGTGTTGCAATAAATATGGATGGTATATATGCATCTCTAAAGTATGCTGACTTCAAAGCTTTTGGATAAATAACAAGGAGTGTTATAAGTGGATCATATTGTAGATATGTTTTTAACTTTTTGAGGAATCTCCATGGTGATTTCCATAGTAGCTGTACTAATCTATACTCCCACTACAGTGTATTGGATTTCCTTTGCCCCCTACATTCTCACCAACAATTATTGTTATCTTGATGCTAGCCATTTTAAATGAAGTGAGATGGAATACCAGTGTGGTTTGGATTTGCATTTCTTTGACAATTACAGATGTTGAACATTTTTTTTCATGTAAATTGTTGGCTACTTGTACTTCTTTTCAGAAGTATCCAGTTCACTTGCCCATTTATTGAATGGGTTTTTAAGTGTTGAGGTTTATTTATTAATTTATTTTTTGTATCAGAGATTGAAACCAGGGGTGCTTAACCACAGTGTTCTATAAATTTACTTCCACCTTAAAAGCTCTGTAATTGATGTTTTTCCTTTGGAGATGTATAAATCCTATATGTGCTTGCAGGTTATAATTGTTGCCAAATGAATGCATATGTAGAAAGGGACTATTTAGGAGTAGTTATTTCAACTCACTCTCACTCTTGTGTGAAAGGTAAGGGATGGTCATGGAACCCTGTTATGGACATCTGCATTGTAAAATGAGGCTAATAATGATAGTAATAGTAACAATAACTGTAATATAAGAACAACCCCTACTTCAAATTATTCTTTTGGAACTAAAATTAGATACAACATGCAAATAAGCTTTTTTGTATTTATTTTTTTAGTTGTAGTTGGACACAATATCTTTATTTATTTTTCTGTGGTGATGAATCCAAGGCCTCACACATGCTAGGTGAGCACTTTACTGCTGAGCCACAACCCCAGCCCACAAACAAGCTTTGTTAGGAGTAAATGTTCAATAAATGTTTTCACAATTATGTTGATTATTTTATTTAATTTAATTTTTTTTTTTTGGTACTGGAGATTGAGCCCAGGGTGCTTAACCACTGAGCCACATACATCTCCAGCCCTTTTATTTATTATTTTGAGGCAATATCTCTCTAGACTTGCTAGATTGTTGAGACTGTTCTCCAACTTGTGGTCCTTCTGCCTCAACCTCTTGAGTAGCTAAGAGTACATATGTGTGCCATTGTGCCCAGCAGATAATTATTATTAAGTAAGATGTGACTTGCCTAAGGATGTCTGAGCTGGGACTAGATTGTTTCTACAAGGGGCACAGGTCTTCCATTTCTCTTTTAGGCCTCTACTTTTATTTCTGTCTCAACAATCAGACTTGAATCATGCTTCTTTATATAATGTGGAGATAATACATGAGTTGTTTATGAGCATACCTTAGAAAAAGGTACAAACCTAGTGTTTGAAACTAGGTTCAGCTACCATTTATCTGTGGAGTATTAGACAAATTCATTATTACTGAATCTGCTTCTTCATCTGCAAAGGGAATGATAATAAAAAGGGTACTAACTGCAAGGAGATGTAGTGAAGATAAAAGATGTGTGTCAAGTACTTGGCCATGCTCATGACATATATAAGGTTAATAAATAGTATCTATTCTAATTATTTCTCCCCATTCCCCACCTGCTAAATGATAAAAGTTCTCCACATTACCTCCTCATTGCTTACATACAAGTTATTATAAGTAATCTTGAAAGAAGGTCTGGACATTATGTGGTATGGTAGGCAAAGGTATCAATTCAAATGTTACCTGAGAATTAGTGTCAGAGCATCCAGATTAAATGTGAGAGGGTGACAGCAATACTGAAGGACCAAACAGCAATCTGCATGGATTTGAGTAGAAAGATGAAGAGCCATTGGAGGGAGGTCTTTAGGGAAGAAATAAAAGTGACAGATTACCAGCATGTTTGAAGATTTGAAATATATTACTGGGGGTTGGCAGATATGTGGAAACATTTAGACAATAGTTTGATGTGGTGGTACAGGCATATAATCTCAATGATTCAGTGGGCTGAAGCACGGGAATTGCAAGTTTGAGGCCAACCTCAGCAAGCCCCTAAGCAATTTAGAAAGATCCTGTCTCAAAATTTAAAAAACAAAAAACAAAGAAAAAACACAAAAAACAAACAAACAAACAAACAAACAAACAAACAAAGGGCTGGGGATATGAGTCAGTGGTTAAGCAACCCTAAATTCAATCCACAGTGCGCCATCTCCCAATAGTTATAATTCACGTCCATCTAACTAAATGAGGTAAATTGTTTCGGGAAAATATAGTAAGTAAAGGAAATGTCATCATTGCACATTATTTGGCTCAACAATGAACAGTATTACACAATCAAATTATGTAAACAACAACAACTGTGTAGGTGATCCAAAATTGCAACTTCATCGTACTAAAAAGATGGGTGGGTGATGTAGAGCTAAATCCTGTTTCTCAAATGAGATAAATATGAGCTGTCAATAAAATTTGTATGAAGCTTTTCCTAGTAAAGTCTCCTCATGACTTTTATAGTGGCTCTAGAACTATAACTTTCACATGATGTATGCAGAAGGATGATCATATAACTGCAGAATTGGACAATAGAATTTGTATGGTGTTAGGTACAAACTTAAGATGTTATTAGTGTTGAAAATAAAACACATATTGATTAAATGACCAATAAGCTTATATTAGTAATATCACCAAACACATCTTCAAATAAAAATATAGGTTTATAGATTTTTTTTTAATTGGTAGATGATGTGATAACACAAGATAATACTTCACTTTACGTGTAGTTCATGGAGGGTGGGAATTAAGTCATCTTTGATAACTCTAAGAAATGGACATTAAGGACTGGGGTTGTACCTCAGTGGCAGAGTTCTTGTCTGTCATGTATGCGGCACTAGGTTCGATCCTTAGCACCACATAAAAATAAATAAAATAAAGGCATTCTGTCCATCTACAACTACCAAAAAAATTAAAATAAAATAAATAAACTGACATTGAATATATGAATTATAAATATTTCTGCTAGTGACTTTAATTAATGCTATTTCTTCTTATGAATCTATATAAGGCAGCAAATTTCCATATTTTATTTTAGATAGTAATTTACTTAGCCAAAAGATTTTTTTGATAGGCTCATTAGGTGGTTTTGTTTTCTACTTTCTAGGAAAAGACAATATTCCATCAAATATTAATTTTGCATTTATTAGAATGCCCTATAATCTCAAAAACAATATAGTGGTAATTTGGGGAAAGAAATGAATAATGTTAGAGTATAATTGTAGAATCCTTTGGGAAGCAATTTAAGAATTTATTTCCCAGTTTGGATATTTAAAGTGCCTCTCCAATACTATGGGGAGAGTTGGAGGTATTTCTTACCAGAATCTAATATAAATTGTTCATGTATATGGAAAATTCCTTATTGGATTCTCTTAAGACTCTACTGATGGCTACATTATAAATGCATCTATTACTTTCCTGGTTATATTACCATATGAGGCCTAAAAAATAAAACTAATATTGCTAAGTAATTTTTAGGCCTTATAAATAAATTCTCTTGAACTAGGACTTCTGCTACCAGTAAAAGTGAAGTTACAGGGGCCAACTGAAACAACAAAAATAAACCAAGTAAGAAACAAATTTGAACACACTTGACATTTGACAATGAAAGACAGTGATCCCTGAAAGTAGGGAAATAGGTAATTTCCCAGCTTTTGACCTTGTCAGAATATCTAGGCCATAGTGTAGGGAGGGGAAATTGAGGATGGAACCTGGTGGACTTCCCAAATGAGGAGAAGCTGAGAGTCTGATGAAGTTGTCGTGGTTAGAATTCACAAGAAGAGTTCTTGAATGGAGACAATTGTATATAAAGGACACTCCAGAATTCTGCAGAAGGTCCCTTTCAATTCAATGGAGTATTAGCCAACACATTCATGTGAGAAAAATACTCAGCCTAGGGGAAAAAAAAAACAATGGAAAATAGTATAGGCACATGCTTATCCTATGTAGTGCCACGGACAGTGCTTGTCAGACTGGAAGATCTTATGATTCATGGGTCAGAAGATTCATATATCAGTGGCAAATAATCAACTCAAGCCTGAGCATGCTCCAGACCTGACTAACAAATTAAAAAAACAAAATCAGAAAGGATCAAATTCTTTCTAATAACTTAACAATATCATAAAACATAACTCACACATGCTTATTGCATTGCAGAAATTCTCAGCTGCTATCTGGCACCCAGTTGAAAACTATCAGCCCTGCAAAAAATTAGGAAAACACAACCCATGATGAGGAGAAAAACCAAACGACTGAAAATTACCTAAAAATGACATGAATGTTAAGTTGAGCAGTTATCGACATTGAAGCAGTCATTTAAAAACTGCATCCCATATATACAAAAAAGCTTAGACATGGAAATATGTAAAAGACATAAATCAAACTTTAGAAAAGAAAGCTAAGATATGTGAAATAAAAAGAATACTGGCAAAGGATAATGCCATATTGGATATGGCGGAAAAGCAGTCTAACAAACTCAAAGACCTAATAAAGAGTATCCAAAATGAACCACAGGAAAAAAAAAAAGTTTAACAATTTGAAGGAACTATACATGAGGTACAGGACCACTTTAGGTGACTTAGTATATATGAAATGGAGTCAGTGAAAGAAATAAAAGGAGGGACGGGAAAGGTATTTGAAGAAATAATGCTTGAAAAATTTCCAAATTCAATGGAAATAATACATCCACAGAGCTAAGAAGCCCAGTGAACCTCAATCACAAAAGAATATGATCAAAACCCAGTGGTAAATAGAAAGAAGGAAGGGCATTAGAAATGGTAACCACATGGGCAAGCAAAAGAGGGTTTTTTTGGAATTATTTAAATGTTATCAAAAGATAATTAGCTGCTTAAATCAAAACAAAAAAAATGTAATGTGGAATTTAAAATATGTGTGAGAGTAAAATGTATGGCAATGATAGCACAAATATCAAGGAGTAAAAATGGAAGTACACTATTTTAAGATTCTTTTACTATGTGTGAAGTAGTAGAGTATCATTTGAACGTAGAGTGTGATAAGTTAAAGATGTATGCATCAAACACTAAAGCGTGATTAAAATAACAGAAATAACAACAAAGGGGATAAAATGAAATAATAAAAATAATTTGCTGGCTGGGTGCAGTGGCTCAGGAGGCTGAGGCAGAAAGATTGCAAGTTCAAAGCCGACTTAGCAACTTATAAAGGTCCTAAGTAACTTTGTGAGACCCTGTCTCAAAAAAAAAATAAATAAAAATAAAAATTAAAAATAAAAAAGGGCTGGGGTTCAATCCCTGGTACCAAAAAGAAAAACAAAGGAAAAAGAAAAAGAAAAAAAAATCACTAATCCCAAGCATGCCAAAAAAAGAGGAAAAGCAAAAACAAAGAAATAACAAAAAACCCCATAAGACATTTAGAAAACTAGTAGCAAGATATTGTCAAATTTAAACCTAAATAGATTGTAATCATATTAAATATGAAAAGTCTAGGTATTTCAATGAAAGGGCAGAGATTGTCAGGTGAGGTAAAAGGTTAAGATTTAAGTATATGCTAAGTGTGTGGTAGAAACATATTTTCTAGGCTAAAAGGAAAAACAAAAAGTATTCAATGTTAACATTAACATAGCAAAGTTGGATTGGCTATATTTAATATTAGACAAAGCAGATTTCAGAGCAAAGAGTAGCACTAAAAATAAGAGATGTAATTTTATAATAATTAAGGGGTAAATTTATTAAGTGGTCATGTCGGTTCTAAACATTTATGCATTTAATTTCAGAACTGCAGAGTACAGGAAGTAAAAGTTGATAAACTTTTAGACCAATGACATAAATACAATTCTATAATTATAGTCAGAGATTTCAAAATTGCTTTCTCAGGAATTGATAGAAACAGTAGTTCAAGAACGAACAAACAAATCAGCAAAGCATATAGAATATTTGAACAACAGTCAATATATAGACATAGAAAACTCAACCCAATAATAGCAGAATGCACAATTTTTTTAAATCTATAGAAGTCCCTTCCCTAATGTAAACCATATTCCAGGCTATAAGACAGACTCAATAAATTTGAAAAGATTTAAGTCACACAAAACATATTCTCTGACCATAATGAAAATAAACTGGGCATCAGTTTAGAACATTTGTTTAACAAATTAACAGATGAAATTATTTATATCATACAACAATTAAGATTATTGAAATTAATATTGTGAAAAAATCCTATCAACTCCCACCTCAGGAGGAAAATCATGATGTAAGTAAACATGACCAAGATAGGAATATCATTCTATATGAGTTTACATAGGCAAAACAGTGTGGGTACTAGAGGGAGATAAGACTTAGTTAACAAGTGAACATGTGCTTTTGATAACTAAAATGACTTAGGAGCCTGAGAGCTTGAAGGTTTAAGAATAATTTGATTTTCTTTTTGAATTGCATATTTAGTCTAAAAACCACTAAACACACTTCAGTCAGACAGCACTTATTTTGGATTTAAATATATTTGACCTAATTGTTTTTTCCATGATGGTTGTCATTTGAGGGATACAAAAATTTTCAAGTTTATTCTACCATATACATATAGTTCTCTATATTCATTGTTGGATCTGGATGCAGATACTGCCACTGTGAGACTCCTCATTGACATCTAAATACATCTCATCCACTGCCACATCTGTGCTTTTGCTTATGTCAAAACTCCATGTAGAAGACCTTTCTGTCTTGCTTTCCCGGCCTCATCCATTCAAATTCCCTCTTACTTGGTATGAATTTTCCTTCCACTATTCTGACCTGTTGGTTATGTTGAACTCTGTACTCTGTAGAATTTCATATGCAATCAAGACTAAAACAGTACAACACACTTACTCATTATTTTTTTTAATTTGGCAAATTTTAAATTATAGTATATATAATGCTAATTTGGGGATAATTTTAATGATGCAGGTTTGGGCCAAATCTTCAGAAACTCCAATTCTCTAAGTTGCAGGCTTAGAAATTTGCATTTGATCAAAGATCCCAGGAGATCTTGATGTAATGATTTACATATCACACTTTGAAATAAACCAAACATCTATAATGGATTTCAATAATTAAGTCTAGTCTCACATATAGATGTGAGACTAATCCTTTATATCAATAGGTAGCATGCTAAGTATATAACTGATACTTAATAAATGCTGGTCAGCTTATTGACACAATGCAGTTAAACATTTTGTGTCTGCACTTGCCAGTTGTTTTTATTAAAATATAAATGATTATATAACCAAGTATTTTAATTTTAAAATTTTCTCTATACTTAGATTCTCCTTCTCACTTGAATAAGAGAATTTTAGAGCTGGAAGGAAATTATAGAATTAATTTAGCTTGTTGCTCTCATTTTTTGATAAAGCAATTGAGGGCAGGAGAGGTTAAGTGACTTACCCACATTCATACAGTTAATTAGTAAGAAAGTGAGATCTACAGAAGTCAAGTGTCTAGGCTTTCAAGCCTTGTGTTATTTCTTCTGTACATGTTGTCTCATGCTAAGAAATTTGCCTAGGTAGTCATATGAGTGAGAAGATTCAAGTGTGCATTTGTAAGTGCTAGGTGACTGAAAACTTCAGTCGTTCTGAAGAACTCACAGCAGCTATTGCTCTAGCTTGTTTGTTGTGGATAATTTTGAGTCCAGTAATTCTTTGTTGTGGAGGCTCTCCTGCACATCATGGAAATGTTAGCAGGATCTCTGGCCTCCAATCACTTGCTGTCAGGAGCATCCTCCTACCCCAGCAGTGTGGATTGAAAATATCTTTTACCATTGCCAAATATTCCCTGGGAACCAAACTTGCTTCTAATTGAAAACCTCTGCTTTATACAGAGAAGGACATAGATCGTGGATTCTTGGAAAGACTCATAAAGGATTTGTACATGAGAGGGTACTTTGCCTGTGAAACACTATCAGAAGACACCATATGTATATGTGTTGTAAACAGAAGAACAGTGTAGTTTGGATTGCAATACAGTGTTAGTTATAATGTAGAATGTACTAAGGCATATGATGTTGTGATTCAGATTTTTATGGCTTTTTTATTTATATGAATTTTTATTATGCTATTTTAAAATTTTATTTGTCAGCACTATGGTGCCCATTACTTCTTTAAGTGGAGCATTATATTATGGTATAAAGAGCGGTTTCCATTATCTTCAAACCAATGTGTATATATTCTAGACGTGAAGCATTTATCTTGTAGATTTTTCAAAAGCCAAGAAAAATTATGCAGATATACCCTTTGGAAAATGTAAATACTGTATAATGCTTTGTTGTGAAGTGTCTTACCCCTTATTAATTTCTCCTTTTCTTTGCATGTAGAAGCTTAAGGAAGATTTGGCCACTTTAGTCAAGCTTGACCTTAACAGAATAATTTCTTAATGAATATCTGTTCATCTTTGCTGCTGTGTGCAAAGAAAGGGCATCTTTCTGCTCTTACAGAATAGAAGAATGATTTGAGATTTGACAGATGAGCAACATACTGTCAAAAATCCACCAGCAAAACATCTTTTCAGTGCATTTGGGTCTAAAAGAGAGAAAGAGAGACTATTGAAGACAAGTTTTATCCCAAAGAGTAGCTTGTGAAGTAGGGGCAGCATATGGGATGGGGATGGTTGGTAAGAGGGGGAGTGGAAACTTGAGTTCCAGTACTGGCTGAGCCACCAGGACACTTTCTGATCCCTGGATGGTTTTTGTTCATGAGTTAATAATGCTGTTGGGCTTGATGATCTTACACGTGTCTGTATTGCGTATCCATAGCACAAACTCCAACTGTTTCATATTGCTCAGAATAAAATCTTTTTTAAACCGAAAGATGGAAAATAGTACCAGAAAAATGCCTGAGGCAGTTAATGCAAACTTGATCAGGAAAAGCTGTCCTCTTTAAGAGACTTAAACGTGGGATTCTTACTTGAAGGACTTACGAGTATAGAGATCTCAATACATGATGGTTCTAATTGAAATAAAACAAAATTTTAACCTCCAAGTGATTTTCTTCTTCTATGGTTGAAAAACATATTGTATTTCCCCTTAGCAATACTCTGCTCAGTTAGGTCAATTAGTGGCTTAATATTTAAAGGAAATACTCAGCTATTATAATATTGATGGTTTTCATAATTAAAATATAGAAATTATGACTATCAACTGCTTAGACTCCAGTTAGCTTATTAAAATGCAGCAGAGATTACATACATACCTTTTTGATATCATTTTTCTTACTTAACCCATGGTATTAAGCACTGTCAGCCCTTAACACAATTACATCAAACTCTCATACAAGTTAGCTCCTGGCCAAAATCTGACATAGGCAGTCAATATCTTGACTTAATTATGTTGATGAACAAAATAGTCATTTTTGTGTGTAAGGAGGCTAAATGTTCACAGTAGGTAAGGAGACCAGCTGTTGCACTTTTGATTTTGCCCTAAAGATTGTAACAAAAGGTCAGAAATCTTTTGATGTCAGCTAATTAAAATATCAATGGGTATGCACCTTGTACAATTGTTTTTGGATTAACATGAAAAGTTGAAACTTCTTTTTCATATATATTATGACTATGCACATTGGGGTAATGAATTAGATGTGTAAGTGCCAAGAAGACTGACACCTTAATCTTTTAAAGTATATTCAGACAAACATTCCTGGAGTTGATTTTCTTCCTTTACAAAAGTGGGTACATTATCATGTGGTCCTCCTACTCATGCCAAAGGGAAGTTGAGTTTCAGAAACACCCAGAAACATGGAGAAAATTGCAAACACAAAGCAAAGGAGGTTGCATCAAACTATTATTGAAATCAGATGGGGATATTCTTCACCAGTGTTTGTGGAGCCTGTTGTCATGCACTTGTGTGTCTTCCATCTGAATTAATTGTAGCATCTTTCTTAGAAATTAGTCCCTTTATATCAAAGTGTGATCTATGGATTATTTGCTTTAGAGTCATTTGAGGTTCTTTTTAAAATGCTTATTCCCTGGCTTCAGGACAAGATACATTTTTTAAAAGAAAAATTCTAGGTGGTTTTGATGATCATCAAATGTTCTTAAAACACTTAGGTAGCAAGCAACCTGAACTCAGCCAGGGTAAACATTTTGTCTTTTTACCTGCCTACTTTTTTGCTCATTCCCTTGTTTATCCCTATTGACTCCTAATCCCTCCTCTGGGATTAGGGGTCAGTTTATTCCAGCATTCAGTGAACCATCAACTAATATCTATGAGCATTTAAACTCCTAGAAGATGCTCCAGGTGTCATTTCTATTTCAACAATGACAGTGACAATGGTGACAACAACACTGGGCTGTGTACATTTCTGATCTTGTGTCGCTCTGACCTGCGTACTTTTGATATTAAAGGCTGTAAGGAATTTTCACATTGAGAAATGATCTTGGCCTTGGACTTTGTTTTCTTTACTTTTTTTTTTTTTAACATTCTAGTTGAATTGGCACTTTGGAAAGTAGAAGTATTCCTGGGTACCTTCCTAAGATCAGCAATAACTGAAGTCTATCTGGAAGTGACTGAAAACTATGTTAAATATATCTCATTAAGGTCCAACTAATTAAACTATCCACAACTCAATTTATGGTTAGGTATATGCATAAAGAACGGAAAGAGGCAGTTGCCTTGACTGATTGTTGTTTAACTATCTTCTTCCACAGATATGTAGAATTGTGTGATTATGAGAACACATTGGTGTCACCACTGCCAGCCTTCATTTGAATGGGCATGGGCAAGTGAGGGGACCAGAAGCCTGAGCTTCATTGCCTTTGTACTTTTGCCTGTACCCCTAGACCAGATAGATATTCCTGGCAATGGCACAAAGTGTATGCACAATAAATGAATGAATGAACAGAAAAGGCATGCTTTACCATCCTCCAGATTTTGAGATGAGAAATTGAATTTGACCTTTTTGAAGTCACATAACTGATTTCAATAATACTCATATTCAAACACATTCTTCTTGTTTATGGGCCCTTACCATGATTTTCAATGACCTGAACTCCTAGTATAGTCCGTGTTGGGTGGGTTCCATGTTCAATGTCCTGGTTTCTGAGCACAATCTGTGCAGTGACATTCTTTCTCCAAGGAAATTTCCACTGAGTAGGCTTGTTCTTTGTTAAAAGAAATTGAGAAGAATCTGATGACTACTACCAGGTTATTTCTTCCAGATATCAAAATTCTCTGACCTAGTTAACTTGTCAGGTCTTTGGAAAGCTACAAAGTGTTTGCATAAGTGCTGAGAAATGGAGAGAAGTAGAGAGATATTCAGATTACTTTTTTTGTGTGTGTATGCTTTCTCAAGGAGACTGTATAGTGTGCTCCTGATGCTGCCTTGGATGTGTGAAGGCCTATAGTGTTGGTTCACTAGAATTAGGAACTCACAGAGGTTGAAGGCATAGATTCTAGAGTTGGTGCTCCTGTGTTCTTAATATAGTTTGCTATTTATGGTGTGACTTTTGGCCAGTCACTTAATTCTATTTTATGATCCTCTGATAAATGCAGATGATTTGAAGACTAAATGAAATAAATCACGATTAATAAATAATCAATCATTACTAACAATTATTGTCATTATACCTGGTCTTGTCTTGACACTAACTAGCTTCACAACAGTGACAAGCATTCTACATATGTCCTTCAGTTGTCTTGTCAGTAAAGGAATCAGTGAAATGAGAGTTAAGAGTCATATACTTCTATGTTAAGGGAAGTCTTAGATCACTACATATGAACTCAAAAAAAATATTTTGAAGTTAAACTTTTTGTCAAACTCCTCTCTTTAATAATAGAACAATAAAAATTTATTCTCTAGCATTAAAAATGAGTAAATGAGAAAAAAATCCAACAAGTTGGGCTTTTTGTTTCTCTTAGGGAACAAGTATACAGAAGAGCCAGTCTTGTTGCCTAATGAACCAAGAACCCAAACCTTGGATTTCATTACTGTTATGATTCCAGATCCCACCAGAGTCTCTTATCAAATGTGGCCTCATTAAGTGCAAGAGGCAATGCACTTCTCCATTAAATTGTGCTGAGCTAACTGTGGCTGACATGAGCTAAAATGAAATGCAATTATTGCCAACCTGTTCCTATTGGACTGTAGTTGCCCATCACAGGGAGATATTATCATATACAGAATGACTTAGGAATCCTCACTTCTTTAGGTTTTATTCTGAGAAATTATACTGAATACCAAGCTTATTTGGTGAGGCTTCTGGCAATAATATCAACTAAATATAAACAATTCCTGTGTGATCCTGTTTTGAATAAGGTACCACTAAGACTAATTCAATAGAATGTTTCTTCCTTCTTCTACTAAAGATGGAAATGTTTATAAACAGACCCCTCAAAATGTAATCTGTGCTTTCTGGTAGCAAGGAATTTAATAAACATATTTGTAACCTTGGGAAAAGAGAGGATACATTGCCTTCTAATAATAATTGCTAACATTTTATGCTAGAAATGGTTACAAGTACTGCATATGTGTTAACTAATTAACTCACTTAATGTTTCTACAGAGGAAGAAATAGAAGCACAGAGAGATTAGTACACACATAGCTAGTTTGTGATGGGGCTGGATTCATAACCGGAAAGTCCAGATTGTGTCTAACATTACTTCTCAAATCCCTTCTTCATCAGTATCTGTAGGCAGAGAAACAAATTTAATAACTGAACAGAGGAGGTAGAAACCACAGAATACAAGTTTGTATCTGGAGATATTTATGTCTTATTTTGATTCCCAGTGAGAAAGAATATGATATCAATGCAGTTTGGTTTTAAAATAGGAGGAACTGCAAATAGGTAGTTATGAAACTTGCCTGAGGTGATCTGAAGACATTGTGAGGGCAGGAACAGGTACAAGCTTCTGACTGTGACTTGGTTCTTGGCTAGAGTCACTAGAGAACGTGTTTCCCGGTGACAGCCATCAGTGGCTGTAGGGGATAGAAATAACTGGGAGACAATTAGTGATTCCAGAGGGAGTGACAGAATGTGGAGTGCTTGGGGGTGAAAGTGGGGTTGCAGGGATATGGCTCATGGTAATCACATCACAAACTACCTCAGCTCAAAGCAAAATTAAGGTCATACTTTAAATGGCATTTTAAAGGGATTTAACTATATTTTACACTGAGTTCCAAGGATCTGCTGTTAAAGATTTGGTCTACAGTTTTCATACCTGAAGTCTTTTTTTTTTTTTCCTGAAGCAAAGACAATCTTATAAGTTCTGTGCTTCTGTATTTTATTGATTTTGAAAGTACAGTATCATAAACAGTGTTCATTTTATATGTAAAACAAGCTAAAATACCAACTTGAACAGGAAAACAAAAATCATTATATTAACCAGTTTATGGTTATAACAAATTTGAGAATTACATGCATATACAACTTTAAATCTTGTATTTCACCAAGTGTGACTATTTCTATGGGTCATTATACAGTTTTAAATTTCAGATTTCAAAATATAATTGGAAGGCCAGATAATAATGCATTATACATTGTATCATAATTTATTCTACGTGTTTCTTTTGCAGGATCATGAGATTATTTACAGATTTTTACTATTTTGAATAGTATATATTTTTTATAAGTGAATATTTGAATTTTAAAAATTGTTTTTAGGTATCTTTTTCTAAAACAGGCATTTACTTTAATAAATATATAGTTTAAAATTGTTTTATATAAATATTGTTTTGTTTTTAGTTCCATCAGCTGTGTAAAAAGATGTCTGTTTTGCCAAATCTTCACTAACATTAAAGATTATTATTCAAAATTTCTTGGTTAACTTCATAGATTGACTTTCATATATTATTAAATTTCCATTTTTAATGTTCATCATCTGTAGGTTTTTTTGCAAATCAATTGTCTACTCATATCCTTTGTCTAAAATCCAAAATATTAAAGAATGTTTAATATTGTATGGTGTGATCAAAATGTTGGGAATTCTATACAAACATGATTAAAGCAAACCATACTAAATTCCAATCAACTTTGAATAAGTTTAGACATTTTTATTTACTAAAGTTCAGCAAAATATGTAAGAAAATATGAATTGGTATGAACATACTTCATATACAAACAGAGATATGAAAAATTGTGCTCTATATGTGTAATAAGAATTGTAATGCATTCCATTCTCATGTATTTAAAAAAAATAAAATGAATTTAAAAAAGACTATTTTTATGAAAAATGTGGAAATATTTAGTCAGAGCAAAGTGTATGTTTATAGTGTCTTTTAAAGGGTGTGAAATTATAAATAGAGCAGAATTATCTTTTGCAATTTTTTAGAAAGGGGAAAACTTTTTATGCATATAGACATATTCCTGAGTCTTATTTACTACTATAAGTGCATAATAATCTGTTGCTTCTGAATTCCTTAATGCAGTATAACAACTTGAAAGAGAAAACAAATGAGCGAGGAACAGAGTTGTACAAATATTGTCAAATATCTTCTTTCCATGTCCAACCCCTTTGGGCTAAACAGTTTAATAACTTCCTTGACCCTGTTCACAAAATTAGCTTTCAATTTGTTCAAGTAGATCTATAGCTTTGAAGGTGTGCATTTTCTTTCAACAATTTTCCCCCTGGATCTTCCAGTGTTTTCTTTTTTTTTCTTAAGCAAAGGGCATAAATTTGTTTAGCTGCAAAACTTGTCTGTACTTTTCAAAAATTAATGTGAATCTTCCCAAGATTGAGAACAATAATTTTACTTGGCTTAACTCCAGTGATCTGTAGGAAAGAAAAAAAAAAAGAAAAGAAAAACTGTAAGGAGAGTAACGATTTGTAGAAATCTGCAGGAGGCCTTGGTCCTTGGTCCAGGAGTAGTACTGCTGACAATTACATAAATAGTGTTCCTGTGCAATTATCCCAGCAATAACCAATAGCAAGCAAAAATTATAGAGGCCTGATGCGATTTATGCCCAGAGATTTCTGTGTAGCACTTTGTTTGAATCAAAATGGCTATCTGTATTTTTTTCTTTCCTTTAAAGAAAAGAATCAGTCGGCTCCTTAGGAGAATATAATTTCCTTCCATCTAGTTTTAAATGGCATTAGCACAGCAATCAGATGTCAAGGTGAAAGATAAACATGTCTGTTTCCCGGTGCATAAATGGGTAAAGTACCAGGTAATCTGGGTACCATCTCCCTGGCTTTTGCACTTTAAATAACATTAACCTTGTGCTGTGTAGAGTTATGATTTTTAAAACTGTTTTCTCTTCACAATGTTCAATCAGTTCCACAATTTAAAAATATATTTTATGTTGTCAGGTTTTTCTGTTGGACATAAGGGCACAGGAAAGAACATTAATTTGTTTTTTAATTTTGTATGATTACTGCATTGTATTTATTTCAATAATTCCTTCAGTGTTACCATTTAACTATCTTTAATTAAACACTGATTGGGCCTCACTTTTCCCATGAGATTACATTTCAGGACATCATGTAATTCATTTTAAATAAATCAGATTGGGGGAATTTAAAAAAATTTTTTTAAAGATGCAGGTATTAACGGTCATGTATGAAGTGTATTGAAAAGTAATAACTTAGAGGCTGTCAACAATTGGCAGCCATTTTAACAAAAACTAAATATAACTGCAAAATTGAATAAGGAAGAAAAAGAAACACATGTATATCAATCCCCCTCAAATAATCCCTTTTATGAAAAAAAAAAGTTGCTAGAGACAAGAGAAAGTGAAATAATTTTTATGGAACTGCCTTTGGAAATTGTTCATATTCTGCTTGGCTGAAAAAAAAAAAAAAAGAACAACAGAACTGGACAAATTATTTCTCCACTTTTAATGCATTGAATGAAAAATGGAGTCCAGTGAGAGCAAACAAGTTTTGTCTTTATTGGATTAAAAAAAACCATCTCCAGCATTGTAAATTTAATAGCTTTTTATAATACATTTCATATTTTTTCCTGAGGGAGGTGGTGGAGATTTTTTGTTCATTATATTTATTAGAAAAGCAGGAATATGCTAATAATTTTTGTATTTCAATGCCAAAGCAGAAATTACTGTATATAATCATTGGTAAATAAATGCTTGTTAGATTAAATATTATATGATGTAGTTTTGGCTTGATGTCTGGGTCAGTTCCAGGACTATTTGGCTTGCTGGAAATTTAAGAGGTTCAGGCCTAATTTAGGATGGGTTTTAAAAGAATAGAGTGGTCACTCAGCAAGCTATCTCAGGACACTAATTCAGAATATACATGGCAGTAGGACTGTAGGCTGATATATCCATCCAACATTCTTTTTGTCATTAAGCCTTCCAACTAACCTATCTACATGGATCTAATGTATTACCAACATCCATCAGCCTAAGATGGTAACCAAACAAAATCAAAACAAGGGAATCAATCATCTTGAATTATGATCAACTTAATCATATGTTCTGTTTGAAGAGGACTATCAAAGACTACACATGTCCTTCCCAGTTGAGATCTATTACAGATTTCAAATCACCACACAGCCTTCTGAGGATTGTTGGGATTTCCTGAGGGACTGAGGAAAAAATTCAACTATGTTTATTTCCAAGCACATTTCTTAGGAGAAATTCTTTAATTTAGCTCTGCTCTGGGATTTAGTATTGAAGCGCTAAAGAGCTTAAAAGGTCATCTTGAGGGCCAGGGTGTGATTTTCTTTTTTATAACCATAAGAGATACACAAAGTTGGGGTGGGAGCTGTGCTTGTTAAGAGTTAAAATCTTAGTCCTAATAAGACATGCAAGTCACGGAATATATAAAATGATGGAGAAAACAAACAAAAATGAAAGAAGGCTATACAAATCTTTGATATTGCTTAGGTGTTAGCCTTCAGGCATTTAGGATGTACTGAAGTTGTCTGAAAACATGGTAATAGCCAGGGGCAGTTCTTCAGTCTAATGAGACAGATGTGATACAAACCTGGAGATGATACATTCATCAGAGGAGAAAAGATGTGGACCATATGGTGTGAGATCAACTCATATCCACCAGGATGAGCCCAATGGTGTTCTTTGGATTTGAATCTGAGGGTGTTGCACTTCTGGAGATCGTACACATGTCTGGGAGCATGTGAATAAGTAAATGAACAGCAATCCTTAGATCCTGCATTTTGATATATAAATACATTTAAAATGGAAAGCCTCTTATTATTGGAATGAATGTTATTTATGTTTTCCTCACATTTTTACATCCTTTCTCATGTTTGCAAGTCAGGAAAAGCAAAATGTTATGTTGGTAGAAAAGGTATTCTAGAGAGATCTATTTAAACATTTTAAAATACAAATGGGTGGTCTAATTTTTGGATTCTTTGGCTTTTCCAACCTCAATATTTCTTGCTCTCTAATAAGACTATTTGCTTCAAATGGTGGAGTCTGGTTCCCAGAACAAGAGTTGTGACACTATGTGAAGGAAGATTTTAAGAACATTTAAAAAGAAATAATCAAGACCTTTTCACTTTAAAATATTTTTCTTAATACCATTAGAATTTTAGAGGGAGATATCAAACTTATGGGAAATTGCCATAATCTACTCATTCACCTGGGCTTTAAGTTCTTTTTACATCAAATTGCATCTTCTACTAAAGCTTCATGGTAGGGAAGGGGAGTCCCTGGAAGGTAGTGTAATTAGGCTGAAGTCCTGTGGGAATTACTTTCGGCTCAGCACTCCATTGGTGACTGCATTTGTGAATCAACTAAGAGCAGTTTTTTATTGATCGGGTCACATTTTGAAGTGTGTCTCTTTGATGGATGTGTAAGGAATCCACTTGGACATCTCTGACAGAAGACACTAGGCAGAAGATATGACTAGATTTTGAGCATTCCTGATTCCATAAAAGCACTGAACAGACTGCTGAGTAAAACACAGCAAGCCAGTTTTCGAAGAGACCAGGCATTATGTGACAGAAGCACCTAAGTCCCTGGTTCAGGCTGCTTGTCTTTGAGGGCTGGAGAGAAGCCTTCTGTCTGAAATGAGAAAAGAAAATCCTCCCCGAGGCCAAAGCACACCAGGATGTAAAAGCTTGGAGTAGATTTGTTGACCCCTTGTTCCAATCTCCCCAACCTCATTTCTTTGTTCTTGGTAAGGACCCTCTGCTAGAATTTAGGCAGTCTCCTTTATAGATCTTGTCTGTGACTTGTTCATTACTAGGTTTGAGTCTTTGCACTTGCTGCTTGTAACTTACAGAACGTATACTATGCTTGCAATCTGTCGACTCTATGTCTTTTGATCTTCAAAAATCTGGCTTAAGTCTAACTCTTGGGGCAGTATTCCATAACTGAACTGCTCCCTGCTATGAACTGTGTCCCTGATCAGCTTTTCATCTGTATTTGGAATAAATGGGCCCTGTTTGAGCTGCTGTAATTTTCTCTGGGTTTATATATTTGGTAACCATGTGTTTTGGTTACTTCTGCATATGGGTAGTCATTCTTCCCACATGTACTTTAGGGCAGATGCATGTTTACTTACATCATATATTCTTCCTGCCTCCATCCATGTAAGATGGATCAGTGACTGTGAAACTACAGGTACCCAATATACATTATGACTCTAGATCCTCCAGTAGGAGTGTCTTTGTGATGGGCCCACTCAGGGAAGGTGAGCATCAGGAAAGTGGAGAAGAGTGGCTCCATCAAGTGCTGTGTTCTGAGACCTAGTGCTGCACAACAAAATATCCCCACTTGTGGTGACCTGACACAACCATGATCTTCCATGAGCAGGGTCTGGAGGAACTCTTGTTGCATATGGAGTTATTCTGGGCCCCTCTGCACTGAGCCTGGAAGATCTGCTTGCAAGGTTGCTCACTCACATGGCTGGAAAGTTGGTTGTGGTTATCTGTGGGGAGATTTAACTCCAAGTTTTGGCTGGGGGGACTTGGTTTCCCTTCATGTGCACCTCTCCTTGAGGTTACTTGTGCTTTCTTAGAGCACAGTGCATGAGTTATAAGAGAGCGTACTAATAGGTAGGAAGTATGAGCGAATAGGCCAGTTAAGGGCTCTGTCTATAACTGACATAACATTACTTCGTCAGAAACAAATTCTCTTTGCAGGGGAGTGGCATTGCCACATTGCAGAATATCATGTAGATTTTAAACATGTTTGGAAAGTGTGGATTGCCACATGCTGCTTTACTAGTGAAACTATACAAAGTCACATTGCCTAACGAAAAGAAACCTGTCGGTAGTCAATTCTTTTCAACGTCAGTGATATTAGCATTTATTTAGTGCTTGCTTGCTTTGTGCCAGACAGTGGGATAAAGAACTGTGTGTGATTTCTTACTTGATTCTTACAACTTATGAATTGATCAGCACACCCATTCACAGAAGAAGAAACTGAGATAAAAGGAGGTATTGTAGCTTGCTCAAGGTTGCAGCTATTAAATGCAAAGGGAGGATATGAAGGAAAGTAGTCTAAGCCCAGATTTCACATTCTTCACTCTCTGTCTACTGTTCAATGACTACATGGAGTGAGATGTTGTAATGTAGCATAGAGACATGAGAAATACTAGTGGTCATTTTTCCAGGTGTTGAGAACCTGGATTTTGGTTCATGCATATGCTTATGGGACACTGAAACCTCTGTGTCATGTGATTCATATATGTGTGTATGTATGTGTCTCTGTGTGGCTTTTATCAAACTTAAAAAGGTATGTATTAGAAAGGTTTAAATGTTGAAATAATGCAATTCATGCCCTTTTTCTTAAGTCAGGCTCAGTTTCAAATATCTCAAAAGATCAATTAATGCCTTTGTTTAAAGCCTTCAGAGGAGGGCTACATGATATACTAAGGACCTATTAGCTTTGGGGCCCTATGACAGAGTTGATCAAAATCTTTTGCATTCCTTATAATCTTGGGTAAATTACTGACCCCTCCCCTCAGGGCCTGATTTCCTGGTTTGTAGAATAGAGCTAATGACAACCACCTTTAAGGGCTCTGAGGACAAAATAATATACTGTGTGCAATGTACCCAGCAGTAATAGGTTTTCATCCAGTGCTATTTCCTTTAATGGTATTTTGAGTGTTGCACAGAACTGGCGCAGTAAAAACATTTCCTTCTCAAGTAGTTGCTACCCTCTAAAGGCAGGACAAATTCCCAATGAAATCCATATACCGAATCACTTATACACAGCTACATAAACTGCCCAGTTCACTTTTCAGTATTCAGTATCGTGCTAGGTCCTATACCTTCTTCCTTGTGTGAAAACATTCTGCAGATTTAGTACAAGTGAAGGGATACAGAAAATCAATCCAGGCAATTGCTTCTTCATTTTCTGATCATTCTTCCCAGTTTGTCCCCACCTGTGAATGTACCTAATATCTTCCGTATAGACCATTAACCTCCCTCCCCCCACAGTTCTTTTATAAAAAGAATGGCTCAAAGTGCTTCGCCCATGGAAAAGGGCTTGATATGAAAGTTTTTCTCTTGTCCTACCTAATTTTGATATATTTTTTTTTTTTGTTAAAAGTCTGGGAGAGATTTTAATTAAAAATCTTTATCTGGATATCATTTAGATTTTGAATTTTTGTAATTAAGCTTTGGATGGGTTCCTTTACTGACAGCTTTCATGAAGCAAAATTGATTCTGTTTTATGTATTTATTTTAATTGATAATTTTTTGTATATGTATGTGTGTATATTTCAGTATTAGGGATTGTCTCCAGGACTTCACTTATGCTAGATTAAAAGAAGGGCTCTACTACTGAGCTTCAAGCCTAACATTGTGTGTGCGTGTGTGTAACATTGTGTGTGTATATGTTAAGAGCATGTTAACAAGTTTGCATGGAAGGGGGTGCTGTAATTGGTAATTTACTCAAGTGTGCACTAGACATCCCACTAGACTTGAGGCATCAGAGCAGCTGGGGGTTAGGAGATAAGGTTTATAAAGGATTGAGAGTGAAACATGCTATTGAGTTGACCTTCTATGTCTGGGAGACATGAAGACCTGTAAAACTGGTGATTATTTGGAATGATATCTATTAACAATGTTTTCAGTTTTATTTTTTATCTTACAAGTAGCTTTATTTCTTTAAAATTTTGCATGTGGCTTCATGTTGACCTAGATTCATATCTCATAGATTCAAGTCATCCATGCAACAAATCCTTTTCTTTCATGTTACTATTACTGATGTTTAATAACTTTCTCATTTTTCTTGATTTGTTAAGAAATTAATTTTCATCATCCTACAGAATGTTTCAAGGTATTTTCTAGTTAAAATTGATGGGTGGAATTGCTAGCTTTCTCTTCATTTTAATTGTTTCATAGATGTCTGACATCCCTTTTGTGGATTATTTTGCTATATATTTTTTAATTTGTGTTTTCTGGAGGTTTAGTAAACTTCAAGAAAAGATAAGGCATTAACATATCTTTTTTTTGTTTTTGTTTTTTTGTTTTTTATTTTTTAGTTGTAGTTGGACACAACATTTTTATTTTATTTTTTTTAATTTTTTTTAATTTATTTTTTTAATGTTGGTTGTTCAAAACATTACATAGTTCTTGACATATCATATTTCACATTTTGATTCAAGCGGGTTATGAACTCCCATTTTACCCCGTATACAGCTTGCAGAATCACATCAGTTACACTTCATTGCTTTACATATTGATAAACTCATGTCTGTTGTATTCTGCTGCCTTTCCTATCCTCTACTATCCCCCCTCCCCTCCCCTCCCCTCTTCTCTCTCTACCCCCACTACTGTAATTCATTCCTCCCCCTTGTACTGTTTTTCCCTTTCCCCTCATTTCCTCTTGTATGTAATTTTGTATAACCCTGAGGGTCTCCTTCCATTTCCATGCAATTTCCCTTCTCTCTCTACCTTTCCCTCCCACCTCTCATCCTTGTTTAATGTTGGTCTTCTTCTCGTGCTCTTCTTCCCTAGTCTGTTCTTAGTTACTCTCCTTATATCAAAGGAGACATTTGGCATTTGCCTTTATCTTAAGTGCTTTCATTATCATTCACAAACACCAGACACATTATCTGGATCCTAAATTAAATATAAATTCTTTTGGTTCCTATGTTTTCATTAAATCTTTAAGAAATACTGATTGGCTTATGCTAAGAATTCTATATATATATTCTTTTTGTCTCACCTGAGATTCTTAAACTTTCAGAAGCTTATGGGCTTTTTCCCCTTCAATGCTATTTTTTTTTAAAGAGAGAGAGAGAGAATTTTTTTTAATATTTATTTTTTAGTTTTTGGTAAACACAATATCTTTGTTTGTATATGGTGCTGAGGATGGGACCAGGGCCGCACGCATGCCAGGCGAGCGCACTACCGCTTGAGCCACATCCCGGGCCCCTCAATGCGATTTTAATGCATCGGTGTTGATAGAGAGTTTGGGCTGTTTCCGGTATCTGGGTGGAGCCAACTCTGGACCCTATAGATTTATGTCTATAAATTTTATCTCATATCTTTTCTTCAAGATGATGCTATAGAGACATGGATTTTAGTCATAGAAACTGAAGGATGTCTCTGACAACACAATGAGTCATTGTGATGTCACCAGCTTGAAGTGGGCATGGCATCCTGAGCCAGCTCTCATCTCATGTGTCAGCTCTGATGCAGCTATAGTGGTTGCTGGGAAGGTTAGTTTCTGAAATCACATCTAGGCTGACATGAAAGGTGGCTAGAATTGATTATTGATATCTGTTATGATTAGGGAAGCAATACAGTAACAAAAGAGCCTTGTATTTGCCATCTGTCTTCTAGTCATTACTTATTAAACAAAAACAAGGACAACAAAGGACTTCTTTTGTTTTTTTTATTTTGGTGCTTCAGCTACAAAACAGGATTCTGCTTGAAAGGTTAATAGAACTAATGTCTGAAGAGCATGAACGCCTCCTTGAATATGCACAACAGAGTCAGATCCCATAAAAATAATGGCATATGTAGAAGTCTAACATTATCAAGGGATCACAAATTGGGAGGCTTAATTTCTCAGACCCAACTTACTCAGTTTATGAAACTAAAGATAGGCAAAGACCTGCTTTACTCCTTGGCAGTAGAAACTTCAAAGAATGCTGACATTTGAAAACCAGAAGAGCTGAACATTCACTCTCTGAAGAATACACTCTAATTCTGGAAAGAAGGTGGCCTCATCTTGATGGCTGTGTTTGATGAGGTTCACTGCAAGGAAGCACTCTTTGCAGTCACAGGGTTACTCTGACTTCAGAAGCAGCCACTTACTTAAACCCACGTTATTTCTGGTGCGCCCTCCAATGGCAGGTCGATGGAAAGCATTTATCACCTTTTCTACAGTGAGCAAGTTAAAATTCCTTTTTGGAGGCAATGGGGCCCTGAGGGAATATCGAGGAATCACCGGAGAGGGAGAGGAGTCTGGTATGCCATGCATGGTTCTATAACTTCCTTCCAGGCCATTAGTTGATCTATTGGATCAGCTTTTCTCAACCTTTTGTGGGTAACTTTCCTGGCAGAGTTGTTGAATTATGTGCAGCCACTTCCAGCAAGCTGCTTAGGTCAGGGGGCTTTTCTTTGGCATTTAGCTCCCACATGCTTAAACAAAACCTCAATTTGCCAAGGTTTTTAACACTGGAAGCTTGTCCTCCTTATCCAGTTTTATTATTTCTTCCACACATTGTTATTCATAACACATCTGGCTGCAGGTTATAGCATTTTGGCTGAGTTTCACTACGCTAACCTCCGTTCCCTCTCCTAGGGCTTAGGAAACAGGCCCCTCTGGATTGAAATATTAATGATCATAAGTACAACAGCTACCCCTCTGCTTTTCAAGTAATGCAATTCTCAGCCGAAGGGCAGCAGCACCAATTATAACTATGGGAATCCTATATATGCTCCTGGTAGGATACACAGATGCACACACAGGGACTCAGCTGGGCTCTGATACTTGTAACTTGACGATTCCTTGTGCTTTAGTGTTTTGAAGCTCTAAAATGGAAAAATGATTCTAGCAAGGAGATTTGGTGGGTGAGGAAGAACCACTCACACCCATCTGCGAGCTGTGTGGGAAATCACCTGTAGGTGCCTGGTAGGGTCTTCTTACCTCTTGTAACATTCAGGTTTGGAGATGAGGGAAACCTCTGTGATTCACTCTGTGTCTCTCTCAGTTTCTCCTCATTTCTCTGAGCTATTTGCAGTAATTAGAATCGTGTATCAGGGAATAGTATAAGGTTTTATTTTTGACTCAACTACCGCCTGAGAGACAGGCCCTCCACCTGTGACATTCAGCTCAAGGGTGAAAGCAAATGAGCAAAGATTATAAAATGTCGGGTCAAGTCACATGGCACGGGGGCCTGCTGGCAGACACAGGTTCACAGACTGAGTCTTCGGAGGCTGACTTTTCTGCTAGTCTTCTCCCTAACTCCAGGCTGATAGTCAAAAACCTTCGATGATTAAAGGGCTTAATAAGATTTTGTAAAGGTCTTTGGGTTCTCAACAGGAAAAAAGAAGAAAAAAATGTAGAGCACCAGGCAAGAACAAAATTAGATGTTTACATAAAAGAGTGTTGCCAAAAGGGTAAACCTGTGAAAAATGAGAACACGAAAATAATTGCCAAGGAGCAAAAGAAAAAGCAGTATGGGATTAAAATCTTACTGTATACATTTAAGGTATATCATGTGATGTTTCCATGGACATATACATATTAAAGTGGTAGTCAAACAATATGTGATTAAATGAGAGCTAAAAATGGCACCTAGCACTTATCAAATACCTATAGTATCCCAGGTACCATCCCAACTGTGTGATATATGTTGACTTGTGATTCCTCATAACAACTCTTGCTAAGGATATAGCTCTGTTGGTAGAGTGCTTGCCTTGCATGCACAAGGCCCTGAGTTCAATCTCCAGCACCACAAAAAAAGAAAAAAAAGAATAACAACCCTTGAGGAAATAATAGTTGTATTACCATTTTATAGATGAGGAACTGGAGTGAGAGAAAGTTTCAATAATTTGCTTCAGATCAACCTTATATTCTTAATCATTATAGTTCAGCTTTTCCCCAAGAGGTAGAAGAGGTAGGAACAGTTGGTCAGGTCAGATGGTAAATATTGGTCCTTAAAAGTCTGGAGAATTGAGCTAGGCAGGGGATCTGATATCTATTCCAAACAAATAAATAGTATTAATAAAAGTACTCCAACAAAAGAGATGTCTTACTAAAGGGGATATCTGTAAATTCATGTTTTTTAATGAGTGGCTCATTTCCTTAATTCAATCAATAAACTGACTTTCCTTTGCTTCCATAACTCTAGATTTAGTCCTGGTAATAGTCAAATAACTTTTTCTTTTATTTTTCTTTAAAACCATCAGTTTTCTTTGAATGTGATTCGTATAGGTACTTTTAAATGACTAGTGCATTTTAGCTATTGAGGAAAGTTAACTGGATACTTTAAAACTAACTTAAAACTAAATACAAGGAGGAGAAGAATAATATTAGGATATTATTTAATGAAAGTGGAAATGCTCATGGTATATAAATTATGTCTATTATTATGAACCCAGTTTAATTGAAAAAAATGTCTATCTGTATGTTCACCTATTCAAAAAGACTGCAAAGGTACCTCCAGTTATCTTGGGATGATGAGAATATGGATTTTATATATATATTTTAATCTTTACTTTTTTGAGTTTCCCAGTTTTAAAAAAATGTTGTGTACTGCATCTATAAGAATTAAAGATGCATTAAAAGCGAAAATAAATACATTTCCAGCATCATGTTTAAGAAATGGCTGTAGTAGGTACTGAACCAAGTTATGAATTCTAATAAAAATTTATCTATTTCTACTTTTTATTTAAATTAAATCTTCTGACTCTTAAAGCAAGGTAGAACATTGTCTTTCAAATCTATAATGGGATTAGTCAAGCTTCAGAAGGTCAAAATAGAATCAACTCTCTATCATGTATCTCAAAGAAAATTGTCAGCTCCCATTCAAAGAGTTTGGGTGCTTGGAATCTTTTTCTGCTTTCTTAATTTACAGCAGTAGTTAGGAGATGAAAACAGTGTTTGTATTAAAAGAGAAGAAAATATGTCTTATGCCACTTTTGCTTCTAGCTATATTTAGTCATCAGGTCTGAATTCTCAGAGCTCTTTTGCAATGCTCACTCCCTAGGAATTTGGGTATATAAGCTCCTAGTCAGCTTCCAGAATGGACTTAGTGGATAGTGGATAGTATCTGCAGAACAGACACCAAACTTATGAAAGTACATAATATGTTGATGCTATAATTTTCATTGATGTAAGAAAGGAAGCCACAGAAGCGATTGAATAAGACTTTAGGTCGTGCTTTCTGACTATGGTCAATAAGGCATAAAGCATGTCAAGATGGACTATGAAGTCATAATAGAACAGGATTTCAAAAGAAGTAAAATTGCCTTGGGATGATTTTGGTTGAAGAAGGGGCTCAAAATTACTCCTTCTCATATGTTAAGATAAATTTCTTCTGCAATGCTTTTTCTAGGAGTCCATTGTGGCCACCATATTGTGCATGCAGAAATTCTTTAGGATGTCACTTATCCTGGTTAACTGGCTTGCCCAAACTATAAACACTGGAGAGAGCTTAGTTAAAAATTGATGAGCCATTGAGATTAAGAGAGCAAAACAAACAGACACAAAGCAAATGAATAAGTGATGCTTCTTCAGTTAGCCAGTGCCAGAACTGTTCGCTGCCAATTGGACTTTAAACAGGGTGGATTTTGTGCAAAAGACAGGGAAAATGTCCATCCTAATCTATTGCATAGGAATAAAGTCTCACCCCTATCCTTCCTGTGCTTCCAGAGCACACAAATTACAGATTTAGTCCATGTTTTATTACTAACTGCTCAATCTGTGGACAGGAATACTGAGAACCTTGCCAACCACTTAATTTCAAGGGACTGTACAGTTCTTTCTTATTCATCATTTGTTTGCTATCCTAATGTCTTTTAGCAGAACAGATTCAAGCCAATTGAAAAAAATAATTTTAAAAATAAATATTTTAAATCAGTGTAGCAATAAATTAACTTCATGCCTATTCTAAATGGTTTTGTTAAAAAAAAAAAAACTCTTGTGGTGTTTGAGAATGACTGTATGGAAGATGAGAGTTTGCAGGCTTTTTCATTGGGATGTGACATTGCTCTCAGCTCTTTTGAAAGGCTGCCAGAAGATGTGCTGGTTGTCAGTTGTGGGTACTTAGCCATCTGGAAGAAAAGTTGGCAACACCTAGTTGAAGGCATATCTCAAACAGAGGAATCCTGGCTGCCATCGCAGTTAGTAAACACTGAGGCTTCCCCATTGGATTGAATTTATCTGCTCCAGCTTCCTAATGGGAAGAGAAAACCAAGAAGGAGGAGAAAGGAGAAGTGTCAGTTGAATGCCGTGCTATTGGCAATGCATTAATGCAGAGTATTTTTCTTTTCTTCCAAAACTTTTTTTTTTTTTTTCAGAGTAGAAATTAGAAATTTATTAAAGGACAGAAGAAAAGACTTCTCCCGGAGGAAGAAGGGGACCCAAAAGGTGGAATCCAGTTAGCGGGCAATGTGTTCCCCTTTTTATAGGTTTGGTGATGTAATGTAGGTGGGAAGGGTTTGGGACAAAGGAGTAATCTGGTCATTTCCGAGTCAAGTTTGCTGTTCATTAGCACTTCTTTGGGATGAGCTATCTCCAAATCTGTTGGGGGCTGTATCCTGGGCTTCATTAACATTTCTTTGGAGTCAGTTCTTTGAAGTCAGTTTGACTTACTTCATCTTAAACACTTAGCAAAGACAGTTAAAGAGCCAAAACACAGCTATTCCTGGACATTTTAAATGATAATAATAGTTAAATGTAACTTCCAAAAATAAGTAGACTAAAGGCTACAAAAGAGATTCTTAGACAGAAATGCCTGATAACTGTCAAAGGGACTGTTAGAGTAGTTTTAGTTTAAGGCCCACAGATATTCCTAACCTACACAGGCAGGCTTGGTGTTTGCTAGTATGAGTATCCAGCCCTAAGTAACAGAATTAAAGATTTCTCTATTAGACACAGAGGTCAAACTAGTAAAAGGATTTTGCAAGATCAGACGATATTAAATTATTAAACTATATCTTAAGGGAAGGACAACTGTAACCCTAAAAGTTAAATGTTGTGTTTACATCCCTGACAATTCTGGCAATGTGACAAATATCCTTAAGGATTTACATACTCAGATAAAAGCCAAAACTTAATCTAGGTGAAGTGTGGCCCATTTTCTTTTTCAGTCTCATTATACCTAGTCAGTTGAGGCCAAGTTTAAAAAGCATATGTAGTCTGTTATTCAGAAACCAGAGACTGAAACATTCCTTGCTGGAAATAAATGAAGGAGCAGGGACATAGGATGATTTTGTTCTTTGTTTCTTTGTTTACGTGACATTTGAGCTGCTTGTTCTGAAATCACTCTTCTGGGTCTCCTTCTCTTGTTTGTGGACTCTGTCTTCTCAGGGAGTGGACCTGAAGACTTCCCTAGATTTGGATGAGAAGGCACAGTGGAGATAAAATAGGAAATTTGGTTGAGGACTCTTTCTAACCCAATCACCTCTGGCTTATAAAAATGGCACTTTATAGCAAATGTGACCCATTGTGTTCTTTCCTGTGATTGTTCTCACAGTTTTCAGAAACCTGGAGAGTGAAGATGGAGAGATTCCAGCTCACTGTCACCATGGGTGGCTCCTTTCAAAACAAGCCAAATGTGCTTTACTGTCATTAGAGAGTCTGTTCCTTTTCTCTCAAGAGTATTTCCCAGGAAAACAACTGGGAAGTATTTGCCCTGTGTCCAGCTTTGAAACATGCATGCAATATTGGATTTTGGCATTTTTTAAAGCCCCAAACCCTGAGGAATGCAGAAGCAGAAAAAAAATGTTCTCAACAGAAAAAAAAAGAAACTTAAAATATATATTTTCAGCCAAAATCTGGTTATAAAGCTCTGGGCTTCGCTGGCACATGTCAGTGCTCCCACAACCTATTTTGCAGAATAAGTTGACCTTGTCTCTTGGTTCACTGTTGCATTTTACCAGAGTTTTGGAAAAAACAACTTCATAGTGTATTTGACTTTCTAAGGCCACAGCTTGTTGAATTGTAGCATCACACAATAAATAACAAAACTGTTTTTTCAGCTGTATCACTGTAGCATAACTTCCTTCCTTTGATTAGACACAGGGTCCTTTCAGTGTGTCTTAAGAGGCTAATGTTTTCCCTTGGAGTTTCCATTGGCTTAGGGCATCTTGGTTACTCCTAACCAGACAAGGACTCCTCTGTTGAGAGGATCCAGTTCTTACTGCTTCCTCCTTGTCCACTTTGGTTTTCAAGGAGGTACAACACTGTGTTTTCTGAATATCTCATGGAGACCCCAGCAAAGGAGCTTTGATCTTGAGTTCTTTGGCACTCTCTGAGGGTTCAGGCTCTTGTCCATATGGAATAATGGGAAACTTGTCTATGTGACCACTTTGTGATGAGCATCATCCTGCTGCTATGACAATGGATTTTTTTTCCCCAACCCAAAACTGCTTCACTTCAATTGCACAGGTTGAGATCCATCACTTAATCAATGATTTCAAGGAAAAATACTTAAAGACAATTTAAAGTACGGATTCACATGGACTGGAATTTCAGTGTGAACACTGAGCCTATCAACTGGTCACATTATCTCTCTCATGTAGACATCTCTGATAGAAGCACTGCTTGTCTCTTAGTCTCCATTTTGCTCTCTATGCTAACTGGCTTTTCTCTTTTACAAATTGGCCGTGGTCCCTCACACTGTTGGCTTGCTCCAAATCTTATGGTTCTAATGATAAATATGGGTTTAGATATATTCCTTTAAGTAACAGTTAAAAGTCTTTAAGTTTTCCTTAAATTATTTCCTGAGAAACCCTGATTATTTTATTTTAAACAATAGGCTCTTTCCTGGGGCAACAGCTTCATTTTGGATTAGTTACCTTTTGTTTATGTCCTGCTCACAATTTCTAGATCCATTATTATGGTAAATACAGTATCTAGAAATTGTGAGCAGGATGTTTCTCCATAGAAGAGGCCATGGGCAGGGAAAATACTGACTGGCAGTTGTATATTTCATCTGCTACCCATAGAGTGGGACCATTTCTATAGGATCATTACCAATCAAACACATTTAAAAGGAGGGAAGGTTTTGGTAGAACAAACACTATTTTGTTCTATACTAGAACATTTTTATCTGTGTTATATTTTGAATAACTCAAACTAAATGAAATGCTTGAAACTATGAAACAATCAAATATTGAAATATTGTGATTTAAATAAATCTTTTTGAACTATATTGTTTGTTTCTGGGTTATTCCATACCACCTGACAATTTCTCTGAGGTGAACCATATTTGCTACATTCTGAAGTAGTTTTCTGAGAGTGAGACTATGCAGAATGTGATGCTCCTAATTGATCTAAACATAGTTTAGTTAAAGGAGAACATATGGTCTTTTCAGTGTTGCTTAGGGCATGATTTCATTGGATTAATTTGAAGCATGTACTTTTATTTTCAGCATAGCACTTAACAAAATCATAATATATTTGTCCAGGGAGTGACCATATACTATCTAGTTCAAACCATGTCCAATTTCTTCATATTTATCAAAAAGAATCCATTAAAATATAGATAATCATTGTGGGTATGAAAATATGAAACTAAACTAAATTGCAGAGTGAAACTTTTTCTAACACCTCATGCTCTTCTGAAGGATGGATAAAACAGACGATCTTAAAATTGGTAGTTATTGCAAGCTCTGTAAATACAGGTGAATGAAATAGAGCAAATTTCTTAGTCCCAACTAAAAATTTCCTGAACTTGGTAGAAACCTTTGTTGCCTATAACTGGCCCTTAACCAAGATGCTGGGATTTAATTTCCTCAAATACTTTCAGCATTTAAAATTGCCCTAGTGTGTTTCTCTTTGAGACCCAATTTCCTTTGTCAATGAATGGGCAAACAAGAATTAATAATGTACTTTTATCAGCTACATTCTCTCCCTGTTGCCATGAATTTTTTTATCTGATGCTCAATGCAAATGTTATAAATGATAAATTTTTACACAATGCCCTGCCTAGCAGCTTATCAAGTACATCCATAAAGAAAGGACTATTTTGTAGAGTAAGCTATAATAATGCAATGGGGAGAATATTTCTTATTTAAGTTTCTCTTCACACTATTCTGACCTCCTCACTGTGTCTGCATTTTTTTTGGATAGATCTCCAAATCTGATGTTTAGCTCAAACAATAGGTCATCAAAATATCTCCTCCATAATGCATAAGAGAAAATTCACATCCTTAGAAAAATCTCTTCTCTTTAATGGAATAAATATTTTTTTTAAATCAGTACCAAAATGTTATTTGAACAATCAAGTATCCTACTGAGTTGAGGGCTATATCAACCATAATTTAATAAAAGATTTTTTTTCCCTTTGGTCCTGTTTTGGATAAGGCTGGATAACTTGATCTGCCTAAAAGTCAGTACTGCAGGCAATGTTGGATATTTTTTTGTTTGTATCTGACATATTTACTGGTCAATGTGGCATGGAGTGGATAATCAATAAGAACTCCAGCTTACAATGTGAAGGGATTGTTTTAAAAATACTTAAAAAATTTGTCTTTTTCACAATGGAAGTTTGAATGTGAATTACCTTCACACCATCATAAAGTAGTTGAAAAATCACATCAAGAACCATCTATCTTCTTACTTGTTTTTTGGTATGTTTCAAATTTTTCAAAACAAAATAAATTAGAATAAAATTTGTTTGTATACAGAGTAATTAATGGATCAAACTGATAATTCTTGAACCTACTAATCAATCTATTCAATATGGGACGGGGAGATATTTTATGCATGCTGATTGGTGACATAGGACATGCAGAACTATGTGAGGTTTTTCCACAAGTACATAAACCTGAATCTAATTAAGCTTCTAAACCTAACTATCAGTTAATCAATAACAAGTGGCATGAGGAAACAAACAAACAAACATAAAAGGAGAGGCGCCAAGGAAGGAGGCTCTTCTTTGAATGGTTTTGAAGGAGCCATTCAAAGAAACTTAACAACCAAATGCAGTTGGTTTATATTATTAGGATCTTAATTCAGACATAGACAAAGTAAGACATTTTTGAGACAATCAAGGGAAATTGGACACAGACTAATATTAGCTTATGTTTAGGGATACTTATGAACTTTAAGTGTGATAATCATTTTGTGGCTACTTAAAACTGTGTCAGCAATACCTATCAATAGATTTACACGTAAAATTACATAATATTTGGGACTTCCATTAAAATAGTTCAGTGATAAACAAGCAAACAAATACTTAAAGAGTAAGAGGATGGATGATGAATAGAGAATCATAAGTAATTCTGAAGCTGTGTGTTGAGTCCATGGAAGATTACTATATAGAAGTTCCTTGACTTATGATGGAGTTATATACAGATAAACTAATCATAAATTAAAAATATTATTGATAAAGTGTGCAACAGAATTGCATGTTTACTCCTGCGATTACACAGCTAGGTGGGCCTTCAATTCATTGCTGCTCCAGTACAAAAGAGAGCATCTTTCTGCATATTGCTAGCATGGGAAATGATCAAAATTCAAAAGTAGAAGAGCTGAGTTTCTACACATTTTTATTGAATATGTATATTTGCTTTTGTATCATTATAAAGTTGAAAAATCATGATTGAGGGATCATCTGTATTCTTGTCTCTATTTTTTGTGTGTTTCAATATTTCAGAATAAGAAAATTATAGAATAAGCTAACAAAAAAGAGTTTTGTCTTCTTTCTAGAGAGTGGTAAATTTTTTAGAACCTTGAGTTTGACTTCTAAGAAAAAAATATGTATCCTGCTAATTCCCAAACAACTCAAGACTGAAGTTTGACAACATAGTTTGACAACTTTTCTTTTCATTTTTCTTGTTTTATTGGTTATTTTTAGTTATACATGACAGTGGAATTTATTTTGATATAATTATGCAAGCATCGAATATATCTTATACTAATTAGGACCCCCATACTTTTTAGGGTAGAAGTATTTTAGGTACCACTTCATGATGGTACTGGTTGTGTGTGTTCATTGGCCTTAAGTTCTATGAGTCATAGAGTAGTCATTCATGATATGAAAGTCATAATATCCATAGTACATGTTTGTAATGAAGTTTAAATATGACAGTGCACGTGAAAACACTTGTGTAATGCCTGGCCTGTGTGCATTCTCAGTAATTGGAGCTGTTATGTCTCTTTTAACAGAGATCAATTGAGTGCCAAGTTTTATGCCAGTATATGTACTAAGTACAGGGGATTTTAAGACAAAAAAGATATGGTGTTTTCCCATGAGTGGTTCATAATTTATTAAAAAAACTGGCTCATAATAAACTGCTGCTTTGTAGATATAAGGCAGTCAAACATCAGTTATTTCATATGGTTCATTTGGATAATTAAAGTAAGACATAATCATAGAGGCAATGCAGTTGATACGTTAGAGTCTGGTTTGAACCCTAGCTCCAGAGTTAATAAGCTATTATTCCTGACAAAGTCACCTTTTGTGTTTTAGTGCCATTATTTGTAAAGTTGGGATATAATTGTACTTTATACAATTGTTGTGAGAATTACATATAAAATACACAGAACAGAACTTAATGCATAATAAATCCTACATATTATAATAATTAGTAAGTATATAAAATTATGTTGAAAACACTAAATTGTGGGAGATACAGATAATCATATTGGTTCCTGGGCTTGGTCCTGAGGAGGTATAAAAGTTTTCACAGAGAAAATGTAGTCTTTGAGCTTCACCAGAAAAAAAGGAGCCACTATGGAAAGAAGATTAAGCATGTTTTAGCCAAAAGTTCTGAAATCTACAAAGGCCTAGAAGTAGAAGAGTTGAGTTTCAGAAGCAAAAAGAAGTAGATTGGGGTTAGAGTTTAGAAGGTGGGTCTTTAGGCTGGTTAGGAACAGGACATGAGGCTGTCATGGTAGCCTGGGTAGTTCAGTAGACAAAAGGAGTCATATGAAAATCTTACCCAGGGCTGGGGCTGTATGTAGCTCAGTGATAGAGTGTCCGCTTCTCATGGGTGAGACACTGGGTTCTATCCTCAGCACCACATAAAAATAAATAAAAATATTGTGTCCATCTACAAATAAAAAAAGAAAAGAAAATCTTACCCAGAAGTGTGGCAGTAATATATTGAATAATTACAATGGAAGGAAAATTTGTTGGGAATCTATAAAAATAACCTGGAGCCTTGCTACTTGAGGGGAGGTTCCTGGACCAAGAGTATCAGAATCACCAAGGAATCTGTTAGGGGAATTCCTGGGTCCCATTCCACCTATAGAATCAGAATCTGCATTTTGACAAGGTACCCATATGATCCATAAGTACCTGAAATTTGAGAAACACAGGTTTGGAGACAACAAAAGAGAATCTGGACTAAGACAGACAGGGATAGTGGGATGGAAAGGAGAAAATGAGAAATTTTCACAGACACATTGAAGAAATGAAATGGAGACAATGTGATGGCAAGGTATGGAGATGGAGGGAAGTAAAAAAGATGTACTGAGAATTCATCTTTGACTCCTTACTAAGGTTTCTGGATGGATGATGATGGAAAAGTGAAAATTTGGGGGAACAAAGGTAGGAAAAAGAATTAATTTTATTGAATGTTGTTTTTTAGCAGGTCATAGGAGAAGATGGTTCCATAAAAATAAAATGAGCAAAATTAGTTCAAATTATTAAGGAGAAAACCTGATGTGGTTATCTAAATGTCATAGAAGAGTCCTAAAAGGACAAATGTTATATATACCCTTCTATAGTGTTCTGTAAAAGAACAAGGGCAAATTAGAATCGGTTCTCTAGTGTGCATTAAATACTCTGAAAAATTTTAAGCTCGTAAAGTCAAAGAACTCTGGCTCCTAAGCATAAATGCATAAAAATAAAACTGTAAGGCATAATAGAATTGGGTAATTTATATGTATAAATTAGGCAGGAATTCAGGCTCTGGAATTTGGAGAGGTTAGGAAGTCCTGGTGATTCCTTGGCATCTATGTTGGTGGATTTTTCTAAAATTTGGTTTGGCTGGATGAGTGGCATACACCTGTAATCCTAGCAAGTCAGGAGACAGAAACAAGGGATCTCATGTTTGAGGCCAGCCTTGGCAACATAGTGAGATTCTGTCTCCAAAAATAAATAAATAAATAATGAAAGGACTAAAGTGTATGTAGCTCAGTCTTAGGGAACCCATGATTCCATCTTTAGTACCACAAAAACAAACAAAATAAAATCCTGGTTTGGAAAGATGTTGAGATTTCAGATATATGAGTTTACTTATGTACTGAGTCCAAATAAAATGTTATTCAGGGTGGATTTGAAAGATTATTTAGTCAGATTGTGGAATCTCTATATGTATAATCAGTCCTCCACTCAGAGCTCCCTGACTTGGCAAATAAAATACAAGAGAGCCAGTTAAATCTAAATCTCAGAAGAACAAAAACTTTCATTAGAAATATACCCTAAATACTGTAGAAGATATAGTACATGAAAAAAAAATCAATATTTGTCTAAAATAAGATTGAACTAGATGTTATGTATTTTATATGACAATATCTTCCAGTGCCCTAAATAGTAAATATTGGCTATATATATATATATATATATATATATATATATATATATATATAATATTACAAATATTAATGTTTTAGGCCTAAGCTGAGAATTTTACAAAATGTCTTATAGGAATTTATAACATTAATTTATAAAAGCAGCTATATATTCAGTTTGGTGGACAAAACAATACAAGTTTGCTGGGAAAATTGTGCTGTTTTTTTCTTCCTGTGCTTATGATAAAATTACTGATTTATTTTTTTAAACCCTGCATATATTTTAGCATTTTGTTCCATAATCTTAATACAACATTTGGTGGGAAGACAGCCTATAATTAAGGCACAAGTTATCAAATAAACTGCAGATGCAGAGCTCTGAAGAAGGTAAGCTTGGTGCTCAGTTTTTAAAAGAGACTGATGTTAAGCACATGTGCTTGTGCTGAACAAGGCAGTGCTGAAAATAAAACTGTATTACAGATAGTGTCTACTGCAGATAGAATCCTCCTCTTCAACTGGATCTGGTTTCAGAAATTCTAAGACACAGATCTATATTACATATTTTTTCAATTAAATTCAAAAAATACACAAAGTAGAAAAAAGATTAAAATATAGCTGGAAGAATGAAGTATTATGGGGCCACAGAGAAGCAGGAATTAATTTCTTCAAGGATCATTTAAGAAGATTTCACATGTGAGCATCTCATTAAAATGCAGGACTTAAATACAGAACCTTTTCAGTGTGTTACTTTTTTTTTCTGATTAAAGTAATATATGAAGATATTGTGTAAAACAGAGGTGAGTTTATAAAAGCAACAGAAAACCTTATCCTGATTATCTTCAGACCTGGAAATCTGTTATAATTTTGATTTATTTCCTTTCAGTCTTTTTCTCAATTGTAACCCAAAGATCATATTATATATTTGCAATGTTCTGTTTAATTTATCAACTGTTGTAAAAATTTCTCCTTGCTACATAGTCTGTCAACCTTATTTAAAAAGCTAACCAATAATATATAGATAAATAATGATTTTTAGTATAATTCTTTAACTTTAGGGTTTAGGTAACTTTCAGGGTTCTGTTTTTCTTTAATAAAATGCAGATTTTTCTTGTTCATTTATAGGATTGTATAACTCCAATTATTTCTGATACTTAGAATTATTGGGTTAAGAGTATAAAATAAAATTAGTGGTCTTGACACATATCCTACTAGACTGCCCTTTAAACAGATTGTCCCAATTTAGACTTGAAGAATCCAATGACCGAGATGGTGAAAGGGAAAGACAGAGGTGGGAAAGTGTAATAGGTAGTTTGCAACAATAAATAGTCATATTTGTTAGAGCATAAGGCATGAGTGATGGATATATAAAATCAGGCTAAAAGGGTAGTTTAGAACTAGATTACGGAAGATATTAAATGCCAAACTAATGTAGGGAGCTTCCTTTTTGAAGGGGCTTGTGAGCCATGGAAGACTTCTGAGGAGGAGAATGCCATGACTTTAGAACTTTCTTTCAGTTAATTATAGGTTATTAAATGTCTCTGAACTTTTGGATCATGCCCTAATAATATTTAAGGTCATCAGCTATCAAAATTTGAATGTCTGGAAATAAACTATGCCATTGGCTCATCATGTTTAAAGATCTCATTGACATTTACCTTATTGAACATAAATTGATTTTTACACAGTTCTGTCAGTAACTGCATAAAGCACCTGGAAGGCTGAGAGTGCTAGGTCAACTCTCTGTCATGGAAACCTTTAAATATGTACTCTGGTGGTATATAGAACTGTGAATGTGATAAAGATTTATTGAGGATTTAAGATGTTTCTAGGACCTTCTTGTTTAATGATGTGCCCTAAAACTGTTTCTGGCTCTGAGAAGGACTAGAAGACTAGCACACATGCTGTTAAAAATCAGGCTATTTGGATATACACTATTTTCAATCAATACACAGGGCACGCTTCCCCCCAAGAGCTTCTCTTTCTCTATGACGCTACGTATTTATGTGAAAAGCTAAAGAAATAAATGATCCAATGTCCAAACCCCCTTTGTTTCATTTTCTAGGCAAAGATGAGTTCATTTTATTTGATTTGATTTTCTCCCATCACAAACTTGTTCTCAGGGAGTTAGTAGAGACTCAGGTACTTGCTCAGTCTTATCAAAGGAGATTGCCTGTTTCTGAGGAAAAAGATGGACTCCATGAATGAGCTCTTTCCCATGAGTGCCTGCCCATGGAGAGGAGGTTGGGAGCACATGATAGGGAGAGTGGGATAACATCATTTGTTGTTTTCCTGGTGTCTGGGATTGGGAGAACACAAGCTTCCAAATTTGGAAACAATTTAAACACTGAAGGTTCTGGGTTTCAAATTCAACTTGATCTTTTCAGTCTTTGGATTCTGTCTCTTGCTGTCATAACATTGCTTCTCAATTCAAAGAGGAAAGAAAAGAGATTCACAGAAACTCGCATAGAACTTTTCTGGCATGGCCGTGCATTAGTGCAAATGAATTAGAAAACCGAGCATTAAGTTTTACTTGAAATAGACAAGACTTTAAAAAATAGGAATAAATAGGGATAAAATTGCATTGATGGCTGGAAATTATTTCTCAAGTGCTTTTATGGTACATACTAGTGGGCATGCTTGGTTAAGAGAGTGTGGAACTCCTTCACCATTATAGCAGTCATTGGAGACATTTTGTTACTTAAACGCAAATAGCATCTCCTTTTTTATATACTGTTTGACATTAATGCTGTTTCATTTAAATGATTAAAAGAGTATTTCTGACTAGCCTCTCTAATTTTGCCAGAAAACTTTGCTCCGATTGAATTTTTGCTTAACAGGCTGACCATTTAATACATTTTTTTTCTTTTGGTCAATTTAAAGCAAATAAATCAGGTCAGCTCTATTTGTGACACAAAAGGGAAAAAATGATAAGTTTTCTTACTTTGGACTCTTTTATTTTTAAATTTCTACAACTAAAATGTCTTTTCCCTTCTTTAAGTACAAGCTGACAGGTCATTAATCCTTAATGTGAATTTGTACCTTTGGGTATTTTGGGGAGAAAACTCATTAAAATTCTTTTGTTTTATATGTGACTGTCCTAATAGAAATTTGGAGATCATGTTTAGAATTTGTTAAAGTGAATAGAAATCATAGAAATGCTTTTCAAAGGAGCTGAGGACATGCAATTATTTCAACTTCTCCTCAGTGCTGTCACTGTTTTTAAATGTCTGCTGCTGGCTTTTCTTCAGAAATAAGTTCTATAAGTTCTATATTTTCAATATGAAGATATTTATTCAATATGAATTTCTGGGTAGGCCTGGTGATGAGTTTGCCTTAATGAAACCTTCTATGATGCTTCCCTATTTTTTCTGAAAATCACTGGGTATTTTGTTTCTCCAACTTTACCAAAAGGTGTGCCATTGGGCTATCATCTTGCTTTTATTTTTAAGGAAGTAGACCCTTATTGAGTAAAACCATAGAAGAATGTCTTATGGATACTGCTGGATATATTCTGCATTTCATTGCTGTATCATAGTTTCCCCTTACTACTTGGGTTTCTCTCCCTCTTATGTAGAATGCTCAGAGACTTCTAAATGGAAAAGCACCGCGCATCAACAAATTTACATTTCAAACTTGACTGGAAAGACTTCACTTATCTGCAAAAGTTTCCCAACTAAATGAGGGATGGGGTTACCTACATCCCCTCTTGCCCCAAATAGCTTTTATCTCTCTTCATTTTTGCCACCAACACAGTATAAAAATTCATTGAGAGACATTATGCTATTGTTTTTTCTCCTTCTTAAGCGCACCAAATTCTTCCACAGTCCAAGCTGCACTCAAGGTATACGTTCCAAATCTGCAACCCATCCGTTCTTTGTGAACATCAGCTCTGTGTTGAGCACAGGAAACACAAAAAAGAGCAAGGTAGTCACTCTCTGTGCTTTTGGGTGGGAGTGAGGAGAGCACGTAACCCCAATTGTCCCCCAGGGAATAAAAAATTACAGTTGTGACAAGAGCTTCCCAGGAGATACACAGTGCTATCTTGTGTATCATAGAAAGAACTAATTTCCACTCAAACTCAGGGAAGTCTTTCTTGAGGTGGTGTAATGATAAGGTAGCCCACAGATGAAACAGGTGGGAGACTGTGTGCTGTAGGATGAAAGGAAGATTGAGACTCATAAGATGGGGAGGGTGTCATTTGAGGTAGGAGGAGATTTATATTGGGAGCAGGTCATGCATGATTCCATAATAGAGAGTAGAGAAACAATCTAGGAGATGCTGAGGGATTGGACAAAGAAGGTGAGGGAGAGAGGGGTGTTTAGGTTAATTTCTAGGTTTCTGATATGCTTCTATTGTGGATGGTGGTTGCTCCCAGGGTCATTAAATCATAAACTCCTATGGGGTCAAAGGTCTTTAGGAGTTGAATTTATATACTTAAAGTAATCAATTCTGTTCTGCAATGTCTCCTTCTTACTCTGAATGGCCTTTACGGCTTCCTGGTCCAAATTTACAAATATTTACTCAGGTATTTAGAAATTCTTTTAAAAAACAGTTTCAGAGAAAAATGCAAATAATGTTGTTATTAGAACTTTGAAATGATAATTATAGTAATGTTTGTATTAGTCAAGAATTCTAAAAGCTCAAATCCCCCCCTGTATTGTTTAATGTATTTGCATAACATTCATGAGGGCAGCTGAGTTATAAATTTCCATAACAAGGGTAATGTAAACTTTGACAGTTTCTAAGCTTCTCATCATGATTCTTATTGTTTTTTACATAAGAGGTAAAGATCATTTATCTATACATTTTGTTCTCAGTTTTGCTAGTGGGTAAAGAGGAAGTAAGACTGGATTCAGAAAGTTGGGAATTGTTCCAGAGAAACATGTCCTATCTCACTATCATTAAACCCTGTTTATAAAACCAGTAAAGTTAGAATCGTCTTTGCTCTGGTGATTGGGGTATATACGTGGGCAGTTTCATTAAAGGTTTTTCCATTGCTAGCATCAGAATCTAGCATCTGTTCCTTGACACACTCCTTCATTTCTTCACTCCAATGATGCCAGCCCTACGTTTCTTCAGTCATTTATTTTAGGGTGAATGAGGCACTGTGCTAGTGACCATGGACAGAGAGAAAGCTCTAGTCTCTAGAAGTCAGCCTTGAAGGCTCTCAATATTCCTCGCCTCCCAGTGTAATTATCGTGTGTTGTCTCCTTCCACAGAGAAAGAAAGGCATGTCTGTCACCAACTGAGTATGAAAAAGAGAATGGGGTGTAATTTTCAAGGCTTGGTTTTAAAAGGTATAATATCTTCCATCTGGTTTCCTTTAATGTCTTGCTCTGAGGGAAGCAACCACCGTGGAGTGAGACACAGCAGTTGTGTGGAGGGATGCAGGCCTACTGTCAGTACCAACCCATCAGCCATGTGAGTGAGCAACCTTGGAAGGGGATCCCCCAGCTCTACTCAAGTCTTCTGGATCACTGAAGTCCCAGTAGACATCAGAATGCAACTTCACAAGAGTCTGAGCCACTCTTGGATTCCTTTCCTGGGCTGGGGTTATGACTCAGTAGTAGAGTGCTTGCTTTGCACATGTGAGGCACTGGGTTCGATCCTTAGCACCACATAAATAAATAAATAAATAAACAAATAAATAAAATAAAGATATTAAAAAAAAACTGTGAAGGATGCCTTTATCCTTATTTTAAGCTGCCAATTTGCTAATTTTGGGGGGTATGCTGCAATAGACTCTAATGCTAGTCACTACATTCAGATTGTTCTTCCTTTTCTAACAGGAGAGGGTAATGTTCACATTTCATCCATGTCTTAAATAAAGTAAAGAAAGCTCAATTATAACTTTAGCACATAGAGATCTAGTTACAATTTGAACTTTTGGAAATCTAAAACATAGGATAATAATAGAAGTGACTTAAATTTTTATAGTAATTTGTGAATTACTTTTGCAAGTTTACAAGCCATTATGTGAATATATAAATATTCCACAATGAACCAAACTATTATGTATAATTGTAATGCACTAATAAAAACCAGGAAAATCTTACAGAAAAGGAATGACTTATCCAGTATTATAACTCATTGGTTGTAAAGCCAGGAACTTGTTATTGATCTAATACTCATGGAATTAAGGTATGATGACTCAATATTTAGGATGCAATTCATTTTATCAGGTTGATTTCATTTGATCTTACCCGATTGTCAGAGCATCTTTGTGTGTGCTGCAGACAATAGATCACCTAGTGGGTATCTGAAGACATGTATGTCTAGTTATTGTCCATCCTATCAAACCCTTTATGGGCTACTAGGGACCATCTAGATTGGAGTCAGGCATTTGCCAGCCTTAAATGCCCCTGCTTCTGAAGGAGTAGAAGCAAAATCTTTACATAAAAATGCCTTAGGTATTTGTTATCAGTGTCAGTGAGTAGAGAGACATGGGAAGAGTCTGTGGCATTCCATTCTGGTAAAGGACTGAAAAGTGTAAGATAGGTAGTGTATGGCTGCTAGTTGAGTAGCACAGCTTAGGTGGAGGTCCTGTGGTTGGCTTCACTGGGATATACTTAGTGATATAGGTGGGGCTTGACAACCTTCCACATACAAGAACACGGAGAAGGTGCCCAAGGGCTCCCAGAGTGTGCTGAAGAAGGGGGATGAGTGAAAGATGCTGTTGATTGCATACGGAGTTAAGAGGAGATAATCATAGGCTTCTATTATTAATAATTTATCTTTTTACTGTCTATGACACCTTGAATGACTGAAGGGAAAGAGAAGGAGAGAGATAGGGTTTTACAGGGGGTCTTACATGTAGCTAACATCCACTGACTTACTCCTGGCAGAAAAAGATTAGGAAGCCAAGGATTCTTGAATTACTAACTGGAGACAGCGTCCCTAGGCAAGGAAAAGCTATTACTTTGCTTGGAGATTAGGGGGCTGAGAATAGGAGAGAGGCTGATCCTAGGAAAATTGCAAAGCTGCTGAAGAGGCAGCAGCTGAACATATTTTCCTTTTATTTTTGAATGTTGCGATGTCTGAAGAAAAAGATATCAGTCATAGTACTGACTGGCAGTGATCCAGCCAAACCTCTAGATAGCTTAGAATTCTGGTGATTGGCATTTGAGTGAAGTCCTGACATCCAAGCTGAATCTGCTCTATGCATGCAGGCTGACTTGTGTTGGCCACTTTTTTTTTTTCTTTTCTTATGGGGAGGGGAAAAGTGTTAGTTTAAAATATGGGGAACAGGTAAGCTTCTTGATGAATTCAGTTCCTTTTAGAGCACTTAGGACACCTCGTTTCTTCAATTTTCAACCATTTTATCAGTAAAATATTTTAACATCTGACCCCAAGGCAGATGGAATTGTTCTTGTTTTCCTTCACATGTGGAAGTTTATTTTTTCTTTTTGCCTTAAACCTAACCATCAGTTTATTAATCCTCTTGGGTTTCTGAATGGATCTTCATCCTTGAGAAACACTAAATCCCTGAGCAGGAGAAGCAATTGTGCTCAGGGACCAAATGGAAGCTCATAACATTCACCATCTACCTCTGCCATTCTGTAAATTCTTGTAAATTCCCAGAATGCTTCATATTTATTGAAATTTTCTCCAGAAGAACTCATATGGAAGAAGAAAAAGCAAGTATTTTACATTTCATTCCTCAAGTCCTTTCTTCCTTTCCTTTCATAGATATTAATTACAGATAGATACATATCAGGATTTAGGGAAAAAAGATAAGCATGACACGTTAAAGTCTCACAGAGTTGAGTCTAGAAGGAAACATCCATATGAAACTTGTCATTGCAATCCAGTGTGATAGGATCCATAAGAGAAAATTATAGGGAGTTGAAGGGCAAACTTATTTGGGAGTAAGGGAAATAGGGAGAAGGGTCAAAAAATTTCACAGAGAAGTTGCCATTTAAGCTAATAGTCAACTTAGTGAAATGGAGCTAGGCATAGAGTTCTTTTTGTTTTAATAACATTATTTTATTTGTTTATTTTTTATGTGTTGCTGAGGATTGAACCCAGGGCCTCGCACGTGCTAGGCAAGTGCTCTACTGCTGAGCCACAGCCCTAGCCCTGGCATAGTATTCTTAAGCAGAGATAATAGTGTGTTGTAAAAAGTCAGTACAGATGGATGATGATATCATAACACATTTAAAATATCAAGAGAAGTTCACGCAGGTGGTGTGAAATTTGGTGGTCACCATGTTGGGAGAGCTTTTTACTATGGGTGCTGATAAGGATGGTGAGATACACAATGGATAAATAACCAGGGGCAAATTCAAGAGGAATAAGAAGGTCATGTTTTGAAATCTGTCCAAGGATAAGCTAGAGGGCTTCTTACCCACAAGGATATAATGAGGACTTCTGCTCTGACTTCTAAATTGTCTGCCATTCCAGCTTTATAATGACCTCACTGCATGGGTATAGAACTGGTATTTATAGAGTACCTGCTATATCACCAGGCATTGTGCAGGTGTCCAAGTTTGCATCTTGGTGCTGCCATTTATTAGTTATGCAGCCTCAGGCAAGTTAAATGATGTCTCCAGGGCTCATTTTTCTTATCTCTATATAAATCATGGATAATAATAGTAACTATATCCTATGATTGTGGAAATTTTAAATGAAGAAAAGCCAGTATTCAACATTTTCAAAGCATTCAAGACATGTTTTCCATCACTACTATTCCCCTTTTATGGATGGAGTTAGAATTTTAGAGGGTTTAAATAGCATGTTATGTAGTACTTGATGATAGAATTGTACTTCCCTGGCAAAGGATATTGCTACTCACCTTTCCTGGCACAGGGAGCAGGCATTGCACCAAGAAACAGGAGAACAAGTTCTAGAGGGGCCCAGACCAACAACTGCTGTGACAGTGGTGCATAGACATTTGCCAGATGGTGAGGACTTGAGACAGACAAAGGGTGACAGGGCAGGGGGCTCCATCCCGTTTCCTCTTCATCTCTTGGGACCTCTCTAAGAAGGGGAAGACATTATTTCATGCTGTGTAACCTGCTCATGGAGCTCTGTGCAGAGATGGGAAGATGCAAAGAGGTCTTGAATCTTACAGTAGCTAATGGCATGGAGTCAGAACATAGTTATCTGTGTGGTCTTGGGACAGGTCATTTAACATATCTGAGATTCTAATTGTCCCCAAACTATTAATAAGTGAAGAAGCTCCTTTTTTTTTTTTAAATATTGCTTGGCAGTGGGTGCTGTTCTGTGTGCTTCACAGGTATTAATTCAGTGAATATTTTTAACATTGATGAGGCCGGTATAATCACTATCTTATTTTATGAATCATCAAATTTAGGCATAGATTAAAAGCTACTATTCAAACACCCGTTTTCTACTGTGGCACCAATCACATTGTGTCCCGATCACCAGAGGGGTTCAAAATAAGTTAGTTTTCCTTATTTCCCTATAGACTTTCTTCCTTTTTTATATAAAAAAATTTAGTTTTTCCAGATTTAATAAATATGCATTCATGTTTTTGTATGAAAATGATTAATTTTCATTGAGGGATCAAAGATGAATTCGTGTCTTACAAGAGGTCAAGATCCGGAGAGCCAAACATTCATGTGAGAGACAGACACAGAGCCAAAAGCCTAACCCAAGATCAAAAATTAAATGCTATCTTGTGGAAACAAAATTAGTATTATGGGTTTCAAGGATTTGTTCAAAAGATATTCATGACTTATTTGATCTCTAGCCACCGATTTCAAATGGAATCTCTGGACTCCAAATGGTTACTGTTCTTAGGGTTTGAAACTGTCTATCTCTCAATCACCTAGTTAATGTCACAATCACTTTGTGGCAAGGTAACCTATTTCAAATTATTGCCAATCTCAATGGTGCTTTTAGTATTCACAGTCTTATATTTGTTTGCATCATGTATTTTAAAATATTTCTTTCCCATTGAAGTATTTCAGAGAGCCCTATAGCTCTTTATGTGTAAAATTTTTTACTTCAGGCCTCTGTATCATTTAAAAATGTTGTTGTTTTCATTTTGATTGCTTTATATATCAGAATTCATTAATTTTTTAAATTCTGGAAATAGTATATATGGGGTTTTTATACATTTTTAAAATTTGGAAATATCAGTATTTTGGAGAAATTTCTCTAAGATCATCTATTTCTGCAACATCTAGTAACACGAAATATTGCCTCTGGGCAGCTTATACATTGATGCACCTCTTTCTTTTGTGTTTTTCAAATGTAAAGAGATTCCAGCTTTTTCTATCCATTGGTGAATTTATAAAAAAAATTTAATTTGTTATGTATGACAGCAGAATGCATTACAATTCATATTACAAATATACAACACATATTTTCATATCTCTGGTTGTACAAAAAGTAGAGTCACACAATTTGTGTCTTCATACATGTACTTAGGGTAATGATGTCCATCTCATTGCACCATCTTTCCTACTCCCATACCCTCTCTCTTCTCCTCCCTCCCCTTTGCCCTATCTAGAGTTCATCTAATTCCCCCATGCCCCCTAACTACCAACCACATTATGAATAAGCATCCTTAAATCAGAGAAAACATTCTGCATTTGGGTTTTTGGGATTGGCTAACTTCACTTAGCATATTCTCCAACTCCATCCATTTACCTAAAAATGCCATGATTTTATTCTCTTTTAATACTGATTAGTATTCCATTCTGTGTATATACCACATTTTCTTTATTCATTCATTTACTGAAGGGCATCTAGATTGGTTCCACAGTTTAGCTATTGTAAATTGTGCTGCTATAAACATTGATGTGGTTGTTTCCCTGTAGTATGCTGTTTTTAAGTCTTTTGGGTATAGACCAAGGAGTGGGATAACTGGATCAAATGGTGGTTCCATCACCAGTTTTCCATGGAATCTCCGTATTACTTTCAATATTGGCTGCACCAATTTGCAGTCCCTCTAGCAATATATGAGTGTGCCTTTTCCCCCACATTCTTGCCAACATTTATTGTTGATTGTGTTCTTAATAGCTGCCATTCTGCCTGGAGTGATTTGAAACCTTAGAGTAGTTTTGATTTGCATTTCTGTAATTGCTAGAGATCTTGAACATTTTTTTCACATATTTGTTGATCGATTGTATATCTTCTTCTGAAAAGTTCTGTGGTCCTTGGCTCATTTATTGACTGGGTTATTTGGGGTTTTTGTTTTTTGGTGTTTGGCTTTTGAGTTCTTTATAAATCCTAGAGATTAGTGCTCTATCTGATGTGCAAGTGGTAAAAATTTGCTCCCAAGATGAAGGTTTTTTATTCACCTCACTGATTGTTTGTTTTGCTGAGAAGACGATTTTTAGTTTGAATCCATCCCATCTATTGATTCTTGATATTAATTCTTGTGCTATAGGAGTCTTATTAAGGAAGTTGGGGCCTAATCCAACATGATATAGATTAGGGCCTAGCTTTTCTTCTAATATATGCAGAGTCTCTGGCTTAATTCCTAGGCCCTTTATCCACTTTGAGTTTAGTTTTATGCATGATGACAGATAGGAGTTTAATTTCATTTTGTTGCTTATGGATTTCCAGTTTTCCCAGCACCATTTGTTGAAGAGGCTATCTTTTCTTCAATGTATGTTTTTGGCGCCTTTGTCAAACATAAGATAACTGTAATTATGTGGATTAGTCTCTGTGTCCTCTATTCTGTACCACTGATCTACCATTCTGTTTTGGTGCCAATACCATGCTGTTTTTGTTACTATTGCTCTGCAGTATAGTTTGAAGTCTGGTATAGTGATGCCACCTGCTTTACTATTCTTGCTAAGGATTGCTTTAGCTATTCTGGGTCTCTTATTTTTCCAAATGAATTTCATGACTGCTTTTTCTATTTCTATGAGGAATGTCATTGGGATTTTGCTTGGAATTGTATTAACTCTGTACAGTGCTTTTGGTAGTATGGTCATGTTGACAATATTAATTCTGCCTATCTAAGAACAAGGTAAGTCTTTCCATCTTCTAAGGTCTTTAATTTTTTATAAATAATTTTGAACCTGCTGACAGGTGTCCATCTGTATTTATGACATTCAAATAGGCCACTGTTGCTCTGTGTGGTGGACAGAAGTTCACTTGAATTTGTTTTAGTTGCAAACAGTCCTCATTAGAGATCTCAAACTGGAGCTTTACCATACCACATGATTCCTCAGAGAGTAATTCAGTTCTTCTAGTATACCTTAAAATGATCATTCATGGGTATATCTTAACTGGTCTAATGGAACAGTTGGGTTTAGTGGAAAGAGTCTCAGGAACTAAGAGACCTTTCCCCTATTTCACCACTCTTACATTGTTGTGTCTTTTAACAGATTTCAGATGTTCAATACACATTTCCTATTATTATTATTATTACACCCATTTTGTAGACTTTTAACCTGTTTTGTGAATCTATTTGCTGCCTTGCTCTCAATCTGGCAGTGTGATATGTTTTGGCTGGACTGTTTATATTTCAAGGCGCTTCTTTTGTGTATTAAAAATAAAAGGATGAGTACATCACATATGTTGGAACATTTGCAATTAGTTGGTATTACTCTCTTAAGTGATTGGGCAGAGAAGGCAGACTGCCAGCCTTGGCAATCTTTTCAGATTCTTTTTCATGCCAATTTGTAGTTTGTGACTCTGCCACATTTGTATCAGGAGGTTTTTATTGAGCTTTGGAAATGACTACTTGAGCTGATTAGGTTGGTTCTTGGCTAGTGTCATAAAAATTAATCCTTTTTCAAATGTTTTTCCATGGAAATGTTGGGAATAATGTATCTGGATTCTCAGTATGAAATAGACATTGCCCCTTTTATAAGGTATCATGGGAATATTTGGAATTGAGTTTGCCGTAGGGATAGAAGAATTATGGCATAGAATGATCTTATCAGGGACACACCATTTCTTAGTTGGTTAGATAATAATGGAACTGGTTGACTAAACACTTTCATCCCAAACCACTGATGAACCTGAAACTATGAAAATTACAATAAAAAACTACTTTTTGGATAATTATACTAAAATACCACAGAATGAAGATAAAATGGGAGAAGATTGAGGAGGGAAGCTTATAAATTGATTTCTGATCTCAAAGAGTAGATAGTTTGAAATTCAGTATTGATTCATAGAAACTTAAGGCCTCTGAAGGCCAAATTATATTATTGCTTTTATATAACAAGCATCCCTGGATCTCAGGGGAAGTGAAAGCTCTGATGCTGAAATGGTCAGACAAGATTCCAAAGCTTACATGAGTATTCTTTGGTCTTGATGTGTGAATATAAATTATAAAGGTGGATGGGAGATCAAGTAAAATCATGACCAAAAATTTTAGGAATGGGGATGGCATGTGAAGGGAGTAGTGAAGAGCTATATATTAAATGGAAGCTGTAAATACTCTTAACATAAGTTGGAGATTTGTTTTAGAATAAAAGTAATGATTTTCAAAACTTATTTTTTAAACTTTTGTATTCCTTTTGGAGCATCACCAAGAGTTTCTTTGGGTTGATTCTCTTCATTACTTGGAGAATGAAATAATGTTTACAAGCAATGAAAAGCAGGGTAAAGCATTTACATTTTAAATCATGAAATTATAAATGAGAAATTAAAACATCTTGTAATTATCTAGTCCTTAGAAAAAATTCTATTTTTATTATTAGGTAAGTATTCCTGTGTATATACAAAGATGGTAGATAGATTATTACTAGATAATTAGAAATGATTTCATAAAAATGGGATCATATAGTATGGTTTAAAAAATTATGACACAATTTCAAAATATGGCTAGGAATTTACATACATGTCAGAGAATTCAAAATGAAATTTCTTTTCATTGCTTAGTCACATCTTGGGCACCATATTTCTCATAACTTAATCTGTGACATTTATTTCAGAATAAGTGTTGTTGGACTCTTCATTTTGAATTTCCTGGGTTTGTGTATATAATTCTAATTCTTATTCATAATGTCATATTTACTGAGGAGTGGATTTTTTCATGTGTTTAATATGTTTTATTGATTGATACTCATGAGTTTAAGTGCCAGAGTCCTAACTTGAATGAACTCTGAAAAGGGGGAATTTATTAGAATTGTACTGGGATGTGTAACGTAATAGCAAGAAGGACAGGGAGAATTGGGTTCCAGGACAGGGGGAAATAAGGAACTAAACCTCTGCTTCCTTTTGCCTGTTGGCTCCCTCTTGCAGAGTAAACCAAATGTGTTCGTGTTGGGGAATGTGGTTGCTCAATGCCCCCAGGACTGGTGTCTTACTACCCTCCCAGCTTGAAAGATTTTAAAGAAAGATTGATGGTGTGACTTTGGTTAGTGGCTTTTGAATGGAATTTTGTGGCATATACATGGTAATTGGGAGTCCCTTCCTGGGTATAATATTATGTTCCAAGACAAGGAAACTGAGAAGTTCCCTAAAAGGTATTAGATATGTTTGTAAAATTACATTGACTTAAAATATGAATAAACATGGGAGGGGCTGTTAAAACTAATGATAAAAATCTAAGTTACAATACTTTTCCACTTCATTGTTTACGGGTAGAAAAATAAGGCCAATAAACATACAATTTGTTTACCAACCTGCTATCATCTTCTTAAAAAGAATGCCTTTTCATATTAGCATTATATGTAAATTTACGGGAAGAAATCAAGTCTTTTTCAAGTTTGTAATTTAAGAATAAAGCGGTGTGCTCTCAGTGCAGAAAAAAGAAAAAAATACTCAAGACAGGTTTCTGTGGAATGAAGTTTGCCTGCTTTCACACCTGGATAACTGACCTTTAGAAATAGAAAATTTAACTTCTAAAATATTTTTCCTCTGCTCCTGACTACAGAAAGCAGATATAGATGAATAATCAAAAAGGGAGACTAATCTTAAAGTATAAGATGAAAATCATGCCTAAAGTAGAATCAGGGAATCAGAGAATTGGAGGGAGAGCTGAACTATCTTTGTTTGGCAGGCCTGGCCACTTCCATTATATTAAGCCACAGGGTGTAAAGTTTTAGAATAAAAATCTGGAAATTGTAAATTTCTACGGTGGAATATGAGTTCCTAAAGTGTTACTATTTAAAGGGACAAAGTAACTTTGCTCATCAGCAACCAGAAGCAAAAAGCTGAGAACTGTGTGGATGGAGTTCTGTGAAGACAGGAGATGGTGATGAGTGGCTTTTGAGGAACTGTGTACCAGAGAGAGACCAGGATCAGCCCACTCCCAGCAAAAGTGAGGATGAAGAGATGACGAGCCTCTGACCTGGGGCTCCAGGGGTAGTTGATATTGCGGGTCACACAGACAGGATAGGTCTATGAGCCAGAAAACAAAACAAAACAAACAAAAAAGATCACCTTAAGAAAAGTTGTTACGCAAATATTAAATCTTGGGCCAAACACAAAGCTGGAGCTAGATGGTGGCTGTTTGTTCAGGAAAAGAATAAACAGGTCAGAGAGATGACAGGGCTCTGTTCCAGCTGTGCTGTCTATTAACTAGCTACTAGCCAGGAAGTGTACTTTATTAAAATTAAATAAAATAAAAATTCAGCTCCAGGTCTCACTAACCACATGTCAAATGCCCAATAGGCAAGGGCCAAAGTTGACAATATTGATCTGTGCGTGTGTAGAACATTTCCATCATCACAGAAAGTTCTATGGGACAGTGCTGAGAGGCTCTGACAGTGAGCCTGAAGTGGCCGTGAACCTGAAGGCTTGGTTCAATGTCCTGCCTTCATTCTTTTCATAGTTACCAGAAACTGTTGTGAACTCAACTGGATCATGACACCACTATGACATGTTGGGACAAGCATCTAGCATTACAAAGGAGGCCAATACTGGGGTAGGTGTAAGTTCATATCATAAGTCTCCATCTAGAGTCCTCCACTTCCTTCCAAAAAAGGTTGATGTCCCTTTGTAGGCTACCAGGCAAAGATTATACCAGTTATGTTTAGCCAGACCCTACAGCATGTGCCTCTGCTCTTGATCAAGGCTGTATCTAAGCCAAATAAACAGTGGACTGATGAATTTTTTAAAAAATGTTGTATTATTTTCCAAAGGACATTAACTATGTTAGGGATTAGTGATAATATCAGATCTCTCACCTATCTCATATAGACAGGTATTATATATAGAGACAACAACCACCTTATTCGAAGAATTCATAGTTTAAGATTCCTAAACTAAAACCATGCATTTTCTTGCAAAATCAATCTATTTATTAAAAAAAAAAACTGTTAGTAAGTGGAATCCACATTTACCACTAGGAAACATTAGTTCTTTGTGTTTATTTTTTTTTTTTTGATTTTTGTCCCCATCAATGATTCTTCTTAGGTATAGGGATCTTTTCACAGTCATTGACTCCGACTTTTTTGAACTGGTGAGCAATTTGGATTTATACATTTATTTATTGCTACATTTTGCTCTTTTTAAAAGGACGTTGAAGAAGAATGTCAAGACAACTCATAGAAACTCATTCTCCTGCTCCTTGAACTGTTGCTATTTTTAACTCAACAGTTTTTTTTTTTTTAATTGCAGCTGCTTTCCGAGGCTATTAGGCTACTATTCAATTAGGTATTGCTTCTGTGTACACAATGGCACCCTCAGAAGCTTTAAAGTGCTCACGCAGTTTCAGAAATGTTTCATTTGCTACCAGGGAGTAGCTTAGTTCAGAATAGCTCAGGAAAATAGAAAGAAGAAAACAGGATACTGTTACCAAGGAAGATAATAAAAGCAATGAGAGCTCACAGTTATTGAGGGCTTAAGCTTTTGTGTCACTCCAAGTCTTTATCTTTTTGGACCCTCACAAGAATTATTTAAGGTGTGTAATATTCTTATTCCCATTTTGCTGGCTAGGAAATTGAGGCTTCAATAAACAACACTTTACCCAATGTCACAGTCTAGAAACCACATTTTCTTTTTTTATATATATTTATTTTTTTTAGTTGTAAGTGGACACACAATCTTTATTTCATTTTTATGTGGTGCTGAGAATGAAACCCGTGCCTCACTGTGCTAAGCTAGCACGCTACCACAGAGCCACAACCCCAGCCCTAGAAACCATATTTTCAATGACCATTTTAGCATCTTTGTTGACTAAGATGGCTATTTACTGAGCACATTTTGTGCTTTCCCAACCATGTTTGTTCTGAACCTGGGCTAGAAATGATTTGCTTCCAGTTGTCATTCAAGTTCTAGCATCCTTTAAGATTCAGATTAAGTTTTATCTCCTCCAAGAAGACTTTCCACTCCTCTCCATCCATGGTGAACACTCCTCCCTGGTCTTAATCCTATAACCCGTTGTGCTTTTGTAGAGTATTTTCAAAGTCTGCCTTGCATTGGAATTTTGTGGCTGTCCCGTGAGTTTCTGGAGGGTTAGACTATTAGCTTATCATGCTTTTTATTTCCCCTGCTGCTTAGAATTATTCTGAATAAAGTAGGTACTCCAAATATTTTTGTTGTGAATGATTTTGAAGGCTCACTAAAGGCTTAATGAATGTCATGTTTTCTGAGTCAGGATGGGAAGGAAAGGTGAAAGATTGAGGTTTCTTTGTCACCGGTGCTTTCCTTTGTACTTCATTATATTTGAGTACAACTTACCTGTTGTTATTTTATGATTGCCTCTAGGGTTTTATGCATTTATTCAATAGAGACTTTGCCATCTTTCAATCTACTAGAAGCTGGACATGTGAACAGTGACAAAGACAGATTGTGTCACTCTTCTCCCGGAGTTCAGAATCTGAAGGGGAAGATAGAACTCTATAAGCAAATATTATAATTATATGTCTGCTATGAAAGAAATAGAATGAGATATTTTGAGAGACTGAGGAAGTTTTTTATTTAAACAAAAACTTCATGGGTAGGAAGGAAAGGATGGAACACATTGTGTGAGTGTCCTGAGGTGAGAAGAAGCATGAAGAATTGAGTTACTGTGGAATAGATGATACATGTGATCAGTTATCCATCATTCATGCATGACCAGCTTCATACATATCACATGGTTGCAGGTTAAACTATACTTCTATTTTATTTTTTAAGGGCATGAATGGCCTCTCTTAGGAGTCAATTCTGCCTTTTGTAGATTTGTTAACCTTTGAACTTGTAAATTTGGTTCAAATATAGCTTCTTACTAAAACAAGGAATTTGCTGTTGAGTGTTTATGTCAGGTAGTCTCTTAACCATTTTATTCATATTACTTCTCTAAAAGAGAGGTTTTGTCAATTTTTTTCCTATAATTTGAATGCCAAGTAGTGTTTATTAACTATTTTAATGATCTGTGTTACAACTATTCAACTTTGCTGTTTTTGTATAAAAGCAGTTGCAGATAGTACTTAAATGGCATAAGTGGATGTGGCCATATTTCAACAAAACTATTTCTTGTTACTGAAATCTGAATTTTATGTATTTTTCACATATTATAAAATATTCTTTTTTTAAAAAATTGTTTAACTATTTATAAATATAAAAACTGTTGCTAATACATGGGTCATTCAAAAACTGGGCTTTAGTTTACCCATTTCTGTCCTTTTATCCCATTTTACTAAAAATCAAGGTAGGGTCATTGGGAATAAATTTATATGAAGAATTAGAATTCAGGTTTGGTAGATTCCAAGGTTCATTTTTTAATATAAATGCCTCACATCATTAACAACTTTGATAAGTTCACAGGAAAATGTCCTAATTACTTCTCATGTATAAATGCTAATCCCTGAGGAAGAGACTCTCTGTTCCAATTGACTTGTCTCTCACTACCAGACTGATGGACTTTAAGGAGGCATTCAGTATTGCTTTAGTGTCCTTCAAATGCTTTTTCTAAAAGTAACTGTAAACTGTAGATTTGGGGGAATACGTAGCAAACATATTTATATCACCAGCATAATTTAGCCTCCTAAAATGCATCTCTGAAGACTGATTAGAAATGATTAAAATTCTAGGTGCAACTTTCACGTCACATTTGTAGAATTAGCGTCCTGTTATCAGTTTTCACATGCAAGTCTCCTAAAACACAAAAAAAGTTGATTTCCCTTCCTTTGTGGAACAATTGCCCTCTAATCCTCTAAACCGTGGGGGACTCTTTAATTTTTTTGTTTTGAAATTGTTGTGCCTGTGGAGTCAATTAGAGGTGAATGTAAGAGGGTTTAAAATCTAAGTAAATAAATGGAAAAAGCCTGAAGACCTTCAAAATAATTAAATAATATGTGGGTAGAGAGTTGTGTGTCTTCCTCACCTCTTTCCCTCTCTTCATCTTCCTCCCTAGTTACCTTAAAATTAAAGTTCAGATATGACAAAGTTTTCACAGGAATGTACTGATGTGGAAAATGGTGGCGTGCTTTTACAAAGAGAATTGGCTTTGCCATTTAGGGTGTCAGTTATGGCAGACATTTCTTTAAATATGAGTACCTAAAATATAGTATCAACATTTGGGGAAAAAAAACAACATTGAGAGCAGATATACAGGAAGTCACATGCAAGAATGCATAACTTACAAAATTTCATCCTATTACAACATTTTTATTTCCTCACTTAAAACTGTGTGAATAGATGTAGTGATTTAAAATTCTTCTGAAGGGTATGATAGTAACAGATTTTGAACAGTGTTGGTTTAGGGGCATTTTCTTTTGAAAATGGTTTCTCTGAAGGTTGGACTTCTTCATCTCTAGTAATTAGCTGTGTTGAAATACGCACCTCCCCACTTTTTTTTTTTTACTGAACTTTCCCAATACATCCCCACTTTGATTGGAAGATAAATGCAAACTGAGGAGACTAGAGATGAAGTGACAACACACAAGTTGTGGGAGTTTTGAAATAAGTCTCTTTCACATCTTGGTGTTTGTGGGGATTGTTTTGATGTTTACGCTGGAACAGAACATGAAAGGGCTACTGTGAAGTTCCACCTGTTTCAGACGTGCAGAAGTGTGTCATTGTTGAAAATAATAATCAGCCAGAAAAGAACTGCCTAGAACAGCTGGAGAAGAGTTCACATCACCTTATACAGAAGCCTGGAAACAGGGAAGGCATATCTTCTAAACCACAGTGTACATCAGCAGCATGGATGCATAGCCTGGTGCCTGTAGCCACTCAGGCTCAAAAATATGTTCCTCTTTGCTAGTTTGTGGGACAAGGCTGTGAACAAAATAAATTAAATGAGCAGGGTTCTGACCTCAGCAGCTGGTTGCCACAAAATGATAGTGAGGACTGAGGGGAAGAGAAATGAAGTTTATCTGGTCTCAGTGGAATCTTTTCAAGGGAGTGTGGCTGACAAGTTATATTTCTTTAGATGTCGAGTTAACTTTACTCTGGTTCAGTGAAGGAAGATTGTGCTTAATAGAACCTGGGTGTCCCCAAAGACTTAGTGCTGCTTCCAATTGGCACTTTCAAATTTAAACAAATTATTGTCTTGTGGAGGCTCAGACTTTTCATTACATTTTTATGGGGAATAAACTTCCTGCATTTGCTGCAAGCTGAGTATGTTTTTTCATTAATTATCGATGCAGGAAGCAAAGAAACCAAACTATGAGCAAGCCTAGGTTAGACTCAAGAGTTCTTGAACCGGGCTAAAAGCAACCTGTGTGTACAACAATGAAATTGCTGCTTCTACACAGATAAATAGAATCTCAAGGTTACTGTGGTGAATTATTTGACCTTAATTTTTAAATTCAGCATCATCACAATGTTTTGTGGAAGCACATTGTTTTTTTCCATTTTCTTAAAAGTGAAATTAAGTTTTCTCTGGTACAAAGAAATGCAGCTAACTATCAAATAAATCATGTGATTTTAAGAATTATGGTTAATTTCATTTTGAGCAACTACGACTTTAGAAAGTATGAAATAAGAACAATAAAACACATTTAAATTAGTCTTGCACAAATGTTAGTACTTTAAAAATATGATTGATTTATAAAAATAATTTATTTCTACCTAAGAAAACAGATGTTAAAGCCATATTTACCATATGTTAAAAAGGTGAAAAAAATGCAGCCATCTAAAAATTAATTGCTAAAATTATTTCCAATTTTTTAAAATATAAAAACTGTATAATAGAGATTTGACAATTGAGTCTATATAACAGAAATACTTTAAATACTGTGAATATAAACTAGTAACTGGGTACATGATGTTGATGTAATCTGCTAGGCATTTGTCTATATGGCATTTGAGAATATTCAACTTCCAATTCTGTAGCATCCCACAATTTATGAAAGTGAAACTTCTGTGGGACCCAGTGTACTGAGTGTAGTTTAGATGAGCTTCTGTTTTTTTTTTGTGTGCATCTTTTGGGTGGTTATTTTTCTCATGAAGTTTTGAAGTTTCTTGCTCTAATGAAGAGCATTGAACAAAGACCATCCTTTACCATTAGTTTTAATGGATCATGTTCTCATTTGTGGCTCAGTTTTAAAACCTGTTCTCTTTTCTTAAAGGTTATCATGAGGACAGATAAATAGTAGGCTCAGTGATTTTCAAGTTATATGGATGAATTGGTTTATAAATTTAATGTGACTGACTTTAATTTCTTTTTAGAACTTAGTACATTGGTTTGATACAACTATAGCATGCATGTCACAGAAAAGTAAATGGTATCTGCATTCATTTATCCATTATATATATTTTTTTCTAGAGGTCTTGTATTATTCCTGTTTTTCATACTTATATAAAATTAAGTAAGGTTGAAGACTGTTGAACAGTAAAGTGGGGATTGGGAAGTGTGCTCCTTGTAAGTAAATAAATTTATTAGCACATTAGCTCATTCTGATTTGCCCAGGGAAGATCTATTCAAGAACAGAATGACAGCATTGGTTTTAAGATAAAACCCTAAAAAAGATTATTTTGAAAAGACACAGAGCAACATTCCTGGAAGATGTTAATAAAACCATTGAGATAGGGCTTAGGACTTTTGGAAGAATGGGTCTTTGCTAAACAGTACTCCAAATCTAGCATCAACCACTGCCAAAGTGTTTCTATTAGAATGTTATTTCTTTTCCTTAAGTCAGACTCTACAGCCTAGGTCAGCCATTGTAAGCCAATATCATGTGTGCATCAGAGATTGAAGATTAAAGGTTCATCTTTAATCTATTTTTAATCTATACTTTTTCTAGATTCATCTAGATTAATCTTGACCTTTCAATCTGATAAACAGTATTCATTGAACATTAAACATGCTAAAGTTTTACAGATATCAGATTTTCTAATTCTTTCCATATATATGCATATGTACACACACAAACATACACACACACACACACACACACATATATGAGATATACTTTATCTTATCATGATCCTTATTTTACAGTTGAAGACACTGTGGCACAGATAGTTTATTTAACTTGCCCAAGATCACACAGCTGTCAAAGGCTGGTGTTAGGATTTAAAAACCATAGAGTTTCAAAGCCTTTTTAAAACAAAATCACTGCTTTGCTTCAAGAGAAGCATGAAGCACTTACCTTCTAGTAAGGGAGAATGGAAACACATAATTTTCATATGGTAGGAAAAATGGAATCAATGAACTATGCACAATGTGCAGAAATATATAGGAATTGATATTGTTTGTGGGGGTAATCTTGGGTTTGGAGCTTAGTGACACCTAGATAAACTACTGGGGATGAAGGAGAGACTTTTCAGGTGGGCAAAGTGGGAATGGTTCATAGCTCAGGTGAGAGGACAGTAGATGCACCAGGTCTGCATGTGAACACATTAACATGAATTTGTGCAACTTCAAGTAGTTCAGTTATGACAAATTTTAAATGGGGTTTGAGTGGGTCAAGTGTGCAAGAGATAAGAATGAAGAGATTGGCAACAATCAAGAGAGGGGTCTTTTCAGCCAAAGTCAGTGGCTTCAGCCACGACACCAGTTACAGACTGGGCCAGCAGGTGGATGTTGCAGCACCTGAATAAGAGAACACAGGGGCAAGGGCAGGCTTTGGGAGGATGGTGAGTTTTGAATCAAGGTCGTACAGCCATATTTAGTTTATCCTTTTTGATCTTCCTTTAATGCCAATTTGAATATGTAGTTGTTCTAAATATTGACTCTGAATGGCCTATTTTGTGGGGACAGACAGTCAGGGGAGTCAGTGTAAAAACCCAAACAGCCTCTTCCTATTTGCTCATTCAGACTTCAGAGTGGTCAAAGTAGAATCATGTGCGTACGTGCTTGCTCACCCGGGCAGGTCTGGGATTTGAAAGAGGGAGCCAAGGAGGGGTGAGCAGCAGCTTTCCACCTTTGGCAATATGCCTTACTATTCTGAAGACCAGTCATTCTTTTGCTGCTATTAATGCTGATTATACAGAAAATTGCGCAACACTTCACTTTGATTTAGCCAATTGAAATGCCCTTTTACGAAACAAGTAGCATTACCAAATCGGTCAACTCCTGGATCAATGCAAATCTGATAGTTCGTTTGCTGCCATAGAGAGAGTGGTCCTATCATTTCTGTGCAGTCAATTAGCAAAGGTGATGTGAAATCCTCCAGCTCTGCTAATGGAAAGCAAATAGGCTTTGCATGATTATTAAGCAGTTTTCTCATGTGTTCCTTCCTTGACAAGTTAAAAGCATTAAGGTTTGAATCCTGCCCACTCTCACTGTATACAGCATATGTCATTCTCTCCATCTTTATTGCTATTCATATTGAGGTCAATTATGAGCTGCTGTTTAATGTCACCATGAAATTGTTCAATTATTTTCTCTCAGCATCTAAGCAGCTATCCTCAAAGGGATTTAGGAGAAGTGATATTAATACTGAGGAATTCTTAGGAAGCTAGTAGCACTGGATGGCTCTCCTTTTGTGTTTCACCTCTTCTCAATTATGAGATCCAAAACATTTGATAAGTTGTTAATGAATAGCTCAGTATCCAATCTTGTCTTTGGTTAGTACTGGGGAAAACAGATATAGTTTTTTTTTTCCCCCTTGGTGGAGGACTTGTACTTAAAGAAGAGAACCTGTAATCTTTGTAATCTTTGCCATTTTTTATCTGTCCCTCATAACTAGGAATCTTCTGGAATCCTTAGGGCTTGTGTTTCATAGTTAAGAAATCAGTAGATTTGAGTTTTCTTTTTCCATTTTCATGGTTTAATGGAATGGGTAGGGTAGAGAAAAAACCTGCTTTTGCAGCAAATCACAAGTGTCTTTGTACAATGTCAGTGTTTATCTATTTGGAGTTTATAAATAAAATGTCCTTGAATATCTGTTACTATTGTTATGATTTTCAGGAAGATGCATACAGAAATACTTCAATAAAAACACTTATCAACCAATATCTGATGGTACTCCTTTTTTTTCTTTGATATCCCAGGATGGGTTTTCTGAGGTTCACCCAATTGTCCACGATCATTTTGTGCCTGTTCTTGGCTCTGGAATTTGGTTATGTCTATAGCAATGCAAAATCTACCACTGTCTCTTTGAGATATTTCAATTCTTTTTTTTTTTATCCAAACCACTATGTGCAAGTACTAGATATTCTTACTAGAAGGGATCTAACTGGATCAATAAGCCAGGAGCTCCTTTGAAGGAGTTTGTGGTATAATGAGGCAATGGACATGTAATACTGAACTTAAACTCAAGGCAGGATTAACCAACTATTATAAGAGGAGCTAACAGAAGTCTGGGAGAGAATATACAAAGGAATAGTTCTCAAACAAATGACTTCATGGAAGAGGAAATATTTGAGCTGAACTTTCAGTATGGGAGGGATTTTCACAGGCGGCATGGAACTGGCTAGACATTGAGGTTTAGGGATGCCATGAGCAATCACAAGCATCATTACACCATATGATTTCATCCTCCTAACCACTCCCTGCTAGTGCTTTCGGACTTCTATTTGCTAATGTTGTACCCATCTTTCAGTCTCATCCTTTTAAAAACATCTCATTTTCCATATTGCTACTGCAGTAAGCCTTATGATTCTCAAGCTTCATTCTGTCTTTCAAGATTAATAAGCACAATGTTATTCCATTGAATCCAGACAAAGACAAAGATTCCTGGCTTAGTATATACGGTTTACCTGAATCTGGTAGGTACCCGTGTCTACCATTTCATGCCTTTCTGCATTATAACTCTGGATTACCTATTTATTAAGCATGCATTTGCACCTATATAGTTTTCTGCCTTTAATGTTTTCATCTCTCCAAAAGTGAGTTTAGTTACTTCATCTCTACTGCAGTTAGCCATCAAGACTTGGCTACCAGTACCTGAGGATGGGAGGGAGTGGGGCAACTAAACAGCATCACTATAGAGTGCTGTTTAAGCAAACTTGTTCATCTTTAATGTGCTCCTGTTATCCTCATGTGGTGAGGATCTTTTTTTTTTTTTGTGGGTGTTAATTATCAAATACAACTTTCAGTTGTACTGATTACTTACGATTACATCTTTCAGTCATATTATGATAAACAGATACTAGAACAGGATGATTTTGAAGGAAGAGCTTAGGAAGTGAAAGCATACGGAACTGGGTAAATGAGAACTATCTGAGGAGAATATTAGTAGTTGAAGGGGTGAAGGCAGTCAGGTTGGAAGTGCTTTTCAACACCCATACATCTCTTCATAAGAGATTTAAATATATGTTTCATACATATTTACATGATTTCATCTTCAAATGAAAGACTGAATTCATTCATTTACTTATTTATTCAGTAAATAATTATTGAAAAAAGGCTTATTCCGAGGTAGATGATTGTTTGCAGTCCTCTGTCTGGATTTTTTGGGTGTTATTGTTGTTTGCTTATTTTTTGTTTCGTTTTCTGTCTGGACTCTTTAACACTTTCTGGGAAAACTGTGCCAGTTATTGAGGAAACCATGAAAAAGAAAAAAGCTAATTTGAAAACATGGAATCCAGCTTAGAGGATTTTGAAAACCCCAGTCTATTTTCTCTTTATGCTCCAGCTCACTCAGTGCCTGACCCACTTGGCTTCCTGTGGTGTTGGCTCTCCTTTCTAATCTATCTATTTAGACTTGGTTATTGGCTTCAGATTGCCACCTGGACCATTCGCTTGACATAGTTCCATGCACCATGACTGTGAGAGACCCATCATTCTGTTCAGACCCTCCTTGCAGACCCTGCTCTTGGGACCAACATCGACGTCTAGGATGTGTCTGCACAGGGTAGATTGGGGGTGATCTGACAGAGATACCCAGAACAGATTTGTGGATTATGTGGTATGATCAGCCCAGCTTAAATCCTGAACTTTAATCCATTTGCCTTCATTGTGTTTGACCTTTGGTTTGAGAGGAATATTTAAATTCTTTTGCATAATACAAATGGACTACTTTTGTTCTCCTCAGAAGATCCCATACAAATGCAAATATTTTCTTTATAAGGAAAATTATACATATATTTTTTCCTATGTTGGAATGATAATTTACTACTGAAACTCATGCAATTGCTTACTCTCATCCTTCCTTTCTGAATGTTTTTAATACTATATAAAAATATTCACTTTTTTTAGTAATTAAATTTTAATCCATTATGGTGTTAGGTTGTAGAATAACCAGACTATTCTTAAGTATAAAAGAATTGTTTCTTATTTCAAAATCACTTCTTAATGAATCAAGAAAAAAGGAGTAAAACAAGAAAATATCACCCAGTTGGTGTGTCTAGTGATCCTGAAGTTACCAAAGTTTTCAGTGATCTATACCCCTTCTTCAGGATGATATCTCCCCTTAGTTCCTTCACTGTTTTCCTCTTCTTCTCCACATACAGAACAAGTAATATTATTTCAGGAAAGGCTGGTGATGTCAGTCCTTGTGCTCATCAACGATTTGTGATATGGCTGGATTGCCTTTTATTGTAAAGGGAGACAGAGCCTATGATAGGGATATCTACTTGTTCTGGAATATATCATGTCAGGATTTGTTTCCCTCAGGCACAGGAAGTCACTGTGTCCTTGTACACTGTGTCATATAATGCCTGCCTGCTTTGTGATGGGAAACTCCTTCACTTCCCAGATTAGTGATCCAATTGCTGCTTCTTCCTGTAACTCAAAGAATCACTGTGCTATTCTAGGAGCAGACTGCAGGTTATTCAGGAAAGTGCCATCATCATTTGTTGGCTGCTGGAAATATTTGGCTTTAAATCAATTTCAGTAAAAGTTCTGACCAAAGGCCAATGGCCACATTTTCCTTTAATCAATACTAAAAGTTGAACACTTATGTGGCTTTGAATTGTTTTGGTTTCCAACCTCTCATATTTTTGTATTAGTAATAATAAATTGCATGCTTACTATTTGTGGATATGGTATATCAGAAAAGTAAGTAACTTCCTGTTGAAAATATATATATCAATCATGTTCATTGTAAAACATTTAGAAAATACCAATAGACTAAGAGAAATCACTTGTTTCTCAAAAGTATCACTTTTGTTAAATTGTTGGTGAATATTCTTTTTAATTATATCTCTGTATTTAAAATGTAAATGGTTCATAGAGTTTGTTCCAAAAGTGTGTTAATGTAGCAGAAATATGACCACTCTACTCCTTGACTCTAAAATCTTTACCTGCTTTCCCTTGTCTATAGAATTAATCCAGACCATTTAGTCTGGTTTTAAGAACTCTTTGTATTTGGATTCACTCCCCTTAAACCTTCTTATCCATCCTCTAACAGTAGAATAATGCTGCTTGTGTTTCTTGATTCTTTTGTCTCCAATGCCCTTACCCTACTACCATCCATCTCTTAAATCTGCTTGACTATTACTTCAGAGGCTCTGAGTTAGAATTAATGTTGTGTTTCACTCTAGTATAACTCATTTTTTTTTCTATTAAGCACATCTCTTGGTCAAACTTAGTCTGTGTTTACATACTTGCTTTCTCCTCCAGTTCTGGAGTTTGGAGGGGGAGGATCCTTATCCTCATAGTATGTTGTGATGCCTTGTTGAATGTCTGTTTCCCTCAGTGCTATAATCTGTACGGAGACTGGGTTCACATTTTTAGCTCTAATACCATGTTCTTATTGCTTGGGGATGTAATAGTACAGGCTCAACAAGACTTAAGACTCATTTCCTCTGCATCTTTGCAGCACCTAACATAGCACCTCGAAGATGGTAATGCCTAAAAAAAATATTTGTTGAGTTGAATTGTTATCGACTGTAAGTAAGGAGCATGCCTGGGTCAGATGGCAAGGACTATGAGTTGTCTAAATTCTTTGGAACATTTTCAAAGGAAGTAAGATCATTGCTTTGAACTTATTCAGTAATATAAAGCATTTTGAATAGAAATAAAGTAAGTCAATATTTTTCCAGGCAGCACTGTTATTACAGGGTGTTCTTAGTGACCTCAATAGCCACTATAACTGTTTGAAACATTATGACTCTTACTATTTTTATTTTTTTGTTTTGTTTTATTTTATTTTTTGTTCATCAGGCCACATCATCACTAACATTGGATCAATAATTGTGCCATCAGCTGCAATCTGGGCAGAGTACCACCATTTACTTAAGAAGACCACTCAAGTCTGCCTTCGTCATTTTGGGTTTTATTAGTCATCATCATCATCATTTGTTTAGCTCTTCCACAAATGATGGTACTTTTTCAGCTTTTACTTATTCGGTAAAATATCTTTCCAACCCTATTTTGGATAGAAAAATGATTTTACATTCTGGGTTCTCCTGTAAGTGACATTGAAAGGTACACACTTTTTTCCCTTTTTCTTGGATACTTAGGAAAGATTGCACAACTTATCTTCCTTCACACTTTGCAATCTTCTCAGTCCCTCTTCTTTAATTTGCTGAATTTGTCTCTAAATTAAAAAATAATGCCTGATTACACCCCCTTTTAGGGCAGCATAATTTTTTGTTCTTTTTATATACACTTTTTTAAACCCTTATTTCCTCATTTTTTTTCATTGCAAACTAGTTGAACATAAGAAAACTCATCTTCAATTCTGTTGGAAAAAATATCAAAATTCTTAATGAAATCAATTTTTATCCACCCTGAAAAATGGGCATCTGAAATCACTGTTATTTCATGGGACAAAAGCAATAAAGATAGTGTGCTAGCTCTGTGGTGTTAGCAGCGCTGCATGTAATAGAGAAAAACAATGAAAAAGTATGGATGCACCTATCTTTCTCTTAAAGACTGAGTTACCAGCCACCTTCAACATTAGTGGCATTTTCTAGGTCAGGATCATGTACTACTTAATGAATTCTCAATTTCATGTAGTAAGAACTGATTTGAATTCTGTTCTTATAAATTTTTAATGTCTGTTAATTTAGTGTTTTCTGCAGTCATTTCTAACATAGGCTAGTCCTTTAATTTCCAGCAATCTTTTACAGTATTTCTTGAGGACCTAGAATATATATATAACACTAAAGGAACTCCTTGAGGAGTACAGATGGAGTATAAAGTAGAGTAATTAGAAAATATACTAATTTACTCTCACCTGCACTTCCTATTCAGTTGTACTGCTTCCTCTTTCATACTATATAATTTCTTTTTTCCTTTACATAATAGACTGTTTTTCTCTAACCAGATTTTTGATTATTGACATATGCAAAAGGGATTTTAAAACAATTTTGGAAAATATAATTTTCAATCCAAGTTTAAACATCTGGTCATAATTTCCACTGCACTATAGAATCTCAAATATATTACCAAATAATATGTAGAAAAGAATCAACTATAGTCGATTCTTTTCTAAAACAAAGTGCTATAGTCAGATTCTAATGTGGCTTTAGAATACTGCTGACAATAAAGGGATCAAATACAATCATCAAATTTGTGACAATGAATTTCTTTCAAATGTATTACTGATCAAAATGTTGACACTCCTATTATTTGGAAGTCTTCAGCCTCAAATAAGCCTCCCTGCACTCACTGGCTTCATGTAAGAGATACATGGAGTATTTCCAAGTGATTTTCATTATATGGAAATAATAATGTACATGTCAGTTTTTGCTCATTTAGATTAATGTTTACTAGAACAGCCTTACCTGTCACTGTTTGTTCTTGGAACTGTGCAACATATGCCATCTTTATTTCTAAATCTTTGTACTTTAAAATTTGAAATAACAAGTGAGTTCACTGAGTTTCATTCTTAATTACTAGATTCCTAAGAGGATGGCTTAAGGAATGCCTATCTTTTTTTGAGAGGGAATGAAAGGTGATATAAAAATATAGTTTTATGGGGGAGCTTCTGTGTAATTTTGGCTCACTGGAATGCCAGTTGGGGAATGGCAAAGGCTAATACTCAACAGATGGCAGAGTCCTAAAACCTATAATAATGGTTGCAGTTATTTTCATTACTGTCATTTGATGACACATACAATAGTGTGAAAAGGCTTGAACTGGGTAATCATAGTAAATATACTCAAAGGGACCAGATGCATTTCAAACAATCAAAATGGTGATGGATATTCAGGCTGAGTGCCACTTCTGTACATATTCTAGGTACATTTATTGCTAGGGATTAGAAGCAACATTACTTGTCACAGAGAGGAGCTCCATTTCCCCTTTTAGTAATAACAAGCAGCAAAAATTGACATCTGTTGTAACACAGAGAGATTATTTCACATCCTTTATGATTGTGTGTCATTATCATGCATATAAATTTAGTTTGCAGATGTTCAACGTCAGAGATCAAAATACCAATTTTGTCTACAAAGGAGTTGCAATGGATACCGAAAATCTAAGCACTTTTGAAAATAGATAAGTTAAATCTTTCAGAGTGGGGACAATAAAAATCAAATGAGATTAAGAATAAAAAGTATTAGAAGGTAAAAGAAGGGGATGTGGGAAAATTTTAGAACATCTTAATATTTTTATTTCCAACTTTGTACAAGCACCATTCTTGATTTTAATCTCCAGATACTATAGTTTGAAATATCTTTGTTATTTTCTTCAATTCAATGAAAAAAAAATGAGGGCAACATTTTTTTCCCTTGAAAGACAGTATATGTCATTCTAGAGAATTAATTAGATCACATTTGAATATTCATAATTCTTCCTGTGTCTAGTATGTAAAAATAGTTCTTGGTGATTGCATGCAATGGGGAGAGAGGGTGGTTAGCAATGACCTACAAAGATACCATTAGGTATGGTACAATAGGCAAATTTCACTTTGAGGTGTTCAATGCTGAATTTAATAACACTGTTGATTATATACATACATATATGTTACTTTTTAAGTGCAGAATATATGGCTAGAATGAGAGATGAGAATGAGAAGATGAATGAGAGGGAAGGTATTTATATTTTGTAATCCAATGTAAAATACCTAAGAACGCAAAATAATTATGTTTTATGGAAAATATTTCTCCTTTCCCCTACCTCAAGCAACCCTAAATCACAAACTTCAACCAAAGGGAAGAAACCCAAGTCACTCATTTTAACAATCTTGTTCCTGCTTCAAAGGCATTGCTAACAATGTGGATATATTTTGCATTTGCCTCTGGGGATTTACCACTCAATATTAAAGCACTTCCCACTGTGACATTTTTTAAACTGTCTTTTTCCTTTGCTGAGCTAACAACATAATGGGGATCAAGAAAACAGCCCTGCAAAAAGCACAAAATAAAGTTCCTGCCAGGCATTGAAAGCTAAGGCATGGTTTTCGACCCTCTTTTTGTAATGGGCAAAGATACAGGACTTTTGCCCTCTCATTCTTGCTTTTTCCAAAGCTTGTTAAATAAATTAGCTAGGCTGTTTTGTAAATTTGAAATGTTTACACAGAGTCCTTGGTTCAAATCTAAGTGTATATTCTATTAGATCAGTGATATGTATATAATAATACCTATATTATCATATAGAAGTGATACACTATTGAAAAATCTAAAATGGCATAGAGTTGGTCAGAAGCCATGATTAAATGATGAGATTATTCAGTCTCTTGGAGCATTGGAAAATATTTATTTTTTCCATATGAATTTTCTATATTGAGAAGTAAAACATTAAACTTTTACTGATTATGTATATTCTGGTGCATTTTTTATATGATCCACTCAGTAAATTTGGTAATCTGAGATCATATTTTACTGAGGAATTTTACTTGGGACTTTGATTCTGGTTTGTCTTGGGACCAAGAAGTTGAAATATACAGTAAAATTAATAAAATTAACTCAAAGTACTTTGAAAATGAGCAGTGTGAAATCACATCGGATCATTTTAAATTTAGCAACAATAATTGGCCTATCCATAATTAAACCAGCATTCATATGTATTATTGCTTAAATAGGTGTTTAAATTTTACATGCTCTGGATGATTTTAGCTTAAATTAGTTAAAAGTACAATTTAATTAAGACTGATGAGAGGCTGAGTGAATGCATTTTGCTTTGTACTTTGCCTGGATGTTGTCACTCTATACAGTACTCATTTACTAGTGACAAGTAAAGAAGTCAATAAATCCCTGTTTCCATCAACTAGACTAATGAACTTCATTAGTTGATCATGTTATCAGTATAATTACTACAGACTGCATTTTGCCCTTGGTTATTAATGCGACAGACTTCTGCAACTTAGGAGCACTGCCTAAGAAGAAAATAACTCAGTTGAGCTCTGAAAAATAACCTTGGCTCTTTTCTTTCTAAATTCAACATTATGTTTCTTAGAAATACTTTGAGTAAACCAGGTACTCAGTTGGGATGTTTTGTAAAGTCTACTTTGGGGATATTTTGTTATAGTTATATTTTGTTATTTTGTTACAGTTATTGAGTAGACTATGTTTTTATGTCACATAATTAATAGTTGATTTTTCCTTCCCCAAAAAGATATGTTGGAAGCCTTAGTCCTTGTACTGGGATTGTGATCTTATTGGGATGTGGGGTTTTTGCAGATGTAAAGTAAGATGAGATCATCTTGCATTAACAGTCTTTAGAAGAGATAAAACAGACATATGGAGAATGTCATGTGATGAGAGAAGCAGAGATGGCGTGATACAGCTGCCAACCAAGCAATGCCAAGGACTGATGTCACCATCACCCAGAGGAAATGAAAAAGGGCCCTATCCAGAGTCTCAGAGGGAACAGGTTGTTGTAGACACCCTGTGTTTTGAAATTCTACCCCCTACGACTGTGAGAGTGTGAATTTTTCTTGTTTTAAATCACCCAGTTTGTAATCCTTTGTTTTACTATTTCATGGAAAATCAGATTTCTTATGTGAATTATTAACCATGATGGATCAGCTGCTAGTGAAAAGCATGTGATCAGCTGTTCTGAGGGATAAAATAGGGCTTAGAAGTTCAAGTGCTGCTCATTAATAAAAACTCTTAAAAATTCAGTGAGAATTGTAACAAAGAATAACAATGGGGGTAGTGGAAAAGAAGGGAAAAGAAATGGAGAGAAGGGATGTAGAAATGAAATACAGAAATTTGAGCTAATTATTCAAGCCAAAGGACCCTTGTCTAGGCTTTCTCTCATCCAGCAAGGAGGTCCAGGGAACAGGAGAGTGTGGCTGGGGAGTGACTAATCAAGACTTCCGGAGACCAAACAGGAAGCAGGTCTGATCCTACTATGTAGTTATTATGTATATATATTCAGGCAGTAGCTAAGCAGATTACAGGCAGCCAACAATACAATTTCTGGGCAACTGTCCCTGCAGTGACCAATTGAGGAGCAGGCAGGGAGCAATTGCAGGGACTACAACAAGTGGCCTCATGCCCAGGGCTGTGCCTACCTTGTAAGCAGTTTGCTGCTCACATGCCTAGCATGGGGGAGTGGTCTATCACTCAGAGGCCCTTAATGTATACCATGTATGCAGTACTCCATGCACTTGTCCCCACAGACCCTTTTTGTGTCTTTAGAAAATGTGGTCACTTTGTCTTTCTTTTTGATATTCCATTTTTAAAGGTGAAGTTTTTCACTCATTGCATGGCATTACTGTTAGAAACTACCCTCCCAAAACATCATGCTAATTCAGATAAAGTGAACACAAAAGAAGAATTTGCTGGTTTTTTGTTTTGTTTTGTTTTTGGTACCCAAGGGCACTTTACCACTGAGCTACATCCCCAGCCCTTTTTAATTGTTCTATTGAAGGTCTTGATAAACTACTTGGTCCTCTTTAAATTGCTGGGGTAAGCCTCAAACTTGTGGTATTCCTGCCTCCGCCTCCTGAGTCACTGGGATTACAGGTATTCACCCTTAGGCCCAGTGAAAAATTTGCTTTTGATGTGACACGAATGACAAACAGTATGACAAATGATTATAAATAATTTTAATAACTTATACATGAATTCAAAAAGTCACATTGTAAATATTGTTTGTGACCCTAACAAGTTTTTATCTCATTTAATTATCACTTGTATAAATAAGAACATCAAAATGAGAAAATATATAAAAGCATATTTAAACATTCAAATATATATGTATGTGTGTATATGTGTGTGTTTTTGTATCTATCTAATCTATCCATAGGTAGGTGTGTATATATATATATCTACCTACATATATATATATATGTATATATCTACCTACATTCTATCTATCTATAGATATCTATCTATATAGATAGATAGATAGATAGAGATACAAAGTTGATGTATGCTATTCATGCTACCTAGGTAAGTCAGGAAAAGCTGGAAATAATCAACAAAACTCCAAAATGTCATTTTTAGATGCTTCTTCAATATTGCACTCCAAAATTATATGGCATGCATACACATAAGAGCTTTACATCCTTGCAAATGAAGAATTTCAGTCTTTAGGTGATTGGCAATGGAAGGGAAAAGGAAGAGAAATACAAGACTTAGCTAATTCATAGACTTGCCTCAATAATGAGAGGTGTTATATAAGGCACCTTGTAAGTGGAAATGAGCTAAAGACTGGGATTGTGCCTATGAAGTATTCTGATGTACTTTCAGAAAGGGTTAAGAACAAAAGTGTTTCTTAGTACAAAGTGCATCATTATTGATAACTGAGGATAGTTAGCTTTGAATTTGAATCTCTCTCTTACAAAGGAAAACCCTTGTCCCCTGTGTGATCCTCCATTGTGTGCCTAGATTTTATTGACTTTATGATTTTATGTAAGCAAAGAATGATCTCAATATGATACAATCTTAGTATATTTTCCAAGTTCTTGGAGGTAATTTTTCTATTAATTCAATATAGTTTTCCATAGTTTTCTGACTTTTTCTTGTCATTCTAAGAGAGAAATCTTTTGTTTTTTACTTAATGCTTGGTAGATGAAAAACACTTATGCTGTTAAAATAATAAGGAAGATAATTTTTGCCATTTTGACTTTCAAATCCCTTGGTGAGGAAGGTATTGCATTATTAAAATTTACTTGTTTGATTTGGAGTTACTGCTATTGGACATGGTAAGAGTTTTGAACTTGATTTATTTTTCGCTATTGTGAGAGCTATGAAGAATATGTAACATTTTATTTTAAATGGGAAATTGCTATGGAAATAGCTATAATCTTTTAGAGATAATTCTGATTGCAATTTTCTATTTGGCTAACAGCACTAAGAGAGATGATTTCAATTGAAAGAAGTGGTAATATTTTACTTTGGACTTTCTACAAAGAACAGGGATCCTTTCTGTGAACCTATGGAAATCATGGCATATGTAGGAAATCCAAGCACTCTCCCAAGCACAACCAAGGTTGAATTAACTAGGAATTTTAATCTTCATGTCATTTTATACATCTATCAACATTTTCCCCTTTTCTTTCCATTTATTTACTCTATTTCCAAAATTTTATTCTCCACAATTTCATCATTATATGCTAGGGCAAATGATACTTTCATTGAAGGGCAGTCATGTATCTACATTATATAATTTGATGGATTCTGTGAGGTCTCCTCTTAGCCCAAATCTCTTGCTACCAGCTGTCTCTTGAACTTTCAATCATCCCTGTATTCCTTTGTGAAAAATCATTGTGTCTTCAGAAAGCATTGCTAAGAATAAAGTGCTACATGGGAAGGACAACCATTATATAGATTACTTGCCAGAGACCTGACCTCTGAAGAAATGGGTATAAAACATGAATCTTGGCAGAGGAAAGGAGATAGAGAATGGTTTGGATTTTGGAATTCTACCAGGAGCAATCAGTGGAAGAAATCAGAGTGAAGGATTCTGAGTTACCAGGATTCAGTGGAAGATAGCAGAGTGAAGGATTCTAAGTCACCAGGATTCAGTGTGAGAATTCTAAACATTTGGTAGGAATTTGTGAGGATAGGCCCTGAAATCAGAAAGGAAATATCTAAGGATGTTTTGTGCAGTTAAACCCTTGCAGCACATCTACCAGATGTTTTCAATAATTTCAAGTGATCTCCTGGCATGTTATAGTTTGTAGTTCTGCTAAATTTGAATGAAGTTCATGGTGCATTGCTGATGGGAGCTTTGGTTAGCAGGTTGGTGCATCTGACAACCACAGTGTCGGCTGATGCTCAACAGGGCTCTGTTGGTTCTGAGCAGTCTTGAGCAATACAGAGATTTATTTTAAAATTACCCCATCAGTGAAACTTACGCAGTGTATTTGTTTTGTTAAAAAGTTCCCAGCATGCATGATGTTACTCTGGAAAGAAATGTGATTTCAGAGTAAGAAGATAACTTAATAAGCACCTCAGGATTGGTAAATTTCTCAAAGTTTCTAGGACAGCAAAGAACATCAAGAGTTGACTCCCTGGGAATCCAGGATGTTTTAAGTTCAGTGAATACATAGTTGTGTTCATTGTTTGAGTTTCCTTTCATTATTTTCTTCCTATCCTCCTTTCCTTCCTTTCTGTCCCTTTCCTATCCTTCCTTTCCTTCCTTCTTCCCTTGGTCCTTTTGTCCTTGTTTTCTGTTTCCTTCCCTCTCTTTATTCTTATATCTCCTTTTCCCCATTTGTGCATTATTGGTGATATAGTCAATCAGCTCGGGAAATTTGGCTGCAATAAATACTATTTTGATGAATCCTTAATTCTCTCTCTTTGTTTCAAAAAATGTTTGTAGGGGGAAGAGATTGAATTAAATGTTGGTAGGAGAACTGAAGAGAAGCTGGACTTACCTTGAAATTTTGTGAGCATTTCAACAATGCTGTCTCACTAGCTCTACAAAAATATTGACTTGCCCAATTTTTGCCAAGAGTGAATTAATAAGCATTTATATCTCTTAGGAGAACCCAATCAGTTCTGCAGCCCAAATGTACCTTTGGCATCTACTTTGGTAATAGTCCAAAAAGAATATTTAAAAATATTCTTCGGTTATATTTTGACTTTTCAATATTAGAGCACTACTTATTGTGTTAGCATTCTGTCTGCACAGCGTGCTGCATTCATTCATTAAACCCCTTTCCCAGACTGCTGTCATTAACCTTGCTTTGTAGATAAAGAGAGACACAGAGGTCAACAGTCTTGGCAAATGTCTTGTCCACTCACTGTTGCTGCTGATATTAGATAAAAGTATTGAGAAAAAAAATGCAGCCTCATTTCCTTGTTTACCCTACCTGAACTTATGCACCAGGAGATTATATGCTTCAGTGAAACTGCTTAGGTAGGACATGATGTGAGAATACAAACTAATTTTGTTTTTTTATCCTTATAAATAATAATAAAGATGATTGGTATATTTCCATATTGTCTATCATTCTATACATGTGTTTCTACATTATATCACCATGTTTGAGTTTTCATGTTACCACTACCTTGGGTCTTCCTTACCATATAGCATTTATAAATCTTTTTCAGTTATTAAATCCATTACAGTTATTTACCTAATTTTAATAATTATTGTTGTGTTTTAAAGTACATGCATATTTTCTTTCAGCCAGATAAATTCCATTTTAAATGGTAGCAAACCCAGTAACTGAAAAGCTTTCAAACAGAGTCTATTGTCCAGGGCTTTCATGGTGTGTTTCAACAAAGAGAATCTCTACACTCATGCAATTTACAAACATCTGGAGGAAAATAATGTGATAATTAGAAGGCGACATGGGTTCATCAAAAACAAATCATGCCAAACTAACTTAATTTCTTTCTTTGATTTCTTAACAAGCTGAGTGGGAACACAGTGGGTATTTTTATTATAGTAAGACACTTGATGTAGCTTCCTAACATTCTTAAAGGCCCAGGAAAAAAATGCAGATTAGGTAAAATGACTGGCTAATGTAGGCTATCTTTTTAAAAAGGGAACAAACAACAATTATCTGCCTGTGGTTCAGTATATAGTTAGGAGATACTGCTGGGTAAATTTTATTTTATTCATTATGTCGTTATTAAATATCTTAAGCTTTTGACTTTGGTTATATATATATATTTCTCATATTCTTAAGGGTAATTTTTTGTAGGGATTTGATTTTTAAAAATAGAATATTGGCAGTTTTCTTTTTAGACAGACGCATACATCTTGGCCAATTGATATTCATTAGAAAATTGCAAAAATCACATGCATACATTATAAATGCATGTGTGTGGGCATGTACATAATAGTCCATAATCTCAGTTTGCATATACAGTTTATGTTTTGGGATAATTTTTTATTCAGACACTTTTCAGTCCATAATATGCATGATTTTGCAAAAGTTAGATCTTAGTTATGCACAGGGAGATTGTATGCTGCAGTGAAACTACTTAGGTAGTATATAATATGTATGTTTTCATTTGATAATATACTATTAAACATAGTTCCAAGTTGATAAATGTAGTTTTATAGCAATATTTACAATGTCAACATAATATTCTAGTATCTGGATGTGCCATATTTATGACTCATTTCTTGCTACATAGACTATATCTATGTAATTGTTACAATAGACCATACTGAGATAACTACACTTTTAGTTGAGTTTTTCTGTTTTATCATAAGACAAATGCCTAGACATTGTATTATTGGATCAAAAATTATGAACATTATAAGAATTTAATGTGTACTCTCTTAATTGCTTTATCAAAAACTGAAGCATTTTACATATCCATATCCATATATATACATCACTGAATATCTGAAGTTTTTGACTTTGGTACATATGTTTTATTTCTCATTTTAGTACCTAATTATAGGTTTTACGCACACACACACACACACACACACACACACACGTGATAGAGGTATTTCTCTATCTCTAAATATATAAATTCATGACATAAATTTTTAAGAAAAAGTGAAAATTTTTTCTTTGGGAAAAATGAAAAATTTCACCGAAAAGTTTTAAGTAATGAAAGCACCATAAATATTTTAGAAACTCCACATTTCATTATGCAGCTGTGATGAAAAAATTCTGAAGTGTAGCCTTAAATTGACTTTTCTGCTATTTCATTCTACAGATTTATCAAAAGGAGAGATTCATTTTGTGGCAGTTATTGTTCTTATTGAACATCTTGAAATAAGAACTTTTCTATGCCTCAAAGTGACATTAAATTATGTTCTTTGTTAATATACTATACAAACCAAGGTCTTTTAAATTGTGTTTGAGATTAAAGATTCTGTTTTGTATTTTAATATTGCAGCAAATACAGTTCCTTAGCTTCAACAGTTAGGTGGTCTTGATTTTTCATTCTGGTCTTTTCCTTCTTTTCTGCATGTTGTGCCTCATTAAAATTTCAAATGGAACTGTATGACACTGATTAGAATTGTTTCTGTTAAGGGGAAATGTACACATTAGATGTGCCCAGAAATTCATCTAAATTGAACCCTGCTATTTGTTTGACACAGTGAATTTTTAAGAAGGGAATTGTGAAGGTAAATCTTTAATAAAATTGCTATTGACTGTCTCTGCATGAGGCAATGTGCATGTTGCCTAACCAGGAGAGTCTGAACCCTCAGCTCTGTAGCTTTACTGGCTGTGTAACTAACCCCTCTAAGTACATTTACTCTTCTGAAAAATGAAATGATATAAAACCCTTAAGGTTGTTGAGAGAATTCAATGAGATAATTAGTGTCCAGACCCCAGTAGGCTCTTGACAAATGTTATCACGGCTATCTCTTGGTGACCCACACTTCCCATGGATGTAGGGCATAACCCTTCCTATATATTTTGCAAGAAATTCTGATTTTGCTTGTCTAAGCTTAATGCATCATTTTGGAATAATATACCAGAATCTATAAAATAGCTGTTTGTGTCAATACCTTCTTCTCTCTCCCCTTCCCTCCTTCCTTGTTTCCCTTCCTTGGTATTTATTGAGAAGAGATTATGTTCTATACTCTGCTGGGTATTAGAGAAGAAAAAAACCCTGATGTATTCCTTCCTGAAGCATTTCACAGACCATAGGGAGAAGGAAATATTAGTCAGATAACCACAGATGAATATTAAATTGCAGGGATACCAAGTGCCATATAAATGATATACACATGGTTATAAGTTCACATAGGAGATTGGAGACTTTCTTGAGACAATGAAACAGAGATATAAAGAAAGTCCAAGGGGAAAAATAGGTGAAATAGTAGATTTCTAACCAATGTCCCTATTTTTGCCATTTTTCTCTTATAGTTTATTCTTCACATAGCAGCCTACATAACTCCATTAAAAAGAAAGTCAGTTTACAATGAACTCCTGATCAAATCCCTCTCATTAGGACTTCCATCTCAGGGTAAAAATCTTCTACTCCTTTCTCCAGCTTATAGAGCTCTGTATGGTATTCCTGCTTCCTTTCTACCTCATTTTTTTCTGTACTCTTTTTACACTGTCCTCCTTGCTGTTCCTTCAACTTACAGATAGACTCATTTGAGAGTCTTGGGTCTGACAGTTCTCTGCCCACAACAGTCTTCCCCAGATGTCCCCTTGTTTGGTCAGTGAACTCTTTCCTGAGGACCTTATTTGCCATAGCAACTCTAACTCCATCAGCACTCCCCCTTCACCCTTACACTATACTTATCTCCATGCCACATTTCATAACTTTACTTGTTTATTTTTTTTCTGTCCATTCTTACTCAACCTGTAGAAAATCTGTTGAAAACTTCATGATATCAGGAGTTTATATTTAGTGCTGAAGGTTCAGCTCCCAGAGCAGTGCCTTCAAGGTGCTAGGCCCTCACTTAATGTTTGAAGGAATGAAGGAAGCAGAATAGACTGATGGCAAGATGATCTAGATAGGAAAAGAAGCACAGACAAAGCCCCAGAGAAATGGAAGCACTGGAGTGAGGAGAAGCTGAGGTGAGGGCCTGGCTGCTGTTTAACAGTCAACAAGGGAGAGTATGGAGTGGTAGAGGTTGAAAAGGCAGATGGGCTCCTGCAGCTGTTAAGGGTTTTCTGCTAAAATCATATGGAAAATATTAAAGCATTCTAAACGAAAGGGAGGGATGTGATCAATATTGTATTTAAAAGACCTTACTCTAGCTTCTGTATAAATATCAGACTTGGAGATGGGGGAAGAGTAGATGTGGGTAGATCAATTAGGGATCTGAAGGAGTCATTGTGCTCGGATGATAGCAGCTTGAACCAGTGGCTTCAGTGGATCTGAAGGTGGTGGACAGTCCGAGATCAGAGGTTCTCACCTAGAGCCACATCTAGCAATGTCTGGAAATGTAGTTTTGTTATTATTGTTGGCAATGGGAAGGGAAGTTTGCTATTAGCATCTAGTGAGTAGAGACCAGGAATGCTGCAAACTATCTGTAATGCATACTGTTATCCTCTTCCACAAAGAATTAGCTATCCCTGATGTCAATGATGCTGAGGTTGAGAAACTCTGATTTAGAATTAACCTCATGAATTACATTTATGAGATTAAAAACTCAGAACTTGTTGGAGTAGATATGAGAGTTAAGAAACTGATACTGAGAGAGATTTCTAGATTTGGAGAACTCATAACTAAGTGGATAAGAGTGTCATTCTTTATAGGGCTCTTCTGCCCATATGTAGTCAGTGATTTCTGTTCACCTAATCTTGTCTTTTCTTTGATGGTAACACCACTAACGGAAAGGATAGAATGTTTAGCACATTTGTAATTTGTGACTGACGTATCAGCATCTGAAATATTTATGTGTATGTGTATGTGTGTGTGTGTGTGTGTGTGTGTGTGTGTGTGTATTTATGTATATTTGTGTGTGTGTGTGTGTGTGTGTGTGTGTGTGTATGTGTAGTACTAGTCCTTTCTTTACCACTGAGCTATATCCCAAGTCCTTTTTATTTTTTGTTTTGAGACAGGGTTTTAATACATTACTCAGGGCCTCACTAAATTCTGAGGCTGACCTTGAACTTGTGATCCTCCTACCTCAGGCTCCTGAGCAGCTAGGATTACAGGCATGTGCCACAGAGCCCGGCTGAAGTGATATTTTTTAATACTGGTTTTCAGGTTAGGAAATGCAACATTTGGTTTGATGATTTCACTCAAGTAATTGATGCTGCTGTGGCACTAATATTCACAGCAAGCTTGGTCGAAATAGCCATTGAATCCATTCTCAGAGAACATCAATGTTGTACTCTCAGCTAGTGAGTTGCTACGGAAAGATAGTTTAGTATTTTATTAACTTCATATGCAAGAGGCCAAAGCACTTTCACATACTTTTTTCCTTCACACTCTTTGTATATTTTCATTGGCAGAAAGAGGCCAAATCAGAAATATTGTGTTTTAGAACAAACTTTCAGGCACTGAGGCATTCATGAGGCTTAAATTTCCCTTGCAAACTAGGAGAGGAGCTAGAAACAGGAATCAGGATTTGCCCTTTGCCAGCGTATTGTGTTTCCCAGGAGTGTAATCACTGTATCATTCTTTCACTTTGAGAGCCTCTTAAGATTATGCACTATATTTAATCCAATATCTTTATATGTTTAATCTGCATAAGAAGAACTGGAGAATGTGCATTCTTTTCTATTTTATTTGTTTGAATTTATGCTAAATGCACTATCCAGAATTCAAGTAATGCTTAATTATATGTGCTTCAATTGGAGTTATCTGGAACCCAGTTCTTTTTCTTCTGCTACAGCATACATCATGGGAAGAATCTGGTAAAAGAGGAAAATTATTGAAGTGAAAACTTTTATGTTATGTCCTCATACTTTTAAGTAAAAAAAAAAAGAAAAAAAAGAGGTGTCATTAATGAATTCCTATGGCATCAATTGATTATTTTGTCTCTTTTCAGAGGAAATTGAGAACTTGTTGAGGTTGGGTTTAGAATTTTGTTTGCCTCTGTACCTTTGGTGAATATTTCTATACTTGTCCAATGCTTGTGGCATGGTTCTGAGGTGGCATGCATTTTGAAAGGGCATTGATTTGTGTTTTAAAGAAATTAGGGCATTTGTCTAGTCAGTACTCCCTGTCTTTCCATTCAGATAGGCCTCTAATCTTCTATTACTTCACTTAACTTCTGTAATTTGCTTCCAGTCTCTTGTTAACATTTGTTCCTGCTTAGAGGATGAAGCCTGTAATTATTTATCCATCACAGACCTGTTCCTGGAGTTTTGGTTAATCCTCATTTTATTTTGTTTATGTTTGCTTAGAGAAATAATACTCTTCAACACTTTTTCAGGTAGCCTGTAAAGTAATGGGATCAATAACCTAAGCCTTAATAAATATGCCTATCCTGGCTGACCCTATTCTACCCACATGTGTCTGTAGTGTTAATTGTATCTGCTCTGAGCAACCTCATTGATCCCTACAGATTCATATATCTATGAACAAGAACAGATAATAGTATAAACTCAGTGTGACAAAGTATAGGAATCCTATCCTGTCGTCCTCAAGTTTATTTTTCAAGTGGGAAACTGAGTCCCAGAAATTAGAAATGATGCCTCACATTTTATAACACTGTAGTTTATAAAATCCATTGATAACATTACTTTATGTGATATTTTTAGCCATTTTTATGAGGTAAGCTGGACAGATATTATCTCTATTTTACCAACAAGGGAACTAAAATGTAGAGAAATTGAGACTTGCCTCCACTACTTACAGCAAATAAGTGGTGGATCTAAAATGCTGGCTTCCGATCAAGTGTCCTTTCCCAAATACCATGCTGCCTTCTGGACAGAGCTTCCTGACCCACCTGCTGCTGTGCTGTGCTATGTTGAGCTACTGACTCAGCACCTGAACCAACAGGGTAGCCATTGACCTCTAGCTGAAAGCAGCCTGCTTACCTCAGTGTAACACAGAACTACTATTATCTTCTGTGTACCGTGACATAGAAAGAGCTCAGAAGCATAGTCCTACCTATAATGGAAGAGGAGAGACCTGTTTAAATCAATGAGTGAATTTATTAAAAGATCACTAGGTTCATAACAGTCCTGGAAATGTTTGCATAGTATCCACCAACCCTTGCTCTGATACTTGTATCCATTTCCCTCTAAGGAACCAACTCTCCCCACTCCCAGATTCTGAGGTTGCAAGAAGCCGGCTAACAATGTCACTGACCCTGATTGGAGAAATGGGCTTCTAGAAGTTATTGTGATCTCTCTTCTTATCATGGTGATTGATTTAGGGGTAATCATGGTATCCAGCCAGAGCCATTTTTTTTCCCCCTCAGGAGCCTGTGGCTGTAAGGAAAGAGAGTACCTGCTACTCTTCTAGAACTAAACCTGGAAGCATATAAGCTGGGGTAACTGCACCATCTTGACTCCTCACATAGTTTAAGATTAAAGCCAGTGGTGGAACTGAGGAGAGCTGAGAGATTACCCAAGCCCTGCTGTTACCACTGCATGTAAGGCTGAACCAAAAGTCAAGACTAATTCTGCATTTCAGAATCTGATAAACTAATAAATTTCCCCTTATAGTGATTGGATGAAGTTGTCATCTTTGGAAACGTAAAGAATACTAATGTATTTCTTGTTAAACAAAAAAAAATTGTCTTTCACAAATGATTAAAAATTCTGATTTGTCACTTTAAAGGAGATAGAGGGGTTGAGAAATGAATATTCCAATTTGATCAGATCTCTTCCAGTTTGAGTGTTTTCCTTCTACGTTTGAAAAGATGATTCATAACCTCTGTGAATAAAAGTCATTTTTCTGTAAAGTCAAATTATCTATGAGTTTTTAAAAGGTGCTTTTGTCATGGTCAGTCACCTATATTAACTCAACAAATAATTATTGTTTTGACACTGAGCCGTGCTGCACAACAAGACACCATTCTTGTCTTCAAAGAATTTATAATATAGTTGGTAGGAAAGATACATTGTTGTGGAAAGAAAAGTAGAGTCAAGTAGGTTCAATGTGATGTGAGTGTTACTGGGAAAGGTCAAAGGAGCACAAGGCCACCATTGGTTGAAGAATCACCATCTCTATGAAAGAGACCAGGCTGGAGTCAGATCTTCAGGGTTTGGGAAGGTGAAGAGGATGAAGTCTGCCTGGATTTCAAGTACAGGACAGGCAAGGTCTCAGGCACAGGAAAGAATGACATTTGAGGAAGGTGGTGATTCAACAGGATGGACCGCAGCCGAAGATTTGGGAGAGGGAAAAGATAACTTGGAAATTTCCATCTCTTCTGAAAATAGCTTTGTGACAAAGCTCTTAGAATTTACATTGAGAAATGATAACATGATAGCAGCTCTTTATTGAGCAGTTACTATATATATGGCATTAGACTGCAAGATGTGGATTAATTAGACTGTATACCTTTCATGGAGGCATTATTATTATCTACATCTTATACAGACTGTGCCTGTTTACCAGTCCTAAAAATTGTTCAGGCAGAACCAACTGTTGTCAGTCTGACTTGGAAGTCCACGCAGTTTCTCTACCCATGGAAGTTCTTCTCCTTCCTAAGGTGAACAGAACAGTCCTTGGCTTGTGCAAGTTTGTAATACTCCTTCGTATATTTCAGTGAGTGTTTTGGAAACTTAATTTTCAGTTGCTACTTGAAATTCTTAGCATGAAACATCACTATATTTGAAGCATTTGAAGGCCTCTCCTTTTAATGTGAATGCTATGATTTGGATCTAAAAACATCCCCCCCGAAAGCTCATGTTTTGAAAACGTAATCCCAAACGAAGTAAGATTCAGAGGTGAGGCTTTTAGGTCTTTTAGTGGATTAATCCACTGGTAGTTGAATGGACGACTGGGTGGTAAATGTAAGCAGGTGGGGACTGGAGGGAGAAAGTAGGTCACTGAGGGTGTGGCTTTGGACTTTACCTATCTGTCCTTGGTCCCTTCCTCTCCTTCTCACTTCATCTGGATTGCCATGTGCTGAGCTTCTTTTTTCTCTGACATCCTTCCACCATGATGTTTGTTTTTTTTTTTTTTTTTGTCCCCTCTGGCCCAGAACAGGGGGGTTGGCCAACCACAAACTGAGACCTCTAAAAGCCTGAGCCCAGAATAAACTTTTTCACCTCTAAGTTGAGTTGTTCTCAGCAATAAAAAGCTGAGTCACAATGAGGTTTGTTGTTGTTTCTTCCACTCTTCAGGGAAGAGAGTGAACTTTCATAAATTAGATTCAACTAAATATTATTTATAACATCACAGTTGTTTGGGACTAAGTTAATGTATTTGAACCATTATTTAATCTGCACCTCCCCAAACTGGAAATGTAGGCATCATTCTCTTCATTTTATAAAAACAAAATAAAAAATATTCAGATAATTTTTCTTGAGAGTATATATAGTTCCTGTGAGTAAAACTATGATTTGAATTCGGTCTTTTAATCTGAAGTCCAGAATTTGAACTATTATTTTAAGCCTTAAGTGACAGAAAAATACATATGAAACTTGGTGTTTGGATTTATTGGCATTGATTTAGGCTTTTAAATGGCCAAAGGGCACAAATAAAAGTTGGCATTTGGATTGATTACTGGTTAGTATGAACATATAGAGGAATTATTGAGTATTAGTGATGATTTGACAGTCAAGTCTCTTTCAACCTCTAAGTTTGGATTTTCGAGTTGTCTGGTTGTTTGCTCCATGACCTGTCAAACAGTCAGATAAATATTAATTGAATGCCTCTTTATTAGATAGAATGATATGCCAATGTATAAAGAGCTTTCCATGAAACCTATCCTAATGGAATGTGAAATACTGTTGAAGACAAGGTGAGAATTTATACAGCAGTACATGAAAAGTTATACAGTACAAATTATGAGTTCTCTATCAAAAAACAGCAAATAACCATTTTGATGCAGTACATAATAATTGAAAAATGAGTGATATGAACATTAAGGGGTATGACCTCAGAGGAAGAATATAACCATAGGTGCTGGAGTGGTCTGGAGAAACTTCACAAAAGAAGTATTTGAAATAAACCCTAAAGGTAGGACTTCGGAGTGAGGCTGTTCTTAGGTCAGAAAGCAAAAGCAGAGAGTAGAGGAAGTGTGAGGAGTGCTTCAGGGAGCAGTTTTTCTGGAATCAAGACTTAAATAGGAGAAGAGGTAGAGATAAAGTCATAGAAGTGGATCAGTGGCGGCTCATTGAGTCTTAAATGGAAAACCAAGGGGCCTGGATTTTATGTTGTCGGAGGAAAGGTGAAGGGAACAGAGAGGTGTGAACCAGGAGGACTTAGGAGATGAATTTGGCATATAAAAGAAATCCATCTGGTATATAAAATATTGATAAAGAATATAAATGAAATAATGTAAATCAGAAAGTGAAATAGTTCAGGTCCCCACATGTTACTGGGGAAAGAGGAAAATGACAAAAAACCTTTCAAGGAAATAATCAGACAAATTCCAGTATTTGAAATTCTCTAAGACAAAGTAAACTATTATGAAAAATAAACAGGAGAAAGAAAAATTTAAAAAAAGAATCTGATTAATTAAATATAACTAGAACTTGTGAAACTATGATTAAATCACTGTAAAAAGCTATAAAGCTATTTAGGGACCCCTAGGGATTTTGGAATGTGGATTGGATTTTAGATAATATTAGTAGATCATTTTTTATATTTTATTGTTATAATGACTATGTGGTAATATAAGGCAAAATTCTTACTCCTAAGAACTGTATACTCAGAAGTATAATGTCTGCCCATTATTGTCACTTGCCTACAAAATATATGTGTGTGTGTATTTGTATTATATTTTTATTTGTCTCTATATCTATTTCCACATCTATACCTTCTTTATATGTATTAGTCAGTTTTCTGTTACTATAACAAAATATCTAAGATAAAATATCTTTATAAAGCACAGAGGTTTATTTTGGCTTATAGTTTTGAAGGTTCACCCCATCGCTTTGGGCCTGTTGCAGCACATCATGGCAGAACAATGGTGGAAGAAAACCGCTTACATCATGATTTAGAGAGTAAAGAGTAAGGAAGAAACTGGAGTATCATAATCCTCTTCAAGAATATTTGCCTAGTGACCCAAGGGCCCTCACTAGACCCCATCTCTCAAAGGTTCAACCATCTCCAAATAGCACTACACAGGGGACTGAGCCTTTAGGCCTTGGGAGAATATTCAAGGTCCAAACTGTAGCACTATGTGTATATCTATATTTATATCCATATTCATACCTTTGGTCATCCTATATCTCTATATCTACCCTTATAGTTAGGTAAAGATATAGAAAAAAACAAATGTAGCATAATGTTAAAATTATTGAATCCAGATGGTGATTATACAGGCAAGCACTGTGCTATGCTTTCAGATTTTCTCTATATAGAAAAATTTCTAATAATAATTAAGCTAGAGGGAAGGGGGAAAAATAGGCCAGGCCTTGGAAAAGGAGCAGATGTGCAAGGATAATTGGTAGCACTGGGTGAGTTGTTAACCTAAAGCATCAGAGGAGTTTCTTAAGCATGAGTCTTGGCAGTGAGGCCTTGCGGACTGGATGTGGACACATTTCAAACAGAGACAGGAAAGTCATTAGGGAAAAAGTAGGCTTGAGGAAGAGAATTATTTGGTTTCATAAGGGTTTCATTCAAGTGTATATGAGTTTTCCAATTGAACACTTGCTGGAGGAAGACTCTGAGAGAATGTAGACTGGAGATGTCACTTTGGCAACCACAGAGGATAATGGTTGTTGACACCATAGAATAGAATGAAAGTTACCAGTGAAAAATATACAAAAGGAAAAACCCCAAAGTAAAAGCCCTTAAGAGATGCCCCTAGTGGTGGGAAATAGAAATGACAACAGCAGCGCAGAAGGAGCCGACCAAAGCTGAAGGAGAAAGGAGGCGCCATGCAGAGAAATGCAGGTGAAAGGGGCCACAGGGTAGGCACTTCACAAGCCTTTATGGTTTGGGGAATGGAGAGCTCCAAAGTAAAGACATACAGAGCATCAAGACAATTGCAATGTGGCTAGAAGGCCCTTGGGGTTGGTAGTTCAGAGGTTATTGTTAACTCAGTCCTGAGGTATGTTAGAGGATGCTGCAGTGGCCCATCCAGGGAGCAGACGTCCACACTCAAAAGAGGAGAAACTGAGCCGAGAAAGGCCCTTCAGTTCTCTAGGAGATGGAAAGACATGGATTCAAATCCTGATTCATATCTCACGAAAGACTTCCCTGGGCTTCAAGTTTTTATTTGAAAAGGCAGGGCGGACTACATTAATACCCAACATTTTCTTACAACATTTATTCCACCACCTCTTCTGCTATTTTTTAAAAATCATGTAGACTGGATTGACCCAATCCATATTATAGTGACATCAACAGTGTGGCACAACTGTTTTGACCATCGAGACCATATGTAGAGATAAAAATATTTTACTCTGTTTTTGCATTTCATAGCTTTATAATTATATAATTAGAATGGTTGATAAATATGTCCATGAAACATTTTATCATAAATAAAACAGAGCTGAGTAGCCAAATGATGCTTTAATTTTTTTCATCTCCAGTTTCACATTTGTTTTATAAGAGCTAAGGGATTGTCACAACAGATAGCTGTGTATTAGTAGTTATTTCTAGTAAAAAGTTGGGGGAAACCCAAAGTCCGTGCCTTTTCCCTACTCTGATATAAAATTTCTATATCCTCTTAGGTATAAATATGCAGAAAAATATTGTGCAGAAAATATCATTCTGCTTAAATGACAAACCTGGAATGACAAATGCTATTCCTGGTCAATTAACCCTTGCCAGAACTCTCTCTGTGACTAAAAGAAATGTGGTGGAACAAAATCTCAAATATCCTATAAAATATATGGTTACAAATCTTCTGAAGAGGATAGAGTTCCCTTAGAAATATACCAACTCTATTTAAGTCTGTAGTTCTCTATTTCTCAGAACATTTGCCAGAGGCTTGAGCTGAACCTGGCTGATCACCAGTATTCTTAACAAAGCCTCCAGATCTTTGTTATCACAGAAAGAGATAAAAAGTCTAAAATCCTCCCTTATGATTCAGGCATCATTTGTTATTCTAGAGCAATGTCAAGCTAAAAATTTTGGAAAGGATTTTGGCAGAGTGCAATGCAGTCGTAGATTAACCCACAGCATTCCTTTAGATAAGTGACATAGTGGGGGGTGGGTCTAATCAAGGAGTCAGAAGCCTGGGCTCTGATCTTGAGATGACTGATTATCTCTATGACCTTCAATTAGTTACATAATCTCCTTTTGGTCTAAGAATCCATTATCTAATCTGTGATATATGGACTCTGCTTCTCTGTTTGTTCATTTAAGACTATAGCAAATGCAAGGTGCCATTTGCTCATGTTTTGAAGACATCCATCTTTGCATTTGTGCTAAGGGAATCCTTTCTTTTAAGTGTGTAGAATTCACTGGCAAACAGACCTGACCTGATGAGGAAAGTTAGTCCTACAAAGAACGACAGGATTTGGGCAAGAAGAGTGCTGGCCTCTGAGTCATGCTGTGTTTGAGATGATGCCACATAATTGGACACACACATGGACTACGTATCATTTGGTCTTGATCTCTCGTGTAGCCTGTGACTTTGATGAACTTCATAGACTATAATTTGGTATTTCAATAGAATATAATAATTGCCATGCCGTTTACTTTTTACTTGGCAACCTCTGCTTCTTGCCTTGCTCCAGGCCTTTCTTCTTGCTGAGGGTAACTTTCCACTTAGCTTACTCTCCATGACTCCTTCATTGCCCTAGAGGACTCCTTACCATGCACTTGGGTTTTCATCTTCTCCTTTTAAGTGACTATTTACAGTGACTGATAGAGCTAGGCTTCATTAGCACATTTTGCCAGTTCTTTCTGCTAACATTATACTCAAGTGTGGGCTTCAGGGTCATATGAAACCAAAGTGTTCCTCATAAATCCAATTTGCAAATTCCACATGCTGTATATGATCTTTCATGATTCAGTTCAACATAATGTCTTCCACTGTTCCTACTCTGCTCAGATCTTATGCTTTAATAACAATAAACAAGTAATTCCCAGGTGCAGCATGATGTTTATCATGTCCAAGTCATTATTCACGTTTCCCTTGTCCTTGGCATGCTTTACCTCACATTCTGACAATGTAACTCCTAGTTGTTCTGTGTATACCTACTCATGTCCACCTTACCAGGTTATCATTCCTGACCTCCTCTCGCTCCTTTCCACAACTAGCAAAGGAGTTCGCTATACTTCTCTTTCTTTATACCTAGTGAATACCTCAGAATTTTTACCTCACATCTTCTTTATATTTCTGTTTCTCTATGTAATCCTCATTGGATGATGATCTACTTAAAAATCTTTACAGTAGCCACCTAGTGTTTGGCACAAAAAGTAAGTGAATAATGCATGTGTAAGTGAATTAACCTACTTGGAAAGATAAATATAATTTCAGATTTGAGCAGAATTTCATGTACCTTTAGTGTCTATCAACAATTAGTTGTATAGCTAAGGACTCTTGTGTGACCGTGGGCAAGGTAAAAAGGGAATGTTCATGAAATAAATGAGGCAGGATGAAAAACCACTTGTTAGTCTAAAGATAAATGCTACATATAGAGAGGCAGCCTGTTTGGGAGGAGAAAATGGACTCAGCGGAAACCAATGATGAAATAAGCCTCTTAATTATGTGGTATATATATATTTTAGCTGATATTGCATATAAAACAAAGACAAGACTTCCAGGCCTTCAATGTTGCAAGTTGCCATGACAGCAGCACCATCACTCTAGGCTCTTTGAGTTGTAGAATTTCAGGGGAGAATGGCCTAACACTAGTAGGCAGTTTTCCAAGGGGCTGGGAGAGGTTACTGAAGCGTTTTATTACTGACACTGAAGAAATGATTATAGATCTCGAAGCAGGAGAACTTACCATACCGTGGCAATGAGATTCATTGGTTTCCAGAGAGTTGCATTTTGACTTTTAAAAGGAGATTTTTAAAAATGATAGTCAAATGCACTTCAATGGATTAAAAAGAATAACCATTTTAAAAGCAGAAGGTAGAAGCTGCAAGAGAGTATTCAAATCCATGCTTCTTAGCAACCAGACCAGATTTCACCCCTAAAAGAAGGCTAGAGTTACAATAAAAAAAAATCCTTTTTGGTTCTCTGGAGAATACAAAGGCATATTAGAGAAAAAGAATCACTTTGAGATCTGTGGATGAAAGGCACTGCATGGGTATAAAGTATTATTATAAAAAGAGAAGGACAAGGAAGAAGCAGTGTCTAGACTGGGTAGGTTATCTTGGGTACATAGGAGAATAATTGCCAAAGTCGAAATGAGAGAAGATCATGACAACTGGAATCATTAGAGTGTTCAGAAGTTAGTCTTATTTTTAAACATAACAGATAAAATTTCTTTCCTGAATGAAAGCCAAGAAAATGTAACAGGAGAATATGTGGATGGCTTGGTAACTTGCTAATATTTCCTCAAAAGGTTTTCACAGTAAAGAGAGATGAAAGGTACAAATGAAAACATCACTAATGGTCACAGGGTTTGATGTCATCTATCCTCAGATAAAGTTTGAGCCAAATTCTACACAAGGCCTTAGTTCTTAGTGATCCAACAGTATAGCACAGTGGGTCATTTTTGCACAGTTACTTGATAATATTAAGTTCAAAGAGTCATAATAAACAAAACGAAAACAAGAACCAAACCAAACCAAAACAAAGAACCCAAATCCCATAATGAACAAATAGACCTTTTTTTTTTTTCCAAAGAGGAAAGTGAGGGGCAATAATGTAATTTTTGATTATGGAATTAAAAAAAAATATATAGTCAAACTAGAGCTTTCATTTCCTCTCACTGAAACGAGATCTTTTGGTGTATATATAAGAAACTGAACTATGAGATATGAAGGAACTGGTTTTATTCTTATGCCAGAAACAACTCATAGACTATCTTCAGCCTGATTCAACTGTGTTGTTGAGCAGTATACAAAACAAACAAACAAACAAACAAAAAAAAAAACCTGGATGTATTTGAAAGAAAAGAAATGTAAATGAATGTGTGCTGGATCAACATAAGAACAAAGTTTGGAACTAGAGTGTGTAAATTTAGCAGAGGCTTAACTCATGGTCTGAACAGACGGTGTTGCAGTTGTTATCTGCCGAGGTTATTTTATGAAGGCTGATTTTTCCCTTGAAGCCAGACCCCATACGGGGTGAAGATGACGAAAGCCTCATATATCTCACTATCATTAGGCTAATGAGGTTGGTCAAGGCCACATGCATTCTAATTCTTGGCAAAATTTAAGATAAATCTTCTAAACTGTTCTAATAGCTTTGTGCTTTTTTCTAGAAAGAACAAGTAAAAGAAATAAGGAATGAATTAAAAACATCTTCCGGTACATGAGGTTCCATTTCAGAAATATTGTTGTGTTATGAAAATGACTTTTAAGATTTTGATGATTATTTACCCATATTATTAGGATTTTGGGGAGCCACAGAAATAGTTTTAACCAAGTATTTTTTAAAATCTAATATATAAAAAGAAAACATTATGCAACATTTGTTTCTTAAGCCTTTCTTTAGCACACAAAAGTTATCAGTTAAGAGTTGAAAATTATGGTGTATGGCCATTGAAAATAGGTTAACTTGGTACTGAAAACTTTATTTTAGAGACCAGGTTTTGGAAATTAGAGCCAATTTAGAATTGCTAAGAAAGTTGCACTTGTAGGAGTGATAATAAATGTTTCCTAATATGAGGCTTATGTGCAGCTGGGGAAGATATCATTTCATTTAAAATTTTGGGATAGGTTTTCAAAGCTAGTTAAAATAATGCAAATGCATTTTGACTTTGTCATATTAAAAATAATATTACAAGCTGTTAGTGGATAATTCATTGAAATTACAGAAATTGTTCTTTATACTGGTAGGCAATAGCTACATAGTATAGTCTATAAAGTAGAGGCTACTTGGTGAAAAATGTTCAGATTGCTGTCCAAATGCTGGAGTTATGATACAATGCAGAGCAACACCCAGTAATAAATGGAAGTACCATCTGCAGTATATTACAAATGAGTCAATTTAAAGCCTTATGTGGGACTCTCTAAACACAATTGTAGCTGCACTGACAAAGTGAAGTGGAGAGTTTAGAAATTATCTGGTGCATTTATCAGCTTAGACAGCCACTGTAGATAATTTAGATCTGCAACCCTTTGCCTCTGTAAGAATTAGATATTCTTGGCCTGAATATCTTACATAATGGCTATAAATTTATATATTTTTTTCACCAGATTTGGTTTACTGTGCTCAAAAAGCCCAGATAGGTGGGTTGATGAATATTTCCCCACATTTCACCTCAAGGGGTTAGAAAATAGTGTATATATGTGTGTGTATACACACACACACACACACACACACTATTCACTTTTCTAGAACAACTCATATTGTAAGGCTGACTGATGGTAGTTCACTAGCATCATGTTGACATAATATTATGATAATATATTCAATTAGAGGTGACATTATAATTCTGGATCCCTGTGCTCATTAGGAGACTTCCCATAGATTGCAATTCCTACTAAGACATTTTCTAAAAGTATAAGAGTGAATTACTTTCAATCCAGTGCTAGAAAACAAAACCAAGTAAAAATCTTTGTTTAAAACTGTGTTTTATACTATGTTCTAAAATTTCTCACTATTCTCAGGCCATTTGGTGATTCATTTTGTGTCTACTATTAGATTTTGTTCTAGGGGCAAGGTAGCCACATAGGTGCTCCAAGACTCTGCCCTTCTCTGAAAGAAATGGCAACAAACAAATGTGGAGGAAATAATACCACCAGAACTCTAGGCATTATACATATGAAGATATTTCACAAACATATAAATGCATAATCAAGTCTATACTTTAAAATTGTTAGTAAGTCTTCCTTTTCAAGAGGAAGAAATATGCCCACTTTAATGAAAGCTATGGGACTAGTTTTTATGTGTTGAATTTTCTAGTTCTCGTTTTTTCATATTGGTAATTCAAGCAAATTGAATTATGGAAGATCATGCATAATTTGACTTCACTTTATTTTTTGAAAATACAAACTTTGGAGATTTTTTTTTCTAGAATGCCATTATTTATAAGGTTTGCATTTTTCAGCTTTCACTTTTGACTTCTTTGTTTTGATTTGTTACTTTGTTTGTAGTGTGTCCATGAAATGATCACTTTGAAGAATTTTAGCTTTTTTTGGTCGGCACAATGTTAAGACTTCTCACAGGTGCTGTGGTTTACGTTAAAGTACTATGGGTTATTGGATATTCCAGGTGTTAACTCACTTTAATTCCATATTATTTTAAATTCCCATTTTTTTTTAATTAGAAGCCAGTTGTTCCTTTCAACTGGATAGGACATTGAATACTATCATTCCAATGTGCTTTAATTTTATTTCACATTTATTAGATCAAGATGAACATTGAATTTTTTACAATAAAATGTCTTCAGTTTCCTTCCTACAGAGGACACTGTGTTGGTCATAGGACATTCTTTATCATGTCCTGAGATATATACAATACTGACAGAGAATTAGTGATTCATGGAAGTTCAGCTCTGAGACCTATGTCTGCCATCAGATGATTGTAGAAACTTTGAAATGGCCTCATATTTCCATTTCTCTCCATGGATGGGTGGCTGGGGAGTAGGGATTCACTCAAAATTGAAATTTCCTGTCCTCAAATTAATCACTTTATTTAAAACATGTATTTTGAATGTAGTAAACCTCTTAAGGATGACCAATCAAAGAATTTTAGCCTGAAGCAGAATTTCAGATAGAATCATCTCATAGCAGTCCAGTAGTATTCTCTCTCGATATTTTTTGTATTAAAATTGTTATTGACTTTCATCTTCTTTTCTCATTCCCACTATCCACCTGCTTGTGTGCAAATCTATGTATAACTATCTTTGAGTCTTTTTCTTCAGTCGCCTCCCTTTGGCTATTCATGTTGCCAGAGTCACTTTAGGTGACATTTAGCCTTTGGTTTTCCTCAATTGTGTGCTCAACAGCTACTCTCCCCTATTTCCTAATGTAGTAGCTGGAACAGTAACTGTAATGTGGAATTTCCCTGTTCTTGATTTCTTCGTGACTCTTTCACAGTAGAAAGCATTCCCCTCAAAGAGGAGAATGACAGCTGTGTAAATCTCTCCCTTCCTGTGAGTTACCACACGGTGGTCTTAACTCTTCTCTCTTGTGAGAAGAATTTCCACGAGATAGAGTTGAAATCATAAAGTAGGATTGTTTAGGCTCCTAGAAACCTTCCAGTTTGTCAGAAAATTTTTCATATACTATTCTAGAACTTTTCTTGAGCCTCAGTCTACGTAGATGAGCATTCTAGTAGATGAAGTACATAGAGATGAAAAGGAAATATATTTTAAGGCAGGTTTTCCAATGTTTTATGCCATTTTACATCACTTTGACCATAGGACATGGATGATTCTTTTCACATTGCAATGAATTCATGTGTCTAGTATGTGGTAGATCAGTTAATGGAATTTTGTGGACATTATCAGTGATGCATCTATGTACTTCTACATATAACCAAGCAACTCACATAAAATCAATGAATAATGATGAAACCTTATAATATAACCATAATGTATTATTAAAATAAGAATAATAGCAAGTGAAAGCTGCAGTCAAAGCAAGATATCCTCGTTGATCTGACAACAAAGCTTCCTTCCTTAAAATTGTGGTGATGTGAAAGTTCATGCACATTGTTCTCCAATGATGTGTGACAACTAAATTTCTTAGTAGAATGCTGAATTTCAGCCTCAGTAAGCACTATTAATATGCTAACAGTCGCTTATGTACCCCAAATTTCAAAAATACATAGTAAACCACTCAATAGGATATTTAGTAGCTTTATATAATTTGTAAAAAGAAATTGCCAATTACCCCTAGTAATTGAAAGAAGGATGTATAATTCTTCTGTAGCCCATGGCTCATCAAACTGACCCTTGTATAAATCAACAACAATGCACATATTTGACAATCTATGCTTCTGTCAAAATTTCTTTTAACGGATGAAATAAAAGTGAGTACTGAAAAAATATTTTTCTAGTTTGTTTGGGAAGTATTTGCTTAAGAATTTGAATTCCTGGGTTGTATTCTGGGCCACTATTTAAATTCATTGATAGACCTTTGCTTAAGAGTACCTGTATATAGGGATTTCTCTTCATCAAGGGACCATCTACTTCATCATAGGGCAGATGTGATGGTTTAAAAGTTGGGTCTGATTTTAGATTGAAATCTGTCTTGTGGTACTGTTGATGTATTTTTTTAATTTCCTGGAAAATAATAAAATTTATTTTGTTTTGCTTCACATTTGTATGAGTATTTCAGGCCCATGATCTATCCACATCTGCATTAATTAATTTACAAGGTCATAGGAATAAAATTCTTTGAAGTAAATTAATCCTTCTGCAGTTATCTGTATTATAGAGATTGACCAGAAGATTTCTTTCCAAAGAGAGCAACCTCAGTTTGCAATGTGATTTGCTTTAAGATGGAAATGGCTCAGGAAATGATAGGGATTGTATCAATCTGCTTAACTAATAGGAAAGCATGTAGATAAAAAAAGTTCCCTCTCTGGCCCATGTCTTTGATAATTTCCCTAACATTAAGTATTGAGAACTCTATAATTGAGAAGTTGCAGCTTCTTTACCAGACAGTTTTGAAGGACTTGATAACTAATAATTTCCATATGAGTTTTTATTGTGTATGGAAATGACTAATTTGCTTCCTGCCATTGATGTAGTACTGGAAGCACAAACACTTGAGGATGTAGTTATCATATTGGGAATTTTTAAAAATAGCAATCTGTAATCATTTTTTGTCAAAAGCAGCCTAGAGGTCTTATCTGTCTGAAATGGTCAACCAGTAGGCAATTTTTTTTTTCAGGATTGAGCCTAAAGTGCTGAATAAGTCTTACAAATAGAAAAAACGCTATGTCACTGAGATGGAGGTAAACTTGGAGCCCAAGCAATGTGCAAATTTCTTCAAAGGTTATGGGAATGACAGCTATTAACAGGCTGGCAATACAATTCTTTAAGAACTGACACACAGCAGTCTTTGTTGCCTTTTGCCCTAAAATCTCACATCAAATTCTATTTGGTTGGACAGCTATTGAACTCAAAAGGACTTCAGAGTTTCTTTCAAGTTTCTTTTTCCACCTTTCTCTCTTTGGCATTATAAGTACATTCAGTCTCTTGGGCACTATTTGAATTATTCTATTAAATTCTGCAAGATCTGAGTGATTGGTTTCTGGGATTTCTCCATTGTGAGGACCACTGTTAAGTCTTCAGGGCAATGTCATGGTCAAGACAAGAAAAGAAAGACATATTAAGGTATATAATTTGGGTGAAGAGTTGCTACTTAACTATCTGCCAGAATGTTAGAGGGTGACTAGGGCATCACTGAATCTTAAAGTGTTTGAAATATTTTAAAAAGAAAATGTTAAACACAAAACAACACGGATGTTTTTTGGGGGAATCATTCTTCCTAAGTCAGTGGAAAGTTTGGTCTAACTGAATTTAGAATATAAGCATGTGGATAGTTTGCCCAGTTGTTTCAGTTAATTTTGTGTTCATTTTAATACCTATTTATAGAATAAAAGTGCTGTTCTTTGAGAGAAGGAAAAAATGCAGAGAATATAATGCTTAAAAGCAATGCTTCCTACTACACCCATTGAAGGTCACTTTATCTATCCAAGGGTAAAGCTTTCCTTTCTCTCTTTTATTTTTTATTGGACTGCCGCCTGCATAGACTTTCTTTTTCCTTTAAAGTTATCATTTTCTGCCTAATTGTACCCAGCTTCATTTATACCTTGAAAGGATGGATTGTGTCTGAGCTCTCAGACTCAGGAGACTCTTCCACTCAATAGCCAAACTCCAGTAACACCCTCTGGGATATTTGAGCAAATGTAAGTGAAAGCTCCCTCTGTTTGTTTCTGTGTTCCCTTTAAACAAAAGTTTAACTCAGGACACTATGGGAATATTTAAAGAAATTTATCTGTAGAACTGTCTTTCAGATAAGATCCGAAAAATACTTTTTGGCCTGCAAAACTGTTCATCAGTCAGCAAAATTTCCAATAGCACATCCAATGTTTTTAAGTCACCTTCTCCCCATACTAATAGTTAAAAGAACTACAACCATCTGTCTTCAGTGGATAATGATATTTCTTTAAAACTTTCCATGACAAGTTACTAGCAAAGGATTAAAAAGGCAAGGGCAAATCAAGGACAGCAAATTGATTTCAAATCCAATGGAATGTCAATTCCAATCAATTAGAGTGTGGCATCTTGTGTCAGTCAAGGGTGATGGTAAGAATGTATTTATGTGCAGTGGGGAAGCTTGCTGTGATTGATTTTTGATGTCTGCCATGAGTGTGGGAAAGCAACTGACGACATATAGTATTTCTGTATATTACTCCTATCTTGAATCCTCAACACAGATTTGTGTAGGCCTACAATTATTGTGACCTATCTGGTTTTCTCACCTACATCATTCATCTTCTTGTGATTGGAGTTGCTTATGCTCTACTAAAGAATCAATTTATCAAAATCTAAGGTCATTGGATCCCTTCAATTACGGAAATACTAAAATGAGCAATAAGGGAAGGTTCCATTACAAATCAGGTTTGCTAACTTGATCCTCTGGTTCTAGAACTAGGACATTGCCTTAATTTTTATGACCATGACCAGCTTTGTGTAGTTCTAATTGAATGGCAGGGCTTCCTCTCCCTGGGAACTCTGTGCATAGTACTGTGATGCTTTGTGTACTATTTTGGTCCACCCTTTCTACTAGCCATACACATGAGGTCATGTTTTCCACATACATCAAGAAAGTTCCAGGATCTTTGCTATTTGTACAGCCATATTCCTTTGAAGCATGTCCCTAAGACTTTATGTCCCTGATCTTACCAGTTGTTGGCACTGATTCTGGTCTGAATGATGAAATTGGACTGTCCCTAATTTTTTTCCTTCCTCTGCATATTGACCTGCTGCTTGCTTTTGTTTAGATATTAGTTTGAGATTATGTTTTGATTTACAAGTAATTTAGGCTTAGAGCTGCTCTATCCTCTACAGTTTGTGGCATGAACTCACAATACTGTACGTGCTCTTCAGCTTCACTGAGTTTGTTGCTCACAAAGAGATGGATATTTCTGTTACATTTGTGGCTTAAGACAAAGAATAAATTTAAGTTATCTAACTGTGCAAATATATTAATAGGGGGGATTTTGGTGGCAGGATTATAGCAAATCAAACAAACTTGTTTTAAACATAGTTTTGGGCTTAGAAATGTATCTTAACTAGTTCAGCCCATATCTGGAATAGAAACTCCAGTCTAGACTATTAAATTAAGTAAGATAAACTCTTCCAAAAATAAAAATTCAACCAAAGAAAATTGGAAAATTGAATATAAAAATGGATATAGTGCAGGTGGTCATTGCTTTGAAAAAAACCTCCAACTTGTATCAGTTCTCCATGAAGAACCTGGAAAGGAGAATGCTGATCTGATGAAGCAGATGGTCCAAACAAACATGAGCTAGGAAAACAAAGCAGAGAATCTGGGAGGAGAGCCAACATCTACAATGGACTAATAAAAGCGAACAAACACCTCGGCAACCGTGTCGGATGGCTAAGAACCCAAATTGGCGCTGCCTAGCTCATTGTCTTGGGCATATCGGAAAAAGCAGAGGGACCACCAGTCTGTAGATGCTCCATTTACTGGACCAGTAATCACTAAAGAAAATTAGAATCCTTCCAGTGCAAAGAAACCTCTTGAGATTTGTGTATTAGCCATTGCTGGTGCCATTCTTAATTTACATATACCAGCAAACCAAGAGATTAGTTAACATATCATATTAAGAGGTTGGACCCAAGTGGGAAGGTTTAAAGAAGGAGAATAAGGGAAGTAAATAAATCCCTTATTTAGGGATCCGTTGTATTATCTTTTCCACAAATATTTGTATTTTTGGTAAGATATCAGACACTTAGAAGGGTGCTTGGTGGTGGTGGGGGGGGGGGCTTTAAGTATCCCCTGCTTATCTGTACAGTGCTGTGTGTATTAATTCAGTGATTATTTTATGTAATATTTCAACAGTATGATTTAAACAATAGATCCCATAGTTAATTCTCTATAATGATTCATAATAAACTTGTTTTGTTTTCCTTATTCTTTATTGAGTGCAATTTATCTATTGTTCATAGTTTAGAATGACAACATAGTAGTTGGAATCTTTAAAGACAGCCAGATCTGGGCTTCAGTTATCCATGAATTAGCTATGTGACCTTCAACAACTCTTTAAATCTCCTTAACCCTTATTTTTTTTCATTTAAGAACTGAGGATCACAATATTTACTTCATAAATAAATTAAAACTATGAAATGTATGTGAAGTGTTTAGCATAGTTTGTGACAGATCAAGTAGTCAATAACTTTACCTATTAATATGATTTTTCTGTTACATACATATAAATATAATCACTTAATTACAAAATATCATATATACTAAAAACAAAGTCCCTATGACTAATTAATAGTGGAATTAATATATTGAGAGTTCTGACCTTCCAAATATAAAATTATCAAAATTTGGACCTCAAACTAATTTGGGGAAAAGTGGTCTGATAACTGCCTCTACATGTATAAATGGAAATATGAGAAATTCTTTGGTGAATTATATTCCTGGGTAGTCAAATAGATGTCCACACTTTTAACTCAGACACTGTGAACAATAGGCATGAGCAATTACTTACACAGATATTGTTAAACAGTCCTGTTAAAGACTGTACTAATTTATGTTGCTACAAGCAGTACAAAAAAAAAAAAAAAGAAAGAAAGAAAAAAAGAAAGAAAAGAAAAACTAAAAGAAAAGCTGTTTGTATCTTTTTTTTCAAGTTTTTGTCTGATTGATGGCTAAAAATTGTGCCTTATCATTGTTTTCATTGACATTTTTTAAATTATTAGTGAGATGGAGCATCTTTTTAATATTTTATACGTTAGTGGTTATTTACCTTAATTATGTAAATTACTTGATCTTATGCTTTTCTATTCATTTTGTCTTTCTCATTGATCTGTGACAACTTTATGTAAATTTTGGTAATACATATTGCAAATTCTAATTTCCAATCTGTCATTTGCCTTTTAATTTTTAATTATGTTATATTTTACTCCATAGAAAATGTTATTGTTTATGTAAATTTCATTTTTTTCCTTTTAAGCTGTTGAGTTTCATGTTTAACTTAGGAAGATCTTCTAAAGTTCAAGATTAAAGTGATATCTGAATTCTAAATGCTTATAAATTTGTAAAAAAAATCCTACTTATATGGAATTAACTTCTTAATATTATATGAATTACAAGTTTAAGTTTAACTTAATATTTGTCCTATAAGAACACCCGTTGATCCTCATGTAGTCTTTTTTTTTTTTCCTGGTGCTAGGCAAGTGGTCTACCATTTAGCTACATCATAGGCCCTCTCAATATAAAAATTGAGTAGTTCATTTTCTTGACACTGACTTGAATATTGTACTTAGTAGGTATTAAACATGTGTATACTTTTAAATTTATTTTGCTTTCCTCCATTGATCTGTTTGTCATATTGTGGGCCCTGTAATTCAAAGATGATATTAATTATGTATGCTTTATAATGTTTTTATATATAGTATGATCACTCTTCATTCTTTTATTTTGAAACAGTAATCTCATAATTCTTGTTTAGATAAATTTTAGAATTAGCTGACAAACTTGCATGAAAATACTATTTATATTAGGTGAGGTTTCCAATGAATAAACATTAATTTGTGAAGTATTAACATTTTAAATCTATAGAGTCTTCTTTGTAAGAAGAAAGTCTCCTTTATGGTATTTCAAAAATATATTCATTTATTTTGATATCCTCATATTTATCTTTAACATGTCTAATTACATCTATTCTGGTATTTTATACTTTTATTATTTATAAAATTTTATTATAATATTTTATTATGTTTAACTTTGATTTTAAACTGTCATGCTTTAACTGAATGTTTATCATTTTCAATGTAATGCATACACAGGGTTTTAAACATCAAATATACTTTTTATTTCTTTTTTTTAAATCTTTTACTGATTTTATTTTTTTAAATACACGATAGCAGTGGGATGCATTAAAATTCTTACTACATATATAAAGAACATATCTCTGTATATAAAGTATGTTCACGCCAATTCATGCCTTTACACATGTACTTTGTTTTTTTCTTTTTGCATTACAATTCTTAATAAACATATATACCACAATTTTTCATATCTCTGTTTGTATATAAAGTATGTTGACACCCAATTCAAGTCTTCATACATGTACTTTGTATAATGATGTCCATCACATTCCATTATCCTTACAATTCCCCTGCCTACTCCCTTTCCCTCCCACTCCTCTTCCCTATCTAGAATTCATCTAAGGTCATCTTCATATCTAAACCTTGATGTGTTGGAGCTAATTGTTGGGTTCTCTTGTCACATACTACAAATCTGGGTTTCTTTTTCATCGGTAGAAATTCTCTGGCTTGCCTTCTGTTAATCTTAGAATCTGTCTAGTTTATTTAAACTTCACTTGTAGGAAGGTACTGAAATTTTTTTATTTGTCAATTTATGATTTGATTTTATAATTATTGCAAAAGTCTTTTTTATCATTTGGAGATTTTATTGAGTAATGCATGTTTCTATGTAATGCTTATTTTATTAAGTAATGCATGTTTCATTTCAGCACAATTTAAGTATTAAGGGGACCAAAGAAAGTGGGAATATTTTTAAAGGGCGTTGTTTCACTAGTGCAAAAAAGTGACTCATAGAAATTTCCAAAGAAAGGAACAAAATGGCCAGAAAATACAAACCCATTTTCATTCAATTCTGCAGGTTTTATTTGTAAAATAGTATTTGAGGCTATGCTTCTTTGTCATTCTCTCTCTGATTAAAATCTAGTAGTTTTAAATAAGCACTGTGTTTTTATTCTTAGGATTCCTTCCAGTGACTTTGTGAACTGGTTGAACTTAAATGTTTATGTGAAAGGAAGGGTTCATCTCAATTTTATTCCCTGAAACAGAGTGAATCTTACAGTTGCTCCTGGATATTTCTTCTTTTTTCAAAATTTATTTTATAAAATTTTAATTTGTTATTATATGACAGCAGAATGTGTTACAATTCATATTATACATAGAGAGCACAATTTTTCATATCTCTGCTTGTACACAAAGCAGAGTTCCACCATTCGTGTCTTCATACACGTACTTAGGGTTGTGATGTTCATCTCATTCCACCATCTTTCCTACCCCAATTCCCCTTCCCCATACTATAGGGACACAGCCACATCAATATTTATAGCAGCACAATTCACAATAGAGAAAATGTGGAGCCAACCTAGATGCCCTTCAGTAGATGAATGGGTAAAGAAAATGTGGTGTTTTTATGTATACAATGGAATATTATTCATCATTAAAAGAGAATAAAACCATGGCATTTGGAGGCAAATGGATGGAGTTGGAGAATATAATGCTAAGTGAAGTTAGCCAATCCTAAAAAATCAAATGCCAAATGTTTTCTCTGATTTAAGAAGGTTGATTCATAATAGGGTTGGGTATTGGGGATAAGGAAGGATTAGATGGACTCTAGATAGGGCAAAGAACATTTTAAAGAATGTGTGATTTATATTACAAGATATATATGTATATATAGTAATTATATATATAGTAATTTGTAATACATGTGATGTGCATTATATATCACCAAATTTTATATATATATATATGTATATATATAAATTTTAAGTTTATTGTTATTTTAATGAACTAAGGTCTTACTTTGGGGTAACTTTATTACTTTATTATTTTGCATAATGGTATATTAATGTGTCCTGCTATGGTGGTCATAATTTTTGGCAGTATCTCTTTATATCTCTAAGAATTTGCCTTTGAATGACATGTTTTTTGATTTATAAAGTTTTAAAACTTTTTGTGGATGTAAATTTCATTGTGTTTCCTTTTGTTAGATGATGTGTGTGCTCATAAAAGGCTTTCTTTGGGGTTCATCAAAAGCAACTTGCTCTGGTAGTAGAGAAGTGTGGTGTGTTTCACACCTGGGCCTTACTTACTTTACATACTACTAATTTATTTCCTTACCTTGTGTGGAAATTTTTCTTTGTGGCCTTGGTATCTAGGCTGATTGCTTTCTGAAGGAAGTTTTCCTTTCTTTGGAAGGTAATTCTGAAGGTTTTATCCTGGGGAGAAAATGCCAGTGTTTTTAGCTGCTTTGTTTTTGTCCAGGAGAAGAAGAGCCAATATGGCACAGCACTGGCTGTTTGACTGATGTTCTTTTAATTAATTGTACCCATGAATGTCCTGCCCTTTGAATTTGCTGACTCTGGGCTTAGAGTTTCTCTGGAGCTCCTTGGGGAAGAAAGGTTCTCACCTTGGCAGTGGCTTTTTCTCAGGCCTACTTTGGGTTGAAGTTTTTTCACTGCTGTTTCTGTCAGTTTGATCCCAACTGTTTTCTCTCTTCCAGAAATTCTTCTATATTTCTCATTTGTTCATGGCATCCTTTCTCCTTGATAGCTGTAATTGCTGTTGTATTCTTATTTTAGGATGTGTGTGTTTGTGTGTGTGTGTGTGTGTGTTTGTGTGTGTGTGTGTGTGATACATTGATATATTGGAATTTGGAGGAAAACATTTGCGCACAATCTGCTGTCTTGATATATTGATATACTGGAATTTGGAGGAAAATATTTGTGCACAATCTGCTGTCTTGAGTTGATCCTGTCATATTTTAATTTTCAGTTTCTTGATTACTGATGAGTTTGAGCATTTCTACATTTGTTTTTGGTATTCAAATTCCTTCTATAAAATGCGTTTTTGTTTGCACATTTTCTTGACTTTTGTGTTTTAAATTCATTTTTATTATGAAAATAAGTTTTAGATATAAATATTATTTGGTGATATTTAATGCACAGCACGTGTATTACAAATATATTCTTTTTGACTTTTAGATTATCTTTTAACATTTTCAATCTCTCTCTTTCTCATATTTCAGTATTTCATAATGATGAAATTAAATTTTGGGGCATATTATGAGATACTTACACAATTGAATTTTTAAAATACATAATTCCCAGCACCATTATTGACTCACTCATAAGCTACCCCACCTGTTATACATACAGTAAGTTTACATATATTTCTAATTCCATTTTTTGTTTCATTTATCTCTGCTATTTTTTCTAATCTCAGGTATGTTATATATTTATAATAAGTGTCACTCACTGTCTGTAGGTAAAATATGTCATTTTTGTATATACTGTTTAGTGTCATCCTGTAAAATCCATTGAAGACCCTCCAAGTATTAAGATTTTGATATATATTAAATTAATTTTGAAATGACATATCTTAAATATTATCATTCTATCTTGTAATAAGACCAATTCTTCTATTTTTTTAAAAAAGTTTTTTCTAAACATCTTTTATCAAAGATTTTAATCTATGAAAATTGTGTGCCACTAGACATGACTAATTATTTTATTTATAATAAATGAAGTATTAGAGAAACTATTTTAAAATTATTTGTGGCTGGTAATTATAAATATAATTGACTTATGTGCATGTATCTTATATCTAACCATCTTGCTAAACTCTACTTTTAATTCTTTTAACTTGTTTATATATTATTTCAGGCTTATCTGTTTATAATTTATGAATAAAGGCAGTATTGTTTTTTCTCTTTCCTATTTTGATCCATTTTATTTCATTTTCTTTTCTTTCTCTTTTTCTGGGTATGAGTTCTAGCAGCATTTAAAATAGAATGCTACTAATAGGAAGCATTTTTTTTCTTACTTTTAAAAGAAATATGAACATAGGCTCTGCTGTATTATTTGTGGTTATATTTTATCAAGTTCAAGGCATTCTCTTCTGTTCCCAGTTTCTGAGTTTATCTTTTAAAAATCTTGAATGACAATTTTATTTATAGCATATATTTTCCCTGATATAGTAAGGTAATTAGATAGTTTTTCTCATTACATGTGTAAATGTGAGGAAATGCATTAATACATTTTTTACTGGTAAATCAATCTTCTTTTAGGAGTAGCCCAGTTTGGCCATTAACTCTATGAGCAACTTTTTTTTTGGCACCCAAAATTCTAAATAATAACTGGAATTATTTATACTTATTGACTTCAGATTCATCTTTTAATGTCACTCTTATTAAAAATAAATGCTCCTGACTGAACATATTATAGTATATATGTGTTATAGTATAATTTTACCTGACTCTTATAGGCTATATACACTTTTGTAGCTGTTTTGATGGTGGAATTTTAAAAGCTATTTTGTACTGTAGCATTGCCCTGTGTGACATTGCCCTATATCCTTAAACATAAGTCAGATTTTGACTAGATGATTTCTATGGTCCTTGCCAACTCTGGACAGGGAGGCTTTGCACTACCATAAAATAGTTCTTTTGACTCTGGCATGAATTATTTCACAGCCTTTCAGTATACAATCTTTCAGTATCTAGGCAATCTCTTGGCTTTTGATTATGGTTTCACATAAAGGTATTATACGATACTCGTCAATTACTATAATGGCAGAATTTTCAAAGAAGGATCATTTATGCCAACAACCTATTGTATATGCACAATTTCTGTTTTTCTCCTTGAAATACTGGGAGAGCATTTGTCTTCCCAAATACAGAAGGAAACCCTGTCTACCTCATTAGGGAATTTACTTAAATTGATCCATAAATTGATAGAATTACTTTTTGGAGTTTTAATTTTATCTGAATGACAATATACCATTTGACCTCATTTGTCTTCTTCTTCTTTTTCTTTTTATGAATGGCTGAATATTTTTTCTTTATATACCTTTGTATGGCCAGGATCAACTATTATCATTAGCAAAATGTGGATTAAAAGTGGCAGTACTATTAATAGTCTTGCTTAGAATCAATGTAGAGAAGCTGAGAAATATAGAATTAATTGGTCTTTCATTGTAGTTTCACCCTTTTAAAAAAAGCCTGAGGTATAAATCTATTTTCAGAGTATGGACTGCCAATAAAATAGCAGAACAAAGCCTTCACTAGTATTTAACTCCTGGAAATCTTTTCAAGTTGCTTTTATATAGTCTCAATTTCTTCTGTCATTTATCCTGGAATAATTCACCATTAATGTTAAAAAAATATTTTTAAATAAAAACAAACTCTATTAGATCCTTTCTGCATACTACTTATTATGGATTTATGGTGGTCAGATTCCAATGAGTATTTACATTTTTAATTGGCATTCAGGAAGGTCTTTAGCTGGAGTTAAAGACAAAGAGACAAGGGACAAGCACTTATTATAACTCAACTTTCTTAAAATAATCTGATTTTAACAAGGCCACAAAATTAACATGAACATCTTATTTCTATTCTGAGTTATACCACAAAACCATATTCTATTTAAAGAACATATAACACAAATTTGTTATCATAATGTCACAATGAGAGATTCAGGTACAAGGGGAACACTATCTCCGTGGACTCTCAGCTATCCCCAGCTGTTGGCAGAATATTCCTCTTTGTGTGATACATAAAACAGTACATATGGATGTGGTAATAGGTGGTCTTACTCATCTCAATCTTTTTATTCTGCTGAAGCCACCTTTTTGCATAGCTACCTGTTTGGAGAGAGGTGCTCCAGGGGATATCTCTGTCTTCTCCAAAAAATTCATATGGACATCAATGGCAGTTCAGACTGTCCTTCTGAGCTAATGATGATTTAGGAATTCAGGGTTAAGAATAGAAGAAATAAGGTTTTCGGGTATTATCACCTGGAAGCTTTGATAAATTCTTCCTGGGGCTAGGGATGGATGAGTGGGCCAAATATCCAAAGGAAATAAAATGGAAAAGCTTCTGGAAGATAAAAAGGAAAGAAATCCTGATTATCCAGATTGTTTATTACAGAATCAGATAATTCAACTTTCCTGAAAGCAAAACTCTTTATTGTCTTTTTTTTTCTCCTAGAAATTGAACCATTTCTGAGTTTAGGAAAAATATAGGCAACAGTAATACAATCTGTGATTTGTAAAATTTTTTTTTTCATAGCACACTGCCTTTTTATTGAAATAACCAACTGTCCAGAGGGGTAACAGACAGTTAAAGGTCTTTATGTGGTAGTTGCGTAAGGGAAGGCTCTCTTTGTTCACATTCACTCCTTTGTCTACATTTTTTTTTCTCAGCCTCTGCACATGGAGAGTGTGACAAACTTCTCCAGGGCCCTTTCAGATGTTAGTTCCTCCACAATTTTTTCCTTGTTTGTCAGCAGAATTAATCCCTTCCATTGTTACTGGAGACTTAGGTGAGAATCTTTGAATCTTGTCTTTGCTAGAGAAAAATTCAAGCAAGACTCAGAAATCTAACAAAGTAAAATTATATTGATACAAAGTGATAGTATTCTCTCATATATAAGAGACTCTCTAGATGAGATCAGCAAAGTTCACTCTTGTCTGCTGGAGTTTTATTAAAGGGATATAGAAAATAAGTTATTTTATATCTTTTAGGTATATGCCAAGTAGTGGGATAATTGGGTCAAATGGTGGGTCCATTCCAAGTTTTCTAAGAAATCACCATACTACTTTCCAAAGTTTTTGCACCAATTTGCAATTCCACTAGCAATGTATGAATGAACCTTTCTCCCACATCCTTGCCAACAGTTATTGTTACTTGTATTCTTAATAATTGCCATTCTGACTGGAGTAAGATGAAATCTCAGTGTACTTTTAATTTGCATTTCTCTGATTGCTAGCGAAGTTGAATACTTTTTCATATATTTTTGACCATTCATATTTTTGCTTGTATGAAGTGCCTGTTCAATTCCTGTGCTCCTTAAACTATACAGAGCAAGAGAAGGTCTTAAATCTCTAGTGCTTAGCAATTTGCTGGTGAAAATTACGTGTATGATAAAATGTTATTGAAGAATGATCTTCATTTAAATTATATATATAATAGCATTGTGTTTGATATAGATTTACATCTTGGTTGTGTGTACAAGACATATATTTTTAAAGAAATGTAGTAATGGCAGATCCTTTAAGTTAACTCCTAATACTATGAATGATAGGGGTTATTACTAATAAGTATCTAAGTACTATTTGCCTTTGCACTATGAAGATATAAAGCAAGTCCTCAATAATATTTGCTGAATACATGAATAATTAATAAAAGCTTCTTTTTATTAAACAAATTGACACATTATTAAGCACAGTGACATGTGCAGGATACTAAATAAATTTATTTTCTTTATCTGATTTTACTTTTATTACACTGTGAACAAGGTGTTATTATCCCCATTGTACAGATGAGGAAAAGGAATTAGTAGCTTTACTAAATGCAGATCACTGTAAACAGTAGAGCCAGTGTTTGAACTGAGGTTATTCTTCTTCACCTTTTCCCCAGGCCCTTTACCACTCTACAAGTTGAATTTTTAGTTCTTCATCAATAGATTTTTTAATTTTGGTCCTCTTTCAAATTATGTAGGACAGAGTAAAATGTGAGTTTCCACAGCTGATGGGTCTTTGATTCAGTAACTGTTTATTGTACTTTATGTGCATGATGTTTCCCTAGCTGCTGTTAGATATATATAGTCTTAGCTAATTCAGGGCGAGGACTGTTACACTCCTTTTACCCATAGTGTCTACGTGATGCAGCATTTTGCTTATAAAAGCATAGCAAAGCAAAACAAAACAAAAAAAAACATTTAATTTGTGAGTTTGAATTCAAAGATCAAAAAGTAGCACCAAAAAGTAGTAGAAGCACCACAGATACATTACAAAAAAAATGAGCTATGAATTCAGAAGTAAAATGAATAAATCATTGCAAGTGAGAATTTGCAGGACAGTTGAGTTCAATCATTTTCTAAGATAGTTTTAATCTTCCCCACTTAGGTTACTTTTTATAGTTTCTCTCTACTTTTTAGCAATGGTTTAGAGGCCCTTTCCTTACATGTAAAGAGTCCAGACCCTTGCCTTGGAAACAAGAAAGGGAAAATGAAAGAGCCTGCTCCCATTCCTGGGTGGTGGGTGGAAGCAGGGTGGGGAATGGTGAGGTGGGGAGACCAGCACCACATCAGAGGTGAGGTCAGGCAGCTGACATGGAAGTGTAAGATTCAGGAATCACTAGTAACCAGCAGGCAGTAGCAGGAAGTAGCAAGGAATGCCCCAATATCATAAACTTCAAAATCTACAAGTCTTTTTATCCCCAAATAACAATGAGAATGTTGGAAAGCTGTAGTATTTTTGAAGAAGAAAACAAATTCAATAAAACGGGGCAAATTAAAGTTAATGTCACTCTATACTCCCATTTCCAGACCAGTGTTTGATGACTTCAGAAATGCAGTATTTCTAATGTGTACATCCATACACTTTCCATGTAAATTTTGAATAAAATTAGCCTTAATACTCATACTTTCATACATCACCTAAGTGGCTAAATTATGAGCTCCTACTGCTATGTTTTATTCATCTTTTTATTCTCAGTACTTACCATAGTGCCTAATTTATATTAAGTGCTCAATGAGTGTTTGATTAATGAACAAATTTCCATTTAGTATATGACAGTGCTCAGTGCTTAAGAAATTCTCTCCTGAGTTTCAATTGGTTCATGACTTCAGAACACTTTGTAACCACAGCTGTAATAAATCTAATGTGATATGGAGCACAAGGCACCACGGAAACTTTCTTATGTGCTTGCTGATTACTGGTTACAAAATGATTTTGAGTCTTTAAGAGAAATGTAGCTTAAACTGGTTCATTCTCAGACATTTAAAAATAAACCCTTATCTATCCTTATCATTGTGCATTATTGATTGTACATTAAACAATCAAGTACGATTAAAACAGTCATTTGAAATTCTGGTCCCTATACTTCTTATTTATCACAACAATTTGCAGCTTTCACTGAAAGTCATTATTTTATATAATACTACCTGTGGTCTGCTCCCAGGTGTTTACATTCTTAATAGGAAAAAGTAATAAATGTAGTGAGGTTATGGGGGCTGGGAATATAGCTCAGTTGGTAGAGTGCTTGCCTCCCACACACAAGGCCCTGGGTTCAATCCCAAGCCTTGCCAAAAAATAATAATAATTTCATTTTTAAAAAATGTAGACATTGTATAAGGAAGTAAGAGTATATGATTAATGTACATATAAAATCAGTGTGAGGTAGAATAGTTTGAAATGTGCGGAGATATTTTAGGGAAGGGAAGGTTAGCTTTGAACAATCTAAAAGAAATTATGCATTATACCAGGCAAGGTTTGTATCAGATCTCTAATACTTGAATGTTGTGATTTACCAAAGATTAGTAAAGGAAAAGTGTTTTTTTCCCTCTGTGTGTATGTGTGTGTGTGTGTGTGTGTGTGTGTGTGTGTGTGTATGTGTGTGTGTGGTGTGTGGTGTGTGTGTGTGTTTGGCTAAATTAGAAAAGTAGGATGTGGTTACCTGGGCAAATGCTTTTGTTTCATGGGTTAAAGCCAAATGACAGGTAGCATTATGTGGTTATGGTTTTAAGCCCCATTTGGAGTGCTGTAGAAGAACACTAGAAGTTTTGAAGGCTCACCAACATTAAAGGAAGATTACCAGAGTGCTACTAACAAGAAATAGGTGGCGATAAAAGAACTTAAACAGATTTATTAGTCCAGGGAACATTGCTCTTTAGAAAAACTTTGGGTGCCCTCAGTATTTAGTTATTTGTCTTAGACTCTCTATTGAGTGCATCAGAAGGAAATGGATGAATGTAGCTTAGTTAGAAATGTATTGAGTTACTTTGTCAATTGACTCAATTATTTGTTACCTGAGGATACAAAGGAGGACAGACAGCCTCAGCTCTAATACAACTCAGCATACAAGAAGAGGGATGTGTGAATGGCAGCACAGACGAGTGGTTTGGAGATGTCCCACTTAGAGAACATCCAGGATGGGATTGGTGTGGCCCTGGGAGTGCATACAGGAGTGGCATAATCCTGCTTAGAGAAAACTCAGTGCAATTTTCTTCATCCTGCCATACAAACTTTAAATTAGTTTAAGTTGATATTGATATGATGATAATAGCATAATATGTAAGGAACATTTGATTATGTACCTGCCCTGTGAAAATTTTTCTATACATTATTTCATTTTAATCCCTAAAGTTACTCTACCACATAGACATGAATTGTTTTGTTATTATTGTTACTATTTTGCAGATAAGAAAAGTGAGATGTGAAAGGGTTGAACAACAGTCTGAGGGAACAGAATTAGTGGGGGATAATGATGAGGCTCAAATGAAAACTCTGCTTTTGACTTACATAAGCACAGTGCAAACTTTTGGAAGGAGACACTGAGCAGAAATAGTGTTTGTAATTAACAAAGCTACTGTTCAGAATTAAGATCAAAATCTCCCACATCCAAGTAGCTATTAATTTTAAAGATTACAATGCCAAACCTGTTGAACTTTTTAGATCAATAAGGTTCAAGTATAAAACTCATTTTTTGGCATCTGAGGACAGGAAATGTAAATTTGAAATGAATTGGACAGCAGTGAAGCCACTCACTGGAACAGAAATCCTTTTCTGTAATAACAATTGAAGGCTTCTTTGGCACAAGAATAATTGTAAAATATTTATGTATGATTGAAGCAGCACTACCAGAAAAGGAAAATATTCACAACCCTCCCAATAATAGGTTTGAAAGTAGGCAAACAATTTTTTATAATGTGGTATAGGAACCAGTTGAAGGTTAGTCTTGAAGGTTAAGTATTTGAATTTTAGCTTTCCTATTTGTTTTCTGTATATAAAAAATATAAGCTATTTTATTAGTTTAAAAATTCTTAATTTTGCAATTGAAGAACACCAATTACTTGAAAATCAGAGAATGTAATCCATATATAATTTCTTCACTTAAAAATAAAAGTGGCTTACACTGTTATACATATTCTTAGGTGGAATAATCTTTTCCTCAGGTAATCTCTTTTGATTAAGAAGCTGCTCCAAGACCCAGGAAAGGACAGCAGAGTTATTGCTTCCTCTCTGAATGATAAGTTGTCAAAGCAAGAATAACTTGAATATAGAAGTATCTTCATTTTCTAACCTCAGAACAGCTAGCCATTTGTTTTATCCTTAAAATATACTTGTAACTTTGAGTTACTTTAAAGTTGCAGAACACAAAATGATGTTGATGGAGGACAGTTGGAACCAGGGAGGGGCAATATGAGACCACTTTTCAATTGAACAATAACCAGTCTCAGAATGACCACCCCCTGCATCTATTGATTCTTAAATAACTGTTTGGCTCATCAAATCCAGACTTATTGAAAGAACTCAATCTAATTAGATGAAACCATTGCCTAGAGCAATAATTAATAGGTAAAGAGTAAGGATGTTAATAGTCACTGTAAAACAAAGGGAAAAAAAACCAAAATTTAAATAGAATTGGTGATTTTGGTTCATTTATAGACCAAATATACAAAATTTAGGTAACCAAGTTGAGATCAAAATTCTTCAAGTATAAAGATATTGCTAAATTTTGAATTTCCTAAGTGGTGAGAATCCTTGATCCTCAATTATATTAGGATTATCCTCCATTGGATATTTCCAAGTAATAAACCACTAAACAGAATTTTACATTCTGATACCAAGAAAAAAATTATAGGTGTTTGACACACATCAAGTACAAAATAAACAATTAATTTTAAATTATAAATTAAGTAAAATATATTAGCAAATGAAAATGTATAAAATTCCCAAGTAGCTTCCAATAAAAAATTTGCTCAGTATCTTGAAAATAACTTTATATGTGCCACATACCTTGGGGCACATTTTTGTTTAAGTGATTATCACTTTCACTTTTTGAGTTATGGCTTATGATTATACACGTGCACGCACACATATTTATGTATCTCAAGAAGTTATGCATGATCTTGTAGTCCTCCTGTTTATTTCCATGTTTGATTTAACACAGCCATATGAACTTGAGACTGACACTCCATGAGGTTGATGGCTTGTGATTCCTGTAAGTAAGTTTAGTGGGTGTTGCTTGACCATTATTGTCTGAATGGATTACTTCAAAGTTTGGAGATAAGTTTGGCTTGATATACTAGAACTTATTCACTAACATATCTAACCAGAATGAGAAATGTATGGTGACAACTTAAAATAGAAATATGATTTTTATTTTAATGGAGATTATGCAATCAAATTTTATCTTTATTCAGATTTATTTGTAAGGTTTATGAAAGAGGGATTTACATTTTTCAACTCTAGGTGAGGTAGAGTATTATTGCATTATATTTTTTCAAATGAAAAAATTGGAGAGTGAACTTTCTTAAAGTCAGATATCACAGAGTGTCAAAGTCAGGGCTTACCTCAAGTCTATCTGATTTCAAGGTCAATGTTCTTTCTATTATACTGCAAGTAATGTTTTCAATTTATTAAAAGTTATTGTATTATCCAAAAGCATTTTTTCATGATATTTGTGCTCCTACCAGTGTTGTTACCTAAATATTTGGAAATATGTGTATTTATTCATTGCTTGGACAAGATAAACAAAAAGTTTTATGCATTTTTGGACAAGTGAAGACATTAAAATAAGAACATCTATACTATCCATGTTTTTATCTCAATCAAGAAATTCAATGTGTATAACATTAAAATGGAAGGTCTGGGTGCAGTATATTTGTCTTATATAGGTACAACATATATGTGGGTTAAAAGATGAATTATTTGCCTCAAGGGATTTACAAAGTGAAAAGACATCATGGGATGGCCCCAGAAAGCTCTGAGTTAGAAATTGTGATATGGGAGTCATGTAATATTTACAGAGTATATATGTAGATATCAAATACCGTTACTTGTAAAACTGAGGGAACTGGTAGAGATCGTGGTTTTCTGTTGGGCGTTGGCACTCATGATGTGCACAGTTTTCCTTTTTAAATACTTTAGGAATAGCCTGCATTTTTAAATACTTTAGGAATAGCCTGCATTTGATATTTTACCATGGGTCCCATCACTTCTCCTAGTCTCAAAATATGTCTGATTCACACATTTGTCTTATGCCTAGCTCCAATGTAAATACATCATAAAGTACCTGTTTACTAAAATAAAAACTGTTGCATTTCTATCTACAACTGGCTGGCTCTGTGTCCATACACACATAATAGCTAAAGTTTCCTTCTGACCATATCATACCATTTGGAAATTACACAACTCACTTAAATCTGTCCCAGGGTTCTCAATTGCACAAAAGATAAAGCGATCCCTCTCAAAATTAATAAGTTAATCTAATTTTCTAATTTATAGAAATTTTTAAGGGTTGAATTAAATATTTAACTAATGAACCAGGGGAACCAGCATTTGTTCTATTGAATCCAAGCTTAAAGGAGTCTAATCCTATGATACACAGATTTCTAATGTCTATTGGTCTTTTTTTTTTTTTTTTAAAGAGAGAGTGAGAGAGGAGAGAGAGAGAGAGAGAGAATTTTTAATATTTATTTTTTAGTTCTCGGCGGACACAACATCCTTGTTGGTATGTGGTGCTGAGGATCGAACCCGGGCCGCAAGCATGCCAGGCGAGCGCGCTACCGCATGAGCCACATCCCCAGCCCCTATTGGTCTTAATCCATGGATACATCTTCCCTCTCTTGGAGAGTGGTAGTCATTTCCTTACATTACTGATGATATTTAGTTTTGGGTCTATTGACTCTAATTAAAATCCTGATTCTTTTAAAATATAGCCTTGGCTTATTGTTTTACAGAATCTGGAACACCATATGAGATGTCTTAGCCTTCCACCCCACACATTCTCTTGGTTTCAGCTCTGGGAATTTTCACTCATTCTCTTTTGTTTCTTCTCTCTCCCTTCTTGGTCTTTTGTTCTTTCTGCTGGTTCCTTTCCCTTTGCAAGGAACAAGAAACCCTTCTTTCTTGGTGCTTCCTGGAGCACCTGTCTTCTGTCTTCCCTCATTTTTGCTGAGCTTGTTTAAAGAATAATCTGTACTAAATGCCCATCCGGTGGGCCTTGACTGCTCATTCTGTGATCTCTTACAATCATTAATTTTCTCTCGTTTCCTTCTGAAATTGCTTTTTCCTTTCTTTGGTCCTATGAATTTCTGATTTCAAAAATGATATATATTCATTTTAGAAACATAAATGAATGAAAAATACAAAATAATAATATTGATACCATTAAAAACGCTACTAACATTACATGACATTTAATTATGTTCATTAACATTGATAAATATTCTTCCAGTCTTTATTTGAAGTTATGTATATATTATCCACAATTATGGGGTATATAATGGTGTATATGTACACATATGTGTATATGTATATATATATATATATATATATATATATATATATATATATATATATATATAATATGGTTGCATATATTAGTGTATGCATTGTACATTCTAATATGTTGATGTATATGTGTATATCTAATCTTCTGTGAAATTTCCTCTTAATGAGTGCTTATATTTAAAGCATGAAAATATCCTCAGGTCTATTATTTGGAAATATGATTTTCAATTGTTACCTAGTATTTTGCTGCCTACAATAATATAAGGATTTGATTTTAATTGTTTTAATTAATTCAATCATGTTATAAGATGACAAAATTGTACATATGGATTGCCTGCATTTGGCCTTTCATATCCATGAATTCAACCAACCATGGATTAAACATATTCAAAAACCTATATATGTGCTAAGCATGTACAAACTTTTTATTATTATTACATATATAACACAGTGCAACAATTATTTGCATTGCATTTACATTGCTTTTTGGTATTATTAGTAAGTTATAAATGACTTAAAATAAACAGGAGGAAATGTGAAAGTTATATGCAAATACTATGCTATTTAACATAAAGGACTTGAACATCTGTAGACAGCCCTGGATCCAAACCTCTGTGTATACTGAGGAATGACTCTACAATAAAATAAACTAGTAAACATAAGTGTTACCTCACCTATTCATTATTTTATGTTGTAAAAACACAACCTCTATTAATGATTTTCAAAAATACAATACATTGTTATTAACTGTAATCACCATCTTGTAAATTATATTTCTTGAATTTATTTATTCTAATGGAAATTCTGTACGTTTAGACCAATATCTACTTATCCTCTCTTTCTACAGTCCCTGGTAACTACTATTCTACTCTCTACTTCCACAAGTTCAACTTTTTAGATTATACATAGAAGTGAGATCATGTAGTATTTTTCTTTCTGTGCTTGGAGTTTTTCATTTAGCACAATGTCTTTCAGGTTTATCCATATGGGCACAAAATCACAAAATTTCCATCTTTTAAAATTCTGAATAGCATAATAGCATTCCATTATGCATGTATTTTCACATTTCCTTTATTCATTCACCCTTGTTACTTGCTTGTGTTGATTTCATGTCTTGATTATTGTGAATCATACTGAAATGGTCATGTGAGTGCAAATATCTTTTCTGAACATAATTTCCTTGGGATATTTCAGTTTGTGAGAATTCTGGATCATGTAAGTAGCCCTATTTTTAACTTTTAGAAGAATTTCCATACTGGCCACAATAACTTACATTTCTATCAACAGCATACAAGACTTATTTTTTCCTACATATTTATCAACACTTGTTATTATTTACTTTTTTAATGATAGTCATTCTTGTGGGTTTGAGTTGATATCTCATTTTAGTTTTAATTTGCATTTCTTTGATGATTAGTGATGTTGAAATTTTTTTCATATCTGTGTTGGGCATTTGTGTATTTTCATTGTCAAATGTTTATTCATGTCAGTTGCCAATTTTTTATTGGAGTTATTTGTTTTCTTGTTATTGAGTTGACTTTCTCATATATTTTGGATATAAACCTTTTATTAGGTGGATAATTTGCAAATATTTTCTCCCATGCCATAGTTTGTCTCTTCACTGTTGGTTGTTTTCTTTGCTGTGCAGAAATTTTATAGTTTGTAATCTTATTAGTCTACTTTCACTTTTGTTGCCTATGCTTTGGGGATCATATAAAATAAATAATTGCACAATTCAATATCCTGGAGTTTTCCCCCTGTTTTCATAGTTTCACAGTTTCAGGTTTTATGTCTTTAATACATTTGAGTTGACTTTTTGTATGGTTGGAGATAAAGGTTAATTTTATGATTCTGCATGTAGATATTCTTTTCTTTCAAAAACATTTTTTGAAGACCATCCTTTCCCTATTGTGTGTTCTTAGAATTTTTTTTTGAAAATATATTGACCATAATGTATGAATTTATTTCTGGGCTCTCTATTATATTCTAACCCTTTGGTTATATGTCTATCTGCTATTACCAAGGCGATCTGATTACAATGACTTTGTAATATATATTTTAAAGGCATGTAGTATGATGCCTCTAGTTTTATTCTTTTTGCTCAAGATTGCTTTGGCTATTTCCAGTCTGTTATGGCTTGGATGTGAATTTGCCCCCAAAAGCTCATGTGTGATAATGCAAGAAGGTTCAGAGAAAAAATGATCGGGTTGTGAGAGCATTAACCTGATCAGTGAATTACTTCCCTAATGGGATTAACTTGAGTAGTAACTGAAAGCAGGTGGGGTGGCTGGAGGAAGTGGGTCATTTGAGTGTGGCTTTGGGGTATATATATATTTGTATTTGGCAAATGGAGATGTCTCTCTGCTTCCCGACCCTCAAGTAAGCCCCTTCTCTCCACCACACTCCTCCACCATGATATTCAGCCTCACCTTCAGCCCCAAGGAATGGAGCCAGCTATCTATGGACTGAGATTTCTGAAACCGTGGGCCCTCAAACTTTTCCTCCTCTACAGTTCTTCTGGTCAGGTCTTTTGGTCAAAACAATGAAAAAGCTAACTAAAATAGCACCTGTTTGTGGTTCTATATAAAGTTTAGGATTATTTCTCTTTTAAGATTCTCATTTTTGTGAAAATGCCACTTTGTGTTAACAGGGATTGCATTGCATCTGAATATTGCTTTGAGTAGTATTAACATTTTAACAATATTAACTCATATTCATTCCTAAGTAATTTTTTTGTGCCTCTTATCATAGTTCCTTTACAATAAAATTGTTTTCTTGAATTTTTTTGGAAAGTGTTTTGTTAGCATATAGAATGTCATTGATACATATGTTGATTTTGTATCTTGCAACTTTACTGAATTAATTTATTAGCTTAGACTGTTTTTTGGTGGAATCTTAAGGGTGTTCTATATATAAGATTATGTCATCTGCAAATAGGGACAACTGTGCTTCTCTTTCTAATGTGGATGATGTTCAATTTCTTTCTCTCACCTAATTGCTCTAGTTAGGACTTCCAGTACTATGTTGAAGAGAAAACAAGAGATTTGCTTTTGATCTTAGAGAAAAGCTTTTAACATATTACTATTGAGTGTTATACTAGCTGTTGGCTTTTGATATGTGGACTTCATGATTTTGATGTGCATCTCTTCTTTATCCAATTTGTTGTATGTTTTTAATCATGAAAAAATGTTGAATTTTTAGATGGTTTTATTTGCATTTATTGAAATTATGATATAGATTTTTGTCCCTCATTCTGTTACTGTGGTTATCATATTTATAGACTTGCATATTTGGGATACTTCTATCTCTGGGATAAGTCCCATATGATAATAGTGAATGATACTTTGAATATACTCTTAATGTTGGTTTATTATTATCTTGTTAATTATTTTTGTAAATTCATTGGGGATATTGGCCTATAATTTCTGTTTCTTACAGTGTCATTGGCTGATTTTAGTATCAGGTCTTATCAAATGAATTTGGAAGTTTTCTATCTACTTTAGTTTTTTTTTTTTTTTTTTTTAAGTGTTTGAGAAGAGTTAGTGTTAGTTCTTTAGATGTGTGTTAGAATCCAGCTGTGAAGCCACCAAGTTCTGGGCCACTTTTTGATGAAAATTATTTTATTACTCATTCAATTTCCTTATTGAAATTTCCTTAACAAATGACTGCTTAAATTTTTCTATTTCCTGTGATTAATAAAGTCTTGTTAGGTTATGTTTCCAGGAATTTATATATTCCTTCTTGAATATCCAGTTTATCAGCATGTAATTGTTCATAATATTCTCTTACAATTCTTTATATTTCTGTGATATCAGTTGTAATGTCTCTTCTTTCCTTTCTGATTTTATTTGAGTCTTATCTTTTTTTCTTAGTTTGGCCAAAGATTTGTCAATTTTGTTAATTTTTAAGCCCAAATTTTGTCTGTTGATCTTTTTCAAATATTATTTGTCTCTGTTTAATTTATTTCTGCTCTGATCATTAATATTTCCTTCTGTCTGTTAACTTTGGGCTAAGTTTACTCTTCTTTTTCCAATTCCTTGAGAAGTCACATGAGGTTCTTTATTTGAAATATTTTATATTTTAATGTAGACATTTTTTATTATAAACTTCCCTCTTGAAACTACTTTTGCTGCATTTGATAAATTTTGATATGCTGAGTATCCATTTTCATTTATTTCAACATAATTTAAAAATTTCCCTTTACTCTCTTCTTTCGTTGTCCAAACATCTTTTAAAATTTTCATTTATTTGTGAATTTTATTAAATTCCTCCTTTACTGATTTCTAGTTTCATACTAGGTTGTGAGAAAAAAAATACTTCATATGATTTTATTTTTTTTAAATATTTAAGACTTCTTTTATGGTCTCACAAATGATCTATCCTGAAGACTGTTCACTGTGCATTTGAAAATAGTGTAGATTCTGTTGCTATTAGATGGCAAGTTCTGTACATGTCTGTTGGTCCATTTGGTCTAAAGTGTAGTTTAAGACTGATGTCACTTTATTGATTTTAAGTCTGAAGGTTCTGATCATTGCACAAAGTAGGGGTATTGATTGACGTCTCCTACTATTATTATAGAGTAGTCTCTCTTTAGAGCTTTGAATAATCACTCCATGTATTTAGGTGCTTCAACATTGGATATAGATACATTTACAATCACTACATCCTCTTGATGAATTGACCCTTTTTTTGTTGTTGTTACAAAAAATGCTGGGATTGAACTCAGGGGTACTCAACTACTGATCTTCACCACTTTTTTTTTTTTGTATTTTATTTAGAGACAAGGACTCACTGAGTTGCTTAGTACCTCACTAAATTGCTAAGGCTGGCTATGAACTTGCAATCCTACTGCCTCAGCCTCCTGTGCTGCTGGGATTACAGGCATGCACCACCACTTGACATTTTTTTTTCTAAATAGTTTTTGACTTAGTGTCTATTTTATCTAAAAATAGATACTCCTGATCTCTTTTCTTTTCCATGTGCATAGAATATCTTTTTTCATTTCTTCGATTCACTTTCAGGCTATGTAAGTTTATAAAGGTAAAGTGAGACTGTTATAGGCAGCATAGCGTTGGATCTTAATGTTTTTATCCATTTGTCCTCTCTGAGTCTTTTGATTGTAGAATTTAATCTATTTACATTCAAGGTAATTCTTAATGGGTAAGAACCTACTACAGTTATTTTGTTAATTGTTTCCTTGTTGTTTTGGGGATATTTTATTCTTTCCTCTCTTAACATGTTCCTTTGTGATTAGGTGATTTTCACTGGTGGTATTCTTTAATTTTTTGTGTAGCTATGATGGGTTTTTGCTTTGTGGTTACTCTGAGGCTTACCTAAAACTTCCAGTTATAATAGACAATTTTAAGCAGATAGATTTATTCACATAAAAAACCTCAACATTTTTACTCTTCCTATCCACCACATTTTGTTTTTGATGTAAGAATTTGAATCTTTCTATATTGTATGTCCCTTAACAAACTATTGTACCTATCATTATTTTTCATAATTTTATCTCATAACCCTTATATTAAGATAGAAGTGAGTATATGCTACCAGCATATTAAGATATTCTGAATTTGTCTATATAGTCACTTTTATAAGTGAATTCTGCACCTTCATATGTTTTTGTATTACTAATTAGAATCCCTCCCCTTTCTTTTCAGCTTGAAGAACTTCTTTAGCATTTCTTGTAACACATAGTGATAGATTCCCTCATATTTTGTTTTTCTGGCTTTATCTCTATTTCTGAGGAATAGCTTTTATGGGTACAGTATTCTTTCCTGGCGGATATTTCCTTCAGAATCTTGAATACAACACCTCTTCTCTCCCAGACTGCATGGTCTGTGATGAGAGAGTTGCTGATCACTTCATTGAAACTGCCGTATATCAGGTTTCCTTTATATTTTTCCCTCTTCAGGATCTTGTCTTTGTTCTTGACAGTTTAATTACAATATGTCTTAGGGCATTCTTATTTAGATTGAATATTATTGTAGACCTTTGACCTTCGTGTATTTATTTCCCTCCATATTTGGAAAGTTTTCTGCTATTAGTTCTTCTACTTTATTTCATTTTGGGGGGTGGGATGAGGGAATGCCGGGGGTTGGACCCAGGGCCTCTTGCTATTTCTCTTTTAAAGAAGTGTTATTTCCCTTCATTTAGTTGGTCTTCCAATGTTATCTCATAAATCTTGTAAACTTTATTCATTTCTTTTCATTACTTTTCACCTTACTCTTTTGCCTGTATATTTTCAAATGATCTGCCTTTGAGTTCATAGATTCTTCTGGTTGATCAATTCTGATTGATGATGTCTACTGAATTTTTAATTTCATTTATCATATTTTTCAACTCCTGAATTTTGTTTAACAAATTTTGTAACTTAAATCTCTCTGTTAAATTTCTAATTTTGGTTGTTATTGTTTTCCCAATTTTATTGAATTGTTTCTCTCTGTTTTCTTGAATTTTGATGAGATTCTTTGAAATTTGTATTTGGAATTCTTTGTTAAGAAGTTTGAGTATCTCCATTTCTTCTGGGAGATTATTGTGTTCTTTTGGAAGTGTTATGTATCCTTGTTTTTTCATGTTTCTTTTTGCCTTATGTTTATGTTTATGTACTTTTGAAAAAGTAGAGACTTAATCTGGTCTTTGAAGACTGGTCTTGGGAATACTTTCACCAAGCAGCTTATCCAGAAATTGTGGGCAGGTGATCTGTTGTGGTCCATGGGTGGACTTGTTGCTGGAATGCTCCAATAGGTTCATTATCTTCTTTGGTCAACAGGTAGATGAGCCTGACACCTGCAACCATTGTACTGGGCCTGGATCATGGATCCACTTTAGTGAACCTGGTGACTGAAGCTTGGAATCACAGGTGCTGACCTGGTGCCTGGATTCATAGGAACCAGCCTTGAACATATTTTAGATATATTGCAGCTTGTCCATCAGTGGGATCTATTAGGATAGGCCTGGTCTCTGGGTCTGCCAGAACATGGGATTTCTCAGGCCAGCCTGAAATTGGGAGGCCTGGAGATTGTCTCTGGGTGCCAGCCTGCTACCTAAGGTAAGGAGTACTGACAAAATTGGGGCGATTCTGAAGCCTTGGATTGTATGGACAAAATAGACTCTTGGATAATCTGAAATGTTGGGTGGGCTTAGAGTCTGGGGCAGCAGGAGATAGGCTGGTTCTGAGTGGGCCAGTAGTTTGAATTTATAGGGGCCAGTCTAGAAACTGTCTATAAGTGCTGGCCTGATGACTGAGGCTATAGGGGTTTTCCTGGTCCTAAGATTGGGCCATATCACAGGCCCAGCACTGGGGCCAGTAATGAAACCTAGGGCTGCTGGGATCAGCCTTTCAGTGGGGCAGGACTAGAGGCTGATTCTACTAGACAAGCTTGAAGCTGACCTGCGTCTGTGGGATCTCAGTACCTAGGTATTGGTCTGAAATCTGGGCCTCTGAGTTCCTGTCCAGACTGGGTCTACTAGAGCAGGCCTGGCGTTGAGGTCCAAGACTTCCCTCTCTATTCCTCAGGACAAGAATCAATCATGGTGGTTGTCTATGGTTGTGGCAGGGGTGATACTGGTAAAGCTGTTCTTCCTATTCTCTTCAGTGAATGTATTCTTATTTGTGTGCTACTTCCAAGTGTTGTAATTTCTTACCTGCTTTCCTTAGCTCTTGTGAAGGTATGTTGATGAATGAAGAATTGTTAAAATTGATGCTTTTCTGGGAGAACGAGGACTAGAAAGCCCCAGTCTGCTGTCTTGCTGCCACCTTGATGATCTAGTCTCCAGTCTTTAGTTGTTGAGAACTTACGATATTTTCTATTATAAACAAATACTGTAATTTCTCTCTTGAAGGTTAGTAGTGATCCCCAGTGATTCAAACAATGCCATTTTCTAGGCCTTCTGGCATTTGAGATAACCAATACATATTCTGAGATAAATCCCTCTCTGCCTTTGATCTTCTTTTTTTCCCCCTGACTTTCATTCTTCTCCCTATCCCTAAATTTAGATATTTCTCAAGGCAGTGTCCTTTGCTTTCTTATCTAGGAGACTTTTCTCAGGGTAATTCACCTTACCGAAATCTACATTTTCAGCGTTGAAATGTCTTACACATTCTATACCTTCTTTTCTTACTAAATATTTCTATCTAAAATCAATTTTTAAAACCAAACTGGGCTCATTCAAACTTATGTAAAATTGAAGTTAACAAATACAAATTGATGACATTTTGTGGCTTTCAAATTTTTGTTTTCATGATCAACTATGGTCTGGATCTTTTATCCAATGAAAATTTCCTCCTGTAATGTGTTCCTCTTTTATGATAACAAATGCAAGTCTTTTTTCCTTCTCATTTCCTTTCCATTTAATATTTCTGAAACTTTTTCAGTAAAATTTGTGACTTCAATTAGTATCACCTTTAAGTTGGCCAGTGTCTTCCTTTACCCAAGAGCAAAAGTAGTACTCTTTAAAATGGAAGTTAGTTGTTTGTTATATACATGTACATTACAAAAAGCATTTTTTTTTACAAATTTTTATACATGAGGTACTGGTACTATGGAAGTCTTCTTTTTCTACTTAGAGTATTCAGTACAGTATTTGTTACTGTTTCTCCAAGGATTCCTGCCTTAGAAAGTTCTTCAATATATGTATCTCTCTGGAATATTGCTTTCCAAACTTGAAATCAATACATAGTAATATTAGGTAGCACCCAAGCTGACAGCACATCTGATGTGGCCTTATCTACCAGGGATGTGATCATCTTCTTGACTCATTATTATGCTCTTCAATGAGAAATAACTCAAAAATTGCCCTATCATGGTCTGCAGACAAAGACAATTGTCTACAGATAGATACCACTCAGCTCTAATAAGTTGTGCACATTTTTTCACATTCTTTATTATGGTAAAAAATATTTATGTACAAACATTTAAATAAATTTTGTATACTATATGTGCATGTTAATGATGCCTAAATGAACACTTTTATTTCTGTATGGAAGAGAAAAAGATAATTATTATAGGGAAAGTTATTATAGGGAGATCTTATCCTGTAGAAAAGATAATGTTTGATAGGATTTTACCGCATTAAGCACCAACTTGTCTTTGGCCTTTGGAGCTTTCTTGGATAGGTATATAGCTGAGCATCCAAGCATCTAGAAGCACTTTTTTGATTGCCTGTATAAAATTTGGCTCATAGATACACTTTCCACCCCTCTCTCCCAATATATTTCCCAGAAAGAATGAAAATCTGGATGCTTTTCCTCAGTTCTAACATGAGAAGCATTTAAGACACTGGTAGGAGCTAATGTGGAAGGCCTTATAATCACCTCTCATTAAGGACTTTAAAAACAGAATGGCTATTTATTTATATTGCTGGAGCTGTCCTAATAAAGCTTTTTATTCAGTGGAGGAGTGATTATGTGATGGTTTCTGAGGTCATTTTAAGTCTTGTTTTGAATAGTTTTAATGTCTTAGATGAGTTTGGTTCAGAAAAACATTCCTGTTTAGGAAAAAAAAATGGGTCTGGTATTGGTTCTATCATAAAGTTATTACACAAATCTTAATTCTTTCATCATTTCTGAAGAGGGTGTTTAAGGATACATGAAATAATAAATGAAAACATTTTGTTGCTTCTTTAGAAAAGAACTTGAAAGAGAAATCGGAAATCTTCTTGTCCAATTGCTCTCTAATCTATGTATAACTGAACTGCTGTGATGGCTGAGGCAATTAGTTAAAAAAGAATCTATATTTTGAAGAAATGAAAAATGGGAATGAAAGTAAGGGAAGATCATTGTTTCAAAGAGTTGACAGTTCACTTCATGCTAACATGGTGTGCTAATTGCTGTGGGTAATGAGGGGGGTGGATCTTTTCTCCTTTTTCAACTTTGAGAATTTTCCTCCTTCCAAACAGTGTTTTCTTGTCCCACAGTCCTTTCTGCCACCTTTGTCCTCATTACTTTTCCCAGCTTCAACATCTGTTCTTTCCTCTGTGTGCTGTCAACGGAAGGGGCAGGATGGCAGAGGGAAAAGGAAATGAGTTTTGAGTCAGACCGACCTGGATTTGGATCTTGTGTTATCACTAAGCATCCAGATTGCCTGAATCAAGATCATATACTCATTTGAAAATACTAAACAATTTCTCAAATAATAACCTCTCAAAGTTGTTACAAAATGCAATGGTATCTGGAAACTATTTTTGTGCAGTCATTGACATGTAAATTCTCAAAAAGATTAGGCATTATTTCCATATTTTCAGATGCTATGTCAAAGGACCCTGACCTTATTTGAATATACTTATTTTAAAATTAAATGTAAAAAAAGAAACATACATTAGCTGTAGAAAAAGAAATAAATAATGAGTAAAAACAAGAGACATTTGAAAGAGTAAAAAAAAACTGTTTCCATGAATGGCTTCAATTAAGGTATATACTTTTAAACCAAATGAATACTGAGAATAGCATTAAATTCTTAGATGCAGATGGTAATGTATCTAAACTAGAGGCCCCAATGAATAAATAATAGTTTAGATATGTTCTTTTTTTTTTTTTTTTTTTTGAACTGGAAATTGAACCTAGGAGTTCCTTACCACTGAGCTACATTTCTAGTTCCTTTCTATTTTTTATTTTGAGAGAGGGTTTCACTAAGTTGTTGAAGCGGGCCTCCAACTCGCCACCCTCCTGCCTCTGCCTCCCAAGTCAACTGGGATAAATAGGAGTACCCAACCTTACCTGGCAAATTATGTTCTTACATTTGCAAGTAGAGATCAAGCCTGGATATTTATTTGTGTAATTAATTGTTTGATGTTCTCTCATTAAGGGGCTGTGTAGCAAGAGGGTTAAGGGCATGGATTCTAGAGCTGAGTGTGGGGTTCTGTATTCCAGGTTTGTCACTGTAGCTGGGTTATCCAGGGCAGCTCTCAACCTGCTTTGTGCCTCATGCTTTTCATATATAAATTTGGGATAGTCATGCTGTGCAATATAGTTCATGTTTGTTTGCATGTATGTGTGATAATGAACTGAATTAATGCATGCCAGGGATTACTGCAGTCTTTGCTAGGCAAAGACCAAATGTTCAATATTTATTAGGTGCTATTATTATTATCATTAGTAAAAGAAATAGCTAAGGGAGATGATGCCACTTGGAAAAAAATTACTTTTGGTATTCTTCCCAGAATTATTTTATGGTTAACACTGATTAAGCATTGGATATCTTCAAAGACTAGAAAAATACACTCTATGAGCCTAAAATAAGGAGATCGATATTATTAGCATTTTATTTATTCATTACTAAATAAGTTATGGAGAGTTATAATTTGGAAAGCTATTCTATAAACAAAGGATTTATCGGGTAGGATTTATTATCTATTTTTATTAATAAATAAGTTATAGTACAGGGGTTGTGCCTAACTTGAAACAATGATTTATTCAAGGTGGTATAAATCTATTATGAAACTAACTGTATATTTATTTTATTGTAAAGTACTTCTCTAATTTATGTCCCTGATTCTTAAACATACCATATGCGTGCACAACTCCACCCCTACACATACAGAATGTAATCCTTGATGCAAGATTCTCATTCTAATTTTAGGCTTTCCTAAGTCACATACTAAACAAATGGGAGAGTTCTTGATTTTTCATTGTGTCACTTTGTTCCTCTAAAAGTATACTCATTTCCTGATAGTTTTATTATCACATTATTCTGTGGACCTTTGCTCTATTTTCTTGTGTTCAGATAACGTGTCCTACTTAAAAGGGAAGTTCATTCTTTTAAATCAGTGTTGTTTAGCAAACATGGATGCATTCCGATAGAGGGTTGGTAGAGGTCCTAGGCTTAGCAAGCAAATGTCCGGAGGCAGAAAGGGAAGTGAAGTTACTCTGAAGGAATTCAGGGGCCCAGGCATTTACAGAAAGCAGAAGGCCAGAGGTGAGAAACATGGCAGAAGCTGATCAGGAGACAAACTGGAGATATGTGGCCACGGTGACAGACGGGTTGGATTGTAGCTGTGTTAATGAAGCAGGTTCTTGTCAATTTGGGGTGAACCATGCTGGCAGCCAGCAGCATGCACCAAAGAGTAAATCATGCTCTCTGGAGGCCTATCACAGAAGGGATGCAACTAATGAGATTCCATACATCACTCTGATGAGGTTTGAATGCTCATTGGGAACAGTTGACCTAGAAACCAGGGCCAGAATTTCAAGGGGGATCTTATAGTCAAGCCCCTACTGTTGTAGACAGCTCCAGATGAAATATCTGATTTTTCTAAGCCAACTTAGTGACAGAGCAGTCCTGACTTTTTTCCTACCAGGGCTGACAGGATTTTTTGGACTATGTGCCTGGTTAAATACTAAAATAGAACAAATCAGGGTAGGCTAAAATCTTCCCTTGTCTTGTCTCGTGTGAATAGAGAGTCAGACCTAGATTCATATTTCAGCTCTTCTACTTATTTTCTATAACACTGGTTAAATGACTTACCTTCTTGGGCCTTAGATTCTTCATCTCTGAAATGGGACTAAGAATACCTACCCCAAATGCCTGACTACCCCAAATGCCTGAGATACATAGATTTTGATCACACAGCATCCATTTGATAAATATTTGTTGTCCTAGTTTCCTTTCACTCAGCGTGAAGGGTTGGCATGCAGTGTACTGCATGTTTTGCTGATTACAATTTTCTCACATTTTTGCTCCTTTCCTAAAGTTAATGAAATCATTGATTCATTTAACAATTATTGGCACATAAAGTACAACAGGAACTGTGCCAGGGGCTGGAGTTCTAGACATGGAGAACATGGCTTTGCTTCCAAGTCAATGTAGTCTGGGTTCGTGTACAGCTTCCAAACCATGTGATGAGTACAGGTGCTAAGGGCGTGTCCACAACAGGTCAACTGATGGGAACATCTGAGGTGCATCTGAGTATGGATGTGGGTATTCAGGGAAAGGAGATCAAGGTTCCATGGAAAGCCTTATGCAGGTAGCAGGTTCTCTTTATATTTAAGGTCATTGATAATCTTCAAATGGCTTCTAAAAGCCACTTCAACTCCCAGCCAAAGACAGACCATTTCTATCTAGATTTTTTTTTTTTTTTCTATCTAGATTTTTTGCCAATCACGACCTTCCAGTGTTGGCTTTGGCTACATCTAGCTATCAAGTTTTCTACATTGTTTGACAGTGTAAACTAACAAAGCTCCAGGGCCAGGCTTTAGAACTGTGGGCATGGACTTAGATGATTTTTAAAACAATTTAACCATGGTCAGTGCGACAGATAGGGCAATTTTAGAAATGTGTTATGTTTCATCAGGTATTAGCATTTCAAAGCAGTCGCTTCTATACTTTATATACACCTTTGAAAAGAAGTATTTTAAGTTGAATAACCAAGACGGATTACAACTCCCTGTTTTGAAGTTTCATGTTACCCTAAATGTCTATTATGTGTGTACAATAATGGAACTAGTTTAAAAAGTCTTTATATTTTGTTCAAAGTGTTCTACCAGAGCGAAGGATAGAATTCTGGATTTCTTTATCTAAGTTGACTTACGTGAGCCAAAGTGAGCAGCAGTGAGTTGAAGTCATTTGCATAATGCTGCTCCTGTGAGCCCCAACTTATTCCTCACCTTCAAAACTTTGATTATTTTTAAGTAGGAAAAAAGTGTTAGACATTTTGAACCCCAAATTCCTTAAAAAAAACCCAAATATAGTTGCAATATGTTTCACTAAAATATCATTTTGCTGAGCCAAGTTTATGTATAGGGAAGTGCATAGATATAGAAAGAACTTCCAACACACACATTTATAATAGTAGAAAAGAAAAAAGTGATGGTTGATCAATTAAGATTTCAAGAGGCACTTATCTTGTTCATAGCTAACTTTATCTTTAGTTCTTAGTACCTCTCTTCAGTTCTTAGAACTTCTGGCATCAACCAGATAAAAGAAAAGCAATTTAAATAAAGCTTATACGTCATGATATCAGAAAACATACTCACTGGGATCTGTAATATTATACTCTTTTTGTTTCAAATCATTTATCAAGAATTAGAAAAAGCTAATTAAAGCCATTAAGGGTGGGGGGAGATTTCTTGACTGAATATGTACAAGTTACTATAATGTGTATGGGCCAATAGAGAAATACTATGCCTTGTTCAAATTTACGTTGTTCAGCAAATATTTGGGGCTTTACATTTTATTTATTGCAAGAGCCACATTTAATTTGTTGTCTTTGAGAAAATGGTGCAGGATGAATGTAGCTACCTGTGGTGTCATAACTGACATGCCAGAGTTGTTCTGACAACAGAGAGCAATGTTTATTCATAGATGTATTTCATTTCTTCCTAATTTAGAGCTGAAACCTAAGGAAACTAGAAGAAGAATTATAAAGAACATTTTTTTTGGAAGAAATTCCCCATGCTATGTTTAACCAGGTTGTTATGGGCAGAAGTGGGAAACAAAGCTAAAAGTAAAATTTTTCTATAGTTGTAATATTTATATTAGGACTTCTGACTCTTTTGAGAGTAAATGTATTAGTTGTGTTCCATTAAGTAGAAGGTTATCTGAGTGTGAATAGAGAAATTATATAGTTTTAATGGGAAGGCATTTAGAAGTACATTTAAGAAATGACAGAACAAAGATAAATAGTTTGTTAATAGAAATGGTAGATATTAAATGAGTTATTTTCTAAGACATTTACAGGAAAATCTGAGGACAGATGCCAGCAACAGACATGAATGTCCCCAGAGAGGAAAAGAGAAACGATGATGGCACAAAACCAGATGATCAAGGTATTAGGATGTGAAGTCTGACAAAAGCTTCAGGCCATATGGAGCCTATCCTATAACTGTGAAAGGGAAAGGGAAGAGATAAGCCTTTCCCCCATCCTTGGTTTCCAAAGAAACAAGGTGCTATATTGAAAGAAAATGCTAATGTGTTTAATATAGAACATGAAAACTAAAGATAAAGTTAGCTATGTGTGAGATAATTTTATTAATACTAAAACCACACATTTTTTCCAGGCTACAAATTAATGAACGTCTATTCACAATTTATAAAATGAATTGATAAAATGTGTTCTCAACCAATTTATTGTCATCAAAGTGATTATATCATATTACTAAATAGTTGCTCAAAGAATGATTGTGTAATTGATATAGATTATGATAGGATATGAAAATATAGACATCTCTTTCTTATGTGGTACTAATGAAAATTAAGGAATATTTGAAGAGGATGTCTAAAAATGTGAGGGAATTTGGGTAAACCTTTGAGATAATCTGTTGAATGAAGGAAGAATTCATTCTTATTTCAAGAACTGTCTAAAGAGGGTGATTTCCAGAGTTTCTTGGTACTATTGTTTAGTAGCCCAAGGGTCTACAGGACTCACCAGGTTATGGGTATAGAAGAAGGTTATGCTGGCAGTTAGTCTAGAAGTTCAATAAACCCCACCACTGGGTGCTTGGTCTAATAGCCAAGATACAGTTCACTTCTTTCCCCTGAGTAGAGAACTCTGTCCTTTTCCTGGATTTTGCTTAAGACCCAGGAGTTTGCCCTTTTGCTTTTCTGATGTACCCTCCCCAATTCCAGAATATCTCTGAGAGTCTTTAGGACTTCATCTTCAAAATACAAAATAGAGCTAGGGATGTGGCTCAGTGGTCCAGTGCCCCTGAGGTCAATCCCCAGTACCAAATAACAATAATAATAATAATAATAATAATAATAATAATAATAACAATAATAATAATAAATTTTGTGGGTGAGTTGAGTGTTTTGGTTAAGAACCAAAATATTTGATCGAGCATGTCTGAATTGGATGAAGGATTATTTCATAGTTGGACTTCATAATCCAGGTCCACTTGTTCCCATGTTTTCATTAAGATTTAAGCTAAATCAGTTTGAAAATCTATCATTTTTTGATAGATGAAGTGGTATTCATTCATGGCCTGATTACTATCATCAGCATCACAAATGTTTTATTCATTGCCCATGTGTCTTTGTCTGTGTTAGCAATTGTTCAAAAGAAGTTTAATTCATCTCAAACATTTCTTGAGTTTCAGTGATGTTTCAGGGACTATGATGATAATAGGGATATGGAGATGCATTAAAAGAAGTTAGGGGCTGGGTGTGGTGGCTCACACCTGTAATCCCGTCGACTTGGGAGGCTAAGGCAGGAGGATTGAGAGTTCAAAACCAGCCTCAGCAATGGTAAGGCGCTAAGCAACTCAGTGAGACCCTGTCTCTAAATAAAAAAATACAAAATAGGGCTGGGGATGTGGGTCAATGGTTGAGTGTCCCTGAGTTCAATTCCTAGAACCAAAATAAATAAATAAGTGGTAAGGTTTTCTAGTTGTGAAAGGGGGAGAGGGAGAGTTTGTTTCACATGGAGGGAAGAGAATATGTAGAAAGCATCAAGTATGTAGAATACCTACACTGTGCAAAATCAGATGAATGGTTAGCCACAGCTCAATTAAAAAGACATGGAGACTGTTCATCCAAGCCATATCATCCAAGCTCATAGATTCCACTGAACAAAACAAATCCCACACCTTATAGATTTTATCTCCAAATGATTCAAGAATAAATACTAGACAGTATATGCAAATGCCTATTTAAAATTTGCTGGATGACAGGGAATCATTTGAAAATTAACCAAACCCAAAATGTATTTCCTGAGGAAGTAGGAGGATGGCATAAGATACTTTTCAAAATATGAGGTACTTTGTCAAGACACATCATAGTGACTGAGGAAAACTGTTGAATTATCATGCAATAATCAAAGGAGGGAATTCACATAATACAAGGGATCACTGTAAGAGTTATTGATATGAAGTTAACACCTGGAGCTGCCACCACTAATGAGATAGCTTCAGTTGAAAATTCCTGCTATCAGCATCTTTTATGAGCAGACGAGTGCTACAGCAGCTCCTGCACAATCCATGAGGGAAATTTCTATTAACAGAATGTTAGTGCTGGGAAAGGATCATTATGATCTGAAGCTAACAGAAACCTGAATCCTTCAAATGGTACAGCCCTAAGAGAATATCTAGCTCTACTTCTTATTTCACAGGTAAGCAAATAGGTTCAGACAGGTAAAATGAGTTGCTCAGAGTCCTATAGCCGCTTAGGAGCAGCCATTTGTGCTAATGTCCAGTTCCTCACAGAGACTTTGCTGCACCTGACCAGTCCTTTTATATTAGGTAGTTAGGTAATAGATATTTATTGGAGAATGAAGTGGCCTTTTCAAGTCATTTACTTTCAGAGGTTTAAAAATAATAAAAATCAGCCCTTTTACTTTTAGATTTTAGATCTTTCTACCATATCACACCACCATTCATACATGAGCACTTATTTTCTGATTAAGGTGATATATGATGCAGAAATACCAAATTTCAACTGGATTTGATTTATGTTTCTTTTGGTGAAGGTTAAGTGACAGTTTCAGATAATTTTACCAATAATGCAGATTTCTTTAACTTCCAAGAGACTAAAGAGACCTTATATTTATTATATGTATATCAGACATATGTATTGTATGCCATATATAATTTTATTTAATAAATATGTAACTTAATAAAACTAACTCAAAGTGGAGAGAGTCCATTAGGAGGGATGGGCCACTGTCCCAAGCTCTGCTGCATTGGTAGAGCATGTGCCTCCATGAGCATCCATGAGCAGAAAAGTGCATCACAGGACTTCTATGGGGATGCATCTGTATGGAGGGCAAATACAAAAGGCGAGGCATTTCTTTAGTGTTAACAGTCATATATAAGATTGTTCGTTTTAGAATATCAAGTATGTGAGAGAATGCAATTTGAATTATACAGTGTTAAGAAGTTTGTGATTGTTATTTCAGGGAGACCTCTTTCTTTGAATTACGTCAGCATTGTATCAGTCTGGGTCCTGGATGGTTTGGAGCACTGTCCTCTTCAGCCTTCTCCATCTGCCTTTGCCCAGTCTCCCTGTAGGAGCTTGTCCAGTTGACATGTGCCATGTTCATTGCAGTGAGATTGGTAAAGGTATTACCTCCTTTTTAGAAATCTGAAAGTTGAGCTCCAAAACCAGGAGGAGCCCTAGGGGCAGTCCTCAGAGTCTTGGTAGTGGGGGAAGAAGGAAAGAAACAGGGAGAAAGAGAAGAGATGGATGAGCAGGCCAGTAGAATAGTCTGGATGAAGCTGGAAGGTAGGGGTGATTGATCACCTTCAGCAGTGTGTTTACTATGCTTGCCTCATTCAAGAGGCAGGCCAAGGGCTGCACAGGCAGTGAGGATGAAGTGTGGTTACTCAGAGTCCTGTGGAGAGGCAGAGGTCAAAGAGTCCAAGGTCTAAGTTAAACACTGAGACAACCCAGGATGGCTGGTATCTGAAGTAGTTGGTACAGCAGGAACAAAATATGAGTGGTCAGGGATAGGTAGGAAGAGAATTCTGACTTCTGTTGGAACTACATGGCCTTAGGAGTAGTATTTCTCAAACATAACTGTGCATCAGAAGCTCTTTGAAATCAGATTCCCAGGGTGATGGTTAGATGATCCATTCTGATTCTATAGATTCTGGGTAGAGGTCTGGGAGTCTATGTTTTTATAAAAGCACCCTATCATCTTCAGATGTACAACCGGTTTGAGTCAACCCTCCTCTGAAAATTCTTTATAGGACAAATATGAAGATTAAATAATTTCATTTTAATGTTTGATAAAGTTCTGGAATGCCTATAACACCTTCACTTCACCAAATTTATTTGGTCCCTATAAAGGTCAGACAAACCAAAGGTCAGATTTCCTCTCCTGTTCTTATGCCATCCCTTGAAATAAGCATCATTAGGATCAACATACAGATACCACATTGAATTCTAATCACAGGCCTCCCATGTTTCATGGAAATGAGTACCAACTGACAAGGCTCTAAGGATGGATAGATAGGTGTATTGATCAGTCAGAAGAAATCATTCTGGCCTTTTATAAGGGATGAGCGATGCTTCTTTCTGAATACAGCATGAAATATACCACTTAAAAGAATGCACACATTATTAACCTTTAGTTATTATAGTGTGATGTTAAATATTTTCAAATATTGGAAACAATATATTTGTTCATGAGGTAGTTTGAGCAAAAGAAGCCCTGATTTCAATGCAGGAAATGGATTATAGTCCCCATTTGGCTAATGTCTGGTGGGGTGAACTGCACCATAGAGACTTCCTAGAGTCCCAGAAGAAGACGGAGGGACCTCATCTCCATGGTTTTCTAAGATCTAACATTCTATTATGTTTTTCACTGTGACTTAAGATTCATGAACAAGAATGGGCCAGATGATGGTAGTTCTATAGTGGTTGACAGAAAAATGCATCAGTATAGATAACGCTCTTCCATTAAAATGCTACCAACACAAGACCATTTCTGGGTTTTTCATTTACAGTGTCTAAGTAAATCTTAATTTTTAAAGAAAATGATAGCACATTATTCTGGTTCCTTGATTTTCTTCTAGATTGTAACCTGATATTCCATTCATTTAACAAATATTTGTTGATACATATTACGTTGAAAACACTGGCATACTTACTATGAAACATTTCTCCCCAAGGAATTTAGGGATTAATGGCAATGATGAGAAATATAAAATGACCAAGGAGCTAGAAACAGTATATTACGAAATGATGATCATCTTAAGAATTCAGACTAAAAGAGCCTCTCTCTGGTGAGATTTAGATTTAAAGATAGCATTCGAGTTGTATCTGAATGCTAGGGTAGGATTTGGAAGTGGAGATCTGGTGGGGTGCAGCATTTCCGGCACAGAGAATTGCAAGAACTCAGTCATGTTTAGAGAACAGTGAATAATTCAGCTTGGCGTATAGGGCATGCAGAGAGATCCCGGGAAATGAGCTGAAAAGATGGGCCAGATGAGTGACGGTGAAGCGCCACCAGTGAGCCTCGAGGGTTTGACTTCTCAGGAAGCAACTTTCTGCAGATCAGGACATTTCTGGGCTTGTTAATTTCTTGTTTCTGCCTGCAAGGTACCTTTGCTGTCCACTGTGATCACCGTGATAGCGTGTGTGTGTGTGTGTGTGTGTGTGTGTGTGTGTGTGCGTGCGTGTTTCCCCACACAAGCGCTCATTTTCAGGACACACTTGATGGATACAGGGGCCTTGGAACTCGGCCTTTGATATGTGATGCCTAACGCTAAAGGTTAGGTTCTGTCTTGCTCCTTTCTTGACTGTTTTCTCTCAGGCTATGCTCTGATTTCATTAATTCATAATCTCCTCCCTTCAGTATGTTTCCAGATGGTGTGTATGTTGGAAGGAGAAACTGCTGCTTGAAATTAAAAAAAAAAAAAAAAAAGGCTGTCTCCGGATACTGTGCACGAGATGCCTCAGGTGTTCAGAGCTTCATTATGGCCTTTCCTGGGAGCCCAACACTCACAGACCCACAGCTTCAAGAGGCAGCCCTTATTTTCTTTTATGTATTTGAGGAGGATTTGCTTTAAAGAACAAAACAGGCCTAGTCATGATTATATTCTAAAACTAAGTTTTTCATAGAGAGAAGAAAATTTCAAATCGTTTTCTCCAATGTTCAGTGTTTCCTGTCTGATTTGCCATGCCCCTCTGGCCACCACTTTGCTTACCTCTTTTAAATCTGTCGGTTTTGCCCCCTTGGGAACATTTAGGTCTTCCATGGAATGGATTTGCAATATTAATTGTTTAATTCTCTTTCATCAAAAATAATGTGGGGGTTTCATTTGAGTGCAGATGGTCAGAATGTGAGTTTTGAAAGACTAAAATTCATTAGCCTGCATTTGTCTAACTGCAGGAGGCATATTTAGGGCTGGCTCTTGGTAGCATTGGAAGTAGGGGTACTTTGTTCTGGATCCTTAGCCTTCTCTTTATGCCCCTTCTTTCTCTTGCCAGTGGTCTTAGCTTCCCTCTCAGAAGTATCTTCTCTCTGTTCTTGTCAAAGCTTTCTTTTAGGTGATGCTTCTTTAAACTTACTCACACAAGGGTTTAATGAACTGATAACCAAGTTATCATTCATCATGTTTATTCTCTTTTAATAGCTTATCATATCCTAAGCCAAAGGAATTATTTTCTAATTGGGTATGTTTGAGGAAGAGTGACATTCCTGGCTTATTAAAATAAAACACATATCCTTTACCTTCTCTCATCCCAATCAGAAGAAGTCATTTTTAAATTAAGTATCTGATTAGATATTTCTAAAGCTCCTTGTTAGGTATGACCTTAAAGTTAGCAAATATGCCTGATATTTTATATCTACAAGCTTCCCGCTTCTAGTTTGCATTTAGAATATGTTGCATTCCTCAAGTGTTTGATGTTTTCTCCTAACATCTAATGAAAATTCTGTACTGTGTCAAAATTCAGAAAGCACAGTTATCATTTCACTGTGGTAGTTCAGGGAAATTTAAATTCGATTTGTGTATCTCAAAATCACAGTCGGTTTAGGCATAAGCAAATTACATGCAAATAATGTAGAGAATATCAGGTGTATTTGTTCCTTTTTGATATGACCTTTGGGAAAATAATATAGTGGCTAGCCTGTTGGAAGTGTAGAGAGGTCTGGCTGAGGAGAAGGTTATCTGTACACATAAAAACTGTAGCTGCTGATATCAGAATTATATTCCTGCACTGAGAAGTTAAGGAGAAAAGCTGTAGATGGTTGGCCTCACAAATGTGCTAAACACAAAGGGACAAGTGGTTTTATTTCACCAGCCTTTAGTGTGAATCTTGTTAAGTGACAGAAAAGAGAATAGTAATGTTAAAAATGTTGTGTTCAGAAATATATATGCAGCTTGAATCTAGATTCCATCAGACAAGCTTTATTTTATGATAAACTGGAAATGTCATCATTAAAGTCAGGTAGGATTTGTGGTGGAGAATGCTGCATTTTTATTCTGATTTACATATTTTGGTAAACAGATTATGATAATTCTGCTGTGTTTAAAAAGTTGTTTTAAAGAAAAGGAAAAGTAGGCAGAAGTTGCACTATTTGACAAGATGACTCTTTCATGTAGACAAAGTAATTTATTGTTAATATGAAGTAGTTTGAAAAGTGCTATGCAAAAGGTCTCAGTTTCAAAAATGAGCCACCCTTTTGGTTTAAAGTATGCAAAGGAAGCATGTGCTGGCCTTCTCCTCCTCTGGGTTGACTTCACAGTGTGACTCATTAGTGCTCAGGGTCTCAGTGTACCATGCAGGTGAACCAGGATGATGGGGGCATGCGTGATGGAGTGTTGGAATCATAAGGCTAGGTCTGGATTTTAGAAGACTAGCCACTGCCTGGAGTGAGCTAGCAAAGGTGAGCCAGATGTTTGTGTAGGTAGGAGAACAAGGAGCAAGTGAACTCCAAGGAAGAGGGGTGCTAAAATGGGGAGACAGGGATCCCAAGTTTCATCATGTCTTTTAATATTGAATGAGACTAACTTTAAGTCTGGTGTGTCTCATTTCTTCCCATTTGATATTTAGTTTGCAAAATGTCAACATGCAGATGTTTACTTGGAGAAAACACTACATTGAGACATCATTTTAGCTTTATTTTTGTAACTGAAGAAACATGGTTCTTTTTTTTCTTCCATCAAATTGATGCCTCTGGACATTTCTGTTCCTCAAAGTGAATGGATACAGAATAAAAACGAAATGGATTTAAATGCTGGCATTGCCACTTAGGCGCATAGAGATCTTGGACAAGTTAAGAAAGCACACAGAGCATTAATTTATCATTGGTAAACTAGAGATAACAACTTTGATGAGATTTTTGAAGAGCACTATGATGATGTCTTCATGCCATCTGATTGAGGGCTGGTGTATGCTAAAGGATTAATACAAGCTGGTATGATTATTGACAGAGCTTTCTCTTTCTGCTGGCACATTTTGAAAATTATTTATTTCTGAAAATCAGCTTTTAGTCAGACTTAAAATAAATGAATGCTATTTCATTCTTATATCTTTGGAATCAGGAATATTGTGCTGTTGCTTTTTTTAAATAAGTGGTACAAATATATGCATATTTAATTTGACATAAAATATATGACTTAATATCTGGGATTGAACTCAGGGGCATTGGACCACTGAGCCACATTCCCAACCCTATTTTGCATTTTATTTAGAGACAGGATCTCACTGAGTTTCTTAGTCCTTGCTGTTGCTGAGGCTGGCTTTGAACTTGTGATCCTCCTGTCTCAGCCTCCTGAACAGCTGGGATTATAGGTGTGTGCCACTGCACCAGGCTTAGTCTAACTTTTTATATCAAGAAATGTAAGGAATCCTTCATTAAAAACAGATGCAGATTTTTGGGTAAATGTACACATTATAAAACATAAAACATACATTCTGACCTGCTTCTCCCTGGCATCTTGGACAGAACCTTTGCTTACTCTAGCAGAGCTGTCTGCATAAAAGGATATTTTCAAAATGTGGAGCAGACTGAGTTGTTTCACTGGGATCTGGTGTTTCAATGTAAATAAGAGAAATATAAAGTTTTTAGGAATCTTAATGTAAGTCACTGAACTTATTTAATATGCATTGTAAATTTATTTGCATATCTTATGGTTAAAGGAACATTTTCTATATATTTATTCTCTACTATTATTTCATATTCTATAATATGTGTAGTGGTCCTCAGTTTTTAAATTAATGTGATATTTTAGATTCCCCCTCTTTTTTTGCAAGTCCTAATCACCTTAGCAGAGCCAATCTGTAGATTTCTCAAATTCAGTTTGCCAACAGAAATGTATAGTTAAGGAAGCAAAGGATCCAAGGTCAGTGATCTGTGGCATAAGAGGTAAAGTCGTGAAAGATAGTAAGTGATGTTTGAGCTCAGTGTATTGTACTCAAATAGATAAATTGATTTATCTTTGTTTAACTTTTATGGCTTCAGTATTCATCAAGGGAATCTCAACTTCAGCTTGAGAAGGGGAATCCATTATGGATCTGTTGTCACCAGATCATCATCTGATGGTTTTATTAAGAAGACTCTTTTAACATTGCAAATAGATTTTCCTTGTTAGGACTCAGCTAATAATCCAGATTTCAATTTATCAGAAAGTAATTAATAAATGTTGCATAACTGGATTGTGGCTTTTAGGCATGTCCCCAAGATGCTCTTAGCTTTTGTATTGTCATATTTTAAAATTGTGACCTGTTTAAGTTTTTAAATAGCATTATTCCCATGGCCTTTTCTTTTATCTCTTCTAGAACTTTCCATAATTAGTACAGTACCTAATTGATAATATAGTACCTAATTTATTAAGAGATCATTTGCTTAAAAATATCTGTTGAACGAGTGTATATTCATATATCATTGGAATTTTTAAAAGAGATTATTCCCCTCACCTATTATCTAATATAGAAAGGCAGTGGATAGGTTGACCAACTTGATAGAGGAGGATAACCTATAATTTTCAGAACCAGGGACATGTGGATTTGAATCCATTTTATCATATACTAGCTGGGGAAAAAAAGTGGCTTCTCAGGTCCTAATTTTTTTTTCACAGGCAAAATGGGTATGCTTTCTATTGTATAGTATGTTCTGTGTAGGTGAAGTGAAAAAAGACATTCTATCAGCCAGCTTCTTGTCAGGAAATTGGGACATATACAAATGGGAAACTGAGGGGAGAGACCATTTTACTGAAGTATGGACAAGGTAGAAAGAAATATACAAGGTATTATGAAATATCCTTGGGTTAGTAATGGTGAAGAATCTTTGCTATGCCTGGGCTTGAATGAACAAGGGGAGTGATGAGTTTCTAGAACTTAGAAGTAGTGCTATGCATGCAGGAGAGGTCTCTGGAGCTGTGGTCTTTGGTTGAGAGATTCAGCTGAGCCATGGTCAAGCAGGGAGTGAGACCAGGGAATAAATATTTTGACTTCACTTTATTCACACTCTTCCATTTCCCACTAGGGCTTCTTATTGGCCAAATCTACTCAGAAGGGGAGCACCTAATGCAGGCCACCTACCAGGGAACAATTCGGTGTGGGATAGGGAGGAGAATATACCTATTTATTTATCTGTTGATCTATGAATCTATGGCGAGGATTGCGATTGCTGTTGTTCAAATTGCAACACTTTTTTTTTCTTTTGGTACCAGAGATTGAACCCAGTGGCACTTAACCACTGACCCTCATCCTCAGCCCTTTTGTATTTGCATTTTGAGACAGGGTCTTGCTAAATTGCCTAAGGGCATTGCTAAATTGTTGAGACTGGCTTTGAACTTGAGCTCTTCCTACATCAGCCTCCTGAGCTTCTGGGATTATAGTTATGCACCATTGTGTCTGACTTAAATTGCAACACTTTTAAGAATAAAAATATCATGAGTATTAATAATTGTCATGGGGCAACAGGCATAAAACAGAACTGACCTAGGCAAACCAAAGCTTATCATCACCTTACAGGATGAACATTCCATGTGCCTAGGTGATTTTCTTCCCTTCCTTAGCCACTTTTGCTCAGGTTCTTTCCTCTTGTGATTAAGTAATGTGAGAGTTCTGAGAAAGAAGATTGGATTATTTTAATGAAGCAATCTAGACTCATCCCCCTGTGGCAGTCTTACCAAAGTTGGTAATTATTACTGAGTCCCTTGCTAAAATCTGTCGGAAGAATGTGAAGGATTTAGGTTATTCTTTAAACCTAAGTCCTGATTATCTTGTTTAGTAGTCTCCTGCTTAGAAACCGTTTTTTGGACACTGAAGACAGAAGAGGTAACCAAGAAACTATCATTGAATAAATGCAATGTATGTAATTTGCATAAGGGAATTTGATGAATTATTAATTTTCTGTGTTCATAGTCTTTCTTATTATATCTTATACTCAATTATTTCACATGCTGATTGTTGTGTTTTGAAAGACACCTGTGATTTATGTTTTTAGTTTGTGGAAAATTGGTGAAAAATCGGGAGTGGCTTTCAGTATCATTTATACAACACCAAATACTAAAAGGAAACACTAATGGATGTAGGCAATCAAGGAAATCAACAATCTCAGAATATGATGATACGCATATATAAGTTCAAAGCCAGGAAGTGTCCATATGAACAAGTACAATGGAGTGCATTTAGAATACAGGAAACCTGGTAAAAAATGTGGGTGGATTATGTCCTACACATGTCTTGCCCCAATGATTTATTTCCTAAACATTTTACCAAATTTTATCAAATGTTTAGGAAATAAATCATCTTGGTGATTTCTGCTTATCAGTAGTCCAACTTTCATATTGACATTTAGACTACCCTGTTTGTGACAGTGGTGGCAGTACCAGTAACCTCTGCTTCCTTCTCCTGTCATGCTGACTTTCTCGAAAACGTCTCCCTTGTCCAGCTTGAATGGGTCTGGTTTTTCATAGGTTCTTGTGCTGCTCCTTTACAACATCCATCCAGTTTTGAATAAATCTCCTCAAGGAGTGACTTACTTCTTTCCTCCAGAGACTTTCGTTTTAGTTAACAATTGGGAGATTCACTTGAATGTGACTCTAATTGGTTGGAGTGACATATGGCTCGCCCAGCCCTAGTGTTTTCCGAACTTACTGGAATACAGGGTGCAATCCTTGAGAAAAGTACTTACTAACTTTCCAATGAGTTCTTTGTAGAACTTCTTGAGATCACCTTGATAAAATAAAAAATTTTAAAAAGATCAAGCAATATATATACAGAGAGATATATAATTTGATATTCGTAAGCATATTTAAAAGTCATATTTAAATTCAAGTAAATGCTTTTGCATATATATATATATATATATATATATATATATTTAAATCAGAAAGTGGAAATTGAAAAAAAAAATTAACTGTTTTAATGCCCATATAAATGTAAAGCAAAGATTTGTAAACAAATTGGATGTCTAATTTATTCATTCATTTACTGAATTCTTTCTGAGTCCCATTCTATACCAGATGTTTTTCTAGGCATAGGGGATACCATGGTGAGTAAGATAGTCATGTTCTCTAATTTGATGGCATTTACATTTTAAGTAGGGGAGCTGTGCAGCAAGCAACTGCAAAACAAGTAAAAAATAAACCATTGGAGGAGATCTTCTGCTGTGTGGAGATCATTGTGTTATAGTCACAAACAGACTGCTGTCTGGGTTAGGGAAGTCTTTTGGAGGAGGTGACTTTCAAGACAAAATTTGAGTAATGAGGGGCACCAGCTAAACAATAACCTGGGGAGATGCTGTTTTAGTCCACAGGAAAAGCTAGCACAAATGATGTGAGACCAGAATCAGTGTGGGCACATTCTAGGTAGCTAAAAGTCAGGAGAGTCGAGTAGACAAGGAAGAGGGTGATATATGATAGTAGAATGGGACTTCCAGGCCCTGTTGGACTTTGTAAACCAAGATAATGAGTTCAGATTTTATTCTATGTGCTCTTGGATGTAATTAAAGGGCACTAAATTAAGGGAGTAAAATGATCTGATGAACGTATTTAGAAGATCACTCTGGAAGTTGAGAGGAGAATTTATCACAAGTAAGCAAAGGTAGAAGCCTGGAAATCATTCAAAACCTGTTGCACCCGTAGCGATAGATGATAGATAGTGGTAACTTGTAGGAGGGCAGTGGTGACGGATGGAGAGAGGAGTAGTCGGAATGGCTTCAAGTTTTGCTTTGTTGGGTATTTGACCTTAGAAAACCGTCTCTATGATAGCAATGATAGATGACTAGAGTCAGAGGATCATTTCTTATAATAGAATAAGACATCCTGGGTAAAATCTCAGGAGGGATTTATATGTGCCTATCTATACTAACTTTCCCTTTGTTAGTTTCCTTGGCCTATCATCTAGGATGGTGATACTCAATCTTTCTCATACATTATCTGCTCATAGTGACAAATTCTTTTGTTATCCCAGGTTCCTGTATCGTTTGTTTACGCATGTAATGTATAGATTTTTATTCTATTTAGAAAAGGTAGAGGGAGCTTCTGAAGTCAAGTTGAAAGAAGGACAAGCATGATAGAAAGAGATGTTATATATAAGTTGCATTGGAGGATGAAATGACCCATGCTGAATGGATTTGACAAGAAAGAAGGGGATTTGAACAAATCACCCTTAGACAAAACATAGCCTGTAAGTGATGCAAGGGATGAATTACTTAAGCCCTTTACTAGTCAGCTAAGGTTTCTGACAAGCCCAGGTCTGACATCTTCATTAAATATTTAGACAGAACTCTGAGGAAAAAAGAAACAAAAGAAGAAAGTAACAGGGCAAGGAGGGAAAAATCTAGAGTGGAAATGAAACTTACGCAGAGTCAATGTATGAATGAAAAGGCAAACTTTCCTATTCCCCTCCAAAAGAAAGAAAGAAAGAAACAAACAAATAAGAAAACCTCATTCTACAAACAAAGCCCAGTTTGTATTTGATAGAAAATATTGACTTTAGAGTCAGGCAGGCCTGAATTTGAGTCTAAATTAAATGTGTATCCTTGAACTGGGAATAGTTTCTGAGTCTCAGTTTTCTCATATAGAGACTGAAAATGTGATGCCTTAAATTATAGTGACCTTAAGAAAAATTTAGTGAGCTGGCAGTGTTTGAATATGACTTCCATCTTTCTATCTAATTGTCTTTGGAAAGATGCTTGATTCTTATAAACTTCGTTTCTTTCTCTGTAAAATAGGATTAATGTCTGTCTTAATATCTAAGACTGTTCAATGTGTTATCACTACCAAACATATTATTATTGTTGGAATTTTGTTTGGTCCAAAGCAGCCATTCAATAAACATTATTTACTTTCTGCTATTTTCTTTTTTTCAGCTTTTCAACCTCATTATCATTCCTCTTCTCTTATAGAAAACCTTTTATCCTCCAAAGTATTTACATTTAGTTTTCAAGTTTGCTTAAGGATATACTTTCTTTTAACTATTTCTTTTTCCTAAGATCCTTGCAGGATATCTTCATCTCACTTTTGCATAATTGTTGACATTTTCTACTCTCTCTCTTAAAACTTTCCCAGTTTGGACAATGAATTATGTGATTATCCCACTCATGGTTCCTGTTACTTGGGTAATCATTCAACACATAATTGAAAATATTTATTTTATAAAACTTAGTGCTCTATGAAGGAAAGTTCAAGTCAGGGATTTTAAAACTATCTTCTGATAAAAGGACATGTCTTATTTACCAAAGGTTCAATAAATTTACTAGCTACCCTTAAATGTGGGGTCTCTTATGATCACTTGTCACTCCTGGAACAACAGTGGCAGACCCAGATGCATTCTGGTGGGTCATTTCTTAACCTGTATGTATGATAGTGCTTATGGTGTTGGAATACATGCAGGGCTCTACTCTCTCCCCAAGTAACTGCAGGGTTACTTCTGTGACTCAGATGACCTTAGGTGCACATGGAGATGGTTGAATTGTCCCTTGCTATGTATAATATGAATGCTTGTCAAAGAACCACAGCTTACTTTGGTAAAAAATAAACCTAAGTTCCATCAGGTGATGCTGGGGCAGCTACTGCTATGGTGGTTTCATTTGTCAGTCTGTCTGTACGGTAAAGAAAAAATATTCTTAAAAATTTTAGTCTGAATGTAGTCCTAGCACCATAGTAGACCAGAGAACCCATGCTTTGAATTCTTAATATTTTGTATCTCCTTAAACAGGTTGTAATAGTACTTATCTACTTTCTTCGTTGGATGATATTTGATTCATAATTCAATTGATTTTTGTGCATTGCAATTGACTAGAAATTACAATGTGACTGGAAAGAAATGGCCTCTACTTTCAGGTAGCTCACTAACATCTCAGAAGTATACACATGAAAAACATTGAAGAAAATAAGTGCTAAATTAAGTTTAAAATGAGTACTTCAGGGCAGGATTTGGGATTCAGATGATAATTCATTTTGCCTTGGAAAGAAAACTCTGAATACATTTTTACTTTAAAACCAAGTATTAGAGGGCTTAGGCTTTTAAAGGTATTGGAGATAATTTTGGATGTCTGGCAGAACTAGGATATCAACTTTTATTAAAGCATTTCTTTTAGAAAGAAACATTAAATATTCATTGATAATATTAAAGCAAACTTTCTTCTATATTAAATATGGAATCAGAATAGGGTACTTTATACGTACTTTTTACATAAAAAGTACCCTATTCTAATTCCATATTTACCACAGTTAGTGATCAGTGGAGTCACTTTTCAATGCCAGACTTTGCTCTTACTGTGTTACAGGTTGTAGTGTAAAGTTTACTAGTGCTGCTGTCATATTTTCTTCCTAGGTGCCTTCACAGCTTCAGTGGAAGTTACAGTTTGCTATTGACCTAAATGCTTTTTGATCACCTCTTTATCCTTTATTTATAAGATTGTCATTATCAGACTGAAGTGCATCTACTTAATGACCCTTTCCTTTTAGTTCCTTTATAGTTGGGTGGATTTGAGATCATCCTGACCTTCCTGGTTAGATAATTTTGTACATCTTAATTGTCCTCTTTTAGCTGATCTCTAATAAACTCAGTGTTTGGTGCCAGAGTTAAAGATTTACTGTCATTGAGAGAAAAAAAAAAGCAGTACTTAAAACTTTCTTAAAAAGAAAAAAGAACATATTACAAATATTGATCCAAGAAATGGGAAATTACCCCCAAAATAGGAAAATTTGCTTATTCTCTCTGGTCATATTTTCTAATTGAATATTAAAAGTGAGGCTCATTACCAACTCTTTGCCCTGATGAATGGTCATGGAGTGATTCATTTGCTTCTTAATTTTTTTTCTCCTTATTTGTATGTCAATGTACTTCAAACTGAAGATAATAACACCATATGTCTGGGGACTTGAAACCCAAGTCTGAAGCAACTGCTGAAGGCATGGATTTTCACAGAAATCTTGTTTTATATTAATAGCTCATGTAAATTGTACATTCTAATTTATTATATCTTCTGGTTTACTTGATATAAATATAGCATTTAAAATACTTTCATGTGAATTGTTTTGGGAAGGTACATGATATTTTTCTGTGTTTTAAATTATTTTTGACAAACTTTTCTGTAGATGCACATACTTTAGGTTGAAAATTAAGAGGCTAAAAAATTTTCCCCAGGAAATTCTGCTGAAAAACTTAGACACTCATTCATTTATTCACCCAACATGTATTTTTTCATTCGGAGTCATTCTCAGTAATGGCTATGCAGGCATTGGATCCAGATCTAAAGGGTAATTGGATCAAGATTCTTGCTTTCAAGGATCTTACATTCTGGGGATGAAGGTTATTAAATAATTAAATAAGCCAGAAAGTGTCATATAACAATCAATTAAATTATAAAAATGAAGCAAGGCATTGTGGAAGGGTGACTTCATTCCCAGTAGTTGAGAAAGATTTCACTGGGACTTGACATTTAAAATGACTCCTAAATAAGAAGAGGCAGACAGTCATAAAATACATGTTGGAGTAATTTCTAGGCATGTAACTCCAGAATAGAACAAATATCCAATGGTAGAAATGAGTATGACTGGTCTTCCACAGAGAAAAGGCCGTTTGTGTAGAAAGTGAGTACAATAAAAGTAAATGATGAAGTGAGGGAGTCAGATTGTCAATGCTCTTGCCAAGTATTTGGTTTCTGTTCTAAGACAGGAAGATGCCAATAGAAGGTTTGAAATTCAGGAGTGATATGATCTGCTTTGTCTTTTTAAGATATTACTATGAGTATTATTTGGAAAAATGTATCTCAACGGGTTAGCATGAAAGTAGTTTGAATAATTAGGGAGTCCATGAGATAGTACAGGTGGAAGACGACATCAATTCAGACTGAAATAATAGCTCTAGCAGTGATAAATTTGAGATCTGTTTTAGAAGCAAAGTTTAGAATACCACTCCATTAGATGGACTAAAATACTGGGAGAAGGAGAAAAATATGGTCAGAGATTTTTGGCTGAACACTGGGTGTGGCATTTGACAAAATGGAGAGGTGATGATTTGAGATAACAGTGAGTAAAATCTCTGTTTGGGGAAATACTTATTCAGTATCCAGGAGAAGAAGTCAGCGAGGCTCTAGGAGCTAGAGAAAGAATCAGGCAAGCATGTTCCAGACAGGAAACTGCAAATACAAAACTTGCATGCTGGAACAGGAATGAGCAAGGGAGCCAGTGTTTCCAGAGTATGGAGCTAGAAGAACAAGGATGGACATGAGATCACATAGATGGCTGCAGGCAGGATCATTGAAATTTGAGGGTCATGCAAGAGAATCTGGATTATAAGTGTGACAAGAAATAATGAGTGGGTTTAACAGAAGTAAAGTGGTTTGATTAACAATTTTTTAAGTAGACCTATTTGGCTATTATGTGAATAATTGCTGGGTAGAGAATGGTGCAGGGAGTAAGAGTAAAAAGAGGGGAAACAAAAAAATTTACTAGAAGGCTATTAGAACCAGAGATATTAGACATCTTGCAATGTGCAGGTGAATTCTCTATAATTATAATTTTTTCACCCATATTCCATGTGATCTTTAAGTATCAAATTATAGAGTCATGGAGATGAAAAGTCTATTTAAAATTATATATTATATATAAACTTTACAATTTTTTGCATAATTTTATTGCATGCTAAATTTTTTAAGGATGCAATTATTGTGCAAATCGAAGGAAACTTTGTGTTGTTGAGAACTAAAGCAGTACCTGTTTACTATTTTGGAAAATCAAATCACTGTTGCTCACATCTGTATCTATCTGCAGTTATAATTGTCATCTTATTGATGGTTCTATGAATAGGTACAAAGTACCCAATTTCAACATGTCTTAAGTATGCATTTACGTATAGAAAGACATCTTAGAAGACATGATAGTGACTTTTTTTTTGCAATGCCTGTTGGTTATAATACCTATGGATTTTATTTCAGAGTAATAAACTATTGTTATTTGAGGGGGACCATTAGTCCAAAGTTGAGAAGCACATCTAGGTACTAATGGATAGATAACCTGGGAAGCTTAGGTGTCTGGTTATGACTGATTTAGGCTAGATGGAATTTGAACTGATGGTCTCTTAGATTAATGTAACTTTTCCAAAAACACAAAAGTTATTAGTCACAGATGCTACATTTGAATCCATCTCAGGTTGTCTCTAAAGACCATATTCATTACATTAAACTGTTATATTAGCATAAAAATTTATTTCCAGAAGTTTATTCATTGTAGTAGAGTATCCTGCTTACATTCTTATATCTGTAAAATTTAAATTTGTGCATTTGCTGTAACCAAGTTATTAACTCAGCCAATTTAGAGGAAAAATAATTAAATTTGGAGGGTAAGAGCAGATCAAACAAATTTCTGGTCCATTTTATGAAGAACGAATCCTAATGGTGGCTTTTTTCACTTAATTCCAGTTGTTGGGATGTCTTATAAAAAAAGACTAGGTTTTGTCATGATTTTTAGTTTCAATTTGAAAACAATGTTTCTATTTGTAATTATCTTCTCTTATATATCTAGTCTCATTTTTCGTTAGGTAAATGCATCATGGCTATTACCAATGGAAAACACATATAGATTTTTCTTAAAGATTTAAAAACTCATAATTGTTTACTAGAAAAGCTGTTTAATTTATATCTCTGATTTTCCCTTTGTAGAAATTCACCTAGTGAAATGTGTTCTGTGTGTCAGTGTTTTATCTCATCAGGAACCAACAATATTATTATTCTGTAGAAGAATAGCTGAGAAGGAATTAACTTGGCAGTAATTCTCTTGAAAAAAAAAAGTCATTTTGAGCAGATATGACAGTTTTGTGAGCCATAGTTCTAGGAACTATCACTGGAGCATTTTAATTTTAGCATTGAGAGAATTTGCAATATTTAAGAAAAATAGTTGTTAGGGAATAAATATATCAACATACTTTGTACTTTATCAAAAGATTTTTGATAGGATTTTGATGATGGGCACAATATAAGTTCAGATACTAAATCTGTCTCCTTCTGTTTGGTCCACTTTGCATTGGAAATTGATGTGGTATTAAAGATTGATTTTTAACATTTCACTTTTGCTATGAGGCAATGAATAGCTTGGTTCCACAACATCATAGAAGATTTCTTAATCTTCATGCTGCACCTTGCTTTTCATGGTGATTTGTGTCAGCTTTGTCTTATGGATAGAAAGAGAAGATCCACTTACTTTCTGTGTTGAAGATATAAAAGAAATTAATTACACTGCCTGTGGTTACTATCTGCACAGAATCAAATTACTTGGTTTAGGAAATATTTCATCTGTTAAAAATCCAGTGTGGACCAGAGATATTGTGTCTCAACCAAATAAATAGTGAAACTTGAAGATAAATTTACTTTTCATTACTCTGCCTGTGAAAGGCAGGACAACGCATGCCTAGAAAGCTCTCTGGTGAGGCACCTGAGAAACCACCATCCTTCCTTTACCAAATTAAATTGTAAACTCTTCCTAGTCGGAACTGTTTATGAGTGATTTGAATGTTCTTTAACAAGTATAATGTTGTGGAGTAGTGTTACATATTCCCGAGAAGGAGGTTTCTATTACTTCTATTTATCTTTTGCATCAGTGTTTGACAGGTAACAAATGAAATTTCTCTTCTAAAATTAAATCAGGCTTCATTTCTGTCTTTCACCCATAAAGGATGAAACATTATTTGCTTCTTAGATAGTTCTTGTACTCTATCATCTTTCGCTATTTTTATAACTTCTGCCATAAATGCTTTACCTTCTTGGCCTTGGCTTCTAACTGCCGATTATAGAGATAAGTGTCTGGGTTTGATGATATAAAAACCTCAAATGTTGCTTTACCTTTAATTAAAAAGTACTTTAAACGCCGCATTAGAGTCCACTATGGCCTTTTATCTCCCTATTGTATTTGCCTTCACATAGTTTCGGTTCTTTATGGCCATGAAGAACAGTGTGGGTTGAGCAGCTGGGAAGGGTCCAGCACTGCATGCCTGACTCCTGGACGAGCCTTCCTGAATGGCCTACAGCATCCTAAACTTACTCTCAGCATTGCCCCTTCTGTGTTTTCTCTATTATTGGGTTAACAAATTAAGGTCTGTGGGCCCAATTCTGCCCCCTGCTGATTTTTGTATATCCTGTGAAGTGCAAACACTTTTTGTATCTTTAAATGGATGAAAGAAAATTAAAAGAATAATATTTCATGACCTGTGAAATTGACAGCAGAACTGAACAGTTGTGGTAAAGAACCTAAGTCCCTGCAAGTAATAGCCCTTAATTATTGGTCTTTACAGAGAAATGCTTGCGGACTCTCTCCTGTTTGGAGGGAAGATTTTGTCACTTTCTCAACTCTCAGTTTCCCAAATAATTTTACTTTCATTCATATACATGTTTTATGGATGTATATAAAGGATGTCTCTAATCCAGACTCCTTTATTCTCAACTTCCAGAAACTTAGGACATGGATCCTTATCAACTCTTTCATGGACAATTACAATAGTTTTCCTAAACTCCTATTTATTGTCAATAAAATTTAGTTCTATACTAGTATTAGCATTATCATGGGAACACTAATAGATTATTCCTCTCCCCTACTAAAGATATCACTGGGATCCTGCCCTCTACAGAATCCCATGCAAACTTCTCAGCACAGGAACAAATCCCTTCATTCACTCTATCTGATTTCTTCTCCAGTTTCATCCTCTGCGGCTGCCTGTACCACCCCTTGCATCCTAAATTCCTGTGACACAGTACTTCTTATTGTCCTCTAAGTTGCTGCTTTTCATGACTCTCTGCCTTCACAGTGCAGCTGCCTTATCTTCACTGCCCTTTGGCTACTTCCTAAATAGCAAACTTGATTTAAGTTTTTGAGGTTCAGCTTAAATGCCACATTTGAGGATCTCTTCCTGGAGCTCAGGTAGAATTAATAGTTCTCCCACTGCATTTATGCACTTGCTTCTGTAGTAATGAACTCTCCCTCATTTGCATATTCTCAGAACCTAGCATTTGTCACAAAGGAGATAGTAAATATTTGTTGGCTGAGTAAGTAAGTGTTCATTTGCTTTTGAGATATTCTCCAGTTTAATTTAGCAGAGCTGAAATTCTAAAAATGATAACAGGTCTATAATTCTATATAGTCTGGAATGAACCCTTTAATCTTTGCGGGTGATTATCCTAACTCTCTGATAAGCATCTCTAAATGCAATTGTCTTTATTATTTAATTTTGTGGTTCCCTAACTAGCAAATTTATTGAATGAAATGCACCAGTTTATCTATTAACTATTCATTTTCCAAAATTATTCATAATCCTAATTTTAAAAATAAAACCTCTGTATTCCAAATGTGTTATTTCTTTGATGTTGGCTTACTTTTATTTATTAATTTATTATTTCTATAGGCAATACATGTTCAAATTCAGCTTTTTCTGGTGCTTTTTGGCATCTCAAAGATTAGTATAACAAGAGGAGCAGGTCTTGTATAAATAGTATGTGGCTGTGTATCAGCTACTCAAACTGGTCATTCATCTGGGGAATTAGCTAAGCTTCTGATATCCTATCATTCCTCTGCTATTGTCCTAGGATTCACATTACTGCTTGTTAGCATCTCCATAGGAGGATAGATATTAGGCTTACTGAACTATTTTATGTGTGTGCCTTGCACAGACTGGTTGGATAGAAAAGAATATAGAACCATCCAAAAGATCTTAAGATTAACTGTGAGTTTTGTTCATCTATTATATCCTGGCCTCCATTTAGCATGGACGGTGATTGTGAGGCAAGCTTGATTGTATAGTTATTCAAAGTGCTTTCACCTACATTATATCTCCTGCTAGGAAGGCAGAGGTGGTAGTGTTACAGGGAATTTTCAAGTGAAACAGACATTCAAAAACATGAAATTATCTGCTAATATTCTTATTGTTAGTTAGACATTGGCTGAGACTAAAACCTAGTTCCTGACCTCAGGTAACTTTTCTCGAATTTTGTTTTCTTCATATAAAATATGTGCCAGTTGTCAATCTTCTCTGCTTTGCTCCAAAGCTATTCTTTCATACTATGATGTGCTGTTCTAGGAATGGGACCTTTCAGAGACCTGTTCTCCTTTAGCAGTTTGCCTCCTGTTAGGTTCTAACAATAGGGGCACATGAGGGAAGTTAGGTGTTAGGAAAAGAGAAGGGACTTTTACCCTTACCCTTTTTTTTAAAGCTGCCATTACTGTCAGCATATCCTAAGGAATAGAAGTTGAGTAGAAACTCTTTCTGATCTTGCTCAAATCAGCCTCTGAGTTATCAACACCAGTTTGGTAGTGCCTCTGCTTGGAGACCCAAATCCCAGTCCCTTCTGAGTTTCTAGGTTCTGAACACCATATCTCCCTTAAATTTCTCCATACTAGAGGTGGTAGCTACTTCCTACAGTGATTTTCTGTGTTATTCTAATGCACCATTCATGATTTTCTCAGCCTTCCTAAACCTAAGAAATCAGTTCCCCAGTTTTTAAAACCCTGCATAACAGTATGCTTGACATCGTGAGTGACCACAGGAAACACTGGGATTGGCTAATATGCTGAGTTTAGTTTGTTCAGGTGTTTGTCTTGAAAGCAGTGCTAACCTTTTTGTTAATAGTATGCAATAATACAAAATTAATTAAATTATGATCTCTGGTTGATTTAAATGAAGAGTCTATGGAACCAAGTTATTGGAGAGATCAAATGGGTGGGTGCTGAACTTGATTGTTACAGGAGTGATAATGACTACAGATTCTATGGAGTGAGATAGTAGAATGGTGATTACCAGAAGTGGGAGAATGTGAGGGGAACAGGCAAGGAAAATCCTATCAATGTGTTTTAAGTTAGCCTTTGATAGGAGCAAAGGAAGTCTGGTGAGGTTATTGCACAGTGGGGTGACTATAGATAACAATTATGTACTGTGTATTTCAAATAGCTAGAAGGATTTTAATATTTTCAACATAAGGAAATTATAAATGTTTGAGGTTGTAAATATGTTTAACCTTATTTAAATGCAAGCTTCAGTCCGGAAGTTATTTGAAATATGTTTGTATCAGCCAGTTTTTTGTAACTTTATAATGAAATACCTGACCCTGGGTACTTCAAAAATAAAAACAAAATTAACCTTACACAATGTATGCATGTATTGAAACACCACATGGTACTTCATAAGTATGTACAATTTTATGTTTTTATGTATTACTTAAAAATAAACTTAAGCCAAGCATGGTAGCACATATCTGTAATCCCAGAAACTCAGGAGGCTGTGGCAGGAAGATTGCAAGTTCAAGGCGAGCATCAGAAATTTATCAAGGCCTTAAACAATTTAGTGAGACCCTTTCTCAAAATAAAATGAAAGTTAATTAAAAGGGCTGTGGATATGGCTTAGTAGTTAAGTGCCCCTGGTTTTGATTCCCAATTATCAATATCAATAAAATTAAAAATAAATTTAAAATAAATCAAATATAAAGATGAATTCCCAATATCAATATCAATAAAATAAAATTAAATATAAATAAATCAATGAAAAAAATAGAAAAGGGCAAGTTCATTACTTTAAACACTTGTTTAAAATCATTGTTTGGAACAGCTTTAATGGTCACCTAAAGGATTCACTTATTCTAAGGAGGCAACATATAACTTGGTTAGGGTGAACTTACTGACATAGTTAAATGGGTAGAAATTTTTTATTTGGTATTTTGTTTTGTATAGCTGAAAAAAGTTATGAAAGATGATTAATTAATAGAAACTTTGACTCATTGATGGTCTACATTCAGTGAGTTTCCAATTCCAGAACTGTGGCACAATACTGAAGAAGAAATCAAAAGGCATATGGAGGTAAGTATTTTAGAATAGGTTTATCCTAAGTGACTGGAATGATCAATTCCTTCCCCTTGTGCCATCACTAACCTACCATACCCTATATATCCAGAAAGAGTCCAAAGGACATTCCTTTACTTTAGGCATTGAGAAATACCTTGTAAACAGAATGCTCCCAAGGTCATTACCTTCTAGGTCAGAGATGATGGTGGGAGTTGTTGCTATTGAGAGAGAGAGAGACCTTTTGAACGTCACTGGGGATGTTCAGCTCTACTCCGGCTTTCCCCCAAATGACCTGAAACCATTATCTAGGGTTAATGTGCCCTTTGAATAGGAATGCAAGCAGAATATTTAGGGATCACTAAACATTGTCTCTAAATTTATGTTAATTCACAGAGACCTAATATATTATTGTAATTTATCCAAGTGAGTATTTTGGTGGTCAAGTGATACAGGGCCAGGACAAAGGATAAGTGAGTGTAACATTGGGGGCACACAATTTTAGGATGTGTTCACATATTTTTGAGACCCTGCCTAAAGTCTCAATCCTGAGTTTATAAGTGGAATTTTGTGCAAAGCTTATCCCTGCACTGGGTTCATGGACTCACATTGTGATTGTTACCCTGGCAGCTGTGTGTATAATTGGAACACTCTTACACGGCAACATTCAGCTTCCACACATTATCCCCTGACTCATGAAGTGAAAACTATTCCAACAGGGCATGTTTAAACTTGGGGAACTTCCCCCCCTGTCAAGATAGTGAACTAAAGTAGTACTGCAGCCGTAGAGAAACGGCAGCTTAGTGCCACCATCAAAAACTTGAAATATGCAGGGATAGTGATTTCCATTATGTTCTCATTTAGTGCAGTTGGCTGGATTTTGAAGAAGATGCATGTATCTTAGAGAATTACTGTGGATTATCTTAAATGTAATCAGGCATTGATTCTAATGGCAGCTGTAGTTCCAGATGTGGTTTCTTTGCTGAGGCAAATCAACACAGCCCCTTGGACCTGATGCACAGCAACTGATCTGTGGAATTCTTTTGTCTCTGTAACAACTTGCAAAGATCTTCAGCAGCAGGGCTCTTGCCTGACTGGATCAACAGTGCATCTTTGCAGTTTTGCCCTTGGATTATGACAATATTCCTTCTTTCTGCCTTAGTTTAGTCTTCAGAGATTATGGTGACACACATCTTGATCAGCTTATTTGGATTTGGGAGATGATGTAGACCATGTCAGAGTTTACTGCTTCAATATATCTGATGAGGAACTCAAAAGGCTTCTTTCTCATAACAAAAAAGGCCTGTCATGCTGCAGGGTAAACTACTCCTCTTCTCCAGCCCACTGATCCTGTGGACCTAATAATACTTAAGGAATCTGGAAATAGACATGCTTGCAGAACTTCTGAAAAAGCCCTACAGGATAATCGGTCATATATCTCTAGGCTTTGAGATTAAGCTATATCAACTTCTGCAGACAACAAATCTCTTTTTGGGAAACAATTCCTTGGAAGCTATCAGACCTGGTGGAGTTGGGATGTCTGTCAGTGGGCAATGAGTTGACCATTTCATTTGCCATAACTGAGTATTTGGTTGTTCATGTACAGTAGCAATATATCACTAATGGAAGAGGTGTTTGAGATCAGGTTTAATGCACAATAGGTGTCTCAGAATTTTACTATTTATATTCATCCTGTATTTCATCTCTACCCTATGGAAGGATTTATTTCTTTACTTTCTTTCCTTTTTTTGAGAGAGAGAGAGAGAGAGAGAGAGAGAGAGAGAGAGAGAGAGAGAGAGAATTGTTTAATATTTATTTTTTAGTTTTCGGCGGACACAACATCTTTGTTTGTATCTGGTGCTGAGGGATCGAACCCGGGCAGCACACATGCCAGGCGAGCACGCTACTGCTTGAGCCACATCCCCAGCCCAGATTTATTTTTTTTCTATTTTTTTTCTTGCTCTCTCTTTCTCTCTCATTCTTGATCAGTGGGCCCATGGGCAAAGTGTTCATGGTAGTAGAAATAAACTATTCCTGGACTCAACAACACAGATGTTCCTTACCAGGACTGATCCAATTACTGATGGTCCTGAGTGACTAAGCTGATAACCACAAAGATCAATGTCCCATCCTCTGTGGGTATGTCACCATGCCCAGTTGGAAAGGGAGGAGGAGCCTCACCTGGACCACATTGACTACATTAGATCCCATTTGATCACTTAAAAATAGTGCATTTTATAAGTTCATGTCTATCCCTATTAAACTGTGTACAGGAGTTGTATTATGAGAATTTGGCAATGCTACCTACTATTGTATCCTTTCCTGGTCCCAAATCAAAGATTATTATATCACTGGTTCTCAATGTATGTTGGGTGAGCGAATGAAATATGCTGCCTTTCCATTTTCTTACCTTTAAAATTATATTAAATGGCAATGGTGTTGGAGTGTGTAGGTAAATTTGAATGATAATAATAGTAGAACAATGTGATATATGAAATATAAGAATTGGTCTAATTGTCAAAGGCCTAATTCTTGGATTTGTTATATGAGTGACCTTGAGACAATCATTTAACCTCTCTGCATTTTGATTATTTCCTAAAAGGTGGACTTTTTTAACTTCAATTTTACTTACTTCAAAATCTTGTATTATAGAAACAATTAACTTTTACAATCTCTCTTCCTCATTCTTTGTTTTCACAGAGTTTAGAATAATTGCTTAAATAGTGCAGATAAAAGCTTTTCTTTTCTCCTTTGAAAATGATCAATGCTTGAAAGTTTGCAAGGATAGAAAACATAAATCTTTAAATAATTTAATATGCACTCATAGATATGAATATGCAAATTTTAAATTAGATTAATTTGCAACTGAAAATATTTATAACATTCTATTAAAAAGAATTTGTCCTATATTTTCAATTCCTATAATGACAAAGAACCAAACTATAGTCTGCAAAGTATTCTTAACTCTTTTCCTTAGTCAGAAAAACTTTCAGATATGCAGAACATGATCCCTATTAATTAATTCATTCAACTGACATGAAGGGAGATACATTGTTCACCCTATGTTTATCTAGGTATTTTAAGTTTTGCCCTGGGGCAAAAGCAGACATTAAAAGAAATGCATGCCTAGAATGCATATTTCCCTAAACCTACCTCATAGAACTACTTTTACAGAATTGAATTTACTAAATTGATGGTATGCCATCAACATACCATGAAGAATGCTGTAAGAAAATTAGGAAATTTATTACGGGTTGATTGTTGGCAAAAGCATTCTTGATATTCTCCATATTTTGTTACTCAACACCAGCAGCATCAACATTATCTAAGAGCACATTAGAAATTCAGAATCAAGGCCCCAACTGTAGACCTACTGAGTCAGAGTCTGCCGTTTAATGAGATCCCCAGGTGATCCATATTCACATGGAGTGGAAGCAGTAGACATCATTACCTAATAGTGTCCTTTTTATGAGATTCTTTATATAATAGTTATAAAGGCATTATGGCAGTACACATAATCCAGAAAAAGTAATTTTTCTATTCTGGTTTTGAATCTTTGTATCACAAAATCTTGTGGTTGACCTTGTTCCCCTCTTCACGTTGCCCACATCTTGACCATTGCACCACTTTTGAGTACCTTATGGTATGCCTTTTTGGAAGTATATCATCTGCACAGTTCCTGTGCTCTGCTAAATTTAAATTTTACAATACCATGTGGTGTGTTGGGAGCCTCAAATTGTTTGTGGTTTAAGGAGGAAAAAAACCCTAGAACTAAAACAAATAGCCTAAATGTTTTCAGGATTTGTGATATGATTTGATTATTGCAATCCTAGGCCCTTCCCTCGTCACCACCTACCTTTCTGTCGCATCATAATTAATGTTCAGTATGGAGATCTTGAGGCACTCGGGGGGGTTAGAGTTATCAGAGTAGGATTAATTATGCTCTGCACACTATACTGTACTTACTGAGCCAGAAACATGGACTAATGTGTTTATAAAGATTTTAAAACAAGAGTGGAAAACCCAGAAGATTTCTGACTAAATCAGAACATTCACTTCAATTAAAACATCCCACTTTATGAGAACACTAGTGAATATCAGTCTTTCAAGATTTTATAGATGAATTACTTTTCCAGTCCTTTTTAAACTGAGGTACAATACTTCTATAAGTATTTAGAAATCATTTACATCAAATATATACTGATGAAACAAGTAGCAGGTAAATTCTGAGCTAATGTCAGGCTATATATCTTGACCAGCAGAAAGCCAAATAGTTGAACTCACTGCCTCGGGAGGCCATTGCGCCAACTATGGTGGCTGAATAATTTTATGACCAGTATTAAGGCTCACATGCTAAGAGAGGGGTAATCAAATCTTATGCTTCAGGGCATAAATTAATCACTGCAGGGGTCAGAAAAGAATCTCCTCTGCCCTCTGAACAGAATTGAATAATTATGCAGTGGCTGTATTGATATTTTTAAAGCCTTCTTCTTAAGCATCAGCACTGGTTTGAAGAACAATTCTGAGACTTTGTGGAGGTGTTTGAGCCCTTGATTAGAGGAGGAGGGCTGCTGCCCGTTGAGCAGTTTATTCTGGCAGACAGATAGGTTGGGCAGTATCCTGATACCATACTGTTCAACCTGATTTTCATTAAAAGCTCAAAGTGCCTGCTGTTAAAATGGCCCCAGGCAGCTGGGACAAATAGACTTCCTTGCCTATCTGGAAATCTTGAGGTAGATTTTCCTCTTTTAATCAAGTTCCCTTCTAAGGAGGAGGGGGAATGGTTTATTGAAGTGGGAGGTTCATTCTCTATCTTCTAAAATGCACATTTTACATTTTAAAGAAACACATTTCCCTAGGATTGGGGAATTAAACCTTGAATTCTTTTTTCAGGAAAACAGGCTCAAGGGGAAACCTGTTAATCAAATGGCATTGAAGGCCAAGTGCAATCAACTGCCAAACACATAAATCTTTTCAGGTTTGCCTATGTGGTTATTGAACAAAGCATGTCAAATGTTGTGGTTTTGTGATAACTCAAGGATACTGTATTTCATGGAAAGCAGGTTTTATTTTCTACATCCCTCTGATACATCTCCATCTTCAGCAGTTTTAAATTTAGATAAAGAAAAATAACTTTCAAGTCATTTCACAGGAGAATTTCTAGTGAAAGGAAAACTAAAGAATGGATCATTTCCAAATAATGACTGCCTACAAGTAACCTAGATGCTCAATACTGAAGAAAACTCTTTATTGACGTACATGTTTATTGACCCCAGTGGCCTTCTAGATGCTTCTATATTTGGTTCCTTTTGCCTTTGATTTCACTTAGAAATCAGTCAAACAGTATTATGTGGCTAGTACAATAGTAGCTTAGACAAATTTACTTGGAATATAAAATAATATAATTTTTTTTTCATGTTAGGATTTATTGGGCCTAAAGCATAGACTAAAACCTGAAAGCATGAGCCAAAATAAATCTTTACCCCTCTAAATTGTTTTTCTTGGGTATTTGTCACAGTGGTGAAAAGCTGACACAGCAGAGTTATGGGAAGGAAGCTATCGCCTAAAGGGCATGAGTGTCCCTGAGTGTCTGCACGTGTAAGGGCACATACACAGTGGGATTGTTGCAGAATGAGAAAGGAATTAAAAATCAAGAAGGAACTGAAAATAGACTGGGAAAGGACAGAGAGTATATTTTAATGAGTAATAGGGAGCAGGGTTAGATAGGAGCCCTGTCCTTGAGGAACATAATATAACTCTAGGTGATATCCTACAGAGTTATGAAGCAAATTGTTGCTAGCAAATTCTGGGAAGAATAGTATGGTTATGGTATAGAAGCTGCATTATAGCAGTGAAGGTCTTAAGTCAGGGATTTTGGTTACTATGTCATCTAGTTGTTAGACAATTAGGCTTACATTAGCTGTCATTCACCTGGATTTTACAACCAGAAATTCCACTTGACCAGCTTCTCTTTTTCATTTTATCTCAAAACTCAAGGTTGTCGTTTGCAAAAATAGAGATAAGAAGTGGCATTTTTATTTCCTGGATATGTGCTAATATGACTCCAGCACTGGCATTGCCTTATACATACTGGGTTCAAACATCTTATGTTTAAATCTACGATGAATACAACTGAGTATTTGTCTGTAAATCAGGATTGAATTCAGTATCCTTAATTTCAGGATCAATTATTTTTCTTTCTTTTTTTCTTTCCTTTACCACAAAATATCCAATATTTTTACAAGGCTGTTTTCTTAAATTAAGTATACATTAAATATCCTATCTAGATAATAGATCTTTGTGTCAGCAACTATCACAACCATCTCAGATTTCATTTTCATGACACTTTAATATAGGAAAGTAAATCAACTTCTCTGACAAATGAGCAAGCAATTCAGACTCTTTAAAAAAGTCAATATTAGTAGAGTGCCCACTAAATGAAGAATTCTTCTCTTATAAAATGTGTCTTGGGAAGATACATTTCTTGGTGCGCACTAATTCCAGTCTCCACCTTTGATACTACTACAAAGGAATAAGCAGAAGAGGAGAAGCGTAAATGAAAAATTAAATAAAAATCTAAAAACCAAAAACAAAAAAAATTGATGGCTCTCAATCAAATAATTGCTCTACACCAGAGACCTTACATACATTTTCTCATTTATTTCTTGTGTCAGCCCTATGGCTTATATTATTAGCATCCTTAATTTTGCAGAAGATGAATCAGAGAAGTTAGCCATCTTGCTCACTGTCATTCAGCTAGTGAATGGAAGAGCCAGTGTTTGAACATGTGGCTCTAGCTTTTAAGCTAGGTCTCCTTTCATTTAAATAAAATTATCATCCTATAAATCCAAATAAAGTGATTTGGAAAGGTTACAAACAGTCATAATTTTAGGGACAACTAGAGTAGTGAGGAAGAATGAGATGGGCATCACAGAACATCCCAAATGAGAGAAATGATAAGCTCAGCACCACAACACAAAGGCTGCACATGTGGGACAGTGGAGATGAAAGGAGACACGTCTCTTAAGTAAGAGCATTACTAAGATTGAAATCCTGGTGAGGGAGTTCAGTGCAGAACACAGAAAATGCAATTGAAAGTACATATTGAGATGATGGTGTCTTTTGGAGGCTGAGCAATGATATGGGTTTCATGTGGCAAAGACATAGGAGGGAAAGCAGGCAGGGAGAAGGAGCTGGCATCTTCAGGTGTTAAAAATACAAAAGTGCAAAATCCAAATTCTTAAATCTTTCCTTAGAGCAGTGAAGAAATACGAATGCAGGTGAATTTCACACCCCAAAATTCCATATTGTACTCTTTTCCATATCCTATACCCCAAATGTCAGGAAGCCCACCACATTGATTGATTTCTTAAAGTGACCCTGAATATACCTTTGATTCACAATTCTTTGTTTAAAACAATGCCTGGGAAGAGAGGTTAGCCAATATAATTTTCCTAAATCCTTGTACCCTGGGACTAAGATTAATAGATCAAAGTGGGTCAACATGTTTGACATTGTTTCATAACTTTATGAACATTGTTTCGTAACTTTATACCCAGGTCAGTTTGACAAAAGTATTTGCTTAGGAAATTTTGATCTGACTCATTATAATAAAGCAGTAATTGAAAATAGATAAACTCTGTGTTACAAAAAATGTAAATATCGGAGGATATAGAAATTTAGTGTGTAAAAAATGTTTTTGTACTTTTCATTGTCTTTCAGCCACTTTTAATTCCTCAGCTTTTAAATGGGTGTACTGAGATATGTCTTTGTTTCTTGGCTAATGATGAAGAATAGGTGATTTTAAACAATGATAGCTATTCAGCTAGTATACACCAGAGTTGAAATATTTAAATATTTATGCAATCACTGGTAAACAGCCACAATCGCTGCCTTTGGAGTGTCCTCCCATCCCATCCTGCCCTCTCACTGTGCTGGGCACCCTGGCTTCTGGCTTGTGGCTCAGGATCATTTCTTCTCCCCACTGAATTCCAACATCTAAAGGGTTAACTACAACAGGAAGCCTCCAAAATACTGCCCTGGTGCACAGTATCCACCCTTGTGTTGTACAATTTTTAACTACTTTGAATTTTACCCCAAGAAATAATAAAAACAAAAGTTATCAGTCAAATGTGATGGGAAATGGATCCATTTCTTCTCTTGCTCAGTTGGTCCTGTTCCCTTCATAGGTTTTCAAAAGAACATGAACATGTGACTTAGAATGATACATTCCTTACCTTGAACTAAGAATGCTTCTCGGTGCTCTAATTCTTTTCTTCCTGCCCTGACTTTGTGGGAAAATGTCAAAAATAAGTAATTAGTAGATTTCTGTGTATATGTACATACCTAAAAAAGGAGGATTTATTATATTTGTTTTCCCAGTGCAGAATAGTTCTGGGTTTGATAAAACAAGGCCCTGGTTTCTATCCTCAGCACCACATAAAAACAAATAAATAAAAGAAAAGAAAAAAAGTTTCAACAAATTAACTGACTAATCTTCAGTGAGTCAAACTCTGTAAAATCTTCCTAACATGCAGCTGAAATTGTATGTTTTTTAATGCTGTAGATGTACTTGAAGTTACTTCTGAAGCTCCATCATTGAATTAATTCAAATTTTGGCTGCTAATTGGGGACCACAATCTAAGTCTCCTTTCTGAGTTGTAGATTTTTTTTTTTACTGAAGAGTCCACAATGAAGGTATCTGTACTCTCTGGGCTACAGGTATTGGAGAGAGTCTGTTGGAATATTAGCCACACATGAGCTCCTGTGTCAGGGATGCTAGCTAGCTCCCTCCTCTCAGGGATGCTGCTAGAATATATAGCATGTAACAAACTTACTTTGTTTATCACCTGTGAATATCATTTAATAATTAAATGCTTCTTGATTTTACAGCATTCATGTCTAATTTAAAATGGCTTGGAGAGTAATGGATTTTAGATCTTTCTAATAAATATTAAACCATAAAAAGTTTTAAATTGAATGTGTATGTGCAGATCTCTCTCTCTCTCTCTCTCTCTGTGTGTGTGTGTGTGTGTCTGTCTGTCTCTGTCTCTGTCTCTCTGTTTGTATATGCATACAAAAATTAAGTATGTATACACATGTATATGCATGCACACAGAACCTTACCAATGTACATTATTTTTGGCTCAAAGGGTCAGAGTTTAAAAAGCCATAACTATTAATAGCTAATAATACATTAATGTGCTCCTGTCACAGGACTTCTTTAGGTGTTTATAACATTCCAGATGATGTGGAACTGCTCTTCTTTTGCATTTCTCCTTGAAATACGTTTTCTCTCAAAATAGAGTATTTATGCAGTCATACTTAATGTGAAAAAGAGACCTTTCTTTGCACATATTATATGTAAAGCAGACTTGAACCCAGCTTGTGATTAGAACATATTTGTGTGGCCTTCTATCTCAGATTTAATTGCATTTACAATTCCTTTCTGCACCTGTACTGAAGATCACAACCCAATATTAATAAAGTAGGCTTAGAGCAGTATAGCACCTGAGCAATTGGTTCTTGACAAACGTTATTTACCTAACTAGAGTTTCATTTCAGAGTTAACATGTCTCTGTGCTACTTGAATAAAGCACTCATCTGAAAACTCTGTTAGACATTTTAACCCAATTTAATTTATTCCCTGAAAGTTTAATCCCCTGCTGAAAAGAGTAGTTGCAAATTTTCCAGACTTACAATTCACTGAAGTGAAAAATGTTTAATGACATCATTGGTCCTAAGCTTCAAGAGTTTAGTTAAAAATCTTCCTCAAAATGTAAAATGGGGGGCAAGAGTTAATAGGATATTTTATATAGTTACATTTCAATCCTCTTCCAAATCTTTCTAAAGTCACTTGCATCTCTGCCATTAAAGCTGTATGAAATGAGTTACTTAGACATCTCCAGGGAGTTGGAGTAGGGGGGAAGAAAACACTTAAATTTTAAACCACAAAAGCAAATCTCTTCTGAGCTTTGACATTTAAGTGGCTCATTCAGTCATTTTACATTTTCTAAAACTCTCTTTGTAATCACTTCCCCCAATCACAGCAATATTAGGTGCCAACTGTCCCCAGCTCTCTCCTCAGCTGTATGCCATAGCAGCCTCCAGTTCACAGCACAGAATGCCTTGCCACCTACGTGCCATCAACCCAGACTTGGTTTTTTAATGGTGAATTGTGGAACAGAAGTCTATCTGTTATTGAAATATTTTTGGTTCGACTGCCAAAGAGTGGAGATAAAAACATGGGAGGAGAGAAAATAAAATCTGAATTGACTTTGTTTTTGGCACTGTAGAAAGCATTTTGGTTCCCTTTATAGTCTCTTAAAAATCTAATTATTCATTTGGCAGATATACCTCTGTAGTGCAACTGGATAGTTGTTTTAAAATATGCTAAGTGCAGATTTTGGAGTTAATAGGACATAATGACTGCTTTACAGCCTGTAAGGTCATGGCCTATTTGGCCTGGTTACAGCGATATTGCTCCATGGTTCAGCGCTCTGAGAGCTGGTGATGGCTCCGGGCCAGCAAGGTGTCGTTGACATAATAAAAAGTAAGGGTTTCTCTGAAACTCTAATGGGATGCTCTGTAAAGCATAGATCAAAAATGTCATGGCTTCGATGGCACAACCCTGACGGGGACATTGGGGGATATGTTTTCTTCCTGTGTTAATGAAAGAACAGCAGCAACAACAACCAAAAATCTATGTGCAAAGTCATAATTTCACATTCTGAAATTCTGAATATTAATAAAAATTATGTTGTAGCATAATGACTTCAAAAACATAACAGGACTTTGGTTGGCAGAAAGACTTGAAGAGTTACCATTTAGACAGTTTCCATTGGCAAGGGCATCTGGTTTGAGCCAGTTGGAGAGCTTCAGCCTGGATCCAAGTCCTGCGTTCTTAAAACTGTGCCTCGCTACCTCAAATGTGCAATTTTTTATATGTTAATTTAAACTATGAAAACAAAATTCTTTCATACAAAGTTAAGTACATGGATCAACGTAGCCCTCTTGATGAATAAAACTTAAATATTATTAACAACTACCATTTATGGAAAAGAAACTCTTCAGATGCATTTTTTTTTCTAATTTCAAAAATAGTGCTGGGACAAAGGTATTAATATCTTTAATTTAGAATGATAAAATTTATATTCAAGAGGTTATGACTTTGAAATTAATTATCATTTGACTATAAAGTCCCTATTGGAGATACAACAGGTGTCTATATAACTGAGCACCTGGTGTATTGTGATCTGCTTGTTAGCTCTGTTTGGGGAATGATTCAGATTATACTGGGACTTAAAATTCCATATCCAGGATGGAAGGCTGAAAATACCTCTACTTCGTTGGTCAAATGTCCATTCTTGATTTATTTAAGGAGCTGAACCACTGTGATGCAAGCTCTTGTTTAAATGGCAATAGGTTATACAATTTGATTTTTGGGGTGGAGGGGGTATAACTGTGAAACAACCTTGTAAATTTAGACAAGAAGAGCCAGTAGAGAATCCAAATGCTGCTTCCTTGAATGTGTGATTCTTTGGAAGTCTCTTAGGCACTGGGCCTTGCTTTCCTCCATTCTACCATTGGGTTACTGATGTCTTTCTCTCAAGAGGCCTGTTGGAAATCTGTTCACTCACAAAATGTGCTAACGTGTGATGAAAATAATAGATACCATAAATATCATTTTTAAAATTAATTTAATTTTATGTTTTACACAAATGGAACATAACTTTTTATTTCTCTGATTGCATATGATGTAGAGTCACACTATTTGTGAAATCATACCCATACATAGGGGTAATAATGTCCATCTCATTCCATCCCCCCATCCCCTCTCTGTCTCTCCCTCCCCTCTGCTCCATCCAAAGTTTCTCCATTTTTCCCTTGCCCCCTCCCCCATTATGGATCAGCATCCACTTATCAGCGAAGACATTTGGCATTTGGTTCCTTGGGATTAGCATGATATTCTTCAGCTCCATTCATTTACCTATAAATGCCATAATTTTATTTTTCTTTAAGGCTGTATAATATTCCATTGTGTATATATACTACAGTTTCTTTATCCATTCTTCTATTGAAGGATATCCAGGCTGTGTTCTCAGTTTAGCTATTGTGAATTGAGCTGCTATAAATATTGAGGTGGCTGTATCACTGTAGTGTGCTGATTTTAAGTCTTTTGGATTTAGACTGAGGAGTGGGATAGTTGGGTCAAATGGTGGTTCCATTCCACATTTTGTAAGGAATCTCCATACTGCTTTCCAAAGTAGTTGCACCATTCTGCAATCCTACCAGCAATGAATCAGTGTATCTTTTACCCCACATCCTCACCAGCACTTACTGTTGTTTGAATTCTTGATAATTGCCATTCTGAATGCAGTGAGATGAAATCTTAGACTAGTTTTGATTTGTGTTTCTCTAATTACTAGAGATGTTGAACATTTTTTTCATAAATTTGTTGATCGATTGTATATCTTCTTCTGTGAAGTCTCTGCTCATTCCCTTAGGCCATTTGTTGATCGAGTCATTTGTTTTTTTGGTGTTAAATGTTTTCTGAGTTCTTTTATATCATGGTGATTAGAACTCTATCTGATATGTGTGTGGCAAAACTTTGCTCCCATTCTTTAGGTTCTTGTTTCACTTCATTGATTGTTTCTTTTGCTGAGAAGAATCTTTTTAGTTTTAAATCCATACCATTTATTGATTCTTGATTTTGTTTCTTGCACTTTAGTGCAAGAGTCTTGTTAAGGAAGTCAGGTCCTAAGCCCATATTATGAAGAATTGGGCCTACTTTTCCTTCTATTATGTGCAGTCTCTGGTCTCATTACTGGGTCCTTGATCCACTTTGAGTTGAGTTTTGTGCAGGGTGAGAGATACAGGTTTAATTTCATTTTGCTGCATAAGGATTCTCAGTTTTCCCAGTACCATTTGTTGGAGAGGATATCTTTTCTCCAATATGCTTTGGCACCTTTGTCTAGTATGAGATAACTATATTTACTGGTTATGTGTCTGAGACACTGTGAATATTATTTTTAAAGTCTTAGGTTTAAGATGCATACCATCATATGCCAATATGCTGATGTTTTGGTCAACAATGAACTGCATACACAATAGTTGTTCCACAGGAGTATAATGGAATTGAAGAATTCTTACCACTTAGTGATGCCATAGCCCTCCTAAAGTTGTAGGCAATGCATTACTCAAATACTTGTGACTATGCTGGTGAAAGAAACTACTACACTTCCAGACATATAAAAATAAAATGGTGCAAGACCCTGAGTTGGATCAGTAGCCACACACTCATGTGCGCACTCACACACACAAATACACACCACTGTGTACAGTGCATACTTGATAATGAAAATAATGACTCTGTTACTGGTTTATGCATTTGCTAGCCTATAATTTTATCATAATTTTTGAGAAAATTATTCCTCCTTATTAAAAAAAGAAAAGTTCATGGTAAAACAGTATGCTGTTAGATTGTCAGCAGTTTCGTCTACCTCATGTTTACCTGTCTCTTGATTGCATCAAGAGGCCAGCCACATCAAGTGATTGACCTTCACCATCTTGGTTCATCTAAGTGACTGTGATGTTTGCACAATGACGAAATCACCTAATGATGTAGTTCTCCATCATTAAGTGATACATAACTGCAATGCTATCCTCAGACTGATAGATCAGTTCAGTGAACCCAGAAAATAGATTTTTTAAAACATTAGCCTCATTTAACCAAACTGTGAAATGAAGGAGCCCACAAAATGACATGATTTAATGACTGTATTGTCCTTAATACTAAAACTATTGTATATAATGCAAATTAATTACCTGTAAAATCACATTAAGTAGTCTAAATGACTTACAAGGCTATGATATAGCATAATAACTGTAATATTCTCTCTGCAACTACAAAAATCATTGCTTCCTAAGCTCTCAAATCAAGAAATACATGTTCTCTGCTAACATCTTTGTCAACCTAAGGTTGTGCAATGTTTTTACAAAATGATTTGTGATTGACATCCATGCAATCCAAATGGGGAGCATTTTAGAATTCATCCAGCCTATGCTCTTAAAGGTCAAGAAATAGAAAAGAGAACTTCTGAAAGGTCACTTCAACTAAATTCCATTCATGATTCTGGATGGGATCCTGGGTCAGAAAAATTATCAAGAATAAAAGGATATTATTTAAATAACAGATGGATTTGAATACCAACTCTAGATTAAATTATAGTTATGTACCAAGGATAATTTTCTAATTTTGATAGTTATATTGCAGTTACACATGAGAATGTAATTTTTGTTCTGAACTATTTCAGGACCTCTGTAAGGGCAAATAAATATGATGCCTCCAATTTACCCTCAAAATGGCTCAGGAAAATATATGCATACATACATATATGCTTATGTGAAAGAAAGAGCAATGGAGTCATCTGAGAGAAAGAGAAATGAAGTAATATGATGGAATAAAATCAATTATGAATATATATATATATATATATATATATATATATATATATATTGTAACTTGGAAATTTTATCAATAAAAGTTGCAAAAATACAAACATAAATGCTGCTTTCTGTGTGGATTCTAATTAAGATGGACTTTCCTTGCAGTCTATTTAAACAACCAAGATTACTTGGAGAAAGTTTTAGTTTTATTTTTAAATGCATTTCTTTATTATTCAAAACCAGCCTCACTTTGAGGAAAAACACATAAATCTCATGCCTTCCTTTAACATAATATAGAACGACAACATAAACATTTTGACTAAAAGGAAATAGGTGGTACACTTGAAATGTGCTATTTAATATTGTGCACATTCTCCCACCCCAATTGCTAATTCCAATATGATCCTCAGTATATGTTACAGCTCACGGTACCCTGGATTTGCTTTCGTAGTCCCTGTTGAGAATCACTGACTTCCAAAGTTTGTAGCAGGAAAGAGGCTCCAAAATACTAAAACCTTTATCCTTAAGAAGGTAAAAAGTAATGATGTAGGTTATATGGAGAGAATTGGCTTACAGATGGATTTGAGATGAGCACAATGACTTCCTTGAAGTAATTTTGGAAAGTAATTAAAATCATAGTTACTTAAATTCTTGCTGATTGATTGACTTACTTCTTTATTTTTCCAGAATGGAAGAGAGAATATGACGCACTTTTTGTTTTTTTTGTGTGTGTGTTTTTTCCTTCTTAAAAATAAAACTTCTAAATAAAGAAATAAGAAAAAAAATAAATCTTCTAAAAATAGGTTCTAATGGGATGTTTGGAAGCACATGCGAAACACTTTCCCCTTTAGAGCCTGAAGAGTATTCCCTTTGTGTTGTCATTTTGCTTGGCTGAGAACCTGGGGCAATCCTTCTCAATGTGATTCTCTCCTCCCTCCTGGCAGTCCTTGTTCAGACTCAAGCCTGGGAAGGACTGAGCATAGGTTTGTGTCCCCAGTCAACCCAGAGGCTTCTGAACTGTACTTACAATGCACTGGTTAAGTATCTTTTTGTTTTAGAGTTGAAAATGAGGCCAAATTTCTATTGTCCCTTCTTTTCCCGTGTTGAAGAGACTCTTCTCAAAGATGTGCTAGTTTCTCATTTTAATGCAACCCCCTGATTTTCAGAGCTTTGGTAAACTCTGAAGGAGACATTAAGCACTGATTTTTCAATAAAGAAAACCCCTGGAACATGAGGAGTGGACTGGAGGCTCAGAAGCCATCACCATGATTTTGAACTGTCCCTGATCTTCTTGGTAGCCTCACACAACTTACTTCAGCACTATGGGACTCAGGTTTCCAAGTTTTAAAATACTTTCAAAGGCCCCTTCCTGCTTCAAATGACTTGTGGTTCTAGCAGTCCACAATACGTGTATGGATTTTCCATACATGACCACAAAGCAAAGATGTCACAGTCAAACCGTGTTTATTTATATTTTGTCCAGTCTATTTTGTCAAGTCTATAGAGTAAAGCCCCAAAGTGCCTTCAAGTCTCACATTTTTAATATCATTTTAATTTATGCTGTTAATGGACACTTGATAGCTCCATTTTAAGCCTTTGCAAACATAACCATAAAATTGGTTCTATTGCTTTACATTTCAAAAACTTACTACATTTCTCAAGTAAATGGACATTTGTGCAAAGAAATAGACTTAACATATGCCTAACTGCCTGTTTTAAAGCAATTAGTATTTGTCAACACAAGTGTCCATCTGAGTATTACAACCAAAATGCCTCCAGAAAGTTTAGCAGGCTCTGTTGAAGGAATCTCTGCTTTTAGAATCCCATCTGTATTTCTTTCATTAAAATCTTAGGATCAAATTTCTGGAAATTTATGGAATAAAATCCAGGGGCTGATGCTAATTTTCTTGCCACACAAGAGATTACACTCATGATTTCACCAAGTTTTTCTCCCATTTGTAAAAATATAGTTCTGTGTTGATCTAGACATTTTTGCTTTGATTTGCTCTTCTTCCAAATCAAAGGAAAATGAACTTGGAGATTTTTTTAAAAGTACATTCCTGGTTAGTTATCATGGCCTGTAGCAGTCATTCATGTTTTTCTAGTAAAATACCATTTTTTTCTTTTGCATTACTCTGCACACTTACAGAATTACATAAAGCCACCATGAAGGATTACAATATAAGCACATTTATCAATGCCAGAAAGTGAGCTGATTATCTGCTTCTAGGGCAAGCTCATCTGTGAAGTGATATCATTGTGTGTGAGTAGGCACTCAATTCAAACATGTATTTATTCATTCAACTGTAGAGTACCTACTTGGTATCTGTTATTGTATAATATACAGCAAAACAACAACAACAACAAAACCCTGGGAACAAGGCATGAGATGGATCTCTCATGGAGATGATAGTTCACAGTCCAGTGAAAAAAAATTAAGTGTGTGTGTGTGTGTGTGTGTATGTGTGTGTGTGTGTGTGTGTATTCCCACATTGTGTATTGCATTTATGAAGGAACAGAACAGAATACTAAAAGAGGATTGGTGATTCCTATGGAAAAGAGGTTTATGTAGAGCAAGAGGATGAAGAGTTAACTTAGCAAAAGCAAATATGTAGCAGCAGGAAGGAAAGGTAGCCCATACAAATGTCTCAAGGTTGGAAGAAAGGTCACATGAAAATATTTGATGTGAGCAGAATCATGTGACCAAAGGGAAGCATAGCCAAGATGAGTCTGGAGACATTGACAAGTGCTACATTGATCCAGATTACTTTCCAAAGGCGCAAACAAATATCAATATCCTATCATTGAGCCCACCCTCTATCAGAAACACGGGGTGTACTCTAGCTTTTTCAGTTGGCCAGCACTCCTAGTAGGAGTTCTTTGAGCAACAGCATCTCCTTACTGGTCTCTGCAAGTCACAGAAGAGGCAGCTCCTAGGAATTGCATCAGCCAGCAGTTACTACAAAGGTTCTTGGTCCATGGTCTTTATTGAAAGTGCCCTGGTACCTACCTCTAGTAACTCAATTTTGTCTGACTTTCAGCAGCTTGAGCAAGGACATGTATCCTACCTATGCCCTCTAGTGGCAGTTGGAGTGTTACCCAGCTCTTTTGGAAAGGGTAATTAAACTGTCCCTCAGAACTAGGAGGTGTGTGTAGGCACCCACAGGGGAGAAAATTCTCCCCTAATAATCTGTCCTTCTTTTAGTTCTTCTATTTTAAGGTGATTAAAGGAAGGGAACAGGAATCTTCCAGTTCTGACTGCTAATTAATTTTCACCGGATCTCTTTATTGTGACTTCTCATATAGCACATTTTTTCCCCCTTAGCATCTGGCTTTTAAGTATGAGATTCTACATGCCATATTTTAAGAAACTGGAAAGTTAGGTGCAGTGGTACATGCCTGTGATCTCAGCTCATTGGGAGGCTGAGGCAGGAGGATCACAAGTTCAAAGCCAGCCTCAGCAAAAGCAAGGTGCTAAGCAACTCAGTAAGATCTTGTCTTTAAATAAAATGCAAAATAGGGTTGAGGATGTAGCTCAGTGGCTGAGTGCCCCTGAGTTCAATATCTGGTAACCCCTTCCCCCCAAAAAAAGTAACTTGGAAGAAGAGAGAGGACTGATGAAAAACGGACATCTTGCTCAGACTCATGGAGTGCAATCGCTTGTGATTCACAGCTGGTAGAGATTAGACCACAGTTACCCAGTGTTAGGAATCTTTGTAGGCCAGGCATTTGGAAAAGCATGTTAGTTTAGGAATTTTCAAGGGAATAGTTCTTTTGTGTGCATTGTAATACTTGAAGTTATCTCAGCAAAGTAGTGTCTTTCCAGAGCTATGCTTAAGAGCTCATTGTGGGACCTGGTGCTCTAGGTTGGATATGTTTTAAACACCTTTTGCACTAACCAAAGCATGATTTTAAAATATTTATTTATTTAATGTTAAAGTCTTCATAAAATTGCAACTCTAGTGCCACCAATCTTTGCTGAATAAATGAGGGAGATCAATTCTCTCTAATAAACTTTCTCTTTTTCTAGACAATACCACTGCAGAACATTGGCTTTACTGCTCTTCATATAGTCAGAGAATCCCAGTTCACAGGGCTTTTATAGGAGTGTGGAGGGACTACATTTCCAGAATCTTTCCCCTTTTTGTATTTGTGGGTTGACTGGCTTATTTTCCACCTACCTCTGGGAAATTCTGAACAGTGTCCAACCACTCTAGTTGGATAAATAGAGACTTGAGAAGAATTTTTTAATGAATCCAAGATCTAAGCATCCTATGGCTGATATCTCCTTGCAACTGGTCTCCACCAGTTCATTTATATAATTATTCTTTTTTTATTGAAAGCTTTTCAAACCAACCTCTGGACAACAGAGGGTATTGAGTAGGCATATTGTATCAAAAAATATCAAAGTCACTATTTCCTCAGGAATTTGAGTCCCTATTGTATAAGTGCATTATTGCTACTCAGTATGTTTTCATGCACCCCTGTCTTTGAGAACATATATACACATTGGTGGCTGGAAATAGGGTTGGAAGATGTCTTCATCTGTTCATGTTGCTACAATAAAATACATAAGTCTAGGCTTTTATATAGGAAAGAGTTTTATTCTAGAATATGATTTTGGAGTTTGAAAGGTCCAAACTTGGGTGGCCACAGCTGTGAGAGCCTCATGTTGTGTTATAACATGGCTGGTGACATTGCATGAAAAGACAATACCCATGCAGAGAAGACCAAACATGTGGGGTGATGTCATTTTGCACCAACCCATCTTCAGTGACTTGTCTAGTCTGTGAGACCTAACCTACTTCCATAATGTGCATATTAATTGATGTTGAATGTAGTGATACCTCCTTCCAAGCCCTACCTCTTCAAAATTTTACCATCTCCAAATATACTGGGGAATAGGTTTCTAGCACATGAATCTGTGAGGAACAAGGCATACCAAAAACATAGAAGAAGGTAAATCAGTCCTTCTTCATTTGGTTTATCCTAGACAGATCTGTACTTTGTTTGACTTTAAGAAGCTATAAATTTGTACATTAGCATTCACAAAATAGGACTTGCAACGGTCAATCTCTCATGTTGACCTCTGATTCAGATAGACAGAAGCTCTCCCTACATGTAGGACATTTCTCCTGTTTAAAGTCATCTGGATTTACTGAAAAATTCAAATCTTTTTATATATAATGAAAAAAAATGATGCTGCAGTGGCTTCATTTTAGTGAAGAAATAGTCTCCCAATATGTTATTTTGAATGTTTGGTTCCTTATTATAACCATGTACCCAGGGGCCCTCACATGAGACACTCCTTATAAATTTTAAAAGGAAGCAATATAAAATATTAACTGTTTTATCTGGGTTATTTTATCCCTGTTAATGGAATGTCATACATTTATTAACAAGAGAAGCAACTTTTGCAATGAAAACCTGAATAATCTGTAATTATGTTTTGAAAGAATGGCTAAGTGAGGCCATGTAGACTAATAATTCTAATTTCTCATCAATATTAATGTGACGGTGTGTCAAAAGTTATGTGTATGTGTATCTGTTTATAAAGTGAGCGTGAATGAAGGGTAATATTTTCATAGAATGAAAAATTCTATTTATCCATAGCAGCAGTTTATGGCTCTTCACAAAGCACGTTTTCCCTCAAGAAACAACCAAGAATATTTTCATGATAATTTTCATAAGAGTAACTACAGAAAAAAGAATGAAAGGGAAAGATATTTATTATAGTTATACAAACTTGAGAGGAGCACAATTGCTCATAATTGGAATCAATCTTCAATGCAATACTCTAATGGAACACCTGGTATCCCGTGTTAGAAATGTGTCACTCTCCATGGCATGATGAGTTCATCTTATTGAACATACCTAAAATTCTTTGCTCTTTGAGGATTTTTCAAGCCATTAGAAACATAAAATGTTTCTAACTTTTGAGGATGGAGTTTAATGTCTAGGCAGATCTATGGGTCTTCTCTTAAAGACATGTTACATTATGATTCACATTTGCCCATGCTAATTTTAATGTAATGAACAATGTTTTCCACCACCATTTATATCTAACCTCACCTCAGAGTTGTTACCATCTTATTCACTTTCATTGCAACTTATTTGAACCATTTGAGCACATATAATGTCTTTACTCAGAAGACAGGAATAGATTAGTAGTGTGCATTCTTAAAGTGTTATTTTCCTTTTTCTTTAGCCTTTTATAACTTAACTCAGCCCAATAGCTCTCATGCATTGAGCTCAAACCATGTATAACCCTATATTTCAACGTTTTCTCTAATTATGCTTTAGTATATAAAAAAACTAAAGAAATTAAATGTGTATCATTTTCTCTGATTTAACCCAGAATTATATGTGTATGCATACACACACACACACACACACACACACACACACACACACACACATACACACAGAGATTTTCTAATAAGTCTGTGAGACAAGAAGAATAAATATACAGGCATTCATTTTATACTGTGATACGTGCTACAAAGAAAGCATCTTCACAAAATCCCCAAAATTTAAGGTATCATCTCCATTTTACCTTAATTAATGAAGAAGTAGCAGAATTGGATTTAGACTTGTAATCTCTGATGCAAAGCCCATTCTCTTAGTTGTTTTGCAGTTCAGCTTCCCAGCACCTACTGGGTTAAGGAAGAGACAAAACTTCTTTTCTGTTTTCCCCCTGTTAATGAAGCTTTTCCACTGTTAATGAAGCACTGCTTTGTAGCAGAAGAAAATGATGTATTTTATTATTGTTGTTACTCTTGTTTTTGTTTGTTTTAAAAATTTTTAATCAATTAATGTATTTTAGGCTTTAGCAAGGTAAAAGTGTTATTTTCCTTTTATTCACAAATAAAAATTGTATATATTTAAGGTATACACATTGATGTTTTGATACATGTTTACATTAGGAAATGATTTCCACCATCAAGCTAATTAACATACTCATGACCTCACATAATTAACATTTTTTTTTCCTGGTGAAGATCTACTCTCTTAGCAGACATTTAAGTATATAATACATTCTTACTAACTATAGTCACCATGCTGCACATCAGAACTTCAGAACTTATTTATCTTATAACTGAAAATTTGTTCCTTTTGACCAGAATCTTCCCATTTCCCCTGTCACCAGGCCTTGGCAATTACCATCTGTTCTCTCTGAGTTTGACTTCTTCAGTTTCCACCTACAAGTGAGGTCATACAGTTAATTGTCTTTCTGTGTATACTTATCATAATGTCCTCTAGCTTCATCCATCTTGTTGCAAATGACATTTTATTTAAGGGTTTTCCTCTCTCTTAAAGTTGCATAAGAATACACTGTGTGTGTGTGTGTGTGTGTGTGTGTGTGTGAATGAATTTTCTCTATGTATTCAATCACTGATAATATACTCAGGTCAGTTCCATATCTTGATTAGTAAAATGCTGCACTGAACATGGGGATGTGTATATCTCTTTAGGATACCAAAATCATTTCCTTTGGATATGTGCCAGAACTCAGATTGCTTTATTAAGTGGTAGTTCTATTTGTAGTTTTTTGAGGAAGCTTTATTTTTCATGACTTTAATAACCATTGCTGTCTCACTGACATTGCACAAGGGTTCCTTTTCTCCACATTTTTACTCACATTTGTTATCATTTGGTGTTTGATAATAGCCATCTTAATAGGCTTGAGGTGATATCTAATTATGGTTGTGACTTAAAAGAAGCAATGTATTTTTGAAGTACTAAACACCAATTCCTCTGGTTTATCATGTATAATACAGACATTCTGGGTATTGTTAATGAAATGCAGTCTCTGAATTCATAAGAGAGAAATCTCTGAGGGCCACATGTTCCTCCCAAATCGTGATTGTTACTAAAGAGTCAATGAACCTTCACTTTTGAAAAATGATATAGGTAAGAATCTAAACCATGCAGTGAACATATTGAATGCTTACTCTAGGCTAGGCACTCTCTCCCCCAAGGTACACAATGGCACATGATAGAAAACATACCTCAAAGAATTTACAGTCTTCTTGGGAGAATTTTAGAAAAATGACCCTAATACATATAAATATATGCTTGGTTTTATCCAAAGCATTTAAGAAAAGAATTAAAGAAAGCCTAGCACACGTAACTCAGCATGTAAAATTTCAGAATGCCTAGGATAGACAACATCTTAAAATGTGTGGATAGAAATAGAACAAAATGAATAAAGAAAAAGTGAATGTTTATACCAAGTGTCCATCTGTGTCCAATAGAGACATTTTTAGAGATGGATAATTCAGGTAGTTTATCCCCTAAGAACTCTTTCTGAAAGAATCACACAAACCAGCACACCCAGAAAAATGAAAATCCTCCACCTGGGGGATATTTGAAACAAGAGTGAGCAGAGGAACTAATAAAGTCAAAAATAGCTATGTGACCTGGCTTTGAAATGATGTAAGAATTAAGGCTCTTTCACACATAAGTGAAATAAAAAGCACAAGTATGTTATACTCATATTACAGAATTCTATATTCAAGTCTAAAATAAGGATGTAATGTATTTGAATATACTAGCAGAGAAGCAAATATAAGAGATGTTGCTAATTGGAAAATATATAATGTGATTCACAAAATATATTACTATGTATGTAAAATATTTATAAATGAAAAAGTGGTGACAATATTTAGGAACAAAGTTTATTAAAATGTTGAAAGGTTTCATCTCTGAAGAGAAGCTTGAGACTGTACTGGAGCAGTGGGTAATGATGACAAAAAGTTTTCAGTTTTTATTTAATAAAATCCTATAATATTTGGACGTTTTGATAAGCATACATTTAGGTAGAATTTTTGATTAAATAATTTTTAAAAATAAAAGACAGGGGCCGGGGATGTGGCTCGCATGGCATGCGTGCGGCCCGGGTTCGATCCTCAGCACCACATACAAACAAAGATGTTGTGTCTGCCGAAAACTGGAAAATAAATATTAAAAAATTCTCTCTCTCTCTCTCTCTCTCTCTCTCTTTAAAATAAATAAATAAAATAAAAGACATACTCTATGGAATAACTAAGAAGTAGCTCTTTCATTTACCAGTAATGATCAGTAAATGAAAGCACTAATTGAAATTCCAAATTTCCATCTGTAAGCTGAAATGTGTGTATGTGTGTGTTTGTGTGTGGTGTGTAAATGATATACAATCATGTATCTGCCAATTACAAAGTCAGGCATATAGTATCCCTTTAACCAATAGTAGTTAATATTGTGTAACAGATATTCAACATAGCTAATCATAAAACTGCTAACATGAAGTTGTAGTTGGAGCTAGACTATTTTGGTTGATTAATTATTCACTGGTGAGCAATATTGTTTAGGCATCAGTTTGTTTAAAACTTTTATTTACCTTTATATATTTTTACATTTGAGGAAATACAATTTTTTAAGCAATCGTGATATTATTTACATTGAACAATAATAGATCAATGATAAAATTCACAGGTTGGTAGAAATTAAGGGGCATTTCATTCCTCTTTTGTTAAAAGAGGCATATAGATGTCTAGAAATGCCTCTAGTTGGACATAGTTTATAGAAAGGAGTGAATATTTTTATAAAGCCAGAGCATAGTGACATGGAAGTGAAGGTGAGAAATGGTTTATTCTCCAAAAATGATTTTTCAACAATATTTTTAAAGATAGCGTATTGATATGTGTGGAATCCCATAATGAAAAGATAGTTGATGAAGCAGTGAGAAAGTAAGAAGACTCATAAAAAAGGTTTTAGATGAAAGTCTGGTGACTCACCATGTGCTCATGCTTGCACCATCGGGTGGTTATTTTTTTCTCCCTGTTCCCCACATAGATACCATTCTACATACATACATTTGATGTTAGGTCCAGGCTCTGTCTCTGCTCAGATTTGAGGAACTGACCCTTGTCTTTGCTCCTATTTTTGGAACTCTCAAAAGACACATATACTTTAAAATGCATACATTTAATTGTGTTAGAAATCTTTATGATGCTCAGCATTTCTAAAACCATGAGACAAAGGATAGATGAACTTTATGGAAATGATGTCATTGGACTGGAGAGAAGCTCCTTTGAAATGTACATTGGCTGCTTTTTATATGGAAAGTAATATTTAGTTGGGAACTGTATTTGGTGTTTTCATTGTATATTATAGAAAAAAATTTATTAGAATGGCGGAATTGTGCTAATTAGAAGTGGTGAGGTTTTGATTTTGCCATCTTTATGCCATAATCCCCACTGCTTCTATTATCACTCAGGTATGCTGATGGCAAAAGAACTTTAGGCAACCTTTAGAAATAAAATATTTTAATATATCTGTAAAACCATCAGTTGAGGGTGCTCTGGGTATAAGGTTTTCTTTTATATTGATGTCATTTATTCAGTAAGGCTCAATACCTATGTCAATGTTATGTTTATATTTACTTCTTTAAAAATTGAAATCTTTTAAGATGTAAAGCAATATGATAGAAGGAGAGAGTCAATGATTCCTGATTGCATCTAGGAGTAGATGTGTTAAGCAGGTTGCCCTTATTTTTCATTTTGCATGATCTCTTTACCTCCATAAACATCTAGCTTCTAATAAGGTTATTCGTAGTCAACTTGCTCTACCTGCACAATATCATCCACTCACACTACAAAAGCAACATTGCTACTTCCCTTCCTTCTCCCGATCCATAAGACCCATGTTACCATCTACCTTTTGAATGGCACTATCAGAATTACATGCAGCCACTTCAGCTTCCAATGTCCTTCATTTTATTCTCCAGCTCTCTTAGCATTGTATTTGTTACAGGTGCAAGCAAACTTGCTAACTATCAATCTTTTCATGTTTCTTTTCTTTGTGTGTGTGTGTGTGGTACTGGGGATCAAATATAGGACCTTGTGCATACCAGGCAAGCACTCTGTCACTGAGCTACACCCCCAGAGCTATATGTTTTTATTTGGATATAGAGTCTTGCCAAGTCACATAGTCTAGCCTTGCAATCCTCCTTCCTCAGCCTCTCAAGTAGCTGAGATTTCAGGCATGCACCACCTTGCTCATCTTTTATGTTTCTCTTTAGCCAATAAAACATCCAATTGAACTACTCCCATGTCTGAAAATAGCTCTTCTCTCTCTCTCTATTCTTTCTATCTTTCTCTGCCACTGCTTAGTTCAGGCTCCTTGTTCTCTCAAATGAAATATTGCAGTTATCTAGTCTCTCTTCCCTCAAGTCTTTCTCTACTAATTCTCCCTTCAGTGTCCAACCAATGATTCTTCTAGAGCTAGGATAGATTACTTGAAAACAAACAAAACAAAATCTAGTGGTTCACCATTACCTTTGAGATTAAGATTAAATAAAGTTTTAGCAGGACCTTTGCAATTTTGCCCTAGCCTACCTCTGCCAAATTCTATTTTCATTAGCAAAGCTCTTGAATTTCTGCAGTAAGGAACTATTTTTCTTTCATCCTTCCTTTTATTCCTTCCTTCATTGTTTTCTTTCTTCCTCCATCCCCTTTCCTTTTTTCCTTTCTTTGTTATTTTTTAACTTTCTTTTCTTTTCTTTTTCTTTCTATTTGATAAGTCAAAATGTGTATGTATCTACAACATGGTATTTTGATATATTTATATGCACAGACATATATATAATATCTATATCTATATCTATCTTTCTCTCTATATATGTATGTGTGTGTGTGGAGAGAGAGAGAGAGAGAGAGAGAGAGAGAGAGAGAGAGAGAGAGAGAGAGAGGGAGAGAATAGGGTGACAGCACCTAAAATCTACCTTTAACATGATCTCATTTATATGTGGAGTGTAATAAATACATTCTTAGGAACAGAGAGTAAAATGGACAGGAGTGCAGTGGGTAGGGAGATGTTTGTCAAAGGACACAAAATTTCAGGTAGATGGTAAGGAGTTATTTTTCACTCTTAAATTTGACATGTCTCTTCTCAGTTCTATGCTTTTGGTTAGTTTTGTTAATTATGTTTAGAAGAACTCCTCTGACCTGTTCTCTATCTGCTGAACATCCAAGTATTTCTTAACTCCTTGATCTAAGGATCCTTTCTTCTGTTGTCCTTCTCTTTCCACTTCCACTCTGACTTCTCAATGTGTCGGGCTGGTAGAATCACACAGTGATTTGCTTAAATGATCCCCCACGGTAGACTCCTTAAGAGCAAGAGCCATATAAGTTTATCTCTCTATTTCTCTATTTGACTTGGTATTACTGGAGTCTCACTACCTAGTTTTAGAATGAAATTAACCAAGGTTGTTAATATTAAACAGGTCTGGGGACTTTGCTAAGACACTTTCTGTTTTTTTCATGATTGATACCTTGTTTTAGACCTCTCCCAACTCCTTTTCTAATCTGAGTGAAAGCAAAGGGAAGAGAGAATAAGAATATTCAAGATTGTGCTGGTAATTATAGCTGAGACCCGCTCTGATTCTGTACTCAAGCAGATGTTCAGAGCCCTCTTGACACTCAGCACTGCTCGCTGCTTTTCATGTCGCCCCATTGAAGGCAAACGCATGCATTGTGTTTGGTAGCTGAGCTGTTTCACAGTTGAACTTATGCCCATCCTTTGTTAACTGGAGCTTTGCTACCTATTCAACCTGCCATATTTGTTAGGTTGTCACAGCAACCCTTTAAAATTATAAGCTCCCCCCGACTCCCCCACATCTCAGTACACATTTGATTAGGGTTCAATATATGTTTATGGCTTAAGTAAGAAAATTTTAAAAAAAATTATTTAAATGTGTTTTACTTTAGCAAGAACACTTACTAGATCTACCCTCTTAAGTTTCCAAGTGTACAATACAGCATTGCTGGTTACAGATACAATGTTGAACAGCATATCTCTAGAATTCTTGCTTAACTGAAACTTTACATTGTTTACTCCCTATTTCCCCCTCCTCAACCCTTGGTATGATTTATTTTTTTGTTTGCCTTATGTTTATGGTTAAGTTAAAGAGAAATTTTGTTATCAATCCTTTATACTCTCAAATGCTATCATAAGTTATTCACATACATAAGGTATTCATCCCGGAGTTTCTAAAAACATGTAATGACAAATAACAGCTAGTGATTCTAATGTTGAACACTCCCCACATGCCAGGCCTGTTCTGATTGCTTTAAGTGAAGTGTCCTATTTAATCCTCACAGCTACCCTCTGAGGGGGGTGAGGTGGGTGTTCTCCTAGAGTGTAGAAGAGAAATCAAACATTTAAATAAGTCAGGTGACTTGTGCACAGCACACAGCTCCAAAGGATCTGATTCTGGCCTGAGGTTGAAACAGTGTAACTACAGAGCCACACTCATAATCTCTACAGCTGCAGAGAGGAAACTCAGAACCAAACAACTAGGATTCTGTCGGAAATCAGAGGCTGGTTTGCTTGTCTGAGTCGTAGCATCCTTTTGAATAGAGTGCCTCTTCCTCCTTGAGATTGTAACTCCCATGTCTCGTAATTTTTCCCTTTCATTCCCTACATTCTGCTGATAACTCACATTCTAAAATCTTCTCCTTTCCTTCTTTGAGGCAATTTCAGTACGGGTTTGTTAGCTAGAGAATCACAGAAGCACTTTGTTACAGTTCTGTGCAGATGCTGAGGTGTAAGTCCTAAGCTGCTACCCGCATATCTGCACTTGTCTTTGCCTGTGGGAAACTACCTCATTCTAAGGGAAAATCAGAAAATAAGCATTTTTATATTAAAACATAAATATAGGGATTGTAATAAGGACAATATCATATAATTAGGCAATTACAGATCTGGTTGTTTAACCAATCAAATTTTATTAAAACAAAATGAATCACACACACACAAACACACACATACACAAACACCACACTTAAACCTTCAAACCTAAAAGATTTGTACTACTCTTAGCAGTTAATGTTAATTTTAAATTTTATGTTACAGCTACTCTGTGTTATAGAAAAATAGTATATTTTGAAGTGTACTTCATTCAGGGAATTAGTAGGAAAATTTTAATTGTTTCTATTAGTTTTGTCATTCTAGTGAAATAATATTAATCTATGGATCTACTATGGATTTCTCTTTTGATAAAATAGTAACAATTGCCTCATAGTAGACTGGCTTTGTCATCATGCAAAGAGGAAAGGAGGGTAATTGCATGCTTTTCCCTTATACATTTCTATACACAGTCCTTCTCTCCCAAAGAACATCCTCCTCCAATTTTTATCCCTTTAGGACATAATGTGCAGTCAATGTTGAAAAATTATTTTTGCTAAAGCAACCATTTTGCTATTATTAGGCATTTATTGCTTGAATATGCTCTACTTCTGGAATAATGTTTGACATGACAAGAATCTGCAAGCAATAGTTTGGGTGCTGGGGTAAGAGGAGAGATACCAATGTAAAGGTTGGGCAGAAGTGAAGAAGTACCAAGTAAAAGAAAGTTGGCAGCAAGGATAGTCTTTTCTCAATTCCCAACATTTTCCCCCAGATCTGAAGCATCCCATTTGATAGATATCTTGGACACCTTACCAGAGTGTTGGTTCATATTTGTAGGTGATAAGTTTAAAAGTTTGAAGAGTGACCATGTGCCTAAGACTGGTCTGTGCTTTCCTTAGATATGACCCTATGTATCTCCACCTTAATTTTTCCATTCTTTCTGAGCCCAATTCCATCATTAGGGTGTGATTCTCCACTGATCTATGCTTGTCTCTTTTTTGGTAACTTCTGCACACAATGGCCTTGTTATCTTCCATGAAAGCATTGCTATTGATTTGGGGATCACACAGCAGATACACCAGGAAGGCTAGCTAGCTATTTGAGAAGGTTTGTGTTAGCCTATCCAATGTTTCAATCTTGGGTTTTTAGTGTGCAGACATAGCACATAAACTCATGATAAAAACTTCATTTAATCTTAGATGCAATTATTTTGCCTTGGGATAAATTTGAAGGATTTCTTAAACTCAGCATTTTTGGGAATAGACTAGCTTTGGCTGGTATTCTCTTTTGGATGGGAATAGTCCCGTGTCACATTGTGTCAGAATTAACTGGACAAGGAAGAAACTATTTGCTAGCATTTGGTGAAAGCTCATTGATCCAAAGGAATTTGTAAATAAGCAGGATGATAAGATCTAAGAGACTTTTAGATTATCAAGACCCTTTGCATCTATGTCCCATTCCATCCAAGTTGCAGCATTTGGCTTCACAATCTCAGGTAAAGCTACTCTTAGGTCAAATCTCCATAAATACTATTTGGTGGTCTTTCTCTAAGTGTCTTTGAACATCACTTTGGGATTCATAGTGATAGTTTATTGTGGCCTTCCCATGTGATAACCACTATTTTAATGTGTTACATGTCTTTGCTCCTTCAAACTCATGGCAACCCTATGAGGGAGACACCTCATCTTTTTCAGTGCTGTGACTAAAAGACAAACCAGAACAATTTTAGAGGAGGAAAAGTTATTTGAAGGTTCAGTTTCAGAGGTCTAAGTCCATAGACAGCCAGCTCCATTCCTCAGGGCTTGAGGTGAGGCCGGATGTTATGGCACAAGAGAGTGGCAGAGGGAAGTGGCTTACATGATAATCAGGAAGAAGAGAGAAACTTCACAAAATATATACCTCAAAGGCATGCCCCTCAATACTCACCTCATCCAGCCACAATCCTACCTGCCTTTAGTTACCACTCAGTTAATCCCATCAGGGGATTGACTCACTAATTGGGTTAAGGCTCTCATAAGTCAATCATTTGTCCTCTAAATCTCTTTGCATTGTCTCACACATGGCCTTTTGAGTGACACCTCACATCCAAAACATAACAACACCATTATCACCTTCACTTTACAGAGACAATAAACAGAGGCAAAGGGAGTTTAAAGGACTTTATCACAGGGTGCACAATTTGTAAGTGCAGATCTAGGAATCCTAGGAAGTCTGGCCCTGCAGTCCATGGTCTTACTCCCCCTGGGATTAGGATAGATTCCTTCCAACTCTGGTAGCTGATAAAAGGACATTTCCAGTCTAGACACCTGCATGGCTAAGTCTATAGAGGGGTCCCTACAGTGCAGCTCTAGTTCCTAATGGGTCTGACTTTTAAATGCTCTTCAGGAATGACCTTTTACTTTGATAACAGTTTATAAGATACTAGAGAGTCCAATGAGGCTGCGGAGTGGTAATAAGGATCATGTCTGATATAGGCTGCAGAGGTTTCTTAGGACTGGTTCTCCAGGCGCCTGGAAATGGAGGTTTATAGTGAAACTTGTCTTTTTAATGGGTACCTAGAGATTCCCTTCAGCATCCCTAACCTAGACCAGTCAGTCTGCATTTTAAATGGTTTACTTGTATTGGCTGTTTTGGCTCCTTTGGGTCTTTGGCTGTGTTCATTTCTGTCCTAAGTCCTTTATGTCAGGATTATAAGTCTCTGTTTCAACTTTAGGCCAGTGAAGCCATTGGGACACTGTTTCCTCTGAATCTCTGGTTTAGTTGGGTAATCAATTCTTCTGAAACAGTGAAGACTGGGGTTTTAGGAAAACAATGTTTTAATATAACTCTCACAATCTAAACTGAACTGACCTTTTGACTGTGCGTTGTTTTGCTTCTCTGTCAATTATCTCTAAGTCATTGAATATTGCATGTCTTAATTTACATGGCTGTTTCTAGACTATGTTTTAAGTCCATTATGATAAAACATTATGGGGTTGGGATGTGGCTCAGTGGTATAGTGGTTGCCTAGCATATGTGAGGCACTGGGGTTTGATTCTTAGCACTGCATATAAATAAATAAAATAAAGATATTATGTCTATCTACAACTAAAAGCAAATTTAAAAGATAAAACATTGTCTTATATGATATGCCAGATGTTTAAGATAATACACATATTATTTTATTTTGGCCAGTTATACTAGAATTCCTTTGCAAAATTAATTTTTAAAATATAACTATGGCATGGACAGTTGGAAATCTAGAGAGTCAGTTGACATACTTAAGAGAATCCCTATTTTAAAGTTTATGATAATTTTGAAGCAGAGAAAGAACATAATGATTTATAAAATTTATTTTTAAAGTGTTAGGATTTTGATGTTTGGAAATAATTAATTTAGTTTGATGTATGTTTGAATTTAATTTGGTTTTCTCATGCTAGATAATCTTCTCTTCCACTAGTCAATGTTTTTATACAGATTACTAGGTCATGTTTAGTGGATTTTATCCACCCATACCTTTCCTCTTCTACTATTATATAAAAATAGAAGTGGCACTTTGTTACATCTTAATAAATATTGGCCAGATACTGAAGACTCTTTTAAAAAAGAAAAGTGTCATTTAATTCTGAGGCTTTGAGAAAGGACTTGGATCTGTGTGTTAGGTGATCTCAGATGCAGAGATATAAATGCCAATTTTCTGTTCCATTTTTAGGTCACATGTGCCAATTTAACAAACGGTGGAAAGTCAGAACTTCTGAAGTCGGGAAGCAGCAAATCCACACTGAAGCACATATGGACAGAAAGCAGCAAAGACTTATCTATCAGCCGACTCCTGTCACAGACTTTTCGTGGCAAAGAAAATGATACAGATTTGGACCTGCGATATGACACCCCAGAACCTTATTCTGAACAAGACCTCTGGGACTGGCTGAGGAACTCCACAGACCTCCAAGAGCCTCGGCCCAGGGCCAAGAGAAGGCCCATTGTTAAGACGGGCAAGTTTAAGAAAATGTTTGGATGGGGTGATTTTCATTCCAACATCAAAACAGTGAAGCTGAACCTATTGATTACTGGGAAAATTGTGGATCATGGAAATGGGACATTTAGTGTTTATTTCAGGCATAATTCCACTGGTCAAGGGAATGTGTCTGTCAGCCTGGTGCCCCCTACAAAAATTGTGGAATTCGACTTGGCACAACAAACCGTGATTGATGCCAAAGATTCCAAGTCCTTTAACTGTCGAATCGAATATGAAAAGGTTGACAAGGCTACCAAGAACACACTCTGCAACTATGACCCTTCCAAAACCTGTTACCAGGAGCAGACCCAAAGTCACGTGTCCTGGCTCTGCTCCAAGCCCTTCAAGGTGATCTGTATTTACATATCCTTTTATAGTACAGATTATAAACTAGTACAGAAAGTGTGCCCCGACTACAACTACCACAGTGACACACCTTACTTCCCCTCCGGATGAAGATGAACAAGAGGGTGAGACTGAAGCCTGAGGAATTAAAGGTCATGTGACAGGGCTGTTACCTCAAAGAAGAAGGTCACATCTGTTGCCTGGAATGTGTCTACACTGCTGCTCTTGTCAACCGGCTGCAAATACGCTAGTGGAAAACAATCTGATGTAATTTCTGCCCAGTCAGCTTCATCTCTCAGTATAGTTGTAAATCATCACAGATTTTAAAGTCATACTTGAGGGCATACCCTCACATGTAGAGGTACACAAACACACACTCATGCACATCTCAGCTTGCATCTGTCATCGGTTGAGAGGGCTTTCATTGTTTGACTCATAATGGTTCAGGATAAACTATCATCAAACGAAAGGATCAACTAGACAGAAAATGTTTCTAACATTCACCGTTATGGAAATCTCTTTTTAAAGTCTCTAGTCCATGCTAATCAATAATCCCCACTCATGCATTCCTACTGCTTGGAGTAGCTGTACTGGTAAATACTACTGTAGGAGTATATGCTTGTTAAAATGGAAAAAAAAATGTGTCTTTAGAGCTCAGTATTCTTTATTTTATGAACACAACAAAGTGTAGTAACTTTTTTCCAGCATATGGTAGGCACATTCAAGGTGATACAAGATGGCTCTTTTTTTTTTTTTTTTTCCCTATGGAAGGAGCCTGTTTTCAGTAAAGATGAGCAAACATTTGGAATTTACATGTGGGCAGATGTTGGGATTACAGCTTTCATCGCCAATCATTGGACATTTGCGAAGTTGAGACCAGCTAAGGCTGCTTAAAACAGTTCTGATCATTATATAAGAAGGAAAATGCCTGGCAGACACCATGTAAGTTATAAGTGTCTGTCTTATCTTTACTACACATATTGTAACAAATTCAATATCCTAGTCTTCATTTGTATGAATGGTTTGTATTGTACATAGTTTAACCAAGTGTTATTTGAGCTGCTTATTAATATTAAATTGTACTTGTCTCTCTGCTTGTTATTGGTTAAAAAAGAAAAAAAAAGGATATGAGGAATCCATTTTATCAATGTAGCTGTGAACTCCATTAAAAAGACAAACAATGTACAAAGCATTTATTCAGCTCAAGTATTGTTGAAAGCTATACATATACAACATTACACTGTCTGTATTTAGATATTTTATTTCTGGAGAAAACAAAATGTACATAAAAATAAAACACTTAAATTTGAGTTTCAATATGTACTGTGTAAGATGCTGATTTAAATGTTTCTGACAAGAAGAACATGCTGGAATACAGTCATGGCTTTGCATCTCATGTCTTTAAATTTGTATAGAATTATCTAAATTGGTGTTAGTTGCCCATGCCAAACTACTTATTTCAATATCAAACCTGGGAAATAATTGTGGTATACAGCATTGCACACATTTTAGGTTTTACTGTCTTGTTAGTTATTCAAGAATTTTTTAAAAAGTCAATGAACATAGGAGATAATTGAGGTTTCCTAAATTTAACAATAAGTAGTTGAATTGTTTTTTTTTGTATAGAGTCTTTATTAAGTGGGAGGATCGAAGGGGTATGTGTGAGTGTGTGTGTGTGTGTGTGTGTGTGTGTGTGTTTACAAAAAATTAAAATATCTGAAGATGGTGACTGAGTTTCTCTGATTCAATACAACTAAAAACATTTTGGGAGCAATAGAGGGCTTCAATGTTTAGTGTATGTATAGCAGATGAGATTAAGTTGTCTATGTAGTATTGTTTTTGGACATTAAACTTTCTTAAAAAAAAGAGGGGAAAAAAAACCTAATGGCTAACCATTATACATTACTCCAGCAAAATAAAGAGTTAACATAAAACACCAATTTTAAAGCCATGAATTTGGGATTGAGATGTGAAATCTCAACAGTTAACCAAAGAAGCCCAATTAAGAGCGCTGATCTATTCTTATCTCATATATGTTAGAGAGAAGTCTATTTTCACATAGAAAACAATATAAATATTACAGAGGAAAAAAACACAGAATTCTAAAGTAAGAACTCAATAACTGGTTTGACTAATGAGTTTCCATCTGCAGATGAAACATTTGTCATTCTGTTAAATGTCCATCTCTAATAAAAGTCCTTCAGTATATCTGGACAACCATTTATATCCATTTATACATGAACTTGTCATGGAATTTGGAGGCTAATATTAGAACAGATTGTGGCAGAACAGGCAATAAAAACTTCATGGGTTCTAGCTGCAGGACATACTTGCCACAGATATATCTTATTATTTTGGAGTTTATTTATCAACATGATCACTTAGGAGTCATTTGGCTTGTAGCAAATAAGAGAGTGAGAAAGGGAAAATCATTTTTTTTTCTTTAAATTTTTTAATGCATAGCCTATGACTTTCATTATGTGAACTGATCCATCCTCTTGTAACCTAGAATTCAACATGAGATGAAATATGCTTCAGTTGCCCCACTCCTCTGCTTTCTAACCTCCCAGTGAAATAATGCTTTCAAGTTTTTAACAAATGTACAGAACAATGACTTGAATTGTTTTTCTTTAGAAGAAAAACAAAATGAAACATGTAGCAAACATCCAACAAGGATATAAATTTTTAAAAATCCAAAATGTCAGGACTTTTTCTGGATCTGACACACTTTTTCCAAACTTCTACATCATGTATACGTTCCCTCTGTAACTCAGAGTCATCATGATCATACAGAACTTCAATACAAGAGAAAATGTATTTATATTCAATATATTATTCTGGTTTTAGACAGGCAGGGGATGAAGGATGATCATCAATATGAAGATTCAAAAGTTCCATTTAAAAACTTTATTTGACCAACTTGTTGATTCAACAATTGAAGAAGTTTTAACTATGTTTAAAAATGCACTGGTTGTTTGGGAAAAATAAATTTTAAGCATCACTAAGGAAACAATCTTCTCTAGAATCTTAAAAATTATTCCACATCTTTGCTAAGATATAGGGGGGAAAAAACCTAAATGAAATAGATAGCAAACACAGGTTTGTCAATCACTTTTGGAATATTTTAGTAAAATCAAATTTATTAGGAATAAATGATTATTGCAGCTTCTTGACCAGTAGAAGGAAAATGGTATATTTTTAGTTTACTTACATATGATAAAAACCAATTTTCATGATATGGTTTCTATTGAGCCTTTTTGGCTTCATGGCTCTTGGGAGAATTTCCGTGCATAAGTGGAAGGGTCTCAGTTGTTTCTAGTACATATAAAGTTCTCGAAGTTATTATTTTGCAAGTAGTTGAAATACAAAATTTAAAACTTCAGACTGAGAATTTTTAGGTTCCTTCATTTCAGCAATAAGTAGTAAACAATATTTTTGCACAGAATAGATTAAAAAAATCACGAGAAGACTGAGAAAGTGTTTTTTTTACACTCCCCCCCCCCCCCCCCCCCGCCGCCACACACACACACTGCTTTACATGTAAGATGCAGCTTCACCAATATAAACAGCTGTTTGGAAAAGCAATTTGCATCTCAACCATCAACTCTGAATGCCAAGTTTTAACCTGATGGAAATACAAATGGCTGTATTTGTAAACCTTTGAAAGATTTGGTTAATGTACCACTTTCAGATGTTTATTTGTTTAACTATCAATCTATTAATGTATTTTATATTTATTATATTTTTATTTTAAAAAATACAAATCAGTAAATGCATTAAAAATTTTAAAAAATTGCATCTTTGCATAAAATGATTACCTTAGTTTGTAGGTGACACAAATTGATTACATTTATGACCTGACTCAAATACTGAAAAACTGATCTCTAGGTCACACTTTTCTCAGGTATGTATCAAAGAATGATTGCAAGGGTTGAAAACATAAGGGGAATAATTAAAAATTGTGGTGTATCACTGAGTTTTATATACAGAATAGAAATACTTTTAAGTAACAAATCTACAATTACTTTTATTTCACAAGGTTAGAAAGAATAGAAATCTTACAATGAAAGAGTTTTAGTTTTGATTTGCTCAGTGAGCAAGTTCTAGGAAAACAGACAAAAATGAAACTGGAAGTGCAAAGCAGCCGTCTGTCCCAGGTTTGACCAAGGAACTTAAACATTTATAGTTCTGTATTTGCAGAAATGCACTTTATATTACTGAAGGATTGTCATTTGGCTCCAAAGCTCCCAGGTATGATGCCTTCACAATTTAAACCTTCACATTTAAATTGTGAAGGTTTACAGACTTTCCATTGGTGTCTGTGGCTGTAGTGCTCTTGCCATTGGAGTTCAGGTGCTGTTTCCAATTTCCAATCTGTGAATGAGACATACAGGTCAATTCACATCCTCACGTAGCAGGAGCTGACTTCTTATTTCCTGATCCTGTACCAGGACTTCAAAGGGGCAACTAGAATATTAGGACTCTGACCATCAGATTCCTCTGAGAGTGGTTGTGATAAAGAAATAATGTATGAAAGTTGTTAGGATGCAGCTATTCCCAAATAAGTATTTTTTTAAAAATAAAATAACTGTCATTGTTGCTGCTACTGCCAACATTTACCTGTGGCTTTTCTGAAACACAGTTTTACTATCAAAATCAATATTTTTTTTTGCATTGTTCCAGAAGTTTTCAGTAGAAAGCATTGCTAAGTGACACTTAATAAGCTGGTCAAAATATTGCAGGGACATTTTAAGAGAGGCAAGCAATTGCTATTCTCTCATTATTCACAAAAGAGAAAGAGGTGCAAGTTCATGACACAGCAGGTGTTTACAGAATACTAATAGGTAAGCCATTTTCTGTATTAAGCAGTTTCCATGTGATCCCTCACTTAAGCCTCCCAACTCCATGAGGTACTGCTTTTGTGCTCTTTTTGAAAGAGGAGTCAGATGCTCAGAAGCATGAAATAACCTACTAAAGTGGGTTATCTATCTTAAGTGATAGATTAGAGTCAAATTCCATCTCTATCCCAGAGATTGACTTTTAAAACTTTTATTCCTCTTACTCTATTTTTAAAAATTCTTCAAATTGCACTGAAAGGAGTCTACATACAATATACTTTTTAATATAAGCATAAGCATACTATCATATGGAAGAGAAATGGGTAATTCATATAGTTCATTTATTTTTAATTATTTTCCATTTCTTATATTTGCTCAGGACCCCTCAGAGTCCCATAATTAAATCTCGCCCTGGTCCCACAGAAACCAGCTCTGATTACTCAGGCCAATCTAGTACTACGGCAGTCAGTTTTGTTCCCTAAACCACGTTTTGTAAAATCATTTTTGATTTAGGGTCAGAGGTGTCTTCAAGCTTAATAAATCTGAAAGTTGTAGGTCAGGGATGAATAGAGTTGTAATGTAATTCTGAATTACCCCAGGTTCCTGCATGGGAATCTTGTTTCAAGGAAATACTGCTACATGTTTTAAAAACTTTCAGCAACATGATTTCAGTGTCCTCAAAAGTGATTCAAGTAATTTTTATATGGGTTCCATTCAATTCTTTTTATGTCATTTTGTAATGTGTCTTTCTGCTTTCCTGTGATAGTCTCTGAATTGTACATTCTCACAGATGAAAAACACAATTGCAGGAGGGTATTTCTGCATAAAGCTTGAGTGGATGGGGAAATTTGAAAGGACAGCTCAATCTTCTGATATGTTTTATTTTTCTTGCTTGTAACATCTTACTCTTAAAACAAACACATCAGAAAACTCTATCCATTTTCTTGCTTTACTTTCTCAGTTTTGCCAGAAACCCAGATCTGTACATAAAAACAGGAACTGGAATATGCTCCATGCTTTTCTTTCTTGTACCCTGGTTCTATGATTATGACAGATATGCTTAGACTCATTTAATTATTTTCACTTATTTGCTCATGTTTTGCTCATGTACAAAATCAACATTTGAGAGAAACAGTGAGAAGGCGAGTTATATTCTCTTGTTTTAATTAGAATCATGCTTGTATTCTCCCAGAATATAAACAGTCTATGAACTCTCTCTTCATTATCACCTGAGCTAATCTCCATCTTTCCATTCTTTCTCCAAATGTTAGGGGGAAAAGAATGTGATCATTAAAATAACACTATGTTCCAGTCAAAAATACTTATAATATTTCACTTCATAAACATTATAAAACACTGGGAGATTAATTGAGTTTAAAATGCTGTTCTTCATTTTATTAGTTTGCAGCACTATTTTGGGAGAGGGGTCAGGTATTTTTCAGGTATTTATTACTCAATAGGTCATTTTTAGTGAGACTTGATATATTTACCATCCCCACATTTCATATGTACACTTTTACTTCTTTGGGGATGTGGGCTTCTATACAGCTATGGCTTTCCACATTCAGGTCTATGCTGTACTAGAGCTAAAAAATAAAGAAGGAAATACTTGGTGAACTGATTTTTGAAAATTTCACCAAAACCAGTGGTTTTGACCAAAAATGTTTTTTTCTATTTGTAACCTGAATTGTGTATACTTAAACAGAGTCCTTGAAACTCATGGGCACAAATCCTCCATCATATCTGTTAGAGTTGTCAGTCTTCATTCCTCTCCTTAGAATAGGTGCTTCTTATTTCAGTAAAGGAATTCACTAATGGAGGTAGAATGGTAAATGGTGCTGTGTCCCTGAGAAAAAATTTTTATTTTTAGAGTTTTAAGGATCTGATAGCAGAAGGTCCTCTGGAATAAAATCTGGGATAGCACTAAGCCTTGGAACAGAGTTGCGGTGGCTTTATGGGGTATCAAGGACATGAGGACTGGGGTGTAAGTCCTATGACAGCAGCATGAAGGTTTTTCGTGTGTGTGTGTGTGTGTGTGTGTGTGTATGTATGTATGTGTGTGTGTATGTGTGTGTGTGTGTGTGTGTGTGTGTGTGTTTTGCATTAAGGAGTGGCCTAACTTGACATTGTGTACTCACAAGGGCTTGAAGTGGGACAGAAGTTTGCAGGAACAATCTGCTGGCCCTGACTATTGAAGACCTGAAGACCGGATGGGATTAAGTCCCTAGGAAGGCCAACATGGGTGGATGGTGAATGGGAAACAGCCACCATTCCTGCCAACACCAGGGAATTATATATACCCTGTGAAAGTTTTATGTGACCTTGGGAACAGATTAAGAGAACCCTTAAATAGACTGAAATTGATATCAACTGGCTGAGATTGTAAGATTTTCAATATGATAGAATTTGGGCTTCTGATAAAAATTTATAGAACACGAAAATTACATTTTTTCATACAACTGATTATATGAGTTGAAATTAACATCTGGCAGATATTTCACTCATTCTGTGGAATTTGTTGATATACAATTTGCCCAACTTACAGTGTTAGCACACTGTGAAAGAGAGTGATTTTAATACAGAGATGCCTACATTGAAGGACAAATAACTTATTCGACTGTAGAGGATTTTGTGATACTTACGGTGCTTTTCATCTAATATAAGTCCTTACTTTTATATTGGCTTAAATAATCATCATGAGAATGGTTTTGCATTGAAGGAACCATTCCAGACACAAGAAAGAGGCGGATAGAAAGTAAACAATGTTTTCAATTCATCCCCTCTTTTGTTCCAGTCACATTTTTACAGATTGTGGATAACTGAAGAACTTATATCCAAATATCAACATACCGAAAGGAACAGATATTTAAGGAAATCTTGTGGACTCTTACTGAGGGAAAGAGAGTACAGTGGGAAAAGGAATCAACACTCTTTTCACTACATCAAAACTATACTTTCTCCACTCTCCCCCAAAGATCCTACTTATATATTTGATATGTTTCTATACTAGAGGCATGGTTTGTAAATGTGTTCCAAATGTCTTTAAATTTCTATAGAGGCGCCTCCTGGGATTTCTGGAATAGAATATGAAGGAGGCTGAGATGGACGATGATACTGAGCCTCTATGTAAGTTTCTACCTGAGTATTTACATATTCATTTCATATATTGACTGAATGCTTACCATGTGTCATGTACCACTGTAAGCCCTGACAGGGAACAATCAAGACAAAGTGCTGACTTCAACTTCACTCGTAATCTAGTGGGAGAAGATGGCAATCACTAAATCAATGTGTTATAGTCTGGTGGTAATAAATGCTTTGAACATAAACTCAAAATTTATTCATTCATATATTTTTAATATTGGTTGATTATAAAGGTGACTGTCCTTTGGTGACATTCAAAGAAAGCCAGGGAGCTAGTCCTGTGGGTATATAGACAATGAGCATCCCAAGGATAGGACACAGCAATTGTAAATGCCTGAGGTAGGAGCTGGCTTGGAGGCTGGAGCAGAGTGTGCACTGGAAGAAAACTTAGAAAGCAGAAAATTTTGACTTTACCTATGAATGAAAAAAGACTTCTTAGGAGAATTTGAGTAGATCTGATGTGACTTATGTTTTTAAAGGACCACTCTGTACTGAGGAGAATGGATTGTAAAAGGTAAGCGTGGGTACAGGAGGTCAAGTATGAAGTTACTGTAATAATGCAGATAAAACATAATGTTGAATTGTATGTAGACCACTCATATGTAGCAGTGTTGACAGTGAGAATGCATTAGATTATGAATGTATTATGAAAGTGGAAGCCAGGATTCAGTGGTGCACTGGTTGTGACATATAAAAGAAACAGAGGTTTCAGTGACTTGTTTAATTTTTATATTCAGGTTACATATAAAATTAGATGCTTTATTAAAATAAATATTTTAAATCCTACTTTGAACTTGACTGACAGTTACAGATGTGCATGCAGTTTCTTATTACTATTAACATTGGTATTAACAATAGTATTATTATTAAACCTTGGCCCATCTCTTTGGAACCAATGGACAATAAAGGGATTTATTAATTTGAAATGTCTAAATATCATCTTTGGTTCATTCTGACAGTCACATTATTGCTTTCACAAGTATTATGTAATTTGCATAGGTATTTTCTTGAGGTGTCTTTTTAAAAAACTAAATAAACTTTTGATTTTGTTCTAACTCTTGTTCTAACAATCCAGTGTTGAAAATTTGAGAGGAAAATCGCTCCTATGTAAATCAGAAGAAACAAGTAAATAGAAAAATGAAGCATATAAATTTTTTATGCTTGATTTTAGCTCATTATATCTAATTCATGTCTAACCAAATCTACATATAATCTTTTAGCAGGGCATGGGTTTTAAAGCTAGCTTTTATAGAGGTCAAGAAATTCCCCAAAGTGTACATCTGTTGCTTTTTCTTGGAAAATAGATCCTATATTCAGTCATATTCTAAAAATACTTTTTAAAGGAAACATTTTGAGAACAACAAAATTAGGTAGTTTAGGAATTATGAGATAATGGGTGGGACCAAATAATAAACTTAAAAATGTTTATGGAGGATGACTTTAAAAGTGGATCTGTTTTACACTTGGCCATTTGCAATTTTAATATATATCTTTGATGTTGTTAGAAAGTTATAATTTAATAAAGAAGTAAAAGTTGAAAAAATAAAATAATAATTTTATTTTTATTGCCTCATCCTAAAAATACCTGGAGACGTGTTTAGGGATTACTTTAAAGTTGTGTGTTGTCATAGGAATCTTTGTTAATTTGCAAACCTTTTTTAAAATATTTGAGTACTAACATTAGACTTGAATTCAGTTTCCTCTGAAATGTGCAATCAGAACTTTGAAAACTATCAAAGAAGCATCAAATCACAAAATAGGAAGGCTATAATAATTCATGTAACTAGAAAAAATATATTGATTATATAATTGGGTAAGCCATTGTGCCTTGGCTGATACATTTGTTCCACAGAGATACACTGTGGTGGAACAATTGATTCAAGAGTATTGTGCTTGGCAATTAAATATGTAGAATTGATCTTCACTTAGAAATGTTAAAGCTATATGGTGGCTGAGTAGGTAGTTACAGCCATCAGCTAATGCTGGTTTCTGTCATGGGTAAAACAAAACAAAAGCAAGTATGATTGTTTCATTTCATACTTCATATATGGGAACTTATGTTAATTCTCTTGAGCTTCCAGGATAACATTTAGGGTTCTTCTGTTACAGAATAATAGTTGAACACTTTTAATGGTTAAATATTTTAAATACTTTATTTATCCCTAAATATATTGCTGCTAATTAGTGCTTATGGGCATGACTTAGTTCCATGCCAAATAAAGACCATTGCAAGGAAGAACAATTAAATTTCTAAATTGTTTTTATTTTTCTTCTCTTTACATTGATATGTATTTAAGTCCATGATAAAATTGGATGTTATTTATATTTTTCAGCATATTGTAATGCATAAAATGGCAAATTTGATTTTCAAATTTGTGGTCAATTCCTTTGGCTTACATCTTTATAGTTTTAAAAGATGTGTTGGTATTGAAATAAATGTGAAAATAAAGTACATAGGATCCAAAGTTGTCTTTAACATCTCTGTGCCTAAAGTTTCTGAGTCAGCAATCAACTGTGAATTGTTGGATGCTCTCTTCCAGCATCCAACAATCTCTTCAATGAGTTCCCATGGACAACTTTGATGTGTGTGTGAAACACTGGTTCTCCTGACCCTACAGTCATAACTTGCACAATGGCACATGATTTGTGAATTTCTTCTCTTTTCTTCCTCACTTCTTCATTCTTTAATTCTCCTCCCTCCCCTGTTAAAACCTATTATAATCACTTCCATCCAGGATAGACTAAATTAATCCAAACTTTTGTCTCAAGAAATGTTCTGGGGGATTCATATAAGACAAACACAAATTGCAAAATTTTTATTTGACCACACATGCTCTCATTATTAAATATGTAGTGAAAATAAAGTACATAGTTCTTTATCTTTGGGAATATAGATTTTGAAATCATATTTATTGGGGGTACAATTTATATGATAAAGTACTGTTATGGCTTGAATATGAGAAGTCCCCTAAAAGCTCATGTGTGAGAGGTGAAATGATTGGATTATGGGATCTGTGACCCAATCACTATATTAATCCATTTGATGAATAAATAATTGGAAAGAATTGAACTGGGAGGTAACTATGAAGATAGGGTGTGGCTAGAAAAAGTAGGTCACTGGAGGTATGCTTTTGGGACTTAGATTTTTGTCCCTGGCACCTCACTTTCTTCCTCTCTCTCTCTGCTTCATGACTATTATGAGCAGACAGGCTTTCTTCCACCACACTCCTTCACCATGATGTTCTGCCTCATGTCAGGCCCAGATCAATAGAATCAGCTAAATATGGACTAAGTAAGACCTCTGAAACTGTGATCCCCAAATAAACTCCCTATTCTAAGTTGATTTTGTCGGTTATTTTTGTTATAGTCATGAAAATCTAACAATAGTTTTTAGTATATCATTCAATAAATTGGTATATGTTCACATAACTGCAACCATAATAACCAACATAAAGAACATCCCCATCACCCTCAAATCTTCTGTTATGCCTCCTTGTAGTCAATTCCCAACCAACCTGACCTCATTCACTATAATCAATGTGTCTTAGTCTAGGCTTTGTTATGGAAGGAATCATAGAGTATGTATTCTTTTTTCTGGCTTCTTTTGTCCTGAATTATGCTTTTATTTATTCATTGTGTGTTCTATTCTGCCCTAGGTGTTATATTTTAATTGCCAAGTAGTGTTCCATTGCCTAGAAATGCCACATTTGTTTATCTCTTCACAGTAAAGTTGCTGTCAGGTTTTGGCTAATGTGAATAAAGGTGCTTTGAGTACTTGTAAGCAAGCTTTTGTATGGACGAACTTGTGTTTAATTTCTTTTGGATGAATATCTAAGATTGGAATTCTGGATTTTACAGTGAGGGTATGCTTACCTTTAATGAATAAACTGGTTTATAAAGTGGTTTTATACATTTTACATTCCTACTACCAGTTTATGAGAGTCAGTTGCCCTATGGACCATCTCAACAGGCAGTATTATTAGTTTTAATCTTAGTCATTAGAGTGGATATGTAAAACTGCATTTCACTGACTTAAAGTTGTGTTTTTCTAATGACCAGTTATGCTAGTGATCTTTTCAGATGCTTATTGACTATTTATTTTCTTTTTGTAAAACATTGTTAAAATATTTGATCATATAAAAATTGTTAAATGATAGAATTTTTTTTTTTAGTATATGTTCTGGATATCAGTCCTTTTTGAGATATATGTACTGTAAATAATTTTTCCAAGTCTTACCTTGCCATTCCATTTTTAATAGCATATTTAAAAGAACAGAGTCTAATTTACCATTTTTAAAATGGTAATTTTTTTTTTTTTTGGTGTCCTAAGACATCTTTTCTTATGGTCTTCCAGAAGATTGAGTTCTAGCTTTTTTGTTAGGTCTATAATGTATTTGAAGTCAGATTGTCAGATTTTGTGTGCTGTGTAAGATGAGAGTTGAAGTGATTTTTCCAAATGAATTTATAGTTTTTCTAGCAACCTTTGTTGACAGAACTTTTTTACCATTAAATTATCTTGACAGTTTTGTTAAAAATTGATTGAACATATACATGGGATCAACTTCTTGATGTATATGGTTATTTATTTTAATATGTTTTGAGTTCATTTTTAAATTTTAGTATATTTTCTAAACTTTTTTGTCATTTATTGACCCATGGTATCATGAGAAATGTGATGTTTAATTTTCAAATATTTGAACATTTTTTTTAGATTTTTGTTTTATTTTTTATAATGGTCAATGAATGCATGAGTTAAATCTCTAGGTTTATTTATTTATTTAGTGGGCTAGCATATACTCTATTTTAGTTGAAGTTTGTGCGTATGTTCTTAAAAATGGTGTACGTTCTGCTCTTTCTACTTATAATGTTGTAATTGACATTGTGTCAGTTTCTTTTATTATGTTGAGGTGTCCTATAACATCAGAAATTTCGTGTAAACTTTATTCCATAACTGAGAATATTAAAAGAATATTAAAATGCAAATTTATTAATTTAGTTTTTCTAGTTCTTTACTCTTTTTTGCTACTTTTTGCTTCATGCTTCTTGACAATCTGTAATTAGATTCATACACATGTAAGATATTATACTTTCTTGACAATTATACCTGTATCATGGTGAAATGCTCTTCTTTTTCCTGGTAATATTCCTGGAATGATGAATTTTTAAATAACAAATTTAACTAAAACTTAACTTTGTTCCAAATTAAACCAAAGTTTCAATATTACAATATTTCTTCATGTATTGCATCTTCCAAATTATATTCTACAGAATATCTGCTTACATTCAAAAAATGTCATGGCCAAATTAGGGAAATAATGAGCTAATAAACTGTTAAAGGGTTCCCTTAAAATTTTTAAAATTTGAGTATAAATTGTGAATATTTTAAATCTTACTTGACTATTTTATTTATTTCACACTCTGCCTCATAATAGTGACAGAGAAAGACAGAGAGAGATACAGAAGTAGAAGTTGATTCTTCCCACCACTACACTGTCTGTTTTTCCATTATTGTTTTAGGGACTTTATTTATTTCTTATTAAGCACAAGTGAAATCTGTGTATGCAAGTCAATATACTCAATTACAAAATGAAAAGCTGAAATATTTCGTGATAATAATACAATAAATGTATTAGGCATATGTTCTCTTACTGAATGGGTGAGTTAGTTGGTAAACATGCAAAAAGGATTTGATTATGTTTTATGCCAAATGTTTTTCTTGATTCCAAATCCAGTTCATTTTTCTGACATGGAGACAAGGTGCTAAGAAGGCATCAAATTTTTCTAGAAAAATGTGATATGATATGAGTAGAAGAATATCTTTCCCTTAATACATATTAGAAAACTTTCTTTCCCTTGATATTTGTAGATAGTTTATTGATACATTTTCCCACTATTAGATAAAAAACAAAAACAAAACAAAACAAAAACTACTGTGTTAGCTTTGTCAGCTTCCAGTTGCTGTGACAAAATACCTGAGATTAACAACTTAAAAGGAGAAAAGATCTATTTGGCTTATGATTTCAGAGGTTTCAGTCTGCAGTCAGTTGACTATGTTGTTTTTGAGCCTGTGGTGAGGCAGAACACCATGGCTAGGAGTGCATAGTAATGCAAACTCTTGGCCACATGGCAACTGGGAAGCAAAGAAAAAAAGGACTGGAGTCCCAGTATCCCCTTTAAGGGCAGGCCCTCAATGACCTACCTTCTTCCATTAGGCTCCACCTCCACTTCAAGAAGGTTCTACCACCTCCCAATAGTGCCAAAGACTGATGTCCAAGACTTTAGTATAAGGACTTTTGGAAGACATTTAAAATCCAAACCATAACAACCACTGCATAAGAGATCTCCAACAAAATAAACATGAATTCAATCCTGATTTATGAAAAGTTATTTCTTGTGAAACAGGAATAGGATAAATCCATAATGCGACCTCTCTAAAAGGGATTTTATACTTTTGTGTGAAGGACTTTATTCAGAAAAGCAACATATTCTTCTCATTTGCATGATATTTCATGGGTCACACATTCCCTTTAACTCAAGCAAGGATTCTGAAATATTCAGTCTAGAAAGAGGTCTTTAGTTTTGAACAACTTTGCGTATTAGCTTATGGCAAAGGACTCTTCTGTTTTGGGTCTTTCACTTGTTTTTAGAAGTATTTTTGTCCAGGCTTGCTATTCACTAGTAGCAAAAATTATATGGAAATGCATGAGATTTAACTCTGTTTCTGGGATGATTTATGTGCAAGTAAATCCTGTAAACTGCCACCCCAAAGCATATTTATGGCTTCAAATATCTCTCTGTTTCTACTGCTCTTCTGCATCTCATTTTGGCTTCACATCCTCTGGGAGGAAGCGACAGTAGTTAATATGCATTTTTTTGAGGTTATTCTAAGTTTGCTCCCATTATTGAAATCCTTTTGAAACCAAAATACAGAGAACTCTGTTGGCATTCAATTCTTTAAATTAGTCAGTAGAGAAGGACAGAGTCTATGCTCTGAAACATGTTGACTTGACTCCAGCAAAAGTAAGTATGAGACACAATCAGTTTTTATTTGAGAATTTGGGGGTAGAATTGGAAAGTAGAAGGAAGCTGGAAAAGATGCTCTACAGGGATTTGCTTTCTAAGCTGTTGCAGATTCACCTACAGCAAAACATTTCACCTTTCTTAAATCACAGATTCTTAATCTGTGAAACAAATATAATAATACTTATGTCCAAGGGTTATAAGGATTAAATAAGATAAAGTTTATAAAGTAGCCCAGCATGATGCTTTGCAAATAGTGGCTATTTCATGAATGATAGCTGCTGTTATTGATTTTAGTACAGAATGTCTTTTAACCTGAGAATACAAGTGGAATGTTAAAGGCAACAACAACAATGATAGCACAGTACAGGTTAAGATTATCACAGAAGCAAACAACAAAGGAGGCTTCTGAAGGCACTTGAGACAAAGCTATTCATAAATTACTTTGTTCCTTTTACTACCTATGTTTTTGTGTAGATAAATGCACCTTCAGTCTAAACCAATAGTTCTCCACTGCCTGCATATTAGATTCCACATGGGAGTTAGGAACTTTGATGAAATGGCAGCTGAGGATTTCACTTTACACTACCAAAAATCAGAATCTCAAGGGAAGAACCTGTGCATTAGTAGTTTTAAAAGCGCCTTAAGTGAGATACAGCCTTTAGTGGGAGCCTTAGCCCTATCAACCATCTGATGCATCAGTTTGTAATTTTTTTATTTTGCAATAAGACAAATAAATTAAGGATATGATTGACATCTAAGGCTGTAATGCTTAATCACAGACCCTAAATCTTTTATTGCCTAGGTATGGGCAAGTTCAGAAGCTTTCAATAAAGTCAAGTTTAACAGAATCTTTGCAGTAGGCTGTTGAAAAGTGCAAAAGATACAAGCAGGTAAGGGACTTTTTAATCAGAGAAACACTGAAAAGTGTAAGTTATGAGTTCTTGATAAACCCTCCACTTTACCATTGTTTTATAAAGAAATGATGACTAATTCTTAATTAAAGCTAACCTCAGATAAATTTGAAAGGTGAGAATGAGCAGGTCTTGAGGTGTGTATAAACCATTGCATGAAGGCTTGTTTGGGAGTTGGTGGACTTCACTGATGTGAGAAAAGGAAGAGGAATATTGAATTATCAGATTAATTTGTGATTGACTAGGTGTCCGACTTGGATGATGCAAAGCCAAAATTTCTTTAACTTAGAATCCTTGTATTTAATCAGTGTCTGTGATCCTACAGCATATTAATATTTCCCGGGCAGTTGACAGTAGTTGTGTTTATTTAGGGCATCAATCTTTCTGCCCGTATGGAGTTGTAAATCTGGACATTCAAAGGACTGGTGCAACAGTAATCATGATGTGGATAATAAGTGATTTTTTATTCCTGTATGGCATAGATACCTGCCTTTTTGTGTATTAGTATATTCCTGAAAACCAAAAGAACACAATTATTTTTTGTGTGCATATGTATTAGAGTGAATGTATACCTGGGGACATGAAAAAGGGTATTTTAAGTTTTTTTTTTCTTTTTAAAGGGATGATGGAGATCAAAGCCAGGGCCTATTATTTGCTAAACAATCATGCTACCACTGAGCTACATTTCCAGTCCTCCGCTGACACATCTAGGTGGCATGTGTAGATAGTTTGCATCTCTCTTTTTCTAAAAAGCACAAAGCTGTAGTTAATATATAGCACCACACCTTCCGCATTACTAAAGACATACTATGCAACTAATTTTCTTGAACTGAGTGAGGAAGTCACAATTGCCTATTTGCTTTGCTGGAAACTTTCCAGTAATTAATTACTTTAATCCATAATATTTGGTCCAGTGAGAAATGTAGGTCTTAGTGCCTAAAGGGAAGAAGTGGCATGATCTGAGATAGTAGTTAGATTGATCTGTGTACTATTATGAGGGGAATGATGAGCATACAAATGAAAATGCTTCCAGCATTATAAGACACTGAACTAAAATACTCTTTAATCTTAGATTGACTATCATATTGACCTAAAAATATGCAAATCACCTGGTTTGTTCCTTCCTGGTTTTCTAGATCGGATTCAGCCATTTCTTTTAATATATGGTTTTATATTATTGGACCCTTTATTGTTTGTGCAGTTTTCTCTTACTAAACTGTACACTCCTCTGATGACTTACTGAAATCCAGTAGACTGTAATATTGCTAATATCTTTTACATACTCGACGAATTAGAAATGAATCAAATTATGCCATTTAGTGCTATTCTAGTTAAATAACACAGTAGTCCTTCATATCTGTGGTTCCACTTGCCAGGACTTCAGTTACCCAGGATCAAGCATGGAATGAATATATTACATGGAAAGTTTCAGAAACCAACAATTCCTAAATTTTAGAGTGCTCACTGTTCTGAGCATGATGAAATCTTAGGTCATCTGTTTCTGTCCTTCTCTGGATTTGAATCATCGCTTTGTCCAGCTAACCCATATTGTATATCCTAACTGCCTATTAGTCACTTAGTAGTGTCTCCTCTCAATGATCAAACTGACTCTTTTGGTATCACAATGATTGTGTGTAAGTAATTCTTATTTCAGTTAATAATAACTTTAAGGTATGGAAATAGTAATGCTTGTAATCAAGATAAGCCAAAAAGATACAGTAAATTTTCTTTAAGCATTATCTCACATTGTCACAAGAAGGTTGACTAAAGTACAGTCAAGTACTTAGAGAGAGACAGAACATACTTCTGTAAATTTTACATTCTATTTTATTACTAGTTATTATTGCTGATTCCCTATTGTGTTTAATTAATAAATAAAACCCTTATCACAAGTATGTAGAATGCATAGAAAAAACACATAAACATGGAGTTTGGTAGTATCTGTGTTTCAGCTATCCAATGGAGTTAAGGCACATTTCCCCTCCAGGTAAGAGGATACAGTGGTTTACTTACTGTTAATTTCTTTAAAAAATAGATTGTTTTACTATTATGGAATATGGTTCTTATACATGATTTTATCCTAGAGAGGCTAATTCATGTGGTTTGAAAGTATGTTCACTTTGTACTATTATGGGTTGTATTAAACAGTGTAATTTTATCCATGAAGATAAAAAAAAGCTCAGTTTTATTATATAAACTTTTCTGAAATTTTATGGAAAATATTTCAAAAATAATTGGAAGAAAAGTAGTACACACTGTAACATTTCTTTATTCTAAATTAATTTTGAAACAAAACAAAATGAATATGTAATGAAACACTTTGGCTTACTTTAAAAAAAATAAAGATACCTTTATTGTTTTTTCAAAAAACTGATATTACCTCATAAGAAATCAATAAAATATTAGACTAAATCAAAATATTTTTTTACATTTTTGTTTGTTTTTAAGTTTCTTACAATCCCATTTTGTTTACCTCTCACAATGGAACAAGGAAAGTAAGTTGGCATAAACTCTTCAAAGTTTGGAAATCTGTACTGTATATCTTAAAAGTTTTAACAATTTTGACTCAGAAATTCATCTAAAATATATCCTTAAATATAATAAAAATTATACACAATATTTATTCATATGAAACTTCATTGCATCTTTTAGCATGCAAGAATGCCATGCATAATTAAAAAGAATGTTAAGTGTCTAAAATAACTTAGACATTTGCACATTATTAAATGAATCTTGGTGTATCCATACTATAGTGTATTACACGCTTTCTTAATTCACATTGTAAGAGAATATTTAAAGGCATGAATATGTCTCATAATATAATGCTACCTGAAAAGTGTAGGATTTTAAGTGGTTGTATAATGTAATTTGGTTATTGTGATATGGTGATAGCAGTATTGCAAATGTACCATTATATGTATCAATACATTTAGAAGGAAATGCACAAAACATTAAGAGATTATTACTAAAGACATAACAACTGTTTTGTTTTGACACGTGGTGTCAAAGCTCCTGTGTGACACAATGTAAAAATATTCAGAGTGAACTGATTAAAGTATGAGAGTTGTAACCTAATAGGTGTAATCCATCCACTGTTATGGATTACTTGGGTGGTAACTGAAGGCAGGTAGTGTATGGCTGAAGGAGATAGATCAGTCACTGAGGGAATGCCTTAGTGAACTGAACTCTCCCTCTGCTCCCTGGTTGTCCTATCCAGAGCTGATTTCCTTTGCCAAGACTTTCTGCCATAATTTTTTTGCCTCACGCTGGGCCTAGAGCTATGGACTTGGCTAACCATGGACTGAAACTCTGAAATTGTGAGCCAAAATAAACTTTGCCTCCTCTACTTTGTTCTTGCCAAGAACAATCTGTACTGGATATCTTAAAATATTTAATAATTTTGGCTCAGAAATGGCTACAAAAGAAATTGATAATGAGAAGTGGTGTTATGGCTGTGACTAACCTAACCATGTAGTTCAGTAGCCTTTGGAGTGGTTTGTGGGTAGTGAGGGGGATTTTGAAATGTTTAGAGATGCAAGCTGTAAAACTTCTAGAATGCTATAAGTGTAGTTTAACAGTTGATTCTAGTGGGAACTCAGAAAAATAATGCTGATAGGAGTGCTGAAACTTAAGACTAGGTTTGTGAGGTTTCAGAAAAGGAGGAGAACTCTTTTGGAAACTGGACTAGAGGCCATTCATGTTATATTCTGGCAAATAAATTATCTACATTTTGTCCATATCCTGAGACTTTCTGTGAGGCTGAATTCAAAGGTAATGAACTAATTAATCTGGCAGAGAAAACTTCAAGGCAGCACAGTGTTCAAGGAGGGGCATGAATATTGATGGTAATTATTATTATTATTATTATTATTATTATTATTAGTTAAGTTTACTATGATGTTCTAGAGAAGAAAGCAAAACATTAAGTTTTGAAAAACTTGCAGTCCTTTAGTCAGAAAAGTGCAAATAAAATTGATGCCAAGATAAATGTGGTTTTTGCAAAAATTATAGCCATTAAAGATATGCCAAGTACTTTAGTCAGAAATACTAGGAAAGATGGCTTGAGGGAATCTTAGGACCACACTCATCTCAGGTTTAAAGACATAAAAGTAAAAATTTCTTTGAGAAGAGATCATGGCGGGTCGGCGGGGGGTGGGGGCACCGTGCTTGCACACGGTGAGCCTACAAAGTTGTTTCAACATGCTAAAACATCCAGACATTCAGAGGCTGATGCAGACATGGTCCCTGGAGACTTGACTACTGCTTGAGATGGTAGCAGCAGACTTAGATATCATCTATATGGTACTTGTTCTGCAAGAATATGGGATGCTAGAATTATAGGGTAAAAGATGCTTCCACTGATATTTCAAAACAAGGCCTGGGAAGGCCAGCAAAGTGTACCAGGATCAGAGTCCCTGTGAGCTGCCCTGGGATGGTCATGCATGTAGATGTGACAAGGCAGCCAAAGTTTCAGAGGAAAACCATGAGATTAAGAAAAGATGAATGGATAAAAAATGTGGCATATATACACAATGGAATATTACTCAGCAATAAAAGGGAATAAAATCATGGCATTTGCAGGTAAATGGATGGAGTTAGAGAAGATGATGCTAAGTGAAATTAACCAATCCCCAAAAACCAAGTGCCAAATGTTTTCCTTGATTTAAGGAGGCTGATTCATAATGGGATAGGGAGCGGGGGCATGGGAGGAATAGATGAACTCTAGATAGGATAGAGGGGTTGGAGGGGAAGGGAGCAGGCATGGGGTAATTAATGATGGTGGAATGTGATGATCATTATTATCCAAAGTACAGATATGAAGACACAAATTAGTGTGAATATACTATGTATACAATCAGAGATATGAAAATTTGTTCTGTATGTATGTAATAAGAATTACAATGCATTCCACTATCATATATAAATAAAAAATTCTTACAGACAAATGGATAAAGAAAATATGATATATATACACAATGGAGTTTTACTCAGCCATAAAGAAGAATGAAATTATGTCATTTGATGGTAAATGAATGGAACTGGAGAATATCATGCTAAGTGAAATAAGTCAGACTCAAAAGTCAAGTTTTGAATGTTTTACTCATATGCAGGAACAAGAGAGAAACAATGGGAAAATTTATAAAAAGGAATAAAAAAGAAAGGGGATCCATGAAAATGGGGGAAGACCAACAGAGTAAAGGAGTACAAGAAGAATGAGAGAGAAATGGAGAACATGGGGAAGTATGGGAAGGGTACCCTACCAAACTATGTCATGTTCATGTGTGAGTATACCACAATGATTCCCACTTACATATATAATTGTAATGAATTTAATAATTGTAATAATAATTATAAAAGAGTGATCTGTACAGTTGAAAGCAACAGATTAGGGAGAGGAGTAAGGGAGGAAAAGGGAAGGTGGTGGGAAATGAGATGGATTGTACTATGTGCATACAGGAAAAATGGCACAATGGATTGGCCACTAATATGTATCATTGTGATGGTCAATTAAAACTCTTCTTTTCCATTACTTTCAATAAATATGTATTCTTTTGCTATTGGAAAGATGTTACTAAAGAAAATGGTGTCACTGTTATTGCTTGGTAAAGATAAACATGAACACCAAAAGCTCATCATTTAAAAGCACAATTTTTTTTATTAGTAATGGAGGAACACAGCCTGCAAGGTGACTGCTTCAGAGCTGGGAGAGCAGATTGTCCCAGTCAAATAGAAGAAGATGAAAGATGTTCAGAAGCCTCCACTGACCTCATGCAAGACTCAAAGGCTTTGTGTCAGCTCTGTTATTCTCAAGTTCAACATCCTTAGTAGCAGAAAACATTTGGTTCAGATCAAAGAATAAAAAAAGCTGATGTAGTAAAGTTTTATACACCTTAATGTGAAAAAATAATGTAACTTTTTGGAAAAAATGTTCAGTAAATATCAAGAGCCTTAAAATACTCATATGTTTGGACTAATTTTAATTCTGAGGATGAACCTTAAGAAAATGATTCCAAATACTGAACAAATTTTATGCATAAATATGTTTAGTGAAATGTTGTTTTACACGGTCAAATATTATATAGGTACTAAATATCTACTAAAATAATCATGAAACTGGTTGCAGAATACTTACTTGATGAATTTTTGTGTGGATTTTAAGACAAAATTTTTAAAATGCTGACACTACATCAAGTGAAAAAGCACAACATGGCAAGGACTCTGCAAAAAAGAATTTCAGCAACTTTTTAAAAAGGAGTTCTGGATTTTAAAAAATGAAACAAATATACCAACATATTATACTTTTTGTAGTTCTAGTTGGTAGTGGAAGACTCCATAAGACCTACCTCTACTCTAAAATGTAAACCTTGAAGAACAAAGGTCAATGAAAACAGGAGAATGGAAGCAGACAGGTTTTATTGCATTTAAATGCCTATTTAACTGGATTTTAGAAGAATAATAATAGTCATTTTGTGATATTAAAGGGATTTTACTAGATCTGGAATGATGAAAATATTATGTTTATGCAGTTTAGAAATTTGCTGATTTCTTGCTAACAACTGTTGACTTATTACTGGGAATTGCAGAGATTTATGGTTATTGTGGTTTAGATATGAGGTGTCCCCCCAAAGCTCATGTGTGAAAAAAAATGCCATCGTGTTCCAAGGTGAAAAGAATAGACAATGAAAGCTCTCCTAATCAGTGTATTAATCCACTAATGAGGTGTGGCTTAAGGAAGTAGGTCACTGGGGGCATGTCTTTAGAATATATATTTTGTCCCTGGGGAGCAGAGCTCTCTCTGTCTGCTTCCTGGTTGTCATGTTCTGAGTAGCTTTGCTCTGCCGTGCTACTTCACCATCATGTTCTGCCATTATGCTTTGTCTAGGGCTCAGAGCTATGGAGTTAGTGGACCACGGACCCCACCTCTGAAACCAAGAGCCAAAATAAACTTTTCCTCCTTCCAGTTCTTGTCAGGTCCGTTGATTACAGCAATGAAAAACTGACCCAAATAAGAGCCCAAATAGTGTCCCGTAAATTCTTCTAGCCCAGGTCATCTGTAGCCTGACTTGATTGAGAATAATTATCTTGAAAGAATTCACTCTCTGGCTTAAGAAAATAGAAGTGCCTATGGGAAAGAGATGAGATGTGGAGGTACACAGTGTGTTAAGGTCTGTCCATCTGTTTCCCTCACAAAATTCATCTGTTTAAGTCATAACCCTGAAGGTAATGGTATTTGAAGATGTGCTTTCTGGGGTTGATCAGGACAGAGATGTTACAAAGGGATTAGTGTCCCTACAAAAGAGGCCTGAGGGACTCTTCAGGCCTTCCATTGTGTGAGGACAGAAACAAGATGCCATCTATGAACCAGAAATAAGACACCAAAGCTGCTGGCACTTTAGCCTTGAATCTCCCAGTCTCCAGAACTGTGAGAAATGAATTGTAGTTTATAAGCTTCTCAGTTTATTGTATTTTATTATAGCAGCTTGAATGAATTCACCACAGTGAAACTGCTAACCAGAATGAATCTCATGAAAATTTTGGATTTTCCTCTAACATTACTGACTTTGTTACCAAGACAAATAGACCATATAATTAGAGGATTCTTGACATCATGCTGTCAAAAGCAACTGAAGTAAACTACACCGAAAAAACACCCAGGCAAAATCCAGTGAAGTACCATAGGAATTGTTTTATTTTCATTGCTTGGTCACTAGCAATTAAATTATTAGGGACATGTGCAATAATTATCTCTTATGCTACTTCAGGATAAAGGGCTGAGTGGTCAAATGAGTTTGAGAAAGAATTTTTCTTTCATGGACACTCAAAATGCATATAACTCTAATGCATCCTGTAAGATATCCAACAGTTAAGATTTCTGTGTCGTTTTTTACTCGGTGTTTTCTAAAGGTTTTTAACCATGAATGTAGTTTCCTTATTTCTTTAATTTGATGTTTTCTTATTTCAAGAAACATCAATTATCACCCCCTAAAGGTACTTTGGAAAAGTTACTCTAAAATGGTTTAAACTTTGTATTAAAACAACAGTTATGTTAAGAAGAGAATTTACTTGAAATTCATGAATGGTGCATATTTGGTAGCCATTGACAAACCTGAAAAATATTTATGTGGTTTTTGTGATTATTTTTTTTTCCATTGAAAATCAAAATGATTTGAAAATAGCAAATGGGTTCCAAGGCCATACATGGCTGATGGCAATTTGTTGCACAAATTCGCAGTGGTAGATAATCGAATTTTTATTACTCATTTCAAGCTGATTACACTCTTTGAAGATGTTCTACTTTTTTCCAAGTTTGCATTTGAGGCAAACATTAGCTGGGCAATTGCTTGCAGTTTTTGTTTTCCATTCTCTAGCTTTTAATGCCATCTGAAGATCCAAAACTTTCAAGAAGCAGCAAAGCAAGAAAGTACTATCCTGCTCACTAAAAGAAAATCAAACCATTTTCAAGGTATGCTCATTCCTCCAATTTCATGGATGCTAAAATCCACGAATAGGCTCCATCTCAAGGCCATCTTGAGCAGAATTACACTGCTTTGCATCTAATGTTGGATTTCCCCACCTGGGAGTATTTTTCCCTGGGAGAACATTTCATATTAAAGATGAACAGCAGCATTTCCCAAGATTAAGAAAACTTTGTAATCACTTAGGTTTTAGACACTTGACAGGATATGCAAATACAATCAACACTGCCTCTGTGGGGAAAATAAAACCATGCTATACTTTTTAATTTTTTCTACTAATAAAAAATTTTAAACTAATGAATAGACTTCTTGTTCTGAGCAGAATTGTTATCTTTCCTTATTAAACCAACTTGACACTTTAAAACTTTTTCTATTTGATTTGTAAAGAAAACCTATTTGTTCTAAACTAAAATTCCAGCAAATGGCTAGATTGTCAGTGGAATTAATACCAGTAATATGATCTGTTACTTCTAAAAATGATCTAGTAAATGAACTTTCAAATAAAATCCAACCAGATTTTAGTTAAATTGTAATCCTACTGAATTGAAGACCCAAACTGAACTTGTTAGAGTTTAACAGATTTCAAAAACAAACAAATTGATTAAATAAATGTCTATCACACTTACTTGTACTAATCTTATATTATTGGCAAGGCACTTTGATAGATATTGAGGAAATGGCAAAGTCATAGTTTCCTTCCTGAAAGATGTTTTATATTTGAGTAGAGGAGAAAGTCCAGTATTTCTCAGAAATCAGGGAAACAGTGGCAATTCATGAATGTTTTCAGAAGAAGGGAGCCTGAATTGTGTTTTTAAAGGTGCCTGATAGGTCTAGGGGGCTGAAGAAACAGGACATTCGAGACAGCGCACTATATGTGCAATGATGCAGGGTGAGAAGGAGCCTGTCAAGTTCTGACAGTTACGATTATTTGGAGTAAGACCAAAATAAGGGATTGGCATGGGATGTGCTGGAGAAGTGGGCAGGAGCCAGGTCACAAGGAATCTTGTTTATATTTCATACTAAGGATTTATGATTTTATCTTTTGTATCACTGATAGTCATTGATGTATCTTTTTTTAAGAATCTTATAGATCAGGTTCTATCAGGTTCATAGTTATAACTAGGGTAGCTGGCGTCTAACATGTTTGAAGGTGGTTGTGTTGGTCAATTTTCCTTCATGGTGACCAAAATACATGACAAAATCAATTCAGAGGAGGAAAAGTTTATTTTGGGCTCATGTTTTCCATTGCTCTTGGCCTGAGATGAAGCAGAACATCATGGTGGAGGATAGCTGTCAGCTCATATAGGAGAGAAAGGGCAAGAATACACAGGAAAGATCAACCATTCCAAGGTACAACCAGAGTGACCTACCTGCTCCAGCTATTCTCCACCTGTCTACAGATAACACCCAGTTAGTCCATTCAAAATAGGATGGACTGATTAGGTTACAGTTCTTAGAATCATTTCACCTCTTAATAATCCTGTGTTAACACAGGAGTTTGTGGGGTACATCTCATATTTAAACCATAACAGTGGTACTAGTGTGTGTGTGTGTGTGTGTGTGTGTGTGTGTGTGTAGGAGAGAGAGAGAGAGAGAGAGAGAGAGAGAGAGAGAAAGAGAGAGAGAAGTGGAGGGGAGAGAAGGGAACTCTCAGAGATGTAAGAATTTAGCAGTTTAGCAGTGGTGATGGTGGAGAGCAGATGTTGGGATGTGAGGGGATACCATTCTGCTAATAGATGAAAGTAATATTCCTTTTTGTTTTTAGGACTAATTAACCATTTGTAGCCAAATGTTAGAGTTTTTTTGCTGCTTGTTCAAGAAAGTGAATATCTCTGGGATCCAGGTCTTACTCAAGAAGGAAGAGATGCTTTCTTTCCAGTTCTTGTCACTCTGTCTTCCTGGATATGTTTTTCTTCTCCTTTTATATCTTTTATTTATTTACATTTTTCTTTCTTTCTGTAATTAAATATTTTCCAAAGCAAAAGCTGCAGCTGATATGAAATCAAAACTATAACTGCATTATACTGAGAGTACATTAGCTTTATTAATCAAATGCTCATTTCCCCCCTAATCCATACCTTATAGAGCCAGATTCATTCTTCTTAAAACAATTTTTCTAACTCCCTCCTATATAAAATACATCTTTAGTGACCCTTAATTTTATATATGATGTAGCATCATTTTATAATAAGGAATAGTTTGTTTTAAAATATAATTATAATTGGGTGGGCCCCAAGTCTTCTTATCATTTCTTCTCTCTCTCTCTCTTCCTTACTTTCTCTTCTTCTTCTCCTCATTCCCCTCCCCCTTCTCCTGCTTCTCCTGTTTTTGGATACAAACATTCCTTAGAGATAAACAGTAGAACTCAGTTTACTAATTTAAAAGTAAAGGAGGTTGGATGTGGTGGTCTTCTTGAAAGATTCAGGAGGTAGTCATCAAACTCAGACGTAAGGGGTTAGTATAAGACTGTGAACCATGAGAATCAAGAATTGGAGGGTCCAGTCCTCGTGCTGCTTCTTCCTCCAGACCTGAACCTGTTCAATTCTCCTCTCTGAAGATCCTTAAGCTTTGGACTAGGACTCCTACTCACAGCTCTGTAAATTTTTCTAGCAAGGCTCCAGTAGAAAATAGTGAATGTCTCTGAAACCAAATTCATAAAAATACAAAAACTCACACACACACACACACACACACACACACACAAAACACACACACAAAATTTCAAGAAAGGAATCTTAGTTGGTTCCTTAGGATAATTATTGGTTTATTCCAATTGGTTAAGACAAAGAGGGGAAGTTACATGCTCCAACAGTGAAGAGTCTAAGAACAGTGAGTGAGTGGAGAGATCCTTCGAAAAGGGAATGTGGGAGCAAGAAGAAACAACTGGCAGCTCTGAATCACCAACTGAGCATTTTTCCTGAACCTGCTGCTGCTCTTCCACTTTCTTTTCTTGGAGCATATAGCAAATCTCAACTTAACCAATGTTCCAGCTCTTTAATTTACATGCTAATGAGCAATGAAATGACTAAACCCAGGATATGAATAAGGAACGGATAGAGAACAAAGGTCTAAGGGGAAACTCATGAAGAAGATAATGAACCCTTGAATAATCCAGCATTACCTGGCATATATGTGACCTACTGTATGTAGGGCAAGAGGACTCACACTTCTCAAACTATCAGTGTGGTTACTGGAACCTGAACTTTTCCCTGCCAAAGTAGCACAAGCTGAACTCGTTCTATGAATCTTTCTTGGAAACTGCTTGGTACTTAACCTCTCCTCACCTTCTGCTAGCAATTCAGAAGTGGATATTTGTCTTTGTTTCTATTGGTGCTGTTTTATTCCTCTCTTTTCACAAACTGCATCTTTTAGTATCTTCCTTAAAAATGTGGATGTGGATGTCCCTAGAAGCAAATCATATAAAATTGAACCCTCTAAACATTTTCAGGTGTGTGTGGGGGGAAGGCTCTCTGAAGTTTCTCTCCCTATTTCACCCTATAAGTAAGGAAGAGGATTGATAGGTGCAGGAACATTTTCTCATGTGGATGATCCAGGATCATAAATAGGACTGAAGGATAATGGTCTTCCTACTTAACATCACTTTGACTTTGGGTGAAGCTGATGGGCAGGGACTACATTTCTTCTGCTGAAGTAATTGGTTCAACGAAATAACCTAATACCTTTTGATGGATTCATATAATTGTGGTTTGACATGTGGCTTCATATCATGATCTACCTTCCCTAAAAGATGCCCTCACCATTGTACATTTGTCTGGTTTGACACTGGCAGAAAAATAAGAGAAATAATCTAATTTAAAAAAGAAAAACATTAATTGTATTTAACCAATGCTTTTTGAAAGCCTTGTACCTAGGATTTCCTCTGTGGTATCTCTGAAACATCAGAAAATAAAAGAATGAGGCTGAGTAGCCCCTTCCCTTTCAACTAAAGGAGCTTCATTATCTTGAGTGACTTATAATCTATAAGGAAGGTAGACCGCTGTCTTTCACTTGTCAATTCATTGACCTCCTCATTTCCAGTTACTTCCTTTTCTTCTTCACCTCAACAACCCGTTTCTGCAGTTAGATCATGCCTCCTGAAGGAGCAAACATACTAACCCAGATCTCTTTTTTCAGCTTTCCTGTTTAGAAACTCTCATGATGCCCCTTAGATCCTTTCATTGCACGGTCTCACTCCTTTCTCAATTTATCAGCTACCTCCTTTCTTACTGCTTTCACATTTAGCTTGAATTTCAATGTCTACCACAAAGTCCTGCTCTTTTTATAATTTTCTTTTAATTTTCCTTTTGCCACATTACTGTGGCAGAATCCCATTCCTGGGTGAATCCCACTACCTGCTTTATTTGCATCTGTGCACAGGTAGCCTAAAGGCTCAAGAGAAATTTTGTAATAAATAGACATTTTTTTCTTCTATAAATTTATGACTTTAAACTTCAGGTGAACTTTTAATATTGTTTATCATTTCTAATCCATTTCTCTGGGCAACTCTCTCACTTTGCACATGTTCTCTACTCTCTCAGCTCTCTAATGTCCATCACCCCCTCCCAGTCTCATTCCCTTGCTATTTACTATTTTGTCCTTGTATAGTGAATAAAGAGGTCAGATTAGAGAATTTATTCATAAACTTATTTGTACTTCTATCCATTATTTTCTTTTCCTCTTTTTTTTTTTTTTCACATGTGGGTGATGGGAATAAACCCAGGGCCTTGTGCATGCCAGGCCCTGATCTATATCCCAAGTCCTCTCTTCCTCTTCCATTGGAAGAGTTGTCTCTCCATATCCTCTTGGCTAAGACTAAGAAATTCCATCTGTCTCCTCAGAAGAATGCATGTAATTGATTATCTTCTTACTTCCTTTAATTACTCCCAAATTGAACCCTATACTTGCTTCCTCTTGGTGACAATTAAGCATGTTCAAATAACTACCATTAAAACAAAACAAAAGACAGCGGACACTCCGCCGAGCCAGTCAGCGGCCACCATCCGGGAAAGCTGAAGGATACACCGCCACTCTCCTTCAGAGTGCGACATCAAAACAGGTCGGTGTCATTCAGCTCACCCCCCAGACAGCGGGAATTCGCATAAAATCTCTCCTAGGCTTGCCGGGAGAGGGAGTATCAAGCTGAGCCTCCATACAGGCTAGGGGGAAACCAGAGACACCTGACCTCCAACCCCTCCTCCCAGTAGCAGCCAAAAGGAAACCTGGCTAGCCAGCGCTGGGGGAGGGGCAAGCAGAAAAAATCAAAGTGATAGAGTGCCAGGGATCCCAGCAGCCTGCAGCAGGGCCCGGAGAGCCAGGCCAACTGATTCGCGTGGCCTGCCCTGCGGCTACAGAAGGCGTGGCGCCTCAGTGAAGCCATTAATTGGCAAGCAGGGAGGTTAGGGAAGGCCATTAGGTGGAATCCCACCAGCCAAGCCCACACGGACCCTTGGGCCGAGCACGGGTTCTCAGAAGGGGAAGGAAGCGGTACAGTCCCATCCCCCACAGCGGACACTCCGCCGAGCCAGTCAGCGGCCACCATCCGGGAAAGCTGAAGGATACACCGCCACTCTCCTTCAGAGTGCGACATCAAAACAGGTCGGTGTCATTCAGCTCACCCCCCAGACAGCGGGAATTCGCATAAAATCTCTCCTAGGCTTGCCGGGAGAGGGAGTATCAAGCTGAGCCTCCATACAGGCTAGGGGGAAACCAGAGACACCTGACCTCCAACCCCTCCTCCCAGTAGCAGCCAAAAGGAAACCTGGCTAGCCAGCGCTGGGGGAGGGGCAAGCAGAAAAAATCAAAGTGATAGAGTGCCAGGGATCCCAGCAGCCTGCAGCAGGGCCCGGAGAGCCAGGCCAACTGATTCGCGTGGCCTGCCCTGCGGCTACAGAAGGCGTGGCGCCTCAGTGAAGCCATTAATTGGCAAGCAGGGAGGTTAGGGAAGGCCATTAGGTGGAATCCCACCAGCCAAGCCCACACGGACCCTTGGGCCGAGCACGGGTTCTCAGAAGGGGAAGGAAGCGGTACAGTCCCATCCCCCACAGCGGACACTCCGCCGAGCCAGTCAGCGGCCACCATCCGGGAAAGCTGAAGGATACACCGCCACTCTCCTTCAGAGTGCGACATCAAAACAGGTCGGTGTCATTCAGCTCACCCCCCAGACAGCGGGAATTCGCATAAAATCTCTCCTAGGCTTGCCGGGAGAGGGAGTATCAAGCTGAGCCTCCATACAGGCTAGGGGGAAACCAGAGACACCTGACCTCCAACCCCTCCTCCCAGTAGCAGCCAAAAGGAAACCTGGCTAGCCAGCGCTGGGGGAGGGGCAAGCAGAAAAAATCAAAGTGATAGAGTGCCAGGGATCCCAGCAGCCTGCAGCAGGGCCCGGAGAGCCAGGCCAACTGACTCGCGTGGCCTGCCCTGCGGCTACAGAAGGCGTGGCGCCTCAGTGAAGCCATTAATTGGCAAGCAGGGAGGTTAGGGAAGGCCATTAGGTGGAATCCCACCAGCCAAGCCCACACGGACCCTTGGGCCGAGCTCGGGTTCTCAGAAGGGGAAGGAAGCGGTACAGTCCCATCCCCCACAGCGGACACTCCACCGAGGCAGTCAGCGGCCACCATCCGGGAAAGCTGAAGGATACACCGCCACTCTCCTTCAGAGTGCAACATCAAAACAGCGGACACTCCATCCAGGCAGTCAGTGGCCACCATCTGGGAAAGCTGAAGAATACACCACCACTCTCCAACAGCTTGTAACATCAAAACAGCCAGCAGCAGGACCCCGGAGATCCAGGCCAACTGATTCGCGCGGCCTGCCCCGCAGCTACAGAAGGCGTGGCGCCTCAGAGAAGCCATTAATTAGCAAGCAGGGAGGTTAGGGACTGCCATTAGGTGGAATCCCGCCAGCCAAGCCCACCGCCCACGCCCGGAAGAGGCCCAGCGATCTGCCAGCATTGTAGTCACGACACCCCAATTGGAATAGGGACAGAGCAGAGCCGCCTTCCACTCCCGGAACAGGCCCAGAGAGCCGCCAGCGTGATAGACACGTCACCCCAATTGGAGTAGGGGCACAGCCGCCGCCCGCACCTGCAAGGGAGACTTTTCAAGTATACAAGAGCAACATAAATAAATAGGGGGTAAATTTCAAAACACAACAGTTGCACCAAGCAGAAAGAAACGCGGGCAGTATGAAAAGACAAGGAAAGAAAGGACCACAAGCAATGCAGGTCAACTCAACTTTAGAAGAGGTAATAGCTGCAACAGATGGAATATCAGATAAAGAGTTCAGGATATATATGCTTCAGATGATCTGGAGTCTCAAGGAAGACATGAGACAGCAAAATCAGACAATGAAAGATCACATTGACAAACAAATCCAGGAAGTCAAAGATCAATTTCACAGGGAGATAGAGGTAATAAAAAACAAACAAATTGAAATTCTAGAAATGCAGGAAACAATAAACCAACTTAAAATCTCAATTGAGAATACTACCAGCAGAGTAGATCACTTAGAAGAGAGAACATCAGACAATGAAGACAAAGTATTTCAACTGGAAATGAACATAGACAGCTCAGCAAGTCTGCTAAGAAACCATGAGCAGAACATCCAAGAATTATGGGACAATATCAAAAGACCAAATTTAAGAGTCATTGGGATACAGGAAGGCACAGAGCTCCATTCCAAAGGAATAAACAGTCTATTCAGTGAAATAATACGAGAAAACTTCCCAGAATTGAAGATTGAGACAGAATCCCAAATCCTAGAAGCCTACAGGACGCCGAATGTGCAAAATCATAAGAGATCCACACCTAGACACATTATAATGAAGATGTCCAACATACAGAATAAGGAGAGAATTTTAAAAGCTGCAAGAGAAAGAAAGCAGATTACATTTAGGGGTAAACCAATCAGGATAACAGCTGATCTCTCAACACAGACTCTGAAAGCTAGAAGATCCTGGAATAACATATTTCAAACACTGAAAGACAATGGGCTCCAACCAAGAATCGTGTATCCGGCGAAATTAAGCTTCAGGTTAGAAGATGAAATTAAAACCTTCCACAATAAACAAAAGTTAAAAGAATTCGCAGCTAGAAAACCATCTCTTCAAAAAATCCTTGGCAAAACATTACAGGAAGAGGAAATGGAAAACAACATTGAAAACCAACAATGGGAGGTAGGACAGTAAAGGGGGGAAAGTAGTCATAGAGGATAACAAATCAGGTTTAGTAACATCAATAAACAAATATGGATAGAAGAACAAACCATATCTCAATAATAACCCTAAATGTTAATGGCTTAAACTCACCAATTAAGAGACACAGGCTAGTAGAATGGATCAAAAAACAATACCCAACAATATGCTGTCTACAGGAGACGCATTTGATAGGAAAAGATATACATAGACTGAAGGTGAAAGGTTGGGAAAAATCATATCACTCATATGGACCGCGGAAACAAGCAGGAGTGTCCATACTCATATCTAATAAAATAGATTTCAAGCCAAAGCTAATCAAAAGGGATATAGAAGGACACTTCATACTGCTCAAGGGAACCATACACCAACAAGACATAACAATCATAAATATATATGCCCCAAACAATGGTGCAGCTGTATTCATCAAGCAAACTCTTCTCAAGTTCAAGAGTCTAATAGACCAACATACAATAATCATGGGAGACTTCAACACACCTCTCTCACCACTGGACAGATCTTCCAAACAAAAGTTAAATAAGGAAACTATAGAACTCAATAACACAATTAACAACCTAGACTTAATTGACATATATAGACTATACCACCCAACATTAAGTAGCTACACTTTTTTCTCAGCAGCACATGGAACCTTCTCAAAAATAGACCATATACTATGTCACAGGGCAACTCTTAGACAATACAAAGGGGTAGAGATAATACCATGCATCTTATCTGATCATAATGGAATGAAACTGAAAATCAATGATAAAAGAAGAAAGGAAAAAGCAAGCATCACCTGGAGAATGAACAATAGGTTGCTGAGTGATCAATGGGTTTTAGAAGACATCAAGGAGGAAATTAAAAAATTCCTAGAGTTAAATGAAAACACAGACACAACATATCGGAATCTATGGGACACATTGAAAGCAGCTCTAAGAGGAAAATTCATTGCTTGGAGTTCATTCCTCAAAAAAAGAAAAAACCAACAAATAAATGATCTCATACTTCATCTCAAAATCCTAGAAAAAGAAGAGCAAAACAACAGCAAAAGAAGTAGAAGGCAAGAAATAATTAAAATCAGAGCTGAAATTAATGAAATTGAAACAAAAGAAACAATTGAAAAAATTGACAAAACTAAAAGCTGGTTCTTTGAAAAAATAAATAAAATTGACAGACCCTTAGCCATGCTAACGAAGAGAAGAAGAGAGAGAACCCAAATTACTAGCATACGGGATGAAAAAGGCAATATCACAACAGACACTTCAGAAATACAGAAGATAATCAGAAATTACTTTGAATCCTTATACTCCAATAAAATAGAACATAGTGAAGGCATAGATAAATTCCTTGAGTCCTATGATCTGCCCAGATTGAGCCAGGAGGATATAGACAACCTAAACAGACCAATAACAATAGAGGAAATAGAAGAAACCATCAAAAGACTACCAACTAAGAAAAGCCCAGGACCGGATGGGTATACAGCAGAGTTTTACAAAACCTTTAAAGAGGAACTAACACCAATACTTTTCAAGCTATTTCAGGAAATAGAAAAAGAGGGAGAACTTCCAAATTCATTCTACGACGCCAACATCACCCTGATTCTGAAACCAGACAAAGACACATCAAAGAAGGAAAACTACAGACCAATATCTCTAATGAACCTTGACGCAAAAATCCTCAATAAAATTCTGGCGAATCGGATTCAAATACATATCAAAAAAATTATACATCATGATCAAGTAGGATTCATCCCTGGGATGCAAGGCTGGTTTAATATACGGAAATCAATAAATGTTATTCACCACATCAATAGACTTAAAAATAAGAACCATATGATCATCTCAATAGATGCAGAAAAAGCATTCGACAAAGTACAGCATCCCTTTATGTTCAAAACGCTAGAAAAATTAGGGATAACAGGATCATACCTCAACATTGTAAAAGCAATCTATGATAAGCCACAGGCCAGCATCATTCTGAATGGAGAAAAATTGAAGGCATTCCCTCTAAGATCTGGTACAAGACAGGGATGCCCTCTCTCACCACTTCTGTTCAACATAGTCCTCGAAACACTGGCCAGAGCAATTAGACAGTCAAAAGAAATTAAAGGCATAAAAATAGGAAAAGAAGAACTTAAATTATCACTATTTGCAGATGATATGATTCTATACCTAGCAGACCCAAAAGGGTCTACAAAGAAGCTATTAGAGCTAATAAATGAATTCAGCAAAGTGGCAGGATATAAGATCAACACGCATAAATCAAAGGCGTTCCTGTATATGAGCGACAAATCCTCTGAAACGGAAATGAGGACAACTACTCCATTCACAATATCCCCCCCAAAAATAAAATACTTGGGAATCAACCTAACTAAAGAGGTGAAAGATTTATACAATGAAAATTACAGAACCCTAAAGAAAGACATAGAAGAAGACCTTAGAAGATGGAAAAACATACCCTGCTCATGGATAGGCAGAACTAACATCATCAAAATGGCGATATTACCAAAAGTTCTCTATAAGTTCAATGCAATGCCAATCAAAATCCCAACAGCATATCTTGTAGAAATAGATAAAAGAATCATGAAATTCATATGGAATAATAAAAGACCCAGAATAGCAAAAACAATACTAAGCAGGAAGTGTGAATCAGGCGGTATAGCGATACCAGACTTCAAGCTATACTACAGAGCAATAGTAACAAAAACAGCATGGTACTGGTACCAAAACAGGCGGGTGGACCAATGGTACAGAATAGAGGACATAGTAACCAATCCACAAAACTACAACTATCTTATTTTTGATAAAGGGGCTAAAAGCATGCAATGGAGGAAGGATAGCATCTTCAACAAATGGTGCTGGGAAAACTGGAAATCCATTTGCACCAAAATGAATCTGAATCCCTATCTCTCGCCGTGCACAAAAGTTAACTCAAAATGGATCAAGGAGCTTGATATTAAATCAGAGACATGGCATCTGATAGAAGAAAAAGTTGGTTATGATCTACACGCTGTGGGATCGGGCTCCAAATTCCTCAATAGGACACCCATAGCGCTAGAGTTAACAAATAGAATCAACAAATGGGACTTACTCAAACTAAAAAGTTTTTTCTCAGCAAAAGAAACAATAAGAGAGATAAATAGGGAGCCTACATCCTGGGAACAAATCTTTACTCCACACACTTCAGATAGAGCCCTAATAACCAGAATATACAAAGAACTCAAAAAATTAGACAATAAGATAACAAATAACCCAATCAATAAATGGGCCAAGGACCTGAACAGACACTTCTCAGAGGAGGACATACAATCAATCAACAAATACATGAAAAAATGCTCACCATCGCTAGCAGTCAGAGAAATGCAAATCAAAACTACCCTAAGATACCATCTCACTCCAGTAAGACTGGCAGCCATTAGGAAGTCAAACAACAATAAGTGCTGGAGAGGATGCGGGGAAAAGGGCACTCTTGTTCATTGCTGGTGGGACTGCAAATTGGTGCAGCCAATTTGGAAAGCAGTATGGAGATTTCTCGGAAAGCTGGGAATGGAACCACCATTTGACCCAGCTATTCCCCTTCTCGGTCTATTCCCTAAAGCCCTAACAAGAGCATGCTACAGGGACACTGCTACATCGATGTTCATAGCAGCTCAATTCACGATAGCAAGACTGTGGAACCAGCCTAGATGCCCTTCAATAGATGAATGGATAAAAAAAATGTGGCATTTATACACTATGGAGTATTACTCTGCATTAAAAAATGACAAAATTATAGAATTTGGAGGGAAATGGATGGCATTAGAGCAGATTATGCTAAGTGAAGCTAGTCAATCTTTAAAAAACAAATACCAAATGACTCCTTTGATATAAGGGGTGTAAACAAGGACAGGGTAGGGACGAAGAGCTTGAGAAGAATATTTACAGTAAACAGGGATGAGAGGTGGGAGGGAAAGGGAGTGAGAAGGGAAATTGCATGGAAATGGAAGGTGATCCTCAGGGTTATACAAAATGTCATATAAGAGGTAAGGAGGGGTAAGTCAAGAGAATACAAATGGAAGACATGATTTACAGTAGAAGGGGTAGAGAGAGAAAAGGGGAGGGGAGGGGAGGGGAGGGGAGGGGGGATAGTAGACAATAGGACAGACAGTAGAATACATCAGACACTAGAAAGGCAATATGTCAATCAATGGAAGGGTAACTGATGTGATACAGCAATTTGTATACGGGGTAAAAGCGGGAGTTCATAATCCACTTGAATCAAACCGTGTAATATGATGTATTAAGAACTATGTAATGTTATGAACGACCAATAAAAAAAAATAAATAAATAAAAAAAAAAAAAAATAACCTATGTTCACAAGTTTACAACTCAATATGATTAAGAGCTCTGTTTCTCCCAAATTGCTCTATGTATTGAAAGAAATCACAATAAAAAATTTAGCAGGGGAAAAAAAAAAAAAAAAACAAAAAAAACAAAAAAAACATCAAATATCACATATGACACATTTTATTGATGGAATTTTCCATGCTTATTGTGTAACACTTAATAAGTAGCTTTGAGTAAATGAGAAAATTATTTGAAAATATCTGTTAAGAAAATAAATTATTCTGATAAAAAATTTACTACAGAAAAAAATTAAAGCAACTTAATGAATATTTATGGAGGTCCTGCAGTATTAGATGTTGGGGGATATAGAAAATATATCAGTGTCTTCTGTTCATCCTAATGAGTTTACAGTCTAGTAGAAATTCCTGGCAAATAAACAAATAACCATTAGCAACATAGTTTCATTTATGCTATATGAAGGTATATGTATGGGACTTTGTAAGCATTTCTATAAGTGACTGAAAATCTATTATGGAAACAACAGCATTTTCATCAAGGTAGGGCAAAATTAAGATAAAGGCATTTTTAATTTTATGTAGGAAAAAGTTCTAAAAACTGTAACATAGTGTGTCCTCTTTCCACAAGTTTTACATAAATTTAATTTTGAAATCTTTGAATTTGAGACAGAAATTATACAGGAATTTTAATTATACACAAATTATAAAATCCTGTATCTCTAGAATATTTCTAATTTTTAAATCAATTTTATTTTTTCAAGTTACAGCTATCTCTTACTTCTGTAGTGAGTTCTTAGTGCTTACTGATGGGTCACATATTATTTTTTGGTCATAAGATTTAACAAATAACTTGTATAAGAATAAATCTTCCAGGATGTCTAATTAGTAACATCAGATTAAAAACAATCTATTTTAAGACTTTGGAAGATTTACCAAATCACAGAGGACTTGATAATCTGAAAGATTATATTTATAAATAAATAAAATAAATATAGAAGTATTAAAATTAAAAAAGCACATCTGAACATGTGCGTGTTTGTGTGAAATAGTGATATTTAAACCTGAATTATAGATATTTATATTAAATATAAATGGACTAAATAATTCTTCTACAGAAAAAATATTACCAGAATAAAGCTAGAGTTCAAATCATTTATATTTTGATTATAAGAGGGAGAACTGAAATTTAAAGTCATGGAAATACTGACAGCTAAATGCTGTAAAAGATGCTAATCAAAAGTTGCACAGTTATAATAGCATACAAAGTACATTGTTAAGCTAAAAAACATCCTAAGGATAAAGAGAGGGATAGTTTACAATAAAAAGGGTTAATATTAAGGGAAGACATGATTCTGTATCACATGATTCTATATCCATATGCATCTAATAACAATTTCAAAACTTGTGAAACAATAATGTATTCTACAGGGAGAAATAACTAAATTCAAATAGAATGAAATTTGACTGTACTTTTCTAAATAAAGTATAGAACAGCAGACAGAAAATAAGTACAAAGAAGAGTTGAAGAATGCAATAAGTAACTATATATACCTATATGCACACACATACATAAATACATACAAAAATATACATACATATGTATTATATGGGAAACAATGACAGACCACACAATCTTTTCAAATGCACACAGACCATTTGCCAAAATTGACCATATGCTGCTGCATAAAACAAGCTTTAACAAATGTCTGGGAATTGAAATGTTACAGATTGTGATTTTTTTAAAGTAAATTTATTTAAGCTGTTAAGCTAGAAATCAACAAAAAACAAAGTTAAATTAAAATTAAGTAATATTCTTCTAAAAACTATTGGTTGTTGAAATAAATCACACTAGAATTTATAAAATATTTTAATCAAAAGATAATAGAAAGTGCCATTTTAAAACATGGAGCATATAGCAAATCTATGCTTAGAAACAGGATTAAAATAAATATTGATCTCAATAAGTTAGGAAAAATAGCACATTAAATCTAAAGAAATTACAAGGAATATAATAATAAAGATAGTGGCAAATATCAATGATATAGTTAGTAGGCACACAGTAGAGAGAATTAACAAAGACAATAAATAGGGCTTTACAAAGATTAATAAACTTAATAAACTTCTAGAAACATGTACGAACTGAGAGAGAGATGGAGAGGGAGAGAAGAAGGACGTATATATCACCAATATTAGATATGAGAAAATTGATATTCTACAGCCTTTCAAAGGTTAATAAGAATACCATGATCAACTGTGTGCTATTAAATTAGAAAGTATGGGGATAATGAGCAAAACTCTTAGAAAAATAATTAATCAAGACTAAAAAATTATGAAACAAAAACCTATTTAGAAAGTTTAAGCATAATTTAAAAGTTTCTGACAAAGAAAACACTTGGACTCAGGAAGTCTTACTAGTAAAATATACTTCCATCAATTTTTAGGAATAAATATCAGTTCTGTACAAATTTGTTTGAGTCAGCTTTTTTGCCACTGTGACCAAAAGACCTGAAAAGACAATGTTTAGAAGAAGAAAAGTTTATTTAAGGCTCACAGTTTCAAAGGTCTCAGTCTACAGCTAACTCCATTGCTCTGAGCCCAAGATGAGGCAGAACACTATGACAGAAGGGTATAGAAAGCAGCTCAGAACATGGTTACTAGGAAGCAGAGAGACTTCTGGTAACCAAGGACAAATTATATACTACAAAGTCACATCTTTGGTGACCTATCTTCTCCAAGCACACTTGACCTACCTATAGTTACTACCCAGTTAATGAATATCAGTGGATTAATGCATGGATTAGGTTAAAGCTCTCATATCCCACTCATATACCTCTAAACTTTCTTGCTTTCTCTTACACATGAACTTTTGGAGGACACCATATATTCACACACTAACAAAATTCTTCCAAGAATAGGGGGAAAACAAAACAGCAATGTATCAGCAAAACTGTGGTAATAAAATCTGACATGGACCTTATAAGAAAGAAAAATTACAAACCAAATTCTTCATGAACATGTATGTAAAATCCTTAGCACAATATCAGCAATTTGAATCTAATGGCATATGGAAAGGATATTATATTTGTAATGTAAACTTTTTATAATGAGTTTGATTCAGCATATTAAGAGAAGATTAAAAATATACGTTAAGAACATCCTTAATCTCATAAAGGGTAGATACATAAAAACTAAAACAAACATTTTCTTTAATTGTGAAATCTTGACAATTTTTACCATAAGATAGGGAAAAGACATTATATGTAAATCTAAATTCAATAACATTGAAGGATCTATTAGTATATTCTCGGATTGGAAGTCTTCATATTAAATTGATTTATAAACTTAATGCAACCCTAATCAAAATCTTAGCAGGAGGTTTTCTATTTTGGGGGGGAATTTACAAGATTATTCTAGAACTTATATGGTGTAACAAATGTCTGAAATAGCTAATAGAAACTTGAAGATAAAGATCAAAGGTGGAAGATTTATACTACATAATACCAAGACTCATCATAAGATATGTTAATCTTATATGTAAGTCTTATATAGTGAGAAAAAAAGAGCCAAGTGGAAGATGCAATTACATTCATGAGTTACAACTGCACAATCATCAGAATGACATAAACTAAATGATTTTTACAACTTGGATTTTCCAAGTTTTGGGGGCAACTGAAACTCTCATACATTGCAGGTGGGAATACAAATTTTAGAGAATAGCATCTGGTAAACCAGGACCTAGAAATTCTATGACTATCATCTCTGATAATGTAACCTTCAGAAATGCATATACATGAAGGATTCATAATAATAGACAAACTTTAATCTCCACAGTATTCCTCAAAGGTAGAATGGATAAAGACTACTCTTGTGATATAGAAGTAAAAAGGAATACTTTATAGCTATAAATATGAATAAATTATCTCTACATGCAATAGTAAGGACAAATGCCACAAGCATAATGTTAGTGAAAGAAATATGACACAAAATTAACAAACTGTACTTTATGGTCTGGATCAGGAATATCCCCTCGTCCCATGTGTACAGAGGTGGGGCTATGGGAAATGATCAGATCATGTGGGCTCTGACCTTATCAGTGGATTGATCCATTGATGGCTGAATGGTCTATTGGAAGAGGGAACCTACTTGGAGGAAGTAGGTTACTGGTGGTGTGCCCTGGAAGTTGACTTGTCTCTGGCCCCTTCTCTCTCTCTCTTTCTCTCTCTCTCTCTCTCTCTCTGCTTCCTAGATGCCATGAATTGAGCAGCTTTTCTCTGCCATGCCCTTCTGCCATGATGCTCTACTTCACTTTAGCCACACTGAAATGGAGTCTGACAACCATGGACTGGAACCTCTCAAGCCATGAACCAAGTTCTAAGTTTCTTGTCAGGTACTTTAGTCACAGCAACAAAAAACTAAAACAATCACCTTGAATATATCACATAGTTTAAGCTTTGGCATCTAAAAAATACCTTTATAGTAATACATAATATGCATCAATTAACCTGAATAGTGCTCTCCCTCTTTGCTAGAAGTTTGTGTGTGTGTGTGTGTGTGTGTGTGTGTGTGTGTGTGTGTGCGCAGGTGTTCTTTAAAGAGCAAAGCAAGAATGCTTCCAGGATGGCCTATGGCCAACAGATGGGGTGGTTGCTATATTTCTGCTTTTCCTCACCTGCAAAAAGCAAATTTTAAAAAATAAAAAGTGATTTTACATACAATTCATAATTACCTTGATGTATAATCCTTGGTCTATCCTGGTTAGATCTTAGGCATGCCAAAATATAGCAAAAATAAACTAATTTCTCTACACTGAAGATTCCATCAGAAAACTCACTTATTTCATTTGTGCCAAAAGCAAGGATCGTCACAGCCCTCCCTCCTTTGCCTTTTAGATGACACAGAACACCTGGTTGCCAATTGCTAGCTGATGATAATTAGCTTTCAATTATCACCAGTTACATTTTCACCTGTTCAATTTGCAAATTCTGAATTTTTGGCTTGTCCTATTAACAAGTTATGATCTTTTCTGTCTTAGATACACCTGGCAATGTGAAGTGGGGAATAATTCCTTCACTGAGGAATTCCCCGTTCATCTGCCATGCTGTCCAGTTCAATCTATCTGGTGTTAGACGGGGACATGCTCCACAAAAATACACTTGGAGAAACCCAGATTGTTAGTCTCATGTTTCCAGGCTGTCCTGTTTTCCTGGAAGTGTTTTGATGACTTTTCTCACTTTATTGAAAAACAGCCAAATAGTCCTTTGTTTCTGTAAAGAGGCATTCTTAAGAGTTAGCCAAAATAATAGCCAGAAGATATAACACATGGGAAAACTTTTAACGATGAAGGTTTTGTAATAAAATTTAATAATGGATTAAAATCTAGTAACCCAGTGTCTAGTGTATTAATCAGGTTTTTTTTTTGGTAACTATGACTGAAATATGTGAAAAAATCAACTTAGAGGAGGAAAAATTTATTTTTAATCACAATTTCAGACTTCTTAGTCTTTAGTTGCCTGGCTCCATTGATTTTTTGCTTGGGCTGAGGCAGAATATTATGTTAGAAGAATGTGGCAGAGGAAACTGCTAACCTTATGATAGCCAGAAAGCAGAAAGATAGCAACTGAGGTGCCAGGAACAAAACATAAACCCCAATAGTATGCCATCAGTGACCTACTTCCTCCAACCACATGCTTCTTGTCTACAATTACTCCCCAGTTAGGCTGTTCAAATTATTAATAAATCAAAATGATTAATCTATGATTAGGTTTATAGCTCTCATAATCTGATCATTTTATACTTGAACACTCCTGCATTAACACAAGAATTTGGGGAGAACACCTCATATCCAAACCATTACATTCCACCCTGCCCAACAAAAATACATGTGCATCCTACAATGCAAAACACATTTAGTTCATCTCCAACCATCCCCATTGTCTTGATAGTTTCAGCATTGCCCCAAAGTCCAAGGCAAATATCTCCTCTGAGACTCAAGGGAAACTCTTGGCTGAGAGCTTCATTAAAGATCAAAAGTAGGCTGGGCATACTGGCTCATGCCTGTAATCCCAGCAGTTCCCAAGCCTGAGCAAAAGTGAGATGCTAAACAACTCAGTGAGACCCTGTCTCTAAATAAAATACAAAATAGCGCTGGGCATGTGGCTCAGTAATCAAGTGCCCTTGAGTTCAATCCATGGTAACCCACCATCCCAAAAATAAAGATCAAAAGTAAGTCACATATATCCAATATGGCACAAATAAACATGCAGATTCAAAAGGGGACAAACAGGGACGTAACAAGAAGGGATATGCCCAAAGCAAGACCGAAATCCTGCTAAGAAAACATGTCCTGTAGCATGTCTGGCATCTGGAGCCCTGGCAAGATATGATCTCCAAAGGGCTTATGCAGCCCTATGTCTTAGTCCTTCCCTGTTGCAGCCCACATCATCTCTCTCTTAGGCTGGCTCTGTCTGCAGTTGGCAGCTTTCTTTGGCAGATATTCTGCATTACTGACATCTCTTCATCTTGGAAGTCTCCACTGCAGCTTTCACTTTCTTCTCAACAGCTTCACATGCTGCTTCAGGGGCTGCCCACAGGGATTCTGAACCTAGTACAGTTTTCCTGTCCCCACAGGTCTTTCTTAGAAATTCTGGTGGAAGCCTCCATGACCTCCTAACTCCAGTATCCTGTATTCCTAAAGAGTGGGTGTTATGGATTTCATCAAGGTCTGACTTCAACTTGAGCAATAACTGTGCCTCCTTGGCCCATGATGAAGTAGTTTCCTAGTGTCTGGACAACTGAGCATGATAAAAGCAATCCTCGGCAAAGAAATTTCTAGACACCCCGGTGTGTGCAGGTTGCCCCCATGGTCTCTTCTCAAATGAGTTTTCACTTTTAAAGCCTTTCAGCTCTCATGGGTATAGTCTTGCTAATTTCTGAGATGCCTTCAAGGCATCTTTCCTATTGTCCTTGTTGGAAGTACTTGTTTTTTCTTTAATTGCACTGATCTCTTCAGCAACCACACTCTCCTTAACCTCTGTTTTAATTGTCCTTTTTTTTCCCCTGAACTGCAACTTTTACAAATCTTTCTTCTCTGCTTTCTGCTCCAGATTCTCATAGCAAACCTAGTTAAAAGCTTCTAGCAATACCCATGCACATCCTCATCACTGCAACGTTGAAATTTCATTTGCCAGCTTAATTAGTCCATCATTTTAAAAGTCTCAAAGTCGCAGGATATGGGCAACAGATAAGTTATAATGGAATGTTACATATTATAACACTAGGCACAAAGCAATACCACAGCATAGGATAGTATTAAATTTAGTATTAAGTGAACACATCATATTGATTTATGCCTTAAAAGAAAATCGGATATAGTTCTTATGTTAAAAAAAAATTCAAAGTTGGAACAACAAAATGTAACAAAATTATTAACTTGCATCATATATTTTATTCCATTTTCTATTTAAAAATCATTGTTTAAATTATAAAATCACAATAATGAAACCATGACATTGAAAGCTTCAAAGAGGAAAAATCTATAGCATCTTTTTCTAAATTTGTATCTAAGTTTGTATAACTTCTTATTTTTACTCAAATCTATTTCATATCATTTTAGCCATAGTGTAAAATAATTCTTTTGTTTTTATTTATAATATATTTAATTTTCTATGTTTCCACAATTTTCATTGTTTTAAAGATGCAGATAACATTGCTAAAATGATGTATTAAAATTTACTACAGCCTGGGAGGTAGAGACTGGAGGATTATGTGTTCAAAGCCAGCCTCACCAACAGTGAGGTGCTAAGCAACTCAATGAGAACCTGTCTCTAAGTAAAATACAAAATAGGGCTGGGGATGTGGCTCAGTGGTCAAGTGCCAGAAAGTTCAATCTCTTTATGCTATTCCTGACCCTCCACCCCCCCAACAAAAAGAAGGAATTTACTAAATAGTTTTTGGGGGTATTTGTTTCTTAAAGCATGCACAATGCTGTAATAGACATTCTTCTGTTTTTGACCTTGAACCAATTCTTATATACCTTAACAGATTGCTGAATTAGCTTTGCAAATATTGTTTATCAACTTATGTTTTTAATTACACAACTTGGGTATATATCTAAGATGATATATACCCAACTAATTCCTTTTACATATGATTTGTCAGCAAGGATATGTGTTTATCTTTCATTTTACAAATAAAATCATGCTTACTAAAGAAGACTTACAAAATTAGGAAAATATAGTTAAAAGAAAAAGAAACAAAAATTACTAAATTCTGTGACCCAGAAAATCCTTTAACATTCTGGGATTCATTTTCTTCCAGATTTTTATAGGGAATTATTTTTTAAAAACCCATTTTAATGTTGATATTTTATAATAATTATCCAGACCCAGTTTATAATGTAATCTTCTTAATTGCATTTTGAATTTCTTTTAGGTATAAGTATAGTCCTATATTTATTTCAAAACTAAACAGGGCAAATCATAATGTGTCATTAGAAAGATATTCTTGTACTTGAAAAAATGGATAAGTCCATTGTTTTACTTGAAGGAGGCATTCACATTTTAAAGTCCAATCTATTGGGACTGAAATATTATTTTAATATTTTATGTTTCTGCTATTTCCAAAGTATGATTTTTAAAAATATAGCTATTCATTCATTCAAGGGGAAATAATTGTGCCCTAAGCAAAACACAAAGGAGGACACAGTTATTTTAAGTAGATGGGCCATCGACTAATTAAAAAAGGCTTCTTTGAAAGAGTAAAACTTGATTTGAATATTAAAATGTATTCAACAAATGATAAACAGATGCTCACTAGGATTGGGCAGACAAGAAGAGGAAAAGTATTTTAGGAAGAAGATACAATGACCAAAGTTTCTACTGTCACCAAATGACACAATGACCAAATACTTTATCACTGACAGTAGCTTAATGGGGGGAAAGTCATGTTGAGAGATGAACCTGGAGAATTAGGCAGAGAACAGATCAGAGAAGAGGTATGTGCCAAGCTAAAGGTATTACCAAAGCAAGTGCTGACTTAGTGATAGGAAAATACTTAAGTGCATGCAATTATGTAAGTTATACATTTATTACATCAAAGCCCAAAATTCCTTTAGTTCCAGAAAACATGTTTCAGGTAACTTCTCAGTATAATCAATTGTCTCTGGGAAGTGCTTCTTAAATACCAAATTAGCTTACTTTTGTTTCACATACATGTTACCAAACTAAGCAATAAAAACAGCATGCTTCATGAACATCTCCCTCTTTTGCTAAATTGAAAAGACAGTTTTTTCCCCCTTCACCTAAACTAGAAATTAACCCTCAAGTTTCTAAACACCATTAAATACGAACATATCTCTTAAAATATCATGTTCTACTTATGCAAACATGTATACTAAATGACAATTTATTCTCATATGAACCCTTTTGCTTTGAAACTTATACTCTGATTTTTAAAAAGCCTATAAATATTTAAAAATAAAAAAGAAAGTAAATTATATTATTTAGGGATAATATCTAAATTGAGCCTCTATGGATGGTCAGAAACCAAAAATGTAAGCAACACATACTTGGCAATTTCAGTTTAGATCTGTCAAATCAAACAATGTGGCTTTGAGCATATGTCAAATATATACAACTGACGTCCTTTTTACAAACAATCAGCACAAATCTGAGTCCAAAAGTACAAAAGGAATTCAGTCCATTATTTTGTACTTAAGAGTTTTTTTTTTTTTTTTTTTCTGAAACATCTGTAGGTCCTTCAATTAAGAAATGGCTCATTCTAATTCAGTTGCCTGAAAATGTGGCAGGTAAGAATTCTACTTTCTCACCCTGACTTCTGCTGCAAATCAGTATAGGATATAGAAGAATTTACAGAAATTCTTAAATTCTTTAAAGTAGTTTTTATTGTGTTCCTAAGAAAATTTGATTGTAATTGATTTGAGTACTTAATTCTCATTCTATATTTTCCTCTGGTTTTAGGTGTTTATTCTCATTGCAATATTTTGGTCTCTGGATTTTTATGCATTAGTATATTGCTGAAGTTTTCTTCTTAAAATACTAAAAAATGTAATCAACAGGAAAGAGATTATGGAAACTTTAAAAACATGACACATTCCACTGAAATTCCTATCTCTGGATAGTCAGTGGCTTGCATTGATAAGCCACTTATGTATGTTCTGCTGACTTCAGGGTTCACTGATTCTATGAATTGTATTTGTGATATGGCACATATCACACAGAAATTATACTTTTAACTAATCTCTGACTTGATCTAAGAAAAATGTGAATATATGTTTATTTGGTGTGTCCATGGGAGAAGGAAAAATCAGGAACTTCTAATTTCGCCAAGTTGCATATACCAAAAACACTATTGGCAAAACCTCCATTTATGACAAAAATTTTCAAAATTAGAAACAGAGGGAAAATATTTAACCATATAAAATATGTTGATGAAAAAGTATTCCCCCTTTGTTATGCTTTAGTTATGTGATGTCCCCAAAAGCTCGTGTATGAGACAATGCAAGTATTCTTTAGGGGTGAAATGAATATGAGAGCTGTTAATTGGTGGATTGATCCACTTGAATGAACACATTGGGTTTTAAGTATAGGGAGATAGGGTATGATTGGAGGAATTAGGTCACTGAGGGTGTGGATTTGGGGCTTATATTTGTCTCTGGAGTAGAACTGTCTCTGCTTTCTTGTTGTCATAAACTGAGGGGCTTTGCCACCCTCCTCTGTCCTGATATTCTGTGTGAACTTGGGCCTAGAGCAATGGAGTCATCTGACTGAACTTCTGAAATCATGAGACAAAATAAACTTTTCTTCCTCTAAGTTGTTCTTGTTGGGTCTTTTGGTCAGAGCAATGCAAAAACTTTATCCTTCCTTCCCCATATGGGAAACAAGACAAGGATGCTTGCTGTTCTCACTGTAATGCACCATGATACATAATATGTAGTTGACTATATTGGTACAATCAGGCAAGAAAAAGAAACAAAAGAGAAAAGAGTAATACCAGTTGGAACAAAAAGTACATTTCTCTTTATTAAGAGGTGATATGATTCTTCTTGTAGTCAATCTACAGAAAAAGGATAGTCCTCTCACATAAAACGTGTGTGCACATTGAGACCAACAGTTTTAATGATGTATCACACAGGTGGGTGGGGAATGAAAGGACTTATCACCCATATAATGAGGCCTTGGTGGGCATCAGAGTAGTTTTTGAAGCTGGAATGAAAATAGCTATAGAGAGAAAGTGAAATAGATCATATTGTGGTTTTTATGGGGATTAATGAGTAAAGGTGGTAGAAAGTTGTGTGTATCTACTGACCAAGGACAGAGAATGCTGTATTCCTTGTCAGTTTACTTAGATGTTGGGCAAAAGAGGACAAAAGAGAAATTGGACTTAAAAGCTGTCAGTAGACACTCAAAAAATGAAATCAGAATTTTCACATCAATTATATACTTAGAAAATTCCAAGGAAATGTCAGGTGCAGTATGGCACATGCCTTTAATCCATGTGGCTCAGGAGGCTGAAGCAGGAGGATTGAAAGTTCAAAGCCAGCCTCAATAATTTAGTGAGGCCCTAAGCAACTTAGTGAGACCCTATCTCTAAATCAAATGTTTTTTTTTTTTTTTTTTTTAAAGTCATGGGGATGAAACTTAGTGGTTAAGTGCTCTTCCATTCAATCCCTGGTACAAAAAAACAAAACAAAACAAAACAAAACAAAACAAACAACAACAAAAATAAATAATAAATAAATAAATAAATAAATAAATGGAAATCTCAAGGGATTTTCTAGGAATAATCAAAATCAGCAAGGTCACATAAGAAATATCAATGTCAAAATGGCAATCACGCTCTACATGATAAAAAGAAACAGGAAATTAAGTTTTAATATATGTTCTTATAAAAGTCTCCAAAATCACAAAATACTTATTGGTTATTTTAAGTATATTCGATAAATCCTGTATATTTTAAATTATAAAGCTATCAGGAGAAATTAAAAAGAACTATTTGGGTAAATAAGGAGATATATTATGATCAATGATTAAAAGATGATAATATCATCAAAAAGATGATAATTATACACAAACTGATCTACAGATTTAATATAATCCCACACTTGTTTCATTTGTGCTTTACAAAACAAAACAAAACTGAGACTGGGAAACATATGAAGAAGAGAAAGTTATTTTGGCAAGTTTGGTGATGACTGCATCCTCCAGAGGAGAAGAATTCTTTGTTCTCACATGGCAGGTAGCAGAGGGCAAGTTAGCCTACCAAGCACTTGTATGATGCCTCTTTTACATGGGTCTTACTTCCATGAAGGATTCTGACTTTAATGGTTCCACTTCTATCAAATTGGCAACACCTGAGTTTTTAAGAGGACAGACTCAAACCATAGCAGGATCACAGGATGCTTTAAAATAATAATATTTATTTTTTTATTTGCTGTTGGACACAATACATTTATTTTATTTATTTATTTTTATGTAGTACTGAGGATTGAACCCAGGGCCTCCCATGTGCTAGGCTCCAACCCCAGCTGCCCAGTATGCTTTTATTAAAAAAAGAAAAGAAAAACATTGAGCCAATTTTAAAATTTATGTGGAAAAGGCAAAGGATTCAGATTATCCAAAATAGTTTTAATCAAGAACAGATTTGGAGGATTCATGCTTTCAGATTTCAAGACTTAGTGTAAAAATGTAATAATCAACACAGGTTGGCTTGATATTATACTAAGCACAAGACTGAAATAGAATTATAAATTCAGTAACAGACACACATATATGAAATTTAAGAAATGTGTTAAAATATTTCAATTAGGAAAAATCAATTTTCTAAACATGGCACAGGAACAAGTTGATATCTATTGAAAAAGAAAATAAAACTTCAACCCTATTTAAATATATTAATCCAAATGGATCATATAACTAACTGAAAAAAAATTGTAATAATTGTAAAAAATAATTGTAAAAATTGTAATAATCCTTATGGAAGAATATTTTGAAGAAAAATGTTGCAAGCAATGATAACTTGGGTAGGACCAAACCATAAACAGTAAGAGAAAAACATTAAACTGCACTTCATGAAAATGAAAAACCACAGACTAAAAATGAATGTTTGCATGACATTTATTTGATAATAGGCTTGAATTTATAAGATTATATAAACCTGAAGATCAGACTGGAAAGATCCCAATTAATTATGTAAGATTATTTGATTACAATTTTCCAGAAAAATACATGAAGACCAACAAACATGTTAAACATATTCAAAATCCTTATTCATGTGAAAATTGAAAGTACCATATGATCCCAGTATAAAAGTGTTAGAGTGGCTAAAACTAAAAAGACTAACAAGTGGAAACTCTCATCTGTTGCTTTTGGGAATATAAATAACACAATCTCTTTGAAAACTAATTTACTATCTTTTAAAAAGTTAGACATGGACTTATACAACTGGAATGATTCCACTTCTGATTATTCACTCAAAAACATTAAAAAAAAACATGATAATCTTTATTTGTTGTAACTTTACTTACAATAGCAAAAAAACTTGAAACAGCTCCAGTGTTTCAATTGAAAAATGGATGTGCAAAATTTGTTCTACCCATGAAATAGAATGCTACCTAGAAATTTTATTAAAAACAGAGTACCAATAATTGAAACAATATGAATGAATACCAAAGTAGATAAGATTTGTGGTTTGGGTTTTGTTTTCAAGATTTATATATAAATAAAAACATGCAGTATAAACTTTGTCCATAGCTTCTTTTGCACAGAATTATATCTACAGTGATGAAACCAGATGAGATTGCCAAGATCTTGGAGTTTAGGTTAAGGTAATTTATGAAAAGGGTCATAAAGGAAACTTTACAGTGTTTTGAAATGTTCTATTTTTTGGTTATGGATATGGTTATACTGATATAAAAATAATCAAATTGTACACTTCAAATCTGGGCAGTCTATTACATCTAAATTATATTTAATTAGTACAAATTATATTGTACTAAAAGGTACAATAAATTACAAAAACACTATATTTCAATGTAATATACATTTACATACTTGTATCTACAAATACAAAGTAATATTTGTAGTATAATATTTAATAAACTATTATAAGAAACCAAAGTTACATATCATATTTTTAAAATATGTTTTTCTTCTTGGTAGTGTTCTTTATTTTCTTTGTTTTTCAAACAAACTCATGTTCTTCATATTCATTTTAAAAAGAGAAAAAAATGTTAAAATAGAAATAATGGAAAAATGTCCAACACACTTAGCAATCAGGGAAATGCAAATAAAAACTACACTGAGATTTCATCTCACCCCAGTTAGAATGCAATCATAAAGAATATAAATGATGATTATTGTTAGTGAGGATGTGGGGGAAAATGTACATTTATACATTTTTAGTGGGATAGAAATTAGTACAATCACTTTTGAAAACATTATGCACATTCCTCAAAAGACAAGAATAGAATGACCATATGACCCAGCTATCCCACTCCTTAATATTTACCCCAAAAAACTACAATCAGCGTCCCATGGTGATATGTGCACCTCCATGTTTATAGTAGTGCAATTCACAGTAGGCAAGTTAAGAAACCAGCCTAGGTGCCCACCAACACATGAATAGATAGGGAAAATATGATATATATACACAATGGAGTATTTCTCAACCACAAAGAAAAATGGTAAATAGATGAAACTGGAGAACATCATGTTAAGTGAAATAAACCAGGCTCAGAAAGTAAAGGGTTTCATATTTTCTCTTATGAAAATTTTAAAAAAAGGGATCTCATGAAAACAGAGAGAAAAACCATGGAGTAGAGGAAGGGGATAGCAGGGGATGGAGGAGAAACAGGAAAGGGGAGAACTGTGAAATGAAAATAACCAAATTATGCTATGTGCACATATGAATATATTACAATGAATTCTACTTTTATATATAACTATAATGCACTAACAAAAAAAATCAGTAAATAAATAGAAATAAAACCAAGGTGATTAGGAGAAGGGGGAAAGAGCTAAACAGGGAGGTACTAGGGATTGAAATGAGCAAATTTTATTATGTTCTTTTATGGCTATGACAAAATAAATCACAAAATACTATAACTCTTGTGTATTAATATAAACTTTATAAAAATATTAGCCAAAAAACAAACTAAAGAACTGAATTTTAAGGTTAATATGCACTTTAGGTTTTGATGTCAGGCAGGTTTGTCAATATGGATATAAGGTATTGCTTCTGCTTTTATATATAGACAGGACAGTTATTTTTAAAATTAAACATTATTCCTTTAGGTTTAAAGAATCTTTAAAAATATTATCAAATTTTAACTGTTTAGATGGTAGCATTAGCTTTCAATTGAAGTATAAATTAAGTTTGATTTCACAAAATAATGTTTAGTAAGTCTTACTTTTATCCTAAATCCAGTATCTAGACTTCCAGAAAATCATCTATAGAGGACATATTTAAGTTCATTTCACACTGTGTTAATTGTGTAACACACTGTAACCATTACCTTTTACTAACTACAATTACCCTTCTAATGAAAAGTGATGAATTTAACAAGAAATTATTAGATCTGTTTGATCTAAGCATGAACAAGTGGTTGATGGGAAATGCTTCCTAATGAATAGTTAATTCCCTTTACCACTTCCTCCTTAAATTTTATAATTGAATTACATGCTTCAATTTAGTTAACTAAAGAAATAATAATTTTACACATCTAGTGTACAAAATACTATAATGTGCAACATTAGCTATACAGAACCTCTTCTTTCAGAACATAATATAGTGCCTTCCTCATTGCTTATGGCATTTTTTAAAATTTATTGTATGTGAGGATAAACAAATGGAGGTATTTTTTCATTTCAAAATTCTTCTTTTTCCTTACTTTTCTGCCTCTCAAATACCTTTCATATATATTCATATATTTTATCAGTGTTTATATAAACCATGATGTTTGTTATCCTAATCAGCTGTTTTCCCTCCTTTCTCCATCCCTCTTTCCCTTTCTTTTTTCATTTTCTTTTTTTCGGATTTCCCATGAGACAACTCTTTAAAACTCATAAAATTCTGATGTAACCCTTTCTACATCTTCTCACTGGCTTTAGGATAAAGTGCAAATTTTCTAGAATAGTGCAAGCCATCCTTTAGGTTATATTTTCTAGTTATTTCTCTGTGTCATTCTTCTCATACCAAAGTGTGTCATAAGCATAACCTTTATCCTAAGAATGCTGCCAAGTTTTCTATATTTTAAAATCCACTTTCTTATGTATTCCTATTTATTAAGAGCTTATTACTCACAGTGATAATTTGCTGTGTGGTTCACCCTTTATGGGTTTCTTTACTTTCCCCCTCACACTTCTTCCACTAATTTCTTGGGCTCTTCTCTAAAATAAATGCCTTATACTAAAATCTTTGTCTTATAGTTTGCTTTTGAGAAAACACATACTAAGACATGAGTGTAATGTTACTTTTGCATTAAACTGTTTTGTACATTGTCATGTATTGATGTTCAGTCTTACTCATCAGACTATCTTAGAAGTCGCAAAGTAAATAATGATAAAAAAATTTATAAAAATCTAAATTTATGGACAGTTTATATATAACCATACAAACTTTGAGCACATAAGCTTTATTCATATTTAAATAAAGGAATAAATAAACCAAAGATGATGGCATCAAAACAGCTACAATCTATAGGTATTTTGGAACCATTTGTCATATAGTATTCTGTTAGCATTGGGGGAAAAGAAAATCCCTGAGTCAATGTAGGCATTAAAATGTCATGAATTCTTATAAACTTTAAAAATAAATGTAGGCTTTAGATAAATTTTGTGCTTTATTTTATAATTTCTTTCATTTACTTTATACTACAAGTTTATTATATTACAATATAGAAAGTCAAAAAGCAAAAGGAAATAAAAACAATAACACTTATTTTATATAAAAGTTAATACTATTATAGTCTGACATGTATTTCCTTATAATTTTTCATACAAGTTTTCTACAACTGTAAGGTAATATTTTTGTGTCATTTTGTGAAATTCTTTTTCCAATAAATATATTCTGAAATTTTTGCAAATCATTAAATTTTATTCCATAAAAATATTAATTTTTATGATTTTAGTTTATTATTCTTTTATTTTTTAAGACTAATACTTTCTCTCTCTCTCTCTCTCTCTCTCTCTCTCTCTCTCTCTCTCTCTCTCTCGATGCAATACCTTTATTTTATTTATTCATTTTTTTATGTAGTGCTGAGATGCTGAGGATTTAACCCAGTGCCTCCCACATGCTAGGCAAGCTGTCTACTAGTGAGCCACAACCCCAGCCCTGGTTTGTTATTTTAAGTGACATGTTTATAAATATTTAAACTATGAAAACTAATACTGATAGCAGGACTTCCCCATGGTAATCACATTCTGACTTTCAGAATCATGAGAAAGTTTACTGGACAAACAATGCTAACTGTCAAGTAATTCAATGGGAAACCTACTTCCAATATCTGAACTCAGTTTTTATGTTATTAGAGATTCTACATAAGACACTTTCCCCAACTTGAATTGGACTTTCATCAGTAACCATCCCTCTTAATCTGTTTCTCTCGCCCACATAACACCAGTACCTGATGCTGTACAGTATTCAGTTTTCCTGTTTGTGGTCCACCTTGCTAATAGACTTTGAGAGCCATGAGGATGAGTGCAAGGTCTAGCATTAGTATGTGTATAACATCTAGGCAAGAAATAAGTGCAGTTTGTAAAAGACCTCTTTAGACTGTATCATTTCTAATTCTAGCTATCAAAAAGCACTTATCATTAAAACTAACATCCAAATAATGTTCAATATATTGTATATTTTCTCCAGTTGGGAGAGATTTATCCATAAATTTCTCTGCTTCAATTTTTCTTGTGGATTCGTGGACTATTTTGACATATCTCATTTTCACTTAAACATCATAATATGAAGCTGTTTATGGTTTGGTTTAGAGTAGAAGTAACTGGCATGAGGCAGAAAAAACTGACAGGAGATCACATGGATTATCTTCAAAGTCAAGCCTCAAGGTTGAAGATATACAGCTTAGCATTATAATCAACATAAAAGTGAATGCAAATGACCACTTCATTGTTATAGTTATCTAATATGTGTCAAAATTTATAGGATATCAATACTATATTTCCCCCACGAAACATCATCATAGTAGAAAAAGGCATATGAAGTCAGGCACAATGATTCATGCCCAGAAACTCCGCAACTCAGGAGGCTGAGGCAGGATAATCACAAGTTCAAGAAAAACTTGAGCAACTTAGCAAGACCTTGTTTCAAAAATTAAAAAATAAATTAATTTAAAAGGCATGTAGGTGTAGCTTAGTTGTAGAGTGCCCCTGGGTTTAATCCCCAATATTGCAAAAGAAAAAAATAAAAGTACATGAGCATTTATTTTAAGGCTATTGAACATTCATTATTTTTACTTAGACTTTGGTATGTTAAAAATGTTCTTAAAATTTGGAGTAGGAGAATAAAAATATTTTTTTATATTTTTTTTTGAGAGAGAGAGAGAGAGAGAGAGAGAGAGAGAGAGAGAGAGAGAGAGAGATTTTTAATATTTATTTTTTAGTTCTCGGCGGACACAACATCTTTGTTGGTATGTGGTGCTGAGGATCGAACCCGGGCCGCACGCATGCCAGGCGAGCGTGCTACGGCTTGAGCCACATCCCCAGCCCTAAAAATAATTTTTAATTAAATCACTTTTATTTGCTCCTTTAAAGTTATTTCCCTTTGCTGCTTTTAGGAAACTCTTGGTGCTTGGAGAGGAGGAACTTCTCTCTCCATGGCTGACCTCAGTCAGAATATTGTCCATAACCATGCAGCTGATGATCAGCACAAGTCTTGGCAAATGAGAACTATTATAGCTCTGTAATCACTAATGTTGTTATTGGGAAAGTAATTATTCATTCCTCTTCCAAAGAAAGCTTCAGTCGTTGACTCTATGATTTTCAGAGTTGAGTCAAAATAGTAGGTAAGAAAGAAATACAGTTTATATATACATTGTAAGTTTAAAATAACAGAACAAAAACTACTTTATTGTATTTGTTATCTTGTAAAAATGAGTTTTGGTACCTTTTTGATACTGAAATGACTTAAATTCCACATTCTCAATTTAGCTTAAATCTTAATAAAAATCAAGGAAAAACATTAATAACTTGTTTTATTACAGATATAACAATATACATGCAAGCACTAAAAAAAGCAATACAAATTTAAGATAAGTCAGGAAAAAATAAATTTGCAATGTAAGACAGCCTCAAAATTTCAGCACCCAGAACATAAAAATTCTTATGTCCAAAATAAAATAAAATGAACAAAAGATATAAAAAAATCAACCAAAGAAATGTAAACGTGTATGTCCAATAAAGGATATGAGGAAAAAGTTCATAGATTTATGTATTGTACAACATGTCAATAATATTGTACCATTCATTTAAAAGTTGCTCAGAAAATAGATTTTAAATATTCTAATAACCAAAAAAGTAACTATATGGTGATAAAATTTATTTGATCATTCCACAATATATGTACATAGGAAAGCATCATATTATATCACAAAAATATATTCAATTTTAATTTGACAATTAATAAATTAAAAATTTTAAAAGAACAAAAATAAAATGAAACACATTCACACACAAATATGAACAGTAAACTGGAAAGTGCAAATAAGACATCAGTGAGATGCTGTTTTCAATGCTACAAAAAGACAGAATGGAATGTTGATGAACATGTGATAATATAAACTCTTATGTATTATGTCAGTTGTATTAGCTTTTCATTCCTGTGACTAAAATATCCAACAAAAACAACTTTAAGATGAAAAAGTTTACTTTAGCTCACAGCTTCAAAGATTCAGTCCCTGGTCAGCAGATTCCAATAACTCTGGGCCCCAGATGGGAAAGAATACCACGATGGAAGGGTGGGCAGAGGAAAGAACTCAGGACATGGCAACCAGGAAACAGAGAGACAAAGAGAAAGAGAGGGAGATGAAGAGAGGGCACTTTACTCACCAGGGACAAAATGTAAACCCCAAAGCTATACCCCCAATCACCTACTTCCTCTAGTCAGACCCTGCCTACAGTTATCATATTAATTATGATATTAATTATTATATTAATCCATATCAGTGGATTAATCCACTGATTCAGTTACACCTCTCATAGTCTAATCATTTCTCCTCTGCAAATTCTTGCATTGTCTCACACATGAGCTTTTGAGTGACACCTCATATCTAAACCATAGAATCAATATAAATTGATACAACCTTAATGGAAAGCAATCTGGCATTCTCCAGAATAATTGAAGGTGCAGATAACATGTCATCCTGAAAATTCTACCCCTAGTCATACATTCTAGGGAATCTCTTTCAAAATCAGCCTGTCAATCACCAGCCACATGAAGGGATCCACACACCAGGGCCACTCAGATTTGTATGATATCTAAGTTCAGCTATAAGATAAATCAACCCAGGTCAAAATTGTGAAAATTAAAAATGATAGTATTAAGCCATTAAAGTTTACTTTCATATACACACACACAAACACACAAACACACACACACAAAAGGCTAGATATCTCTTCTCCCATAAACATCTATGTTGTATATATGAATATTAATAAGTGATAATAAAATCATGTAAAATTATGTAATAATAATATGGAACAATATTTTTCTATACAGGGCAAGATATTTGTTTTTGTCTTTCTTTCAATAGAGAAAACCAGAAAAATAAGTACAGAGATAAATATTTCCCCTATTTTTCCAAGATAGTAGCTGAGCCTTCTGTGCCCTGAGTCTGGGCTCTCTGCCTCTGATTAACTTTGGAGATCTTGGCATTTCATAATCACAAAGTGAATTTGCTTTGTTTTTATCCATTGAGAGAGGCAGATTTTGAAAGTTGAAGTGGCTAGAGTGGCCCAGATATAAAAGGAAAAAGAAAATTGTATTTGTTTAGGTTAATCCCAGAAGCAGACACTGAGAAAAGGATTTGAGTGCCAGAGATTCATTTGGGAAGTGCAGCAAATACCAATAAGGGAGAGGGGAAGTGGAAAAGGGGAGAAAAGGAGACAAAAGGTATATTATTCAGCCTGCTGTCACTAAAGATAAATCCTGCAAGCTAATTGTAAAATGACATAAAACTCCTGACTCAAAGGCATCTCCATGGCCCATCCTCCATTCCCTACTCAGGGATGAGGGAATGGAGTACATATCTTGGTCCAGGGAGGTGAGGCCCCTTTCAGCTGAAAGATACTGTGAATGTTATGTAGCTTCCTGATTGTTATGTAAAAGCCCTTCCTTGGTTGGGGGGTGGGGTGTAGGTGGGACAAAAAACATTACTCAGAACAGAGAAGTTCATTAGAGAAACTCAAAGATCTGAGTGATATATCTAACCCAAAGATGTGGTGGTTGTTTTGGGGGCTTCAGAGTCTGGCCTACTTGTCCAGAAGTTTGGACAGAGGTCTGGAGATGGGGACTAGAATGGCTCTGGTTGCCATGGTAACTGTGAACCCAGACCTTGAGAGCATAGTAGAGGCTCATTCTGGGTTTTCTCGAGTTGACAGTTTACACTAGCAAACTCATGGATTCTCAGGCTGCAGTTGGCAGGCCCTAAAGCTACAAGGTCTAACAGAAGACGGAACAGCAGTTCCTAACCTTGTAAGCTTTTTGGGGGATGTGTATTGTTAGGGGTTGCAATGCCCTCACTGCCAAGTATGTTAGCGTAAGAGTTTTGTTTATTAGTTGGGTATAGAGCCCTATTTACAAAACAAAACCTATATAAGATTTCTTGCACCCAATGAATAAATGGAATATGGGATAAATTAGTTACCTATAATTCACACAATTCACAAAAGCAATGTAATTTTAATCTAGTTACTGTATTCTATTATATAGACATATTATAATTTATTATCCAATTTCCTATTGTTGGACAGTCAATGTATTTTGGGTAAAATGAAGATAGTCATATTTGAATTTTACATATTAGGCTATTTAAAATTTTACTTAGAAGAAACCCTACATGTAGAATTCTGGTTCAAAAGGGTATACAATTTAAAAATTTTAATGTTCAAAGAAAAACAATCTTTCAGAATGCACATATTGATTTTAGCATACTTCCACATGTACTTGGGTTTAAAAAGTGCATAAGTAGCATTTCCAAGCCTATCTTTTAACTGCAAAAAAATCTATTCCTTACCTCCATGTATAAATCTCTCAATTTACAATACAAGAGAAAACCATGGGTCATCAATAAAAACTGGATAATATGGTGCCAAACTTTACTTACTAAGACATGTCAAGATTCTTCCTACTTTTAAGATATCCTTGTTATGGTTTGGATGTGAGGTGTCCAAAAAAGCTCATGTGTGATACAATGCAAAAAGGTTTGGAGGAGAAATGTTATAGTTATTTATAGTATTAACCTAGCCAGTAAATTAATCCTCAGTGGGATTAACCAGTACCTGGGGGCAGGTGGGGTTTGGGGTATATATTTGTATCTGGCAAGTGGAGACCTCTTTCTCTGCTTCCTGAACATTATATGAGCTGCTTCTCTCTGCCACACTCTTCCTCCATGATGTTTTGCCTTACCTCAAGCCCCGAGAAATGCAGCCAGCCTTTTATGAACTAAGACATCTGACATCATATGCCTCCAAATAAACTTTTTCTCCCCTAATATTGTTCTGGTCAGATCTTTAAGTCAAAGTAGCAAAAAAGCTGACTAACACATCTTTGAAAATTGATTTTTTTAAAAATAGTCAAGTTATCTAAACTCATTTGCTAAATTTGCGTGTTGTTTTGTCTAATATTCAATTCAGGTTTGATTTAATTTAGGGAAAGACTAGAATTCCAGTTCTGTAACTCACTTTTCTCAGTTATTTTCTTTATTGTCTCCTTATTTATTTAGTTTGCATGATAGAGAACTGAAAAACAAAATCCCATATGTATTCTAAATACCACTTGCTTGATTTATAACACTTAAAACTCCCAATAAGTAAAAGGAAAATGAGAGAGATTGAACCTTTGATAAGATTAGAGTCTCATCAGGAAATGATATTAAAATTGGCTTTCAGAATGCAATCAAGCATTTGTCCAGTTATCTTTAATTGATCTTCTATAAAAATGAGAGTTCAAATTGTAGATGAAATTGCATTGCATTACAAATCAAAGAGGAAGATACAATAAAGCAATAGAAAAGGAGAATTTTAGTTCTTTTTCATCTGGTCATTCATGGGCTACTTAGTATTTTTCAATATTGCTAGTAAGAGGAGAAAGTTCAATAACTTAACATGAACCTGGGCTTTAAACTGAAATGAGAAAGAAAGTTCTCACAAGTTGGTTACTTTTTATTCAAGTATGGGGCTCCCCTCATATGACACAAGGCTTGTAACTGCCTTGTCTGAGAGCTTAGAAAAACTACTCACCCAAGGCAGCATGGGTGAAGGGCTAATTATGTCAATGAGGGGAGAGAGGGATAGAAATTAATGAGCCTGCTTCTCCCAAGTGCTATGTTATTCCCTTATTCCCTGTTACTAAGTTAGGCTTGCAAAGATGTGCATTTCTTTTGTAACCCAAAATGCTCAGGGAGGCAGGTAAGAGAACAGAATGGACATCACAGGGATGGAATATCACCTTACTTGTACTATATAATTGAAAGTTTTTTCACCTCCTCGAATGTTAGTTTCCTTGTCTATAAAATGGAGAAAATAATATCAATCTCAATGGATTATTGTGAAGACTAACAAAATAAAGTTGTAAGCATTGTCCAGGTTTAAATAGTATGCATTATGTCTAAAAGGATATCCATGCTGTTTTCATCTGCTGTTTTGGCTATTCCTACTACTACTATTGGTATCATTATTGTTTTGCTTTGCTTTGGTTAGGAATTCAATGATTTACTAGAAATGAAGGTAGCATTCTACAGGGCTCAAATTTCCTATAAATCACATTTAATTGCAAATGATTCTTTCACTATAGTCAGTACAATGAGCTTTCTTTTTTCTGTGGAAGGGGCAGTTTTAGTAAGAATTCTTACTAAGATTTTAATGATTCTGTGCCATTGTCCACAAACCTTATACACAGCATTTCTATAAACCAATCACGAGAATAGATGCAATATAAAATTGTTCAGTAGTTACCCAAATTAGAAGATGATCAAAATTACTTGGGGAATTTTTGGAGACACACAGAAACAAAGTTCATATCTCAGAGCTGAATTATAGGGACCATTTCTGATTGTCAGATGAATGTGTCAACTACTGATGGATTTAAGTATTTATTTTTAGAAACTGTATGCCTTTACTGAATTCGTGCAAATATACTTTTTCCTTTTAGACATTTTAACATTTTGCTACATTTGAGGATTAATTTTATGAAATGCTTTGAGGACTAATGCTTTCCTTCTTTGTGTTTCCTTACACTTATTGTAGACTAGGCGCCTTCATGTGCAAGTGTCCTGGTATTCTTAACTTAGCAAAGGAAATACAGAACACTCCATAGATGTATCTCATATGGTTCATAGAAATTTCTTTAATGTAGCTAAAATATAACTTCTTATGACATTCACAGAAATTTGAAGAGCTAATCTTCTGATGTGTTTATGTATGAGACTGAATATTATTTAAAAGTTAACAATTTATATAAAATACTAGGAAATAAAATTCAGCTGTGGCTTGTGGGAAAGGGATGTGAAGGAAGTTCAGTGAGTTTAATCCACTGGCTTTTTTTTTTTTTTTTGTCCAAACTATAGCTCTTTCTTCAGGCCAGGTTTGAAATATTATATGATAAGAAATACCAGTCAAGTAGTATATAGGAGTGAAATAGGTGGAGAATGTCTCAAAGTGGGCTCCTTCGCTGACTGAGTTCTTTCTGCTTCACTTTATTTGCAAGTTATATACAGAAGGATAACTTCTCAGTGGGTATGTGTATTCTTCCAGTTCAGCTAAAAATTGGAATCCTCTTGGTCGAGTCTCATTTTGAAATTTTGATAGAGACATGGGCCCAACAAATATTTCATTTTCATCTTAACACTTCTTTAAGAAAACTGACACACAAGTGTGCTGATAAATGGCAGCTGACACTGCACTTCAGTATCTGGAGACAGCAGGGAACAGTGAGGATGATGATGGATGGTGAAATTCATTTACTGTCGCATGAGAATAGCCATTTCTTAGCTCACTGCTGCCATGTAGGAAAAAAGACCCTATGTTTCTGGATCTGATATCTGTGCTTTTTAAAAAGAAGTTTCTATATTTGTAGGAATTAGAAAGTAATAAAAAAAATCAAAACACATTCTTGGTCTACACAGTTCTGGCAATAAAAACACATCTCTGGGATAAGACATGATCCATCTTGTACTTTCCTGAAAATTCAATTTTAGGCACTTAATTATTTCAAACATAGATGTGATCATAGATACTTGGCATTAATCCCCAGTGATTACATACATTATTATTTTCATATTTAATAAAAATAAGATTTTTAACTTTACATCCTTTGCATTGTTTTAATTATACTTTTCTAACATTTAAATAAAATATATACTAGAAGAATATCTTGCTTTGCAGAATCTGTCTTTTATAGATAAAGAAACTGAGAAGAAATGGAGTGTCATAGTTTCTGAAAGTCATACATTTAATTATTGGTAGAGTTAGGATTCGAACCCAGATTCTCAAATGTGACTCCATGCTGTTTTGCCATACTTTTATGGTGTGTCTGATTTGCTTGTCAGTTTGCCATAAGGCTTGGGAAATAAAATGCAATATATATTATTTCCTTATGAAAAATTTACACTTCTTTATTCCATAAGGGAAACAGACATACATGTGCTCTTTAGATTTTAGCAAAATATAAATGGCCTCCTAAATGTTATGCTTTCTTATGATATTTCAATATAGCTTAGAATGAGTGATAGCAGAAGTAACATTGTCAAGCAAATTTCTTATTCTGTACATTAATAAACTACTAGATTTCTATGTGATTATCTGGGTCAGATATTTTTCAGTATTGGATAAATCATCAAGAATTGAAAATAAGCACATGCTGTGCTACTTTTATTCTTCTTAACTGTCTCCTAAAATTCATGAAAAGTGAGCTTTCCTTGAGCCTTAGGTATCTTTATTTTGATTTTGTTTATCACATTTATCACAACTAGTGAATTCCAGATCATTTTCCAACATAACTCAGATCTTCTAACCCAACCATATTTAGGAAATCGCAGGTGATAATGCAGCTATTTAGTTTCTGTTCAGAATCTGCTATTTCTTGGTGTTGAAAGATGCTGCTCAATTCCCATTTGCAGTGTTTATTACCTATCAGAATCTGTGAGCAAGCATCTTTCCTGGTCCTTTTACTTGTCTGTCTTGTCTATTGGCTATCCATTTTCCATTGTTGTCCCAGGTTGGCTGCCAATGGTACATTTCTCAGCCACTTAATAACTTTACTTAGACAGATTTATAAGAAGCCAAGTGCTGTCAAGTCCCTGAGATGTATAGATTGAGGCATTCTTCCTTTCCTCTACCGGTTCCAACTTTACAGTGTAAGTCTGTCTCCTTAATAGCACTTTGGTCTTAATAGAGTGTGTCTCAGGGTCCGGCATACACTGCATTTTTGGAGCATGGCTGATGCTCATCTCTTCTGAGCTGGACTGCAGTTAAATAGGAGCAATTTATTTCTGCTGTTGTCAATATCACATTTCATGAGCCTGAAACTCATTACATTTTTTTCCCCAAATTACCTTGCTTGGCTTTGTAAGGGCATTTCTTATTTGCCACAGATCATTCTTCGGAATTTGGAAAGAACTGAAACTTTTTGTTACACTTGTGATTGGTATAATAGGGTCCTATTTAGGCTAAGGGCAGGCAGGAGAAGGAAAGTACATCATCTGACTGTAGAAACTGCACTTGATATGCTCAATAACAAGGAGAGTGCTTGGGGAACTTTCAGCTCAGAGTGAAATGGAAAGAAGACAGCCTCTTGCATTATGAAGTTTCTAGAAAAACATGTGGACTGAAAAAGTTTTCTCAAAAGGAATTTAAGAAATAATGCTAAGTGAAGTTAGCTAATTCTCTGATATAAGGTGAGTGACATATAATGGGGTAAGAAGGGGGAGCATGGAAGGAATAGACGAACTCTAGATAGGGCAGAGGTGTGGGGATGGGGGAAAAAGGGAGTCCAGGGTTAGCAATCATGGTGGAATGTGATGATCATCATTATCCAAAGTACATGTATGAAGACATGAATTAGTGTGAACATATTTTACATACAGAGATATGAAAAATTGTGTTTTATATGTGTAATTATAATTATAATTATAATGCATTCCACTGTCAGGTATTTAAAAAATAAAATCAATTAAAGAATATATATATATATATATATATATATATATATATATATATATATATACATATATATATCTGTAGAACAGCTCTCAGTATTATAAAGAACATGACTGGGTGAGCATTGCAATACTTGAACCTTAATAAAATGTTATTTCTCCAAAGTACATTTTATATTGCAGTTGATACTTTTATCTGTGCTCTTCTCTTAGAGCAGAGGTTGATAAACTGACTACCATGGGTTCTTGTATGAGTTGAGAGTCAAGAATTATTATTATATTTTAAGCAGCTGAAAGAATAAAAAGAATAAACTTTTTGACATGTGGACATTCCATTCCATTCAAATTTCAGTGTCTATGGGTAAAGTTTTATTGGAATAGAGCTACCCTCTTTTTACAAAGTAAGTCTATGGTTGCTTTCATGCTACAACATCTATTTTATCTAGTTGCAACAAATCCAGTAAAAAAAAAAATTGCCAATCCTTGTTCTAAAGAATAGTGCTAGGCAATCAGAAATATATTTTTTTCTTCCCTTCTCTCCATTATGCTACTTGGAATGAACTGATAACAGGAGCTGCAAAGTCAGGTCTGGCCCTTGGCCCAGCTGGAATTGTATTAATGAAGTGATTTATAGAATATAGCAAAGTTTCTTTTACCTACCAGTGTCACAGTCAGTGTCCTGTCAGGTACAGCTTTTTTATCCTTGTCTAATCTGAGTCATTCTAATGACTTTGGTGATCCCAAGGTGATAGGGAGACACATTACTTATAGAAAGCTACATAATATATTTTTGAGTAGGAAAGAATTCCTGAACTAATACTTGAGATATCCCATAGCTAATTAGTAATTACCAATGACTCAGCTATAGGCACTTAAGCAAAGCATTTGAGATTTTTCAGAGTTCTCATGTATAAGGATCAAGAATCATGGGTTCTCTAAGGTCTGTTTCAACTTGAAAGTTTTGATTCTACATATTTCAAATATGGGAGGAAGGCTTAAATCAATATTTGTATTTATCCCCTTACTAGGATTGAAGCAATTAACTAAATGAAATGTTATTAAAATGTTATTAAAGCTGTAGTGCTTCTGCCTCAAGTGCACATTGTTCACCACCCATCAATCACACCTATCCCAAAGGACTTGCTTACTAACCCTTTTTGAATTAATAAATAAATAAATGCATGAATGAACTTGTTTAGTGCATAACTTGTATAGCCAAGTTATTTATTATATTATGTGTACTCAATCTAGCACCATATCCCCAAAGCTTCTTTTATTAAAAACAAACAAACAAACAAACAAAAAACGAGTCAACCTTTGTGATTTGTCTTCTTATTTATAAAGTTACCTTACAATTGTAGGCTGGGAATAAACTTGACATTTTAGGTTATCCTTTTCACAACCATGGTCTTTATTTTTATATGGCCTTCTTCAGACTTGGCTTCACCAGAACAAACAAAAACTGTGGATAAGCTAGATCCTTATCATAGCCTTCTGTGTAGGCTGCTGAATTCTCACTTGTGGGAGCTAGAAACGTTAGGGGATAAGAAGCAACTGCAGAACATTGAGTCAGAGAGAAGATTATCTAGTTTTTTTTTCTGTCGGAATCCCAACCATCACAGGACTGTCAATAATAATCTTTTATATTTCTCAAATTTGCCAAGAACCAATACTCTATCAAGTGTTAATGTACTGATGAGTATATGCTGGCTTTGTGGGGTTTGTACTTGGAAGCACCTGTAATCTAGATTTTCTACTTTGAAAGGACCCCCTATTTCTAAACAGCAAGGAAACATATGTTCAAGGAAGCAAAACACATTGACTATTCATTAGGAAGCTCATTATTTTATTTTGGACCTTAACAAAGAGGAAATATTTATTAACAGAGTTTTCATGGGAGTGTTTGCCTTGAAAAAGGAGTTATTTCAAAGAGCCCTCCTTTAAGGTAGTTTTTTTTTTTTTCTCTTCTTTTTGTCCTTTCTGTGGTAGTAATAACTTCAAATATTAGCTTACCAAATGTAGAAGATAGGAGAAGCTGTTGGTCAATATGTGCTGATATTACACCTAACTTCACTCTATTATAAAAAAAATACTAATAATTCTGCACTTTAGCTCAGAGACTGTAGCATCTCATAAATACAGTTCAGTACACACAAGTATTTGCAAAGAAGAATCTTAATTTAACTTTCTTGTATTGGTTTAAGATAATGATTATGAGAAGATGCTAATTACTACAAGTATAGAATATAGAAAAAAATTGGAATATTTTAGAAAGACATCAATATAATCTGCATGTGTGTCATACTACACTCTGATAGAAGTCTTCATCATTTGCTTATCAAACCAACCAAGTAGTTATTTGTACATTGTCCTTATATACTGAATGTTTGCATTGAATTCAATGATTGTAAAATCTGAAGAACAACTTTGATTCTCACTATAACTAAAAATACCAGAACGCAGCTGGGAGGGTCAAGGTGTGGATAAACAGGGGAAAATGGTATCTTATCCAGAAAACTTACTTTGGTAACCTCCCACAACATTGAAATAGTTGCCATATGTGTCCTCAAAATTATAAGAGCCAGAATAAGAAGACTAGTGGCATGTCTAGGTTAGATTGTTGATTTCTCATTGAAAGAATTCTATAAGGATGATTTTACAACTTTCTCCATATCATTTCTGTGCCAGCTTTCTTAAAATATTTTTTTTTCTCTTTGCACATGTAAATGACTGTTTCATTGCTTATTTCAAGTGATTATAGCAATGGTGGAATTAACTAATATGATGCTGTGAATGATTTTATATCATAATGTTGACACCAAGATAAGTAAATTTCTCATGGCCACATTGATACTATGTATGGTGTTGATAAATGATAAGAAAATACTATAAAATAACAGTAAGTTATAATAATCCAGTGATAATTAAGAACTTCAGTATTCTATGAATGATTTTTAAATACTTTGTCAATTATAGCACATATTTTGAAAACAGTACTGAAAAGTCAATTATCTTTTTCTTTCTAGTTTTATAGATATTTTACAAATGGGAAGGCTGAGGTATAGAGTTCTGAAACAACATGTCCAATATAACACTGCTAGTAACACAGTCAGAATATGAACCCTGGAATTTTATATCAGAACTCATGTGCCATCTAATTTCCTTCTAGATATATTTCTGATTTTAATTAATTTTTCACAAAAAATTATTAATTTATTATATTCAATTTCAAAGTTGTGTTTTCTAAACTTTGGCCCCTGGAACAAAAATTTCATAAGTTGTTAGCATACATTCGTGGGTTCCTTGGCTGAATATTTGGGAAATGACAGGCTTAATAATCAAAAGTTTCTTTTATGGAGGCCTTCTCAGGGCTTTTACTATGCTAATGCACATAGTAGTGCCCTAAGAGTAGGGAAAAGTATCAGTAATTTTCTCTTCTAAGCACAATAGGACATTTCTAGAACATTTTACAGATATTTCCATTAGACTACACAGAAGTTTGTGCCTGACTTCTGACTAGATGAAGATATTCTTTGTTAGGATACTAAGTTGGTCAGATATCTATATCACCAAATTGAACCTAGAGATAAATGCAATGTATTTTGAGTGAGTTTTCTATTAGAAATGAATCTTTTGATTAAAATAAAATCACAGTATTATGAATCACTAGTCCTTTACATCTAGGGTAAAATTGAAAAGACTTATAGTACTTATGGTTAAGAATTTAAATCAATATAAACATCAAAATAAAATAAGGGAAAATATTGAAGAATGGATGAGTTAATGATTCATCTCGAGAACAAGAAGTTCTGTGAATTAAATGCATAAAATCTAACTGTAGAATGGAACTGGTGTACTTACACCAAACTCCAGAGAAATAATATGAAAACTGCGAAACTTGGCATGATAAATGTAAGATGAATCCTACCATCAAAGTGATATTAATGAAGGGCAGTTAATAGATTAGACCTTAGGTTGCTTTGAGATATTTTGGAATGTTGAAAGCAATTATCTTCCAAGGTCAGGCGAGCAAGGGAGAAGATAAAAAGAAAGAGGGAATGCAGGTAGGGCAAGGACTGACAGCAAGGGGAGGAGACTCTTCCTAAACCAGTGCTTCTCACACTGCCACTGTGTGTGACATCTGAATACTCAGTTGTATAGTAATCCTAATTCCACATTCATTCAAATAAATAAGGAACACAAGGAATTGTCACCATCTGGAGATAGCTGCTCTGAATTGGAAGTACACTATTTAAAAGATTAAGCCAGTTTCTGATTGCTTAAGTGAATGTCTGAAATGATCCATGATACTAATGGTATTAAAATAATTGATGTTAAAGGATTTTAAAATGCTGTGAAGTGTCAAGAGTTATAAGAAGAATTATGATCCACTTGAGAGAGAGACAATGTTCTATTTGTGTCTAAGTATGTGGCCTATAAAGGAAAATAGATGTTTGGTCCAGTCATTAATATTTCTAAGACCTTTTCCCAAATTTGTAACGTTATATGGCATTTATACTCATACTTCTTATTCATCAAATTTAGATTTGAAATTGGCTTCCTGGTATAAAAGATAAGGATAATCCCTATTTCTCTTCCTTCTAGCTATTTAAATCAATATTCAACATTCGTTATTATAGGTTTATAATATTATATGTATTTCCTAAAAAAAGTACAGTATAGATTATTTTTCTTTTGTATTGTTTTCCCTAAATTAATAATTATTTATTTCCTCTGCTTCTTTCTGTCACTTTTATCAATTTTTAATCAAAATTATGATATATTTTATATAAATTCAAATATATTTAAATTATCCCTCCACCATTTTCTTAGGGATATTCCATTGGAGTCCACATGTCTTTCGCTCCAGTCTGGAGTTGAGTGCTCTCTCTTCAGTCCTCTGAAAAGTGATGCTTGTGGAATTTCCTCCATTCCTCCCCCTACTCCCCCATTGGAGCTCCTGTGTTAGTGTCTCCTCTTCGGGGTTTTTCTCTTTGCTAGAATATGCCCTCATTAGGTATTAGTTGCAAATCTTTCTTTAATATCTGGACAAAGAGAATATGGAATATTGTGTGTTTAAAAAGATATTTATTTTACTCTTAACTAATTTAATCTAGGTGAACAATGCTAAGAGAAGTATGGTGCATGCCTGTAATCCCAGTGGCTTCAGAGGCTGAGGCAGGAGGATCACGAGTTCAAAGCGAGCCTCAGCAAAAGCAAGGTGCTAAGCAATTCAGTGAGAACCTGTCTGTAAATAAATACAAAATAGGGCTGGGGATGTGGTTCAGTGGTTGAATGCCCCTGAGTTCAATCCCCAGTACATCCCATTCAATACATGCAAAAAATCAAGAGAGAAGCACTACTTAATGGGTTACTATTGAGAAGTACAATACTATTTTCCTCTCCAATCTTATATGCAAATCATTCCCTTTCCAAGGAAATTCTTTATAGTCTTCTTTTTATTATTCATTCTGATGATTTACAATGATGTGACCTGAAATAGATTTGATTTCACTTACTAAATGCCAGATAAGATTTTTCCTGCTCTTCACTTCTGGGAAATTTTCTTCTTTTAATATTATTTTTAAAATGCATTCCTCTTTCCTTTCTCCTCTTGTTAGGAAACCTGATAGATTGAATCTTCCAGATTGCTATACTTATCTCTTCATCTATTTTTATCTGTTTTTAATTTCTTTTTCTTTTCAGATTTATAGAAGATTTTCTTGATTTTTGTTTCCAGAACTTTTAATATTTAGCTTTTATTTCTGCTGTTGTTTTCGACCTTTCATAAATTTTTACTAAAGTACAAAAGCACATTAGTCATAAGCATGTAGCTCAAAGAATCATTTCAAGTGGATCCAGCATGTTAACACCATGGAGGCAAGAAATGAAGTGTTCCTCTTGCTATTTCACAGTTACTTTCAATCACCAGTCCTTTCCCAAATCCCCAAATGTAATAGCCATCCTGACTTCTAATATCATAGACTGGCTTTTTTACATTTAAACTAGTAGGCTTTGGGTAAAGCAGATTATATTTGACATGTGGATGAACCCTATCCAATCCTTTGAAAACCCGGGGAGAAAATATAGGTTCTCAATGAAGAAGGATTCGTATCTTCAGACTGCCTTTGAACTCAAGACCACAAATAACTCTTTTCTGGATCTCCGGCCTGCAGACCTACACTGTAAATTTCGGACTTGCTAGCCCCTACAATCTTGTTATCAAATTCTTTAAAATAAAGCTCTTCCTCTCTATAAATGCAGATCCTTTTGGCTCTATTTCTCTGTTGAACCTTAAACAATACACAATCATAGGAAGACAATATTGAAGAAGTGATATTTAGTTTGAGTTTTGAAAGTGAAAAATTAAATAACAAGTGAAAGAGGAGAGAATTAGAATAACACTTCAGAAGAAGAAAAAATATTTCCAAAGACTCTCAGGTGTGAGGACACTGTATCTACAAAGCGTGAATGCAGAAAGTATAAAGGAGAGTGCTGTGAGGTAAGTCAGCTGAGTCAGTAAAAGTAGGATTAGATGCAACTTGGTAATTTTATTTGAAAGTAATTCACACAGGCTACATTTTGTATTTGATCATAATTATGAAATTTCTTTACAAAAATACACCCATATTGCATTGACATTAAACATAATTTAAATAGCTATAATTTAAATAATTTAATAGTATTTGTTCTCCTTTCCATTAATGAGATGGTCAAAAATAAACTATTACCTGCTGTTTACTATGCAAACTCAGAAACATTCTGGGGAGAGTAATAGAAATAAATCTCACAGGCTCAAATAGATGTTTGAACATGTGAGAAAAGATCAAATATCTGCAACATTGAATCAAGACATCAGTAAAACATTAGCAGAGCTTGAGTGAACCTGACAAAAAGTTCACAAAACAGTGCAGTTAAGGTAATGAAGAAGGAAGTTCAAGTGTGAGGCAGGCAGAACAAGATTCAGGTTAGTTAATATTCCTTAGTTATTATGCTTTTAAAAAAATGCAATTTGGCCTTCTCCTAAAATGTCAGTGCACATTTTTGTAAATTTCACTGCACATCTATTCATTGTATAGCTTCTTTTAGACCTTTCAAAGCTGCTGTGCATATTGTTGGGATTATCAAATATTTCCATAACTGCACACAGTAGTGTCAAAGAGTTAAATAGAAAAGGGAAAGGAAAAACAGTAAACAAAGAAAAAACTTGAAATAGTTTCATGATAGATATTTCAATAATGGTCGAAATTGCAAAAATTGAATAGATTTTAAAAGAAGGGATATAACAAGAAATAGTCACATCAGGTGTGTTACATCAATTATTTGTTAAATCAATATTTATAAACAAAAGTCGTGTGTGATAGTTGGGAAATAAATTTTCTGGGATATAATTTGAACATAATCTACTTTTTTTTCTAAGAACAAAATGAATAATCTTTTAGGACATATATAAATTCTGTATTACACACATACACACAGACACACACACACACACACACACACACACACACACAATAAGGTTCTGACTCACATGATTACCAAAGCAGACAAGTCTAGCAAGTTGTAGACCCAGGAAAGCTGGTGGTATTATAGTTCAAAGGTTTGGAAGCTGGGGAGCAGAAGATGTCATTGATTCTGCAGTACAAAGAAAGTCAAATGTAGTAAAAAACCTTATGCAGTCAGGCAGATGTGGATTCAAATTTCCTTCTTCTTTTTTTTTTTTTTTTTTTTTTTCTCTGTTTGGATCCTTAGAAGGTTGGATGATGTTCTTCCACACTGAGAAAGGGTATCTGCTTTTTTCTGTCCACCAATTTAAATGCTAATATCTCTTAGAAATACCCACACAGACATAACCAGAAATAAAGTCTAATCAGATATCTGGGTAGCCTATAGCTCAGTTAAGTTGACATATAGAAATAATCATTTCATTATATAATCATTATATATTCTGGGAAGTGAAAACTGATACTCATGACACTGTGAGGTTGTTTGAAAACTCAATTCTATCTTGATAATCTTTCTCAGGTTCTTCTTATCTAACCTAGGATAAGATAGTTTAGCTTTACATTGGTGTTGAAGCTTTTGTTCTTTCAGTTTTCATGTCTTTGTGTTTCTTAAATTGCTATGTGCGTTTTAAAAATAACCTTTGCTAATATTGTGATAAACCATTGTCCTTTTGTCTTCTTTTATTTTTTTCTAGTCAGTTCTGGATGATTTTGTTTATGTGTTTGTTTGTTGCTCAGGATGATTGAGAAGAGGATAAATTAGGGAAATGCTGATAAGAGAATGTTGCTTTTGTGTATCATTGAAGGTCTCCTACCATTTGCAAATCCTTTCAGTTCTCCCCCCCCCCCCCCCCCCCGTTTGTCTTTGTTTACAGTTAGTCTTTTCCTCAAGGGGGAGGGGGGGAAAAGGGAGAGAATTGAACAACAGCTGAGGAGGCAGAGAGGGAAGGTGGGAGGGGAGGGGAGGGGGGATAGTAGGGGTTAGGAAAGGTAGCAGATTAAGACAGTCACTAATATGCCATTATGTAAAAATGTGAGTATGTAACAGATGTGATTCTGCTATCTGTATTTGGGGTAGAAATGGGAGTTCAAAACCCAATAGAGTCAAATGTATGAAAGATGATTTATCAAGAGCTCTGTAATATTTGGAACAATCAATAAAAAAAAAGGAAAAAAAAAAGAGGATGTTGCTGTGATGCTAATGAGATGCTAACTTTTAAGTTCAGCTGTTAGATTATTTACAAGTTAAAGTACATGAATCTCAACTGAAGCATTCAAAAGGATCAAAAGATCACTTATGGGAATTCAAGTTATGTAACATCTGGGCCTGCGGCCAGCAATATTGTTCAAGGTTCTAGGGAACAGGCTTATTGCGCTAGGACTGTGTTGTCCTGGGGTCCCTTGTATTTAATTCTGATCATTGATTCTCAACTTTCATATCTACTTTCGGGTTGCATTTTAGAAAATTTTTATTAATTATGATATTTATGAGAAGTGTGAAATTAAACCACTAGGATCTTGACCAAATTAATATTAGGGTATGTTTCCAGAATTAAAGACTTAAATCTATAGAGAATAATGGGTCTCTTATTTCTACCACCCTTAGACCACTTCTAAGTTTTCCTCTAATCTCACATTACCCATATAATCTTGACTGTATTGTAATATCTAATTTCAACTAATGCCAAGATTCTTAACTCCCAGTCCGTGGCTCCTTCCACTATTTCATGCTGTCTTTCCCGCCCTCAAGGAGAGAACACGGAAACAAGAAGCAATCTGAGTACAGCTCACCAAGATAAATCATTACTATTTTTCTCCACTTCTTTTCTTATTGCATTCCCAAAGCTTGGAAAATTAGCAACAGGAGCTTTAGCAGTGAATTTTCTTGCCAACAATATTTGCCAAACAACTATATGAAAGTATTGCACCCTTATTTTCTTACTAACATTCCATTTCTTCATTGAGAAATGGATGTTACAACTACTGATTAATTGTTTTATAGAACAAACAATTACTGAGAAGCAATTTGGTTTTAAAAATTAAGCTACTAGGGGGGAAACTTTGATTAAACCTCATGAAGTAATAAATCAGCCACAATGTCCAGACAGAACAGGGTTGCTTTTTTATTTTTCTTGGGTAGCCAGCCTTTGGTATTGGATGTACAATATCATGCCCAGAAGATTAGTGAATGGCAATTTTAAAATTATAGTAGTTCTTTGCCACACAAAGAGCATTTTTTTAAAATGTTTTTTGTTCAAACAGCATTGCTCCCAGAAAGTGACAAGAATGAAAGAAATAGCTATCCCTTAATTTCAAGCAGTGTTATCTCAAGCAACAATAGTTCAATGATTTTGTTCTTCTTTTTAATGACCTAAGTCCAGGGTAAATGATTTATAATGTTTGCTTCACAGTCACACCAGTAAAATCATATCATGAAATGATCTCTTCATTTTTCATGATAGATTACTTTGAATAAAATCATATTTAGGCAATATCCAATATTTACCAGCCTCTTCCAGATATATCTAAATTACAACAAACATTAGGCTCCTCTAGCTGAAAATTGCTTTATTTCCACAACAGAAATTTCTTTCTTCCTTATAACCCTTACTCAAGTACTAGGGATAAGTGATTTTAGGAACAGTGATGTCATGAAATTATATGGTTCTTTTTGCATGAACTCAATCCATCTTTGAAAAGTGAATATGAAATAGACCTTTTATGTAGGAATATAATACATTTATTAATTTAGTTGAATATATACATTTATATATGCACATTTATTATATGTAAATGTACATACTGTTGGAAATGATGTTTAAATCCTATTTATCTTACAGGCCTAGAGTATTTTGTTTCTCAGTATTTCACTGAAAGATAGTTTATGAATTAAACCAAAATAGAACAAAATTTTATTGGGAGGCTATCAGAAATTTAGAATGCATTTGCTCTTCTGTATGGTTTAGGAGATATGAATAATGCTACTTTATTATAAATTATGACAACTTATTTTAAAATGAATTTTATGTTTTATAAATCCACCATCATTTTCACAGATGATTACAGAGTATAAAATAACATTTAAGACTCTGTGATAATTCCTTAACAAACTGAGAATATGTTGGGAAAATTTATCAATAAAATACATTTTATTTATTGTAAATTGAGGGTTTTTTCCTGAGATATCATTTCTGGGGCTTTAGTAATCTATGAATAAGTTTTATGCAATAAGCATTTGTTTTACTTCTGAACACACATTACTTCTGACATGTTACCACATCTGACATCATTGACCTGTTTGGTACTTAGTGTAATTAACTGAGATGCAGGTCATATTTATACCAGATACAGGTTTGCAATTACATAGAATGTCACTTTGAAATACTTCATAAGCATAATGTAAAATTCTCTCTGAATAAAAAGTAGAAAACTAAAAGGAAAGGAAGACCATAATATGAACTGAGAGAATGTTTAAAAAAATGAGATCATGAGGTCAAGTCCATCTTGGTTCCAGTCCAGAAGGATGTGTGACAGAATAGTGTTATTACTCTAATCATACTTTATATTTGAGAACCTCTTGACACCTCAAAACTGTGAACTGTTTTGCATGATTTATATGCCAACCAATGATATAGAGAGAGGATGGGAAGGATTGACCATGCACAAGTGTGGGAGCACATTTATTTAGACACACACATTTTTATTTTTTCCTTTATTAAGGCTAATTTCTTTTCTAGCGATGTGTTACCAAGCTCAGGAAAGAAGAAGAAAAGAAATATGCAGACGGAGCAAATATGCATAAGCAAATTGAATTAATTAGGAAAAAAAACAAACTTTATCCCTTGCTTTAGGATTTAATATGACTTTGAGAGTACATAATCTCTGTGAGAACAATTTGGAAAATAAAAGAATGGTATTCTAGCTTGAATGTATAAAAAAGATTAAGTGTTCTGAACATAATAATAATAAACTCAGAAAAATAATGAAATTCACTCAGATGTTAATATGCAAGCACCAGGGGGGCTCTAGGAAAAATACAATAATAAAATCTAGTTTCATATTAATTATGCCATTTGACAAACTGAACACTGAGTTGCTTATGTCCAACAGCCCTTATATAGGCAAGATCACAGACATAGTTTGAGATGTTAAAATGCTGGAAATCTGTCTTCCCAGGAGGAATTTTGCCAATTAGTTTGGGACTAAAGAATCCTGCCAGGCATGAGGCTGCCCAGCAAGGTAGAGGATCAGAAATAGGAAGAAAGGAATATTTTATAAGAGAAGGCTAAAAATCAGCAACTCAGCTGGCAGCGAAAAAGTATGCTTGAAAGTGACGCTAGGATTAGGAAGCTTTCATAGTGTATTGCATTATAATTTTAGAGGTCTTTTTGGGGAGATTTTCTATATTTCTGGCATTAGAAAATAACTTAAAAATTTCAGAATGTGTTTTTCATTATGAAGGTATATACCTAATGGAGAATCTAATCAATTGCTTGCACACATATTAAAGATAGGACCATGATTGATCCATTTCTCACCTTAAAATGAAGAAAATATTCGTGGATATTAAGACATTTGTAAAAATTGATTAGATGGACTTTTATTTTCCAAGCCTTTATTTAGAAATGAAGAGTCACCATATTTAGCGGAAAAATTCTACTCAGGAAAATAAAACTTTCAAATTATTTAGCAGCTTTAACACAAGGAAATAACTAGAGTATGAGCTTTATCTGAATTATCTACATTCCTTATCCTTACCTAGTTAGCTACATAGTTGACAAATGCATTTCCTTCTTGTTCTTTTGCATTCCCTTATATCTGACTATTATGGTTTGGATTTACAATGTTCTCTAAAGTCTCATGTGTTTCAAGGTGAGACTTCTGGGAAATGACTGGATCATGAGGTTCTGACCTCATCAGTGGATTAGTCCATTGATGGCTGAATGGATTAGTGGGAACCAGGACCTGGTTGGAGGAATTAAGTCATTTGGGCACATTCTGGAAGGGTTCATCTTCACTCGGACTCCTTCCTCTTTTTCTGCTCTCTGGCTGCCATGAGCTAAGCAACTTTCCCTTAATATGTCTTTCCAGTCTGATGCTCTCTCTGCCTCATCTCAGACTCAAAGAGTTTGGAAATAGCTCACCCTATCCTATGAAAACCCTTCCTTTTCTAAGTTGTTCTTGTCACGTATTTTGGTCACAGTGATCAAAAGCTTTTGAAGACATTAGCTCTTTATATATTCTATACATATTCCCTTTAGCCATTATATTTTACAAGACCTCAGAAGCCCATGCTTATTTGGTAGAGGATTGCATTCTACCTACTCTGAAAGCCTACAAGATATGTCTTCTGAGCTCAACAGTTGGCTTACATGGATTGAGACTTTTATCAGTTTTCAATTTGTGTTTTTATGACACAATTAAAAATTACTAAATAGCATGAAAAGGCAGTTGAATGACAAAGTTATGAGATTTTAGGAATTATGTAGTCACTCTGCAACCACAAATAAATTGATTATCCTGGTTGTATTTGACACTCTATTACTTTTTTTTTTTTTACTGAAATTCTTTGCTTCCTTTGACTTGAATAAAAAATACTCTTCTAGTTTTCTAGGGTGGGGAAAGGAGCAAATAAAATCTTTGATATACTCCCAAACCTGCAAATATGCAAAATAATAGTTATTGGATAATAAGCAAACTGTAGAGCAGTGATCAGTTAACTGGAGACTAGATCAACATTGATCAAGCAAATGATCACCTCTGTAGCTTAAAAAAGAAAACTTTCCTAGTGTAGAGATCAACTTTATGAAACTTAGATCATTTTGTATTTTATTTACAGACAGTGTCTCACTAAGTTGTTTGGTGCCTTGCGGTTGCTAAGGCTGGCTTTGAATTCACAATCTTCTTGCCAAAGCCTCCCCAGCTGCTGGAATTATAGACATGTGCCACCAGGCCCAGCAGATTATATTTAAAAATTTATTGCAAATAATTGTCTTTCTGGATTGCAGGGGCTGCTTAGGCACGTCTGACCTCCATAGTGCAGAACCTGTTTGGAAGGCAGACTAAAACACAGCAAACAGAACCTACATCTTCAGGCATAATTTCTACTGCTCCAGAGAAGAAATTCTTTCCAGTCTTGATGAAATAGGTCTACACAAATGAACTGGTATAATTTCCTTTATTTAAACTCAACCAATCTTGGATTTATATATATACAAAACAACTCCACAGTAATGCATACATTACTATTTGTTTGAATAATTGAGGACTGTTTCCTAGCCAACTGACACATGAAACTGACTAAAACAGTCATTTTCATAGGATGGTTTAACTTAAAAAGGAGGATAACTGGATTTTGTCAGGTTTGGGAATTAACTTAAACTTCACCTATGGGATCATTTTTGAAATTCTGTTTATTTTTAGAAATATTTTTATTAGTGAATTATTATTATTAATAATAGTAAGATTCATTGTGATATATTTATACCTGCATATAGTATAATTTGGTCTATTTCATTCCCTCCTAACTCCCCTTTACCTTCCCTCCTCCAACCTGGTAATCCACTACTCTTTACTACTGATTTCCCTCTATTCTCACGATACACCTTGCTCATTTTCCCCATTTTTCTCTCTAGTTCCCACATGTGAGAGAAAACATGACCCTTGACTTTCTGAGTCTAGCATGTTTCACTTAACGTTCTCCAGTTCCCTTCACTTTCCTGCAAATGACATTCATTTTGATCTTGTTTGTGGTTGATTAAAAATCCACTGTGTATATATGCTACCCATATTAAGTAAATTACAAAAAAGTTTCTGTCCTCTAAAGTTTAATATGTTCTTGTAAAGAAGTCTTATTATACCTAAATGGAGACAGTATCAGCTCAACACACTTCATATCACATGGCACTCAATGAATATTAGTTCTTCCTGTCCTCACAATCATCTTATGATGTACAGTGATGTTTCTGACAGTGATTTGTATAATTTCATATATATAATAAATGAATAGCCAAAGAAAGGACACAAAGGTGACAAAATACACTGAGGTTTATTTAAGGTATATTCTTCATGTTGTTGGAGTGAGGCCCAAATTAATACTGTCTTAATTAGTGAACAGTTGTGACACATTAGCATGTCACTCAATCATTCTGAACCTCAGTTTACTCACCTGCAAAATGAAGATATAAATATACACTCTACCTATCTTGTAGGATAATTGTGAAAAATTAGAAAATGCATATATTATTTGTGTGCGTGGGTGTATGTGTGTATGTGTAGAGAGAAAGAGAAGTAGAGAGAGAAAGTTATAAGATCAATATCTAATCTTTCAGTGTTTCTAGTTTTCCACATCACTGCCAAGCTAACAGTACTTATCTAGATCTGCTAGTATAAGAAGAAATTATTCTAACAGTCATTTTGGATTTAGGTGTACAAGGCTAAATCTCAGAGACAGGAGTGGATTTGGGCATACAAATTGTCTTGGCTAAAACCATGAAGGCAGGATTTTCCCCTTCAGAAGAGCAGTTTTCCTGGTCTTGAAAGAGACTGTGAGAGAGCCAGTGTGCCCTGAGCCATCTCAGATAGCACCATCTTGGAGTTTGTCCTAAGTGCAGCTTGGGACACAGAGGAGCAGATAATATGCTGAACAGGAGAGAAGACATCTCGTTGGCAACTTAGGTGCCCTGATGATGGACAATCAAGGACCACATGACATCCAACATGACCCTTGATGCCCGCCCCAGCATGCAGAGCTTGGCATAGGATTTCAGAAGTCACAGGGAGGAGAAGGAGGCTCTAAAATAATGGAAGTTAAGTTCCCCAGTAGGCTGATGAGAGGATGATTAGAAACAGAAATTAAGTCATTTTTCTTATACACTTGTATTTAAGGATTGAAATTAATGCTAACTACTCTGAAATGATATAATTTTCTAAACTTCTCCAATTCCTATTGCCTTTAACTCTTTTCTCTCTCTTTTTAAAAGATCAAATTTTTAAAGTATACTTTTAAATTCATAGCAAAATTAAGAAGGTGCAGATATTTCTCATATATCACCTGCCTCCATACATAATAGCCTCCCTTATTATCTACACTCCCCCACACAAGAATGGTACATTTACTAAAACTGAAGACACATCATAATCACCAAAGTCTACAATTTAAACAGGGTTCACTCTAGGTGTTATACATTCTACAGGTTTGGACAAATGTATAATGGTATATATATATATACATATATACATATACATATATATATATATACATATACATATATATACATATATAAACTAAATATATATGTATACATTTAGTATTTATAATGCACCACTATAGTATCATACCATAGAGTATTTTTACTACTCTAAAATTTTCCTGCGCTTGTTTATTCTTCCCTCCTTTTACCCCAACCCTGGGCAACCACTGATCCTTTTTACTCTCTCCATCCCTGAAGACATACAAAATGTCATAAACAACCTTTCGATCTTTAGACTTCCTCAGTGGGAAGAGCATGTTTGAACTGCCATGAGTACTGCATTGCATTTCTATTGGCAATGAAAGTCCTCAGTGTATGTGATCAAAATTAACAGTTCTAGTTTTTAAATTAGTCTTTTGTGAGTTTAGTTGAATAAAGCTCAGTTGTTTGGACCTGAAACATGAATGTGCTGTCAAAATGGAGTTTATGAGCTTGCAAAATAGAAGGGCTTGATGACTCTATTAGAGTACAGATACTTCTTGAAGACCCATGACTGAAGGAAAGGTCTACTGGCCTTCTCTAGTATTATGTAAATAGAGAAGATGAAGGTAAAGAAGACAAAATGGAGGAAGAGGAAAAGGAGGAGGAAGAGGATGAGCTAAATGAACATGAAGTGCAGGCTCTGGAACCAGATAGACTTTGTTTACCAGTTCCTGCTTTTTTCACTTATTTTAGTTTTAGCAAATTCAAAGATATCTTATAGTATTGGTGTGAGAAATTAAGGTGTTAATACACGTAAAAGAATTTTTTATTAATTTTTAAAATTTATATATGACAGCAGAATGCATTACAGTTCATACTACACATATAGAGCAATTTTTTTATATCTCTGATTCTATACAAAATATATTCACACCAGTTCATGTCTTCATACATGTACTTTGGATAATAATATCCATCACATTCCACCATCATTTCTAACTCCATGCCTCCTCCCTTCCCCTCTCACCCCTCTACACTATCTAGAGTTTGTCTATTCCTCCCTCACTCCCCCTCTCTACCCCACTACGAATCAGCCTCCTTATATCAGAGAAAACATTCAGCATTTGGATTTTGGGGATTGGCTAATTTCACTTAGCATTATCTTCTCTAACTCCATCCATTTACCTGCTAATGTCATGGTTTTATTCTCTTTTATTGCTGAGTAATATTCCATTATGTATATATGCCACATTTTTTAGTCTATTCATCTACTGAAGGGCATCTAGTTTGGTTCCACAGTTTGGCTATTGTGAATTTTGCTGCTATATACATTGATGTGGCGTGACCCTGTAGTATGCTGTTTTTAAGTCCTTTGGGTATAGAGGGATAGCTGGGTCAAATGGTGGTTCCATTCCCAATTTTCTAAGCAGTCTTCATACTGCTTTCCATATTGGCTGCACCAATTTGTAGTCCCACCAGTAATATATGAGTATACCTTTTCCTCCACATCCTTGTCAACACTTATTGTTGTTTGTCTTCATAATAGCTGCTATTCTGACAGGAATGAGATGATATCTTAGAGTAGTTTTGATTTGCATTTCTCTAATTGCTAACGATGATGAATACTTTTTCATATATTTGTTGATTGATTGTATATAATCTTCTGAGAAGTGTCTGTTCAGGTCCTTGGCCCATTTATTGATTGGGTTTTTTTGGTGCTTAGCTTTTTGAGTTCTTTATATACCCTAGAGATTACTGCTCTATCCAATGTGTAACTAGGGTTTAGCATAGATAGCCTTTATGATGGTAAGATATGTTCTTGTTATCCCTAATTTTTCTAGAATTTCAAACATGAAGGGGTGCTGTATTTTGCTAAATGCTTTTCCTGCATCTATTGAGATGATGATTTGATTCTTATCTTTAAGTCTATTGATGTGATGAATTACATTTATTGATTTCCATATATTGAACCAACCTTACATCTCTGGGATGAACCCCACTTTATTGTGGTGCATGATCTTTTTGATATGTTTTTGTATTCGATTTGCCAGAATTTTATTCAGAGTTTTTGAATCTATGTTCATTAGATATATTGGTTTGAAGTTTTCTTTCTTTGATGTGTCTTTGCCTGGTTTTGAAATCAGAGTGATATTGGCCTCAAAGAATGAGTTTGGAAGTGCTGCCTCTTTTTCTATTTCCTGAAATAAATTGAAGAGTATTGGTATTAGTTCTTCTTTAAAGGTCTTGTAGAACTTGACTGTGTGTGCATCTGGTCCTGGGATTTTTTTGGTTGGTAGACTTCTGATGTCATCTTCTATTTCGTCATTGATATTGATCTGTTTAAATTGTGTATATCATCCTGATTCAATTTGGGCAAGTTATATGACTCTAGAAATGCCTTCAATATTTTCTATTTTGTTGGAGTACAAGTTTTCAAACCAATTCTAATTATCTTCTGTATTTTTGTAGTGTCTGTCATGATATTTCCTTTTTTATTATGTATGTTAGTAATATGAGATTTCTTTCTCCTTCTCTTCATTAGAATGGATAAGGGTCTGTCATTTTTTTTTCAAAGAACCAATTTATTTTTCTGTCAATTTTTTCAATTGTTTATTTTGTTTCAATTTCATTGATTTCAGCTCTGGTTTTAATTATTTCCTGTCTTCTACTGTTTTTGGTGTAGATTTGTTCTTCTTTTTCTAGGGCTTTGAGATGTAATGTTAAATCATTTATTTGTTGACTTTTTCTTCTTTTAAGGAATGAACTCCATGCAATGAACTTTCCTCTTAGAACTGCTTTCATAGTGTCCCAGAGATAGCGAAATATTGTATCTGTGTTCTCATTCACCTCTAATTTTTTTTAATTTATTTTTTGAGGTAGTGGGAATTGAACCCAGGGCCTTATGCATGCAAGGCAAGCACTCTACCAACTGAGCTATATCCCTAGCCCCTCTAATTTTTTTTAATCTCCTCCTTGATGTCTTCTGCAACCCAGTGTTCATTCAGTAGCATATTATTTAGTCTCCAGGTGTTGGAGCTGCTTTTATTACTTATATTATCATTGATTTTATCATTGATTGTTGTTTTATCATTATTTTTTAAAATATTTTTTGTTTCCAAAATGTGATGCTGAGGCCTAAACATAGTGCCTTAGATGTACAAGGCAAGTGCTCTGCTACTAAGTCACAACCCCAGACCTTGTTTTATTTTATATATATATTTATTTATTTTGGGGGCAGGTGCCTAGGATTGAATTCAAGGGCACTCAACAACTGAGCTACATCCCCAGCCTCATCTTTGCAGAGACTTTCTTTGAAATCATAATCCTCCTGTCTCAGCCTCCTGAGTTGCTGGGATTATAGGCATGCACCACTGTGCCTGGCCACAGTTGGTTTTTGAAAGCCACAGTAAAGAAGGAAAACTCCAAACCTCTCAACTATTTATTATCATAAAACCTAATTTCTTAGGGATGAGAGGAAAATGACAAGTAATTAACTAATATATCATAATAATTTAGCTGGTTTTATGAAAAATATTTTAAAATACATTTATCTTAGGACATCATACATCTAAATGAGTTTAAATTTCTGTAATTATATAGAACTCAGTCTACATAGGTTTTGAAATTTTGAAGTTATCATCAATTTACTTCTGTGTTAGTATAGAGAATAAATCTCCGTGCAATTTATGAAAAAGGAAATCCCTCTATAAATGAAGTTTCTGTATGTCCTTTTCCATTTATCTATTGCTGAGTAGCAAACCATCTTGAAGCCTACTGACATCAGCAAAACATATAAACCCATAGATTCTGTAGGACAGGCATTCAGGCAAGGCATAGTGAGGATAATAGTGTCTTCACCAGGGCCTCAGATCAGAGGTCTAAAATGCCTAGGATGACTTGAAGAGTGGTGGGATAGAGTACTAGGGATGAAAGGTTTCAAAGCCTGGGCTCACCTAAGAATCTAACTTGGGACTTAGCTATGCGGTTTTTGCTGTCTTGTAGGGTGGTGGCCACAACATAGTTGGGCTTTTTATATAATGGCTCCGAGTATCAGGAGTGATTTATTCCAATTTCCAAAACAGAAACTGTATTACTTTTTTATGAATTGGTCTTAGATGTCACAAAATATCCCTTCTGCCACATCTATTAGTCAAAGCAGTCACAAACCTTGGATTGAAGGAAAAAAGACATCATATTTACTGGGTCTTAGTTTTTAAATTTAGTTCTATGATATGTTTCACATAAAGTTTGCATATGGAAAAATAAATTATCTGATGTTACTTTTCTCCCCTTTTGGGCATTTAATTTTTCCAGTTTCCTTTTTTGAACAAATTATCATTTGTAGACACACACACACACACACACACACACACACACACATACATACACACATATGTAATGTATACATCACACTTTCCTGAAACAGAAAATAAAAGCCAGAGCAGACTAATGCACTATTCAAAGTTGGAAAGCATTTCCCACCCTACAAACAGATCCATTAGCCAGAGGTCTAAAGTTAACTGCCTTAACTGCATCAAGGAGTTTAAACATCTCTTACCAATTACTGCTGATCACTAAGCTATGTTGATCCACGTGCAACTCCAAAGAAATCAGGCTTCAAAATAAAACACCACACAAGAATTAGACTCTGCTATATTAATCTAAGTGAGTAAATAAAAAAATAAAAAATCATAAGACAAAGAAGCATAAGAATCCAGAATTGCTGCAATATAGAATCTAAAATGTACAGTTTTCATCATAATTATGAGATCTACAAAACAAACAAATAAACAAACAAAAAAAAACCCCAAACAAACAAGAGAGTGCTATGCTATATAGGAAAAGTCAAGAATCTACATTCAAAGAAAGTATGATAAAAATGACTCATCAGGGGCTGGGGATGTGGCTCAAGCGGTAGCGCGCTCGCCTGGCATGCGTGCGGCCCGGGTTCGATCCTCAGCACCACATACCAACAAAGATGTTGTGTCCGCCGAAAACTAAAAAAAAATAAATAAAATAAAATAAAAAATATTTATTTTAAAAAAATGACTCATCAAATATAGAATATTGTTTTTGTCAGCTTTTTTGCTGATGTGACCAAAAGACCTGACTAGAACAATTTTAAAAGAGGAAAAGTTTATTTGCGGACTCACAGATTCAGTGGTCTCTATCAATGTACAGCTGACTCCATTCCTTGAAGTTTAAGGTGAGGCAGAACATCATGGTGGAAGTGTGTGGTAAGGGAAAACAGCTGGGGAGATGGTACCAGGAAGCAGAGAAAGAGAAAGAGAAAGTTCCCTCACAAAGTGCATGTCCCAAGGCATGCTACCATCAACTCACCCTCTCCAGCTATACCCTACCTGCCTACATTCACCACCCAGTTAATCCCTATCAGGGTATTAATGTAGTGACTAGGTTAATGCTCTCCTAACCCAATTATTTCACTTCTAAGCTTTTTTTCATTGTCTCACCCATGAGCATTTTGGGGACACCTCACATCCAAACCACAATAAATATCAATAAAGAAAACTAAATGATAACAAACAACCAAGTGGAAATTCTGGGGTTGAAAGGTATAACACTGAAATTAAAAATGAGGTGGAGAAGCCCAATAGTACATTTTATCACAAAGAAAAATGAAGCATACAAACAGAACAATAGAAGAAAAGACTAAAAATGAATATGACATACCATCAAAGGTTCCAGCTTATTCATAGTAGGTACCCCAGAAAAAGTTGAAAAAGAGAGAAAAGTGTAGAAATGTTGACTTTTTTTTCTTTTCAAAATTGAGGAAAAATATTAATTTACATATCCAAGAAGATTGATGACTTCAAAGCAGATAAACACAATGAGATCCACACCTAGACATATCAAAATCAATCACATATAGAAAAAACTTAGTCTAAGATTAACAACTGACTTTATCAGAAACAACCGAAGCCAGAGGCTATATAAAGTTGAATCAACCAATTTTATGCTCAAGAATGCTGTCCTTCAAAATTTAGATTAAAACAAAAACTTTACCAGAAAAACAAAACTTGTTATTTTGCCTATAAATGTAGAATAAAAGGAAGTAAATGAGAAGGAAAATTATACCTAGCATAATTTGAGGCCAGATATAAAACTGCAGAGCAACAGTAAAAGTACCCATTTGAGTAAATAGAATACAATATGAATATATTTTTAACTTATTCCCCTTTAAATGATTACAAATTGCACAAAACAATAATTATAACATACTATTGTTAATCTTATGACCTAAAAAGATACAATATGTAAAATAATAACAATGGGATAAATTATAATTATAGCAAATTTTTATATTTGTAAATTAGTATTAATTTGAGGTAGAGTTTTATTGAGTTACATGCATATTATAATTTGTAGAACTAATAAAAATAACTAAAAAATAATGAAAAAGATTACAAAAAACCAACAATCAAAAATGTCAGTTAAAATTCTACACTAGATAATATCTATATTATACACAAAATCAGACAATAAAAGAAAAGCTGAGAAAGAAATAAAATACAGAAAACTGATTTTTTTTCTAATTTTATTACTAGTACTATTATTTTTATTTGCTGTACTGAATTTAGTACAATATTAAAAAGGACAGGTTAGAGTGGACATCTTTATCTTCTTTGAGATTTGAAGGGAAATGCTTTCAGTTTTTCCCCACTCACTATGATGTTGGTATTGGATTTTTCATATATGTTCTTTATGATGTTGAGGGTGGTTCCTTCTATCCCTAGTTTTTTCACTGTTTTGATCATGAATGGGGCTGAATTTTGTTGAGGGCTTTCTCTGCATCCATTGAGGTTAAGTAAGTGATTTTTGCCCTTAATTCTATTTATGTGCTGAATTATATTTACTAATGGGATAAAAGCAAGTTGGTCATGATGTAAAATATTCCCAAATGTTGTTGAATATTAACAAGTTAATATTGTTTTTGAATGTTAACAAGTTCTTAACAAGTTTATTATATATTATTGTATCAGTATATAAGGATTTTTCATCTAAGTTCATCAGGGGTATTGATCTATAATTTTTTTCCCTTGGTATGTCCTTATCTAGTTTTAGAATGACTGTGATACTGGTTTCAGAGAATGAATTTGGAAGTGTTTCAGCACTTTTCATTTTGTAGATAATTTGGGGGACACTGGCATTAGTTCTTTTAAAAGTTCTGGTAGAATTCACCTGAGAATCCATCTGGACCTTGGTGCTTCTTCATTGGAAGCCTTTCTATTTTCTTCTATGACTTTGCTAGTTATTGGTCAAAACTGTTTAAGTTTTCTACATCCTCTTGATTCAATTTTGTCAGGTCACATATATCTAGAAATGCATTAATTTCTTCTAGGTTTTCCAATTTATTGGACTAAAAATTTTCAAAATAGTCCCTAATGATCCTCTGGATTTCTGTGATATCCATGGTGATTTCTCTTTTTTCATCTCTAATTTTATGAATTTGGACCTCCTCTATTTTCCTTTGTCTAGTTTGGCTAAGGGCCTATCAATATTATTTATCTTTTCCAAGAATCCACTGTTCATTTTATTTCTTTTTGTATTTTTTATCCTTCATTTCATTGACTTTAGTTCTGATCTTAATTATTTCCTTCCTTCTGTTGGTTTTAGAATTATTTGTTCTTGTTTTAGCAGGGCCATGAGATGCAGCTTTAGGTTGTTTTTTTAGGATATTTCCAATTTTTTATGTAGACATTCATAGTTATAAACTCTCCTCTTATAACTGCCTTCATAGTGTTGAGAGGTTATGGGATGTTGTATCAATATTCTCATTTGATTTTTAATTTTTAAATTTCTACTGTGAGTTCTTCAATTAGCCATATGCAAAGAGTCTTTACTGAGTTTCTATCTAGATGAACTATCTATTGGTGAGAGGTAGAGTTGAAATCACCCATTGCACTGGGGTCTATCTGAGGCTTTGAGTAGTGCCTCTTTTATGTAATTAGGTTCACCAATATTGGGGCATAAACATTTACTATGTTACTCTTGCTTGTTTAGGGCTTCAATTTTCATCCTTTCACTCTCAGACTGTGACCATCTTTGCCTATAAGGTGATTCTCTTACAAACAACATAAAGTTGGATTTTGTTTTTTAATACGTTCTGGAAAACCATGTCTTTTCTAGAGAGTTGAGAAAATTTACATTCAATGTTATTATACAGAGATGATTATTAATTCCTGCCATTTTGATTTATTTCTAATGTTTGTTTTGGTCCTGTTTCTCAATTGCTTAGTTACTCTTCAAATGAGATTTGTTCATTTGCGAGCCCTAAGGTTTGGTTTTTATTTCTTCTGTGTGGATTATTTCTTTAAGTAAGATCTGTAGTGCCAGCTTAGTGGTCATGAATTCTCTTAATTTCTTCTTATCTTGGAAACTTTTTATTTTCACTTTTATTTTGAAGATAGTTTTGCTCCTTCAGTCAATACTCCCGCTGCTTAAATCCTGAGCAATGGAGCAAGTGGAAATGCCATGTTCCTCTAATTCACCATTTGAATCTCTCCAAATAAAAATTCATTGTCCTTTCACTATACATTGCTAATCATTTTTTTTTGTTATGGAATATTAGACTATATTTTCCCTAATGTGTAATGTCTTTGCCATGTTTTAGTATTAGTTATATTCTGATTTCAAATAATAAATTAGGAAGTGCTCCATCATACCCTATTTTCTGAAGAAGTCTGTATAAATTAATATTAGTTCTTTCCTCATTATTTGATAGAAATCATGCCAACAAGCATTTGTCCCTATTTTTTTAGTGGATTATAAAATACTTTAAGTATTTCAAATATTAAGACCTGCCTATTTCCTTAAGGTTACTGTTTACAACTTATTACTTTTTTCATGATTTATTTGCAACCCATCTTGTCTTTATGTTTGAAATCTAATTCTTGGAAACCGCATAGTTTTCTAATAAACTGTTTCTCTGTGTAATCTAGAGACCAAACCAAAAGATGAAAGGCCCACTCCACACCCTTGAAATAATAACTTATTTTCAGGAATATTGTTCCAGAGTCTGTTTTTATTATTGAGATGAAGCAAAAATGGAAAGACGGTTTCAGCAGCATATTTAGGAGAAAGTTGGGAGAAGAGTCAAAATAGCTCTTTCAATTTTGCTGGAAGCAATAATATGAATTTGTAATCAGAGATGAGGAGTTTTGGGGCAACTATCATAATTCTCCCAAACTCAGACTACCAACAGTAGTTTGAGAGTTGGAGTTTTGTTAATTATTTAGAATAGATTTTATCTAAGTAAGTATAGTATGTGGTATTTTTTGCTCTGATCTTTTACACAGGAACTTATTTTCATTTTGTTTCAAACTAAAATTAGTTATTTTTCATGTTGTATAATAGTGAGAAAGCACAGTTGTCATAAACCAAACTTTTTATGTTGAGATTCAAGAATTATTATTAATAATTATCATTAATCATAACTATGTAATTATCACATTATTAATAATGTTAGTAAAGAATTTTACTTTCTGTTAGTTTTTGCAAATTATATTCTATGTTAAAAAACTTTCAAATATGAATTCTGGTTTTATTTACTGTCTTCTTGGTTGTATAAATATCAAAAGTGATATGGTTTCTGATTTATTATTTCCATTACATTTGTCATTTTTTTGCTCTATAAAACACACACAACTCTAAATTTGTTTAAAAAATAGAAGAGCACTGTTCAATGAAAAACCTCTTAAAATTATTTATTTCATAGTAAGTGAAAACACATGTTCACTTGACCAACTTTAAAGTTAATTGAGTGAAATGAAACTTTTGCTTCTTATACTGATTTTTAACTGAAAACATAATTTTTCCCTTTTTATCAGAGTATTGCAGACCTAAAATATTACTTGATAGATATTAGCATGCTATCATTTTGCAATCTGGGACCACTTACTAGCACAGAGTAGATGTGAGGTTATCACTGATCACACACACACAGGTAACAAGTTCCCCTTGTGGCCTTCAGTTGATAGATGGCTACTGCCTTGACACAAACATAATGGCAGCTAATCTGACAGGAAGAACTTTGGATGGTGAAATAAATTTTACTTACCTACTTTGGAGAGCATATCAGTGAATTGGGCAGTTTAAAAGAGATTAAAAAATAAAATTAAAAAGTCTTAACTCTAGATAATGAGAGAGTCCAAGAATGTTTTAGATTGTCATCCTTTTATAAGTTTACAGTACTTCAGTTATTATTTTTTACTAGATCCACAGAAATGTTTTAAATGTAAATTTGGCTAAAAACAATTATTGGGTCTCAGTACTCACAAACCCCATGTAATAAACTCTTCACAAAGCCTCATTTTCTGCCTTCTAATAATTCTAGGAATCTTTTTTAAAGTATGATTATTTAATTCTTCGGTGTAGTTTTATTGTCATTTTTCTAGTTTTTTTTTTCATTTTGTCCAATGAGTATATGCTGTCAAAATTCCCATCAGTTTCAAAATTGTGTGTCTGCATACACGTGTATCAACACAATATATAATTATTTGACTGTAGTAAAAGAAGAATACACATCATATTGCATTATGGACTAATCTTCAGACAAAGTATATTACTCACAAATTAGTGATATGAGTCTCACTCTCACACCTAGTTACATATTGGATGACATTTCACTTGAGTCCAATATTTATGTTCTTTTTTATTTAAATTTTTTTCCATATAATATTTTAAGTTTAATCAAAAGTCAACTTAGAAAGGGCATTCTGCCTAAGGGATATTTTTCCATTAAGTATCATGACATATTGGTAGCCTTGAGGGATTATTGGTTTTTGAAGAAATATTAACAGCTGGAAATTTGCATTTTAATACAGTTCTCCTCAGCTACTCAAGCAATTTTATTTTTAAGACCTGTGACAGGTTTCAAAGCTTTAGTTCTAAAGCAATCTAGTCAAGTAGCACTAACATGATTTCATTACAAATAACAAAGTTTCTAATAATTTTTTTCACCTGAAAATTTTAATTTGAGATGTCAGGGAAATCAACACCCAAATTTTATATCTGTACTGAAATCAGACTTGATAATTGGAAAAAGTGAGGAGGAATTATTTTTAAGCCTTTACTTTCAAAAAAATGAGAAATAAGAAAATAGGATGTCTAATTAGGTTTTGCTGATTAGTAGCTAAAAGTGAAGTTGATGCAAAGAAACCCTTCACAGTAATTGTTCAGCCTATCTAGGTGGTTGTCCTGGGGGGAAAGGATTCCTAGGATAGCACAGGAAGATTCTATGAAATGAGAACTGACTTTGTCACTCTTGATCCTGGTATTAAACACATATTCAGAATTGCTATTGAAATTAATTGGGGATTTTGAGCCAGGATCAAGTGACACCACCACTTAATATGGTGGCAGTGAATAAAAGTGAATGGCAACCTCAATAATTACAGATGGACTATACTTCTAAAAAAAGATAAAATGGATAAATATCTTAGGAAGGGACAATGAGGAACACTGAATTTCCTTTTTATTTTCAGTGTGAAATAGAAATTTTATTTATTAATCAACCTAAACACCTGAAATGACAGGATCAGACCACAGACAATTACTCATTTGTGAATTATCAAATCAAATCCCCATGTTTTATTCCTTTCAACACATTGTATTACATACACCATTCTATGTAGATAGAAGAATGGGGAAGGCAAAATATCCTCAGTAAATATCTGTATAATTTCATTTGCATCCTGAAAATAGACCTTTATTTTTTTAATAGCTCCTCAAAGACAAAGAATGTTAGCACTGCCCTGATTTACTTGTAGAAAACCTGGGCAATTGTCTGTATCTCTGTCTAATAGGAGACAGACACTGTTTGCAGCCTATTCTAAGGATATTGTATGGGTGTAAAAATACCAGAACTTCTAATAGTTCTTTACAGTTTATACTTCTGCAACTGTCCTGATTGCTTTCTGCCCCCCAGTCAAACTCATACCAGCACAAAACTGTCTTATCTACACACAAGTACTACTTAAATTTTCCTGTATTTGCTTTTGCTCCTCTTTTATCCCTCTGTGGCTGATCTTGAGGTGGAGGAAGAACCAGAAGTCTTGATCATGTTGGTTCCGCATCTTGGTAAATGAGAATCAAACCATGGGGCTATGTGCCAGGCACTGTGGTAGGTTCTGGGTATGAATAAGTGAGAAAAACCAATTTGACTTCAGTTTTTTAGGGTTTTACATTTCCGTGGAGAGAGAGATTTTAAATAAGTAAAATACACAAATAAATACAAAGAACATCACAGATGAAGGGTCAAAAATATCCATGAAGATAGTGGTGGCAAAGACAGTGACTCATTAAAGGATCAGAAGAAGAGCTACTGTGGTTAAAGCACAAAACATACACAGCCTATGAAAGCAAGATTAAGCTCTCTCTTTTAACTACTGTACCCCCAACTTACAAGAGAACCTGAATCATCAAAGTCCTCCAGAATTATTTCTTAATTCTTAATAAATGGGCTCATACTTAGTGGGCTTTTAACAGACAACAGAGCTTTTAGCAATCTCTTAATTCAGGTTTAACTGTTTATCTCCAAGCCCCAAACTGCTGGTGGGACTGCAAAATGGTGAGCCCAATTTGGAAAGCAGTATGGAGATTCCTGGGAAAGCTGGGAATGGATCCACCATTTGACCCAGCTATCGCCCTTCTCCGACTATTCCCTGAGGACCTTAAAAGAGCGCACTATAGGGATACGGCCACAGCAATGATTATAGCGGCACAATTCACAATAGCTAGACTGTGGAACCAACCTAGATGCTCCGCAATAGATGAATGGATAAAAAAAATGTGGCATCTATACACAATGGAGTATTATGCAGCACTAAGAAATGACAAAATCATTGAATTTGCAGGGAAATGGATGGCATTAGAGCAGATTATGCTAAGTGACGTTAGCCAAGCCCTAAAAAACAAATGCCAAATGTCTGATATAAAGAGAGCCACTAAGAACAGAACAGGAAGGAAGAGCATGAGGAAAAGACTAACAGTAAACAAAGACGAATGGGGGGAGAGAAAGGGAGAGAGAATGGAAAGCATATGGAAATGGTAGGAGACTTCAATGACACACAAAATTATAAGAGGTTATGAGGGGCAAGGGGGAGGGGAAAAAAAGGGAGAGAATTGAACAACAGCAGAGGAGGTAGAGAGGGAAGATGGGAGGGGAGGGGAGGGGAGTGGGGATAGTAGGGGATAGGAAAGGTAGCAAAATACAACAGTCACTAATATGCCATCATGTAAAAATGTGAGTATGTAACAGATGTGATTCTGCAATCTGTATTTGGGGTAAAAAAGGGAGTTCAAAACCCAATTGAGTCAAATGTATGAAAGATGATATATCATGAGCTCTGCAATGTTTTGAACAATCAATAAAAAAAAGAAAAATAAATAAATAAATGAAAAAAAAATAAAAAAAATAGAAATATTTTTGAGTTGTTTTAAAAGGTATCTTGCTTTCCTTTTTTGGGTGTATGAATGTGACTATGAATATACTTCTTGTGACAATATGAAAAATTTTATCTTAGTGTTAGAAGAAGCAAAATGTTAGTGTGCGTCTATCTAAAAGCCTCAGTATAAAGCATTTTAGAGTCATAAGTAAAATACATATGTTCATGTGAAATGTCTGATAGACAGAAAGTTGGTTTGCTTCCTCTGATCAGTGATAAGGAAAACACTAAGTTGGGAGATAGGCAGAGGGAAGTCTGGTCTCTGCCAGGAATACTTAAGTTTCCTTACCTAAATACTAGGTCTAAGAACAATATGTATGCAATAGAAGACTGAGTGAATTCAATCAGAGACATATCAGTAACAGCCAGGAAAGAAATTCACCAAGAAGTCTAGAGAGATATGCCCAAGTCCTCTCCAAGAGTCATAGCCAGGCAGGTGTTTCAGAAGCCCTGCTATTTTAATCTAGGGAATACCTGTATGGTTTGCCTATGTGCTTGTTACACTAGATGTAAGAGTAAAAAGTTGTGCTATGGGTACATGTAGTGTGACATCAGAGGCAGGGTATTAAAAAAATATCTAAAAACAAATATCAGGCTCCAGAAAGTAAAAGAGTAGAAACGTACTGAAGAGGCGAGGGAAAATGAAATGTATATCTGTGTAGGCCCCAAGGATACATTAAGAATTAATAAAATGGATTGTTTAATGAAAACTGGTCATGCAATAACATCCAAACTGAAAATGTAAACCTTCTGCCCTCTAGAAGTATCAGTTTAGTGGGATAGAAAATTATCCTCTCATCTTAGGAAGGTGAGGGATTTTTGTGTTCACATGAACCATGGAACAGGAAAAAAGTGCATCAATCCCACTGAGAGAGGTCAGGTAAGACTTCCAGGGCAGGTGATATTTGGGCCAAATAGGATGTCCTGATCTGACAGACTGCTGAAAAGTCATCCTTGATGTATCCGACAAACTCCTCTTCAACTGTGATTTCTTTATCCAGCTAAGCCACTTAAATATGGCCTAAAATTTTCTCAGACTTCATACATCCCTTGAATCCTTTCTGTCTCTAAAAGCCCATAGGACAGTGAAACACTAGTAAAACATGCCTGGGATCTTTGGACTAAAAACCAATTATAAAAAAAATATATATATACCATCATGAACCTCTTATTTTGTGTTTTTATAATTTTCTTACTTGCTTCTAAATGACCTCAACCAACTTGTTTTATCTTTGAGTAAAGAGAAGTTTCTGCCAATTTGAGGATCAAAGGAAATCTGTGTCATATACTTTCTTGTTTCACCTCTAAATTTCTTGGTTAAAGACATAAAATGAAATAGAGTTGGCATCAAAGTAATAACTCTTTTGTTAGTTGACATAAAAGTGTTAGACCTGATTTCAGAAGCAACCTTATTTTAAGTGTCAAAACCTTTTTCAATAAAATGAACTGAAAGAATTCTCCACAGCCGAATGCAATACCAGTTCATTATTACACAACAGTAGTGTATATGTTAACAGACCAATGGAAAGGAGTGGAGGAGAATCTGAGACATGGAGCAGGGTTTGTGCAAGAAATAAAAGAAAAAACCTGAAATTCACAAGGTAGCCCTTGTATCATACCTCGTGAATCATAAAGTCTGAGGCCATAACTGGTCAATCCAAGCTTATCTTTGTTGTCAGTAAGCTTTAGTGAAAGAAAAGACTTAGATTTTCTTATATACAAAACTATGAAATCAATGTGTATTTTCCTTCTGAAATTAAATATTAAGAAATTTTCTCCATATAAAATGCTTGCATACATTTTATTTTCATTTCTACTTCCAATAATCTTGTAAGCAACACTTAGACACATGCTCTAGGTGAGGACACTGAGCTTTGAAAGTTAAGTAGCTCTGTGTTGTACAGTGCCATATGCATGTGTCAAATATTCATATGTTTAGGGAAGAGCTATTATTGTTTTAGTGATGAAAGTAGACATTGTCCCCACTCTTGGGGAGCTTGTCTTTGAGGGCATTATTATTGTGGCAGGATAAAAAATAAGCAAACGAATAAACAGGGTAATTTCACAGAATGAAATACTATATGAAGGAGATGTCTATGCCAAATGGGTGGTCTAGGAGGCTTTCCTTGATGCAATGACATTTGAACCAGGAACTGAATAATGAGAAGGAGTCATCCAAGTGAAGATCTTGGTGGAAACATTCCAGGTAGAAATTTGTATGAGGAATGTCACAAAATTATTTTTATATTAAGTAGATGGTGACACAGAGAAAAAAACCCTATTTGAGGTCTCCTTAGCACATGATTGCTTATATAGGCACTACATTTTAAAAATGTATTTATACAGTTATTTCATCATATATTTACATATATATGTTTGATGTTCTGTAGTATTCAAAAGTGTCCTTGCAACTCTGATAATAATTCTAAGAGTAAGGTTAGGTTTGAACTATGCTTTCTTTCTTAAAAAAATAACTTATATTCTCTGGCAGCTGTAATACACCATGAATATTAAATTAAAATCAATTGCACACTTACTTATCCCACTCTAGGGATAAAAAGCATAAGCTAACTTCGAATTAAATTCCACTTTAAAAACATGAATTCATTTCAAAAGCTTAGGGTGCTTTCTGAGAAAGTTTGATATCCTCATGTCTCTTCATTAGAAATTGTATGCAGCTAGTTTGGGTAAAAATAGGAAAAAAGGAACAGTATAAAATAAATATGCAATAAAATAAAATGTATGTCAAGCAGACCTAAGATCAACTCAGGTTTTTCCCCTGGATTCTTTACTACCTTCACAGTTGCATGGTAGGTGGGAATCAGATGTTCTCCAAACATGTATGTTCTCATTCCCACATAGTTCTCTCCTAGTTAATGATTACTTCAAGGCCTGAGTGCTATAAAGAGCTGCATGTTTGAGCAAGTAACAGCCGAAGGCTTTGACTAATGCTGAGCCTTGCAGCTAGGGCCAGATATGAAGTGGTTAGGTCTGCTTTCAGAGCATGGAAAGGTATATAGCCCGGGATACTCATGATTGTGATGTAGTGTTACTCAAATTGGTATCTAAAACCATGTGAAAGATCTGGGAAGAGGGAAACTACAATCCATGCCTTGGGGAATCCATTATGAAACTACAATCCATGCAAACCAAAAGGTAAGAACTTGATATTGAGACCAAGAGAATTGGGGCAGTGACACTTCACAACACAATGTGGTTGGATATATGAGTTGGTAGATCAGACTATATATTTGAGATGGAGATATAAGTTAAAGGGTCATTGGCAAATGGGTAGGATTAAAGATGGAGAAATAGTATTATTTGGAGAGAAGATATGAAGATGATAATAAGTTGTGAAGTTGTGAAGTACTAAAAATATTTAAACAAAATGGAAAGGAGGAGGATATGGATATAATGTGTAAACAAATAAAGTGTAAGCAAATTCAAAGATAAAAAAGAAGAGTAGGAGATGTTGTTATGGATGTCAAGGTCAAGAGTGTTTCAAGGATTGAGAGGTAATTTTTTTTAATCAATGCTGAAACAAAAGCCTTTATTAGATTTAATATCTATTACATTTGCAAAATAAAGATCATTGGTAACATTTTCTCAAATAGTTCTAGTGGGAAGGGATTAAGCAGAGTAGAGTATGTTGAAGATAGTGAATGCAAGGTGAAGGAATGGTAATAGGCTGTGTATTCAAGGTTCTTTTTCTGGATGTTGGGGTGTGAGTCTGAAGCACAAAACCTGGATAGTAGTTCGAGTGGGACTGCAGGCGTGGATGAGCATTTTCTTTAGTGGATTGTGTAGAGTTCAGATTGTTTTAGCAGCCTTGTGCCAAATCCACAGAAGAAGGACAGAATAAACGAGGGAGCAGTAGTGAAAGTCCTGGTGGGGTTAATTTGAGGACAATAGTTACTCCTTTCCCTTCCCTGAAATACCCTTGATCAGGAGGGATAGAAAACTCTTAAGTGCAAGGAACTAGTTCTGATGTGGCATTTGAAACCATCAGAGTTTTGTTCTGCTGGCTTCTCTCTGTGATCTTCATCTGAGTCTTAAATCATACTGTATTTGCATATGCAGATAACATGGTAATGCCAAGGAGGGCCACATCTAAACATGGATCATATATATGTAAAATTTTGCTACCCATCTCTAGTGTATGTGGAAGTCTTCCAGACATTCTAAATTGGGTTGTGTGTAAAATAGTGTAGGAAAATATACTATATTAAAAACTGCCTATGAGTCAGATGCTTTGTGACTATGCTCCTCAAGTCTCCTCTGAAGGAAGAATTCCACTTTAATTTAAGAAACTAAGACATTAAGGGATCAACTCAAAGTCATATAGTGAGTAAACAGCAGAGTAGGCTTATTCCTCTTTTCCTTCAGGAAAAGGGTGATAAACATAAATAAACCTAAATGACTTCTTCTCCCAAGTTGTAGCAAATTACATAATACTTCATACTCTAAAAATCTGAGGTTTCTCTGTTAAATTTACTTAGAACATTATTTTTGTTGACAGATGATTTTAAAGTGTTTCCATGCAGAAGAGAGCTCATATTTATAACTTCCCTGCTATATATTCCTTTTTAACCACTAATGAGCATAAATGAATAATAGATGAATGGTAGATGAATTGTGTTACACTATCAATGTTTACATGTTTATATTATAAAAAATCCTACCCATAATTATTAAGAAACAATGACCAAATCTCTGCTGTACTCCAAAATGTCAGTAACACCCCTCTTAACCTATTGAAGTTCCTAGAAGAAATTTTCAAGATTTTTTTTATACATAGAAGTTAACTGTGTTGCCTTGCACTTGGTAAACAAGTGGTTCATACTGGTTGGTTCAATAATGAACAAATGGAAATGATACATAGTACTTCAGTAACTGTTGTGACTAAATAGTACACATGGATCCCTGGAAAGGATTTTCATTTAGTAAGAAGTGCATTTTGAAAGATTAGTTTCATCCCTGCTGATCCATCATTTGATCATGATGCCATTATTTATTCAATTTATGTAGAAATTAAGAATAAAGTAACTGTGGTCTCAACTCATATCAAATTGATAGCTTCCAAAATTGGAAGTTTATAATGAGTATAAAATGAGTCCAACAATTTTTTTTACCTTTTATTTCAAGTCAAGTATGAATGATTCATAGCACTTCCATATCTGTGACATTTTCATTATTAAAAGTTTATTTAATTATCAGCATTATGCCCCTTTCCATTAAGAAAATCATATTTTACATTGACCAGTTCCTTGTGAATGGAGTGATCAATGTCATTCAATCCACCTGGAAATTTGAACATTGGTTCCATTAAGCTGATGGGGCTTGCTATTGACAGGTTAAACAGAATGCCTTTTCCCAAGGCTCTGGCAACTTTTCCACACATTAAATTGAACTCTTTTGTGCTAGTAATAGAATATATATATATATATATATATATATATATATATATATATATATATATAATGGATGTCTTGTTGTTTCCTATTTATTTCTTTTAGGTTGTGGAATGCTGATAAATTCAATGACAGTGCCCACTCCTTACTGTTGTTAGATTAATTTATTTGGCTGCTATTTTATTATAAATGCATGACAAGGAGTAGAATAATGATTGCTTGTAAATTAGCATATGGACACACAGACTAACCACGTCTATTATTTTTTGTTAATGTTAATTGTTTCCAGTTTATCAAAGTACATTAAAAACATATTATGATATTATGTGAACACTAAAATTAACATATTTTAATACATGCACCTATTTTTGTCTTCCATCCCAGATTGAAATCCATTATTAAGACTCATGTTTTATTCCTCTTGTGCTTGTAATTGAATTCTTCATTAGAATAGATAGTAACTATTTAAATGAGGAAATTAGAATTCCTCCAACCAGAAGAGGGCTTCATTTTCTAGTTAAGTTGGTTGTCATGCTCAAGTGGTATATTTTCTGTTATTACCAATTGTTTTTGAATTGGAGAATACTTTGCAACCACTGAATTAACATAAGTAACGTAACAAAATAAAATCCTTAGATTTCTTACTTTGCTAACTGCTTGTCAGAAGGTCGTTTTCCTTTGCCACTTTTCTTTCCTTGCTTTGTTATCTGGTAACTGGTAACTTGGCATAGGACTCTATTGCCAGAGAGAGGTTTTTGAAATAATCTTCATACTTGATATCAGATACTCACTTAGGAATTAACAGGATACCATGTATTCTAATTATACTCTCTCAGCTAGAGTAAAACTTTCTGTATATTTTCAAGGAAGATACTTGTATATTCTTTTATATGGAAAAATCTGATGGAATTAAAGTAAGATAACAACCCAAGACAAGAAATATTAGCTTCTTTTCTAAGATACTTTAAAAAAATCTAAACTGTGCCAAGAGATCTGTTGTTATAAGACATATTTTATAGCAGAATAGTATGCTTTTCAAAATGTTTTTTTTCATTGTAGATGGACACAATATCTTTATTTTGTTTATTTTTATGTGGTGCCGGGATTGAACCTAGAGCCTCACGTGTGCTAGGCAAGTGCTCTACCACTGAGCCATAACCCCAGCCCCAGAATAGAATTTTTTTTAACTTTACAATTTTATTATAGTTTTACATAAACACTAAAATAGAGAAAATAGGACAGTGAAGCTCTTTATCATTTTCAGAAGCTAACAATTTTCTAACACTATATACTTGGCTAATTGATTGAATTTGTGACTGTGGGTTTATAAGTTACTAAAAATTACCTGCTGGTCCTTATGTCAGAAAATGTTAAAGATGTTTTTTCAGGTTATTTTTTTCTTCTCACTTAATAGAGCACATGATAAGAAAGGTTGACATCATATTTAAGTTATATAACAATTTGTATTAACATAATCACTTCTTTATTAAACAACAAATTTTCCTTTTACGAAAGAACTATAAAATATAGATTAGACTTCATTTCTACCCTCAGGAATCTTATCTATTCCTAATAAATCAATAGAAAAGGGAATGTAAAGATGTTATATATGTTTTAATCCAAGCTAGAGTTGAGTTAATATCTATGAATAGAGACGCATATTAATTAGGATCATATTTGCATTTCCTTTGTCATGAGAAAAAAAATCTGTGTTCTAATTTAGACCTCTCTGTTATATTACTCTCATTATTCCCTCTCAGTAAGGAATAATCAGCTTGAAACTTTATAAATGTGTGAATAATACAAGTTTACTTTTTGCAGAAGGGACCATTCTGGTCAATATTTCATAGCATGGTATTTCTCTAATATAACAATGATGCACTTACGTTAGTAGAGAATTATGCTATAGAATATTGTTATTAATAAAGATACAAAACTACATTTGCTTTATAGCTCTTTTATGTATTTTTACATTAACCCAAGTTTATTCTTTATTGAAGAGTGTGATATGCAGAGGCACTCAAGTGTAAAATACATGCATGTACTCAGAATGAGAAAACAAAGTTAGTCTTAATATTGATTGTATGATTGGAGTCTGGCCTGTGCTAACTGCAGAACATCTCACCACATAATTAAATTTTACAGTGCAAAGTATGCGGTAGTAGGACTATATCTGGCGACCGGGGAGATAGTGAGAGATGACTATACACAGGGGACAAAATGTGCTTAATAATGAAAACATGGACAGTAAAGGAGAATGTAAGGAGGCTGGGACTAAGGACCCCAAGATGTTCTGACTCACTGTACCAACAGAGCAGTGGAAACCTAGATATAGGCATTCATATTGAAACTGTGCAACACTTGGAATATTATTAGATAAAGTCCTCAAACATAACTAAAATGTAAGTCATGTGTAATAGTCTAATAGCTAATTTCTCCTGTGTTCTATATAGTTGAGCATTCGTATTTATGTTGAACATGTTGACAGATAAGTACTATTTTTATTTGACTAATATGTGTATATACCTCATAATTTTCTAGTCAAAAATTATGTCCTTTTCACAATGACCACTCAGCAGTTACAAGTTTTGGCCACTTGATAATGAATTCAGGAAAAATTTCTTCCTAATAATGGAAGTAAAACTTTACTTGTTTGATTTTTTATCATCTAATGAAAAAAATAAATGATTAAGTTCAGCATAGCATCCAGCACATGCATACTTATTGAACTGAAATATTCAGCAGATAAGCAAGACTGATTTGATGGTGGAACTTGGTTTCAGAAGGGATCAGTGACTGTCATCTTGAGGAAGATCCTCTCTTGATGTAAAGATGGGTTTATTCAGTGAAATATACTGTGTTAACCAACTGCTCTGCTCCAATGCTCTTACTCTTATTAAAGCTTCAATTATTGTGGAGAGTCATTTTGTGATTAATGCTGCTGTTTCTATTTGATAGTTTTGCCTCAAGGTTCTAACCATTTTGGTGGAACTTAACACAGCTTGAGCTTGTTAGATCTATCAATTTCCATATCAGATAGTCATAAACATTTGCAAACATCTTTTAATCTAAAAGATACAAAATATTTCAGAGGCTCTTTAATACATATTAATAACTAATACTAATTTATACTTATCAGCCACTCATGTATCTGAAACTGTTTATTTTATAAACATATTTGAATATGAAAATGATTCTGAAGCTTATGGTATGTTGAAAATTACATGGTGAATTGATTAATGTATTATTGAATTCCATATAAAACCTATCATGATTTTTTAAGGATACAAAAGGTGTTGCATAATAAACATCCTAAAAACAAATTATTATTCTGTGGTACAATGTAGAGTCTAAAGACAAATATCAACAAAATCAAATGCAGATGACAAAAGGTCATTTGTAAGCCATTTGTGTTTCTCACTGAGTACCTCTGTGAACAGGGAGTGGTACTAATGTGTGGGGAGACACATTTTGGTTTCTAAGCAGCCAGACTTTCAGATGGATGATCTCATTTGAATCATTGCTGAGGAAGATGCCAGAAATCCAGAAAGAGGCTTTGAGCACTACCAATACTGGCTATTATAAATCAGTATAAATACCTTGTAATTAATGCAAAAAATTGAACAATTAAAAACAAAAAAGCAAGAAAATGCCAGTGATCATCTACTCTTGCCTAAAAATTTTGTCCATTTATTTTATTAGTTATTGTAGCATATTAATCAAATGATGGAGGTGGCCAATAAAGCATAACCCAAGTCCAAAAAGGATATAAAAGATGGATCTAAGAGTTTACATCATCCAGAAAGGAAAAACAGCCCCAAATTTAAAATGCTCTTTGTGCACAGAATACTGTTGTCTTGGGGAAGTGAAGTATCACTGTCATTTTTTTTTTCAGTGTCCCATAGCTTAATTGGTGGTATTTGCTAGATAGAAAAGAAAAAGACACTCTTTTGGAACAGCCACATGACCTGACAGGACAATATTCATGTTGATTCTCAGTCCTACAGGCTATTTCCTCACAAAATAGTGATTTGAAAATGCCAGGGTTGATCAACATAGAACTCAGTGGGGGATCAACAATGATTGTGGCTTGGATCAATCAAAGCCTCTTGATTCTTTGTCCATAATACATAAAATGATACTCTTCTGGGGGGAAGTGGATACTGTGTAACTGGGCTGTGATGAGGAGAGCTGTGGAATTCCCTATTTCAATAGTTATGTCTTTGTGTTAAGATGCCACAGTCAGAAAAATAAACAAAAAAATATTTTCACAATCTCCAATAAAAAGGAAGTATAAAAAAGCAGTAGACACATTAATGTAGTTTTGTTAATTCTTCCACTACTTAAATGATCTGTGATTCTTTCCTTTAGAAAATGCACATGTAATAAATATAGTGATTAACAGTAAGTAGAAATAGCCCATCCTAAATGCAGATATTATTGTTTCATCGCTCATTACTCTGGTTTATATATTTGGATACACATTCTTGAATTATGCATATTTCTTTTCACACTTGTGAACACATACAATATACATAGTTACATGTCACAAAGTTAATGATCCTTAAGTGCTGACAAATGTCTACAGCAATGATAAAAAATAATTCAAAAATTCTTTTGAAGTAATTTTGTGTTCATAACTATTTTCAAAATGAAGTACTCTTTTAAGTAGAAAGTTATACCTTAATTTTGAGTCCTAAATTCTCCATATAATTTATATTTGTTTATATTAATTTCTATCACTTTTACATCATAACATTTGATTCATCAAAGATTTTATTGTAATAAAAAGGACTTTGTCTGAATCTCAAGTATGAATTCTAAATCTTGAATGACCATTATAAATGAATTCAAATCTTAACTAAGTTATTTGGGGAAACAATAATTCTTGTCTATTATTCCTGCATCATTAATTTTTCCATCTAAAAGGTTTTTCATGTTGGTAATGAATTGTGATATTATTGCTCCTATTGTAAACCATGACAATGTCAACAATCTTGTTTTGGATGTATACTTTCCTTTTTACTGTATACTCCATCACAATACTTTTCTTAATTGAAAAATATCTTCTCACATTTTAAATGATTTTTGCCTTTTATGGTTGGAATATTTTCTCCCAAAAGCAAGTATTGGGCACTTAATCCACAAAGCAAAAGTGTAAGGAGATTGGACCTATTGGGAAGTGCTTAGGTAATGAAGATTCCACATTCATGAATGGATCCATGTGATTATGAAAGGGCTGAAGCTGCCAGTTCAATAGTTGTCTCTCCCATCCTCTCATCTTTGAGCATGGATAACTCAGAAACAAGCCCCTCACCAGACACTGGTATCTTGATTGTGAACTTCCCAGCCTCTAGTTCTATGAGAACCAAATTTCTTTTCTTTTTTTTTTTTGTAAATTATTCAATCTGTGGTGATCTGTTATAGTAATACAAAACTAAGACATTATCTTCGATTCTTTTTTTTCCCCATTCTTTCTTGAATCTCTGCATACGTGACTTTCTTTCCACGTAGTCATGGAAACCACAAAACTCCAGGTAGAAATGATTCTCGTGAAATGGATTAGTTAATTCTCAATCCTTATCCCAGTTGGTTTATCAGTTGAACTGATATAACTGATCACTCCTTTGCCCCCAAACTGTTTTTTCACTTAGGTTTTCATCTCTTTTTGGTCTTTCTTTAACTTGTCACCTTTCTCTCAGACTCCATTGTTTACTCCTCCTTTCCTTTTCAACCCCTACATTTGGAGGAATCCAGGGTTTATTGATCTTTTCTTATAGCACACTGTATTTCTTTTAGATTCATGGATTTAAATACCATTATAATCGTCAGGGTCGAATCAGGAGATAAAACTACAGATTATTTGAACCCAGAAAAGTTAAATAAAAATTATTATGTGTAACAAGAAATTACCTATTAAGGATATAAGATTACTCCAAAGACATGCAAATGTAAACAATGCAAATATAAGGATATGTCACGCTCTCTCGTCCATAAGGCCAAATACCCAAGTCACAAACAAATTTAGTCTGGACTCCTTTCCCCTAGGCATAAAGTGCAGATCTTATGGAAAGGATGTAGTTATGACTGAGTAGGTGGTGGAGAAATCCCTGAAATGCTATTAGAGGGACTAAGAGGGCAGCTGCCTGAGATAATGTCAGATGAAACTACTTGAAACTTCTGGAAACTCCCTTCTGAGGTACCAAGAAACTGCCAAGGGGAGGTACTGCATCTTCCAGTCTGCCTCTATGCCAGGGCCTGCCAAGAGGAGCACACAACCAGGAGGAAGTACCACTTTTCCAGGGACAAATATACCAGTATTACAAGTAGGGTAAAGCAAAGTAAGATTAAAGCCCCAGTAATAGATTTAATAACTGATACAATTACCTCTATGCTGTGTTTTATGTGTATACTGTGACTACACAGTATATTCATTTACATACATTACTAATAAGCATCATTATGAACATTTTCACATTTATTGCATATGTATGTCTGTATATTCAAATATGTAAGTATCTATATCCTTATCTATAACTATCTTCTCCCTAAGTTCCAGACTACTGTATCTGATTGTCTTCTTTACGTCTTTGCTTGAAATGTTTAATTGACAGATATCTCAAATGTAATACATTCAAAACCGAACCTCACATCTTTCCTTTAAACTTGGTTTATCCACAGTCTTTTGATTAAATGACAATTTCATTTTCCCAAGTCTACGCACTTGGGAACTCAAAAGTCTTATCTCACTTTTAATCCAATCTTTTACCATAACCTATTGGCTACACATTTAAGACATTTCTCATCTCACAGTAATCAACCTGGCTATCAGCATGGACACGATAAGGATCATCTTTTACCCAGATTATTTCAATGACTGCCTAACCTGTCGCTCTGCTTCTGTTCCTGCTATGGTCATGACAGTGAACCTTTGAAAAATAAGTTAGGCTATATCATTCTCTTTTCAAAGCCCTTTAATATCTTCCTGTCTTACAGAAAAAGTCAAAGCCCTGAAAATAACCTGTAAGACCCAACAAAATGATTCCATGAAGGACACAGGGATCTCCCGGCTTTTCCTTGAACACTTCCACTTCAGCACCTTTTGTATGTGTTCTCCCCAAGGACACTGTGGGTCACCATTCCTTTTCTCTCAATATTTAATAAAATGCCTACAACCCTAACCCACCCAGTGAGCTCCCCTTTTCTATCTAGCTCTTGCCAAATTAAATATCAGTATCCAAAATACCTTAATTTATTTTTTTATTTTAATTTTTGTAATTTCTTTATTTTAAAATTTCTTCCTCTGACTAACATCATTTACAGAAAAAGGTTGCTGTGCGTGTGTGTGTGTGTGTGTGTGTGTGTTGTTAGCTATTATGCTCCAGTGCCTACCTCAAAGGAAATATTCAATAAATACTTGTGGAGGTAATAAATGGTTTATTTGAAAGACTGTCAAGAATAAAATGACATTATTTATTTAAACTCAAAGCAATATTTGAGAAAAATGTACACTTGATATAACTAACTTTAAATTGTTTTCTTGTATAAAATGAAGGTAATATTTTATTAGGATTAAATATATTACCCCTTTCTTCCTCCTTTCATCTGATGCAAATATATAGAAAGAAAATTATACTTTTTGATGTCATATCTTGTAATGCGGGATGCTTTTTCCCCAGAGGAAATTGTCTTTGTCTTTATGTTGCTGGTCAGGCTACATGTCAAACAAATCATAGTCATAAATAAATTAATGTGTGAGCAGTAGAGAAACAACTATTATGTATAACTTACTAATTAAAATAAAAATCTGGGCTGGGGATGTGGCTCAAGTGGTAGCGCGCTCGCCTGGCATGCGTGCGGCCCGGGTTCAATCCTCAGCACCACATACCAACAAAGATATTGTGTCCGCCGATAACTAAAAAATAAATATTGAAATTCTCTCTCTCTCTCTCTCTCTCTCTCTCTTAAAAAAATAAAATAAAATAAAATAAATTCTAACTGTGTTGTGGGTATAAAATACCATGTTCTTTGCATTGATTACAGGTGATTAAATAAACTTGTTATAAAGTATACATAAAAATAGATGTATAATGTTAGTTTTATTTATTATATATTAAAATTTATTTTTATATAAATTATTTTCAATATGTTTTAGGATAACTTTTTATATGATTCAGATGTTACACATGTTTTTAACATACCACAAAACAAGGACCATTACTTCTATTCTCCTGAGGCATTTGTTCACAGAAAGCAAAGGAATTCAAGTCATTCCACTTACCACACACAAGAACAAATCAATCATAACACATACCAAAATTGCAGTCATTGTTGATATTTTTTTTCCACTGTAAGGAAGTTCTAAAAGTAAGATCTAAATTATCATTTCACTCTATGGTTTTCTACCTCCTTAGGTGGGAACACACAATAGGTATATCTATTCACTAGCAATATTGCAGAGAACCTTAGTGTTAAATCATTCTCTCAGTTTTTACAGAGTTGGTACAAAAGGAACAATTTACACATCATTGGAGAGCTAAGGAAACTAGTTCCAGATCATTATCACAAACTCTGAAGGAGTACTCACAGGATTGCTTGCTTAGCACTAGCATTATCTTCTTTGGAGGGCTTCACTGAGCAGCTTATTCCCAACCTTACCATACTTGATTAACCGCTCTTCTTATGTGGGTATAACACTGCAAGTAGTACTCTATTGGTACTTTCCATTTACAGAGTATAGTAACTGGCCTATGGATAAGCAAATATTCTCATTAAGTGTAAATGGTATGAATACTCACACATTTGATTTTATGATATATTTTCACAGAAACAAATTTGTTTGAAAGTTTTCAAACATCTTCCTAAAATACCTTACAAATAATGTTTCAGTAATATCAAGTATTTATATATAAATTATGTGATAAGCTTTGCATGTTTTCATGTATTCTATCATTTGTGTTAGACCTGATGCATATATCCAAGTTATATAAAACTAACAGTAAGTTCAATTTAAATAATGACTATGTATTTATATATTTTCATTGCTCATGTTTTATAAAAAATATTTGGGGAAATAAAATATTAGTACATTTTCAGTTGGTTATGAGACAATATACTTATCCAAAATTTATTTGTGTATCATCCATCTATGTATATATATATATGTGTGTATATATATATATATATATATCTCACTTAATATAAATTTATATTTTATGATTCCAAGTCTACATTTTCTTCACCAAATAAGGTCTCATATCTGCTTTATTTCTACAAACCTCATGCTTATAAAAATGATCCAGAAAATACAATTAAATGTTAATTTTATTCAAAAAACAGTTTATTGGAGTTTTTGTTCTAGAAATGGAAAATTTGACTGTGAGAAGGGAAAAGGTACAAATCAAATGAACCCATTTGTATGAAGGTCAAAAAAAAGACAACATTAATCTGTTTTTAAAAGAATCAGAACAAAGATCATCTATTAGAGGTTCACAATTGATTGGAAAGGAGTACAAACTTAACTTTCTGGAGCAATAGAAATAGGTATTTTGATTGGAGTGGTGATCGTAATAATTTATATGCACATTAAAATTCAAATGGTATAATTAAACTCTAAATATTCAAGTTTACATAGTTTTCTCAAGCAAAAATGTGCAATACAACAACAACAACAATAATAATAGTAGGAGATACTTTATTCTTTTGATTTTACTTGGGAAGATAACTTTGAATCATTCAGTATTTTTCATTTTTTAATCCAGATATAATGCTGATTTTATTTTATACACTGGCCTAAAAGGAAAGGATGAATTGTCCTTTAGGAAATAAATTGTTTATATATTTTTTTTTTGGAAAATATTTTCTGTGAGTAGTTTTATTTAGTGACTTCCTAAATCATCAGTTGATTCTTTATTCAGGACATATTGTTTTTTTTTTTTTTTTTTACCAAAAAGATATTTTATCTTTGTAAATCTCTATAATGGCTTTTAAAATTCTTATTTAATTTTTAAATGTTCAAGAATTAATTTTAGAATGCTGTGAAGTTTGTAGAATTTGATATCTATAATGAGATACAAATAAGATTTATTATAAGATGAAATTAAGACAATGATTTATTATGAAAAATGAATTATTATAATAGAAACTTGGGAAATAATTGAAAGTAAACCAAGTCTATAAAGAAAGTGAAAAGTCTCCAAATATTATCTGTGAAAGAAAGACAAAAGAATATTCACCTGGATTCAGGAATTGAGGTGATTTCAATGGCAATGCCATTAAAGTAAGATTTGTGAAACTCCTGTATTATGTGAAAAACAAAACCAAACCCATAAAACTCACTATTTCTATCCCATTTAAAAATGAACTTCACTGCTCTTTCTATGAGAAACAAATGCCTTTAGTAGCTATGGACCACATGCACCAAAACCTATTCACACAACAAATATGCAAATATTTATTTTCCTACTTCACCTTAACTTTGTATGCTGATCAAACTGTAGCTCTAGTTCTAAGATAAACATCAGAAAAAAAGTAGGGCTGGTAGGTGGGGCACGTAGACCTGGCATGTTCCCTGTATAACTGGCTCAGTGTATACATTTGCCATTTTCCTTTATGATTACATGCAGCTCTACACTATAAAAAGAAAAGCAACCTACTGTTTAAAATGCATTTAGGGGGTAAGAAGGTCACAATTGAAGTGTGAATTTATTTTAGTTGGTTTGAGTTTCAATTCTAAATGCTTTTACTTTACTGTGTAAAATCTCTCTCTCTTGCTGTTTTGAAAATTGCACCTGTACAGAGAAAGGTCTCATTTAATTCAATATTACTTTACTTTTATATATAGTCATTCTTTAAAGTCATTTTCAAAAAGACTGAGTTAAATAATATTGCTTCAAAGGGAAAATTAAAAGTAAATTCAAGGAGGAAAAAAGCAAATGTCCGCCAAAATGGTGGAACACTAAAATGGATAATTTTAATATTATTATCCACATAGCTAGCCTTCAGAGAAATCTTATTGACTAGTTAGTACAAAAAAGCTTACTTGAATAATAAATGCTATATTAATAAAGGATTGCTTTCTCTACTATTTTCATACTTCCAGGCCACTTGTCTAGTGTTGCCAAAATTAGTAAATAAAAATACAAGATACCAAGTTAAAATTAAATTTCAAATAAACAAAGAATTGATGTTGTATATCTGTTGCACCAATCAACACACTCTTCTACTAAAAATGTAGCCCTTTAACTTAGCTGACTGTCCTGTTTTTCACACTCAAATAATCAGGAAGAAGAAAAGTGGTGAAATTTCTAATAACCAAGAATTAGAAGAGGGAAAAAGTAAAATTTGACTTAGGACTCTGGTCTTTAAATGTAGCTCATAGTGTCAGTGAGGACTTGGCAAAAGGAAGTGTATATTAGTAACAATGGCTTTGGATTTTAGAACTTCTGCATGTCATATCCTCTAGCATTAGGTTACAATGAAATTCAGTACAACCCAAATAAGGGTCCATTTGTCATCAGCTCTCTCCCAAGATCCTAGGTATTTCCAAGATCTGTAGCTACTTAGAATTGACTTTCCTTGTACCAATATTTGCTCTTCTTCAGATTCCGAACTCCAAACCCAGCCACACGCTTTGGTTCCCATAACCCCTGATTACTGTAAAACCCCATCTATTTGCCCTTTCATGAAGTGTAATAAAACCATCAATAACTATATTATTGTTTTTCTATAAATCTATTTGGATTTAAAAAAACACATATAGCTGCAAATACATTTCTTTGGTGTTAAAAAAAAGATAACTTCTCTTTAGCCACCCATCAGACTGAAATTGATGATAAGGTATCATAGTTTTTCAGGCTGATGATACGTTCAGTTTCTGTACAGAGTGATTAATTCAATAGAGAATGTACTTCCCTTAACAAGTAGGCTTATCATCCAAGACAGTTTTATCCATTCTATTAGGGGATTAATGATACTGTGAATATATCAGGAATTCAAAATTCAGACTTTTTCTAGAATATTTTATCTGCTTTTGATAAACCATATTTAATTCTACATACCCCATACTTTATTCACCTTACAACAGGATTTAATCTCTAAATATATTACAACACTTTACTGTGTGAATTTATTTTCTATTGAGAGGATCAAAACAATATATATGGTAATGACATTTACAAAAACTGATATCTAAACACCCAGTGTCAGCTCACAGATAACTATGAAGACAAGAAATGCTGAACCCCACTGAATACAATTAATGCAATCAGAAGCTTTATAATTGAGAAAAAGAGAATGAATACAAGTGTAATCATCCTTAATATTGGTGGTCTGGCAAGTAAGCTTTTCAGAATTCATTAAATAGTTTCACTCATACTTTATAATAGGATATGAATAATAGGATTAATATTGCTATGGGCAGTGTTAGGTCAGGTGGCAATAGATCTATCAAAAAACATAGCATATTTAAAGGATTATAGATTATCAATTAGATAGCATCAGAAACAAGGAATGGTTCCTCCAGTTTTGCTAAAGTTTATAAGAGATAGAATGTCATTTTTTTCAGTTTATTATTCAGTACCCCCAATATATAATAAGAGATAGAATTTAGGCTATGATTATGATTGATCTAATCAAACCAAAGCATCCTTTTAGTATTGGCATCTGTATTTCAAAGGTTAAAGATCATAGTACTAGATGAGGGGAACACTTTGAAACATAATGAAGTAGTTTGAAGGACAAAGGACTGGGTGTTAGAATTCTAAGAGATGGGCCCTCGCCAGTAATTCAGATCTTATATTCAGCTTTTAGCTTCTAAGTATTTGTGAGATCCCATGGTACACAGTTAAGTGAACTCTCCATTTCTGTGGATGAAAATCAATGCTGTGCATTATGACAATCATGTTCTATCGGAATTTCATTTGACACTTACTTTATCAATAATATATAGCTATCTGAGTTTCTGTCTGCTTTATTGTTTTCCGCTGAGATATTGCCAAGTGCCGGTATTATACTGCTTTTGATTATGCCTAGTATAAAAAAGTATAGAGAGTAAGAATCTGCTCACATTTAGAATTTAAGTTTTGATGATTTACAAGTTCATGACTAAGGTGTTTGCATCAAAAAGCTATAGCTGCTACACTGTTTGCAGAAAAGAGTTTTGAATGTGTTCATAAAATGATATGCAATTACTGCTATTTAAAAATGTAAGGCAGGAGCCACCATTTATTTGGTTTAGCAACCATTGTGAAAGCCTGGGAAGTGTGCCTGCTGAATCCCGTGAAATAAGCATGGAAGAAGCCTGATACCTCTAGTATCTTAGCCCCATTTTTCTGACCTTTACCTCTCTGTAATCTTTGACCTTCCTTCTTAGACAATATAGCAGACAGAGTAAGGAGAAAATATTAATGTCTCCTAGCTAGTTTTTTACAGTGTGCTTTCTTTATGTGTAAGTTTCTCCTTGGCCTTTTGAGCTCTATTCATTGATTTCTGTAGGACTTGAGCTCACAAATTTCCATGCCCAGTGGACTCACACATTCAGATTCATGTTTCTTATATCTGAATTACAATACCTAATTGGTAAGGGAATGCAAACTATGGGTGAGTTAGTGAGTACAATATAAAGAACCCCATTTCGTGTTTTTTTTTAACCAATTAATAGATAGATACATGTTGAGTCAATTTTTTCTAAATTCTTACATTTTGTCGTGATCAATGATGCTAAATCGAAATGTGTGTTAGGCAATTAGTTATCTAAAATCATTTAACAATTGCATGCTTATTTTAAAAGAATGGTTTTTCAGGCTCCCATGGAAACTTAATATGAGGCTTTTTACTAAAATGTTTTGTTTTCCGAAAAGATAGAAGAGTAACTGAGGGATGTTTGACTTAAAATTTTAGAGCTCATTCCTATCTACATTATGTGAGAAATTCTACTTCTATATTGTATTAGAAATTTGCCAGTCAGGGAGTCTTGTGGTAGTTTATTCCATAGAAACATTAAGTTTGGGGCTTTATATTGCATAGAAATCATACATAATTTACTTCTCTCTGCCTCCACAGGTTCTATATCCTTGGATTCAACCAACCATTGACTGAAAATATTTTTTAAAAATTGTGTCCATACTGAACATGTACAGATGTTTTTTCTTGTCATTGTTTCCTAAACAATGCAGAATGACAATTATCAGCGAGACAATGGCCAGTGTCTCATAAAGAGGTCTTTCTTCCTTCCCAAGATAGTCCAAACCACCCCAATAAATAATTAGTAAATAACAAAGCACAAATACTCAGAAATATTTACAGAATGCGAAGCCCCTGATAGATCTAGTCCACATGGGTTCTGGAACTAGATAAAAGACAAAATGGCCCAGGTGGTTTATTTAAGGGGGTACACAAAGGCAGGGATAAAGTGTCAAAGGCAGAGTTTTATGTCATGATGTCTTGAAGTCAGCAGGTTGATTGACATCTTGGCATGTCACACCCTTCTCAGGTGCTGTGTGGGATCTTTGGCAGAGCTTGAGGGGGAAGTTCCTATGCATTAGGTGGTTAATCCCTGTGGGGGGTGCCACAGGGGGGTTCCCAATGCCAGACTTATCCCTCAGGAGGCTTACTATGAGCAGCAGTCCACAGACAACCCAGAGAAGTCTCATGACAGATATTATTTAGATAGCATTTAAATTGTTAGGTATTATAAATAATCTAGAAATGATTTAAATGATAAGAGAGTATATCCATATGTTATATGCAAATACCGTCATATAAGGAACTAGAGTAGGTGTTAGAATTTGTTATTCATATGGATCCTATATCCAGTTCCCTACAGATACGGAGGGAGCTACCCACCAATTTCATTATATTCATTCATTTACTGAAAAAATTTGAAAGTGTTACATACAGAATCACTAAGTTCCTTGGTTCTTATAAGTGATTGATTAATAATATCTCATATAGATATTTCATGTACCTCTATGACTATAAACTATCAGTGCTTTGCTATTGGAAGTTCTTGGTACTTTTAAGTCTATGGGATTAGAGAATCAATTCCAGAGATCCCTAAACAATAAGGAAGCACATCCTTAGTATTTGTTCCTCTAGAAGCACTTCTGGTACCAAATTCAGTTTTAGTTGAGGTTTTCCAGAGAGATAGAACTGATAGGTATAGAGATATGAAAAGGGATTTATTAAAGGAATTGACTAACTTGATTATGGAGGTATAGGAGTCCTTCAATAAGACCCCTGCAAGCTGGTACACAGGAAAGCTGATAGCAAGGTTTCAGTCTAAGCCAGAAGGCCTCAGAAACAAAGAAGCTGCTAGAACAATTTCTAATCCAAGGCAATAGGCCTGAGAGCCTAGGTGGTGGAGGTTGGGTAGAAGAGGACACTCATGTGAATTCTACAGTCCAAAGTCTGGGGAAACTGGAGCTCAGAAGTCCAACAGGAACTTAAGAAAGGAGTTGTGGCTTACAGAGGAGGAATTCATCCTTTCCCTGATGTTGTCCAACAGACAATGTCATGATGCATCTCTGTGTTAAGAGAAAATTTTTTCCACTCAATCTATTCCCACATAACTCTCTGGAAACGCCCTCACAGACACACCAGGGGCAGCCCAATTACTCCAAGCAAAAGAAAAACCTCCTGAGTTTCCCTTCTAGCAGAAAGGGATGGGCTCAGTGCCCCCCTGAAACTTTGTTTTATATAATGTTTTATCCACTGAGTATCCTTAATCTAGTTAACACTGCAACTCAACAATCAAACGTAATAATATCAAATTCACTGAACTTCCCAGGTTTAATTATGCCTTGGTAATTTAAAAACAATTCCATCAATTTATTAGTTTTCATTTACAATTTCTCACTGTAATTTACCTGGTTTATCTTCTTGTAGCTACTCCTTTATTTTTAAGATAGCAACTTTATGCTTTATTAAAATAGATACATTTAAATTTAAGATAGCTTTCTGTTTTAGTTAGAATATAGGTTCTGAATTTTCATTATTATATTTCTATGTGATTTTGTATTTTTATATTCAAATCATTTCAGGAAGTCTTTAAAATAGCAATATCTGTTCTTTTGTTCATATACTAAAATTAATGTCAGGTTTTATTGCATTATGGTGGAATAATATTGGATCCATTGTATTCATCTGATTTTTAAAATTTTTCTTTTATAAGGTGGTAAGGTGTTAAGAGTAAGAATTTGGTTATTTTTGCCCATCAAATTTAAAGTATCGGTTTTATTATCATCTTAGAAATTCTGCCAAGTTGGCTTTACCCTTAATCAGTGAACTTATTACAAAAGGAACTCTAGGGAAAAGATTTAAAATTCACCAAAAATTTCACTTATCCTCTATGACTGGGATGTCAAAAAAAAATGTTTCTCAGAGAAGCTTCAGAATTAAGTTGTAAGAGATGAGTCGATTTAATGAACACCAAAAGGAGAGAAAGTGGAGCAAGGGGAGAACAGGCAGAAAGGTAGCAGGGACAGAGCACTGAGGAGAGGCAGCATTTAGTATGACCTCAGTTTTCTGGGTTGAGTCACAAAGTAAATGATGACATTCATCATGCAGGTACAAAAACAGGCAGACTGGGAAATGGAAGACATCAAGTCAGGGTTAACTGTGTAACCACACATTTGTGCTGGTATTAGCATTTTTCAAAGCTGTTTTAGTGAAATATCCCGTTGTGTTCTCACAAGAAAATAATGCAGTAAATAAGGAAATAAGGTCATTAACATTTTCATTTGACAGATGGGGAAATTAAATAAGTTAAATGATTGGCTGAAGGTTTTGGAACTCTTGAGTGGATCTGAAAAAAATTGGGGGCTCTTTTTTTTTTTTTCCTCTGATAAGCTATTATGGATCCACATCGTAGCTATATAGCATTTCTTTATGTACATGAATTGTATACGTTATTTTAAAATTAAATGGATGCTCCTTTGTGACCTTTCCTTTATATTCATGTCTCTATTAACAGAAGTTGGTTTCCTGACAAGGACATTAATTATGTAACTTAAAAAATGCATTTCTAATGTGTGAAAAGGTTCTCAGTTTCAACTATAGGAGAGACCAAAAATGATAGCAAGGAAAAGTAAAGTTTTTACATCATGACACTAGTTCTGGAGAAAAGTTATTTCTACAGGCAAGAATTTAGTTTAGCTGGTGAAACGAAAACCATTCCTTTCATTACAAATAGCTTAAATCTGTAGTCTCATAACTCCCCCCAGCCATGAACTTCAAAGCCCTCCCAGAGCAGTCCCAGAACAGGTTTCTTATTTTTCATTTGAACTTCTTAATCAATCTTCTCCACTACCTACTATTCACGCTTCTGAAGCAGAAGGAAGTCGGAATCTGAGTTTTAGCTGAATCAGACATAAACAAAAGCTAGGAACCAGAGTGAAATCTGCCATTCTGTCCAGCTACTTCTTAATTAACCCTGGAAAACTCTTTGAGCCCTGTCTGCTTTATAATGAACCACTGAGTCAACCATTTGCACATGCTAAGAAGTTTGTAATGTAAAAACAATGGATTTGTATGTGAAAATAATAGCAGCAACTTAGGAGCACAAAAAAGTAAACAGTGGGGCAGACCACTGGACACTCTAGCTTCATTCTATCTAGACATCGTTTGAATGATTTAAAGTAAGTACAATTTATTTCAGTGCTTTGCATCCACTTTACTTACTTCCATGGGGAGCAATATCAGGATTATGGTGGTAGAAAGTGGTGCAGGATAAAATTAGGAACTAACCTGAGGTAGGAGGCAGAATGTATTTTCAAAATTAGCTGCAGTAATATTTCTTGTTTTACATATTCTTCCAGAAGCTTATCAAGCCCCTCAAGAATTGGAGTTGATTTCCCCTCTTGAAACTGGTTAATGCTTTGTGAGAGCAATCTGTTATATTTTGTTTCATTAAATTGTAAATCTAATTAGATTGAATAATTGTCATATTACCTCAAAAAATAGAAGTTGATTGGCCCACATTTCTGGAAGCCAGCAGTCTAAAATCTAGGTGTTGGCCAGGCTATACTATTCTGCAGGTGTCTGAGAAAGATCTGTTGCTGGTCTCAGTCCTGGCTTCTGGTAATTCCTCAGCACCACCAGATACTTGTGGCAGCATAACAGTCTGCATGCAGCAGTGTGTGTGTGTGTGTGTGTGTGTGTGTGTGTGTGTGTGTCTAAATTTCCCCTATTTTTTATAAGGGCACAGCTATGTTATATTAGACGATCATACTACCTCAATATGAACTCATCTTAACTAGATACATCTGCAGTTACCCTATTGAAAAAAAATTACAACCCCCAATTCCAATTCAAACCATAAAGGAGAACTACATACAATTATTTATTAGTATTTAAAATACACACACCATGAAATCAACTCTACATATTTATACTCTAGATAAGATCACACACATAGGAAAGCAATGAACAGGAAACATTTTGCATCATGATTATATTACCAAAAGGCTGGAAGGAATGCAAATAACCTTTAATGGACAACTGAAGAGTAAAGTAGATTTGTGTATATTCACTGAAATATTACCAAGATACACTAAAAACAAAACACAAGGCATAGAAGAGTTGTATGAGATTTCACTATTTATATAGATGCATGTTTGTGCCTATATATACACACACACATGGAAAATATATATACACTATTTTTCAGCTTCTTTTATGAAGTGTTTTTCATTTTCCCATCTCTTGAGTCTAGACTGGCATTATGACTAGCTATTTATTTATTTATTTATATATAATTGATTTTTTTAAAAAAGTAAATGACAGCGGAATGTATTACAATTCTTATTACATGTATACAGCACAATTTTTCATATCTCTGTATATAAAGTATGTTGACACCAAATGCGTGTCTTCATACATGTACTTTGGATGATGATGTCTATCATATTCCACCATTCTTGCTAATCCCCTGCCCCCTCCCTTTCCCTCCACCCCTCTGCCTCAACTAGCTTTGACTAACAACATGCAGCTAAACTGACTTGGTTAGAATTCTATGTTTAAGATCTGGAAGATTTGCATCTTTTTTTTTTCTTGCTGGTCCTGAGACCACCATGTGAAGAAATTGGGCTTGACATTTCTAAGATGAGAGACAATATAGAAACAGAGGCCCTGTACCAGCTGCTAGCATCAGCTTCTAGATATGTGAGGCCATTTTTTTATTTTCAGCCCCACTTGAGCTTTGGCTGACTATAGGTCATATGAGTGACCCCAAAAAACACTAGCAGAACTCATGGGTAATGACAGTCCATCCCAAATTGCTAAAGCACAGAATCGAATGCAAGGGAAATGGTTGTTATTTTAAGACACTCATTTTTGCATGGTCTAGGGTATAGAAATAGTTTACTGATGCCCACAGACGTAAAAGTATACAAATGGGTATGTATGTATGTATGCTCAAATGTGCATTCACCATATATTTGTACATACATAAAATATTTCTGAGAGGAGATACAAAAATTGTGTAATAGGAGTTGCATACAAAAAAGAAAATGGGTATCTATGGAAGAGGGGAAAGAAAAGAAACCAATTATGCTATTGTTTTAATTTATCTGTTCTTTAAATCATTTGAATTTTGTGTCATGTATATACAGCACCTATTGAGAAGTAAAGTAATAAACAAAACCTCATTACTCTATTAAGATACCCAGCAACGTGATATATTGGCAGGGTGTTTGTTTATGCTGGTCAATGCCACTTTTAAGACAAAGGAACTGGCAGCAAGAGTACTAGAGAGGGAAATGTTATAGAATGACATTGGAAGTATTAGGATTAGTTTCTCAATTCTTTTAATCCTACAAACTCACAGAACCTATTGGGAAGGAAGTCAAGAGCAAGAATTATTAATAAGGACCCATGTCATTTCTGTAGAACACATGGCAATACTTTGAGGATAGGTGGATAATCAAAATGGTTGAAAAAAGGTGAAGCAACTTATGCAGACTGTCACCTATAGAAAAAAAATCCAAATAAGATAAAACATTTAAAAATTCATTGAGAATTTAAAAAAATAAACACAAAACATGTGTATGTATTCTATTTATAAAATTAGTTGATAGACTTCATCAGTTAAGGGCATGCTCTTCTATTCTGTGTTGGTTGAATTTATTTGTATGAATGAGTACTGAATTTTATAAAATAACTTTTATTTTAAGTTCCTACACTTTGCTTAAATCTCCCTATATAGTGAATTCTTCCTCAAGCATATTTAAAATAGAAACTACCCTGGCCCATCATTATTTTCTGTCTCAGTCACAGAACTTCTTAAAATTTGTATTTATTTTTCCCATTTATTGGCATTCCCAAACATAAATAGTTATGTTTGGGAATGCCAATAAATTATCATTAAAGTTAAAGATAAAACAAAGGCATTTTCAAACAAATAAAAACTAAAGAGTGCTTTTTCTAAGGATATACTACAAAATATATCAGAAAGAAGTTAGTGAATTTCAAAGAAAAGAGTGGAATAAAAACAAAATTAAGTAAAGATACCATATTTCCAATGATCATTAACAGCATTTTAAAAAGAATTAAGAGAATATACTATATATCTTTAAGCCAATTTCTTGGACAATCCAGATGAAGTGGGTAGTTTAAGGAGAAAAATGTCTCAATAAAATCGATAAAATCTAAATTGAATTTTCATAATTACATAAGTTGATTCAATATTTTAAAATATCTCCTTCCAACAACTCCAAATCAGAAGTTCTCATTTCCCAACATCAGAGAAATGCATGATAGATATAGTATCCAAGCTCTTCCAGAGAGTAAGAGAGGAAATATTCTTCCAGTCTCCTGGGTTATTATTTCCTTGACAGGAGAATATTGCAAAATCTTCATAGATTCTAATATTATAGCTTAGCTTCAGAAAGCAACATAAACCAACATTCCTAAATAAACTCTTGGCAATTTGAAGTAGTTTATAAAAATAAAATATCTTGGTAAAATTGAGCATTTTCCATGAATAAAGAGATAAGCCAATATCATAAAACTCAATGAAAGCTGCCACATTAATAGATTAAAAGATAAAGACTAATAATAATTTCAATAAACAAAGATAAAAGTTATTTTATAAAATTCAGTACTCATTCATACAAATTAATTTAGCCAACACAGAATAGAAGAGCGTGCTCTTAACTGACGAAGTCTACCAAACAAAATCCTATTTCAAGTTAACAAAAGAATTTTGGAAACATCTCCACAGAGCTAAAAATGAAAGAAGGATGCCTATTCTGTTCTTCTGTTCAACAATGTAACAGAAATACTGATCAAAGCAATTAAACAAAATGATAGAGACAGAAATGAAAGGGACAGAGATCTGGAGGTAGGAGGAGAAGATGTACAGAAAGAGTAAGATTGTTGATTCTTGTTTAATAATGCTTAAACAGAAAATCTAAAAGAAGCTACATATGCACTAAATTAATTGAAATTGTGATTTATAGAAGGAAAAGCAGACAACAATAATATATTTCCTCACTAGAATTTTCAATAAGAAAATATAGGGCAAGTTCTATTCACAGGACCCTTAAAACAATAAGGATTTAAGAAATAAAAATTCATAAGACAACCTGAAATGTATTTTTGAACAGGAAGACTTGATTTAAAGAGATCAATTCATCCCATTCTAGTCAAATGTTTGCTAGAATTCCAATCAAAATGCCAATATGGCTTTCATGTGGAACTCAATTTGCTGAATTTAAAGTTCATGCAGAATAGTAAATTTCTTTTTTTTTATTGTTGGTCGTTCAAAACATTACATAGTTCTTAATACATCATATTTCACAGTTTGATTCAAGTGGGTCATGAACTCCCAATTTTACCCCGTATACAGATTGCTGTATCACATCAGTTACCTTTCCATTTATTGACATATTGCCTTTCTAGTGTCTAATGTATTCTGCTGTCTGTCCTATTCTCTACTATCCCCCCTCCCCTCCCCTCCCCTCCCCTCCCATTTTCTATATCTACCCCTTCTACTGTAAATCATTTCTTCCATTTGTATTGTCTTGTCTTACCCCTCCTTTCCTCTTATATGTCATTTTGTATAACCCTGAGGATCGCCTTCCATTTCCATGCGATTTCCCTTCTCAATTCCTTTCCCTCCCACCTCTCAACCCTGTTAATGTAAATCTTCTTCTCAAGCTCTTCATCCCTACCCTGTCCTTGTTAACTCCCCTTATATCAAAGGAGTCATTTGGTATTTGTTTTTTAAAGATTGACTAGCTTCACTTAGCATAATCTGCTCTAATGCCATCCATTTCCCCCCAAATTCTATGATTTTGTCATTTTTTAGTGCAGAGTAATACTCCATTGTGTATAAATGCCACATTTTTTTTATCCATTCATCTATTGAAAGGCATCTAGGCTGATTCCACAATCTTGCTATCGTGAATTGTGCTGCTATGAACATCGATGTAGCAGTGTCCCTGTAGCATGCTCTTATTAGGTCTTTAGGGAATAGACCGAGAAGGGGGATAGCTGGGTCAAATGGTGGTTCCATTCCCAGCTTTCCAAGAAATCTCCATACTGCTTTCCAAATTGGCTGCACCAATTTGCAGTCCCACCAGCAATGAACAAGAGTGCCCTTTTCCCCGCATCCTCTCCAGCACTTATTGTTGTTTGACTTCCTAATGGCTGCCAATCTTACTGGAGTGAGATGGTATCTTAGGGTAGTTTTGATTTGCATTTCTCTGACTGCTAGCGATGGTGAGCATTTTTTCATGTACTTATTGATTGATTGTATGTCCTCCTCTGAGAAGTGTCTGTTCAGGTCCTTTGCCCATTTATTGATTGGGTTATTTGTTATCTTATTGTCTAATTTTTTGAGTTCTTTATATATTCTGGTTATTAGGGCTCTATCTGAAGTGTGTGGAGTAAAGATTTGTTCCCAGGATGTAGGCTCCCTGTTTATCTCTCTTATTGTTTCTTTTGCTGAGAAAAAACTTTTTAGTTTGAGTAAGTCCCATTTGTTGATTCTAGTTGTTAACTCTTGCGCTATGGGTGTCCTATTGAGGAATTTGGAGCCTGATCCCACAGTATGTAGATCATAACCAACTTTTTCTTCTATCAGATGCCGTGTCTCTGATTTAATATCAAGCTCCTTGATCCATTTTGAGTTAACTTTTGTGCATGGCGAGAGATAGGGATTCAGATTCATTTTGATGCAAATGGATTTCCAGTTTTCCCAGTACCATTTGTTAAAGATGCTATCCTTCCTCCATTGCATGCTTTTAGCCCCTTTATCAAATATAAGATAGTTGTAGTTTTGTGGATTGGTTACTGTGTCCTCTATTCTGTACCATTGGTCCACCCGCCTGTTTTGGTACCAGTACCATGCTGTTTTTGTTACTATTGCTCTGTAGTATAGCTTGAAGTCTGGTATCCCTATACCGCCTGATTCACACTTCCTGCTTAGTATTGTTTTTGCTATTCTGGGTCTTTTATTATTCCATATGAATTTCATGATTCTTTTATCTATTTCTACAAGAAATGCTGTTGGGATTTTGATTGGCATTGCATTGAACTTATAGAGAACTTTTGGTAATATCGCCATTTTGATGATGTTAGTTCTGCCTATCCATGAGCAGGGTATATTTTTCCATCTTCTAAGGTCTTCTTCTATATCTTTCTTTAGGGTTCTGTAATTTTCATTGTATAAATCTTTCACCTCTTTTGTTAGGTTGATTCCCAGTTATTTTATTTTTTGGGGGGATATTGTGAATGGAGTAGTTGTCCTCATTTCCGTTTCAGAGGGTTTGTCACTGATATACAGGAATGCCTTTGATTTATGCGTGTTGATCTTATATCCTGCCACTTTGCTGAATTCATTTATTAGCTCTAATAGCTTCTTTGTAGACCCTTTTGGGTCTGCTAGGTATAGAATCATATCATCTGCAAATAGTGATAATTTAAGTTCTTCTTTTCCTATTTTTATGCCTTTCGTCTGTCTAATTGCTCTGGCCAGTGTTTCGAGGACTATGTTGAACAGAAGTGGTGAGAGAGGGCATCCTTGTCTTTACCAGATCTTAGAGGGAATGCCTTCAATTTTTCTCCATTCAGAATGATGCTGGCCTGTGGCTTATCATAGATTGCTTTTACAATGTTTAGGTATGATCCAGTTATCCCTAATTTTTCTAGAGTTTTGAACATAAAGGGATGCTGTACTTTGTCGAATGCTTTTTCTGCATCTATCGAGATGATCATATGGTTCTTATTTTTAAGTCTATTGATGTGGTGAATAACATTTATTGATTTCCGTATATTGCACCAGCCTTGCATCCTATGGATGAATCCTACTTGATCATGGTGTATAATTTTTTTGATATGTATTTGAATCCGATTCGCCAGAATTTTATTGAGGATTTTTGCGTCAAGGTTCATTAGAGATATTGGTCTGTAGTTTTCTTTCTTTGAAGTATCTTTGTCTGGTTTCGGTATCAGGGTGATGTTGGCCTCGTAGAATGAATTTGGAAGTTCTCCCTCTTTTTCTATTTCCTGAAATAGCTTGAAAAGTATTGGTGTTAGTTCCTCTTTAAAGGTTTTGTAAAACTCTGCTGTATACACGTCCGGTCCTGGGCTTTTCTTAGTTGGTAATCTTTTGATGGTTTCTTCTATTTCCTCTATTGTTATTGGTCTGTTTAGGTTGTCTATATCCTCCTGACTCAATCTGGGAAGATCATAAGACTTAAGGAATTTATCTATGCCTTCACTATCTTCTATTTTATTGGAGTATAAGGATTCAAAATAATTTCTGATTATCTTCTGTATTTCTGAAGTGTCTGTTGTGATATTGCCTTTTTCATCCTGTATGCTAGTAATTTGGGTTCTCTCTCTTCTTCTCTTCATTAGCATGGCTAAGGGTCTGTCAATTTTATTTATTTTTTCAAAGAACCAACTTTTAGTTTTGTCAATTTTTTCAATTGTTTCTTTTGTTTCAATTTCATTAATTTCAGCCCTGATTTTAATTATTTCTTGCCTTCAACTTCTTTTGCTGTTGTTTTGCTCTTCTTTTTCTAGGAATTTGAGATGAAGTATGAGATCATTTATTTGTTGGTTTTTTCTTTTTTTGAGGAATGAACTCCAAGCAATGAGTTTTCCTCTTAGAACTGCTTTCAATGTGTCCCATAGATTCCGATATGTTGTGTCTGTGTTTTCATTTAACTCTAGGAAGTTTTTAATTTCCTCCTTGATGTCTTCTAAAACCCATTGATCATTCAGCAACCTATTGTTCATTCTCCAAGTGATGCTTGATTTTTCCTTCCTTCTTTTATCATTGATTTTCAGTTTCATTCCATTATGATCAGATAAGATGCATGGTATTATCTCTACCCCTTTATATTGTTTAAGAGTTGCCCTGTGACATAATATATGGTCTATTTTTGAGAAGGTTCCATGTGCTGCTGAGAAAAAAGTGTAACTACTTGATGTTGGGTGGTATAGTCTATATATGTCAATTAAGTCTAGGTTGTTAATTGTGTTATTGAGTTCTATAGTTTCCTTATTTAACTTTTGTTTGGTAGATCTGTCCAGTGGTGAGAGAGGTGTGTTGAAGTCTCCCATGATTACTGTATGGTGGTCTATTAGACTCTTGAACTTGAGAAGAGTTTGCTTGATGAACACAGCTGCACCATTATTTGGGGCATATATATTTATGATTGTTATGTCTTGTTGGTGTATGGTTCCCTTGAGCAGTATGAAGTGTCCTTCTTTATCCCTTTTGATTAACTTTGGCTTGAAATCTATTTTATTAGATATGAGTATGGACACTCCTGCTTGTTTCCGCAGTCCATATGACTGGTATGATTTTTCCCAACCTTTCACCTTCAGTCTATGAATATCTTTTCCTATCAGATGTGTCTCCTGTAGGCAGCATATTGTTGGGTCTTGTTTTGTGATCCATTCTACTAGCCTGTGTCTCTTAATTGGTGAGTTTAAGCCATTAACATTTAGGGTTATTATTGAGATATGGTTTGTTCTTCTAGCCATATTTGTTTATTGATGTTACTAAACCTGCTTTGTTATCCTCTTTGACTACTTCCCCCCCTTTACTGTCCTACCTCCCATTGTTGGTTTTCAATGTTATTTTCCATTTCCTCTTCCTGTAATGTTTTGCCAAGGATTTTTTGAAGAGATGGTTTTCTAGCTGCAAATTCTTTTAACTTTTGTTTATCGTGGGAGGTTTTAATTTCATCTTCTATCCTGAAGCTTAATTTCGCCGAATACACGATTCTTGGTTGGAACCCATTTGCTTTCAGTGTTTGAAATATGTTATTCCAGGATCTTCTAGCTTTCAGAGTCTGTGTTGAGAGATCAGCTGTTATCCTGATTGGTTTACCCCTAAATGTAATCTGCTTTCTTTCTCTTGCAGCTTTTAAAATTCTCTCCTTATTCTGTATGTTGGACATCTTCATTATAATGTGTCTAGGTGTGGATCTCTTATGATTTTGCACATTCGGCGTCCTGTAGGCTTCTAGGATTTGGGATTCTGTCTCATTCTTCAAATCTGGGAAGTTTTCTCATATTATTTCACTGTATAGACTGTTTATTCCTTTGGTATGGAGCTCTGTGCCTTCCTGTATCCCAATGACTCTTAAATTTGGTCTTTTGATGTTGTCCCATAATTCTTGGATGTTCTGCTCATGGTTTCTTAGCAGACTTGCTGAGCTGTCTATGTTCTTTTCCAGTTGAAATACTTTGTCTTCATTGTCTGATGTTCTCTCTTCTAGGTGATCTACTCTGCTGGTAGTATTCTCAATTGAGTTTTTAAGTTGGTTTATTGTTTCCTGCATTTCTAGGATTTCCATTTGTTTGTTTTTTATTACCTCTATCTCCCTGTGAAATTGATCTTTTACTTCCTGTATTTGTTTGTCAATGTGATCTTTCATTGTCTGATTTTGCTGTCTCATGTCTTCCTTGAGACTCCAGATCATCTGAAGCATGTATATCCTGACCTCTCTATCTGACATTCCATCTGTTGCACCTATTACCTCTTCTAAAGTTGAGTTGAACTGCATTGCCTGTGGTCCTTTCTTTCCTTGTCTTTTCATACTGCTGGCGTTTCTTTCTGCTTGGTGAAACTGTTGTGTTTTTGAAATTTTCCCTGTATTTATTTATATTGCTCTTGTGTAGTTGAAAAATCACCCTTGCAGGGCAGGTAGTGGCTGTGATCCTCCTCCAATTGGTGTGATCCGTCTACCATGCTGGCAGGCCCTAGGTCTGCTCTGCTGGTCGGTCAAAGGTCCGCCTACCCAGCAGGCACGAGGGGCACCTCTGTCACTCCGCAGGTTGCTGGGCCTAACCTCCCAATGGGTCGCAGGTTCGCCTAGCTTGCAGGCACTGGGGGAGGGGCCGGTTCCGCCCCTCAGCAGGCCGCTCGGCCCAATCTGCCGGTGGTCACAGTCCCTTCTACCTTGCAGACACTGGGGGAGGGGACGGGCCTGCCCCTCAGCGGGCCGCCAGCCCTGTCCTACTGGTGGGTCCTGCCCGCGTTCCCTGCAGGCGCCTGTAGCTGTTCTGTGGCTCCGCTGGTTGCTGGACCAGAATAGTGAATTTCTAAGAAACAAAATAATTCAAAAATGTACAGAACAAGAAATAAGTGTTACTGCAATGTGCTCATTTAGTTTTTAAGACATAAGTGATGGGTAGAACAGCATGGTATTGAGGCACTAGTAGAGAAATAGATCAATGAGAAAGGGTGGCATTACCAAGGAAGACCTAAGCATGCATGAAACTTGGAATACAATAAGAGACACCACAGGACAGTGGGAAAATTTACTTGTTCCATAATAGCATTGAAATAATTCTTTGCATAATAATCTGTCAATTACATAAAAAGCAATTTTTACCCCTTTTGAACATCTTTGAGATCATGATGTGTCCTAAATGTAATGACACCTTACACGTGACATCAACCAGACAACAGCCATCACTGCAAATGAGTGATGTGCTTTTCCTGTTACTACTCATGTTAATATTACTCATAAGGCTACAACTCAAGGCAGGAGAAATGGCTCAACTTTTGGAGTATATGAAAAAGTTGTGAGTCAAGGAACCTCATCAGCATTATTTTTATTATTATTATTTAAAGAAGAAGGTATAAAAAGATGTCACCATCAATTCCTTTTATGAATTGGGAATCATATTACTATATTTGATAAGGTATCCTTTTCATGTTTCTAAATACAGTTTTAGTTAAACATAGAAATTGGAAGAATATGGGATAGTTCACAAAAAAGAAATATGAAAACTTCTAAGTATGTAAAAATCTGCTTACTCTCCCAAATTTCAGAAATGTAACATAAGTTTGTTTTTTTTTCCTCACCACTAGACTGAAGAAAGAAGAAACTTGTGTGGCAATTTTTGGTATATTTTAAGAATTTCTCATATTTGTTGCAATGTACGCCTGTGAAGTTTTAAGTTTGATGAATATCTATAAAAATTTCTAAATGTGGAAACCCAAACTCACCAATTGTTACAAAAAAACATGGGGGTACAAAAACTTGTATATGATAATTTTGTTAATATTGACCACAACACTGCTATAATTAGAAAAACTAGAGGAATATAAAACTGCAGTTAAAAAAAACAATTGGTGGTTCCAGTTGCTCATTGCAAAGAGCTTCTAAATCCCAGTTTCCTTTTATCAACAAGTAAAAATCTTGAACAGACTGAGAAACTAGGAGAAGCAAGTACAAGAGCAAAACTCTCTAGGATTGGAGAGCAGGCAGGCAGGTGAATACATGGAGTGCTAGTAGTTAGTGTAGTTAGGTAATTGGGTCTAATATGGACTAATATAAAGGAAATGGAAACTGTTATTGAGACTGAAGTCCAAGAAACCAGAACAACACCTGGGGAAATTGAAATGTTAATATTTCCAAGGCCTTGAACCCACCCCAAAGAACTGTTAATGAAGTAGCTCCCAGCAAACAGGGAGATGCTAATCAAACCACCCCAGGCCCTTCCAGCCCAGATTATTCCTCCCTGCCCCATCAGTCCACCTATCTCCCACCTTTTGGCCTTCCCACCTGCAATCCATCACTGCAGGATACAGGGAAACAAAGGACAGGTGTGTGGGAGGACAAAAAGAAGATCTTAGATATAAAAAAGAAAAGATCTCTCTTTTCCAGGGATTCGCCTTTCCCCTTCTCCCTCTGGGGAGAAGTCTTTTCTGCTATCCTTTAATAAAGCCTTCCACTTTCCTCTCTACACTACTCTCTGCCACCTGTGATTCTCTGATGTTATACTTCAGCATTCAGGGAAGTAAGGACTTGTCATGGTAAACAGCAGTAACACTGGTTATAGGAGCAGAGACTTATGAGAAAAGTGCAGCTGGAACCAGTGCCAGAATTATAATTCTCAGTGGAGACTGTCAGGAAGTTAAAAACTATAGCGGAGCCCAAAGATGAGGGGGATAACACTGTGCACTGTGATATTTACATGAAGGCATTCAACCAAATTCCCATTAGTAACTATTAGGGAAAACAAAATCTCCCAGGGCAAGATGGCGAGAGGACAGAGGAAGCAAGGCCACTTGGTTCCCCACTCGGACTTAGGAAGCAGGAAGACAGCTCCTCAGAGAGGTGAGTAACAAAGGAACCTCCCTGAAACTTTATCCTGAATTGTAAAACAAAAGTCACCAAACTACAGAAAGTTGATAAATTGACGATAAGAAAGAATACCTGAGAGAAGCTCCAGCTCCAGCCTCCAGAGAACAGAGCAGGGCATACAGAAAAGAGAAGAGAGGCCCGTGGGTAAAGAATTTAAAAAAAATTGACCTGGGGAAATCTATAATTTACAGAGGAAGGCTGATTATAATGTACAAGGAGTTGGCAAGTCTCAGAGAAAACATCTGAAGTGGTGGCTGGGGTGAAAATGTTTTGTGGAGGCAGGAGCAGAAAGCTGACCCTGAGCAATCTGTGCAGGTGTGAACAGAGCCAGGAGTGGGAATGCATAAAGAAGCCAGCAGTAGCCAACGAAAACATTTCCAGAGGGTGCCTGAACCAGAGAAACATGCACAAAGAACATTTTTCACTTGGAGCATTCAGCCTCTGAATCCCAAGGGAGGAAGATCCCTTAATAGCTGGCACCTCACAAGAGCTATTGAGAAGCCACTGACTGCAGCCACACAAGCACAACTACATGTTAGGGTGGGTATCCAGTAAGTCACATCTGTAGCCATGAAGATGAAACCTGTTGAGGCTAAGTACCTACACCCTCAATATGGCTTTTCAAAGAAGCCCCCAAGATCCAGAAACCCAGCAGAGATTGAAAGCAATAGTGGAAGAGGACCAAACCAATTCCACCAGCAGAGTTCAAAAACCTACCCAAGGCCAAATGGAATTTCCTGTCTAGACCTCTGCATCACCCTTGCTGCAGGATTACACAATTCATCAGTACGCCCCAGCCTATACTTCTGACACTAGGAAAGTGAGAGCTGAGCTCTACTAGTCTGCTGGCTGGCAGGTAGGTGAGGACTGCAAGTAGTGGCTAAAAAAACAGAGCCAAAAATAAACATAAAGATTAAAAATTTATTCCTGTCAACAGATTTGACCATTGAGAACAACTCTATAATTAAGATTTTTTTTTCCTTTTTATTTTGTTCTTTCTTCATTTTTTTTTCTTATTTGCTCTTTCCTCCATGTTCCCACATTTTTGCTATTTATATTTTAATATTTTCTTTAATTTTTTCAAACATCATTTCATTGTATTGTATTATCATCTTTTTTTTCATTATGCATAATTTTCTGTGTGAGTGTATATGTGTGGTTGTGTATACTCTCACTGCCTGGAGAGTTTTATATATTACGTTATATAGGTTTATATATTACATTATATATAAACATATATAGGTTATATATAGGTTTATATATTACATTATATAGTTTTATATATTGTGTACATATTGCATGTAATATATAATATGTGTATATATGTAATATGTTTTATTATTACATCTTCATACATTTTTACTCAGCTGTTAATAGCTCTCTCTTGCATGTGATCATTATTTAGCCTAGATTAGATTTACATAGGATACAATTATATGAAGGTTTGAGTTGTTTCAATCTTACATTTCCTGTTCATTCATACCTAGGTTCTGGGCCCTCCTATCTCTCCTTCTTCACTCTCTTCCCCCAGTAACAGCCAACATTCCCTGTTCCTTCCTGCTCTCTTTGTTTCATTACTTTCAGTTAACATTTTATTCCTTCTTCTTTAAACTGACACCTGCTTCCTATCTCCTTTCTGTCCTCTGATTAATTTTTCAAACACTTCAAAGTTTCTCTTGCCTGACTACCTTATTAAGAAATTATAATCCCACTAAATAAAAGAAGTATATGTTATATAATTCTTAACCCATTTAAATTATGTTTATTAGTACAATGGACAACATAGTAGCACCTGCTATCAAACACCTGATCTAGTTCACCATTTTTTTATTGTTGGTACTGTTATTAAATTCTGACCCATCATTCCTATATAGATGGTAGTTTGTATTATAGATGTCAAAGTAGACACCAGATATTTATAAAAAAATCTGTATATCTGTTGCTGACATTAGTGCCATTTCTGGCTCCTTCTCCCTCTAAGAGGTGCTGGAAAGAGATAGGGACACTTCAAGATCACAGAGTAGATATCCTACTGAAGAAAAATACATCTTAAAAAATCAACAGTGAATCTCACACTACACACAGTCTACCTGAGCCTTATTATTACTCCAACTCGAAGAACTGTGGAGAGAAAACCCCCAAACCAACAACTAGGACTCAAGAAGGAACAATCCAAGAGAGACCTAGGCTCCTAGCCCCTGACATCTACACATGTGTCAAAACTAACTAAAAAAGCCCCACAACGAATAAGATAATTACACACAAAAATACTCACATAAAAAAAGAGGAAGGGGAATCCATCTCAATTGATGTGGAAGTCCAAGACCTCCAAAAACACGAGGAAGCAGGCAAACAAATCTCCACTCAAAATTCACAATTCTCTAAACAAGTGTTCCACCAACATCAATGTGGATGATATCCCAGAGGAAGAGTATAAAAGAATTGATTAGTAAAAGCTTAAGTGAAATAGAACAAGATCTAAGGAATGAATTAAAAGAGCAAATACAGAAGATGAAAGACCACTTCAACAAAGAAATAGAAACATGGAAGAGAAACTGATCAGAATTACCAGCAACAAAAGACACAATCAAATTTTAAAAATTCACTTGAAAGCATCGCTAAGAGACTAAACACACACACACACACACACACACACACACATACACATATACATATAAAACTTTAGCTCTTGAGGACAGAACTTCAGGCTTTGAAGTCAAGAGTATGCAAACTTGAGTATATACAATGTAATAAAGGGGAAAGAATGATAGAATATGATCAGAATGTACAAGAACCCTGAACAACATCAAGAGACCAAACCTTCTCCTGTATCTCCCTATTCTCTTCTATTTGGAATAGAAGAGAATAGGGAGATACAAACATTTTTAATGAAATAGTTACAGAATAATTTTCCCATATTTGAAAGGTGATAGACATGTACATACAGGATTCATACAAACCCCCAATAAACGTGATCAAATGAGAAGTTCTCAAGATACTTCACAATCAAAATTCCCAACAGAAAATAAGGAAAGCATATTAAAGGTTGTAAAAGAGAAATATCACATCACATTTGGATGCAATAATAAGGCTGTCCACTCTCATCACTCTTATTCAATGCAGTCCTTGAAACATGAACAAGAACAATCAGACAAGTGAAGGAAATCAAACAAATATGAATAGGAAAAGAAATCAAGCTATCTCTATTTGCTGATGACATGATCTTATATCTAGAAGACTTCAAAAATTCCACCAGAAGACTGCTAATGCTTACAATGAATTGAGAAAAGGAGCAGGATACCAGAAGAACACCCTTAAAACAATCAGCCTTTCAATACTCCAACAGATATTCAGCCAAGGAAGAAATCAGGCACATCATCTCATTCACGATAACTTTAAACAAATAAACAAACAAACAAATAAATAAATAAATAAAATACTTGGGAGTAGATCTAACCAAGAGGTAATAGAGCTATACAATGAAAATTATATAACACTGAAGAAAGAAATTGAAGAAGACCTTAGAAGATGAAAAGATTTTCCATGTTCTTGGATAGGCAGAATTAGTATTATCAAAATGGACATACCACAAAAAGCAATTTACAGATACAATGCAATTCCCATCAAAATTCCAATTACATTCTTCACAGAATCAGAAAAACAAAAACAAACAAACAAACAAAAACAATCCTTAAATGCATTTGGAAGAATATGAGATCCAGAATAGCCAAAGCAATACTGAACAAGAAAAGCAATATATGAGACATCATGATACCTAATCTGAAGTTATACTACAGAGCTGTAGTGATAAAAACAGCATGGTGTTTGCACCAAAATAGACATGAAGACTAATAGAACAGAATAGAAGACACAAAGACAAACCCACATAGCCATCTGATACTTGACAAAGGTGCCAACAATATATTTTGGAGAAAAGACAGTCTTTTTAAACAAATGGTGGTGGGAAAACTGGATAGCCATATGTAGAAAAATGCACTAGATCCCTCACTCTCACCATGCACAAAAGTCAAATTGAAATGGATCAAAGACTTAGGAATTAGAACAGAAATCTTGCAAACGGTGGAAGAAAACATTCATCAACACTTCACCATATTGGTGTTGGCACAAAATTCCTTAATAAGACCCCCCCCCCAAGTACAAGAAATAAATCCAAGAATCAATAAGTGGGGTACCATCAAACTGAAAAGCTTCTGAGTAGCAAAGGAAATGATTAAGAGTGTGAAGAATGGGTATACTGAATGGGAGAAAATCTAATATCCAGAATATTTAAAGAACTCAATAAAACACCAGAAACAAATAACCCAATCAATAAATGGTCAAAAGAACTAAACATAAACTTCTCAAAAGAAGAAACACAAATGGCCAACAAATATATGAAAAAAAAAAACAAACATTTCAACATCCCCAGCAATCAGGAAAATGCAAATCAAAACTGCACTAAGATTTTATCTTAATCTAATCAAAATGGCAGTGATCAAGACAAACAATAATAAATGCTGGTGAAGATATGAGGAAAAAGGTACACTTGTACATTGCTGGTGGGACAGCGGATTAGTACAACCACTCTGGAAAGCAGGATGGAGATTCCTCAAAATACTGGGGATGGATCCACCATATGACCCAGCTATCCCTACTCCTTGGTATTTTTCCCAAAGAACTTAAATCAGCATACTAAAGTGATACAGTCACATCAATGTTATAGCAGCAGAATTTGCAATACCTAAATTATTGAGCTAAGCAAGGTGTCTATCAATAGAAAATGAATTAAGAAATAAATTATGGTATATATAAAAATATAGTTCTACTCAGCCATAAAGAAGAATGAAATTATGGCATTTGCTGGTAAATGGATGGAAATGGAGAACAACATGCTAGGTGAAGTAGCTCAAAGATAAAATGTTTTTTTTTTTTTCATATATAGAAGCTAGAGTAAAATAAAAGTAAGGAAGAGGGAAGGATCAAGTATCATAAAGAAATAGGGAAGATCAGTCGTGTAGAAGAAGGAGTCTGAGAGGCAGACTAGAGAGATGGGAAAGGGGAAGCCATGTGGAATGAATTCTTTAAAAAATCATGTTATGGGCACATATAAATATACCACAGGGAATTACACCTGTATGTATAAATGAAAACAATCAAATATGAATAAATAGATGAATAAAGGGAAATCTAGCAGAGTATAGGAAGGAGAACAGGAGAGGGAGGGAGGTTGGGAGGTAAAGGAAGGAAGACAAAGGTGAGGATTGTGAACTGAAATCAAATTTCATGAATGTATGATTTTGCCAGGATAAAACCAGCTCCAATGTATAACTATAAAGCTCTAACAAAAAAAGTAAAGAAGAACCCCTTATACTCTAGCATGAAGAACAGAAAAATAACTAGATTAGCTCAATGTATGTTGGGGTTATATCCCAATAAGATAATTTAAGCTGAGAATATAGTAACCTGGGAGTATATTTAATGCACCTAACCTATTAAGCATCATAATTTAGCAACACAATACACAGCAGTCTATTGTTTACCTTCACAATCATGCCTATCTGGGAGCTGTGGCTCACAGACCTTGTCCAATATTGTGAGATTATCATGCTGCATATTGCTAGCCCAAGAAAAAATTAAAATTCAGAGTTCAAAGTATGGTTTTTACTAAAAGCACATCACTTTTGCATTCATAAAGTTGAAAATCTGTAAGTTGAACCATCATAAATTGAGCACCCTCTGGAAAACAGTATTGTTGTTCCTAACAAGGGCTTTCCTTAGGAGAAACTAGTGAACCAGAGCCTGCCTTCTGGGTTATTAGTACAGCCTCACTGACCTAAAGGAAGCATATGCTCATCGCTATTCAGCTATACTATTCTACCTGGGAAAAGATAATTAACCAACTCTAACACTCTAGCAATCATGTCCCAATTAAAGAGGGGAGAAAAAAGTTGAGGAACTCTTGTGAAGTTCACAGTCAAGAGGCACAGGCACGTTGTAGACCTAACCATAACATTTTAGAGTATTTCCCCTTTCCCACACCTTACAAATTCATCACAAAGACCTATTTAAATAAGCTCCTTTAACCTGTACATAATGGCAAAAAAAAAAATAGGAACTAGGCAGAGTAGCACATGCCTATAATCTCAGCACCTCTGGAGGCTGAGGCAGGAGGACCACAAGTTACACAAATTGAAGGCCCGCCTCAGCAGTTTAGAGAGGCCCTCAGTAAGTTAGCAAGTCCTTATCTCAAAATAAAAAAAAAATAAAAAGGACTGGGTATGTATCTCAGTGGTAAAGCAACCCTGGGTTCATTCTCTAGTACCATCCCCAGCACACACACAATGGCAAGGCATATAAAAAAAGTAATGGAAAGCAAAACAATTTCGAGAGAAAGAGCAAGCACCAGAACAAGACATGGAAGGAATGTTTGAATTAGACTGGGAATCAAAACAACTATATTAATATGCTAAGGGCTCTAATTGATAAAGTAGGCCACATGTAACAACAGATGGACAATATGTACAGAAAAATGGAAATTCTGAGGAAGATTCAAAAACAAACACTAGAGATCAAAAACACTAACATAAATGAAGGATATCTTTGATGGGATCATTAGTAGACAGGACACAGCCAAGGAAAGAATCTGACTTAACTTTCCTAAGCATATATATGAACACACCATAGTGAATCTCACCACTGTGTACATCCAGGAGACTGAGATCCTGATAGAATAAGATATACTCCTTGTTTGTGTAAATATGTAAAAAAAACTCTATCGTCATGTATAATTAAAAAGACCAAATAATATAAAGAAAAAGAATCTCTGAGCTTGAAGGTGTACCAGTAGAATTTTCTGAAATTAAAAAGCAAAGAGAAAAAGAATATAAAATAAAATAACCTAGGCTAAGTTCAAAAGGTTTAACAATGCCTAATGGGAAAACAGAAAGGTTAAAAAGTCACAAAATAACAAAATAAAACATTTGAAGTAATAATGATTCACAATTTCCTCAAATTAATATCAGCCACCAAATCACAGCTCCAAGAGACTCAGGAAACATTAAGCAGTATAGATTTTAAAAAATGGGAAATAAAAAGTTTATACCTAAGCATATTATTTGCAAACTAAAGAAATCAATGTGGGAAAAATAAAGAGAAAATGCAAAATACATGAAAATTAAATAACACATTCTGAAGTAAACATTAGGCAAAAGGAGAAATCTCAAAAGAATTTAAAATGTTTTGAACACAATGAGAATGAAAATAGAACATAATTTGTGGCAAGCAGCAAAAATAGGAAATTAATAGCATTGAATGCATCTATTAGAAGGATCTGAAATAAATAATCTAATTTTCCAATTTAGGAAATTAGAAAAAAAAACTAGAGCAAATTAAATCCAAAGTAATTATAATATTTTATAAAAGGAATAAGAAGAATTAGAATAGAAATCAATAAGATTAAAAATAGGAAATCAATATAAGAAAGTAACAAACTAAAAGCTGGTTCTTCGAAAAGATCAATAAAATCATTAGGTCTTTGGTGAAATGTTAGAGTTTGAATCTGAAATGTCCCTCAAGAAGCTCTTGTTTGAAACCATGATCCCCAGTGCAAGAAAGCTCAGAGGAGGACTTTTTAGGCAATGGTTGGATTATAAGAGTTGTAATCTCACCAGTGGACTAATCCATTTGATGGATTACTGGGTGGTAATTATAGGCAGGTGGAACACGGTTGGTGAAGTAGGTGACTGGAGGTGTGACTTTGGGACCTGTATCTGTCTCTGATGCAAGCACCCCCCACTCTCTCCCTCCTTCCTGGCTACCATTAACTGAGAAGCCTTCCTCTGTCATCCCCATTTGCCATGATGTTCTACCTTTCCCCAGGACCAGAGTAATGGAGTCAGTCAACCACAGACTGAATCTCTGAAATGGTGAGCACAAAATAAACGTTTCCTTTTCTAACTTGTTCTTGACAGATATTTTGGTCACTGCAACAAACAGAAAGTTGACTAATACATAGAGGTAAGAAAATACAGTCAGACACATATTACTAATATTATAAATGAAAGAAGGGATATCACTTCAGATCTCATAGACACTATAAAGATAATAAAGGAAAATTAGGAACAATTCTCTGCACACCTAAGCCGATGAAATACACCAATTCCTTGAAAGAAAATTTGCCAAAAAATCAGACAAGAATCAATAGACATTGTTATTGTTTAGATATGAAGTGTGAGACAATGCAAAGTTTTCTAGAAATGAAATGATTGGATTATGAGAGCCTTAATCTAATCACATGATTAATTCACAGATAAGGATTAACCAAGTGTGAACTGTAGGCAGGTAGTAGTAAGTCATAGAATGTGTTACTTTTGTGTTTATATTTTGTCCCTGGTGAGTAGTCCTGTCTCTGCTTCCTTGTTGCCATATCCTGAGCTAATTAACTTTCCAGCATCCTTCCAACACAATTTTCTACCTTACCTTGGGTGGAGAGCTATGGAGTTGACCACCTATGAACTGAGATCTCTGAAAGCATGAGTCAAATATACTTTTCCTCCCCTAATTGTTCTTGTCAGATATTGGTGTGTGTGTGTGTGTGTGTGTGTGTGTGTGTGTGTCACAGTGAAGAAAAAGCTGACTAAAACAGAGAAGTTGTATGACCCATTCATATTAAAGAAACTGAATCAGTAATTAATAATGTGAAAGCACTAGGTTAGATGGGTTTATTGACAAATTATACCAATTTTAAGGACAAAATTTATCCAGTTTTTCATGATATCTTTCAGATGAAGAAGCTTAGGTAATAATAACTCATTCTAGGAAGACACCACAATAAAACATTATCAAATTAAATTAAACAATGCATATAAGTAATTATACACTACAAACAAGTGAGGTGTATTCAGACGTGCAACCTGTTTCAACATTTGAAAATCAGTTTTTATAATTCATCATATTGACAGACTAGAAAAAACACATGATTATATCAATGTATTTACAGAAAGCATTTGAAAAGTCCAGCACTCATTCATAACAAAAATTCTCAGTAAACTAAAAATTGATGAGGATTTCCTCAAGTTAGTAAAAACAAAAACTTCAAAAAACCTATAGCCAACAACATATTTAATTGTGAGGAACTGTAAGCTTTCTACTTACTATGATCAGGAATGAAATAAGTATGCCTAATTGAATAACTCCTTTTCAACATCCTATTGGATATATTAACTTTTGCAATAAGACAAGAAAAGGAAAAGAATCTAGAATGAGAAAGAAGAAAAAAGTTATCTGTGTTCAACAATGACATGATAATCAGCAGAAAATCTGAAATAATTGAAAAAATATCCTGGAAGTAATAAGGGACTATAGCAAGATTATAGAACACTGGTCAATATACAAGTAAATTGAATTCCTATATACAACAATGAGTAAGTGAAATTTCAAATTAAAAATACCATGTCAATTACATTAGCATCTGAGAAAATGAAATACATATAAATCTAACAACATGTACATGATCTGTGTATAGAATTTTATAAAACTCTGATTAATAAAACCAAAGAAGCAAACAACTGGAGAGAGATTTTATGTTCATTGACAGGCAGAGTCAATATTGTCAAGGTGTCATTTTTTTCCCAGGTTGATCTACAGATTCAATGCAATTTCATTTAAAACCTCAGCAAATTATTTTGTGTGTAAAGAGAAACTGATTGTAATGTTTATATGGAGAGTCACAAGTCCCAGATTTGCCATATAATACTGAAGAAGAATAAAGTTAGAGAACTTACACTACTGAATTTCATAACTTACTATAAAGATATAATCACCAAGACAGTGTGACATTGACAAAATAACAAATAAATAAAAGGAATAAGATAAGAAGCTCAGAAATACACCTGCACGAATTTGTTCATCTGATCTTTGACAAGGAAGCAAAAACAATATGATGGATCAAAGAAAATCTTTTTCAGCAAACAGTAAGGGATAATAGGAAATCCCTATGCAAAAAAAAAAATGTAGCACAGAACTTGCACTTCACAAAAATGAACACAAAACAAGTCATATAACTACATTTAACATGTGAAACTATAAATTGAACATAAAGATAAGAACATTAATATTAAAATTTTAAAAAATCTTGTGTTATACATAAGTCACTGTCAAGAGAATAAAGAAGATAAGCCACAGGCTGGAAAAATATATGTGCAAATGATGCATCTAATAAAGAACTATTATCCAAAATATTAAAGAACTCTCATAATTCAACAGTAAGAAAGCAAACAACCTGGTTAAAATGAAACCTTATATGTTTGTCCACAGCTATAGAATCTCTAAGAGTGAAACCTAATATAAACTATGACTTAGGATGATTTTGATTTATCAACGTGATTTTCTTGAATTTAACAATAGAGCTACTCTGATAATGATGAGGGACAAAAGGAATATGGGAAATGTCTATGCTTTAATTTCCTTGCAGACCTAAAACTGCTCTAAAAAAAAAGTCTGGTATACTTCAGAGATGGTTAGTAAAATACAATAGTAGGTGCATTATTCTGAAGTGTAGGAATACTCAGAGATTATAAAAGACTTTTAATGTTCTTCATTGTTGACAGAGAAATGAGAATAGAGTTTACGTTCAGAGTTTCAAGTATCTTGTGGATTTGGGATTGTTTTATGAGAAAGTGTAGTCATTATATTAAGGAATTCAATGGATCATACATTTTCAATCATCATTAATATTTAATTTTTATGATTTACTTACCTCTGAATACTCATTAATGGCTGAGAATTATGATATATTTAAATTGATAATATCTCATTAGGCTTTAAATTTTAACATTAATCAATTTAAATCTATGGCTTTAAATTCAGTATTATTGGTGAGCATCATAAACTGCTCAGGAAATGAGGAAGAGGTACATTCAGAATTTTTTTTAGATACAAAATGACATGGGCTCTGGTTGTTTAATTGTTTCATATAAGTCTACTTGGAAGTATCAGGTGTTAGAAAGCAGGACCACATTTCATGCTAAAATTTGTCTGCACTTGTCATGAAGGTATATTTGCAACTGTCTTAAAATTAAGTCAGTTCTTTAACTTGTAATTTTATTGATGACTGCTAAATTTCAGTAAAATTTCATGTTTGTGTGTGTGTGTGTGTGTGTGTGTGTGTAGTGTATTTGTTTGTTTTGGTACAGAGATTGCTAAGTTTCTAAAGCTGCTTTGAACTTGTCTTCTTTCTCCCTCAGCCTCTGGAATCACTCTGATCATGCCACCATGGCTGACTGTTAAGATGTTATGATCCTGATATTTGTTATGTTATATGTAGTCACTGAATTATTCGATTTCTTTTTATACTGCATAATCACAGCTTGTTTATAGGGGAATTATTTTCTTCTCTAGGATAGAGAATGAGATACAAAGGATACAAGGGTATGGCTTCTTTTCCATCTTACTATTATTTCCTGACAAGTAAATATAGTGTTATCAACTTCAGTTTCTGGTTTTTAGTTATGATGATTTCTCTTCACATAATAAAGTATCATTTTTTTGAATTCACTCCTTTTATTCTTTAGTCACTGACTTGGCTCCCAACACACAATTTCAGAGTATTTCTTAGACAGTACTTCCAGAAATGTCATCACAGCACTAGAGAACTGGCATTTTCTGTGCCAACGTATGATCCCTAATAATACTGTGTCTGAGGAAGTGAAGCCGGGAAAAATATCGAGCAGGGGATGAAAGACAAGTTGCCACATCTGTAAATAATAGTGATTTGTGGGATGATGATCTCACCAACAGGGCTCATTTCCTCTCCTTCTCCACATTAGGATATTTGACAGGGCTGGGGTGAGCCTGTCAAGGACCCCAATGATGGAAATCTCCCTGTTCTGTTTTAGCTTTTAAAGTCATTTGTGAATTACTCTAGCTCTCTCCATTATGGAAGGTAGACAGTAGGTTGTTATACAGAGACAGATGAAATTCTTCTCATCTTTCCAGGCTGCTAGGTGCAATTCTTCTCTCTGCCAATGTTCTGCTTACTCTGTAATTCAACCTAAAACTCTTTTCAGGGCATGGTTAGGTAATGCTGGTGAAAGCCTTCAGGTGGAAATTTAGTTACTTAATCTATGTTTGCTATTGCCAAACTCTGGGAAGAATTTCCTCAACCACTGAACCAGAGAAGATTTAGTGAGTTCATTTAGGTTTCCCATAGGCAAAATTGTCAAAAGGATAGTGTCCATGCTGCTTTGAATCACATTGCATATAACCTGCAATAGCACTATACTTGTGATTGCATAGCATTTTCTGAAGAAATGGAACTGCATGTGGAAGTATATTTTAAAAGAGATTCCACTATAAGCAAAGGAACTGCTTCAATGAAAGCAGCTTCTATTGAAGGAATCAAAATGTTTATAATTTCAGGGAGCTTAGTGGTTGATACAAAAATAGGCTTACTGCATAATCATTTCTATACTTCTGGTTAGAGAATATGTCATAGTTAATGCAAGTTGTTTGCCAAGATGAACATGACCAATAAAAGGTAATTTCCTATATTGCCCTTTCACTTTGGACAACTATATTTTCATCTCCTCCTTAGAAAAATATTGTCATTCCAAGCTTTCTACTTGAAACTAATGACTCTTCTTCCAAATTCTCTCTTCACTTCGTTTTTACTGGAAAAGATGAATAAATTAACAATATTTAATAATTTGCCTTTTGAACAGCAGATCAGGACTATAATTCAGTTCTGTTTGGTGTCAAACTCATGCTTTTTTGTTGACATTGCTGTATGGTCCCTCATCCTTTCTGAGTGGTGAGAACTAGAAAATCCAAGTTAAATGAACTTAAACAACAAGGTTACTCTGAAACTGAAAACTCCAGGCAGTGTGTTCAGCATTACTACCAATCAGCAATATACAATTCCCTGTTACTGAAACCTAGAATGATCACAGACCCTATTCTCCTAGAATTCTTGCTGCAGCAGAATTCCATAATTGGATTAGCCTCAGTTAAATAATTCTGTATAATAATAATGTTCTTTTACTCACCCTTTTGTCCTTGTTCCCCCCACCTTTTTGTTTGTTTGTTTGTTTATTTGTTTCCTCCAAGTAGGCAGGACTAAGTACTGGTCTAGTGGCATATACCTTGTAGAAAGATGATGGCAGTTCTCCGTTCAAATGTAATTCTACTAGTTCTTTGACATCTACTGTAAGACCAGCTTCTTTTTAATTTTTTTTAAAATTATTTGATCTTCTTATACATGACAGTAGAATCCATCATGATAAAATTACACAAACAAAGGATATGTATCTTATTTTAATTAGCCAATCCTTCTGGATGGGCACAATGGTGGAATTCACTTAGGTAATTCCAGATGAGTACGTAGGAAAATTATGATATATTTATTCTACTGTCTTTCTTATTCCTATTCCCCTTCCCTTCTTCTTAAATAAAGTGTTCTGATTGTTCTTACTCCTCTTTTATGAACTCCTATATACTTAATGAATTATAATATTAGAAACTAATATCAAAAAATCAGAAACTAGTATAAAAAATAAAACAAGTACTTAGACCATATTAAAGAAAAATGAATATAGACTGAGAAATTGGATAGTCATGTATTACCAAACTCTTCTAAGACTGTGTAAAGGGAGATCATCATGCTGATGATGGTAACTCAAACTTATTGGTCATGCTTAAATTCTTTGCATTTATGAACATATTCAATCCATGTGAAAATCCAGTGATATATGTATTCACACTTTTGTTATTTCACAAGTGAAGAAATGGAGGCAATAAGAGTGTTAGCTACTCAAAAAGGCCACAGGGTTAGTAAATTCCATGTCTAACTCTTATACTGTACTTACTAGGCACAGGGTACAGTGCTTTAAAAAGTCTATAGTACAATGATTGATTATCCAATATTTAGAAATCAGGATTGAAAAAGCATTTAAAAGAACTTTAAAACCACTTCAGAATGAACTGGGTGAAGAAGAGTTAGGATAGACATGATAAGGAGAAAATATGGTATAGGCATATTTACTGTCTTCAAATAATACTGTCAAATAAGAAAGGGATTAACTTATCTTAAATAGCCCCAACAACTAGAATTGGAATCATTTGGCACATATTTTCTCCAGAAATGTAAAAAAGCTATTTGTACCTGTCAGAGCTGTCAGAAAATAATTTCAAAAAAGCTTTTGTGAGAGAATAAATTTCCTCTATCTGGAAGTTTCCCCATGTCAGGTGATTTGACATCTTTTGGCAAGAGTTCTGTGGGTGGGATTCAAATATCAGAAAGTAGTTAAAACACATGTTTTTCAGAGCCTAAACATTGTATGAATTCTCAGACAATTGTTATTTCTAACTGCTAGAGCTGGGAATCAGTAGATTGGGTATGGATACTTCATGGATGGAAAGACAGTAAGTAGGAAAATGGAAAAGGGATGGGTAGGTGATGCCCAGAAGATGAGCAAAAGGATAAGCCATGTCCTCTAGACCTGTGCCTAGTGAGACCCGCTGTGCACAGTCGCTAAAGCAGAGAGTTTAGCCACCAGATGGCCTTTCTCTGACCTTCCAAATGTTCTCACATTTAACAGTGGTTTGGGGTTGGCTTAGCTTGGCTGTTATTTTTTCCTCTGAGACAGCTTTTTCCTCTTTAGTTAGGAAGGCAGAACTCTGCTTCTGTTGTGGAGAAAAAGCTATTAAAAGAAAATTGTGGTGTATAAAATGGAGACACTTTTTTGATCATATTTCAAAGGATTTGAAGGGAAAGACAAGAAAATCAATAAATGCATGGATTCTTTTACACTTTAAAAAAGACAATTCTTTCCTTTCTAAAGTATGTTTCTGGGTGATCCTGCTGTGGAATCAGCCCAGAACACCAAGATTTAATGGAAATTTACTTGGTAAAAGGATAAAATAGTAAACAAAATAATGAAGAGTTCAGTTGTTTTTCTTCCTTTCTAACTTTTGACAAGTGATGGTACTGACAATGGGAACCATGTAATTTCAACCTGTTTATTTATTTATTTAGTTAGTTACAGCAAGCTTGGCACTCACTTTCACTTCTGAAGTGTAGACTAGAGTCCTTTTTGTTTATCTTCGTAATACTATCTTACAGATTTAAATCATTTGGGGCATAGGAACTTCTTTCTCATTGCTACTTTGGTTTATACAACCATAAAGAAAATATTGTTACATCCAAGAACTTGGCAAAAAGAAAAATTATAATAACATTAAAATCTATGGAAATTTATGAGGCTAGGACTCCATTTTGATTCTTGATTTATTCTAAACAGCAAATCATCTTGAAAATGAAGTTATTCTTTGCTTTGAGGAGATTTTATTTAAATAAAATATTTCTTCAGTAAGTACAAAAAAACAAGGATTCTACTTCGTATAAATGCTTTATGAATTAGAAATTCTGCTTTGATTCATCTAAATCTTTTGATTTTTCCTTGGAGTATTAGATCCTCCCTCTCTCTCTGTCTCTCTCTCTGTATTTCTACCTGCCCTCTCCATACTTGTCTCTCACTCATGGCCAACTTTAATTACAGTTTTTTAGTTAGGATATGGTAGGCTCACAGATCCACAGTGAAAGAGCAAGGGTATTGACATTAAAACAGTCAAGACCCAGAAGGTTCTCTTCATTGCAACATTCCCCGAGGTTGTCATTTTATAACCACATCCATTTTTTCCCCTTTTCTTAAACCGTGGAAACCACAAATTAGTTCTCTATTTCTATAATTTTGTTACTTCAAAAACATACTCTGCTTGTGCTATCAACAAAAGAAATGTACCCTTCTCACAGTTCTGGATCCTTCAAAGTCTAAGTTCAAAGAGATGGCCAATTTTGTTCCTTGGTGAAGCACCTCCTCCTGGCTGGCAGACAACTACCTTTTTGCTGCATCCTCACATGGCCAAAAAAGCTAATAAGCAAGCTCTCAGGGTCTCTTACAAGGGCCCTAATTTCATCATTATGGCTCTACATCATAATGTCATCTTTCTAAACACCAAAGTCCCATCTCCAAACACTAACAGTTTGAGGGTTGTGGTTTCAACGTGTGAATCTTGGAGTTGGGGGGGGCACAAACATTGAGTCCATAACCTATAGTATGGTTAATTTTGGAATTTTTTTAACTTATTATAACTCTGATTTTTCTAAGTTGTTGTATATATCAGTTGTTCATTCTTCTTTTATATCTAAGGGATAATTTGTTATGTATATACAGTTTGTTTAACCACTCACTTATTCAAAGATATTTGGGCTGATTTCTATAGTTTTCATTATAATCCATAAGCTTCTATAAATATCTGGTACAATTTTGTGTTGTTTGTGTGTGTGTGTGTGTGTGTGTGTGTGTGTGTAAGCATATCTCTTCCTTTTTATGAGATAAATGAACTGGAGTATAATTGCTGGGTCATATTATAATGGCTTGCTTGATATATGATGTCCATTTATTAAAATTTCCATGTGGGATTATATTTTTAGTACAGGGGCTGAGATTTTCTTTAATGTATTTTTCTTTTTTTAAATTTATTTTTTAGTTATAGTTGGACAAAATACCTTTATTTATTTTTATGTGGTGCTGAGGATCGAACCTAGGGCGCGCAGATGCTAGGCGAGTACTCTACCACTGAGCCACAACCCTAGCCCCTTCAATATATTTTTCTTAAAGCTTTATAGTTTCATGTTTTATATTTGGATCTGTGATCCATATTCAGTTCTGTTTAGGTACAATGAGTTTTATGTTGATTTATTTATTTTTATTTTTATTTTTTTACTGTGGATATACAATTCAGGATTTTGTTGCAAAGGATCTTCCATTGAATTACATACACTCCATTGAATTACATAAATCCCCGCCCAAGGAATTCCAAGTGAAGCACAGAATCAAGCTACTCATTCAAAACTAAAGTATTTGTTTGTATCTGGTCAAATTCCTCTCAGATCTCTCATGCCATTCTATGTCTTTGTACAAAGGCAAAAACACAACATAAAATTGTTTAGAATTTTCCATTCACTTAAACTCTCATTTGTCTTATAAGCAGAGAAATTACTAACTTTCCCATTTAAACTTGCATATATTGTCAAAGAACCAGAATAATTTGCAGTTTAAACAAGATTATTTTGACTGATCCAAACCAATTGGCATGTGATTGGTTTATTCCCGTCATTACCTATTACTGCCAAACAGAAATACATGTGGAGACTGACTTGACAGATGAAGCCTGACCCATGTTGTACATTACTTTGTGTAGATTCACATCTTCTCAGAGGCTGTAGTGAGAGAGTGATCTCCTTCCTCAATGCCAGCTTAGCCAATGGAGTTCCATATTGGGAATCCTAAAGCTAAGGACAACACCTGACCCAATCCCTTAATATACAGAGTCACTCTTTGTTCAGACTGAATCTGAGAATATAAAATCTTGTGGGGGCTGGGGATATGGCTCAAGCAGTAGCGCGCTCGTCTGGCATGCGTGCGGCCCGGGTTCTATCCTCAGCACCACATACCAACAAAGATGTTGTGTCTGCCAATAACTGAAAAATAAATATTAAAAAAATTCTCTCTCTCTCTCTCTCTCTCTCTCTCTCTCTCTCTCTCTCTCTCTCCCTCCATCACTCTCTCTTAAAAAAATAAAATAAAATCTTGTGGGTGACTGTGGCCTCTTATTTTCAGAAACACTTCCTCCTCTACTCACTACACTTAGTCTTCTCTGAGTTCACGTAAGGAGTTGCTAGATTATTAAATTCTGAAAACACAAAGGTCTTCTGAACTCCTTTTGTACATACTTGGACCACTTGCTCTCAACCCATACTTCCAAGGAAGGCTTCTCTCATTGGTGATTTATTCCTGATATATATATATATCTCAGTGTAATAGAGTGTGATAGGTACTCTGCTCTCACTAAATAAAGAAAAATTCAATCTTTGGCAAATACATCAAATGAGAATTGTTTAATCTTTGAGACAGGGATATAATGTATAAGACTACCATACATATCTGACCTTCAAGATAGTTTTTACAATATCTCTTATAATGGTATATTATGAATACTTGCATAATGTTTTATTTTCCTATGTCTAAACTTCAAGGAGAGAAAAGACATTTCTAAAGTAAAAAAGTATGGAATTGAAAAAATGAAAATGACTCTTCCAAAGTCATATTAAAAGTTATTTTTCAGGTTCATTTACAATTTATTTTAAACTTCCTCACAGAGAACAGAAAAATGCCTCCTACACTGAAGGAACTGTTATTCCAAGTGCAGGCTTTAAAGAGATTTATAAGTTTATCTACTCTCAGATTTCATTTCACAAACTTTTTATTTGCAGAATGGTCAAAGAAAAAATAAGATGTGTACTTGTATATAAGAAGTATACAAACTTTAGCCCCTAGGATTGGTCATCATTTGCAAGGTCCTTGTGAGTTATCCATGATTCCTCTTCTCAATTGCTGAAGTAAATTCTTTGCAGAAATTTAGTAATCTTGAGATTGAATAGGGCAATGTATTGTCCTAAGGATAGAAAGTTATAAGAAATAAATGCAATATTTTTTTTGGCAGACATCTGGGCTGCCCTTAGTTGGGAAAAGTATCTTTTGCTTCTTAGAATGGTGAGTTAATGTCATAATAGTATCACCATTTTTGTGAGTTACTCCTTTTTCAAAGTCATGCCTTCAAAAAATAAATCTCAAGAAAGGGTAAAGCAAAACTATTTTGGGGGGTGAAAATATATTAATTTTCTAGTCTAAATTTCTGCCTGTTATCCCTATAATTACTGGTTTGACTTAACATCAGTATACAGGAAATTCCTTAAAATAGTTTTTTATGTTAAATTGTGACAGCTGCTTTGATTTTGACAGACATCCAGTGAAGTGTTTCCGATGCAGTGTGACAGTGCCAGCCATGACGTTAATTGCATCTTTTGTTGGAAAATGCCAAATGTAACATTTCAAACAGAATCCAAACACCAGGATGACTATTCATTTATTTCACTTTGCAATAGAAATCTAAAGTATTAGCCTTCATTTTGTCTTTCTCAGTTTCATAATTGACTATTTCAACTCTATGCAGTGATCATATTAGCTAGCACTATCAGTTAACTCGACAGACCAATCAAGTATATGTCTGTTATCAACAACATATTAAAACCAATCTATTTAAAGAGATGTTAGAGTTCTAAATTGGTTTTTAGTTTAAGTGTAAAAGTAATTTGAGAAACAGGCAAGTTAGTATCATTTTCCCTAGAAAGCCATAAAATCTGAAACCTAACTTGAGATTTGATGACATTGATAGGAATGTGTATAAAAGAAGGTAAATTAATTGCTTCAACGGGAACTAAAGCTTTTTGAATTTTCTATTGTCTACTTTTTTGACAAGGATTTATTTTTAGCATGGGTTGCAATAGTGTTTTTGATAAATTATTACATTGTATGTGTTCATATATTTATCAATTTATATATTGCTTTAATATTACAAAGTCTATTCAGTGTCAGGGAGGATGGTGAACAGAACAAGACCTGGGGGATTGCATGACATCAACACATTCCTTTAAAATAATGCATGGTTACTATCATCAACAGATTCATGATTTCTTGCACCTGCAATCATCTTTAAAATTGTGCATGAAGTGATTCTTTATCTAGAATTACAATGCTCAGATTTGCCTTGGAATCATGTAACAGGTTTTTTGTTTTGTTTTGTTTTAACCATAGTTCCATTTAACTACCAATGGCTTCAAAGACCTATAAAAACTCCATAACCGTATTTATAAGACCAGGATCCCAAAGTTAAGAAATTAAAGTATTGCTGCCTATATTATTATGACAACAGGGATAACTTAAACTTGGACATGAAAGGATAATTTACTCTGACTATAGGAAATCTTCCACTGCCAATCATTGGCAGTGATGATCAGCTGCTATTTCATGATAGGGTTTTCTATATTGATACTCTCAGTGCATTTACCAGATTTGTGTTCACAGGGCTGCAGATCCAAACACTTTGTCACTAATCACTCATAACATCTAATGTCATTGGAAGCATTACTACAGTATAAACATATACTCTTAATCATTGGTGGTGCCAGTGGAGATAGACAAATTAAAAACTGTTAAGAGAATATTGATTATCAGATATTATTAAGATAATGAAGAAACTAAATGTTTTAAATTTGCTGTTTAGAATCTTGGGACATTGAGTTATTGATACCAAATCAAATAATGCCTTATATACTTGATTACACAGGATGTTATCATAGAATGTGTGAGTCAGCCTTTGGTTCCTATGACTAAAAGTCCTGGTCAGAACATCTTAGAGGAGGAAAAGTTTATTTTGGCTCATGGTTTCAGTGGTCAGCTGACTCCAGTGCTCTGGGCCCAAGTGAGACAGGACATCACGAAGGATATGTGTGGAGGAAAAAGAATGTTCAGGTCATGGGACCTGGGAAGCAGAAAGAAAGGCACAGGGACAAAATATAAACTCCAAAGGCATGCACCCAGTGACCTACTTCCTCCAGCCACACCCTAACTGCCTACTGTTACCACCCACTTTGTCTGTTCAAAGTAGGGTAGAGTGAGTAGGTTGTAGCTCTCAATCTAATCATTTCAACTCTGTACATTCCTCCATTTAGACAGGAGCTTTTGTGGGGAGATGGGCAACCTCATATCTAAACTAAATATAGCCTGTTCAGAAAGAATTAAATCATGCTTTAAAGCCTTCACCCATGACTTAAAATGTCATCTTCAAGCTTTTGTTACCTTCTGTGTTAGTCAGAATTTTGTTGATGGGACAAAATACCTGAAGAAAAAACAACTTAATGGAGGAAACATTTATTTTAGTTCACAGTTTTAGAGATTTCGGCTCTTGGATGGCTGACTTCATTGCTTTGAGCCTGAGGTGCAGCAGAACACCATGGCAGAAGGGTCTGGCAAAAGAAAGCTGCTCACATCCTTGTAGCAGGGATGCAGAGAGAAAGTGAGGAAGGGGCCAAGGAAGAGATAGACCTTTTCAGAGAATGCCCCCAGTTACCTACTTTTTCCATTTTTTTTGACTTTTTAATATGTTTTTTATTTGTTCTATTAGTTGCATTAGAATGCATTTTGATACATCATACATAAATGAAGTATAACTCATTCTTCTGGTTGTACATGATGAGAAATCACACCTGTTAAGTAATCATATGTGTACATAGGGTAATAATGTCCAGTTCATTCTACTGTCCTTCTTACCCCCATACCCCTCCTCTCCCAATGAGGCCCAACCTCTACATTTTCCACCACCTCCTAATAATGCCATCAAATTATTAATCCACCACTTATGATCCAATTACTTTCCAAGAGGTCCACCTCTGGGAACTAAGCCTTCAGCACAGGAAACTTTGAAGGACATAAACCATAGCACCATCTCTCTTAGGTTTTATCTTTAAAATCCCCTTTGATGAATTTGTCTAGTCTTATCATTTTAACTGTTTTCATAGCTCTAAAGTCTAGATCTCTCTCCTAAACACAATTTCAACATTTTTTCTAAATCTTTATATTGTTGTTATAACATCTTTGAGATTAAAGCAAGTTGATCTGTGAAATTCTGTTTAATTTCCTTGTCACAAAATTGTTTTTATCCTCTGTGAACTAGTTGATATTGATAATGACTTTCTCTATCCCTTCATCCCATCCTATGCATCCAACTGACCAACATATTTTACCTTTTCTCAGATTGATATTCTATTCTTTTTTTCTTTTTTTTATTCCTACTAACATTTTTCTACTTCAAGCTATCTTGTATTATTTCCTTATAACTATGCAAAACATGTATTGAATTATATATATATATGTATGTATATATACATATATATATATACACACATATATATATTTTCATACATATGTACTTTTTTTTTCCACGACATCAACTTCTTCCTCACTTCTTTTTCTGCTCCTACTCATGCTTGTTTCCTAATCATTCTCCTTGTAAATCAGAAGGACATGTAAAGTTAATTCAGAGCATATCTCAACATACTTGTAAAATAATTTTATTAGCTTCCCATTGTTCCTGAAATATAATCCAGCCTCTGGACTGTGCATGATCTGGCCCTGTCTATTTGCCTACCTTCCCAGATGTTTTTATCAATCTATCTCTTCCTTGCTATGTTCCAGAAACACATGATAATCAGAAGTATAGGGCTTAAAATGTGTATTTTATGTACTGATAGGGGGAAAATGTGTCTGTTCAACTTAAAATGGGGAAAGGAAATAATTGTATGGAGAATGAATACTGTAATTCACTTCACACTGCAATCAATAAATAAAACAGGCATCTTTCTTACTAGAAATTTTCATTATTACACTATTTTATCATAAACTGAAAATTTTGAGTTATGATTTTTTTATATAATTTATAAGTTTGCAGAGCCTAGAGATATAAATGGACAAATTAACACATAGAAACATAGTCAAGCTGAAAACATTGGAATTATATAGACTGTTTCTATCTTCAGGATAAATTTACTTGTGTTTCTGGAAAAAAAAAGAATTTTCACAATTTTAGCAGAAATTGTCCTCTTAACTTTTTACATTCTTACAGATTGATTTTACAGTACATTTTTGGTATTTTTTTCTTGGTTATTTCATCTACCTCACCATCAACTTCAGGACTCAAGGCTCACAGTTTATTGGTAAGCATATGTGCACTGTGTGAGACAGGAAGATGAGAAGGAAGGTTGAGTTGTTGCAACACAGAAGAGAACCCAAGAATACAAATAACTGTCTTATCTCATAAATTCCTGTTGTTCTTTGTTTCCTCCATCTTTTCCCCCAAAAGGAAAAATTTTTATGAGTTCTTCTAATGAGTTGAAATAGAGTTAGTGGACAACACATTCTGGGACTGTGTGAAGTAAATTTTAGAGGCCTAAAGAAAATCCTCATTCAGAATGTAGTTTAACCCTTTAGAATTTTTTTTTTTTGTGTGTGTGTGTGTGTGTGTTTTATCTTTGCTTCCTTGTTTTATTTGCTGTCAGATGTTACAGGCCATCTGAGTGTCCTAGATTTATGTGAAACTAACCTCTGATATGTGGGGTAAGCACTGAAATTCAAGTCCTGGCCAATTATGACCTTATGAAGATCATACAAAGCAACACCCAGTTATCCACAGACCTACAAGTTGTCATAACAGTATAATGTTATCTTGAAATATTTAAACATTAACTGAGCATCTCTTTTTGGATTACATCAGTAGTCAATATTTACTGGATTTTTTCAGATCAATTGTTAGATGAGAGTTTGTATTACTCTTGAAAGTGTTGTCAATTTTGTGCCAAAATTGAATTAGAAATTTGTTAGTGGAGAATTGTTTTTAATTTGAAATTTTTTTAATATAAATACACAGTTTTAAAAACTTTGAAGCAGGACTGTGTGTAATCATTTCCTCAATTTTTCTAGGATCAACTACTCTAACTTTCAAAATTCTCTACCTGTTTATTCATTTACATAATTGGAATACTGGAAATTTTCCCAGGAACCTGTCCGTTTTTACACTCATGTGAGTTGTGTTTGTGCATGGGTTAGGAACAGAGGCTTAAAACTGCATGAAATCATCACATTTCCCTAGATGTTACCATGAAATTAGTACTTTCCTCTGCAAATTTCCATGAAATTACAAAAATTATTGCATCTTTGTCTCTGGGTATCTTACTGGAAAATATAAACAAGATTTAGTCATCTTTCTTATAACTCAGTTTCTGGTGTAGCTAATTTTTTATAATCTATTAATTAAGCAGTAGGAGAAAATATATATATATATATTTCATATCAGAAAATTTTAAGAACATGAGTCTGATTAAATGTTTGAATCCAATGTTTAAGGAACTCTAATTTTTGTGTATTTCCAAGGAGTAGCAACAGACTGTGGCACTGGGAAATTGTCTATTTTGGCCAGTTTCACAATTTTAATTTCTGTTATTAAATTAAGTATTCATGTAGTAGTACATATATATTATCACCAAGATTGGCCTGACTGGTGAATTAATCATAAAGGAGTATACTTTTTAAAATTCTCTACCAAAACAACACACATACACATACACACATGACTCCTTTTGAAACATACTTCCAATAATTTTAAAGTTGGAAAAGTTTTAAATAAAAATTTTCTCTTCTATGCATATATTCTTGTATTTTAAATGTCATATTTGGACATGTAACTGGCAATATATCTTTTTATAAGGTGATGATTTCCTGCTGCATTTGACTTGACTTGCCTGTGCCAATTGAATATGAATAAAGCATCTCTGTTACTCCTAAGTACATGCATTAGGAGCAACTGTGTGATTCTGCCATGGTGTGTGTGTATGTGTGTGTATGTGTTTGTGAGTGTGAGTGTGTGTGTGTGTGTGTGTGTGTGTTTCTTCTGCTATAGAACTGGTAATTTTGTAGACAGGAACTGCTCTTTTATTCCAGACTGCTCAAGCCCTGAAATAAGACAAAAAAGCTGAGTTAAAGCCAATCCGCAATGAATGTGTGGCATAACTTTATTCTTTTAAGGTAAATCCAGTGAGAATGCACATTTGTCAGTGAATAAACTTTACCCCAATGTCTCTGATTCAGTAATCAAGTAATATTTCAAATTATTTCAACTTGTTAAAGTGGGGGGAAAAGCCACTTATTGATAATTTTTTTTTTCATTTTTGGCATACAAATAAACAACAAATGTCATGATACTTTTACCTCAACTATTTATGATTATCTGATGATTGTTATTGACTTGAAATGTCAAAATATTGTCAACTTAATCTGATCAGAATGTACTGTGGAATTGATCATAAAAATGTTCTTTTAGTACTTTTGTTTTTTAAAAATATTTGTATAAATTCCCAGTCTGAAAACTGAAGTAATAAGATCTCTGTTTAACTCTTATAAGGATACATCTCCTTGGTGCAGAGTGTTTTCTAATAGTTAAGACTTCTGTTTTAAAGACCCCTACATCCTAAATGATTTACTCTGTAAGTTATCCAACAAATATGAAATAGTTGCTTACTATAATGATACATATTAACATTTATTGATTGTTGACTAATATTCTAGGACTTTTACCTACCTTGTCTGGATATAATCCTAAAGTAGAGATATCATTATTATCTCTGTTTTATAATTGACTAACATAAGGCATCAATGGGTTTGGTAGCTTGCTGACAGTACATAGATGAATGAGTATGTGAGCCCAGTCTTGTCTTGGAGCCACACTGTTCTTAAACTCTTTCTAAGCTTCCATTCATGTTGGGGGGCTTATTTTTTAGGTTCTAGGTGTACAGAAATAAACAAGCAGATAAAGAGCCTAAAGTACTGGAGCTCCAGGAAAGAAGAAAATAAGTGCTCTAATTTTAGTGAGTGACTTGTAGTCTAAAGAACAAGGAAGCGGAAGTGAGAGTGATGAAGGGGCAATATGTGTGGATGATTACTGGAAATCAATCATAAAGGGTGTCCATGAGGAATAAAATGTAAAATATGGTGATGGCTATAGAATACAAATCTTCAATGAGGACAGGAAGGGTTGTTTCAATGGATTTGTATACAAAATTCACCATGGATAAAATTTGGATAGAAGCAGATTAAGGAAAAGTCTCTGTTTAGTTTGGGGACTTGATACTCTGAAAAAGCATTCCTCTGAAAAGAACAAATATAGTGACAGAAACAGCAGCGTTCACTCAAGAATTCTAAATAAGGGAAATAACAAATATTAATGTTTCAAAAACTCTTTAAAAAAAATAGAAGCAGACAGATTTTATGTTACATGTGGAATTTATCTTCCCATGTTAGACATATAAGTGCTTTTATAAAAGTAAAATCAATAAAAGTTTGGCAATTTTTCAGGTCTTTATAACAGTACAGATATGGCAATCTAAGTGATTTATAAGGTTATGATATTCAAAACCTCAATAACTGTGTCTGTAGTTGACTTTTGATTTTGGTATGGGGCAACATTAAAAGAGAGCTGCAAGGGACCTTGAACATTAACTCATCCAATTTTCTTTCTACAGGGACTGGTAATGAGGGCCAACTTCACTTAACTCCCTAAATTCTATATGGCATGTTTATTTACATTTGTAGTAGTTTGTGTATCTCTTACAATTAAAATTGGTTTTATTTATTTGCTTTCTACTGTAACAAAAACTCATTGAAGACATAGCTGTGTTGTTAGAATTGAATCCCAAGTATATATGGAAATTTCTTAATCAACATCTATAATGATAAAAACAAATATTATTCATTGAAAACTCTTGCAATGTTTCAGGAAATCTGAGTTTATGTATTTTATATTCTCTCTCTATATATGTGTGTGTGTGTGTGTGTGTGTGTGTGTTTATGTATAGATAACCTCCTTATATAGCCCCTGTAAATCCTGTGTGATATATGCTATTATTTATTGTCTAGATCTTCCAAAGAAGGAAATTAAAATTCAGCAAAGTGAAACAATTTGCCCACAGACACTGAAAAGCTAGTTATGGATTCAGGTTCCAATGCAGCACATTAATTAGAGAGCCTACACTCTTAACTATCAAGTTCAACTGCTTATCACAGAGTAGATTTTCCATAGATAACATTGGAAGGATATTACCTAAATATAATTGAGGAAATAGACATAGAAAGCATAATAACAATTCAATGTGCTATTAAATCAGTAAATATAAGGTTCTTGATAGTGTTTGTACCAGAGTAAAGTGATCAGAGTAAACTTCTAGAGCAATATGACCTAAAATTTAATCTATTTAAATAAATAAAATATTCAAATGAAATATCAAAAAATGAGTTTTATCTCTGTCAGTGGAATACTCTCTTAAGTTATTCTACTGCTTTACTCAATTATTTATCTAGGAATTAGTAAAATGCCTTATAAATCATTCCTAATAAACATTTGACACAGATCCTGGCTATTTGCAATTCCCTGTATATCTCATATAGCATCGTTGTGAAATGAATAATGACCTCCTATGATTGCTGAGAGTGAAGTATCCTGGTCTTTGTACCATTTGTTTTCTGTTCTTGAATTGTCAGCATTGGCTTTAACTGGGATTTCACAAAAGAGTATTCTTTTAGGCTGAAACTAAGGAGTCTGGCACCAAGTGCACTCATTTATACTTTAAATTTTCAAGATTTAAAAGAATCTGATGAGATAATGGAATCTTGTATGTTTTTCTATGAGATAATTAAATTTAAAGTAAAGCTTTCCAAGTGATTATCTTTTTGTAAACCTTAACATCTTCCTACTGCAGTTAAATTTACTGATTTTAATTTTAAAAAGACATTACCAAGTTTCTTTAATTCAATTTTTAATTTCTGTGATAGTCACTAATGTTTGTTCTGCCTTTCTACTACTCCCCCTCCCCATACTCTCCCTTAACTTGGAACTCAAGTATAGAGTAACATTTAAATATTTCAATTAAGGAAACAGTCAAATGCTAAAATGAGACAATATTTCAAAAACATTATTTTGGTGCAGATAGAGATTTTTAGAGTTTAAGTGCTCTGCTACAGATAGAAATTGGTTGTCATATTATTGAATCATATGATTTAAATATTCCCTAAGGTTTTACTCTGCTCCCTACTCCCAATTTATTTGAAGATGATATCATTTGAGATATACAAAATAGCCTTTGCTGTTTTCCAATGGAAATTTCCAGCAAAAGCTAAATGTCCTATAGTCCTCATTGTAAATTCTGGTTGCTAATACCAGTCTCCAGTAAATAGTCTCTTGCTGATATGACTAACTATAACAGGGTAGAAGGTTTATTAGTTGAGCATGAAGCATCTTATAGTTTCAGAAGTCAGAGATCTTCTTTCACTAAAAAGAAACAAAAATAAAACCAAACCCCCAAACTAATCATAGGATTATGTCTAGAGGACCTAGGAATTAAGCAGAATGAGCTTTAAGTGGCCAAAGCTAGAATATGCCTTCTACAGAAACTTCCTGATGAAACTCCGTACTTCATTGAACTGAATTTTACTGACTAGGATTTATGACCTTAGTTTTCCCTAATTCACACTCGTCCCCATTTTATCACCTATTACATCATAGAGGAAGGGCTAACCTTTAATTACAGAGATATAAGTAAGTGTACTCTCTTCAGAAGCAATTCTCTTGGGGGTATATGTGAGGTATATCACATGGGAGGCACAATAAAAATTTTCAATAAAAAGTCAAACAATATTGGTAACTTAGAATTACTTGCTATAATAGCATTCCAGCAACACAAGGCTTTAACCATATCTGTCTCTAAAAAAAATAGGCTCATCTTGGTATAAAGAAAATGGTACATTTATTTCTTCTGCATATCATTTGCACAGCAGGAATAGGATTCACATAGACATTATCTCAGGACTAGGAGGATTATTCAGAGAAATTGGGGCTAGTAAGCCCCGAAGCCATGGTTATGCTTCATGGTTTTACTTTTTGTTTCCAACCAAAATTTTTAATGTTTCTTGTTTAGATATTCTTATTTTTCAAGTCAAAAATTTATGATCATCTAATGATTCATGCCTGCCCTCATCTCTTATCCTTTTACCAGTGTCTTGGAGAGCATCTGTTCCAGGTGAGAACAATTTACCAACTTCTTTATGTTAACATGGACAGTTTTTTCTATTCTCTTCATTGACTGAATACTGAATCTCCCAGGGATTTCACTTTCCCAGCAGATATCTTAACGTCACTTCACTTACACATAGTACACATGCCAAAGATATAAAAGTGAAGTCATCTACACTTTTTCTAAAATTAAAACTATTTTCAAAAACAATAAGTGAAAAATCAAATATCAGTATTGATATGTTTCCCAGTTGTACAAACTCCTTACAGGTTTTCCTTGCATCCTTTATTTCTTCCACTAAAAAAAAAAATAAAAATAAAAAATAAAAAATATTAAGCATTGTCTATGTGCAAGCCACTTGGTGGGTGTTTTGTAAATTTTTAAAACTGTGACCAAAAGACTCCACACAAACAATTTAAAGGAAGATCCACAATTTCAGAGGTTTCAGTCCAGTTATAGATGGCTAACTCCGGTGCTCTGGGCCCAAGGTAAGATAGCAACTTACAGTGGAAGGAAAGGATGTGGACCAGTAAAGAAGCTTAGGACATGGCAGTCATTTATCAGAGATCTGCTCACTAGAGATAAAATATATACCTTAAAGGCATGCCCCAGTGAGTCATCTCTTCCAGCCATACCCTACCTTCCTATACTGACCACCCAGTTAATGCATTCAAATAGATGCACTGATTAGGTTAAGAATCTCATAACCCAATCATTTCACCTCTAAACTTTCTTGTAGTGTCCAACACATAAGCTTTTGAGGACAGTTTACATTTAAATTGTAACAGTTATTCCTGCTGTAGGTGCAACAAATTCCCTAGGTTGATAAATGTTGTTGCATAATTAATTTATTCCTATAAAACAAAGTGCCCCCAAACCTACAAATTTAATTCAACATATATTTATTATGTCATAAGTTCTGTGGACTAGGGATATGGGCATGGTTTAACTGGATCCTTTGCCTCAGTCTCTCATGAAGATTTAATCAATATGTTATCAAGCTTTGCATTCTCATCTGAAGACTTGATTGGTGAAGGATCTACCTCTGTGCTCATTAAGTTGCTCTCAGGATTGAATTCCTGGTGATTGTTGGACCAAAGGTCTGATTTTCTTGCTGCTGATTGATCAGATGCCACCCTCAGTGGGTTCTTAGACTCATCAGGATTGGAAGCAGAATGATAAAGAGTGAGAGTAAGAAGTAACATTTCATCACTTTTCTGGAATCTGCTTTTGAAAAATGAGTCAATGCATACAGATGCCACTAAAAATGAGAAAGTTACAAAAGCCATGAGTGTCATGAAGTGGGCATGGGAAAGCTGCCTAGCACAAACTCCACAAAGGAATCTTACATTCTAAATTTTCCTTTGTCTACAGCATGCTTCACACCTGTAGGCCTCTTAGTGTATTTTTCCTGAGCTTGAAATGTGCTTTCCACAGCTGCTTCCTCATTTCCTTTTCAGCATCCTTCCTTATCTTCAAGATAGCTGTGATGGTTATTTTTGTGTGTGTCAACTTGACTGTACCATGGAGTGCTCCAATTCAACATTATTTCTAAATGTGTCTGTAAAGGCTTTTCTGAATGAGTGAATCCATGAATCAATAAATCAGTGGGCTCCACCCAGTTCACTGAAGCTAAGAACATGAACAAAACAAAAAGGTAGATGAAGGAGAATTTGTCTCTTTTGCCTTCTGCCTACCTGCTTGAGCTGGAACATCATTCTTCTGCCTTTGGACTATGACCATAATTTATTTTGGTTCTCAGGACTTCAGCCTTGAATTTGAATTTTACCACTGGCTTATCTCAGGGTCTCCAATTTGTAGCTATTTGTGGAATTTCTGAAGCTCTATAATCATGTGAGACAATTCCTCATAACATAAGCATACATACATTCATGCCATTGGTTCTGTTTCCCTCAATGCTGAAACTCAAGAGACCAAAAATTATATCTAGTTTCTTTCTATAGCCATCACAGAGGTAAATTTACTTTCCTTAGTGTTATAAACTAATACTGTTAAGAAGCTTACTTTCTTGGTCCTGAGATCTCCTTCTGTTCATCTCATTATTTCTCTAATGCTGATTAGTAAAATCACTACATGTCTGATTTGATTCATAGTAATGACTTTGTTTTCCCCATAAAGAGTAGCCACACCTCACAAATACTAATTGTTATTTCAACTTGAAGTTACATGTTATTTTTCCATGGAAACAGGTCCATAAAAAAAGCCTTTTCTCCATACATGATCCGTTATAAAATCTTCCTAGCATTGAAAGAATCTAAAAATGGGACGATTGACTCTTCTTCAGGTTTTGTATTATAAAAATATACTAAGTTTACAGAATTAGCCTTATATTATGAGAAACAAATTGACAACCTGTATGAATAAATACTGTATTACAAAAAGGGGCCAGTTTCAAATAAGTGTGTGTTGATCTTATTTATGCAATATTAGTTAATGTAAAGTAGTGTTAATGTCTCTAAGCTGCACATTGTTTTGGAGATTAAATGTAAACACACATTCACACAACATCGAGAAGGATATTTAGAAAATAATTGAAGAAAATAAAATGAGTGTCTTATTTAGTAACCTATTATTAACTGATACAGAAAAGGTCTCATTGAAGATGAGAGAGTTCAGAGCTACAGAAGATGAAAGTCCAAGTTACATATCTAGATTGTCCATAGGATTTTGATGTCGGCGTCTACAAAGAAAATGACAAATGTTAGCTACTCTCCTTAATTTAGAATATTGAAATACAGGATTATAGCTGCCTGTACAATTGTAGGCTATTTACCAAAAGAATGGAGATTTTTTTCATTTTAATTTGAACTTTGATTCCTAATTTCATCATACTTATTTTATCTAAACAGAAAAAAAGGAAGTTTTTAATTTTTTTCTTCACTTGCCATATGGCCAATTACTATAACTTGAATATAATTGTCAATTATTTTAAATTGATCTTTGACTAATAACAATCAGAATGATTTTGAACTTTCAATAATATGGAGAGAGTGATGTGTTAACTCTTAGTAATTAAGGTGGGTAGAGGGAATGTAAGTAACTCTACCACAGAGCATAAATGTCATAAAACTTAGCTATTGTCTATTGTGTCAGCTATTGCTGTGATTGTGTCTAATCTAGAAGTGAAAGTATGAAATCAAATTATGATGAAATAGAGTCACAGTTCATGAGAGATGGTGGGTAATAATGAACCAAAACTTGTAGTCCATTGGAGTTTGCTGCCTGATTTGTCCTGATGGACTTGCTCTTATAGGCCTTCGGGGTTAGAATTAGCATTTAACAGCATCCTCATTAATCTACATTTTGCAGAGTGTTTAGGCCAGGAAACCAGTCTCTGTTCTTGTGCTTGGGAGTCAATAAGGAATTTCTACCATTGTAGGGAATGCTAAGGACAGCATTTGAAACATGGGCTCCTAAAAAAACAGTCATATAAGAAGGCACAAATATCTCCACTTGAAAATAAATTTTTTTTGAAAAAAAAAATTAAAAAGCACTGTTATTAAACTCAGCATGGGAGACAATCTGAACCAGGATCTTCATCAATCAGATTAACTACTTTCCCAGATGAAAACAGACGAGGCACAGTGTGAGGCTGAACAGATATTTATCAAAAGCCATATTAATAACCACTTTCAGCTTTTTCCTGACAGTTTCATCTGAGGTTCCATGTTTAACATTTGAGTATCATATGTTTTTGTCAGGGTGAGGCTGCTAAGAACATCAATTAATTAATTCCTTTGAAGTAAGGTTCAGAAAGGTAATAAAGTAACCATCCCTAAGGCCACAACCATTAATGGTAAGCAACATTCTAGAGCTAGACAATTTGTTACTTCAAAGAGAAATTAAAAGAAAAAGTCTTCTTGAGCCCAATTGGGAACAAATTCCAATATGTTTTGCAAAGTGGCAGTAAGGTTCATATACATTTATGTATGTATAGTCACAGATACATATTCTATGACAATAATTGCCTACCCAGTGCAGATATTCCTCATTTACATGCTAGTGTACGGTCTTGCAGGGGAAAAAAAAGGAAAGAACTCTTTAATTTCCTTTATCTAAATAAGTTGTAAATAGGGAAAAAAATTAAACTTTGAAAAATAATGAGTAGAGTTTTATATTATTACAATTATCAACCATACTTTTCAGTGTTTGGGAAAATTAATTTGGTGAGTTAAAAAATTTTCAACTCATGAAAATTAACACTTCAAGTATTGCAACTCAGAGTAGAGAAGAAATTTGTATCTTGTCACAGTCAGATATAGGCTACATATATTCAGGGACATAGTCTGCCATCTTCACTTTATGCAGGGCACATCACAGGCATGGCTAATGTGATTCTCATTTCAATGATATAATATCAGCAATTGGCAATCTACCAAACTTTTAGTTCATTTATTTTTTTTTTAGTTTTTAGACATCAATCCAAAGTGGGAATAAGGAATAAGGAATAAGACAGGTGTGCTTGATCTGGGTTCATCTCACAGGGATTCTTTAGTCTGGGGGCATATTCCTTATGGATAATTTAGAATAAGCTATCTCTTTTATTTGAATAAACATTAGGAGTTTGAATCATTAAAAATAAGAGTTTCAAACTTCAATGATCAGCTATTTGTTTGAAGTCACTCCTCTAAAATAGATGTTTGTAATGCTAAAATATTCCTTTTTTTTGTATTTGTAAAAGTTTTACATTCACTGCATACAATTCCCCTCCATTTTCACAACAAAAAAGATGACTTTTTTTTTTTTTTTTTTTTTTTTTTTTTGCACACAGAGGTGTTTGTCATGGTAAAAGGTATGCTGGGGAGAGACTGGGCTGACTGAACCATCTCCAAGTGACTCAGTTGACCCCGTTTTAATTATAGAACCACCTCACCTGTTAGAACAATGTGAACTGAACAGAACGTAAGTCATAGGAAGAGTGAGAATGAAGATAAAGTGAGATTCTCTACATTCCTCAGCAGTATGACTTTCAAAGACATGGGACTATAAAAAATAAAACTATTTTCTAATTATATGGGTAATTGACTTGGACTGATGTTTCCTTTTTGCACCATCATCTTCCCCATGCCTCTTTATGGTATGGTTTACCAAACTAACCTTTTTAGTTTCTGTTATAAATATTCAGCTTAATATATTAACTTGGAATTGTTACATGTCATTCTACTGCCTTGATTTATACTTGTTTTGAGTCCTTTCTCAATCCTGTCTTGTCATTTGCCTCATGCATTTATTTATTTTAATTTACTTCTTTTAAATTTATTTATTCTTATAGATTTTTGCTCTTCATTAACAACTAAATCATTAATATGTATTAAGTATATTACTTAACGTTATTAAAGAAAGAACTATTTATTTAATACTTATTAATTCAGTACTCACTATCTGCTAGGCATTATGCATTAATAATTTATAAACTAGGTTCAATTTACAGCCTCTCTAAGCCACTCACACTGGTATGCTTATTATTCTGAGTGTGAGGTTGCCTATTGTTTCTGATAGTTTTCATCATTTGCGCTACTTTACTGGATTTTCTGTTCATGTCTGGTGCCATTTTTTTCATTGAAATTGTGTCATATTAATTTTAAAATCAAGTCTATAAATTGTGTATATTAGTATGTCTGTAAAACTTCTGCCTTCTCAAACAACTATTACTGGTATAATGCTATGAGCTACTTATTTTACTAGCTTTTAGAAATATTATCCAATATAATTTTCTTGGTATTTCTACTACATAGTATTGTAATCCTCATTTTAGAAGATTAAGAAGGTGAAAAATAAAAACAAAAACAGAAAATGTATGCAATTTGTTGAAGGCATACAGCTAGTAACAAGTAGGCTGATATTAAAACTGTCTCATTTCAAACCCAGGTACTTAGCTCCACTTTATGCAACTTCCCTATCTATGAAATAATTATTTCCCTCAGGCTTTTACTTTTAACTTTGTTAACAATTTCTTTCTCCATAAAAATTGTTTAATATTTATATAGTCAAATCCATCTATATTTTTCTTTAGGGTATGTCCTTTTGCTGTTATACTCAGGGAATCTTTACCCATTTCAGTATTATATAAATATCACTTATATTCTAATTTAGTATTAAAACTTTAAAAAATTACAAATTCTTTCACAAATCTTAAGACTGATACAGCTTTTCACTTAAAAACATGCATATATTCTCATACACAGAAAGTCTAGTCTTCAAGGACACACTGGATCTCTAAACCTTTATATTGAGATTAAAAGGATCATATTCAAGTTTTTTATTTTTCATATTTTTCCTTAATTATTTTGAAATTTGTTTTATATGTATGTTCTGGTCTGAATTGTGTCCTCTGAAAACTCATAAGTTGAAGACCAAACCCCCATTATCTCAGAATATGATGGCACTTGGCGATAAGGACTTTAATAAGGTAATTAAGGTAAAATGAGGTCATTAGGGTTTGCCTTAATCAAATATGAGTTATGCTTCTATAAGAGGAGATTAGGACTCAGACGTCTATAAAGGCAAGACCATGTGAAGAAGATATAGGGAAAAGACAACCATATATGAGGCAAAGAAATGGGTCTCACAAAAAAACAAAACAAAACAAAACAAAAACTCTCTTTACCATTGTCTTAGATCTTTCTCAAGATCCCGGAATCTTAAGAAAATACATTTTTATTGCTTAAGCAAATTTATGGAACTTCACTATTGCAACTCTACAAAACTAATACAGTGTGGTAAGGATCTAGATTTTGTTTTTCTCTCTGTGTGTAAATGTTTATCATTTCAGCATCCCTTACATAATAACATGTTGTATTTTTATCTGAGAAGTCATTTAAATCATATTCTAAATCCATGCTGTTTGCTTATGTAAGATGATTATTGATACATATGTATATATACATACCTGTGCATGTTTACATAAGCATAAACTTATGAACTTCTCATGCCATTTTTTTTCCAAATGATGAAGCTATATACCTTTACTCATTCTTATTTATTGTGTATAAAGAAGGACAGATCCTTCCACAATTGTTATACTTTTTTTGGTATCTTCAAATGTCATAGGAACAATAAAATTACTTTTTACATATTCCAAAAACAAATTTTCTTGTTTTTGAGTATTTCATTAAAGTTGTAGTTTTATTTGAAGAAAATATACATCTTTACAACACTTAGTTTTTAATTTAGGGTATATAAATACATATGTTCTTCTAGTTGTGTGTCTTATTTTTTTCCCCTCATATGGTTTTCTAGTATTTTTATGCTCTTGCATATTTTGTGTTTTATTTATTTCTACGTTTTATGTTTATTCACAATTATATGTAAATTTTTTTCTTCATATTTTATTGCTTTCTAGATATTTGGCAGTTTCATTAGAGCTACTTGGGATAGTGATGATGATGATGATTAATCATCTCGAAGTCCCAACTTTGCCATTTTCTCCCTCATTTTCTTTCCCTTAGAATCCTCCTCCTCCTCCTCCTCCTCCTCCTCCTTCTTGTCTCTTTCCTTAGGACATTTATTTTGAAATTTAAATATCTCATAGAATTATTAACAGATATGAGGATAGTTGGTCCAAAACAATTTTACACTTAGGGTCTTGCAAGAATACCAGTTCTGGAATTGTTGAGGATCTTTCTGAAGACCCCTTCCTATAAGTACCTTCCCATACAATATCTGATTTTGTCTGTGTTAAGAGCAAAAGTACTCTCTGATTTACACTTTCATAAATGGACTTCAAATAGCCCCCTGTTAAATCACAGAACTCAGTCTTTTCTTCTTTTAAACCAAATTACTCAAAAGAAAGGAGATCAGCAATTCTCTTTTATTATTGTCTATCTGTATTATAGCGTGGATCTGAAATCTTCTCCAAAGGCTTATGTGTGGAAGGCTTGGGGACAGTGCAACAATGTTCGGAGTTGGGAGCTCTTGGCTAGTAATTAGATCGTGAGGACTTTGATATGCTGAATGGATTGAGGTGGACTTTTGGGAGTGCTGGAGACTGTAGGGGGTGGGCCTACTTAAAGGGAGTAGCTCATTAGGGTGTATCTTGTCTCTGGTTCCTTCTCTGCCTCTGTGTTTCTCAACCACCATGAGATGAGCAGTTTTGCTCTGCCATGTACTCCCCAACGTGATGTTCTATATCATCACAGGCCCAAAGTAATAGGGCCAAGTGAAACTCTGAGCCTAAAGAAGTCTTTTTTCCTTTAAGTTGATTTTCTCAGGTATTTTGTTACAGCAGGAAAAAGCTGACTAACAGATTCTGTAACACTATAATGAAAGACTCTAATTCATTGTTTTATTCATTGTTGAATACACTCTCTATTCTTTTCTTTGCTATTATAAACCTCCTCCCTCCTCTACCCTTACTGCATATATTTCACAAAGTGTTTTGCATTTTTGATTCCAAAGCTTTTACTAAAAAATTTAGCTCATTTATACATGATTCCTGCTCTATTTAATGAAAGAAGACCCTTGCCTTCTGTCTTCTGGACCCTTACTTGAGTTCAGATGACAGACCTGGTTGGAAAGACTATGGGCAGGAGTGGGTAATTGGAATACAAATTTGTAACTCAGAATAAAGGTTTTCTATTGAGAAAGCATTCTAATTTTGTGTTTTTCCTCATTGTCCTAAATTCATATATAGTCATGGAATTTTCCTTGAGATTATTTCTCTAATATCTTTCTTAATTTCTACCTTATTACAATTACCTTGCAATAAATTATTTTTAACATTGCAATAGTTTTCAACTGTTTTTCTCTTCTCCCTTTTACAGGTTTCTCTGCAGATTGCAGGCATAGTTGGATCAATATATTCCCTTGTCAAAAGACCTTGCTATAAATTGTTTGCAGAATAAAGCCTATGTTTTTTATCAGGAGATAAGAGGCCCTACACTGGTTAGTTGTCTTAATTCTTTCCTTTCTGTAGATATTTACTAGGTTTATACAGTGTACCAGGCTATTCTATGTTTGAACTATGAATATAACAGTCTTTCCCCTCAAGTTGTTTACAGGATAATGGGGATGTCAGAAAGGTAAATAAGACAACTTTTGCTGCTTGCTTTGAACCCCTATATCAGCAGCCCTGAACACAAGTCCTTATCTTTTCAAATGCTCTTTTTTGACTGTGATGCCTTGCTTTTTTTGCCAACTACAAAGTGTCACATTGTATTTGTAAAGTTTTATCCAATAAACATTATTGAAATGTATAACGGGCTTTCAACTGATCTCTTTTACAGGCCTTTAGTCCAGAAATCCAGGTTAAAAGATTTCTCCTCAGATCCTCCAAGACATGCTTATCTTCTGAAGCTGCAACCCATGCAAAGATTTATAATTTCCTAATGCAATCCAAAGTGAGTGTGAGTTCTGATTATCTTTTTTTTTCCGGTGGGTTTAGGCAACTCCTATTTCCACACGGGTTTTGTTATAAATAAGAAAATAGGTTTTATTTGGCCAGTATAGCACATATAGAAATCTATTTGCAAGAAGAAAAAAATACATCAAACACAGACTTTGACAATTGTAGATAATTTCAAAGGATTGCTGATGAGGTTAATTATATCTTATTCATAAATAACAAACAATGGGTATGTGTATTAATGTTATTATTTTATTTGCTTTTCACTTATATTTGTGGTTTTCTTTAATCTCAGAATTATTGTCACTATTTCCTGATTTCTACAAGTTCATTATTTTCTTAGGTTAGATTTTATTACTTTATCTCTCCATTGCTTTTTTTCTAGTTATAAGATAGCCCCAAATGCCATAATCCAAGACTTTTGAATAAATTGATCATATTTAAATAAAATGAACAATACTAAAAATTATACCTGGTAGAAAACATAGACTTTACAGAGCACACACAAAATAATACATAACGTGAGCAGGTAAATTTCATCAAAAATATACCTTTTAATTAGTAGGATAATTATCTCTATTATCTTCTTTACTAAGTACATGTGTTCAACCTATGAATGAACATTTAAATAATGCTTTGGCTCAAAGTATTAAACAAAGCCAATAAATGTTTTGATCTCAATACTTATTAGTATGTTTTCCCTTAAATTGTCTGCATGTCAATATACTTATGTCAAGGAAAAACTTTATCAATAGAATGCAATATACATAGAAATGATCAGCTGTTGGACATAGTTACATTGCCTAATTGTCACTCTGGTATAGTCTTTATTGAGAGAAAAAGAGTCAGTATTCATGTTTTCTTGCCCACGTCCTGTGAGGGCAACGGAATTTGGGGTTCCTCTGCATGTAACATTCTGGCTGCAAAGGCTGGCTATGAAATAAAGATAAGAAAGAGAAAACAGTGAAGAAACCACAGGACACAGGAAGTAATTTTAGAAAGTGGGAATGGGCCTGCTCTTCCACCTCAGGGGTTGAGATTCCACTCTGGAAAAGAGAGAGTGAGAGTCTGCATTTATGTGCGGGGAAACATCAAAGGTTTTCCATAGAATGTTCTTTTGCCAAATAAGGTAGTACTTGGGCTGTCCAGTTTCCAAGGGATTATACCCCCACTCTAGAGTTACTGGAGCTTTCTCCCTAGCCCAGGGAAGACAGAGGTCAAATGGATTGTGCAATCCATTGACTGGGAAAGGCCATGAGATAGTTTGCAGTGCCAAACCTAAATCTTCCTGGCTCAAGGCTTTGCAAAGACACTCAGATAAATAAGCTCATAATTTACGGGTGGCATCCCACAATGTTTTATTTTGGGGTTGGGATCAGTTGGACATTTTAGAAAGATACTTCTTATTATTTTTGTTTTTCATGAGAAAACAGTAACACAGGATTACTAGAGGCAATAAAGCAGTGTTTAACAAAATATATACTATGATGAAGGAATTGTAGAAAAGCAATCAGTTACACAAGAAAACCCATGAGTGTTGGCAGCTGTCTCTTTGGGTTGTTGCAATGTTCTGGTTAAGAAAGCTTTGGTTAGTTTCTTAGACTTTTTTTTAATATTAAAAACAAATAGAACTCTTTATTAAAATGTTAAAGAGAATTTCAATAAAAGGATTAGAATGAAATAATACCAGCTAACACACAGTGCTTACCGTGTACCAGGCATTTTTCTCTGAAGCATGGAGAGCTTAACCCATTAAGTCCCGAGTTTTCAAGTCTGCAAATATTTTAACAATATCGACACAGGTACATTAAAATAGTTTGGGAATCATAATCTAGGGCTTATATATCCTTTATTATCATAAAGAACAAAGATATACATTTTTTTCTTAGACATTTTTATGTGTAAATTTCTCATCTTGAAAATGGCCTTAGTACTAAGGTATGTGCGTAGAATTGTTAGGAGGGAATGAGGAAATGTATGTCAAACATTTAAATCATAAAATTTTAAAAACTCTTTTGGTTTTTTTTGATTATAATAGGAATCATATTGACATATTCTTCCTCATCATCTTCATTTCAACCATCCAATTTTAGGCAGGGAGTGAATTTTAGTACTGTGAGAAAGAACAGTGCAGTGTGATGTAAGAGGTGCTGATTTGGGATTAGGGTGGATTGAAACTGCTTTGCACATAGAAATATACCAATATGGGCATGTTTCTTAATTGAGTTTTAGTTCTTCAACTATAAAATGGGGATAAAATAACTCTCTTAAGGGTGAGAGATAAATTTTTAAAAAATTGCTCATCAAATTGACAAACATATAAGTCTCAAAAATTAATGTAGTCATCATTTGGTGTCAGTGGGGAATTGGTTCCAGGCTATCCTAAGGACACTAAAATCTGTGGAAGCTAAACTCTTTTATATAAAATGGCATAATATTTTTAAATAACCTACACATATGTCCTACATAGGATGATATTATCTTTAGATAATAGGACTAAATTATCTTTATATTGCTTATAATAGTTAAGAAAATTAAATGCTCTATAAATAAGTGTTATACTTTATTGTTTAGGTAATAATGACCAAAGAAGTCTGTACATGTTCATTATGGACACAATTTGTGTTTTAAATATGTTCTATGTGTTTTAGTTAGATTTTTTCGTTGCTGTGACCAAAGGATCTGACAAAAACTAATAAGAGGATGAAAAGTGTATTTACATGCTTATGGTTTCAGAGGTTCAGTTCATGGTTGGTGGACTCCATAGCTCTGGCCAGAGATGTGCTGTAACATCATGGTGGAAGGGCATGGCAAAGGGAAGCAGCTATGAAGAAGGCAATCAGGAAACAGAAAGAGAGAGCTCTGCTTGCTATGGACAAAAGTAGGAACTCTAAGGGCACAAGCCCAGTGATTTCTTCTCACCACATTATGTCTGCTTACATTACCACCTAGTTAATCCATCTCAGTGGATTTATCTACTTATTAGGTTTAATGTTGACATGATCTAATCATTATATCTCCGAACATTCTTGCCTTGTTGCACACATGAACTTTGGAGGGACACATCCTATCTAAACCATAACCCCATCCATTGTTGCTTGAATCCAAAGATGCAGAACTTTGAGGATATGGAGAATTCACTGTACTTAACTTTTCTTTAAATCACTGTGGCTCATTTAAGTGACTCACCTAAGCTTGATTCCTTATCCATACTGATACGAATTTACTCAACTGATACTGTTCAGGTGTGAATGACTTTTAACCATTTATTAAGGAATTGATTGACCAACTGCTCAGTCACTGAATATCAGTTAAAAAGCCAACAGTGGCCAGTCAGACACCCTTGTGGTGAGCTGACCAGATTAGAAACACCAAGAATGGCAAAGTTTGGACCATTATTCAACTGATACTTAACAAGGGAATTTGTCCTATGAACCATGTAAAATTTCTTTAGTGTGAGTAGAACAAACAAATATAGTAACAATTATTGAAATAAGTAAATGGTCTATGATGATAGCCAGGGAATGAATATGGTTCTCTTAATACCACAGAATATATTTAAAATTCCATAATGTAGGATTAAAGACCTTATTCTTTGAATGTTAAATGCCACTCCATTAAGGAAATAGAAATATTTAGAATTTTGAATGCTAATGGTGTCTTTTTTTTTTAAAGAGAGAATTTTTTTAATATTTATGTTTTAGTTTTCAGCGGACACAACATCTTTGTTTGTATGTGGTGCTGAGGATTGAACCTGGGCCACACACATGCTAGGTGCCACACACATGCTAGGTGAGCGCGCTACCACTTGAGCCACATCCCAGCCCTAATGGTGTCTGTTTTAACTTCCACCTTTATGGTCTCTCCCTATGTTTAGAATCTTGTATGTGTCAAAAAAATCTGGACATTCATTTTCTTGGAAAATTTCATAAAATGGAAGTCATTTCTCCTTGGGTTTCAACTTGAGTGTATCAATAAATTATGATCCTATGTTAAAGTAGCATGTCTTCAACTATAAGGCAGAACATGAATCAGATTAAAGAACTCATGGGATCTACTATAGGGCTTTATAGATGTGGTAGGTGTGAGAGCTGGTGTTTCAAAAAAAGGTACTGGTTCATCTTTGTTCTGCTTTTGGCCAGAATTGAAAACTAACAAAACAATTTGGTTCCTTGTATGCGATATTTGGCAAACAAGCTAAGAATATTTTTTGTTATTGTTTTTTATTGCAGATGTTTGCTTTTTTATTATACCAATAATGGTAGTAATAAGTAAATGTAATAGTAGTAGTAATATTTTTGATAGTTCTTAGAAAATTTGAATACTTTTATTAAGAGAAGTTCCAATTATTTCTGCAAAAATCGCTGTAGATTTTATATACATAGGAAGAAAGCCACTTAAATAGGTTTAGACTTCCTTAGGTAGAAAGTATCTGGGAAGAAATGGGGTGGAATTCTTTGCCAGAACAGGAGTGGTCAGATGGCATGCCATTCTTTTTCTCTGCCTTCAAGGTGAAGGATATAACCTCAGAGACTTGTGGCTCTGTGGGGCCTGAAGCAAGAGGAGTGTTGATTGATTATTTCAAGCTTCTCTGGTATTGATACCATCTAAACAGCAGAACACATTTTTGCATTTTTGTGAGCATGTAACATAATTAGATAATTTTATGTTTCTATTTATTATAATCTTGCTACATTTCATTACACTTCAGGGCATAGTAAAATTTTAAAATGATAATAATTAAGAGTTCTAAATCACTTAAAAACCAGCAAAAAAAAAAAATTTCTTTCTACTAGTGCACTATCAACAATTTCAATTTAGAATATTCTTAAAGTAGTGAATGAGGCTGGCTAAGTTTACAAGAAAACATAATTATGAAAATATGTGAAAGTATCATGTTTCTGACAGACTGATGTATAAACTGGCAAACACAAGCTCAAATAGATTAGCCAACTCAAAGTATCATGAGAGGTATCCAAATTCAAAACTATGACAATTCAATATTTATCATTTTATTCTGTTTCTTTCCCTCCTTAGAGAATTTGAAGTGAGGTACTTATCTCCATCACTAAGTATTCTCTCTGCCAGTAAGAAAAAGGAAAATTTGAGAGAAAACATACATTGATTGAGTCTTGCTTACCCTGGTAGGTAAGTTCACATATATGGGGTGCCTAGAGTCTGCTATACTTAGACTACATGAACTCTTTCAAATAATGGTTGATTCTCTATAGAAAAACTGAGATGTTGCTTAAAAACAACAAAAGAAAGCAGGAAACAGGAAAACAATTACTGAGAAAGAAAAAAATTGTATAGGCCAATGGAAATCTTCCCCTCTGCTGATTGCCATGATTTAAAGTATATACTAATTACATATAAATTCTAATCTTGGGTCCAGCTTAAAATTTGTGACTAATCTAAATGAATTGTATTGCTTTGAACATTTCTAAAGTAGACTATTTCTATGAAATACAAAGAACACACGTTTTCAACATGGTTCCCAAGTCTGCTTAGCACATATCTTTGGGTTTGAGGTACCCGGATTTTATTGTCAAGCTAAGTATAATCTCGTTGTCTGAATGTTGAAAGATAAATGGTGACCTTTAAGTAGTGTGCCTCTTGAAATAAAAATGGCATTGGAATGCCTTAGCTTTGGAAAGATGATTTGAATATTCTTTCAAGAAATATTATGTGGTACATGGTAAAAAATATAAAATATAAAATAGAAAATCTAAGTCTCTCATACTTGTTCCTAAGGCAAACAGATTTTATTCATGGATGCAACTAATGGTATGACTTATTCATACAGGATATATATATATATATATATATATATATATATATATATATAGACACACACACACACAAACATATCTTTTTAAAACATAAGTATTACTGATTATGTACAGTCATTTACTCTGCTTTTTCCATGTAGTTGATCTCACGTTGTTTTAGACATAGGCCTAACAGGATCTCTGTGTTACTTTGTATTAAAATTTATAGAATATATTTTAATAATAGCATGAGTATCACTTTATGCATATTTCTAATATTTTTCTAGTACTAAAATGCTTCAATGAATATAATTTCTCATAAGTATTTCTTACACATGAAAAAAATGTCTTCAGGAAATATTTTTGGAAGTGGAATTGGTGTTTCAAAACATATATGCATTTAAAAATTTTATAGCTATTAGAGGAAAAAAAACATAACAGAAAATACAGTACACCTGTCTACCATATGGATTCGAACAGTTTTATCAGTACTCTAAAAATGTATATTCTTCCACGTTTTGCACTTTGTGTATTAGCAAACTTTTTGAAAATTATAATTCTAATGAGTAAAAAATGGCATCTTGTAAATTTAACATGGATGTCTCATATTATGATTGAGGTTGAGCATTTGTAAGTCTCTAAAAATAATTAAGAATTTACAGAAATATGTCTTTTGAAAATTTTAAAATGTGGAATATAAGTTTTATTACTATTAGAACCTCATAATATATATTAATTAAATTTACTCATTTTCTTTAATATAGATTTAATTTTCTATTCCAATTTGAAAGATATTTACCATGGGCAGAAATGACTTTAAGTACTAAAGCATGCCAGTTTTTTAAAAAAGAAATTTATTCATAGCACTTAGAGAATATGAAATAATTCTATTATATTTTCTCCTATTTGATATTTTTATATAATTAAACATATATTCTATTTGTTCATTATTTTTTCAGATACTCATCTGTTTCATTTAATAGTAATATATATCCACTAGTTAAATGAATGAAGTTTACCATGTATTATATGACAGAAATAATCTTTCCTTATGCTGTTACATTCTTGGTACTGTTCTCCTTATTCTCACCAATGTACTTTTTCCACATAAACTTTAGAATAAGCTCCTTTGACAAATTTAAAATCCTGCTTCTATTGCGTATTCTGTTGGGATCTCATGAAATTTATAGATTTTTTAAAAATTATATCTATGATATCTAACTTTTATATCACAGAAGGAGGTGCATCTTTTATTTATTCAAATTTTCATTGAAGTCACAAGTTGCATTTTAACTTATCAATGTTGAGTTTGCTTATGAGTAGGAAATGAGTATTAAAGAGAGTGGACAAATTTTTAAAAGAAAATATATAATTTTCAGAAAATATAAGAAGTAATTTAATAAATTGAAATTTTTAAGAACAATAAGTTGTTTAAAGGCAGATTATAGCCAAATAAAGTAAAAGATTTAAAATATTTACCCAGAATGGAGAGACAGGTGGGAAGAAGGAGGAGAGATAAGGCTACAGAATTGAAAAAGAGAAACACATAAATAGAGAAACATCAATACCCCAAAATTTAGTGGATAATAATTTTTTAAATTTCAAATTCCTGAGAATGTAAATTGTACTACTTGACATACTATAATGAAGCTCAGAAGTAGCAAAGGCAAAAGAATATCTAAATAGCAGGGTTAATAAGAAGACAGGCTATTTATACCACCAAAGAAAACAGACTGACTGCAGAATCATCTATAGCAGAAACAGAAACCAGTGTTGTGAGTGGTGTGTTGAACCCTAATTCCCAGTGTGATAGCATTTGGAGGTCAGGTTTTGGGAAGTACTTACGTCATGGTACATGGAATTAATGCCCTTAAAGAAAAGGTCAAAGATATCCCAAGCATCTTCTGCCATGTAAGGACAGGATAAATAATTGGCAATTCATGAATCAGAAAGCAGCTCCTCACTTGACACTGAATCTGCAGGCAACTTTGTTGAGAGCCACAGCCGAGTTGGGATGGCACCTAGTATTTTGCCAGTACTTTTGAGCTCTCGTGGAAATTCCTGGAGAGTCTGCGTTGGTTGGTGAAGTTCTGGTGGAGGGAGTTCCGGTTGGTGTGTGGTGTGTTCCTGGAGGAGCCTTGTGGGTGGTGTTCGGTAGAGTTCCCAGGGAGTGTGCTGGTAGAGTTCGGAAATAAAGTTTGTTCCTGCTTGAGTGGCTCCTGATTTGTGCCCAGCCAGACTGCAGCACAATTTCATCTTGAACTTCCCAGCTTCCAGATCTCTGAGAGGAAAACTTCTTAGAGAAAATAATTTATAAGCTGTCCAGTCTATTTAGTTCATTATAACAGCTTAAACAAACTAAGACATATGCTAGCAACAAAAAGAGAAAATATGGAGACTTTATCAAAAAATTGAGCAAGAATCATGCCTCCAAAAGAACTCAGTGGTACTAGGGAAGATTGGAGAAGTATGGGAAGCCAAGAGCACTAATTAATAAATGCACTGAATATCAAGCAGGAAAACCAAAAAGTTAACTACTGCTTTTAAAGGCAAAACATCCAAGGCCTTTGAAAACTCCCTTTTGGTGCTGCAGTGACATGGAAGCCACACATGAAAGGATATGGAGATACTTTGCTTTTGTATTCCCAGGCTCAGTGAATGGTGTAAGTGCTCATTATCACCTCTGGTCATAGTCCTCCTCCGCATTGTGCTCTGTTACGCATCCCCTTTTCACTACCCTCCACAACCAGTCCTTCAATAATTTTTAGTTGATTTTAGTCACTAATATATCTTGAATCTGTCCACCCTTTTACTTTCTCATTCTCATCATAATTTTCCTTTTTTTAAAACTATATACAGAGTTTTTATTTTTATACAATGTGCATTTATTTTAATGGACACAGTAATCATACATATTTATTGTGTGCATTATGACGTTTCAATATATGTATAATGTATAGTGATGAAAATTGGAAAATTGGTATCTCCATCAACCTCAAATACTCCATAACACTCTTTCTAATTCAGGTCAGCCAGTGTCTCTGTACTTAATCATTGCAATAACATCATTCAATCTGTTCTTTGCTTAGCAGTTAAAGAGAGCTTTTGAAACAGATATCTGATCTCAGCACCATGCAGTTGAATAGACTTTCATATCATCCTATTTCTCTAAAGAATAAAGGCCTAACTGTTTGATATGGCTCTCTTATCCCAGATGATTTGGGTCTTACATGTCATTCCAGCTTTATTTGTCATTTTTCTTCTCCAAACATAAAAATCCAGTCCCACTAGCTTCCTTTGAGTTTTCCAAATATACTTATTTCTGTTACCCATTAGATTGAAATTTCTATTGAGCAGGAAGACCTATCATTTTTACTGTTCTACCAATGCATTTCTTTTGCCTCCCTTAAAACATAGAATGTAGTAACATAGGATTTTCAATAAATGCTCCTGGAGAAAATGTACTTGGTGTGGTACATTTCTTCTCCCCTTGGCGTTTCTATCAGAGTCATAGAAGGATAATGTTAGAAGATATTCAAGGTCAGAAAGATCTCTCAAAGATTCTTTTATGAGCACAGAGAAGTCTTTTTGGGTAACATAAATGAACACAAAAAACCCCTGCTGTTTAGTAAATATTTAAATTAGAGCTGTCTGTTGAGAAGTATGATTTGAATCAAGCATTATCTGGAGGTATTTACTCTCTCAAGGAGTTAGACTAGGAAACCACTTAGTACCTCTTACTACCTTGAACTGCAGTGTTTATATTTAAATTTCCTTGTTAGTTCTGTTTATAATCTCTAGGTTAAACATTGGTCTCATCAACCTGCATGAAATTTGGTATTATCACGCTTTAAGTGTACATTTTCACTGAAGGATTCTAAGTGCATGTTAATATTTGTTTTTCTGGAAACTTTAATAGATATAGATTTCAAGTCAACACAGTTTTATAGAACATTGATTGATTTCCCAGTTGTAAATATAATTTATTTTAACTACTTGATATTTGTAGCAAAATTTACTTTATTATACAGGTTGGTCATCAGTGGCTCTCTTTACCATTCTAGCCTGTCCACGGATCCCTTTACTACTATCATAAAACTCCACACCTCCTACAGCAACAATTGACACAAATCTGCAAGGCAGGGATGATTACATTTCCTTGTATTGCCTAAATGCAGTGAAAAACACCCCCATTCTGTTGGTTGGATGAATCAGAATTCTCCCTTTTCTCCCTACCACATGTAATCCATCAGCTCCAAAGATCTGAGGAGCACAGTGATTGTGGACTCTTAGTGACACTACTGCCCTTTTTGCTTCTCCTGATCCAAGGATGATAAGAAGTTTCTTTTGTTATTAGTGTTAATGGCTGCATAATCTCTTATGTGCTTTTGTTTTCCAGTTTTTTCAAGATATTGATGTGATATAAAATTCCTGCTCTGAATGAGTATAAGATAAGATGTGCTGGCAAATTGTCAGTTGGCCTGCTCCTCTGGTCTGCCTTATATCCTCTCCTCTGTATCTCAGGGAGTTAGAGGCAAGATTAAATAGACTGCCCTGACAGTAAGTTTCTGGTTAAAATCTTCAAATGGGAATCATCCTCAGGACATTGAAAACTGGAAATAACAGAAAAGCAGATTTTACTTGTTACTGGTAAAATCTCTACAACATCAGACAAGAAGTGGCTAGGTAGGCACCTGGCCACCTTCTTGGTGAGCATGATTTCAACACTGTGAAAAAATGGAGACATCCTTCAGTCCAGCAGTGACTCAGTTCTCACAACCTCCTAACTCACAGCAGCAGTGGGTGCTCTCCATGTCTTCTGCAGAATCAGTGTTTACTTGTGGGTTTGGGCCTTTTCTGAATCCACCATGGTAGTGATTCCTATAGCAGTTAAATTATCATATACGTCTTGGACTCCTGGTTGTATTATTATTCCTTTTATTTTACTATTTAAGATCGTGGATCACCTTCCTGCATTTACTATTCTCTGAGCATCCTCATCTTACTTTTAATTCTTTATTAACCTTTTCAATAATTTGTACCCAATTCTCACTATTAAATTCCTTTCATGTGAACTACCTATAATTGTTTTATTTGGGTCAACTAGAATATTTTTATATATTTTCAGATCATCTCTTATATACTTTGTGTCTAGCTTCCATTTTTATGTTTGTAGAACTTAGTCATGTTGATGAATGTGTCACTGTATTATAAATTTTTGAAACTTCATATTCCCCCAGTGCCTCAACTTCCTCATAAATATACTGAATACTCCCAGGAAACCAGGTGCATCAATGTGATTGGCTGCCACAAATTCCCCTTCTTTTTCTCCCCTGACTACCACCTGAGAGCATTCAAAACTACCAAATACCTTTGTGCCTTCCCTGGACTCCCACTTCCTCATAGGCCCATGCTCTATTGCTCACCACCTGTGAGCATTGGCAGCTCTTCACTGTGATATGTACCTCCAACTTCTAAACATCTAATAAATCCTTTTTCTTAAATACCTCTAAAAATTAATTTTGGCTGTCATGGTGAAACAACTTTTAAAATCTGGCTTAAGGACCTGAATGGACACTTCTCCGAAGAAGACATTGATTCGATCAACAAATATGTGAAAAAATGTTCAACATCTCTTATAATTAGAGAAATGCAAATTAAGACTATTGTAAGTTTTCATCTCATGCCATTTGGAATGGCAGCTATCAAGAATACAGACATCAATAAATGTTGGCAAGGATGTGGGGGGAAAGGCATACTCATACATTGCTGGTGAGACTGCAAATTGGCGCAAGCAATCTGGAAAGTAGTATGAGGATTCCTTGGAAAACTTGGAATGAAACCACTATTTGACACAGTATACCACTCCATACCCAAAGGACTCAAAATCAACATACTATAGTAATGCAGCGACTATCAATGTTTGTTAGAGTCTGTAAACAATTCAGGATGGCGCCTGGCATTTTGACAGGGGAATGATAGAGTCTGTAAACAAGTCTGGATAGTGCCTGGCAAAATGCCAGAGGGAGTGGTTTGTGAAGTAAGGCCAGAGAGCCATTAAGTGTGGAGATTTCTTATTGGTTGACTGATGTATTTAGTTTATGCTAATTAAGATAAGCTGTGTGGAATGTATAAATACCGCTCCTGTCCTACAATAAATGGCTCCCTCTCCTGCTGTATCAACATACACAAGTTGTTCCTCACGCCCAGGTTATTTTGCTGCAGCCGGACTGCGACAAATGTTCATAGCAGCTCAATTCAGAATAGCTAAACTGTGGAATAAAGAAACTGTAGTATGGACTGGGGTTGTGGCTCAGTGGAAGAGTGCTTGCCTAGCATGTGTGAGGCACTGGGTTTGATTCTCAGTACCACATACAAATAAGTAAAATGAAGGTCCATCAACAACTAAAAAATATTTTTTAAAAACTGTAGTATATATACACAATGGAATATTACTCATCATTAAAAAAGAATAAAATTATGGCATTTACAGGTAAATGGGTGGAGTTGGAGAATATCATGCTAAGCAAAGTAAGCCAATCCTAAAAAACCAAAGGCTAAATGTTCTCTCTGATAAGTGGATGCTGATCCATAATGGGGAGAGGGGAGGCATGGGAAAAATGGAGGAACTTTGATTGGGCAAAGGGAGGGTGAATTGGGGCAGGAAAGATGGTGGAATGAGATGAACATAGTTACAAAGGTACATGCATGATGACACACATGGTATGACAATACTTCGTGTACAATTATAGAAATGTAAAGTTGTGCTGCAATTGGGTACAATGAATCAAAATGCATTCTGCTGTCATATATACCTAATTTAAAATAAATAAATAAATTTTAACAAACTTCTTAGGAGGACTTACTCTCCCATTTATAACAGAATCCTTAATTCTTTGTTTTACATCACTATTTAATAATATTATATTTATGGTGTCAATTATATTACATTGCATCCTATGAATAAACCTCACATTATTTATCCATTATAACATTTTAGATTATTTTCCTTTTATAGATAATATGAAAATTTTGCTATGCATATTCTTGTGTATGTCTTTCAATATCTAAATATATGTGTGTGTATGTATTTCATTTGAGTATACAATTAAATTGAACTTTTGATTCATATATTATTTATTTATTAAACTTCAACATACATACTGAAATTTTTGATAGTGTATGTCCTAATTTATATTTTTAGTAGAAATATATGAGTTTCAGTTCCTTTACATTCTTTTTCAACATTCGGTATTTGATCTGACATAACTAGTTTAAGCAAAGTTGTTGCAACACCTGGTCTAAATCTGGGTCAATTTGAAGGCTGATGACAGAAATCATGTGAATGTTCATTAAGCTATGTTTAAAGGCAGATGTTGACTATTGACACATATATGTGGCTGTGTAGCTTCATCACATTATGATGCCTGGTGAACACAAGCAAGCATAAACACACCACAGAAAAAGAGAGAGAAAGGGAGAGGAAAGATACACTCATTACCTGTAATAACCTAGGTTCAGGTATCATACAGTATCAATTTCACTGTGTATAAATTGTTAGAAGTAAATTACTAGATTCAGAGATTACAACATCTATCCTTATAAGTTAATTTAAAATACTTTTACTACCTGTCTAAAAATGCCAATATTTATAGCATTTAAAACCGTGTTTTTACTGAATATATATTCAAAATGAATTTTTTTTTTGTATTTTTAGCCATTTGAACCAGTCATTTCATTGTCCTTTGGCTTTTAATGTTTTTACTGAAAAGTCAGGTAGCAGTCTTATTGTTGCTCTTTTAAAAATATCTCTTTTATCGTTTCCTTTGATTGATCCTATTCTTTTTCTCGTTGTCTTTGTTTTATAACAGTTTTACCAGACTGTAAAATTGTGCCTGATTATAATTTTTTAAATATACTTATCACTAATATAGTTCAAAGATTTTCTAATGTCTGCTATGGGTTATGTTTTATTAATTTTGGCAAATTATAATCAATAACTATTATTGGCTTTGTCTCATCTTTTCCCTCATCACTCTAATAGAGACATATTTTATTATATAGTATAATACATATATATATTAATATACACGTATATGTATACTTACATATGTACGTATTAATTGACTAAAGGCTTTCAAAATAATTCTTGTGATTTCATGGGCTTACCATAAGCTTTATATTATGTCTCATTACTTAATCACTTCAGAAATATCACATTATACATGTAGCTTTAGAACTTGCTTTTTTATTATATTTGGAGGCCATCTTTCTATATATATGTAGATATGTAAATATCTGTACATATATGTGTAAACATATGTATATATACATGTATAAGTACATATGTGCATATAAAATCACATGTGTACATATAAGTTCATAAGTATACATACATATGTATACTTACATATGTACATATCAATTGACTTGAGTCTTTCAAAAGAATTCTTATGATTTCATGGCTTTACCATAATTAATTTAGCCAATTATTTTTATGACTATTTTGTTGATTATATTTAGAAAAGTATTTGATCAACATGCTCAAAGTGTTTCATAGAGGAAACTTCTTTTGCATATTCATGTTAAGTTCTAAAGGGCAAATTCATATGCTTGTAAATCATAAGGTGTTAATGTGTTTGAATATTCTGTTATGTACTGTGAATTTGATGTTCAGAAAATATTTACCTGTATTCCTATCAGAATCATTTGAGAGTGACAAGACTTTTCTAGTCTGGACAGTTTGCTTTTGGTAAAAATGTCCATAATAGTGAACACATTTCCCTTATGGTAGTACTAAAGTTGCTTCAAAGCCAATTTGTTCTGTCTGCTTTCATCTGTAGTTGTTTTATCTTTTTTGTTTTTTCAGCTAACACATTTTGATAAAAGCTACCTTTTAGCAATCTTATTGCTGTTTTGATCCTTACAGAACTTACTACTTGGTATGACAAGACATTCTGCTACTGGTTTACATATTTCTTATTCTCTAGTCACTTAATGCCACTTCAATTTTCATTGGTTTATACAGCTCTGACATCTTCATGACTAGGAAAATATTTCTCAGAAAGGCTTGGCTAGAACCAATTCATGATGGGCATTCTGATAAAGTTTCTGTAAATAGTGAACTTATTTTACTGATTTACAATTTCAGAATTAGTCTGTAAATTTTATATTTACAAACATTCAATAATACTTTAATATATAAGGGTATGGTAGAGAGTTGTGATTATAAAAAATAGCAATTTTCCTAAATTACTAATAATATATAATATAATGCATTTATGTATATAATATGTGACAATAAGCTGACAAATTATTGTTATTACTATTTAAGATGAACATTTAAAACACAATTTTCTTACTATATTTGTGAAGATTTGCAAAAAAATTTAGCTTAAGCATTCAACTTTATATCTAAAGCACTACCTATGTTTAAGATAACATAAAAATGTGGGTCTTAATGGGTTCTATTAGATAATGACTTGTACACATTATTAAGCAGATAATTTCTAGGAAATATGTCCATTATTGGATTTGTTTGTGTGTGTGTTTGACATTTTAAACTTAGTAATTTATTATTTTGTACCCAGCTATTATAATGACTTTTTACTAAAGAAGTTACATTGACTTAATTAAAATAATTTATTGATTTACAAAACACTAAGATAATTTGTCAAAATGTGATTAAGTAATTATAAGAGCATACAATGATTTCTTTTGGGCAGTCACTGGTAGTTGGCAATTAATGAAGATCTTTTAACCTTACAATCATTTTTTTCTTTAGCATGGTCTCATAGGCTACTGAAGAAAACAGTATGGAACACAGAAAGATTTAGGTCAAAACCCTATTTGCATCAGTATTAACATCTTAGCAATTTATCGAAGCTTTCAATAAATTATAACTGAAATTATGTCAGAATTAATTTATAACAGGATGCAAATGAGCTTAATAAAATGTAGTTTAAGAGTTTAAATTCTTTCATAATAACCATTGAAATATATTGGATATGCTAATCAAGACATTAGAAATTTTATATTAGAAGATTTACCATTCAAAATTTTAAGTATTCATGAGAAACCTTGGATGTCCATGAGCACATCTGTTGTATTCATCATTGTGTCCTCAGTGCCTAGCACAATACTTTATCTATAACCGGTATTAAATTAAACTTGAGTACAATGAAGTGGTATGTAAGCATGAATTAATTAGTTAGTCTAGTAGTTGCTCAGCATCTGTATTTAAAGAATGATCTCTTTTAACCCTTGTACTAATGCTTTAGTAGATGCTGTCTTTTCAATTTGATCAATCCATCCTTCAAGGGAAAATATAGTAGTACTACTTACAAATTTTAATTTATCAAATTATCTCTTAAGAAAAGCAACAATTTAGTACAAATGCAATTATTTGAAAGAATAGTTAATACACATTGTACATTTAACTATGTGCTAAAAACTATTTTCATTTTTTATAATTAATTTCAAGTCAACTCTAAAATAGAAACTATTGTTCTATTCTCCTATGTGTACAGTTTTACCAGTTAATTTTTGTATATTTGAAAGATATGTAATGATTTAGATTATACTTTTTAAAAGAATGGTAGATTTTCTGTCTTGTTAAAAATATATTTAGCTGTTTTGAACAAGTCAAAAAAGTCTAAAAATGCAAAGGAGAGAAAAAAAAAAGCAAAAGAAAAAAAGTCCCACAAATATAATCATTTTTTTAAATTAGTTAAGTTTGTTTCAGACTTTTCTCTATAAAATGTACTTTACAAAAGAAAAATAATGTCAAATTTAAGGATGCTAAATTTTAGACAATTTTTTAAAGAAATGAATATAGTTTCTAAAGAAAGTGATAAAGAAATATTATGAAGAAACTTAAGGTTATGATGTATGTTTCTTTTAACAATGTATTTCAATTCTAAGCCATGGTGAATTCTTGACAAAAGTGACAAAATTAGCTCACTTGTATTTCCTCTTATCTTTACTTATTATACTATTTAGTTATAGTTTCATTTTATTCTGTAAAGATATGTGCCAATTATTTGCATTTGAAATATTAATTCCTACCTTTATTGAGTATTAGTTTTGTAGTTACCTGTATTCAAAATCCATTCACCTCAGCATAACCATTCTTGAATTCTTCAATTTGATCAATTTTTTAGTTTAATATTGTTTACTTTCATGTTAATTTTTTTTCTGTGTGGTATTTCTAGCTGAAACTTGCTAGAATGTCACTTTGTTGTTCTTTACTTAAAAGATAAACTTCCTGCATTTAAATTTCTTAAGGTGCCATGTTTTCAGAATTTTTAAGATATTATTCCACTGTAATTTGAAGCCAAGTGTTTGAAAGGGGCTAAATAAAACATATATATATGATTTTTCTTATGTTTTTCTTTAAATTCTCACATTTAAATTCTTAGTTTCATAACTTCTCTTCAATCGTAATTTCAATATATATTTTGGCCCATGTTTCTTTTCCTTTCTTTCCAAGGACCTCAAATATGTACTTTTTTCATATAAAATATATTCTTTGTAATATGTTCCCTCAACTTTATATGATATTGAATTGTATATGAAGGACACAGTTTGTAGGCTGTCTAGAATAACTGTTTGCCTAACTCAGTGCTCCTACCCTACCTGGTTAGATTACTATTGATTGTGTCAATCTCTTTTGTTTATATAAGGGAAAAAATATAGTATCTTAATGACATAAATCAAGCTAAGAGCAATGTTGTTTCTGCATTTATTCTATGATTTCTTCTTTTTTAATGCATTTCTAAAACATGCTGGTATAACTGTAGTTTAGCCCATTGTATCTGTGAATTTTTCCAAAGCTTTATTTCTACTCCCTATGATGAGGAAGTTAGAAGAAAAACAGAAAATTGAGCTATGTTTTGGATCCATATTTATTTTGGCAATACTTACATGGGACAAATTTCTTCTTCAATTTTCTGCTTCCAATGATCTTGTCAATAGATAATTTTTTTTCCAGCATTTCAAGTAAGGGACATTTATTTTCTCATCCTTCTACCATAAAGTTTGCCATATCATAATATCATCTCATAATTCCTTGCAAATTTTATTTTTAATAGAATTTTTACTGTCTGTACAACTTAGTTTCTAAGAAACCAGATTCCTCAGAGTTATCTTTATTCTTGTTCATTCTTAGAACTTAATTCTAAGTTCTTCAATTCTGTATATTTTCTGTAGTCTCATATAAATATTTTCACTTTGGGAGTAGATGTCTATTGCTCTAAAGCAAATAATCACTTGTTAGAAATAGAATTAAAAGATAGTCCTTATCCTTAAAAACAAACAAACAAACAACCACCATGAAACTAAAATCCCTAAACCTGGAAAAAAAAAAAAAACATCTAGATGTTTACAAAAGTTACTCAGCATGTATATATCTTGAAATATTTTTGATCATTTTATAAGTGCTTCTATATAACCAAAACTTGATCTTTACTATTTATCAGTCTGTTCTTGAAATAAAGTTGTTTTTTTTTTAACCCCATGAGGCGTCACACACCTGTCATCCCAGCAACTCAGGAGTATGAGACAAGAAGATTTCAGGTTCAAGGTTGTGTTAGTAATACAGCAAGACCCTTTGCAACTTAGCAAGACCCTATTTCAAAAATAAAAATTAAAAAGACCAAGTTCACAGTTCAGTGGTAAAATGCACCTGGGTTCAATTCCTAGTACAGACACAAAGAAAGAAAGAAAGAAAGAAAGAATGAAAGAAAGAAAGAAAGAAAGAAAGAAAGAAAGAAAGAAAGAAAGAAAGAAAGAAAGAAAGTTTGTTTTTCCCATATTAAAATATTTTAGAAGTAGTTATTGTCAATACTTTGTATAAGAATAAATTGAGGACTGAAAATTAAAGAGGATGATAAATATAACAAAATTGAAGCAGATATAAAAAAAGAAGTGCCATGGAAAATGCAAAGGAATTCCCTTCTTGTTTTTGAGAAAATGAAAGCCAGATTTCCACCTGCACAAACCCATGGCCATGTCTTGTCAGGAGGAAGCCTTAAGTGTCAGGCTGTACAAGTCCATGTATCAGGAAGAAGACTGGAGAAACAAATCCATATGAAACAGGCTTTGTGGCTCTACTTAATCAAGGCAATATAAATATTTCAAAGGATTTGTCTTATAACTGACATCCAAATTATGCTTTCTCCAGTGGCATCAAAACCTGGAAAAGTTCTTCACTTTGTAGCACAATGGATTGAAAATATTTAACTTTTAGGGCTCCAAAATTATGAGAACTGAGTCAATTTATTATTCCATATATTAGTTTTACATTTCAAAAATTGACCTAATTTATTCAAAGTAAACTCTGTGGAGAAATACCAACTAAATATTTCTTTTGAGAAACCTGAATGTTCTACATTTATGTAAACCTAGCAATTACATTTATATAAATACACTTTTAATTCATCCTTAGCGTCAGAAGAAAGAGAAAATTACAGTGCTGTTTGGACTTAGTAGTATGTTCCAATGAAAATGTTAAAGGAGACTAAGTTGCCCAATGTAAGTTTAGTATCATGCTCTACCATTAAATTTCTCCCAAGTAAGAGACTTCAGGAAAAGTTGTAGTCATAGTGAAAAGTTCCAGTAAACATAAAATATCTTATGTCACATGAAGAACCAACCTATGAACCTTCAAGGATAATATTACAATGATACATATACAACAAAATAAACAAGTAAACTTAGTCAATGTGTTCATAAAAGGAAATCAAGTTAATTGCAGTAGAATTGCAATATGAAGGAACTGGTGTATGCAAATAGATTATCGAAATGGTATGAATTGTGTGGGCCCCAAATTCATATGTTGAAGCTGCATCTATAATACCTTAGAAACCCTTATTTGCAGATAGAGTAACTGAGAGTAAGTGTGGTTATATGTGGTTATATATAGTTATCCATGTAACTATATGTGGGAATAAAGCTTTCGAAAAATGAATCCCAGTGGCTCCACAGGCTGAGGCAGGAGGATTGCAAGTTCCAAGTAAGCTTCAGCAACTGAGTGAGGTCCTAAACAACTTATTGAGAACCTGTCTCAAAATTAAATTTTTAAAAATGATTTAGTTAAAAATGAGGCCATAGGGTGGACTCTATCATCTATTCTGACTAATGTCCTTATAAAAAGAGAAGGACCTACCACAGATACCTGCATACAAAGAAAAAGAGGAAGTTCCATGTGAGGACACAGAAGGCTAAGGAAAGAGGCCCTAGGAGAAACCAAACTTTCCAATACTTGGATCTTGGGCCTTTGAAACTCTTGAGAAATTAAATTTTTGTTGTTTAATCCACCCAGTCTATAGAATTTCATTAAGATGGTCTTAACAAATTAATGGAATTCTAGTCTTCCCAAAGCTTTTTCCTTCGTAATAGTGCTTTTTATTTCATTTGTATGAGTTACATAATTTCTCTGCATGTGTGTGCCACAGTATACTCAAACCACTATTTATGGTAGAGTTAATTTTCTCATGTTTCCAAGTGTCCAATGTAGAGCAGGCATCACACATACTAGATTTATGCAGTGGCCTAATGATTTCTGAATTCTTTAGCAATCCAGCCTTCAATTTTTTTGTGCCATGGGGGTCTAATGATTTGATTCTTATAGCGTGCCAAAAATTCAAGTTCATTTTGTTGAAACTCTCAGTAGCAGAGAATAAATCTAGCAAAAGAAAAAGTTTTGATGAATTAAATTCATAGTTTTTGCATAGCTGAAGAACACATTCCCAAATATCTCAACAATATTTCATGAACTTAGTAGACTACAAAGTTTCCCATTATGAACCTTTAGCTGAACCATTACTCTAATGCAAATATTGATCAAAAATATTGGTTTAATACTGTGCCTTGTTAGCTCAGTTAAGTGTAATGTACATGCAGGAAATTTTAAAAAAATGACTGTATGCCCTCTTGGAGTATTTATTTTCAGTAATTTATTTTACCTAACGTAGGTCTGAGGCTATTCATGATCACTGAAAAATTACACGTATTTTTTTTTACTTTCAAAATCTGATATTGCCCATTGACAAACAATTGATCGTTATTTTTATACATTAAAAAACCCTGTTCAAGACATAAGCATTGATAATTTTTCATCTTTGCGATAAAAGCTTTAAAATTCAGATTTCTAATGATATTCTTTAGCCTGAATTCCAGACATATTTGAATACACAAAGCCAGGAATAATCCAAATCTTGATTGCCAACCATCCTTTGTAGCAGTACTGCCCATTATTGGGCTGATATACTTTGGGGTATATATATATATATATATATATATATAAAATGACTGTATGTATATATATTAATTTGGATTTAAGAAAGCTAAAATATTATAAATTTTACTGTTTTTAAGAATGTATACAGGAAGTCAGCTGCATGGCATATGTAAAGGATGAAAGAAATCAGTAATAGTGTGTATCTAACATCTGTCAGGTACTAAATGTGAAACTTTTCTACAGCACTATATTTATCCCTTCCAGGAACCTTCTAAAGCAAATATTTGCATCTTCAATTTAAAGAAATAACTTCTCCTTAAATTAGGTTGATGTATTCATCAAATTGCTATTTATGGCTATCTCAAATCAGTTCTTCAAAAGACCATCCTAGTCTGTCTTTTGTTAATCCTTGGAAACCCATTATGTTTACATTGTTCCTTGTGGTATTTGAGGTCAATGTGATCACTGACACACAGAAGTTTCAACAGTGAGTAGCTACACCAAAGAAGAAATTCTTATATAATGAAGCATTTGGCCAGAAAAACAGTGTCAGATGGACCATGAGTCAGCATAGTTTTTTCCTTTTCTCCCCACATGCAATCTTAATATTCTCAATTGAATTTCTCTGTCAAAATTGTTTATACCCTGACATTATTACACAATTTCCAAATAAAAACAGTTACATTTTGAATTATGCAATGCATTATCTTCTTAAGAATTTAACTGAATTTTAGAATTCTGACTTAATAATTGGGGAGATGATTATATTATGATTTAGATTTATGAAAACTATTAACAATAACATTTAGAACCCTTATGCTAGGCAGTAGGCTAAGTGACTCTACACATGTTAGGGTACAATGGCAGAAGAGTTTAAGTTGTTTGTTTGAGAAACAAATTCTGTATATGAGTAGAAAATCATTAATATGTAAATTCACTATATTATTGCTTTACTGGCACATTCTTTTCTTATTCATCCCTTTCAGAAACTCAAAAGAGAATCATTCAAGACTTAGTTGCTTGTCATTCCTTTTTGACTAGACAAAAACCAAAGAAAGAAAGAAAGGAAGGCATTGCTGAAGCTAAGAAAGCCTCCTTCAGGAAAGCTGAAAGGAGTGTAATTAGTTCTAAAATACCATCTTAAATCCACTGTGCATATATTTTTCACACAAAAAAAAATTGAACATTGAGACTAAAGGGCCTGGAATGTAAAATGATGCAGCTAAACTCCATTTAGAAATAGTTGTAATGCAATTCCCAGTTGCTGGATTGATTTGATCTTCCCATCTTGGGAAGAAATTAAACCCTGTAATAGCACCAATATTCTCTAACTTCTCTCTTATTATTGCTGTAAACTGACAGTGATTGATTTTGAATTATTAGCTTGAAAAATGAATTCAATTAAGAAATAATCTTCCAGATTATATAAGAATCTAGTCCCTGTTTGTAATTAGTTCCTTTACAGAAAGTATGATGCTATCATAGGAGAGTAGCACAATGGATTTCTTACATACTAACTACTTTATTTTGCTTTGAAAGAAACTAAATATATTATTCCTGTGATTTTTAATTTTTTTTAATTGTAAAGGGACACAATACTTTTATTTTGTTTATTTATTTTTATGTGATGCTAAGGATCCAACCCAGTGCCTCACACATGCCAGGCAAGTGCTCTACCACTGAGCCACAACCCAGCACTATGTCTGTGATTTTTAATCTGGATTGTCAGCTTGATTGTATTGAGAGATGCCTAGAATTCAGAGACAACTGAATCTGTTGTCCAGGGTTTTTCCAGGGGTGACTGACATGTGGGACTGCAAATTGAGAGAGGGAAGACCTGCCCTGAATGTGGGCAACACTATACAGTACGCTGGGAGCCAACTGGCACAACAGACAGGAGAGCTCCTTGTGGGTATAAACTGAGTTTTTCTTGGGTGGGTGTCTCCATTGCTGCTGCCCTCACCATTGGATGTCAGATTTCAACTCCTTCATGCTTCCAACATCAATCCTGACCAACAATTATCCAGGGAGTTTCCAGGCCTTCATTTTTAGGCTGGGACAGCATCATTGGTTCCTCTTGTTCTGAAGCTTCAGCTTCTTGGACTGTGTAGCTACTGGTTCTGCTGGTTTTTCAGCATGCAAGTTTATCATTTTGGGACAATAGAGCCCCTACCTTGTCATCCAATCTAATAATACTCATACATATGCATATCCTGTTATTTCTGTCCCTTTATAGAGCTCTAACTATGAGAGCAATTTTTAGTAAAATTCCAATTGTGGGTTAAATTATGGGAAGAAGTGTATAATTAAAGTAACAAGAATATCAAAAGCAGGGAACTTGAAGTATATCATTGGCAAAGCCATTGGGTACCTATGTGAGCTTAGGTGATCTCTCTGGGCTTGATTCTTTGTAACCATAAATGAAGTTCATTTATGGTTTGTTTAGGTTCTCTTTCCAAACCCAGTCATGGACAAATTTATTATTACATTTGTTTTTAAATTAAGTTTGAGAAACTGATTCTGGGGTTGGCTTGTGGTAGCCTTTTCATGTGATGGATTTTGTTGTCTGGTTAGAATAACAATTGAGTGTGTGTAGGGCTTTGGTTTTTGTTCTTTAAACTTGAGTTCTAATTCTTTCTATATCTTTAATTATTTAAAGATGGTGCTTAAAAGAATGTATGTTGAAATGGAACAAAATCTACTTGAGTAAAAAAAATTTACTTGAATAAAAAAGTCTTAAGTTCTGATTCTAGCTCTATGAACCATTCATTCATTCTGTGCTTTACTCATACCTGTGGAACTGTGTGTTAGAAGTTAAATTAGACCTAGTCAACAGCATGATGGCTGGGAAAATTGCCAACAATGAGAATTAATCATTAGGTTTTATAGAGATAGGACTAAGTTCTCTGATCCTAATGAAAATGAGTAAATTGACCTGCCTATTTCATTTGTGGGCATCATATAAGAAAATACAGACTGACCACACCAGCCCATGTGGGACCCAGGCTCTCAGTAGGCCCGAGTTCACCCCTCTACCCACAGAGGAGACACCTGCCAGAACTTAGGCACAGGACTGTCTCTTCTGCCCAGCAGACTACCACAGGAGTCCAGACCCAGCCCAGATCCCTCCACACCAACTTGCTCAGGACCCAGGTCCAGGGTAGGTCCAAATTTGCCCCTCCCCCACCTGGGAGCCTAAGCCTAACCCACTTCCATCTTGGGACACTGCAGTCATCGCCATAGCCTTCCCCACACAGTATCCCCTAACTTTTTGACAACAAACAGGGCAGCTGCATCTCAGAACAGGCATTCCAAAGGGAGTATGAGGCCCACCCTTTCAGCCCCATCTCTGTAAGACATTGCTTCCATCTTGGGGTACCTTAACTGTTATCTCATGTTACCTCTGCTATTGCAGCCACCAAATTCAGATGCAGTAGCATACATTGAGAGATACCAGCAGGGTCTGGAAGCCCAACATCAAGGTCAGGTACAGACAGTCTGTGCAGATAGGACAAGAATATAGGGAAGACACTGTAATATCTCACATTCAAACTGCAAGAAAAGAACACATATAGACAACATGAAAAAACAAGGGAGAAAAGTGCCCCAAACAAACCAGGACACTATAATAACAGAACCCAAGGACAGAGAAGTTGATGAAGTATCAGAGAAGGAGTTCAGAAGGTTCATAATTAAAATGATCTGTGAATTAAAGAATTACCTAAATGAGCAAATAAAGGCAAAAATTGATCACTCCAACAAAGAGATAAGAGAGAAAATGTAGGTAGCAAAAGATTACTTCAACAGAGAGATGAAGACTCTGAAAAAAAAGAAAATAGTCAGGAATCCTTGAAATGAAGGATGCAATAAATCAAATAAAAACTGACTAGAAAGTATAACCAAAAGACTAGAACACCTGGAAGAAAGAACGTCAGATAATGAAGACAAAGTATACAATCTGGAAAATAAAGTTGGTCACACAGTGAAGATAATAAGAGACCATGAACAGAACATCCAAGGATTATGGGACAGATCAAAAGACCAAATCTAAGATTTACTAGGCTAGAGGAAGGCACAGAGTTCAAATCAAAGGAATGAACAATCTCTTCAATGAGAAAATATCAGAAAATTTCCCAAGCATTAAGAACTAATTGGAAAACCACACACAAGAGGCTTACAGGACACCAAGTGTATAAAATTACAACAGATCTACACCAAGGCACATTATAATGAAAATGCCTATGATACAAAATAAGTATAGAATCTTAAAAACCTCAAGAGAGAGAAATCAGATCACATATGAGGGAGACCAATTTGTATCTCAGCAGATTTTTCAACCCAGACCCTCAAAGCCAGGAAATCCTGGAAAAACATATACCAAGCTCTGAAAGAAAATGGATGCTAACCAAGAATCTTATAACCAGCAAAACTAAGCTTTTGATTTGATGATGAAATAAAAATCTTCCATGATAAACAAAAGTTAAAAGAATTTATAACAAGAAAGCCTGCACTATAGAATATCCTCAGCAAAATATTCCAAGAAGAGGAAATGAAAAAGAATAATGAAAATCAGCAGAGGGAAGGATTATGTAAAGGAAAATATAATCAGAGGAGAAACCAACTCACGTTAAATACCAAAAATAAACAAAAATGACTGGGATACAAATCATGTCTCAAGTGATGAAATAGAAGACCCATCAAATGTCTACCAACCAAGAAAAACCAAAGACCAGATGGATATACAGGTGAGTTCTTCAAAACCTTTAAAGAAGAACTAATACCAATACTCTTCAATTTATTTCAAGGAATAGAAAAAGAAGGAAGACTTCCAAACTCATTCTACGAGGACAGTATCACCCTGACTCAAAAACCAGGCAAAGACACATCAAAAAAAGAAAACTTCAGACCAATATCTCTAATGAACATAGATGCAAAAATTCTCAATAAAATTCTGGCAAATTACCTACAAAAACATATCAAAAAGATTGTGCACCACCATCAAGTGGGATTCATCCCAGGGATGTAAGTTTGGTTCAACATACGGAAATCAATAAATGTAATTCATCACATCAATAGACTTAAAGAATCACATGATCATCTCAGTAGACACAGAAAAAGCATTTGACAAAATACAGCACCCCTTTATGTTCAAAATGTTAGAAAACTAGGTATAACAGGAACATATCTAAAGGCTATCTATAACATCATAAAGGCTATCTATGCTATGCCCTAAGCCAACATCATTCTAAATGGAGAAAAATTGAAGGCATTCCCTCTAAAAACTGGAAAAAGACAGGGATGCCCTCTTTCACCACTTTTATTTAACATAGTTCTCCAAACACTGGCCAGAGCAATTAGACAGATGAAAGAAATTAAAAGGATACACATAGGAAAAGAAGAACTCAAATTTGCACTATTTGCTGATGATATGATTCTATACTGAGAAGACTCAAAAAAGTTTCACCAGAAAACTTCTAGAACTAGTAAGTGAATTCAGTAAAGTAGCAGAATATAAAATCAATACCCATAAATCAAAGGCATTTTTGTATATCAGTGACAAATCCTTAGAAAGAGAAACGAGGAAAAACTACCCCATTTACAATAGCCTCAAAAAAAAAAAAAACCCCTTGGAAATCAACTTAAGGAAATAAGTGAAAGATCTATATAACGAAAATCACAGAACCTAAAGAAAGAAATCAAAGAAGACCTTAGAAGATGGAAAGGTCTACCTTGCTCTTGGATCAGCAGATAATATTTTAATATTATCAAAAATACCATACTTCTAAAAGCACTATATAGATTTATTGCAATTCCGATCAAAATCCCAGTGATGTTCCTCATAGAAATATAAAAAGCAATCATAAAATTCATCTGAAAAAAGAAGAGACCCTGAATAGCTAAAGCAATCCTTAGCAGGAAGAGTGAAGCAGGTGGCATCACTATACCAGACTTTAAACTATACTACAGAGCAATAGTAACAAAAACAGCATGGTATTGACACCAAAACAGACTGGTACACCAATGGTACAGAATAGAGGACACAGAGACTAACCCACAAAATTACAATCATCTTATATTAGACAAAGGTGCCAAGAACATCATTGGAGAAAAGATAGCCTTTTCAACAAATGGTGCTAGGAAAACTGGAAGTCCATATGCAACAAAATGAAATTAAACCTCTGTCTCTTACCAGGCACAAAATTCAAAATGGATCAAAGACTTGGGAATAAAAGCAGAGACCCTGTGTCTAATAGAAGAAAAAGTAGGCCCTAATCTCCATCATGTGGGATTAGGCCCCAACTTCCTTAATAAGACTCCTGTGGCACAAGAATTAAAATTAAAAAATCAATAAATGGAATGAACTCAAACTAAAAAGTTTCTTCTCAGCAAAAGAAACAACCTGTGAGGTGAATAGAGAGCCTATATCTTGGGAGCAAATCTTTACCCCTCACACATCAGATACGGCACTAATCTCTAGGGTGTATAAAGAACTCAAACAGCTAAAGACCAAAAAAAACAAATAACCCAATCCATAGGGCCAAGGACCTGAACAGACACTTCTCAGAAGATGATGTACAATCAATCAATAAATACATGAAAAAATGTTCATCATCACTAGCAATTAGATAAATGAAAATCAAAACCACTCTAATATTTCATCTCACTCCAGTCAGAATGGCAGCTACTATGCATACAAACAACAATAAGTGTTGGTGAGAATGTGGGGGAAAAGGTACACTCATACACTGATAGTGGGACTTCGAATTGGTGGAAAGCAGTATGGAGATTTCTTGGAAACTTGAGAATGGAACCACCATTTGACCCAGCTATCTCTCTCTTTGGCCTACACCCAAAGGACTTAAAAACAGCATACTATAGGGATACAGCCACATCAGTGTTTATAGCAGCACAATTCACAATAGCTAAACTGGGGAACCAAACTAGATGCCCTTCAGAAGATGAAGAGATTAAAAAATGTGGTATATATACACAATGGAATATGTCTCAGCAATAAAAGAGAATAAAATCATGGCATTTTCAGATAAATGGATAGAGTTAGAGAACATAATGCTAAGTGAAGTTAGCCAATCCCCAAAAAACAAATGCCGAATGTTTACTCTGATATAAGGAAGCTGATTCATAGTGGGATAGGGAGAGGGAGAATGGGAGGAATAGATGAACTCTAGATAGGAAAGAGGGGTTGGAGGGGAAGGGAGGGGGAATGAAGTTATAAATGATGGTGGAATGTAATGATCATTATTATCCAAAGTACATGTATAAAGACACACATCAGTGTGACTATACTTTGTGTACAACCAGTGATATGAAGAATTGTGCTCTATATGTGTAATTCATTCTGCTGTCATATATAAGTAAAAAAAAATAAATAAAAAAAAAGAAAATACAAAATCAACTGGGCATGTGCCTGTGGTTCTGTTGGATAACATGGAAAACATTTTAAATAAAGTCATTTAATTTTGAATACAAGAGGAAAATAGTGTCAAAATTTCATGTAACTAATTTTTTACAGATAAAATCTGCTAAATTATATTAAACACATTATTTAAATTCTTAAGTTTCTATGTATCTATGCCAAAGACTATCTCTCACCCTTCTCATGTTTATCTATGATACTTTAATCAGCCAAATATTTATTAATCCCCAATAACATACCACCAACTTATTTGAACTCTGGAGTGAAATAAGGAAACATTAAATTTAAATTGTTCTGAAGTATATTCTAATATCGTAATTTGGTATATTTTAAGGAGGGGACAAAGAAATTTAGAAGATAACCTTTTAGCATGTTGGCAGATGTGATGAAATTTTCCATGGAGAAAAATAAAGCAGGAAAGAGGATAAAGCATATTGAGAAGACATTGACTGTAGTTTCTCAGGGAGGAAAGCCTTCACTGAAAATATGACATTTGATCAGGGAACCAAGGAAGATGGAGAGATAGCTCTATAGTAAATGTGTCCTATCAAGTTCTATGCGTAGATAAGACCAATGCCCTCTTGTTTGTAGCAAAAACCAACCAGCAAACCAAAACCCAATAATAAAAACAACAACAACAAAACAATGACAAAGAAATCATTGTGGCTGGACCAGAGGGAGCAAAAAGTGTGGAAAATATTATTTTGAAGCTCTGTATGACATAGTAAAGATTTTGGGTTTTACTGTGATTGAAATGGGGTGCCCAAGAAGTTTTGAATAGAGATATTATGTGATATGAATTTCATTTCAAAAGGACCACTGTGGTTCATGTGTTGAGAATGTATACTTGAAAAGGAAGAAAGGAATCAGGAAGACAAACTATAGTAGGTGTTGGAAAATTGCCATTTAAAGATCAAATTTAGAGAACTATTTCCTCTGAAAATGAAATTTTATTGGAACAATGACATGATCATTCAATTGCACAGTGTTGTCTGTTTTCACACACATGAGAGTTAAGTTGTTCAAACAAGGACCTATGGCCTACATACATTACCTCCAAAACTTACTATCTAACATTTTACAGAAAAATGTTTGTACATCCCTGAACTTAGAAGTTCATTGCAAAAATTTACCTGAGACACAATGATGGCTTGAATCAGGGTAGGAATAGTGGAGATGTTGAGACATATTCAGATACTGCATATGTTTTGATAACAAAGTCAAAAGAATGTATTGACAGAGGAAAGTACAAAAGAAAGGTAATAATCATGAATGGCTTTTTTTTCTTCTTAAGGTTGAGTAATAGGAACAGCAAATTTGTCATTTACTTATTTGAGAGCATTTGTAGAAAAGTATATTTGGAGATTTGGAAGTACAGTTTGTAAGTTCAGTCTTTGAGATTCCTTACACATGCCAACAGCTATAGCTAATAGGTAGCTACACATGTGATCTTGGATTTCAGCAAAGAAGTATAGATTATTGATATAAATTTGGACACTTGGGACATGTAGATGTATTTAAAACCATGGATGGGAACACAAAGGTGGGATGTTATAGAAGGAAGAGGTTGTAAGTAGTTCGGAACTCTTGCTTGGGTTTTCCAGGTAGTGAAGGTCATGCATATGTGGTAAAAGTAAAACTAGCAAAATAATAATAATAATAATAATAATAATAATAATAATAGAGAAGAAGCAACTAGTAAAATAGGTAGGGAAGTAAGAGCATATAAAATCCTTGATGTCTCAAAAAAGAAAGTCATCAACAGTCAAGTAAGTTAACTGCTGCATATACAGGTAAGATTATAATAGAGAATTAATTCGTCACTAACTTTGAGCAAAGTGGAAATCATTGCTAAACTTGATGGATATTTTGGTAGTATCTGAAGTGAAATCCTGATTGGAATGGATTCAAAAGAGAATGGAAAAAAAGAACTGCAGAAAACTCATAAAGAAAAAAAAAAAAACTGGGAAGTTTTCCTCCCAAAGAGACAGAGGAAGTAGGTGAAGGACGTGATACTAAGTATTTTCCCCACTTTTGTTAAAGGTGGGAGAAATAGGATACTTATATGCTATTGGGATAATTTAGTCAAAAAGGGAAAATATTAATAAGCAAATAGCATGGCTTGAATATGTCCCCCCAAAATTCATGTGTTGGAAATGTAATCCCTAATTCACATGTTAATGCTCTTGGAGGTGGGGACTTAGGGAAGTGGTCAGGATTAATTGAGAATTTGAGGCTGGATCCCCCAGGGAGACATTAGTGGCTTTATGAAAGAGGAAAAATCAAACAAACAAACAAAAAAACAAAACCTCAGCTAGCACTGTTCCTGTGCCTTGCCATGCAATGCCCTCCATCATATGAAGTGTGGTATGAAATCCCTCACCAAATGTTGAGCACCATGCTCTTGAACTTTACAGCCTCCAGAAACATAAGCCCCAAACTTCTGTTACTTACAAATTACCTGGCCTCAGACGTTTTGTTATAGAAACAGAAAATGAATGAAGACACCATGAGAGAAAAAAAAAAAAAAAACTTTCTAAAGCAAAGTTGCTCAAGTAGAAAGGATGTCCTTCAATGGGAACACAGACTGTTCAATCAAAATATATGAACCAGTGAATAGATAGGAGTTTAGCAGCTGGGGACATTCTGATCTAATTGCTTCTTTTAAAATTTGTTTCTTTTCTTCTTTCTTCTTCTATTTTTTAGAAGAAGCAATGGCAGAATGAGGGGGAAAAGATCCTGTCCTGTAGGTATAAAGATAGAGTCGATAGAGTTAAAGGAGTAGAGAGTAAACACACATCTGTAAGAGAATGGACAGTAGATTAGGGGAATGCAGTAGAAATTCTGTGCAATATCTTGGGTTAACATTCACAACCAACCATGTAATAGCAATACTATAAATGAGAATATTCTAAATATTCAACAAGAGGATAATAGTGAGGTAAATAATTGCTCTGAACTTTCAGCAAATGGACCATTGGACAATCATTAAAATAATTTTCTATGATGTTTAATAACAAGAGAATCTTAGTGTACAAAAGAAATATTTATTATATAAAAATATAAGAAATGTTCTATATTATTTTAATATATAATTTGACAAATGGCATAGATAGACATTAAGATTCTATATTCACATTCCTGATAGTGATCATATAACACTAAAAATCCAATTTCAAAAAAGATTATCACATGTCTAAAATTTACATTTTAAGTATCTATATTACACTGTTAATTGAACTTTAGTTTTATTTTTAAATTTTTCATTTTTTAAAAAGTAAAAATTACATATATAAGTATCTTACATCTTCTACTTGAACAAATTGGTTCAACCATATTGTATAACTTTATTTATACTAGTTTCATTTCTTTTAACATTCCAGGCTAATCACTCTAAGATCTGTTGAGTTCTGATGGAAGCTATTTCTGTAATTCAATATTTTAGCCATACTTTTGCAGAAACATTACCCAGCTTTTTGTCATTTTTAAATTCAGTGTGTCAGAGAAATTTTCATGCAAATCATTCAAATAATTAACATTTTAATTCATTCTTTCAAAATATCAAACAATGATAGAAATAAAGGGACTTTGAACAATGATGAAGTTTTTGTAAACTAAATGGAATGAATTTCAGTTAATTAAAAACATCTAAATTTAGTGCAGCTCACTCCTCTGTAATGATTTCTTTAGCAAAAAAGGTTTCAACTTTTAGGTTTTAGCTTCAAAAGACTTTTTAGGTTCTGTCCACACAGGTAGTTTACCTCTGCTCTTTCAAGTTTTCAGATGGTCTTCCATAATATCATGACCATATTTTCAGTTTAGGTATCTCTAAGCTCTATTCACATACATTTAATTATTTTCGTTTGTTCTTTATAGTAATTCAAGAATAACATGTTCAAAACATCATCTGAGCTTTTTGCCACATCTACTATGAGAATGAAGATCATTCACAGCAATCAAATTGTCAACATTCCCCAAAATGTTGACATCACACTGAAGGTATTCAAAGATTTTGAAGAAATTCAATGATTCATGAGAAATTCTGGAGAAACTTCAATCACATCAATATAGAGGTTGGTCTCCTTGGGGAAAAAAAAAAAAAAGATCTGGGTTGAAAAATAGTGGGGAAATAGCTAAGAACTGGCGACTGTTTGCCACGTTTGTGGTCATGGACAGAATGGTCCAGGACATTACAATGGTCTTTCATTAGAGGATGAGATCTGTATGTGATTCCTTTCTCACCAATATCATTATTGAGCAGATGGGTCTTTTGTAATTCTCACTAAGGAATTTCTTAGTGAAATGGGTTCAGATAAGGACATACATTGCTTATTCAGTATCTTAAGTCTTGAAAAATAAGTGAGTTCTTAAAGAAAATTACATTCAACTTGTATCATATCCAGCTGCTTTTATTCATTATATCACAGAAGTTAAAAACAAGGATATCAGAAAAAAATTGATCTCTGACATTTTGTGTGTCTGAAAAAGGAAGAGTTCAGAGTTTGGTGAGTAAGAACTAAGAGTTGTTCAAATACAGAAACCACAAGATACTCAAGATTTCTAGAACTCATTTGTGATGTAATTTCAAAGATGAAATTACAATCCTGAATTGGAGGGAAGGAAGGAAGGAAGGAAGGGAGGGAGGGAGGGAGGGAGGGAGGGAGGAAGGACGGACAACCAAGCAAGCAGACCATCTGATTTATGTCTCTACTCTTAAGCTGTTAACCATTTTTACAATGGAACCATCACTTTCTCAAGCAGAACATCATCCTTAATTCCTCTCTTTCTCTCAAAACTATATTTACTCAGTTAAAAAATTCTGTACAGGTCTACCTCTAAAATGCATATTATTCTGGATATGATATTGGACTTAGATCAATATCTTTGTTCTTTAACAAAGAAAATCATTTTCTGTGACTTTTTAGTTCAAGTTCCAATCATTTCTAGCCTGTATGATCATCACAAGAGCCTTCTAAATAGTGTGAATATATTCCCAGTCCTTCTTACTAATTTTTGTACAATATTGATTATTTTGAAAGACCATTCAGTTCATATCAGTTTCTTTTTTTAAAACCTCTCAATCACTTTTGGACAGGCTAGAGTAAAATTGAAACTTCTTATGGTCTACAAGACACTATGTGATTTGATTAGGCTCTTCATTTCCACCGATCATCTTCCCACAGGCTTTTTCTTCAGTTGCACTGTTCTTTCTTAGAGACAATGAATTGCTCAAGGTATAGATCCTTTGTATCTATGCTCACATTTGCCTGGACCACTGTCCCACAGAACTTCTCATTCTTCAGATCTCCAATGTCACACCCTGAGAGAGATGTTCCATGACCATCCTATCTGGAGTAGATTTCCTATCTTTGAATATGTGTTTTCTCTATCTAAACATCTGCTAATAATATCTCCTGGAGAAACTTTCATAATATTTTAGTATTTTGTTTATTCCTGTGTTTCATTCTTATTTTGAATTTCATCAATTTGTCAGTTTCTCACAGAAACTCCAATGCCTGTCATATAACACATTCTGTAAATAATTTTTGAATGAATGAATGGATTAACTAATTAATATATCATTTTACTCCTTGTAGATGCTATAGTTCAAGTCATAGTTTATAAATCTGTTCGTTTCCCCAAGCAGTCATTTAATATTTAGATTACTGGTGATAAATGCCTCTTAACTTTTGGAATGAAAGAATTCTATTTTGAACAATATTTAGAATTCTTTGGTATATCAAACTTCTAATTTTTTTATCTTATTTCTTTCTTATGCCAATGAATACTTACAGAGGAAATAAGTGAATATCCCTAACTGTTTCATTTTCACTCAAGACCTTACCTCTTGAAGGCTTAACCTATTTTAAACAACCCCTGAACAATTTTAATATCATAGAAATCAAAATGCAAATTTACATAGCAAAAGAGGTTTCTTTATCTTCTTCCCACCATTTGCACTGACTGTTAGACATAAATTTGTAGAAACTAGTAAAGATAAGTAAAAACTGAACTTGAATCAGGGGAAAAGGGTTTAATCCAAAAAGCTCATCTCAAGTGGCTGGAATCACAGTACGAGTTAGAGCATTTATTAAGAGGCCCTACAGTCAGCTGAAATAAATCATATTTTTATATCACCAACCATGCCTTTGGCAAATAAACATGACCACAGACACTCAATTTTCATTTTAGAGAATGACATTTCCAAACTTCCAGTGAACTTTAACACAACTTTCAGAATCCCACAGAAATACCTAATCAGAAATCATATCACATCATACCTCAAACTTCTGCCTTTGAAGTCATTAAAATTAAGTTATACTTGGGAATTTTCTAAATTTATCCAAAAATATCTGCTCAGTTATCCTTTTATGTCACAGAGAGCATTAGCCACATTCTCTTTCAGATTTTTCTCTATAGTCTGATGAACCAAGTGACAGAGTTGGATTCCACTGTTGGGGTCAACATTTTTGGCCCTATTGACCCCTGTAATCATTCAACAGAGGAAAAACACATTTGCTCTATTATTTCAGTTAATTATTTTTTTATCCATGGACAGGTACTGAAGAACTATTGAGGAGACAAAGGGTGGTAAATCAGACACAGAAACTTTCTCACTGAGCTACACTTTGCAGAAGCTAACAGATGAAAAACTAGGAAGAGAGTCCTACAAAAGCACCAAGTACACAGTAGCCTCCCATCTACCCATTGGTTCAGGACAACTCAAGAGTGTGGTATTCAGGGCAAGGATAACCTGAGCTCTGTGACAACACAATACTTTTGAGTAAACAAGAGAGGGAAGGCCTGCTTATAATTCGAATGTGAGAGAAATAGGGCTGAAGCGAGAGAAGGAAAGATGGGAGTCTGACCAGGTAGTCTGTCCTTAGAAAAGTGAAAGTGAGTGTCATAGGATGATAATTTTTTTGAAACTTGTCATAATAATAATAATAATGATAATTATTTGTTTTCTTTTTATTATTTTGGTTTCAAAGAGCTTAAAAATCTTTACACGAAAAAAATCTAATAACCCAAATAATAAATGCGCCAATGAACTAAACAAACACTTCTCAAAAAAAAGAAATATAAATGGCCAACATATACATGAAAAATTGTTCAACATTATTAGCAATCAGGGAAATGCAAATCAAAACTACACTGAGATTTCATCTCATACCAGTCAGAATGGCAATCATCAAGAATACAAATAATAATAAATGAGAGGATGTGGAGAAAAAGGGACACTTTTAAACTGTTAGTGGAACTGTAAATCAGCACAACTGCTGTAGAAATCAGTATGGAGGCTTCTCAAAAGGCTATGCATGCAACCACCATATGATCCAATTATAATGCTTCTTGGTATTTTCCCTAAAGATTTAAAATCATCTTACTACAGTAATATGTGCATACCCATGTTTCTGGCAGCACAATTCACAATAGCTAAACCGTGGGACCAGCCTAGGTGTCCATCAAAGGATGAATGGATAAGAAAATGTGGTGTATATGCACTATAGAATTTTAGCCACAAAGGAAAATAAAATTATTATTTTAGCAGGAAAATTGATAGAATTGGAGACCATCGTGTTAAGCTAAATTAAACTCAGAAGGTTAAAGTTCTGATATTTTCTCTAATATTAAAAGACTACAGAGAATAAAAGGAAAACAAATGAGGGGTGGATCTCCTAAAATCAAAGGGAGATCAGTAAAGACAAGGGATTAAAGGGTGGGAGGTAGGGACTGAGCAGGGAAATGCTGACGAGTGATATTGGCCAAATTATATAGTTATATTGTGTGCATGTAAGAATATGTAATAACAAAGCCCATCAATATGTACAAGCATAGTGCACCAGTGAAAAGTGTGGGGAAAAAGAATGAAGGAGCAGATTTTCAGATTTGAAGCTGAGGAGAGTAAGAGTGAAAGTAATCATCCCTTTCGCCTGAGGAGAGTTGGCTAGGCAAAAAATGAGGGAAAAAATTTCCTCTTATTCTTTCCTGCTCACTTGTGTTATGGTTTAGATGTAAATTGTCCCCCAAAAGCTGACATTTGAAACAAGGCAAGAAGGTTTAGAGGTGAAATGAGAGCCTTAAACCAATCAGAGAATTAATCCCTAATAGGGATTAATTGAGTGGTGACTATAGGATAGTAGGGTATGGCTGGAGGAGATAATTAGGGATATGCCTTTGGGGGAATTCGTCCTTGTTGAGCAGAGCCTTCTCCTCTCCTCTCTCTTTTGCCTGGTAATTTCCTGAGATACTTCTTCTACCACAGTTGTCTGCCATGATATTCTGCCTCACTTTGAGCCCTAAGGATTAGAACTAGCCTTCTCTGGACTGAGGCCTCTGAAACTGTGAGCCCCCAAATAAACTTTTCTTCCTCTAATTGTTCTTGTCAGTTCTTTTGGTCACAGTCGTGTAAAAGATGACTAAAACAACAACATTGTAGTTCCAACATAGAAACAAACAGTTATTTTTCAGGGGTTTTAGTTCAACTCTTTGTTTCTCAGTCTTCAAGGTACATAACAGAAAATTTTCAAGGTTCCCTGAGAGGGAATGCCAATGCAATATGTGTCCTCCCAGGTGATATGGAAGGGAGTGTGGTATTAACAGTTAATAAAGGACAAAGAGAATCCTCATTTTCTAGTTTCCCTTTAATATTAGAAAAGGCTGAAGAAAATAGTTGGGATATGGTCTGGCTTACCTCCTCACCTCAAGGTTTATCCAGATGGTCAAAGAGCCTCACTGAGAAAGAGAAAGAAGGGGAGCCATTTTGCCTGACAGACACTGAATGATGACACTAAATGTGTCAGAACAGCAGCCTACATCACCAGACTGACAGAGCAGGAAACAGGCCATGGGTTGAAATTGTCATAGACATGAATATTCCTTACTAGCAGGGCATTAGTGCAAGGAGTAGTGCCACCTGAACCCAGGACTTAGCACAAGAACACAGAGGGAAGTTAAAGACAGAGGACTGGATAATGTCATGTCTGAAGAATATTAGAACGGGAAAAAGGAGGCATGGACCAAAACTGAGCATGTAAGCAAGCTTTACAAAAGAAAACTATGTTTTAAAAAGTGTTCAACTATGTTGACTGCTACCAAAGAATGACTGAAAAATCTCCACCAGACTTGGGATTTGGAATCCATTAGTGGCCTTAATGAAAACAGATTTTGTGAAGAAGAGAGCAGTGTAAGATAGAATGAGGTAGCTCTTGAGAGAGTGAACGATGGATAAGGAAACAGATTGCAACTATAAGCAAGACTTTACATAATTGATAATGAATGGGAGAGAAATTGTGTAACTTTTAAAGAAGGAAATGGACAGAGTAAGGAAATGTTGGTTTTTATTTTTTAAACTTTTTTTTTTTTTAATTTTAAGAAGGGAATCTTGAGCAGTTTAGTTGTTTTAAGGATGTAACTAGGACACAGGGACAGTAGATAATAGTCCTCATGAACTTTCTATTGACCCCAAAGCTGAACAGGAAAGGCATCATGACCTGTATTTTGCAAATAAGAAAACAAAGAATTTGGTTAACTGATTTGCTGATGATCATAAAGCTGTTGACTTGATTAATTTGGACAAGAAGCAAGACTTTCTTATGCATATTGTTATTGTTCTTCCACTGTATTTAATATCTTCATTCAGACACTACTGGATGTTTGGACTTTTTAAACAATTCCAACATTTCATCTCATTGCATTAACTTCACAGACTTCTAAGCTCTTTGGAGTCCCTGAGTGACAAATAGGCAAGATTTTTGTGATCTAGAATGTGAAGGAATAATGATTGCTGCTACTGTTGTACTTTATGAATTTCTGAAAGTTGTTTGATTCAAGTACAAAGGTAAACTTTTTTTTTTTTTCTTTCTCAACCCTATGGGATAGGAAAACAGTGGAGAAAGAATGTGAAAGCTCATAAAGCTCATTCAGGGTAGAGGGAAGTGAATGACTTTTCCAGTTCTTGGTTCTGGGTCAACTGAGAAGCAAGAATCTCTTCCTTTTTCACAAGTTTGGATGAAGCTACAGTGTGATCTTTGAAAAATGTAAGACATCTGGAGGGAGAAGGCCATTGACATCATTGGCATCAATTTTAATGAAAATGTCCAATAGCAGATAACTTTATTGAGTTTTGGCTCTGTGTCAGATACACCAGCGTGAGAATATTTAAACTCCTTGTTGAATCTTTACAATTTTCTCAGGTAGAACATATGTTATTCATATTATGAATAAGGACTGATTTCAAACTCTCACTGTACCACTTTCAGGCAATAAGAATTTTGGCAAGTTATTTAAATCCTGTGTCTCAATATCCATATCCCTGAAATTTGAATGAGAGTGATAATAATAATAATAATTCCTTATTAGGGTTTTTATGTGGAGCAAGTAGTTAACATTCGAAAAGTGTTCAGAACCTCACAGTAAATAATATCTAATATATAATAAAACAAAACAATCATCTGATTTTAAAGCACATATTCTTTCTACTCTACCAGCCTAGAACTACCATCAATTTCCTTAATACCCTCTGGGAATTGGTAATGTATTTTCCCAGAGAAATGTAAGCAATTATAATTATTTTAATGGTATAATTCAAATAAATTACAGATTTAATAGAATTTTGGGACTACCTTAAGGAACTAATAATGATCATATATCACAGTAGAACCTGGAATATATGCTTTTATTAGAAGCAAAAACAAGAATATTATCAAAGAAATATTCCTTAGTATGGAGAGTGCTTTTTGATTAAGTGTACAAAATAGGAAGAAACTGAATTCTTTCCAGTGAGTTATCAGTCAGTGAGGTTAGTTTAATTGGAGCTTAATACACCTGTAAATGCCCTAGAAAACACAGGCAATGAAAATTGCCCTTCTTTCTAATAAAATTTTTATACTCTTCTACATTGAGTCATAGGGAAAGGAGGTGGTTTCTGAGTAACTTAATTCATTTGAACTTGTATTGGACTAACAAAACTTTTCTGTTTTTGACTTCTAGCCACATCTATTTTCACAAAATCCAGAGACTTCCCTGCCTCAACCGAACAAGTGACTTTTATCAATTGAGTTCTTATATGTAAAGAAATTTATAATAGTATTGCTATTTTCTATGATTGAATATGGTCCTGGACCAACAGGTTCTGAGTTTACTCTGAATTATATTCTATAAGTAGAAATAAACCTGATAAATTACTCAACCTTGAGAAATGGGATGGTTTGCCTGCATTTAAAATATCTATTTTGACTGATGGTAACATGAAGATCAAGATAATAGGAAAGAAGATGATAGAGAAGACTAGTAAAACTTTGAATGAATAAAGTATGTTTTTATCTTTGGAAAGTCTCTCAGAGGCCCAACACATATTCAATAATTCCTAATGGTAATTCCTAAATGTTGGATTTCACAGTATAGGGATGAGTAAACATACATCATTTTTTAAAAAAATATTTATTTTTGAGGTGTAGATGGACACAACACAATGCCTTTATTTTTATGTGGTGCTGAGGATTGAACCCAGGTCCTGCTTGTGCTAGGTGAAGCACTTTACCGCTGAGCCACAATCCCAGCCTAACAAACATCATTTTTAACTGACATACTGAATAGGATAATTTCATTAAAATAAATCTCCTAATATATAAACTTATGCATCATTACCCAAGTATAAAAACATATTAAAAATTTTAATGGCTTAGTCTAATTCATGAGGCATACCAGAAAAATGCGTATTTCAAATATCTGCATGTAGATGTTCTCTGTAATCTAGATACAGTAAATTCTTAACAATTTAGTGTATACGAGAGTACACTGGGGTGAGTTAAGACAATGCATTTTTAGTTTCTGCTTATACTTCCAATTTCCTCTTTGCCTGACTTGTCTCCAAGATTCTAACCCACATGAGTCACAACCAAGCAGTTCTTGGCTCCCAGCTTCTGGTTGGATATGGTCATCAGGCAGCACTAAACGGAGATGGGAGAGAGAAAGGGAAATTTATTGTCCTGGTTCACTTTGTCCAAATTGTGGTGGGCTGGTCATATCCCTTTAGAAAATGCTTATAACTTCCCTATGGTGAGTTATCCTTGCCAGGTGCCATTGAGTCTTGTGGGAAGAGATATTAGAGGAAGTTACTGATGGAGGTCAAAGAAATAAGGGAAGGGCAAAGTCAGGATGTTAGGGCCCTGACTTTGACCATTTTTGATCTCTAGATACCTTATCTTTTCAGACCCAGGTGTAGAACTTTTTCCCAGTTTTTACTAGCCTCAATATATTATACCACCTACTGATCATGTCTCAGATCTTAGACTACTCTTCAAAACAATCCCTTTTATAAAATATTCTCATTCCATTTGTATTCTTTTTCCTTCCTTCCTACTTTCCTTCATTTGTGGTGGGAATCAAACCCAAGTACTTAACACATACAGCAGGTACTCTGTCATTGAGTTACATCCCCAGGCCTCAAACTGCCCCATGTTAAAGAGTGAAGAAAATGTTAAGGAGTGGAGAATAAATTCTTCAGTGTATTAAGTTTTGGGATAATAACTTTCAGCATCACCTCTTGCTTGCTGTGTTACACAAGTTCTTGTTTCTCCTTCTCTTCTTGTGCTATACAAGTGGACCTTCGACATGACAACCACAATAATCTTGCTAAAAAGGAAGAAAGATCTGCTCAAAGATTTATGAGGGCTTCAAATCTAAGTGTCCAAGAGATCTCCATGGCCTCAGGGCCCTAACATCCCCACCTAGTCCTTCCCTTTCTTCTTTGACCTCTGTTAGTAACCTCCTCTCATGTTCCACTGCTCTGAACCTTATGCTGTTTCTTGATCAGACAGAACTAAATGCTCTCTGCCTCAAGGATCTTGACACTTTGTTTTCCTGCTCCCTGGGCTGCTCTTCCTTGTGGCTTCTTCATTCACTGACTTCAGATCTTTGCTGAAATTTTGGCTTCCAAATTAGGCTTTTTCTGATCACTATTGAAATGAAAGCCTATCTTGTCCTGAGCTCTTACAAAATGATCTTTTTTTTTCCCCTGTGAAGTACCTACCAATAACTAGCATAATTATTTTGTGTCATGGTGTTTTAAAAAATGTAAACTGCATGAAATCCTTTGTTTTCGTTTTGTTTGTGTGTGTACCCTGAATCCATACAATAGCTCCTGGAACTTAGAAGGAGCTTAATAGCTACTGATTGCAGGAATGAAGGAAAAGGAACGGATTTCTCAATAGAGTTTAGTTACAATTCTTCAGGTCACAATTAATGTAGTTTTAGAATAGGAATTATTAACTAATTAAGTCAATCATTTAATAAATAGTATCGACATTAACAGTCCTATGCTGAAAGTTTCGTTGCCCTGATGCAACTTTAAACACAAATAGGCAAATTATAAATCTTAATTTACCCTTCAATCAATAGTTGAAAACAAAGTAAAGGGAGACAGTGAACCTGGATTGTTGAATTAGCACTAACTAGCCATTTACACTATGTAACCTAAGGCAAAGTTACTTCATTTTTTCCTGTGCTCTAGTTTCCTTAGCTATAAGATTAGGGATAAGATTAGATGCTTCCTAAACTCTGTTTTTATTCTGAGAGGTGGTTGTTATATAAAATCTCTTTTCAACATGTTTATATATTTTAAAATGTCATCTAAAATTATAGTGTAATCAATGCTAAGTATCACCAGTAAGTGACATCTGCAGGAAGCACATAGCCCTTATTATCATTTGTCTTTTCATCTTTGCTAATAATATATCACTGTCTCTTTCTGGAGTATAAGAAGTGATAAAATAATTGGGAGTCTAGTGATCACAGATAAAACATTGATTGGGACTAAAGCATGATTTTGAGTTGACTGTTTTGTATCAGTGTATTATGAAACAGATGAAATATGTCAGAATTTCAGACTACATTGCAATATTTTTTGACTTTTATATTTCTAGAAATTTATTGAATACCATCTCACAGATTTCCAAATCCAAGCAAAGGCGACATTGGTCTCAAATGAGTGCTTTCAATTGAAGATGAACCTTTTATATTTGACATATTTTTTCACCTGTAGGATTTAAACATGACTCCTGAAAAATTCATGTAAAATTTATAGGAATCTCTAGATGGTTCTCTTTATCTATTTATGGATCTGAAAATACAAAGCCACAAATATCTAAATTTTTCTCAGCACCTGTATTGTGCCAACACTGCAAAAATCAGGAGCTATTTATCACTTCTGAAATTTCACCACCAGAAATGTCATTAATTTTAATGATAAAATCCTGTTATATCTTGCATGCAGTTTGGCCTTTTGAGCCCTCAGAAAAAAATGTACCATAAAACCATAAGGTGTTATTATTGTTATTTGGAAATGAAGTAGAATTTCTTATTTTTTATTATAATTTGATCATCAGAAATGTTTGTGTCTTCTGTAATTTGTTTTATTTCTGAAATTTATTAAGCATGTCTTTATTTTGAGAATAAATGTTTCCTATGTATTTATACGAATGTTTTATTTAAAATAACTGAAGAGTAAAAAAACAAATAAGTATGCAATTATTTACATATCTCTAAAAGGCAGCTGGAAAGTAAGCTTTTACCATATTTATTGTTTTATCTGCCTGACTTTCAAAAATCTGAACTAAAATCACTAATGATTAACTTACTTAACTCACAAGTTACTTTTATGTTCCTATAAAATAATTTTCTGTTCTTCATCAGTTCATCTCATCTGTGAAACTGAAACAGATTCTAAACTGAGTAAAAGACATGGTGTCAGTCAGTCATTTGGAGAGTGGAAAATGCTTTTGTTTGGAAAACAAAAGAACTGACCATTTCTACCCTCTTATTGCTGGATGATATTTGTTTCCATCTTGCCTTTTTACTTATTGTACAATACATAGGAGAATAATTTCTACTGGCTTCAAATGCAGCTTATAATAGGCATCGTTCAAAGGAAAGGCTCTCTACATGCATCACAATTTCTTCCTCGCTGCTGCCGTTTCTTACACACTTAGGTGATACATCCATCTTCATTAGGAACCACTCTTCCTTATGGACAGACTATTCCCCAAAATCAACCAAGCCAGTTCTTCTCTTGGATTTAAAAATATCCTTACAACATTCACTGTCACTGTGTTTCTTCTTATGGGCCCCAATTAATACAACATTTTTTTAAAAAATATATTTTTAAAGAGAGAGTGAGAGAGAGAGGGAGAGAGAAAGAGAGAATTTTTTAATATTTATTTTTTAGTTTTCGGCGGACACAACATCTTTGTATGTGGTGCTGAGGATCGAACCCGGGCACACGCACGCCAAGTGATCACGATACCCCTTGAGCCATATCCCCAGCCCATTAATACAACTTTTTAAAAAAGAATATCATCTCCTGCACTTATTTATGCCAGAATAATGTAACAGATTTTCTGGTTAGAAGATGTTAATCGTAGAAAAACAAAACAAAACAAACAAACAAAAACATTAAGACACTGCCAAGTCCTGAATTAAAAAAAAAAAAAATAGAACCACAAAAGACCAGATCTTAAAAAGTATGGTTAATCATTGCTAGAAGCTTAACGCATAACTATTTTATATGTCTAGTCACCTACCATTTAATATTTATAAAGCACATTTCTGCTTTTCATGAAGCTTAAATATTTTATGATTATTATTTCTATAATTTCACAAGAGTCCGCTCAGAGAAAACATTTGCAAGTTAAAAAATTATTTGATGTGGCAGGGAGAACACATGTATATAACAGTGTGATATAATAGAGTTAGGGTAATTAAGTGGGAAACAGGAGATAAAGGTTGCATTTTGGTTTCTGCTACTTGCTACATTTGTCACTGAGGAAATTCGTATGATTCCTATGGTCTTTAGATTTTATATCTGTCCTGTTCTATCTTCTGAATTATTTGCAAAATTATTGATAATATGTGGGAACACATTATTTTTAAACATCATAAACTCTGTATTCCTCTATACAAACCATTGCAGAATCAACCTGACCTATAAAATTAGATCTAATTTGCCCTGCTCTACCTTATGGCAGCTATCCAGGTACTATTTTCTGTTGAAATTAACTTTTTAAAAATTAGTCTTTCTTTCTCTTATTTGATCATTTATTTTTTAATTTTTTTTAGTTGTAGATGGTCACAATATCTTTATTTACTTATTTTTATGTGGTGCTGAGATTCAAATCCAGTGCCTCACGCATGCAAGGCAAGTGATCTACCACTGAGCTACAACCCCAGTGCCAAGATTTGGTCATTTATAATGTAAGATTCTAAATGTAATTCTCTCAATTTTGCTGTATTCAAAGTATTTTGTTGTAGATGGTTTCTTATTCCTCATCTGAAACTGAGGTAAACAATGATGGTACTTTTTGACCCTAACTCCTGGCAGGCATACTATATTTGCTGTTATGAGCTTTTAATATAGCACTGTGCTCACCATCTTTACCCTGCATAGTTTAAATGTGGAATCTGAAATTCTACCTCTGTCTATATATTCAAAGCAACTGAAATTAATATCTCAAAGAGATGACTACACACACAAGCTCATTGCAATATTATTCATAATAGTCAAAATATCCAATTGGTGTATCTATTGATAGATGAATGGTTAAAAAAATAGTATGTATACAAGGGAATATAGTCCAGCCATAAGAAAGAAATCATGACAAATTGGTATCAATTTGGAGGGTCATGTGTTAAGTGAAAAGCCAGAAACAGAAAGACAAATACATTATAATTTACATAGATGTGAAATCTAAAACAATGTACTGCATTAAAGCAGAGAGTAGGGCTAAAAATTTGGCTCAATGATATAGCAATTGGCTAGCATGAACAAGGTTCTGGGTTCATTCCCTAGGACCACACACACACACACACACACAAATGTTTGAAACAGAGAGTAGAATAGTGGTTGTTGCCAGGAGTGTGTGTATGTGGTGGAGGTGGGGCATATAGGCAAAATGGGAGACATTGGTTATAAGATGAATAAATTTGGGTATCTTTTGTGCCAATTGTTATGTTTTTTTTTTTTTTAATCCTTAAATGGTAGTACCACCAATAAATAAAAATACTGCACATACTGGTTGTCAATGTTAAGATGTTAGCAACCTTTTTTTTTTTTTTGGATAAAATGAGACAATAAGAAAGTGTACATCCATAGGTTCCTTGAAGGAAAAAAGCCATATGGTATCTTTTTATATTTGTATAGTCTGCAAAATATGTACCATTAAAACAGTTTTCTGCTCACCTATATAATATTAATATTTTGGCACACTAAGGGTCAGAAAGCTAATAAATTCGCAAATCTTCCTAAACCATATATATATATATATATATATATATATATATGCAAATCTTCCTAAACCATATATATATATATATATATATATATATATATATATATATACACATACACACACATAAGAACACACATACATATATAATATCTATGCATACTTTATATTCATTTTTTACCATTAGTAAATAGGTATTAATAGTCTCAAAAGAACTCTGAGTGGTAGACTTTACCATCCTCATTACACAGATGAAGAAGCTGTGGCTTCAAGAAGTTACAACATCACTGAAACTGCTCAGTTAGATAGTTCAGAATGATTGTAACCATAGGTTCTTTTCTCATAAGTAAGTGATGCTTACCCCAGTTCATCTAATTACTAATTAAGGAACATGGAAATGTGATTTAGGGGAAGCTCCTGCCTCTGTATTCTCTCTCATGCCCATTCCTAAGAAGATTCCTTCAAGTCTCTCGACTGGGTGAGACATGATATCATATCCATAGTTTGGAAACTTGAACAGAGCATGGATACTTCCATTTTTCTCTCTGACAACATCAGTGGCTTTTCCTACACTAAATCTACTGATCAAATAAATGTGTTTGAAAACTCCTAATCCAACCCAAGTATTACTAGGATTCAACATGCAAATTCTTTATTCGTGAATTAAAATAAAAACAAGTCTTTTGAGAATGCAAAAAAAAAATCCCTTTCTTTTCATTTATAGATATGTTTTAGTAAATTCTATTGTTTGATTGTATTCCACCATAAGATGGGCACTAGTTTCAAACATAGATTCACATGATCACAAATTAATTGAAAGATTTGATGAGCTAGTTGATTTCTCCATTCAATGACAAGCTCAGTGATTTTGAAATGAGTGTGTTTATCTAGATTATCCATAAATTATTGCATCACTGTATTAAACACAGTCACATTTTCTTAGTTATACTTTATAATGTATTTTGGGTAGCACATTTTTTGCATTCCAGGGTGCCTATTTCCTGAAACTTAATAGTTATTCACCTTAATCCTGTAAATTCAATGTTCTGTAAAGTGAATTTACTTCAAATGAAGAATTCTTTCTATAAACATCCCTGTGCATCATTTTCATCCTCTGTTGAGTATGGCTTTATTGCTCTAAGCAAATATTCCTTGATTCCATTTGTAAAATATTTCTGAAGAAACAAAGATGTCTTTGAACAACTTTTCATTTTCCCCCTTTTACTGAGATTATGATTCCTTTGAACAGTCCTGGGATGAATTTCACCTTTCCTTTTTGTGTATTTCAAAGAAAAGGAGCCTTTGAAGAGTAATTTTTTCTTCTTTTTTAAATATATCTAAAGCTTCTCTTACACATGAATGAAATATCCATTTAATACCTTGGGTGTTCACTGAGAATGGGTAATGCTCTGTGGAGAAGGAGAAAAAAACATTCCTGTTTGTAACTATTTCTAGCTCAATGGGGGTCTCTCATCATTACTGCTACTCTGCCCACAATATGGACACAGCAGATTTCTCATGCAAACATACTTTCCCCTGGATAAGGAGACTCTCAATGTGTGCAAATTTAGTGAAATTTGCCTTTCATTCTCGTAAGTCATGGACTCATGAAAGATTATGGAGGACACAAGAAGCCAAGTTCTATCTCACCTCTATTCTGGCTCTTCCAAATAGGCAGGGACATGGAGAGGATTCTGCCTCTACTTTCCCACTGTGTTGCTGTCAGAGGCATCCATGCACTTCTTCCCTCTTAATTTTATCAGAAGAAACTGAGAATATAGGAATTATTTCTGTGGGACATAATATTCATGTGACAGCAGCCATATCATTTCTGGAAATAGCTTTGTGTGTTTCCTCCAGTTAAAATAATAAAGTTATTAAAGATATATATATATATAAGAATATGAAATCTTTCTCAGTGGCAATTTTACTCAGCATGCATCTGTGCCAGTAAGGAATACAAACAATGGTTTGATCTTAGAAATTTAAGTATGATAGGCTATTGATTTTTATTATAAAATCATTGTATAGGAAGTAACTTTATAAAGAGGACTCTTAGAACTAAATTGTAGGACACTTACTAATTAACTTTAAAATTCAGTTGGAGAATGACAGTACTTCCACACAAAGACATGACAACATAAAAGTACAAGCTTTCCATTGTTGTCCTTTTCAATATCTAGAGAAATCAAAATTTGCTTTGATAGAATTAAAGTAGCAGAAAGTAGAGGGTGCAGCTCTCCCATACTAGCTAGAGATAGGAGACAAAGTAAGACTAGATAACATTTTAATGTCATACCCGAGCTGGGACATCTTCCTGTTCATATCCATTCTTCTTGCTTCCTGTTATGGAATAAATAAACAAATAAATAAATAAATACATATTATCTTCCTGACAACAAAAAAATTCTTTCTGAATTTATATTAATTTATATTGTAAAGTAACAATTCCAAAACTTTCTTTAGCATTTGAAGTTCTACCTAATGTATTATGATACAAGTTTTTATTAATTTTGAGTTACTCTACTGCAAAACTTCTAGTATCAAATAATCCTATTAATTATTCCCTATATTTTACCATAACTTTGGCTTTGTTTTTCTCAGAAATGACTATCTTATTGCATACTCTTTTCTTGTATTAAGTACCTTTTATACCATATTTTCAATCAAAGACCTTCAAGTATACATTAAAATTCAGTCTCACACAGAAAGCTTCTTTGATTTACTTTTCTGGTTCACTCTTCTAAGTTCTTGCTTTATATCATTTTTTGGCATGTACTCTGTGCTAGTTAATATCTTTCAGTTTCCATATTTACTAAAGTGCTATTATGGTTTTGGATGTTGAATGTCTTCCAAATGATCATTTATTCAAAGCTTGGTCCTCAATGCAGCAATACTTGGAGGTAGGGCATTTAGGAATGATTGGGTCATGAGGGCACCGAATTCATCAGTGTATTAATCTATTGATGCATTCAGAATTTGAATGGAAACTAGAGGAGAGGAGACCTAGTCAAATGTATTGGGTTCTTGGTGTTATGTCCTTGGGGACTATACCTTATCTCCTGCCTATTCTCCTCCCTGCCCTGCTGTCTCTCCATCTGCTTCCTAGCTGCCATAAGGTGAACACCTTTCCTCCACCACATCTTTCTGCCATGATGTTCTGTCTCACGTCTGGCCAAAAGCTGTGGAGCTGACTATAATAGCCTGAAATCTCTGCAACTTAGCCAAAATAAATCTAGCCTTATTATTTTTCTTAGGTATTTTTAATAGTGATGTAAAGCTAACTTATACAAATATACTATTAATTCCAGGGAAAGGAATTCCAAGATTTTAATCTCTTGAAATTTCTCTAGTATTTAAGATAATGCTGTATAGAAAAGATGTGAATGAAGGGATTGGATGTAGCTCAGTAATAAAGTGCTTGCTTGGCATGTGAGGCTCTGGGTTCAATCCCCACTATATATATATATATATATATATATATATATATATATATATATATATGATGTGCAAGAAAGAATCAAATTCTCTAAGTGCCTCTGAATGGTTTGATTCACTAGTTATAAATGAAGGTCTCATTTTATAGTTATAATTTTATGTCCTTGACTAATATCAAAATCTATTTATAGATCTGGCCCTTTCAAAAAGTAGCTAAAGTTTAATTCTGTTGTGTTCCTTCTCTTACTTCTTAGTCTGCATTTCTATTCAAACTTCATACCACATTTAACTATTTTTAATAACTCTTTATTACCTCACTTGTTTTCTCTTCTATGGAGTCTGAATAAGTATTAGCTACTTGGAACAGGAACTTTTATCCTACTGAATTTTTAGTTATTTCTTTGGTTTTGTTTTATCAAATGTTATTACACATGCTTGTAGAATTGAGTTAACCAAATTAAGCCCAGGTTTACATTTTGCCACTTCATTCCAGGTGATCTGAAATATTTTGTTCGGTAAGAATGGGTATAGAATGATGTATTGATCTATAGTTCACCAAATTTAGGCATTCAGAAGAAATTGGTGCTTATTTCAGATTTATCTCATGATATAATTGCAAAACATAAGCTTCCTTAATAAATCAAGCTTCATATGGTTCTATGCTGCCTGGTATAGTCTGAAAATTAGAAAATGTGGAGAGAAGCTGGAAGCTCCTGTAACAAAGATGTGACGCTTACCTGCAATGAAGAGCAAAGATCTTCAAATAGAGAAAGGAGAGCCTGAGAGATATTCCTCTAGTGTTTGAGTTGAAGGTAATTTAGTCTACCACCAAAATTGTGGAGCAAGAGATCAGAGAAGCAAAGATCAATTCTTTTTCTATATCCTGTTAGTTTTTAGTATTAAGAAGTCCTGTAAATACTTTCATTTTGATAGTTATGTTTTATTTAAAGAGGAATATGTTTAAAGTACTGCAGTCTCCTAATCTAAATGTAAATTACCAAAGCAGAGAGGTATTAGCAAGTGGTGATTTAAGAGCATAGGCTCTGTGAAATTAGCAGACTTGAATTTGAATTCTGGATTAGCCACATGCTGCTGGATGGCTGTTGGCAGTTTACTTAACCTCTCTGAGCCTCATTTTCCAATCTAATAAAGGGAAGAATCTACCTCACTGTGAAAATAAAAGGAGATTAAAATCTACTCATAAAAACATTGAACACTGCCTAACCTTTGGTACATTCAACAAATATTAGCTAAGAAATGTAACCTTTATTTATGTATAATTCAAAAACATTCTAGTCCTCTTAGATCCCTGATTTCTAATGAGAAAGCTTAAGAGCAGTTGTCTTGATTTTACTTGCCCATAAAAGTAATCAGAAATACTTTGTTGTAACTCAGAGCATTCTAAGCAATGGTAAATCTGTTAAGGGTCAAGAGGAATGTTAATATTCCACTATTTAATTAAGATTGTTATCAGAATTGAAATTTGTAGGTTATTATATCTTCTGAATTAAACTCAGTAGAACTTAAGTTTCCTTGTTCTCCTGTGGCAATGAAATATGGCAAGCATTTTATCAAGATGATACCTAAAACAAAATAAATACAATCCTAAAACCTTCCTGCATTTCAACATTTTGTGTGACTCACTGTCATGAGGGGGCAAAATTGCCATGTATGCAGTCGAGGGGAGAAATAAAGAATGTCCACACTCTTCTGCCCCTTTCAATGCTTTACTCACTCAAATAACTTAATATAATTTCACTCTACAGGTTCTTAATCAAGAAAATGACAGTCCTTAATGCCAGGCACTGCAATGGACATAATCAATTCACAGCAAACAATTCTAGATTCATTAATTTACAGCAAACAATTCTAGATTAATTCTAAGCACTGAAAAACACACTTAATCATGATAGTATAATGAGAGACATTTCCTCTGCATGCTAAGTTCAAAAGTCTTAAGCATTAGGCTTTAAGTCCAGCAAATGCACATTCACTCAGACCGCGGTGACCAGGTCTGGAACCGAGGCAGGCTTTTCCTGGCGTGGATTGGATGACCGTTGAGAAGAGGGTCTTAGGGAGAAGTCGAAGCTCTCACCAAGGTCCAGACAAGGTGGGAGAGTTTGAGAGCAGTGAGGCTCATGCAGAGGCTCAGGAAATGATGACAAGTGATGGGATGTCAGGTCCTCAGGTTCTCCAGCTCGAGTGCATCTTTGTTTCAGCTGGCTGAATCCCTGTTCATTTGCTCTATCATTTATACTAAATTTTGGGGGTTTTGACCTCCCTTTCAATCCTTACCAGCTACCACTGGATTTCTCAGTGACATCATGTACCCTGGGGTCAGAAACATCTGGTCCGGTGGTCTCCATCCTGGATTTCTCACCTTTCCCTCTTATCCGATGAGAGCAGCCTGCCAGGGGCTTCACTCTGTTTATCAGTGTTATTGTAAGTAACTTGTTTGAAGCCATACTGGAGGGATCTGTGGGTGTTGCCCGGTGAAACTGCAGGTTTCCAACTGGAGTTTTAGGCTCAGGCCTAAGGCCATCCTAATACTCTTGATAGGTTCAAGGCCATGGTTCTAAGTTATACTCCAACCAAAACAGTCTTTTGGAGGTGATATCTAGAGCCATTTGCAAGTGTTTTTTGCACCCTGTACTATAACTCTGTGAAAAGAAAATAACAAGTACATGGCTGCCAAATTGTGAGGGTACTAATTGGGTATTTATAAAAGTCTTTAAAGGTACAAAATCCTGTAAAGGCTAAGTATTTCTTTGCTTATTGAATTGATCAAAAAATGTGCAGATTTTCTATGAAAATTATTTAAAATATGATAATATCTCTGCTCAATTTCAGGATATAATTAAAATATGTAGCATTTTCATGATGTAATTTCTCGATAAGAATCATGGAGCTTTTAATTAGAGGATTTGGGAAGGGTCAAAAGAAGTTTGTGTTGATCCTGGATCATGTAGCAGAGATATTTCTTGATGAAAATTATTATAAGTGAGAAATGAAGAAACCATGAGTCTATGAACATTAAATTCCTTTTATCCTTATCAAAAGAGCTTTGAGTGTCTGAAAGACCTGGCCCCTTTTTCCCCATTTATAACCTGCAATACCCTACTTCCAATTCTGCTATCTTTGGAACAACATGATTTCTTGCTCAATACAAAATTAATAACAAGTTTGATTATTTGTTTTCCAAGTCCTTATGGAAGCTCTTAGAGCTAATAACAGAAGAACAGGAGAAAGGTGAGTTGATAGTACAAGAGGGACAAGACAGAAATCCTATGGATCTCGGTATAGTAGATGGTGGTTGTGCTGCTACATCCAGTGACTTTCCTAAGGAAACATAAATGGTAGTAACATTTTTAAGTGGCTTAAATTCTTAATTCGACCAATTGAGAATAAAATGGGTAAAAGCTAAAGTAATTTTAAGGATTTTGTTTCAGACTCTGGGACACTTTGAATATGGAATCCTTTTTTTTTTGCTTTATGATACTATATACCATCAGAATTGATTTGCACTTAAATATGATGAAATTTCACTCTATAAGGACAGAAATGACAAAGTAGTTTTAATCCCTTCCTAGGAAAGCCTAAATCTTAGTCACAATTTATCAATTGTGAATTTAGTCACTATTATGAATTTATTCACCCAAATAACTCAATACAATTTCAGTCTATAGGTTCTTAATCAAGAAAATGACAATCCTTAATGCTAGGCATTGCAATGGACATTATCAATTCACAGCAAACATCTTCAGTTCTAGGGAGCCAAATATTCAGTAGTGAGCCAGACTCTGCATTCTGACAAGGAAAGAGAGACAGAGAGAGAGAGAGAGAGAGAGAGAGAGAGAGAGAGAGAGATAGATAGAGAGAGATATGCACATGTACGTGGTGAATACAGTTAGGTTGTTGGGCAGTTGTTGTGAGGTTGCAGTGGAGGGTGATCTTGGGTCAGTGAAAAGGCAGTATTGCATATGTATATAAGACCTTTGAGCTACGTGTGGTGGCACATACCTGTAATCCCAGAAGAATGCCAAGTTCAAAGCCAGCAACAGTGAGGCACTAAACAACTCAGTGAGACAGGTCTGGGAATGTGGCTCAGTGGTTGAGGGAATCTGAGTTCAGTCCCTGGTACCAACCCACCCCCCCAAAAAAGAGTTTTGGGTTTGCATTCAGGTTCACATTGCATTAAATACCAAATCCACCAAAGTTAATTGACCAAGGACAAATAACTCTGTAAAAATTATTCTGTAGAAGGGGTTGGGAGAAATGATAAAGGGAGTACATAATATGTATATTAGTTGTTAGGAAGCCTTATGTGAGCTTACATATAGTAAGCATAGAGTAAACCAGTTGATGTTATTACTAGATCTCATTGTTAGCACAACATTTCTATCAACAGTTTTGTGTTGGGAGCCAGAGACCGCACCCTGAATATGGCGCTGGTCTCTGCTTCCGCTAGCTGTTAGAGTTGTTAGAAGTAAACAACTCCTTGTAAGGCTGTGGGCTGGGCTCTGGCCTGCTTCCGCTGCGCTGTACCTATTAGACTTTTCCATGTGGTGCTAGTTCATTGGCGGGGCTGGGTACTTAAGCTAGGGCAGACCGACCGCTCTCTCTCTTGTTCCTGTTTTCTCATCATGCTTCAAGGGTCCTGAATAAACTGCTGAAACAAGAATCCTGTGTCGTGTTTCCCTTGCTGGCAAGGGGTCGCGACAGTTTTGTAAACAATAAGTGACTTATATTTGAGTGACATGGAACCAAATCTACTTTCTATCTGCCCTTACCATTCTGATCACACCAATTTCTAGCTGGCTAAACCAGTTATTCTTCACTATATTCCAAGACTAATGTACCAGTGATATACAACACATTCATTGGTAACTGTATTCACCAGCTAGTACCAATGGGAGAAGTACTTAGATATGGTTAGGAAGAGAGGGATTAGATTATAGAGACCAGGGTAATATTCAGGAGACTCTTAGTATTTCTTTGACACATTTATTCCTCTTTGAGAATCTCTATAATACAAAGTGAAGATTTGGGAAGAGTAACAAAAAATAACAGCACTATACATGAGGACATTTTTTAATGCTTTGATTATTAAAAAATGTTTTGGACATGTTTCAATTCTGGCATTCTATGTCGCCATTTTTTTATGTTGCACACACAGTAAGTGTGTGAAAGTAAGTATATGAAAGATAATCATCCTGGGGCAATTGAAAAGAATTCTACATTCAAGATTCACTGCAATTTCAGAGGTTGTGTAATAGCAAACCATATGCATACTTCCTACTAAGAGCCCAAGTTATGAAGGCTGGACCTCAAGTCAGACATCCCCTTTAAAACCAGCATCTGTCCCTTGTTGGATTGACTCCTTTAGGAATCAATTTTTCTGTGCTTCAATTTACCCTTTATAAAACAAAGAATAACTAACCTCTAACTTATAGTGGTTAATCTTTTGTAAACATTAAACAAGTTAAAAGATATAAAGAACATAGAAAGGATTCAGGTTCATAGTAACTCTTCAGAAATATAAGTTATAGTATTATTATGTTATGGAAAGAGTATACTCAAATACTGGTTTAATGATTAATTGATCTTTAACAATTGAATTAAGTCATTATATACATTTTGGAATGATCTTTCATTTTCTTATATGGGGTATCCTCATGGATAGAGGAGAAACCAAATGAAGTTATTGGTTGTGCAGTTATGCTTAGTATATATATTAGTAACTTCAGCTAATATAATACCTCACATTTCTCTAGGATTTTATAGATCACTAATTTCTATGTATTATACTTGGCAATTTGCAAAGTGCTTCCCAATTGCGCCATTAAACGCATAAATAATCAGACAACTCTTGTTGCTATTTTCATTTCAAAACAGAAAGGTCTAAAACAATTAAGTTATGTAATTCTAGTCAATAATTAGTGTTAGTACAAGTCTAATAAATTAAAGAAAATTGGTAGAAAACCATGCAGTATGCTGCTATTTTCCCATGTCTTCCTCCCTCATTCTTTCCCTTCTTTCTTTCCTTTATTCTTTCTTTCCTTCCTTTCTTTTGAATGATGGACTAAACATGATCATGTGTCGTGAACTGTGGCAAGTCTTGGTCATGGGCAGCTGAAACGTTCTCTTTGGAGATTACATTCTGGTATCAGTCATAAGCCTATAAGCAGGGAAACACATCTGTGAACTTAATGATTGTAGATTGTGATACTACAAATGTGGCAATGTGATAAAAAGAAAATGAATTGAGAGTAGAGGCTACTTTGGACAGGATAATCATCTTACCCTTATCTGAGGAAGTGACATTTCCTTGAAGCTGAGAGAGAAGAAGCCTATCAAGTGAGGATCCAGGGAGGGACATGGCTGTATCATGGTTAGACTGGCAAAAATTGTTCCAGGTCCCTGATGTCTTGCATATGGAAATTCTCAAATTTAGTCTGGAGTGCAAATAATTGAAGGAACTGAGAAAATCCAGATTATGCTCATCAGTCTTACTCAGAATCCCTGCTTGGACTTCCCTGCATAGTTCTACAAAGGCTTTCTGTTCTGAAGGCAGCAAAGCTCTAATAGGTAGGACCTACCCTGGATTAGTGTGTCCAGCTCCAAATGCACTTCCAAAGGCTCTTTGTGTAAATGCTATATTCCACGAGCATTTAATTTTTTTTCCTCAAAGTTTTTTATAAGAAAATTATTTTGCATTTTATTTTTGCTGCTTTATTCTTGATAGCTCTCTGCTGGATCATCAGTGAGATTCTAATCTGCATTTTCAACAGGGAAACTTGGAATTCTCATTCTGGTCTGATATGGAAGATAAAAATCTTTTTTAAAATAATACTGATCTAGAGAGGATTTAAAAAAACCTATTCCCAAAAGATATCATGTAAATAGAGCAGCACATGGCCAGCTGTCAAAGGAAATCTCTTTGGCTTTATTTTCCTCCCAAGAGTACAGTGAGCAGATTCTTTCAGTATATCTACCAGTATACTAATCAGATGCTAAATGAAAACACCTTTAAGATATCTGTTTCTGCCAATAAATCCTCAGGCTTATAAATCCAGTGGATGTGACAAGCTATTATAATGCAACTTATTCCAAGTATTTGTTTTGCATTGTCTCAAACAAGCTCTTTAGCATCAGGCACAGAATACCAAAAGATGCTACTTTATTGCATTTAAGTTTTCCTGCAGCCTCTTTGGTATTTCCCAAGGGACATCATCATGTACCTAGCTTTGAATGCAGAGTGATGTAATAAAGCAGAATAAATTATGGCTGTGGAGTACAATGATGGCACCACAGCAGACCTCTTTAGTTTTTTTCACATTGAAAATTCAGCAGGACTATTAAAGTGTAATGGCACAGAACATCTTGTTAAAAAAAAAAAAGCCACAGCCCTGAATGGTATACTTGTTTATGGATGATATTTATTGCTTTTGTATTCTTATTGTGTGCTTTGAAGTCAATTGAAATGCAAGTGCTAATGAAACCTCCACCATAACACATTTATTCTTCCTTACCCCAAATGAGTCTACAAGATGTAAATGACTTACATATATCAACTGCTCAGGTTTTATTGTTTTGGGTTAATTTATTCACTGTAATATTCTTAATGAAAGTAATGACTCTTATACTAGTTTGTATATTCACATACTACAGTTTTATTAAATCATGCTGAGAAAGTTTGCAATGAAGGTCCTAAAATAAAAGTTTCATGTTTCATCAAACATGTGAATGTAATTCACTAACCAAGCATCAACACTATGTATTTGATAACCATTGTTGTTAATTTTAGTTCATCAACATTTTCAGGTCAGGGCAGTTCAGGATTTAACATATTAGTCATATATTCTATAGTTTTAAAAATGAATGTGTGTCATCATTTATCAACATTTTTTAAGTATCTGATGCTCATTGCACATTTTATTGTTCATGACAACCTAAAGCAACCACTTCAAACTTTTATCCTCAATGTTTACATTTCTGTGAACACTTACACTTTGAACAAAGCTAACATTATTTGAGAATATTCCTGAGTAAAACCAGAAGTTTTCAATGTATAATTCATCCTAAAATTACATTCTAGAAAAACAAAACAATTGATAAATGGGATTAGTGTGCACTATAGTTTGAGAAAGGAAAATAACATTTTTCTGTATGTCCATCTTTTTTCAAATACCTGTTGCCCGACTCTGTGATAACACCTAAGAAGCTCTCCTCAAATTTTGATGAATGAGTGAATACCCTACTAACACCAGATTTCTTATTGCCATCTATCTCAGTCTGTCCAAAAACTGGTCCTGTTATTTCAACTTCCCTAGTCATTTATTAGGAGCTAATAATTACCTCTTTCAGGAACCTAGTATTATAATTTTGGAATAGTCTTAAAGTCAATAACTGTGAGGGACCTATTTCTTTCAGTTATATCCTCAAAAGGTATCTTAAATGCCTTCTGTCTTCTCCATCTATGTTGAATATTTCAGCCCTTCCCTGTCACGTTATCTGTGGTTAATATGTTTCAAATTGACCTTGTTCATGTATTCCACCTCTAACTTATCCTAATACGGTGTCTATCTATCTTCATAACCTATAGCTCTGATCATGCAACATTACTGTCCACAATTATAGACTTTATAATCCAGATTCCTTATCACAGCTTGCAAATCTAATACTAACCTAGTGTTCTAGGTATTTCCAATCCCTTTTCCTTATTTATTCTATGCTACAACTAGTTTGGGGGTTTCAGCATCCCTACAGTACATTGCCTTTGATTATTCTCCCAACTGAGATTGACCTCTTGACCTTTGATGTTCACCTATATAGACTCCATTCAGCCTTCTCTAACAAAACCAGTGACAAGTATTTGTTCATTATAGTCAGTCTCCCTCCAGTTATCTGTCTAAATCTCCTTCAGATCTATTGAAGATGGTTATCTAACAAACTGTGAATGATTTGAATACTTTCAAATATTTGTATTCTATATTAAAGTCCCTTGAAGGTCAATTTCTTATTTGTTTCTTTTTCAAGTTTCTTTTTGATGCTTTGTGCAAAGCTGTGTACATGTTTGGTGTTCAACAAACATTTGTTGAATTAAATCAAATCAACTATGACATACTTTACATATTTAACATCTTCAATTCTTTATCTCAATTCTGCCAAACAACCCCTAGCTTCTTTAATCTTGTTTCAAAGCCTTATTTTCTAACTTAGGAGTTATTTTAATTGGCCTTCCTTGAAGCAGAAGAATAAAGGAAGTGGGGAGATGAGGGAGTGAAATGCAGGATGTAGGTGCTGTGAAGATACCCAGAAAAGTTAAATCATGCATGTGATCTAAAGAAAAAATATCTGAGAGATACAGATCTCAGAGAGCTTGGGCATGCTTCCTGAAGCAGCAAAGGGTTTTATCCATTATATGAAAAGCATTTATCACATGGTCAGCCTTTCCATTTTAAAGAAAATATGTTTTCTGAGTTTATAAAGGGACTTTCTTCCTGATGCTGATTTTCCATCCATGTGGCAGCAATTTTAAGTTTGTCTGAGTGACAGCTAATGTTGCATCAGTGAGAACTGGTGAATGATAGCTTCCAAAGAAATAGCCAAGAAACCCTTCAAGGTATCAAAAAGCTTTTGGTGAATAATCTGTTTTTGATTTAGAAGCCTGTAAGAAAAGGGCTTTTCAAAGATGTCAGGAGTCTCACTGTCCTTTTCCTTCTGTGTCTCCCCATTCAGCCTTGGGTATTTATAGCACAGTAATGGTTATATTCTTTGTGCTCAGGGCAGAAGAATTTCATTTTCATTTCTTTTTAAAATTAATCATTCATATGGTAGAAAGAACTTTTTAAAGGCAGCTTTCACATTTTGATCTTCAATTTAGTTTGATGTGGACACTTTTAGTTTGTTTTTCTTTTCTAGATAGCAGCACTAATATTTGATGGAGACTTTTTTGAGAATGTCCAAAAGAATCTTGAATGACTGCCAATTACACAAATTGGTGTGAAGATACACTCATCATTTTAGTAACTTGAAGTGTTTAATTAATCACATGGTCAGAAATTTCTTCCTTCTACTCAATTGAATCTTTTTCAGTGTTACATGAGCCTAATTTTAACTGGTATTCTATGGAGTTAAAGTTAGATCTTTTCTCATAACAATGATCATTTATTGAATGTTTATATACCCTGTGGTAAATAGCTGACCTACACTTCTGATGAATGTGCATTGGTATTCTGAATATACAGATGAAAACATTTAGATTAAGTATTTTGCCCAACGTGACCTGGCCAGAACATGAAGGTGTTTCAAGTTCCACATGACGTCTGTTATGGTTTGAATATGAGGTATCCCCTCAAAATACCAGGAGGTGGGATGATTAGATTAGGAGGGCTGTGACCTCATCAGTTCATCCTCGTTTCAATACACTGAGTGGGTGGTAACTGTAGGCAGAGGGAGTGTGGCTGGAGGAGGTGGTCCCTGAGGCACACCCTGGAGGGACACATCTTCCTTGTGGCATCTTTCCCCTGGAGCTCTTTGCTTCTGGACCCTGCCTTGAGCTGAACAGCTTTCCTATGCTGCCCTTCCCCATGAAATCCTGCCTTACCTTGTGCCCAGAACAATAGAGTTGCCCCCCCCCCATGGACTAAGACCTCTGAAACCATGAGCCTTGGATAAGCTCTCCCTCATCTAAGTTGTTTTTGTCAGATATTTTGGTCACAGTCAGGCCAAACCTGACTAAAACAACTCTGAAACCTATGATTTAACTAGTCTATTCTACTGACTCCTGACAATAACTTTTCAACTATTTAAAGTATGAAGATGTAAACAGTATTATCTCTCATTCTTTTTGTTTTCTCTTCGGAACATTGGCTGTGATTTATTTATGTTGTACAGCAGTACTTTTCTCCAAGTGGTAATACCAACCGCTGTCTTTTGGAATCTTCCCTAATGATGCTGGCAGTTAATTGGACCTACAGCATACATTATAATCATACCCATCTGACTACCATAATAATCCTTTAAGTCTGTCAAATTTTGATTTTGTTTCGTGTTGTTTTGTTTTCCCAGACTCCCTTCCAATTTTGAATTCGAGTTTCAAGGTTTGGTTTCTATTGTTAAGGTTCTCCCTTTTACTTAGACTTCATTCTGAGAGCAGAGTTGCATTGTCCACCTTTAATGATGTACTCTGGAATTTGAAAATGAGAGCTAAATGGAGATTCTATGTGACAGCATGTCTGTGTTTCAAAATGCTTGAATTTGACATTATCATGCTTTTTCTTAGCTAATTAGCTTTATAATCTTGATTCCACTACCAAGTTGGTTAAAAGAGGGCTTGTTTTTGTTTCTGTTTTTCTGTTTATTTTTTATTTTTTACTTTCCCAGTCTAATTTTTATTTTCAAGGAAATCTTTCTGACTTCCACTTTGGAGACATAATTATAAATCATGTTAAGGAAGATGTAAACTCACTGAATTCTTTTTTGAAATCAATATTTACATGTTATGTACTGTGGGCAATTAGTGGCTACTAAAACATGGCCTTAGCCTACATTCTAGAATAGTATATAAAATTTTACATGTATATTATATGAACTTAATCTAAAAAGGGTCATAAGAGAGCTCCAGAAATGAGTCTGGCAATTTCAGAGAAAAGAAGAGATTAATTCTGCCCAATGATTGCTGGAAAATTCCTTGGAAAAGGGGGCATTTTTTTTTCTTTTTTTTTTTTTCATTTTCCAAAGAAAATACACTAATCTTATCATTATAAATTCTACTTTCTATAACAGAGCAGGTAGGATTTGAACAAGTAGGTGGAAAACACGAAGGTGGTAAATATCTATCCATTCTAAATACAAACCTTAAATTTTACCTTAAAAAAAGATACAACAGGGGCTGAGGATGTGGCTCAAGCGGTAGCGCGCTCGTCTGGCATGCGTGCAGCCCGCGTTTGATCCTCAGCACCACATACCAACAAAGATGTTGTGTCCCCCGAGAACTAAAAAAAAATAAATATTAAAAAAAATTCTCTCTCTCTCTCTCTCTCTCTCTCTCTCTCTCTCTCTTTAAAAAAAAAAAAAAGATACAACACCTGAGTTTTTCTACTGAGAACTCTAATTTCATTGCAATTTAAATGGAAGAGGGAGAAGGTAAGAAAGAACAGCAGGAAGGTGGGGAAAAGTTGTTGGGAGGGAAGAAGCAAAGTCAAATACTTTGGCTAATTTTAACCACAACTGGAGTAAGGAACATCTAGAACATTCACATAATTTCATAGTGTTTTCTCCTCTGCTTTTAGTTGGTGTCTACATATAGAATTCAAATATATATTTGCAAGCTTTTCATAGTTGATAACTTTTGCAAGTATGTGCACCCAGTCCTCCCATTCAATAATGCAGAGCAAGTCAGATTTCTCTTTTCAAGTAGTTCTTGGTCATTTAACTCTTAATGTACTCCATTCCGGAGAACAATCTCATCCCTATTGCAGACAACATTAGTTTGCACTCAGGTGGCTAACAATTTTCTAAGAACCAATTTTATCATGTCAGAGTACTGTTTTGTGCAAATGATAGTTAGCTTGTAAATGACAGGCAGTAACATTATAGTGTTTTTAATGCTATTCAGATTGTGAACAGGCAGTAACATCATAGAGCTAGTCTGCTATTGAAATAGTAAAATAAATATTTTTATTGAAATGCTTTAAATGGTTGGGGAGTCATATATTGAAATAAAATAGAAAAGAGACACTTACTCAGAGATAAATTTGACAGGGGATCTCAGAGCTACTTCCTCCATAATCATAGTGCAGGGAATGAGAGATCCTGTGATGGAATTTACAGCAGTGGTTTAACCTTGAATGTCTATAATAAAGAAAGTATGAAGGCTGAACATTTTATCACTTAAAAAAGGATACTTGAGGCTGCTTGAACTGCTTGAATGTAATTCAGCCTCTTCAGTACAAATGTGACTCCACCAAATCCCAGAGACTTTAAGCAGTGAGAAGCAGCTCCCCTTTTAATATGCTGACCCAGAGTGTAGGTGTGCAAAGATAAGCACACATTTACTTCACCACATTTGTGTTGAAGACTGTGTTTATAGCTGTTACTGCATTCAGGTTCTAACTTAGGTGGGGTAAAAAGAAATAGAAAAGGGCCAAAATATAGAAAGAGGTCTCGACATATTTGTAGATGTCCTGTTGATGGAGGATAGTACTTATCTTTCAATCAAGAAGCCCAGTTCAAATCTGTAATATTCTTTTGATTACAAAACAGTGTTATGTGGTTAATAATATATATTATCATGCAAACAATGCATGATTATCAACAACAACAATATAATAATATAAGTATTTGCTTCTGAGTTATTGCTAGTGTTGATCAAGAATAACAAAAATGAAAGTTTGTTAACCAGTTAGTTTGTCCATAAGTAGATAGTGGGAAAAGATCCTATTGGATGCTAGTGAAATCATGGCAAGAATAAAAGTAATTTCCAGTTTCTCCAAAAGAGAAACGGTTATATTTATTTGGAGACTTATTGAAAGTTTCAAACAAAAATGTGAAGCTTTAGTCTAACAATATAATTATATAAGTAAAACACTGGTATTATTACCTCATGGAGTTTAAAAAATCCTAATAATTGGAAGATCTAATTTTTTGAGAAGACTCTCAAGGTTCCAAAAGTTCTTAAACTACTCAGGAAAAATATTTGACTTTAACTAAATTCAATCAGAATTTAATAGATTAAAAAATTGTTTTGGCTTCAGATAATTTCACATTTTCAGAAAAAAAAGAAAAAAAAATTCTTAAACAGCTTAAAACTTCTTGGCAAAACATTTCCTAACTGATCATGGTAGTTCCATTCCAAGTATTCTGAGAAATCCCAGTACAGCTTTCCAGAGTGGTTGTACCAATTTGCAGTTCTATCAACAAAGTATGAGTATACTCTTTTTCCCACATCAACACCAACATTTATTGTTACTTGTATTCTTGATAATTGTCATTCTGACTGGAGTGAGAAGAAATCACTATAATTTCAATTTGCATTTGTCTAATTGCTAGAAATGTTGAACATTTTTTTCATATATTTGTCAACCATTCATATTTCTTATTCTGTGAAGTGTCTGTTCAGTTCCTTTGCTTATTATTTGCATTATTTATTTTTTCAGCAAGTTTTTAAGTGCAATTTTCAGGTCTGAGGTGCAGGTGGCAAAGATTTTCTCCCATTGTGAGGTTCTGTCTCATGCCTTTAATTGTTTCTTTTGCTATGAAGGAGCTTTTTAATTTGGTACCATCCAATTTATTGATGCTCAATTTTACTTCTTTAGGAGTCTTGTTGAGGAAGTAAGTGCCTAAGCTGACATGATGGAGAGTTGGGCTTACATATTTTTCTTCTAGTAGATGTAGGGTTTATGGTCTAATGTCTAGGTCTTTGACCAGTTTGAATTGAGTTTTGTGCTGGGTGAGATAGAGGGGTTAAATTTTGTTATGCTACATATGGATTTCCAGTTTGTCCAGTACCATTTGTTGAAGAGGCTGTCTTTTTTCCAGTGAATGTTCATGGTGGCTTTGTCAAGTATGATCAAACTGTAGTTATGTGGGTTTGTCTCTGTGTCTTCTATTCTGTTCCATTGTTTTTCATGTCTGTTTTGGTGCCATTACCATTCCATTTTTGTTTTTATAGCTCTGTATAATTTAAGGTTGGGTATGTTGATGCTTCCTGCTTTACTTTTCTCAGTAAGGATTGCTTAGGCTATTCTGGGCCTTTTATTTTTCCAAATGAATTTCATGATTGATTTTTCTACTTCTATAAATAATCACATTGGAATTTTAATAGGAATTGCATTAAATCTAGATAGCACTTTTGGTAGTATGGCCATTTGGATAATATTAATTCTGCCTATACAAGAACATGGGAGATCTTTACATGTTCTAAGGCCTTTCTCAATTTCTTATTTTAGTGTTCTGTGGTTTTCATTGTAGTTGTCTTTTACCTCTTTTGTTAGATTGATTCCCAGATCTTTAATTAATTTATTTATTTTGAGGCTATTGTGAATTGGATCGCTTTCATAATTTCTCTTTCATCTGATTTGCCAGTGTGTAGAAACACAATTGATTTTTGGTTGTTAATTTTATTTCTTGCTACTTTCCTGAATTTATTTATGAGTTGTAGTTTACTGGTGGAGTTTGTTGGGGTTTCCAAAATATAGGATCAGCAAATAGGGATTGTTTGAACTCTTATCTTCTGAGTTGTATCCTTTTTTAAATTGATTTTTTAAAAAATAAATGACAGTGAAATGCATTACAATTCTTATTACACATATACAGGACAACTTTTCATATCTCTGGTTGTATCTAAAGTATGTTGATGCAAATTCAAGTCTTCATACATGTACTTTGCATAATGATGTCCATCAATTCCACCATCCTTGCTAATCACCTGCCCTGTCCCTTTCCCTCCCACACCTCTGCCCTATCTAGAATTCATCTATTCCTCCCAAGCTCCCCCTTCCTACCCCACTATGAGTCAGCCTCCTTATATCAGAGAAAACATTTGGCATTTGTTTTTTTTTTTTTGGGGGGGGGAGGGGATTGGCTAACTTCAGTTAGCATTATCTTCTGTAACTCCATCCATTTACCTGCAAATGCCATTAATTTATTCTCTTTTATTGCTGAATAAAATTCTATTGTGTACATATGCAACTTTTTTTTATCCACTCATCCACTGAAAGACATCTAGATTGGCTCCACAGTTTAGCTATTGTGAACATTGTTGTGTCTGTGTCCCTGTAGTATGCTGTTTTTAAGTTCTTTGGGTATAGGCTGAGGAGAGGGATAGCTGGGTCAAATGGTAGTTCCATTCCCAGATTTCTAAGAAATATCCATACTGCTTTCCATATTGGCTGCACCAATTTGCAGTCGCACCAGCAGTATATGAGTGTACCTTTTTCCCCACATCCTTGCCAACACTTATTGTTGTTTGTCTTCATAATAGCTGCCCTTCTGACTGGAGAGAAATGATCTTAGAGTAGTTTTGATTTGCATTTTTCTAATTGCTAAGAGATGATGCACATATGATTCTTATCTTTGAGTCTATTGATGTGATGAGTTACACTTATTGATTTCCTTGGGTTGACCAACTTGCAACCCTGGGATGAATCTCACTTCCTCATGGTGCACAATTTTTTGATATTTTTTTATTGCATTTGACAGAATTTTATTGAGGATTTTTGCATGTATGTTCATTAGATATGTTGGTCTGAAGTTTTCTTTCTTTGATGTGTTTTTGGGAATCAGGGTGATATTGGCCTCATAGAATAAGTTTGGAATTACTGCCTCTTTTTCTTTTCTTTTTTTATTAGCTACACATGACATTACAATGATCTTGGCAATTCATACATTTGAATCATTGGGGTATAATTTCTCATTTTTCTGTTTGGACAGATTGCAGAATCACACTAGTCATAGAGTCACCTATATACATACAGCAATCATGATGTCTATTCTGTTCTCCTGCCCTTCCTATCCCCCCTACTCCTTCCCTCCCCTCCCATCATTTCTCTCTATCCAATCCAATGTGACACACTATTTTTTTCTTTTTCTCATCACAACATCATACATGTATTCTGTATAACAATGAGGGTCTCCTTCCATCTTCCGTGCAACTCCCCTTCTCCCTCTTTTTCCCTTCCACCTATCTTCCCTATTTAGTGTTAGTCTTCTTCTCATGCTCTTCCTCCCTATCCCATTTTGAGTCACCCCCTTATATCAGAGAAAACATTAGGCATTTGTTTTTTAGGGATTGGCTAACTTCACTTAGCATAATCTGCTCTAATGCAATCCATTTCCCTGCAAATGTCATGATCTTGTTATTTTTTAGTGCTGAATTACTTCCTCTTTTTCTATTTCCTGAAATAAATTGTAGAGTATTGGTATTAGTTATTCTTTAAAGGTCTTTTAGAACTCTTATGTCTCATTCCTCTGGCTAGATTTTCAAGGAATATGTTGAATGGAAGTGGTTAAAGAGGGAATCCCTGTCTTCTTGCATTTTTTAGAGGGGATGCTTTGAGTTTTTCTCCATTTATAATGATGTTGGCCTGGGTTTAGTTTATGTACTTTTTACAATGTTGATGTGTCCTCCTACTATCCCCAGTTTTTCTAGTGTTTTGAGCATGAATAGATGCTGTATTTTCTCAATATTTTCAGTATCTATTGAGCTAATCATATGATTCTTCTCCTTACGTGTACTGATGTGGTAAATTATATTTATTGATTTCTGATTGTTGAACCAAACTTGCATGCCTGGAATGAAACTATATTGTCATGGTGCACTGTCTTTTCAATGTGTTTTGGTATGCAATTTTCCGATAGGATTTAACAGGTTTTTGCATCTATTTTCATCATGGGTATTGGCCAGAAGTTTTCTCTTGATGTGTCTTTGTCTGATTTTGAAATCAGGTTGATCCTAGCTTCAAAGAATAAGTTTGAAAAGGCTCTCTCCTTTTCTATTTCATGAACTAGTTCTTTTAAGACCTGGTAGAACTTGGCTGAGAATATATGTGTCCTGAGTGTTTCTTTGTTGGTAGGCTGTTAATAGCATCTTCAATTTCATTGCCTGAAATTGTTCTGTTTAAATTTTCTATGTTCAATTGTTCAATTTTGGTAGGTCATATTTCTCTAGAATGTTGATGTCTTCAAGATTTTCTACTTTATGGAGTATGTTTTCAATATAGTTTCTGATTTTCCTCTGTATTTCGTGATTTTTATGGTGATATTTCCTTTTTCCTCATAAATTTTATAAATTTGAGTTTTTTTCTTTCATTCTCTTGATTAGCATCAATAAGGGTTTATCAATTTTATTGATTTCCCCCCCCCCAATGATTAACTTTTTGTTTTGTTGACTTTTTGAATAGTCTTTTTGTTGTTGTTGTTGTTTCAATATCATTGATTTGGGCTCTGATTTTAATTGTTTCCTGTCTTCTGCTCCTTTAGAGTTGATTTATTTTTTTTCTTTTCCAGGGCCTTGAAATATAATATTAAGTAATTTAATTGGTGGATTTCTATTCTTATAATGAATGGGATCAGTGCTTTGAACTTTTCTCTTAGAATTACCTTCATAGTTTCCCAGAGATTTTGATGTTTTATTGTTGTTCACATTTCCTTATAAGCGTTTTCTTATTTCATCCCCAATGTCTTGTACTGTCCATTGATCATTCAGTATCATATTATTTACTCTCCAGATGTTAGAGTAGATTCTATTTTATATTATATCACTTTTTCCTAATTCCATTCCCTTATGATCTCAGAGAATGCAAGATCTTATCTCTATTTTTTTGTATTTGGTAAGTGTTGCTTTGTGGCCTAAGATGTGTCTAATTTAGAAAATGATCAATGTGCCACTGAGAAAAAAGTATGTTCAGTAACTGATGTATGAAATATTCTACATATGTCTGTTAAGTCTTATTAATTCTTCGTTCTGTAGCTCCTTTGTTTAGTTTTTGTTTGAAGAATGTATCCAATGATGAGAAAGGTATATTGAAGTCACCCAGTATTATTGTGTTATGGTCTATTTGGTTCTTGAAATTGAGAAGAGTTTGTTATATATATATATATATATATATATATATATATATATATATATATATTCCATTGTTTGGGGCATAAATATTGACAATTATTATGTCTAGTTGATGTAAAATTACCTTAAGCTGTATGAAATGTCCTTCTTTGGCCCTTCTGATTAACTTAGCTTGAAGACCACTTTATCTGATATGAGGATAGAAATCCTTGCTTGTTTACAAGATCTATATGAATGATCATGATTTTTCCCCAACCTTTTTTCTTCAGTCTGTGGATGTCTTTGCCTATGAGGTGAGTCTCTTTGAGATAGCATATTGTTGGGTCTTGTTTTTTAATTCAGTCTGCCAATCTGTGTTTTTTGATTAATGAGTTTAGGCCATTCAATATTATTACTTTTATTCCTTGTCATTTTGATTTATTTCTGGTTTTTAATTTTTATTAGTTACCCTTTGATTGACTGTTCTTCTATTGTAGTTCCTCCATTGCTGGTTTTCACTTTCATTTTTTTATTTTTTCTTCATGAAATATTTTGCTGAGCATGTGTTTTATTGCAGGTTTTCTAGTTGCAAATTATTTTAACTTTTGTTTATTGTGGAAAGTTTTTATTTCATCATAATATCTGAAGCTTAATTCTGCTGTGTATAGCATTACTGTTTGGTATCCATTTTCTTTCAGGGCTCAGAATATATTCCAAGACCTCCTAGCTTTTAGGAAATCATCTGAGATCCAGATTGGTTTCCATGTATATGTGATCTGTCATTTTAAAAATTTTTATCATTATTCTGTATGTTGGTAATTTCCAAAATGATGTGCCTTGATGTAGGTCTATTTTAATTTTGTATTTTTGGAGTCCTGTAAGTTTCCTATATTTGATTTTCCATTTCATTCATAAGGTTTGGAAAATTTTCTGATCTTATTTCATTGAAAATATGGTGCAATCCTTTGGTTTGTATCTCTAAAACTTATTCTATTTGAATAAATCTTAAATTTGGTCTTTTCATGTTATCCATATTTCTTGAAAGTTCTTTTCATGTTCTCTTGATATATTTTCTCCATGGTGAACTTTATGTTCCAGATTATATATTTGTCTTCATCGCCTGAAACTGTCTACTCTGCTGGTGATGCTTTCCATTGAGTTTTAAATTTGGTTTATTGGTTACTTCATTTGAGAATTTCCAATTGATTCTTCTTCAGGATTTCTATCTCCTTATTGAAATGATCTTTTACTTCTTGAATTTTCTCTCTTATTTCTCTCATTACATCATCTTTTACCTCTGTTAATAAGGTATTTTGATTTGTTTGGTATTGTTTGTTCCCTTGCTTTTTTATGTTGTTTGTATATCTACCGACTTATCAGCAAGAATCTGAGGTGGCAGATCTTCTTCCAGATGATTTCTATTATTTTTACCTTATATATTCCTGAGGATTTTTAGAATTTCATGTTTTAGGGGGAGACAGATAATAACAATAATGAACGCAATCAATATTTAGCATTGAAATAAATACTCAGCTCCCATGTTGGCATGTACAATGTTAATTGGCCCTATAAACAGAAGTTATATGGTAGGAAATTGCCAACAGTAGAGATATCATGTTTGCAAAAGAGTTTGCTGTTTCAGAATAGATGTGATTCTACAACATGTACAACCAGAAGAATGAGATGCCATACTCTGTTTAACTATGATATGTCAAAAATGCATTCTATTGTCATGTATGACTAATTAAAACAAAGAATAATAAAAAGATGAAGTGGAAGAATTCAGAGGAGATGTAAGATGTAATAATTGAAATGGATGATGAGAGACAATTGTAGAAAAGAGTTAAGGGATGACTGAAAGAGAAAAGAATTTGGCTGCAAGCAAAATAAAAGAGAGGAAGAGAATCAAGGGAAATAGGAGAAAAACAATATAAAAATGTAAAACAAAATCAAGGTATACTAATCAAAAACCCTAGTCTGCCAAAGACAGAGTCAAAAAAAAAAAACTACTTTCAAGAAATGCTGGAAATAAGAAGAGGGGAAGAAATACATATATGTTCAAATGCCCATGGACCAATCAACATGCAAAAAAAAAAAAAAAAAAGGTTCTTAATGGAAGATTAAGGGATTGTTTTCATGGCAATTTTTGAAAGATTGTCCATAACATTATATTTTGCTTGTCTGTTCACAATAGTCTTTCTCTCTTTTTATTTTTTTCATGGAGGATTGTTTTGCACACAGGAATAGTAATCAAGAGCTGTGAGTTCCTTTTTTTCTTTGGAACTTTTCTTTATTGCCTATTCTCAGCTTCCCTTCTTAGGAATATGAGTTGGGCAGATTGGAGGGTGTTGCCTACTCCACTTAGAGTAAGGGGCTGCTGTAGAGTTCTGTGAAAGGGTACCTGGAGCTGAAGCTCCTAGGGGTGGGGTTTGTATCTAGATAGACCCCTAGTGCTTTGGTGAAGGTTTTAAATCAGCACACCTCCAAAGCCTGGCTACTATCAGTCTGCACTGAGCATCTGTACTCCTTGAATTTCCATTGAGTTCTGCTACATAGGTGGAAGAGCCAGTCCTCCCACCTCCCCACACCCCACCAGCCTTCCATAGCTCCCATATCTTGGCCACCTGAGTTCAGTCCTAAAGCCTACATTCACTACCCCACCCACCTGATCAAGTCCCTGGTATGCCCCACTGGTCCAGCAAGCAGTGAGACTCAAAATGTGAGAGACACCCAAGTTCTCTCAGTTCTGTGTGACTCAAATTCCACTGGGTACAACTCTCTCATCCCATAATTTCACCTGGTTTTCTAGTCACACTTGCCAGGTTAGGTTTTTGGACCTACCTGGAATTACAGAGGTCTGGGTGCCTGAGTTTGAACCCACACCCACCAGCCTCAGTAGCACAGTCAAAAAACATGGTGGGCTGACCTTATTCTCCACAGGTTCCTGGGAGATGTGTGGCATCCTTCTCACACGAAAGTAAAATGCCACTCACCCACTGGATCAGCTACACAATGTCCCTGATCACAGTGCTCTCTGCTTCAGGACATGCCCCAGTACCATCTGATGCTACCTGAAATGTGGGCTGTATTAGTCTCTCAGAGTTGCCCACAGTGGATCTGCATCAGCACTCACCAATGACAGAGATTTATTTGTTTGTAAGTTTATTTCTTTTATTCTATTGAAATTTCTGTGTCTCTAGGCCATTCCGAGAATCTAGTATTAAATCCCAGTAGGATGATTTCTTTTGTTTCTTTTATTTATTTATTTTTATTTTATTTTATTTTATTTTTTAAGAGAGAGTGAGTGAGGAGAGAGAGAGAGAGAGAGAATTTTTTTTAATATTTATTTTTTAGTTCTCGGCGGACACAACATCTTTGTTGGTGTGTGGTGCTGAGGATCGAACCCGGGTAACACGCATGCTAGGCGAGCGCGCTACCGCTTGAGCCACATCCCCAGCCCTATTTATTTATTTTTAAACTGACCTCAAAATGAAGTTCTTTTTCCTCTTTCCTGGTCCTGCACCATGGAGCATTTGGAAAGTAACCTTCTTTACTCCAGCATCTTGACCTGACTCCACATTATGTTTATTTTGGTATTTGGTGAACTAAATTGTGAGATATTGAGACAATGGAGAAAATAATTCAGCGATCATATCTAATGCTTATGAAATATCTCCTGCCCCATAATGTACTTTGCTGTACTGATTATCTTCACTTTCAGTGAATGTTTTCTAGGGAAAAACCTTAGCAACCTCTGGGGACAAAGCTTTGGAGTTGTAGTGTTTCCCATGTTTTTGTTTGATTGCTTCTTAGTCTCTCAAAACCACAAAATAATTCTAATTTTATAGAAATAAGAATTTTTAAGAATCATAACTTTATTCTCACTTCCAGGCTTCCCAAATTACTGAGAAGTATTTGAGGACTTTGTTATCCAGTATAAAATAATTGTATTATGTCATTTTAGCACAATAACAATAAATACTACTAATGTACCCTCCTTAGGATTAGAAAGAAGAAAAGATCAGGATTTAAGAACAAATATCTGACTTTCTTCACCCAAGTGTTTTCCTGATTAAAAGAAATGGAAGCTTCAAAGAGAAGCCAAATGAAGGCATTGGAATTTGAAAATGAATTACAAATACGTTATTTTTCCTTTTTCCTTCTCATTTTATTTTCACTTAATAGAGCACATTATCTATTTGTACCTGCTTTTGCCTTAGGAGTTAGAGAAAGATGAAAATATTTTACTATCTGTTCTCAAATTATAAGCCGTTGTTTCCAAAGAAAGTCAAAACTCATGTATATTATCACATTATTGTTCTCAGGGGATTGCAGTCACCATAGTGATTGTAATTACATGGCTTCATTAACTTTATACATTCTACCTGTTATGGGGGGCTCACATTAACAAAATTTGCATATGCAGGAAATGAATGTCATTTGCAGGGAGCTAATGTCATTAAACATTTAGGCAGTCCCTATCAGGCAAGGGGGTTTCCACTGGGATATGCTTTTCAGCATGCCCTTTATAGTTATTGTGGGCACAGGAACATATTTCCAAAGCATGAAAAGTAAAACC